>NC_069677.1:56625000-57875000 GCF_023699985.2 Odocoileus virginianus | reverse complement strand
AGCAGCGATGTAGTAGTGTCTAATGTGTTTGCCGTGGATATTGCCCTCAGATGAAGGCTTCTTACAGTCTTGTACCAAGAAGAAGGCCTGCAAACCAGCTGAAAACCACACGGAGGAGTCACTGTTTAATGAAGCCATTGTTCTCTCTCCTATTGCCTTATCAACGCTGCCGGTGAAATGATAGAAACTGAAGAAATAAACAGCTAGAAACAATACTATGAACAAGTAAACAGCAGTAAATGAATCATTCATGGAAAACTGAAGCAGTAAAAGAAAGCCTCTATGGCACAGAGAAGGGGTGTTACTTTTGTTTTAAAAAATGTGGAATGAACTTCAGTGGGATTTCACTATGATGATCTTTTGATGAGAAGAAAAATAGGACATATTAATGGATAAGCAGTGTGAGGAAACACACTCACTATTTTATTTCACTGGGTTTTTTTTTGGCTATGTCACGTGGTTTGTGGGATCTCAATTCCCTGGCCAGGGATTGAACCCTTGCCCTCTGCTGTGAAATGGCAGAGTCCTAATCACTGGAATCCAAGAATCCCTGCCAGGAACCCCTCACTCTTTTATGTTATCAGTGAGTCAGCATTGAAATAGATAATGCTTTAGTGAGAAAAAATAAATGGTAAAGAGAAGCTTTGCCATATTTTAATGGATATGATGGGATGGAGGAGGAAGAATAGAGTGGTCATGTATTTTTATCACTCGCTTATATAAAATAGTTATGCACCTGGGCCTGCTGCAGCCAAGGTCGCCTTTGATGAATGAGATTATATTTGAAGTTCAAAGTAATCTACTCAAAGACCCACATCAGACCTAATTTCTTCAGGAAACCAATATTACAAACTAATATTTTTCAAGAACTGGGGATATTTCTTTTCCTTATATTAAAGAGATGGAAGAGAGATTTAGCATGTAAAACCAAGGAATAGCTGGACTCATAAAGAACAAAGCTGGTTGTATTTAACAGAATCAAGTCAAAACACAACTTTTCAGCACCAATATACACATCTTCTGGTGTTTAAAATATTGTATATTTTACAAATGTGAGTAGCTATAAGCAGTATTATACTTTTACGGTAGGACTATACATCAGCACCAATTTTTCTTTTCCAAAAATTAACGTATTTTCAGTTTTAATTACTTTATAATTGCTCCAGTCTTTGTCTTTTTAAAAAAAATTACATTATGATCCATACTGTCAGAGGAATAAAATTAACAACTCAAAGCTCAGATCATTCCAAAGAGATTTAGCTTTTAGATTCTAATTTCCAATAGTCACCTCATAGTCTCTCTCAAAAGAGACATGTCTCTTTTCTCAACTGACAGTTAATTTCAGGTAAAGATGCCTTACCTTTCAGATGGTTTAGATTCTGACAGCTAAGCAGCCATTGCCCGGGGTTCTGAGCCACCATCAAAGCATCAAAGAGGGTGGCAGGAAAGAGATTGATGGTGTCAACACGGTAGTTCTTGCTGGTCAACACTTGCCCGTGGAAGAAAGCTGCGTGCACATCGATTTCATTGCCCATACCAAACAGATACCACTTCACTCTGTCCTCAGCACACATGGAGAGTCCTGGGAGACTTCCAAAAGCAAATCCATTCACAGCTGTAAGTCAAGAGCAGAGACGGTGACTGACATATATTGGTGCCCGGATTATTGATAGTTACCGCTACAAAAATAAAATCAGTTTGAGACGGAAAATGCCTGGCACACATGTCACTACTCTCCCCTCTGTGCCTGCACCAGACAATACTAACCGATCCCAGCACTCTTCATTTGGACCTGAAGTCAGCCTCAGGCTTTTTGTCAACACAGTATTAGCACATGAACACAACACTGAAGATGAAACCTATTTGCTCTCCTTGTTATAAACTATACACCTTGGTATGTTCATGTGTATATTTGCAAATACAAATGTGTGCATGCATACATACATATAAATGCACATGCATATATAGTAAATAGAAAAAAGACATGCTTATTTATGGATCAACCATGCATCATGTTGGTAGTGGCAGTATGGATGATGTCAAAGTTTTCGTGTTTATCAGAACTTTTCCAATTTTCTACAGTGATGTGAATTGCTTTTTCAATAAGAATACAAAGGAAACTTTTTTTTTTAAACTTAAAAGACAAAATTGGAAGAAATGCGAAGGAGGAAAAGATCTAAAAGGTCAAAAGCAGGACGGCCTGAGATTCTGTCAAAAAAGTTCGAGTCACTGGTTAAACTGGGAGGTCCTAGAGTTAAAGCAGAAATCAGTTCTGGGAAGTTCTGTGAGTGAACCAAAGGCAACAGGGATACCAAACCAGGCTTAGCCAGCCTGGAAGTTTGAGTCCCTAACGTCTATTCTGCTTAGCACAGAACAGAGACTGGATTAAAGTGTGGAAAGTGGATCTTCAAGCCAGAAATAAGCAGAAGTCGGAAACAAAGATCTGTCCTGTGTTTAATTTGTTTATTTTTCTGCTTTGATAGTGCAGTTATTATTGCATTCTCGGTTTCTGCACAAGAGCTATTTTTAAGAGCTAAACACAAACAAAAATCTACACGTATTAGTCTAGTTGGTATTAAGGGATTTGAAATTTTATGCAAATTCTAAGTGATAGACTATCTTACTAAACCCACTATTTTGTGTCTGAGAATTAAGGAGAAGCCTATGCAGTAAAGAAAGCATTTTTGGAAGAAATGAAGTGAGCTAAAATGTAGTGAAAAATGATGCAAAGTTGGGGGTGGTAGTGAAGGATAATATGTATGTAAAAGAAATACCTTTTAGAATTAGTGGTTTGAACTATTTTCTTAACTATAGTGTAATGCTTTACAATATAATTTAATAATTTTAAGCTGCTTTAATTTGTAGAAGGAGTTGGGAGAATAAAAATATGTAGATATAACACACATATATATTTAACCATAACTGATAATGATTTATCCTTATTAGTTTTGAAATGGTTTGATGTATCTGGCTTTACCTGGCTTAGAGTTTTGATTGGACCTGCTTTGCTGAATACCAATTTGCATATCCAATATGCTTTGTTACCAAGGCCATAGATTAGAATTCACTACTTATTCATGTAAGGGAATACGTTTAGCATAATTCATGGACTGAGAAAAATAAGATAAAGTTAACAGATCCTGTGAAATCTTACAATGCATTCTGTTACTCTCCTGGAAGTCTCCATTATCTTTTTCAACCTTCTCTGGTTCAGAGCAGTAGGTTTTAATGTTTTCTTCTAGGTACCAGCTGAGATTTTCATCCACCACGGAAAACATTACCACAAACTCTTTGTCAATATTTTTTTCTTTTTCTTCATCCAGAGAATCTGAAGTTAAAATTACTATTTCAGTAGAACTTAATTTTTAGCATGAATTTTAGCATGTGATTCATATAGTTTTAAACAATTTTAGTACTTATTGTCCTAACATCAGAAATCTGGACCAGTCATTCCTGTTTCATAGACTTGGAAATATTTAGGGAATTTATGTTCGGTAACCTAAATGTCACTCCATGCACCCTTTTTCTCCTTACCCTTGCCTGCCCTTCCTTTTTCTCTAGACTCACCATGCCTCTATGCTCCCCACTCAGTCATAACACAGAAGACTTAATGTTTATTTAAAGAATTAAAGCTCCCTGTCCTCTGTCTTGGGTAATCTATTGTGACTAATAATGAGAAAATGTACCTTTTTTGCAGTGTATCAAAGGCCCGATGAGTCCCGAGGCGATGTCTTTTGGAGCGTCAATGTGGGAATGGTAAATCCGGGTCACGCAGTTGCTGTCTTCCTCGCCAGGACCTTGCTCTGGGTTGGCGTGCAGTATGTACATACACTCTTCGCCCGGCTGCACTTTGTCATCTGCTTTTTGCAACCCTGTGGTGTTATCAGGATAAATGGCCCCTAGGAAACGACATGCAATGGGATGACAGGTTGAATTTGAATGTGTTTGAGCTTAAAAGAAAAAAATAGATGGTCTGTTAATTCATTCAGCAAACATTTATTCAATGTCTAGTATGTATCCCCTTGGGAAAGCAGTGATGTTCTCCTTGAGCACAGAAGAATAAGAGGCTAATGGCAACAAGGTCTGGAAGTTTCACAGAAAATGTCATTTTTTATACTTGACTGAGTCTTCAAGAAGCAGTAATAGATGAGTCAGGATCAGTGACTTTTGGGTGTTTAGTCATGTCTGACTCTTCGAGACCCCATGGACTGTAGCCTGCCTGCCAGGCTCCTCTGTCTATGGAATCCTCCAGGCAAGAATTCTGGAGTGGGTCACCGTTACCTTCTCCAGAGGATCTCCCCATCTCTGTCATCAGCAAGTAGCTTCTTTCCCACTGCGCCCCCTGGGAAGCCCCATGGTGACTTTGGGTTTGCAATTAAAAAAAAAATGCTTTTTCTGAGAGTTCAGAATTAGGGTCACATTAAAATGCAATACAATTGTATTTAAAAAACAAAGACAAAAAAATGTTTTTGCCCTGGGGTTATGGTATGAAAGAGCAAAATGGCTACCCTCTCCTATAATTTGAAGCTTCTTGTATATCAGATTTTTGCCTGTGAAATAACCATGGAATTGTTTTAATTTTTACTTTAATTTTGTATTTTCCCAAACATATGCAAAAATTAAGAGAATAATATGATGAACTTCCATGTGCCCAAAATCTCAGCTTTACTGGTGATCGACTCAAGGCCAATCTTGTTTCATCTACGCTCCCACCCACTCAAATCCCCATCATCAGTGAACGATTCTAAAGTGAGCCCCTGACTCATGTCATTTCATTTATAAACAACTGAGCATGTGTCTCTGAAAGATAAGTACTCTTTTTGCTTCTAACATAGCCACAATACAATGATCATCTGTAAAAATTATTTATATCCTAATATAACATGAAATTGTAAAAAATAAGATGGCAGTAAACTTTTATGCTATGAATATAATTATTTTGTTCAGAAAAACACATAAATATATAAAAGATCGAAACATTCACCTTGTAAAGCACTCCCTCTTTTAAATACAAAGCCAATAATTAGTTAAGATGAATTTTGTCCTGATTTCCAAGCTTGATCCTTATAATTCCCATGAACTGTAGCATGGCCTCAGCATTTTTTTTAATAACTGACATTTATAGAGTTCTTATTATATACTCTCACTGTTCCTATTTTATAGATGAGAAAACTGAAGCGTAGAGAATTTAAGTAACTTGTCCAATGTCATTCAGCCAAGTAAAAACCAATGAGGCATTCAAACACAGGTCCATTAATTTTGAAGTCCTTGCTTTTAACCACAATAAAACATCACCTCCTGTCATCATCTTCACCACCATCATCATCACCATTATCGCCATCATCACCATCATTACCATCACCATCTACTAAGAATGAGATCACAGACACCAAATCTAGTCTTTGCTCTTCCCATACCATCTTTAAGGATTCCGAGTCCTATGGTCAAGTGACCTTTGGGGTACCTGTGTCTCAGGTATGACTCCAGGACCACCCAGCTGTGTGTGCTGTTTGGTTACCGTGGGAGACGACCGTGCTGCCCTTGCTGGGACACAGGATGGAAGGTGACAATTCCTACAAGTTCACACGTAGGAACTTTAGAGATAAGACAATCCCCGTCTTCAGTCCTGTTTCTTCCTTCAGGATTTTTGCCTTTTCCAGGCTCTAATGCACACTGCCTATTTTTCTCAGTTTGACTATTTACCTGGAAAGGTGTAGGAAGTCCAGCTCTCTCTGACTTCACTATGTGAGTTCACCCAGAAATCCTATCACATTCACACTCCTCACAAGCAAGCAGAACCAAGAGAAGCACAGCATCATTAGGATGAACCAAAACACTGATTCATAAAATAGTGCAGAGCTACAGAACATTGTGACAGGTCTTATCCAGGAGGAAAGCCCATAATCTTGGAAGTTAACAAATACCCCTACTGAAAAGGAAGAGAATTCTAGCAAGATTCTGAGTTGAACTGACCTTCATGCTCCTTATAGTAAGTTATTCCATGGGCATGAAATGTGTAAGGCCTAGAGGCAAAGTTTTTCAGATGTACATAAACTTTATCTCCAGTTTCAGCTTTGATAATAGGGCCTAAAAACCCTAACCAGACAGGTTTTTCTATAACAGTCCTGAAGTTTTCATCTGTGTACTGAAGGTACACAGCCTTCTTGTAAACGCTTCCGATTCTATCGGGGCCATTTCGAAGATAGATATTGGAATGC
Organism: Odocoileus virginianus; assembly: GCF_023699985.2. NCBI lineage: Eukaryota > Metazoa > Chordata > Mammalia > Artiodactyla > Cervidae > Odocoileus > Odocoileus virginianus. The sequence continues at coordinate 57,868,782 of NC_069677.1, read as the reverse complement.
TCCCTGCGAAGGAAAAGAACACAACCTTATTAGAAGCCGTCATTTCCAGGGATGACGTTACAATGCAAGAGAAATGAACGACCACATCGTATTAAACGTGTGCTGCTGTTGTAAGGATGCCTCCAAAAATGAAGAGGAGACCTGGCATTTGCCACATCACTTTAATAATGTGAGCTGTCCTACATTAGCTACATGCAGACGATCATGTGTGAGTGCTCCATAAGAATATAATACATCTCACCAGAGTATTTCTTACAAGATTTTAATGTTAAAGCACAGAGATCTTTTTTTTCCATTTATTTTTAAGTTGGAGACTAATTGCTTTACAATATTGTAGTGGTTTTTGTCATACATTGACATGAATCAGCCATGGATTTACATGTGTTACCCATCCCGATCCCCCCTCCCACCTCCCTCTCCACCCGATCCCTCTGGGTCTTCCCAGTGCACCAGGCCCGAGCCCTTGTCTCATGCATCCAACCTGGGCTGGTGATCTGTTTCACCCTAGATAATGTACAAGTTTCGATGCTGTTCTCTTGAAACATCCCACCCTCGCCTTCTCCCACAGAGTCCAAAAGTCTGTTCTATACATCTGTGTCTCTTTTTCTGTTTTAAAGCACAGAGATCTTATAGCATAGAATATAAAATTTAAGTGAAATGTAAAATAAATCTAAGACATTCCTCACTTCTTGTGCACCTCTTTCAGTCATGAAGAAAACTTGAGTTTACAAGCAATCAACCTGGATGTATGAGATGTCAAATTGTGTGTATATTTTTTTCCCCTAAAGCAAAACTAACAATGCTAAGGTAATGCTATTGTTTTGATTTCTTTGAGCAAAACTAAATCAAAGTCGGAATCGATACATGTAATGTATATGGGTTTTTTAATTACCTTTGATTTCAAATTACCCCTGTGGTTTTTTTAATCCCTTGCTAGCACAAGTACTGGAACATTGAAAGTTTATATTCTGGTTAGTGGCTGATTAATAGTTGCTTAAAACTTTCCTGAAAATATCAGCAAAGTGAATAGTAGCCAGGAAAAAAAAAAAAGAGAGAAGAAAAGAAAGGAAAAGCAAGAAATTGAGCTTGATATTTAAACATTTGAACTGATTCTTAAGTTATTGTCTTTAATGGAAGCCGGGATAGGTCAGTGGGATCTATCTGTGGGCAACGGCTTCTGGCCATTCAGGAGAACCCACTTAAAACCTGGACTTTGGCAGCCCCTCCACACTTGAGGTCTCCTCCACTAGAATAAAAAATGCTAACATTCTGGCTGATGATCCAGAGTTTATGTTTGTGTGTGTGAGTGTTGCCTGCTTTGATCTCAGTGACTTTTGGTGCCTTACTATTTTCCATTCAACCCTTGTGAGGCTGTATAACCTGACCAAGGAATCAACTTAGGCTTGTTTTCTCAATGGTAAGCTCATCAGAAAGAGTGAGGGATATTTTTCCTTTTTATTTTCTTTTCAAGATGAGAGCAGAGCGTGTGGGAGCTCTGGTCTTTGTTGCAGAGTTTAAAGGCCTGTTTTTACTTTTTAAATCCAAGGCTCTGGCCTAGTGTTTCTTAAATGTTCACATGCGTAGGAATCTGTTGCGGACCTTGATAAATGCAAGTTCCTAGGCTCCAGCCCCATTGATTCTGCTTCTGTGCTGCTGGGGTGGAGTTCAGGCATCTGCATTTACTAACAAATAACCCCTGTGTGTTCTGATGCCTGTCTGTGCTCATGGGCAGCCTGCGCAGGGCAGGCTCCAGGTGCAGGGGGAGAAAGCTGCCCAATCTCAGTGGCAGTGGGCTTCCTGGATGCCTTGAGACAGAAAGGTGGCTGGTTCTGGTCGTGGCCAAATCTCTCCTGGCATGATGGCGTGGAGGTACCAGATTGGGCTTGAGGGAGGGGACCAGTAAGAAGGGTCTCTGGGCTGCATTTGGGCAGCAGGAACAAACTTTGAAAATGGCAGAGCCCCATGCTCTGGATTGACCAGAGAGTTTCTACAATGAGCATGTTATAGTTGTCATTCCGGATTGTTTCAGCCTTGGGAGTCTCACCGTGTTCACTGAAAAATGAGTGAGGCGGGAGTCCCTTCCCCCTATTGTGGTGGGAGAAGGGCCAAACTGGAAGTTAGAAAAGTAAAGTTACGTCTTTTATAACCAATGGCAAATCCGTGGTTAGGCTGTCATTCCTCATATTTGTTTTCATTTTCTAATGTTGCAATTTCCATTTTGTTAAAACAAACCAAAAAAAAAAAAAAGTTGAGAAAAGCTCAGAAACTCTGAGCACATTAAGAAGCAATGAGAAGGGGTGTGACTTCATCCCCGCCAACTGCCCATTAGTACGGACAGAAGCGATCTCAATGAGTAGATGTTGTAACAGCTGCAAAATTCCAAAGCGCTGAAGGCCGCTGAGGTTAAAGGCAGACTCATCCAGTCCACTTCGCTGAGCGGAGGTCAGGAAGAGGGCCGTTCGGTCGGGCACACAACGGCAGCTGGGAAGCTTGCAGCTCAAAGCTGGAATTCCTCTGGGGTCACATCAGACCCTGGGCCACTCAGCCTCACACAGACCTGTCTAAGCCTCGGGGAAAACTTCCACCAGAGTCTGTGAATCTAAGAGATTCACCTTCAATGATATTTAAACACAGGTTCTAATCTGTGGTCCACATGCCCTGTTGATCCACATCTTGCTGTTTTATTTACTGTGTCGTGTCAGACTCTGCGATCCCACAGGCTGTAGCCTGCCAGGCTCCTCTGTCCGTGGGATTCTCCAGGCAAGAATACTGGATGGGTTGCATTTCCTTCTTCAGGGGTTCTTCCCGACCCAGGCATTGAACCTGCATCTCCAGCATTGACAGGTGGATTCTTTACCACTGAGCCACCAGGGAAGCCTGATCCACATTTTAAATAAAGCCTGAGTTTGAAAATAGCCCTCAAATTCTTGAGGCTTCCTTTAGATACAATGTGTGTTTATATTTCCTAAATGTGCCTCTGAAGCATTAAGGAATATGTCACATTTCACTTCAATAAACTGCAGTGGACTTTGTCAAAATGCTTTCATTGAACTGAAATTCTCCTGTATTCATTATTTCCTGAAATAGGAGGAGTATTGCCTAAGCTTTGGGATTAGTTTTGTGAATACAAAGATTTTTTTTGGAGGTGGGGGGGTGATGAAAAACACTTTAAAAATAACTAATCTGAATTTATAATCTATTCAGGAACTTAAACATTTCGATTTCTTGTATACACATAGCAATGTGCAAAATGTGTTTCCCATCTTGTCTTTTTTTCTGAAACAAAATTAAGTCTTAAGCAAATTGGTAAATATTTCAAATAATGCGATAACTTGGGGGAGGTCTGTTTGTTTATGCTCTGTCTCCAAAGACACATCAAAGGGTATTAGGGAATGTCTATTTAACATCAAGAGCACACCTTTGGGGACAAAGGGTCAGTTACTGGAAGCTTGCAGGAAGTTTGCCAGTCAGATATCCAGTCAAAGGGATCAATTATGGTTGTTCTTTGACCCGAGCAAATGATTCACATTAATTGTTGTTCTTTCTGTTGGCAACTGTGATAAGCTGTTTTACTTCATTTCAACAGATATGTTCTTCTCTCAGTAATCACATCCTTCTTTTTTAGTTTCCTCAGTTCTTATAATTCTATAGTGAAAGTGAAAGTGTTAATCGCTCATTCATGTCTGACTCTGTGACCCCGTGGACTATATAGCCCTCCAGGCTCCTCTGACCACGGGATTTCCCAGGAAAAGAATACTGGAATGGGTAGCCATTTCCTTCTCCAGGGGACTGAACTTGGGTCTCCTGCATTGCAGGCAAATTCTTTACCAGCGGAGGCACCAGGGAAGCCCTATAATCCCATAGCAATTCCTCTAATTCCTGGTGGGTTCAGACCCAGAAGTGAATTTTTAATGGTAGGGTAATTAAAGCAATTTTTATACTGCTTAGTGAAACAATAATAATGCTACTCCCTCCCATAAATTCAGAATGCACTCAAGGAGGTCTTGGTTTATGCTTAGACATGGTTACTAAAGTGTGGGTAATATATGTGAAAAGTCTCTGGATTCTTGGCTTCATTAATTGAGACATAGTATATTAGCTTTCTATTGCTGCATAGCAAATGGTCACAAAGCAGCTTAAAGCAGCACCTATTTATTAATTTCACGGTTCCGTGGGTCAGCAGTCTGGCATGGCATGACTGAATTCTCTGCTCACGTTATCGCAGCTGACATCAAGGAGTTGGCTCGGCCGAGTACTTGTCTGGAGGCTCTGTGGAGAAGTCCGCTGCCAAGCTCACTCAGGTTATTGGCAGAATTCAGTTCCTGGTGGTTGTAGGACTGAAATTCCTGCTTATTTGCTAGCTCACAGCTGAAGACTTCTCCCAGTTCTTTAAGGCCACCTGTGTTCCTTCCAAAGTGACTTCTTTCATCTCCAAGTCAGCAACAGTTTGCTGAATCCCCCTCAAACCTCTTTGACTCTCTCTGACTTCCTCCTCTTCCACTAGAGAATTCTCTGCTTTAGACTAGGCCCACCCAGATCATGTCCCTAGTTTAAAGTCAACTGTATCATTGAATATAACGTAAACCATGGGAGTGATATATCATCATATTCACTGGTTCTGGAATTTTAGGTTAGGATGTCTTTGGGGGCAATTAAAAAAACTCTGCCTACTACACACAGGAATCACAAAGAAAAATCTGGTAGGCAAAGTAACTGGTAGGCAAAGACTCAACCTGCATTTATATAGCACATACTTGAGTAAGCGTTAGGTTCTAACTAGCCTGGCTTCAGTAGCATGGCATGAAAATTCTGTGGTGTTAGGAAATTTCGAGGTGATTTTATGAAATCATGAAAATTCAAGGTGTTAGCCCTCTTTTGGATATGTTCTTGGTGAAGAGCAACTGTGATAATAAATTGTAGAGCTTGAAAAGGGTGAAATGGTGTAATTACTTCATTAGCTTCTGCTCATGGGCTGTCTTATGTGAAATGTTTATACCACGCCAGATTTTGCTTACTACTTTTTATTTGGCAGCCTCGGAGTATAAGTCACCATAAGTGACTTCCAGATAACTTTAGGTCATAATTTTACCTCTTTAAGAATCATTTAAAAATTTAAGACCATTTTGAAAGGGGTAAAATGAATGCCTTTGTGCAAGTTTTTTTCTTTAAAAATGTTTTGTCTGCATCCTTGTTTTTTTAAACAGCATGTACTGGGAAAAATTCAACTTCTGTTATGATAATAATAGTAAATATAAACATTTACTGAATGGTTATGGGACCCTAATCACCCAGTATTATAATACCTATGATTATATCATAGAGTGCAATGTTGTTAGTGTGTTCTCTATTTGGTCAAAATTTGGGCTTTCATTTTTCTCTTGTTCATCGAGTCTGCTTATGATGACACATTCACTGTCGTATTTCTAATTTATTTCTGAAACCTACAATGGGCTGGAAAACTGCGTTTGACACTGTTTGCAAGAACTGTATTTAAAATCAGCGAGAGTAAGAGCCTTTGAAGTTAGTGTAAAAGGGTTTTATGATAGTTCTGTTTAAGGAATTTTTCACTTCCTTCTAGCTTCCTATGGGTCACCAGGAGAAGGAAGTATCTTGAAGAAAACTGGACTTATTACTTATTGCTTGTTAGTTTTTACTTATTGCTACTATGTAGCCAACAAAATCAGCACACATTTAATTGGTGTCTACCAGGACCCAGATCACAGTACTGCCTTGCTGATTGTTCTTACATGTGTGTCTTCTATTCTTGGTGGTGGTGGTAGTTTAGTTGCTGAGCTGTGTCTCGCTCTTGGACCCCATGGACTGTAGCCCGCCAGGCTCCTCTGTCCATGAGATGTCCCGGGCAAGCACACTGGAGTGTGTTGCCATTTCCTTCTCCGGGGGATCCTCTGACCCAGGAATCGAACCTGGGTCTCCTGCACTGCAGTCGGTCTCCTGCATTGCAAGCAGATTGCTTACCCACTGAGCCACCAGGTAAGCCCTTTTTATTCTCGTGCTTTGTCACCCAGTTGTGTCTGGCTCTTTGTGACCCCATGGACCATAGCCCGCCACGCTCCCCTGTCCATGGGGATTCTCCAGGCAAGAATATTGGAGTGGGTTGCCATGCCTTCTTCCAGGGAATCTCCCCAACCCAGAAATCGAACCCAGGTCTCCCTCATTGCAGGTGGATTCATTACTGTCTTAGCCACCAGGGAAGCCCTTAAACACAATTAACTTATTCCTAAACAGAGGAGGCTGGCGGGCTATAATAGTCCATGGGGTCACGAAGAGTCGGGCACTACTAAAGCGATTAACACTTTAACTTTCACTTCAACTTAGGAGCAGAAAATATATTTCACAGATCTTTAACAGTTTATTGGAGTGTTAAACTGACAGATAAGGCACTGATAAATATAAGGAAATTACTTTCTACATTACCCCATAGAAAAGCTATGACCAACCTAGACAATATATTAAAAAGCAGAGACATTACTTTGCCAACAAAGGTGCATCTAGTCAAAACTATGGTTTTTCCAGTAGTTGTGTATGGATGTGAGAGTTGGACTGTAAAGAAAGCTGAGTGCCAAAGAAATTAATGCTTTTGAACTGTGCTGTTGGAGAAAATTCTTGAGAGTCCCTTGGACTGCAAGGAGATCCAACCAGTCTATCCTAAAGGAAATTAGTCCTGAATATGCATTGGAAGGACTGATGCTGAAGCTGAAACTTCAATACTTTGGCCACCTGATGCGAAGAGCTGACTCATTTGAAAAGACCCTGATGCTAGGAAAGATTGAAGGCAGGAGGAGAAGGGGACGACAGAGGATGAGATGGTTGGATGGCATCACGGACTTGATGGAGATGAGTTTGAATAAACTCCAGGAGTTGGGGATGGACAGGGAGGCCTGGCATGCTGCAGTCCATGGGGTTGCAAAGAGTCCGACACGACTGAGTGACCAAACTGAACTTACCCCACTAGAAATAAATACTTCTGATAGAATAAAAAGAAGTGAACTCTTATTTTCCTAGTTAAAAGAATCCACACATTTTCTCCTTTCTATCTGCCAATGTTTCCTGTTCCACTAACTGATGTATAACTCCATAAACTGACTTTTCTTATATCATTCTATCTTCTCATTTATTCTACGGTGTAAATCTCTCCACACTAGAAGCAAGGGGAAATTTTGACAACACAGCCTATAATTTTGTCTAGCTTCCTACACACCTTTTATTCATTTGTTTTCATTTATTAAAAAATATTTTAGTGTTTCCAAATTCTAGGTACTAGTGATCACCAGTGAATTTAGCAGATGGAGTTTCTGCCATCTCCATACATAGTTTCCTCTTCCTTGTTCCAGATCTTCAAGGTCAACAGCAGCTTAAACCTAATCCTCTGCCTAACAACCATCTTGACCACTTTCAACCTGTTTCTCAGCCCATTTATCTGCATCCCTTTTTAGCCTTCACACGATGAGTGTCAATAATTGTATCTGGTTATATCACATCGTCCTTTGGCATATTTCTGTCCTACCCACCCCTCCCCCACTATATGTTGAAATCCTAATCCCTAATGTGATGGTATTAGGAGATGAGGTCTTTGGGAGATGCTTAGGTCATGAGGGTGGGGCTCTCAAGAATGGAGTGAGTACCTTCTTATAAGGCAGTTCTGTAGAAGAGGCTCCGAAGACATTCCTAGTCCCTTCCACCAGGTGAGGACACAGTGAAAAGGCTATGAACCCGGAAGAGAGATCTTACTAGAACACGACCATGTTGGCACCTTGAATTTCCCAGCCTCTTGAGCTGTGAGAAAGGGATTTCTGCTGTTGCTAAGCTATCCTGTCTAGGGTATTTTGTTACAGAAGGCTGAATGTGTTAGCAGCTGGACATTCTGCAAATCTGATGCAAAGAAGCAGCAGAAAGTAGCCAGCTAAACTTATCTATACAAAGACGTTAGCATGGTATTGGCAAAATTGTGAAGGTCTAGTCGGTATTTGCTGTTCCGCTTATTAAAGACCATCACAGAGTGAGCAGTGCCATCTAGAGCTTGCACAGCTGTAGGCTGTCGGTGAAGGGAAAGGAGGCGCTGGAACCACTGTGGTATAGCCTCCCCAGCACGCACAGGATGCTAGGCTATTCTAAAAGAAGTTCTCTTCCCTCCCTGCAAAACAGTTCTTACCACAGTCCTTCTCTCTTCTAAGTGTCTAGAATCAGAGACTTTGTTAAAGTATGGTCAGGGCAATGTCTAGCACTTGGCTGATGTGAAACAGATCACCAGCCCAGGTTGGATGCATGAGACAAGTGCTCGGATCTGGTGCACTGGGAAGACCCAGAGGGATCGGGCGAGAGGGAGGTGGGAGGGGGGATCGGGATGGGGAATACATGTAAATCCATGGCTGATTCATGTCAATGTATGACAAAACCCACTACAATATTGTAAAGTAATTAGCCTCCAACTAATAAAAAAAAAAAAAACTGATTGCGTTTTTGACCATGAATAACGGCAGCAAGACGGGTGAGGGCATGGAGTAGGACTGTATGGCAGTATTTTCTTTTCCCTAATGTATCTGACCTTTTCTAAAAATGTGTCTAGATTCCCTATTAAAAAATGTGTATAATTGTTTAGTTAGGGAAAATGCTGAAGTCATACAAAATAATGGTTCTTGTAAAGCCTAAGAATATGTCATCTCCAAAAGAAGAGAACATTAGCTCAAAACCAAGCTTAAAAAACAACTGCAGGGACCTCCCTGCTGGTCCAGTGGCTAAGACTCTGTGATCCCAATGCAGGGTCCCAGGTTCGATCCTTGGATGGGGAACTAGATCCCACATGCTGCAACTAAGACCCAGCAAAGTCAAATAAATGGATATTTTAAAAATATAATTGCAAAATATACTAGTTTTATTTGCAAACAGTTATTTTTAGTTCCTCACTGATTATTACTAAATTAATAACTTAACAATTAGGTATTATCATCTATGCATTTGTTTTTTTATTTTGAAAAACTTTAAACATACATAAAATTAATGAGAATAATGTATACCCATCAACAGAGTCAACATTATGAAATTTGGTATACTTTTTAAACTATTTTTTAAAGATACAGTGTTAGCAGCAAATGGTCATTGGGCTCATTTGTCACCATTAACATGCATTTTTAAGTATCAGTATTAAAATACATTTATCACCATTAAAATACACTTTCACCATTAAAATACATCTTTAAATGTAGTGAATATGGGTTTGAGTAACAAATTTTAATTTGGTTTTAAATGTCTAATTAACATTATTAAAAGTGATGACCTTCATATAGATAATCTTCCATTACAAAAATCTTCAAGGAGAACTGGTTTTTTTGTGTGATGAACATGCTTGAAATGAGGGACTTTTCAACTGAAACAAAGAAAACCTTTAAGAAAGAAAACCTTAAAGAAGACCTTTAAGCTACACAGTATTTTTGCACATGAATGATGTGCCGAGCACTGTAAGAAGAGCTTTCCACGCGCCCACTCTTTAAACAGCCCTACGAAGTATTCCTATTGTCTTTGTCAACAGATTAGGATGCTGAGTCTGAGAAAGATGAATGTAATTATCTGTCCAGAGTCATCCAACAAGTATTAGGTAAGATTGTATTTGATATATAAAATAAATGGTTTTTTTTGAGGATTAAAAAAGCCTTTAATTTTTACTGGTAGTAATCAGAAATGGAATAGTACACAAAAAATTTTATGCAGTCATTCTTTGGATGAAAGAACTTCTGCGTAGACAGACAAAGAGACTGAACCCTGATGGGAGATGTAACAACCAGAAGGGGTAAAAAGAAAACCACACAGCTCCTCAGGACCAAGTGGGAAGGAATAAGGCAGCATCCCAAAAAACAAACAAAATCCCAGGAATTAGAGATTTATCAGTGTCCAGAGTTTTAAGTCCATATTTTTCAGTTTTTGTATATAGCAAAATAAAGAAATATTTCATTGTATTGTCTTTATTTTTTAATTGATAATTTAGATTTGGTCTACAAACAAGAAAAAGCAATGACTTACGTGTCAACCGAAATAAGTTTCTTTCCCCCATGGTCAGAGGCATAGTTCCAAGCTGTTTCAATAATTCCAATGTAATAATGCTTATCTTTCGCCCAGGCTGAGGTACCACATAAAATTAGAAAAATACAGAGCAAGAAAATCTTCATTTCTTTTTTTCCCTCTTGGAGTCCAAGAAGCAATGGAATGAAATCAGAAGCAGGCAACTTTATAAATAAGGCTTTCTTTCTTTATTTGCTTGATTGACAGAATGTTATGTTGCATAAGACGAAATTATTTCGTTAAAGCAAATAACATTTTCCACTTTGGTTCAGTTCTCGTAAACCCAGGAAAAACCTAGTTTTCCACTGCCTGGATTCTCTGATTACAAATAAAAAGTCAACAGTTATTGTTGGAGGCACTGGAGTGTGCATAAGTCTGTGATTCTACCATTCATTGTGTAAATTCCAGGAAGGCAGAGATCATGTCTAAATGTTCCCTTTGTTCTTCCAACAATATGCTACAGTACAATGCCCTGCACACAGTGAACTTTTAATAAATCGGGGTGAAAATTTTGCCAAATGAATCAAAATAAGTAGCTCTTTACTTTGGAAAAGCCCAACCATAACCTAGTTACATATTCAAACTACAAAACATGATATTTAGCATGCCAAATTTAAGTACCCCCAAATAAGAATGTGTTTTGAACATTTTACTTATTTTGTAAGCTACAAACACATCTGCATAGGGAGTTAATCAGATTATTGTGTATCACTATATAAAAATAATTAGCAGAGGATAATGGGAGTTGAAGACACTGTTTTAGTTATTGAAGGAAGCAGAAACAGATAAACCTGTCTTTAAAGGCAAAAGTTGGCCTTGGTAAGTAGACAAGAGCCCTAGTTTATTTTGTTTATTTGTATATTTTTAGCTGTGCTGGTTCTTGATAGCTGCATGGGCTTTTCTCTCGCTGCAGTGAGCAGGGGATGCTCTGGTTGTGGTGCATGGGCTTCTCACTGCAGCGGCTTTTCTCCTTGGGGGGCAGAGGCTTTGGGGTGGGGGGGCTTCAGCAGCCGCGGCTCCCAGGCCCTAGAACTCAGGTTCAGCGGTTGTGGCGCACGGCCCTGGTTGCCACACAGTTTGTGGGGTCTTCCCAGGCCAGAGATGGAGCCCACGCCTCCTGCATCAGTAGGTGCCTTCTCTCCTACTGAGCCAGCAGGGAAGCCCAAGACCTAGCTTATTAACCTGGAATTTCTCTCTTTGACGTGGACATGAATTTTGGCATAAAAGGCTTTTTATGTTTTAGGTGAAGAAAATCCTGAAGACAGTGCACATTTTATGTGGATGTGAGCTTTTTCTCTGGAATACTTCAATGCATTACATTAGTAGTTACCGAACGGGGTTTGTAGAAACAGCTGGTACAGGAGAAAGCACCCCAATGTTTGAACAATTCATTCCTTTAACAAGTATTGCTGAATGAGCCCCCTGTGTGCCAGACACTGTTCTGAGCACCGTGGGGATATAGCAGGGAATAAAACAGACACGATTCCCTATGCTTGTCAACTTACATCCTACTGGGGAGAGACCAACGATATACAAATGAAGGGTGAAATATCTAGTACACATTAGCAGCAATGAATGAGGCTAATAAATGCCGAGGAAAATAGCAGTATGAAGATAAAAATCTGATGACACAATGTGACCCCAGGCAAGATACATACTTGACCCCAGCCTCATTTTCCTCATCTTTAAGTCAGTCTCAGAGGGCTGTTGTTCATATTACTTAAAATGACCCATGTTAGGTCACGGAGTGGAGATGTTCCTTTCACCTAGCAATAATGTTCCTAGCAATAATCTTAACTAATTGTCTTGATACAGAAAATCGAGTCACTGTGCCCAGAACGTCCCAAGACCTCCTTCTAGAGCCACCTTAAACAGTTGTGCCTTCATGCCCGCTGAGGGGCCCTGAATGGGGCTAGCATCTTGCCGGACTCCACTGGCCAAACCCTGTGTCTTGCAAGATGCTGTTCTTTTTAAAACTTGGTGCCCAGAAATGGTCCTTTTTTCCAAATGGTCCACACAGGGGGAACTTCTTTTAGCGGTTCATTCTCCTAGAGAGGGTGCTTTTTAATTGGCACGAAGCCCCTGTATGCGCCAGTGTATGCTGATGGTGTAAATGATGCCGTTTGGGAACTGTACAGTTCCTGTTATCTTTCCACCGACCCTATTCAGGACTGTACTGTGTGGGAAATCACGTATCTGTCATCACAGGCTTTGTAGTTAGTAGGTGTTGTTTAATGACCATTAGGTCCAGGTGGCATCTATGCTCTATTAGCTTCCAACAGTGATGAAGACCTCCATGATGTATTCCCAACGTCCATGGGGCTAGTTACACGTTCATAAATCTTGACTTAGAACTGTGCCTTCTGTCCCCAAGCACTTACCCTGATGCCCTAGGTAAACTGTAAAATTGTCCCAATAGTCCCTGTGTGGTGCAGAAAGTGGCTGTGAATTCTTCTGGATCTCCATCCTACCCTCTGAGTAAGTTACCCGACAATAAACGAATCCGGTGATTATGTGGAGCTGCCTGCCTCATTTTCTGGTGTCAGGATACCTTCTCAGCTCATGGGCCCTGTTTGTCCCCTCCATGCCCCAACAATTGGTGAGCCGGCCAGGAGGCTGAAAATGAGACAGGAATGGGCCATGCCGGGGGGAAGCCGGGTGTGCTGTGGGAAACCAGAGCTGGCCTCTCTTCTGCGTGGGGTGACCTCGCTACATTTATGGGCTACTGTGTGAGTTCAGGACACCTGGAAAGTGTCAAAGGGCTTCCGAGATATATGAACCAAGCGGTGGGAACGGGAAAGTGGGTAAAAAAAGAAAGTGAGCAAACTGTTTTAGCTATTGCATGGCCTTTGTTATAGCCCATGAGGATTAGCACAGAAAAGGAATTAGTTCAGCAGGAAACTAAAGAAGACCAAGGAGATTTTGGTGTTAGGGGGGAATGACTGGAGGGCATGTTCTGCCACTGCTTTATAAAAAAGATAATTTTACTGATTTATTTATTTTCGGCTTGCTGCGTCTCTGTCGCCGCATGCGGACTTTCTCTGGTTGTGGCAAACAGGCGCCACGCTCTAGGTGTGGGGTGCAGGCTCCAGGGCCGGCGGGGAGCCAGGCCCCCAAGCCACGGAGGGTGCAGATGCGCAAGTGCGGGGCGGCAGCAGCTTGAGAACACGGCTGTGGAAGGAGACTGGGATTGCGGAGGAGGAGGGGTCCGTGCTGTGAGATAGGAAGAAGGCAGACATCAGGCCCCGCCGGTCCCCAGGGAGAGCTGCACACCCTCTGGGGTGCTGAGCGGCCTGAGGCTGTTGGAGGCTGCCCCGGTGATGCTGGTCCCCGAAGCAAGTCCTTCTCTGTGACCTCTGCCCCTCCCAGCACCTCTGTCTGCTCCCTACACACAGAGAGACATTCAAAGCTGTGATGAGCCAGCTCTGCCCTCCCTTCACAGACAGACTGAGGCCGAGGGGGACGACTCCTCCAAGGTCGCATGGCGGAGGGGGCTGGGCCCCAGGCCTCCCAGCCAGCTGGCTCCCTGTCTCACATGGCAGCTGGCAGCACCCTCTCATCTCTGTCCCCTCTCTTTCCCTAAGGGAGCTGCCCCACACACTTCAATACAGTCAGAATCCTGAGCTGGGCAGGGACACGCGGGTGTCCCACGGTTCGTGAGGCCCCATCAAGGCTTGGCAAGTCAAGTGGGAGAATGATCCCCATGGGGTCATGGGTGCAGGCCAAGTTTCCTAAAGGAGTGGGGCCTGAGGCCCGGGAGGATGGGCAGATTTGGAGAGAGGGAGAAAAAGAGGAGGGCGGGGTGGGGAGGTCCTCGGCGCGTGGGCTCAATAGCTGTGGCTCCCGGGCTCTGGGCCACACCCAGTGGCTGCAGCTCCCAGGCTCTGGGCCACAGGCTCGGTAGTTGTGGCACCTGGCTAAGCTGCCCCGTGGCATAAGGGATCTTCCCAGACCAGGGATCAAACCCGTGTCTCCTGGCAGATCCTTCACCACTGAGCCACCAGGGAAACCCACATTCTGCTGCTTCTGACTTCGTATCAAAGAAAATGCACCAGGAAGAGAGTCCTGAAGTGACGGCAGGAGGATGGCTAAAATGCGGGGCAGTCGGCTCAGAGGTGAGGCCTGTTATTCCACAGCAGAACTGGGACCCAGAGGTGTGATCTTTGGGATAAAAGACTTGTCAGAAGATGAGGACATAATTATAGAGGAGGAAGAAGAATCACGGCCTCTGATGCAAGCTGAAACACAGGCCCCTAGGGAACCAGGAGATAACTGAGAGGAGACCCTCACAAACTCTGAAACAGCAGCACCAGAATATTCCTCTCCTGAGTTCACAGAATTAACTGTCAGGTTTAACCAAAATAGTAGAGAAGGCGTGGCAGCCTGGGGCTCCATTCACGGGATACCTGGGGAGATGGCATCATGTTAAATGGGTCAGAAATGTCTAAGATGTTTAAGATTACCGCAGTTACAGAGCATCCTGGCCTCTGGCAATGCTTGTGTGTGGCCAAGGTGGCCTAGCTAACTTGACTGAACTGGTACATGCAAGTATTTGTCCGGCTTAGCCAAACGAGTGAGGCATGCTGTCCCCATCCCTAGGCTGGCATCTTTGCAAGATTTACAAGAAACAGTGAGGGAATCAGGAATGAAACATGCTCTCTATGCTCAAAGACCTGTTGAGGAGTTATTTGTAGCAGGTATGAAGGATGGTATCCTGCATAAGATCTGGCACAAGGGAAATAAACAGGTGCTGTGCAGAGTTGCTTCAGTCATGTCCAACTCTGTGACGCCATGGACCTCAGCCCACCAGGCTCCTCTGTCCATGGGATTCTCCAGGCGAGAATACTGCAGTGGGTTGCATGCCCTCTGCCAGGGGATCTTCTTAACCCAGGGATTGAATCCCCATCTCCTGCATTGCAGGTGGATTCTTTACCAATTGAGCCACCAGGGAAGCCCAAATAAACAGGTAGATAAAGCCAAAGAGGAAAAAAAAAAAAAAGGCAATTAAGGGAGCTCGACTAGAATTTCCCACAAACAGTTATGGCAAGACCTTGTATTAATCAGGACCCCTGAAGAGAATATAAGCAACCTAATTGGGTCCTTTTAACCTTATGGAAAGTATTATCCAAAGAAAAACAGTTTAATCTACTGACAGCAAGAGGAAGAGGCACAAGCCTGCACTCTGTCACTTTGGGAAGATGAAGAATAGGGGTTGATACTCCCGGTTCTGGGGATCAGGGTTGGGGTAAAGGCCTTGGTGTGGGCCATAGGGCCACGGGTACATTAACTGTGGAGGCCCCATGCTGAACTGTTTATCAGTCTCACACCAATAGAAAGACCACTCTGGATTTAGAGATATCTGTGCCCAGTGCACCCAGATTTATGGGAACCCATCCAAGTTCCAAGGCACATTGATGGATATATGACCCATTGATGGATATGGAGGCCGAACAGTATGAATGAAGCATATGAGCTTGTATTTACAAATTGGAAGATTGCCTCCCCATCCCTTTCTGGTTTATATTTCACTCTTCAGTTCAGTCCAGTTCAGTTGCTCAGTCATGTCCAACACTTTGCGACCCCATGGACTGCAGCACGCCAGGCTTACCTGTCCATCACCAACTCCTGGAGCTTGCTCAAACTCATGTCCATCGAGTCGGTGATGCTATTCAGCCATCTCATCCTCTATCATCCCCTTCTCCTCCTGCCTTCAGTCTTTGCCAGCATCAGGGTCTTTTCCAATGAGTCACTTCTTTGCATCAGATGGCCAAAGTATTGGAGCTTCAGCTTCAACATCAGTCCTTCCAATGAATATTCAGGGCTGATTTCCCTTAGGATGGACTGGTTGGATCTCCTTGCAGTCCAAGGTACTCTCAAGAGTCCTCTCCAACACCACAGTTCAAAAGCATCGATTCTTCGGCGCTCAGCTTTCTTTATGGTCCAGCTCTCACATCCGTGATACCCATACCTGGATATATTTTGGGGTGTGGATGTCCTACAAGACCTGGACTTTACAATCACCACCAGCAAGTTCTGCTTATGAATCCATACTGTCAAGTGTGTAGTGGTGGATAACACTAAATGGGACCCTGTAGAGTCATCCATCCCTAGGAGAGTGGTGACTGTAAAATAGTATCGCCTACCAGGGGGACAGGATGGAATGTGGGTACCGTCACAGGATTAGAGAGGGTAAGGGCTATAAGACTGCACAAAGCCTATGTTGCCATAGAAAAAAACGGCACCTGGCTCATGACCATAGACTGCAGAGAATTAAGCAGAATAACACCCCGTATCTATGCAGCAGTTCCAAATACAGCTGAACTCTTGGACACAAATCTCCTTTTCTCTCAAGACAAATCACTGAGTCTAAAATTGTGTGTGTGTTAGCTGCTGAGTCTTTTCTGACTCTTTGCGACCCCACGGACTGTAGCCTGCCAGGCTCCTCTGTCCATGGGATTCTCCAAGAATACTGAAGTGGATTGTCATATCATTCTCCAGAGAATCTTCCCAACCCAGGGATCCAACCTTGGTCTGATGAATTGCAGGCAGATTCTTTACGATTTGAGCTGCAGGGAAGTCCCATAGTCTAATGCCTTTTTCAGTATTCTCTTAGATAAGGGGTATCAGGACCAGTTAGCCTTCGTGTGGGAAGGGAGGCAATGCATTTCTACTGTCTTAGCCCAAGGTTATCTTCACGCCCTACTGTTTGTCACGGGATGTTGGCTTGAGACTTGGAGAAATGGGCTCTCCCCCGCTCTTTCTCTCTCTGTCATTACATTGATGACATCATGTTAACCCCTGAAGACTTGCTGTCTCTTCTCAAGCTGCTGCATCACCTCAGGGATATTTGAAGGCAAGGGGATGGGAGGTAAATGCTGACAAGGTGCAAGGGCCAGGACAGTCACTAACATTCTTGGGAATGACGTGTTCTGGTAAGACTTAAGTGCTGCCTGAGGTTGTTTTTGATAAAATACAGTAACTCTCCTACATATGAACCTTCAAGTCGCAAACTTTCAAAGATGCAAACGTGCATCTGGTTCCAGCAAGGAACTGAAGGAAACACGAAACACGATGCCATCAGCATCCCTTTGCTGATGCTTTTATTGCTGGCTTACTTCTCTCTGGGTAAACGGGGAAGCGTAGTTCTTAGTATTCTTTTATCATTGGTAGGAATTTTTTGTTCTTGCTACTGCTTATATTTTTACTGTGGGTTTGGAGGACAAGCCACCTCTGGTATCTGGCCCTTGGGTCTCCCAAGAATAATGATAAGATTGTTGAGCCATCAAGCTATTGAGGGTGGAGTGTACGGCTGCTGACATAACTGATGCCATCTTGGTCTCATACAGGTCCTCCTGTCCTTCCACTAGCCCTACCCAGAGCCGTAGTACATGGGAAATCACTTCTCTATCATCAGGGGCTTTGCAGTTGATAGATATGGCTTGATGACTGTTAGGTCCAGCTGGCCTCTGGACTCTTAGCCTCCAATGATGCAGACCTGCTCTGACATGCTCCTGGTGGACCAGGAGGCGAGTTGCACGCGTGCTTAACCCCTCAGTCATGTCTGACTCTGCGACCCCGCGGACTGTAGCCCACCAGGCTCTTCTGCCATGGATTTCCCAGGCAAGAGAACTGGAGAAGTAACCATTCCCTTCTCCAGGGGCTCTTCCCAACTCAGGGGTAGAACCTGGGTCTTCTGCATTGTAGGCAGATTCTTGACCATGTGAGCCACCAGGGAAACCCTTCCATAGTCTAGGTTAACTATAAAATTGCCTCAGTGGCCCCTCCGTGGTGTGGAGCGCAGCTATAAATGCTTCTGGGTCATTGTCCGCCTAATCCTGCTCAGTGAGTAAATTATCCTGTAGCAGATGGATTCACTGATTATTTGGAGCTGTCTGCCTCATTTTTTAGTTTCAAGATACCTTCCAATTTAGGTGAGCCCTTCTCATTCCCTGTCATCTGAGTTTCCAGGCATTTTCTTCTTACTCATTTTCTGCTCTGTGTTCAAACTCAGCCTTGTAGGATGGAAGGATGGTGCTCAGGGCACCACAGCAATTCTGAAAATAACTTCTTCCAGAAACTTCTACCCTCCCCTGGTACCCATGCTCAGATAGTTACTGAGCTGAAGGCTCCAGAATATGTCCTCACAGCACTCATCAAGTGTTAGTCACTCAGGCGTGTCTGATTCTGTGACCCCGTGGACTATAAACTGCCGGGCTTCTCTGTCCAAGGATTCTCCAGGCACGAATACTGGAGTGGGTGGCCATTCTCTTCTCCAGGGGATCTTCCCAACTCAGGGATCAAACCCAGCTCTCCTGCACGTCAGGCAGGTTCTTTCCCATCTGAGCCACCAAGGAAGCCCATGGCACTCGTATCTGTGGTGAAATGAAATGCTTAAATAGTAATACCCCTGACCGGTGCAAGTAAACATTTTATGGTGTGATACTTGAAGGGTAAGGAAGTCGTATTTCCGTCCTGTTTTGAGACAGTTGACCTTCCAGTTAAAACGAAGTGGCTGCTCTGTGGCAGGAAGTGGGGAGAGGCTGTGGACGTTAGGGCTGCGTCACTGGGCCCTAACAAGCAGCCCGCGGTGGGCGGTTGACCCTGCAAGCCTCCTTACAGTGATTGCAGAGTTGGTTCTCAAAAGCGAACTTTGAATAATGTTGCAATTGAGAATTTCTGCAGTCAGCAGACTGGGATGATGCCAGAAGCCAGAGGAGCCAGCAGGACAGGCTCAGCTGACCTCGGGCCTTTTTGAAAAAGAGGAGAGAGAAATCTAGACCGGATCAAACACCCGTTCTCTTAGCTGTGTATGTCAGAGGTGGTTTTTTTTTTTTAAGATTTTTTTTTTGATGTCTTTATTGAACTTGTTACAATATTGTTTCTGTTTTATGTTTTCCCACAACCCCTCTATTGGAAGGCCAAGTCTTAACCACTGGAATGCCAGGGAAGTCCCTGTCAGATTTTTACCTGGGAACCCCAGGGTATACTTTGTAGCTTGTTACAATTAATTACTGCATTCCCGAGTTAACCGTTTAGTAACCCAAGTAGAGTTATATATAAGTTTGGGGTTTTTTTGTGAGTCGGGAGAGCGAAAGCCTCAGCTTGTGGGATCTTAGTTCCCCAACCAGGGAGTGAATCCAGGCCTTCAGCAGTGGAAGTCCCGAGTCCTGGCCACTTGACCACCAGGGAATCCCCACATAGCACCAGTTTTCATTATTTTCCACAAATTCTTTTCTCGTCAACATAAAGACTTCTGGCCTGCATGGTTCTTCTCTGCATTTAGCAGTCAAGATGCCGACTGGCCACAGAGTGTCACTCCAGCGCATCTGTCGGGCAAGACGCAGTCGTTCTGTTACCTCCCCTCTCCCTGCAGTTCAGCCGCTCATCCGCGCCCAGCTCTGCGACCCCGTGGACGGCAGCACGCCAGGCTCTCCTGCCCATCGCCAACTCCCGGAGCTTGCTCAGTCTCATGCCCATCGAGTCGGCGATGCCGTCCAGCATCCATTCGTGCTTGCGCTCTCATTTGTCTCTTTTTAAAAAATAATTAATTATTTTTGGCTGTGCTGGGTCTTTGTTGCTGCGCACCAGCTCTCTACCTGCAGGGAGCGGGGGCTGCTCTCTACCTGCAGGGAGCGGGGGCTGCTCTCTAGCTGCAGGGTGCAGGCTTCCCACTGATGCGGCTTCTCTTGCTGGGGAGCACAGGCTCTCGGGGTGCAGGCTCAGTAGCTGTGGCTCTCGGGCGCTACCACGGTTTCAGTAGTCGTGGCGTGTGGGCTTAGCTGCCCCACGGCATGTGGAATCCTCCTGAACCAGAGACTGAACCCATGCCCGTGCCCCTGCATTGGCAGGCAGAGTCTTAACCACTGGACCACGGGGAAGTCCTCTGGTTCGCTTCTTGCTGACTCATGAGAACTGGCTCTTAACCTCTACCCTATGTCTCCGGAATTATTAACAAAGCAGCCGCCACTGAGACAGCGGCAGACAGTGAATATGAAGCAGGAGGGCACTCTGGCCTTGACCCGTCAGACTCCCCACGGTCTTGTCGGTTTCACAGGAAATCGCATGACTCCGGAATTTCATCAGCGAGTGGGTCAGGCACAGGACTTTGATAATGAGTCGCTGACTGGCCCAGGGCAGGGCGAGCCCGGCCCAGCCTCTTCCCTGCTCTGGGTCCATCCAGGACTGCTCGGGGAATGATGGGCAGGTGGGTCCTTGATGGCTTCATCTCCTCTGGGCCAAGGCCTCGCTCATTACCTTCTGTCAGGTCATTAGCAGGGGAAGAGAGAAAGCCAAAACTCTCATCTATGGTATTGATGTCTATAGCGTTAAGGGAAAGGGGATTTTTTTTTTTAATGGCATAAGGTTTTCAATTGTTGTTTCATCCTTATTCTTTCACTCCGCTGAATAATATAGAAATCACAGGATATCATTTAGTAACAATGAAAGAGAACCACAGGAGGCAACTAGGGATATGGACTCGGGATTGGGTGCTTTTTATATATAGTCTGGCTCACCAACAAGTTGTTACGATTCCAAGGAGTTAACTAGCTCTGGGAGCAGCAGCCCCTCCCCAGCTAGCAAGGTCCCCCAAAGATGTCACATGTCATAAAAGATTAAAACTCAAAAACATAATTTGTACATGTTTTATATCAGAGGGATCTGTTTAAGTGACTGTCTCCTCAGATGGCCTCTTGGTACAAGTAACTATGCTCTGTTTTATATTGCATCTCAGGAGCCTAGCACAGTGCTTGATGCATAGCTTAATAGACATCGAAAGAATGAGTGAATGTTCACTCTAATAATGTTGTTGTTTAGTCACCAAGTCATGTCTTCTGCGAACCCGTGGACTATAAGCCGACAGGCTCTTCTGTCCACGGGATTTTCCAAGCAAGAATGCTGGAGTGGGTTGCTCTTTCCTTCTCCAGGGAAACTTCCTGACCCAGGGATTGAACCCCGTCTCCTGTATGAAGGTGGATTCTTTACCACTGAGCTACCAGGGAAGCCTACAGTCTATTCATAATTATTAGATGATTACTATATGCCAACACAGTGTAAAAAGCCTTATCAATTTTATCTCATTTAATTTTCACAGCAACCAATTAGACAGATGTGTTAGTTTTTTATCACTGCTGTTACAAATGGCCATAGATTTAGTGACTTCAAGCGATATACATCTATTATCTTACATTTCTGTATGCTGAAAATCTGACATATGTGTCACTGGACTAAAATCAAGGAGTCAGTGGGCCTGTTTCTTTTAGGAAGTTGTGGGGGAGAAGCTATTTCCAGTCTGTTCCAGTTTCTAGAGGCCGTCCACAGCCTAATAGCCCCCTCCCATCTTCAAAACCAACAGGGGTAGGGGTGTCTTTCTTTCTTTTTTTTTTTTAAGGAAATGTATTAATTTTTAATTGGAGGATAATTGCTTTACAATATTGTGTTGGTTTCTGCTGTGTACCAACACGAATCAGCCATCAGTCAGTCCGTTCAGTCGCTCAGTCAGTCGTGTCCAACTCTGCAAGCACATTAGGCTTCCCTGTCCATCACCAACTCCCGGACTTGTTCAAACTCTGCGTGCCTTCTCCGGCACCGGGGTTTCAGAGCCCTCTGGAACTGAATTGCAAATAGTGCTAACCAGGTAATTCCAGATCACCTGGATTAAAGTTCCATTCTTGGGAGAAGCCAACACTGTAAGTATTAAGTCCCAGTTTGGTGACATGGGGCTTAGCATATGTGAGTCAATTTGGGGCCTATTCTCTTTCTCTTTCTTTAAACATCAAGAATATCTTCATTTTAAAGATAAAGAAGCTATGGATGGGAGAGATTTTATACTTTGTCCAGGATTCCATAGCTAGTGAGTGGCATAGCTGGAATGCAATCACAGGCCTGCCTCCCAGAGATGCGCAGAGGGCCGAGGGGCGTGAGAGCGTGGCTCCGGACTGTCAGGCTGAGCCTCCAAGTCACTCTGCCCTTTGCAAGAATTCTGTTCAGGGTTTTGATTGGCAGTTGATTGATTCAGAATCTTCTTTTTGTCGGTTTACATAAAGATGACCAGTTTCAGAGGGCTAATTGGTTTTAAACAAACTTGGAGAATAAATCAATATAGTAATTTATACATTAAAAAGTAGAGCAAGATTGGCATATATTATTGGCCTCTGAAAAACTTTGTTTATAGACCTACTCAGAAAATATTTTGGAACAAAGTTGTCTTGGTAAATATAGAATTTGAGCAAAAATGTGTATTTCCTTATTTTGGCCTTAGCACGCAGCTTACAGGATCTTGTTTGCTCAACCAGTGATCAAACCCACGGCAGTGAAAGTGCCAAGTCTTAACCACCGGACCTTCAGGAAATTCCCAAGTGTATTTTCTTAAAGCATATTCCTTTAGTTTTTTAATTAAAAATTTTTTCTTTTGTACTAAGAGTGTTTCTGTTTAGATACTAATTGTTAGGTAGCGACAGTTAGAACAGGCAGCACCTTCCCATAACTGTACAGGAGACGCAGCCCACTGGCGCGTTCTGTGTCTTTGACTCCTCGCTGCTAAGACTGCACCGCAGAGACTCCCCGGCGGCCAGGTGGCTAAGACTCCGCCCTCCTAGTGCTGGGGGTCTGGGTTCAACTCCTGGTCAGGGAGCTTGACCCCACATTCTGCAACTAAGAGTTCACATGCCACAGCAAAGGCTGAAGATAAAAATTAATATACTAATAAAGTGATTGTAACATGAAACAAAATTAACAATACTATTTGATTCTTTGATACTGAAACTAATAAGAACATGTAAAGTTTAGAGGCAACTAGTATCCCCACTCACCCCAAGAAACATCCAAGACTGAGAGTTTTTAAAAGTTTTGCTGATAAAACGAGAATATTGTTTAAGAAATTGCAAAAAATATTGACCAAATCTCACCAAGAATAATGCCTAATTTATGCACTCATTCATTTATTTAAGGGCACAATCCTAGATTTGGGGATTTGCAGATGGACAGGAATCATAGTCTATTAAAATCAACCCTGATTTAATGGATATGTGGAGTGTGATTTAGTGAATGGAGTTGAGTAGAAGAGTAAATGTCTGCATGCATTCTTTTTTTTTTTAATTTGGCTGTGCCAGCTCTTGGTTGTGGCATTCAGGATACTAGGAGGAGTATTAGCCCTAGTCTCATCTATCTTAATCCTAATTCTCATACCCCTACTTCATACATCTAAACAACGCAGCATAATATTCCGACCATTCAGCCAATGCCTATTCTGAATCCTAGTAGCAGACTTACTAACACTCACATGAATTGGAGGCCAACCAGTTGAACATCCCTTTATCACTATTGGACAACTAGCGTCAATCCTATACTTTCTCATTATTCTAGTACTTATGCCAGTTATTAGCACAATCGAAAACAACCTCTTAAAATGAAGATAAGTCTTTGTAGTACATTCAATACACTGGTCTTGTAAACCAGAAAAGGAGAGCAACCAATCTCCCTAAGACTCAAGGAAGAAGCCATAGCCCCACTATCAACACCCAAAGCTGAAGTTCTATTTAAACTATTCCCTGACGCATATTAATATAGCTCCATAAAATCCAAGAGCTTTATCAGTATTAAATTTTTAAAAATTTTTAATAATTTAATACAGTTTTGCACTCAATAGCCATATTACATTCTTTAATACCATTACCTACACAAACTGTACAACAATATATTTATTATATAATTTTATGCGGGTATAGCACATAAAATTAATGTATCAAGACATACTATGTATAATAGTACATTACATTATATACCCCATACTTATAAGCAAGTACATGAAATTAATGTATTAAGACATATTATGTATAATAGTACATTAAACTATATACCCCATGCTTACAAGCAAGTACATACAATCATTTTAAGTACATAGTACATATCGTTATTAATCGTCCATAGCACATTAAGTCAAATCTACTCTTGTCAACATGCATATCCCGTCCCTTAGATCACGAGCTTAACCACCATGCCGCGTGAAACCAACAACCCGCTTGGCAAGGATCCCTCTTCTCGCTCCGGGCCCATATAATGTGGGGGTAGCTATTTAATGAACTTTATCAGACATCTGGTTCTTTCTTCAGGGCCATCTCACCTAAAATCGCCCACTCTTTCCTCTTAAATAAGACATCTCGATGGACTAATGACTAAAAAAATTTGAGCAAACGCCATGATAACCCCTCTTAGCTGAAGTTTCTGTTTCTTATAGCAGGAGCCATGAAAAGTGAAAAGTGTGAAAGTTAGTCACGGAGTCATGTCCAACTCTTTGCAATCCCATGCACTGTAGTCTATGTCCATGGAATTCTCCAGGCAAGAATACTGGAGTGGGTAGCCATTCCCTTCTCCAGGGGATCTTCAATCTGGGTCTCCTGAATTGCAGGCAGGTTTGTACCCTCTGAGCCACCGGGGAAGCAGTAGGCATCCCTGCTGTTAATATTGCTAGATAGAAAGACAGAGCATGAGTCCTTATTTTTGGTTCTGGGAAACTGGAGCTTATAGATTCTGAAAGCTGTAGTCTTCCAAGCATAAGGCAATGTACAGTATATGGATTTGCATTTTTAAAGACCGATTAAAACACTTACCCATGATTTGAGAATTTAATTTTCTAAATGTTTGCAAATGTTGCAATTTAGGGTAAAATCTTGGGTGTTATTTTTTTTTTTTTCTAACTGAGCTAGACTTTTATTTATACCTGCTCTATTTGTCCCGCTTGCCCACCTCCACCTGCTATTTATTAAAAGCCTTGTTACAGCCCTACAGATGCTATTCCATGGACAGAAAGATGAAGCAGCTCATACACAAAATTTACCAAGAAAACTTTTATTTTCAGCTAATTTTCCTGGCATATTGCCATGACCATCTTTAGACAGCTCCTCCTATACTCCTTCATTCCTGAAGTTTTTCTTCTTCATCAGCTTTAACTCTGCTCCTGGACTTGACAACATTCATAGCAGGCAGATGTTTGTGCTATAGAGAAGAAAGTTTCATACAGTTTCAGGTTGGAATATTAAACTAAAATGGTTACATAAAGTTAAGGAAAAAATATTAAGTTTGAATAAGTTTTGAGAACATCCTTAAAATGACTACCAGTGCTTTTGCAAGAAAAGTTTGCTTACTAAATCAATAGCAACATCACTGCCACTCTGCCTGGTGGACAGAAAGACCTGAAGACCCAACCAAGTTTTGCTTTAGAGTATTTGTAACACAAAAAGCTAGTTTCCCAGAGAAACCATGTTAAAAGTGGGGGATTTGTTTCTTGGACAGCACACCAAAATATCGTTTATTAAGGATGAATATGTTGGGAGTTTGGAATTAATGTATATACCCTAATATACATAAAATACATCACTGGGACTTCCCTGGTGGTCCAGTGTTTAAGACTCAGCACTTCCACTGCGGGGAACATGAGTTCGATGCCTAGTCAGGGAACTAAGACCCCATAAGCCATGCAATATAGCCAAAAATAAAATAAAATAAAATAGGTAACAAACAAGGACCTACGGTATAACAGAGAACTATACTCAATATTTTGTAATAACCTATAAGGGAAAAGAATCTGAGAAAGAATATATGTATATTATGTACATATAAATATATGTATTAAATATATGTGTATCTGAGTCACTTTGCTGTATACCTAAAACTAACACAACATTGTAAATCAACTTCAGTTAAAAAAGAATGACTATGAATGATTATAGGAATAAGAGTAAGAATTACTATTACTGTGTTAATAATATTATTATTGATATTAATATTTTATTGTAGGTAAAAATTATATTTGGAGCTAATACATCTTTGGTTTTGTAAGAAATGTGGTCCTTAAATTCAAAGAGGATCCCATAGAACTCAAGAGTGGCACAGCATATTTTAAATAGTATATGTCATATATGTTCAATAGTGTTCCTGATTTTAAAAGTAACCTCAGCAGAAGCAGAACAAACAAGAAGAAAATAAACCTCACTCAGAATTTCACCACCTAGAGAGAGTTACCATTAACATTTCTGTTAATGTACATATATCTATTATATATATATATATATATATAAAATTTGGATTATATTTAAAATACTATTTTGTAGACTGCTTTTAACAACTTAGTATTATGTTATAAGCATTTTCCCATTAAAATTTTAAGGCATGATTTTTTAAATGGGATAATACTTCAGATAATAAATGTAGCAAAACTTATAGTAGATCATTTCCTAATTTTCAGTTTTCCACCGGCACAAAACAACATAGTGACAAATATTTTTCAGTATTGCCGACAATTTTCTGAGATCAACTGTCATGTAAAATTATTGAGTCAAAATATGAGAATCATTCTGTCAAACGACCAAAGGAATGACTTCATGAGTAGTCTAAGTAACCAAGGAACTGATAAAAACCGCAGTAACAAAGACACTATTTTCATAAAAAGTTGCTAATAAAATGTATTGGAGAAGGAGGAGATGGGAATGAGAGAAAATAAAATGTCACTTGAATGTGAAAATGAACTATTAGGATTGTTCTTTATCAGTAGTTTCTCTCCAGAGCTGTGGAAACAGTATATACTTCCACCGAGGTATGTGGAGTGATCCTCTCACCACGCTGGTATTGATACTGTCAGGGGAAAAAACCTTGCCAAATTGATGGCTTTCTTATTCAAAAGTATCTCATTGTTGTCTAAATACAATTTTAAGTGATTTGATTATAAGCAAGTTTATATATCTTTATAGGTTCAGTAGTCACTTGTATTTCATCTTCATGAACTATCTGTTCAAATCCAGATGCAGATATTATAAGAATCTAGAAATTACATTTAACTCTAAAATACCTTTTATCAGATTAGATACAGTTTATCTAAATTTACAAAGAAAGTAAGCTAGATTATCTTGGCCACATCAAAACAGTAATCTTCGATTACTGTAAATGTAAACATTCAGTAGATCAGCTATCCTTACACAAACACTGAATTCATTTAAATATCATCACTTCTAGTGAATTTGGCATACCTTTTCACTCGATTACAGTGTAAACGCCTTCCATCCCTGCCTTGATGTGAACGTTGACATGGCAATGAAATAACCATGTTCCAACATCTCTTGGATACATTTTTAGAGTTTGATAGCTCCCAGGAGGAAGGTCATACACGTCAGAGCGAAACACTCCCATATCCTCAACAAAAAGACAAACACAATTAAATGGCTTGTGAGAGATATCTGTCGTTCACACCTTCCGTTGCGGTTCAGCCTGTAAATCACGTCCGACTCTGCGAGCCCAAGACCGCAGCACACCAGCGTTCCTGGCCCACACACCCGACTTCCCGCTTGCTCTAACTCCTCTCGTGTGTACTTCATCAGATGACGGTTAAAAAGCTCTAGGTGCCACTGAACCTCTCCTCTGAATACAGCTGAGAGCTTGGCGAAGGAAGTCCCAGGGCTTTTAGCGACAGGCCGCAGGAAAGACATCTCGCTCTAAAAGGGTGCCTGTGGCAGCGTAGGTTTTAGGTACCTTGTCGGTGTCTCATTCACAGTGCTCCAGGCTTCAGAGAACATCAGTTTCACAAATCCCAAATGTTCTCACTGAAATGTTTCCAACTAGGGATGTTGGTGACATGAATATGATCATTTTTCAAGATGTAACTAATCAGGAAAACTCACAGTTTCAGGAAAGAAAGGAGCCACATCTCTGCTCTCTGGGGTTCAGCCCGAAGGCTGAGGCCTTAATGGCTAATTTCTCCCGTAAACAGAAAACCCGAGGTTTAGGAGACTGTCTCATCTGTAGGCTACTCTGATTTTGATAAAGGACGGGCAAGGCCTGGCTTGGATGGATTAGAAAAAGAGTAAGAGAGAATGAATTTCTCTGCATAATATTGACAGATGGGAGGTGTTTGGAGCGTGGGGGATGTGTTGGAGAGTGCAGCTCATGATGGGGTCCAGAATAATTTGAGGAGAGGAGAGAAGAGAATCAGGAGAGGAAGAATGCAGAGAAAGAAGTGTTGAGAGTGAGAGCAAAAAGCAAGAGAACCAGAGGTTCGTGGTGGAAGGATAATTAAAAACAAGGACATCTAATGTCAACTGATAAGAACAGTAACATTTTCACTGTGTAATAATAATAAAAGCCCTCTAACTTACCCCTCAAATTTCACTTGAAATCTGTGTCCTTGATTTTACGCTTGCACAGGTAAATCTTAAGTAACGGGGATATATTCCAATTTGGAGCTGCTCAGAGAGATGAAAAAATACCAGCCACAGGAGTTAGGGGAGAAGGCAGGAAGCTGAGCTGATGCAGTAAGTGAGAGCTGTAAATGGCGAGAAGAAATTTAGGCTCTTAAGACTGTGGAGAAACTGGAAGGTAGAGAGGAGGAAAGCTGAGCCATGTCCCACTGGAGGCAGAGTGGGGCCTTAAATCATTGCTATCTAGGGAAGTTAATTTTGCATCAAAGGTGACAATAATAAGGATGAAATGGATACATTTCTAAGATGTCAGAAAATTTAAGGAACGATATGAAACATTTTAAATGAATTGACAATGTCCAAGGCATGCACGAGGTCCTGGGAAATGCACTGTCTGTACCTGGAAATAATTACGAAGGAAATCGCAGCCTTAGGGAATAGGAGGTGCCTGGCTGGTTTGTCCAAGACCCCGTCAGTAACCCAGAGGGCCGCTCTGCTGTCCCTAGATGTCCCGGGGAGTAGATCCCAGCAGCTGGGTCAGTGCTGGAGTAATTAAGGTCAGCCTCAGTACCGTCTTTCTAGATTCCATATATGTACGTGTGTTAGTATATGTTTGTTTTTTTCTTTCCGACTTGTTTCACTCTGTATATAATTATGATCGATTCGTGCTGTTGTATGGGAGAAACCAACACACTGCTATAAAGCAATTATCTTCCAATAAAAAAAGTTTTTAAATAAAGATGAATTCAGCCTCAAGGGAAGGGAAAGACTACTTGTGGCCCTCCGTGATGAGTTCAGAACGGGCGGCTAGGGCTGGTAACTGGCGGTGCCAGTCTGCATGGCACACACTGGATCACTCTAGAGGGAGGCAGTTTCGTGAAGAGGCTGAGTGAGGGGCTCGGAGTGAGAGCCAGGGGTTCAAGTCCTAGGTTTAACTCTTCTCGCTTGTAGGAAAGTTCTTCATCTTGTTCTCGTGTGGGTTCAGTGAAAAACCCATGCAAAACATGAAGCGTACCATCTAGCACATAAAAACTTAGAGGTTAGCTATAATCATCACTCTAGAAGTGTGGCCATAAATTCCACTTAATCTGACACCTTACACTGTGATCGTTTATGTAAATGTAGCTCCTGAAAGATAACTCTGATTTCATCTCCACAAAAGCACTTGGCATAGTTCTAGGAATATCACAGGCACTGCTGAACTGAACAATAAGTACACTGTAAAAAACTATAACTGAGCTTTAATCTCCTTTATTGTAATTTTTAGTCTAATATAAACATTTAAGAACTTAATAACAACCCTGTTATCTAGGTTTTTCCTTAACAAATATGAGGAGTATAGATGGAAGCATGGAAATGTCAAGACTGTTGGACTTGGGCAATGGATAAACAGATTCATTATATTATCCTGTGTACTTTATTATATAAAATTCCCTATAATAAAACTAGTTTTTAAGCAAAAAAAATTTACAAGGAATAATTTTTTTTATTAAAGGAAAGAAAACAACACACCAATAAAGCTTTGTGTAAATTAAGTCATATATAACTATTTATTTCTATGATAGACCCAAAGCATTAAAGAAACTATGAATGGAATGCATCTAGAATTCAGGAAAGCTTTATGTGAAACTTCTATAAATTTGTAAAGATAGAGTGTATCATGCCAAGCGGTTAGATTAAAAGTTTGAGGTGTCAAATGCAAAAAATATGATTGATCCTCCATTGCACATTAATTTTATATAAGGGGTTAGGATAGGAAAATAAAGAGACTGCTCTCTAAGTAAATAAATGATACTAACTTGGAGATAGAGGTGGGATAAAATTGAAAATACTTATAATAAACTAGAGAAATAGCCATCAAGAATGGTCAGTTAGAAACAAGTGTAAAGAATTATGACAGGTGGAGTGATGGGAAACAATTCAGACAGAAGCTATAAGGAAACTAAGAAATCATAAGTAGAAAAAGATGGCAATATAATAATAATAAAATAAAGATACTGTAAAGCCACTTCACACCTAGTCCCATATTTTAATTTTATAGCAAATGTTAAAAGAATGACAGAATTGGAAAATCACCATTTGGAATCCCCATTAGGAAAACTGAGTCAGGCAAGGATCATCAATGGATACTTTTTTAAACTATAAGATGAAAAGCTGTTGTAATAAACTACATAAAGATCACCTCACAGATTACTACTTAGTTACAATAGGAAAGTGATACTTTCAAAATGGGGAGAATGGTCCCCATCACCTTCAGAAAGTTATCAAACTTTAGCCTTCACAGCATTAGGACCTGTTGACACTGTACCTCTTGATGTTATATACGAGAAGTACACAGCATCGCCTAGGTAATGTTCTTGCCAAAGGGGTTTGACATGGATCCAATCACAAGGAAATGATCAGAACAATACAGAATATGGCACATTCTACAAAACTGGCCTGGACTCTTAAAAAATGAAATATCATGAAAGATCAGGGAAATAAAAGTCATACAGTATCCTGATTTTAGGAAAGATATTCAATTGGTAAAGAATTTGCCTGCAATGCAGGAGACCTGGGTTTGAGTCCTGCATTGTGAAGATCCCCTGGAGAAGGAAATGGCGCCCCACTCCAGTATTCTTGCCTGGGAAATCCCATGGACAGAGGAACCTGGTGGGCTACAGTCCATGGGGTCACAAGACTCGGACACGGCAGTGACTAAAACCAGCATGACATGAACAACCAGATGCTAAGTATAAATGATTAGATCTGGGATTAAAAGAAAAACCATCACAACTAGCATTTTGGGGCCAACTAGTGATATTTGAATGGACTGTATGTTAGATTATATTATTCAATGAATGTTAATTTGAAGGGTATGATAATATTATTGTGGTTGAGGCAGGATTGTCTTCTTTGTTAGGATACACATGCTTTAGTATTTAGGAGTGAAGAGTCATGATGTTTGCAATTTACTTTCAGTTGGATTCAGAAAAAAAAAAAAAACCAGAGAGAAAGCAAATGCAGCAAAAATGTATAGGAGTGTTCAAGGTATTTTTCTTTTATGTGACTGCGAGTTTGAAAATTAAAAAGATTAGTTGGGAAAGAGGGGTTAAACTAAAGATGATTATCGATATTTTATTTACTTATTGAGAAACATCAGAATGGAATAAGAAATGCAATTCATGTATTCAGAACCTTTTATCAAATGTCTGTGGGCTATAAAAAGCTAAATGTGTAACTGTCACAGCAGACATACTGCAGATGGCATGTCATGCACTTGCGTTCTGGCGTGGTCATGTCCTTTCTCTCTCCTGTTATCTTTCTATGCTGCCCCAATAACAAGGTCCTTTAGTGATTAAAAGGAGCTGCCCAGGTCTCTTACCATGAAGATAAAGCTGTGGCCATGAAAGTGAGCTGTGTGCAGGTCAGTCTGATCCCCTATGCCAATCAGGTACCAATTCACTTCACTCCCCACGTGAAATACCAGGCCTTGGTTATTTCCAAACATTCTTCCGTTAATGGCTATGGGGGGAGAGGGGGACACAGTTTGTTATATTCGACAAGGATTTGAAATAATATGTTTTTTTTAAAAAACACCTTATAGAAAGCACCATGATGTTTTCAGAGGCCATGAGGGTTTTCGATAGCCTAAGGATGCTGTCAGACATGACCAAGCCACTCTTTCACGGGTGTGTCTGATGCTGGAGAGTTTTTCCTTGCCTGAGGAAATGAGGCACTGACTTTAACATAATTGGGTTGTTCTAGAATAATTCACAACTAAGGACACTTAAGTTGGTGGGTACTTGAATAGGTCTATAAATTTAAACATACCTGAAATCATCTCAATGGGCTTCGAACATCAGCTGGGTGGTCCCATTTCCTTCATGACCTGTCATGAGTATGACTGGAATGGCCATTTGTTGTTTAGTCACTAAACTCTCTTGTCTGACCCTTTGTGACCCCAGGGACTGTAGCCTGCCAGGCTCCTTTGTCCATCGGCTTCTCCAGGCAAGAATCCTGGAGTGGGTTGCCATTCTCTCTCCTGGAATGGCCATTTGCCTGAGGTCTTGTCTTGCCCCCTCTTTAATCCTCACCAGATATGGCTTCCAATGGGTAATAGGAAGAAAATATTAAGAAAAAAAAATATATATCCTTCTTTTTACTTTTCTATTTTGTGTCTGTCTTTGGAAACACAGGGAATATATTCTTACAGTGACACAATATATAAGTAATCCAGGAAGCCCTTTCTTTGGGTTTCCCAGGTGGTTCAGGGATAAAAGAATCCCCCGGCCAGTGCAGAAAACACAAGAGACACAGGTTCCATCCATGGGTCAAGAAGATCCCCTAGAGGAGGAAATGCTTGAGAACACTTCAGTATTCTTGCCTGGGAAATCCTATGGAGAGAAGAGCCTGGTGGGCTGCAGTTCACGGGGCCGCAGAGTCAGACGCGACTGAGCACTTAGGCACACACATATCGTATGTAATTAATAACCACTTATCTATGGAGGTTGGGCTCTAATGCTTTTAGCTGATGGAGGGCAGTAATAGCAAAAACTAGGAGACGCTGAGACAGTGCTTTAGACCAGTGCTTCTCAAACTTCAGTGTGTGCGTGGCTGGGAATCTTGTTAAAATGCAGATTGTGATCCACTGGGTGTGTGAAGGGGTACTGCATTTCTAACAAACTCTGGAGGGATGCCACTACTGCTGGTTCACGGACCACACTTGGAGCACAAGTGCCAGAATTGTTCGGGAAACACACATCTATTTCCTTCGTTCCCTAGCTCAGTGCCCTGGAAACCTTTAGCGTAGTGGTTCTCAACGGTTCTCATCCTCCAAGGGAGGCAGTGTCTGCAGACATTTCTTTTAGTTCTCACAACTTGAGGAGAAGGGCTACTGGCATCTCCGGGGTTGGGAGGATGGCTCCAGCTAAACCTCCTACAGTGCTCAGGACAGCTCCCCCACAAGGAGTTATCCAACCAAAGATGTCAATAGTGTCAAGTTTGAGAAACCCTGGTTTAGATCAAGTTTAAGTTCTTAACAGGGTGCTCATTCCCCAGACTGACGGCTCTTTCTTTCCATGTGCTCTGTGACCTAGCTTACCTTCTTCCGTCCACCTGGGAGCTCATTCCCTTCGTTTTCTACTAGAGAGACTCCTAGGCATCTTTAAATACTCAAAGTTCTCCTCACCTTCATGAAACCTTTCTTGACCTCCCAAATAAGAATTTAAAACACAGCGCTATTTATAATCCTGTCACAGCATCCCTTCGAGTCAGCCTTTTACTGTGGCAGTACACTGAACAACTTGAGAGATGATCCACCTTAGGGCTTTTGTATCTCCTGAGGCCTCGGACAGTGCTTCAGAGCGTGTAGTTAGACTTTCAAGAAATGCCAGCTGATGTCCCCAGTTTTACATTGTCCTCAGGGCTCCAGGGACATTAGAATTCACCATGCTGCTAGCACAGTGGTCTACAGGCTGAGGTCTACGGCTCATGAGCAAAGATTGGTTTTTAAACTTCTAAACAGTTGGAACAAAATGAAAAAAATAACATTTCCTGATGCGGAAATTGTGTGACATACTATTCCCAGTGCAGCTTTACTGACTTGAAGCCACTTACATTTGCGCACAAGTACTCACTTACGTGTGAGTGTTTTTGTATCACAAGGGCTCAAGGCAGAAACCCTATGGTCTACAAGTCTAAACTCTTTACCATCCAGCCCCTGACGGAAAAAGTTTGCTGGCCCCTGGTCTACGTGATCTGCACGCCAGCGCTATGGATTGTGTTCCTTAGACTGTGCTGAGAGTGACGGATGCAAACCTTTATCTGTTCCCTTTGGGCAGAACCACCTGTAGGCGCCAGCCAGCGAGTTAGTGAGTGGACATTACCATGCATTCCGTTGCTTTGTTTAAAAGTAATATCATTCCTGTCTACTTGGTTTGGGTCTTGAGCATAGGTATTGATGTTTTCTTCAATGTACCAGGATTCATTCTCATCAAAAGTCATGAAGAAGAGAACACGGTGAACTATGTTTTCTTTGGTGCCTTTTCGACATACAATCAAAGGACCTACCAGTCCGCTATTGAGATCCTGGAGAGACAAAGCAAGATGATGAACTGTGTCCACAACTAAAAAACGCCCCCAGACAAGGAGTGGGAACAAGTTTTAGTTTGAGTGAGGTTAGATCCTGAGTTTTGAATGATTAGGATTCTAACTCTGAACATAAGGAACAATATTTGACTTGCTAAATTCTTTTCCTTTTTTTTCAAATCAGAATTTCCACAAATAACTTACTAAATTCTTGATTGGAAAAAAAAAATCATCATCTCACTCATTAGAGTTGAGCTCTAAAGTGAACAACAAACTCCTGAAAGGGATTTTAGACACATTCCTGAGTGGATTTGGCTTTATCTTTGAAATTTTAATCAAAAAACAGAACTTTGGTTTTAATTAGAATTCCTTTGTGGTAGAGTTGGTTGACAGATTTGTCTAAAGGTCTCGGATCCCCTTCCACCCATGATACATTTGTTCCTGCAGCCACTTTCTGTTGGGATCCCTGGTTTGTTTATATTTATTTTCCTTTGGGGTTGAGTGTCTGTGTCTGTTCTTGGTTTTGGTGGCGAGTAGGCCAAAAATAACGAAAAGGCCAAAGAAAGGAACTCTCTCTTTTTTTTTTAAAAATACAAATGAACTGGACCTCGAGTTGAGAGTTTTTAAAAGATAAATACTGTGTATCCATTAATTTGTAACTAATTACAGAATTTTAAAACTTCATCCTTCATTTTCTGGAAACTAAATCTTATTCAAGAGGGTGTTATCATATAATTATACATATATATGTGTGTATCCCACATATATATATATTTTCCATATATATATTTATATATATTCCACTTCAATCCACAGTAACATGTTGGAAAATATCCTAAATCTAAGTAATCATAATGTAATAATTTATTTTGCTCTTGAAAAAGGCAAACTTGTGTAGAATTAAAAACTAAGCAGTATTTGGAAAGTTTACATAAAACTGAGATTGTATTTTAAAGAAAAATAAAACCTTTCTTTCATCATAATTTCTAAGAGGAGACAGTACAAAAACTGGAATTTGAAGTTTACCTTGACCATGTCCACAGTCGAATAGTAAAACCAAGGTATGCACTCAAAGTCATTTGAGGTAGGACCAGATCTTTCAGGAACCTGCCAAATGTATGTTCGGATCTCTCCTGAAATAGGTAAATGCAATGTGTTTAAACAGAACCTTTGAAACCACATTTCTTTATGGAAAACCAGAAATGAGCGAACCCTAAAGCTACACGGACTTTAAGCCACATAGTCCTAGTCTTCACTCCTGGCTCCAGGCTTCTTGCCTTGTGATCTTAGTCGGCGTTTAAGCCGCATAGTCCTTGTCTTCACTCCTGGCTCCACGTACTCTTGCCTTGTGATCTTAGTCGGCGTTTAAGCCACATAGACCTTGTCTTCACTCCTGGCTCCAGGCTTCTTGCCTTGTGATCTTAGTCGGCGTGTTTACATGCTTTAGGCTTCTCTTTCTTCACGCGCAGTCAGGAGGACCCCCTGGAGGAGGGCACGCAACCCACGCCAGTGTTCTTGCCTGGACGATCCCGTGGACAGAGGAGCTTGGCAGGCTACGGTCCACGGGGTTATAGAGAGCTGGACATGACTGAGCGACGGACACTTTTACTTCACTTTGCTTTTCCCCGTGCACATGAGATGGTAACTTAGGGATTAGACAAGATGGTGCAAAGGAAGCCCTTGGTGTTACATTGTCTGACCCACAGGGCAAGGCGGATGTCACTGTCAGTGTGGGCTGTTCCGTTCTCAGCATTACAGGATCAAAACTTTATAATGCGGGCTTCTCTGATGACTCAGCAGTAAAGAATTGGCCTGCCAATGCAGGGAACATGGGTTCAATCCCTGGTGCAGGAAGATCCCGTGTGCCAAGGGACAGCTAAGTCATGTGCCACAAATACTCAGCCAGTGCTCTAGAGCTCTAGACCCACAGGAGAAACCACCGCAGTGAGAAGCCCTGCC
Source organism: Odocoileus virginianus (assembly GCF_023699985.2). Taxonomy (NCBI): domain Eukaryota; kingdom Metazoa; phylum Chordata; class Mammalia; order Artiodactyla; family Cervidae; genus Odocoileus; species Odocoileus virginianus. The sequence continues at coordinate 57,832,501 of NC_069677.1, read as the reverse complement.
CTGCAACTAGAGGAAGCCCAGCACAGCCAAAAATCAATCAATAAATCTTAAAAAAAATCCTTTATAGTGATTCTGCCATTGAAAAATGCCAATTGTTAGACCTAATTCATTTGTTCAACAAATACTTATTGTAGTGAAGATAACTCAGTCTTTGAAATGTGACAGAATTGTTTTGAATCCCAGCTCCAAACCTTCCAATCTTAGGATCACATGCGCCTCCTTCCTCTCCCCACCTCCACGGCTGTTTGCATTAATTTGAACCTTCTTGACTCTTGCAGGAAAGTTCTTGTGGTCCCCACCCTCATCTTTCCCTTGCAGAGGTGTTCCCAAGCACCTGTGACATAGTCTTCCTTCTCCACTAACCAAGCCCATCCTCAGCCTCCCCAGTTCCAGATCTTTAACAATCATCTTAGTACTAGCCCTCTCTTGCCAGCCCACCGCACAGGTCCAGGAACACGGCAGGTACTCAGAGTGTTCATGAAACGCATGTAATGTGATCCTTTCCTGGCTAATCAGAACCAAGTGCTGACTTGCAAACTCCCTTGGCAGGAGATTCATCTTGGTCCCATGGTAGGACTGTCTGCTTTTAAAATCAAAAGGGAATGTTTCACCGATCATCAAAGTCTACCTTCAGTCTTTCTGTCCCACAAGTCTTTTTTCTTCTTCTGAATTTGACTCTGTCCTTGATACCCTTAATTCCCAGAACTACTTATTTTGACAGGCACCTTTAGACGACATTCTGCTGCTGCTGCTGCTGAGTCGCTTCAGTCGTGTCCGACTCTGTGCGACCCCATAGGCGGCAGCCCACCAGGCTCCCCCGTCCCTGGGATTCTCCAGGCAAGAAAACTGGAGTGGGTTGCCAGTTCCTTCTTCTAAAGGACATTCTGGATGTCCCTTTTATGTCCCCCTTGAAAAACACACTCCACCAGTGTCAACAGCCATGCCCGCCTTGCCTGCATCCAATGACTGGGCCGGGACACACAGGTGCCAGCTCTCTTACCCCAACTCAGGGGAGCTGAGGGCTTCCCAGTCTTTGAAATTTCTCAGTTGTGGCTGTGGCTTCTGTTGAGGCTGCATCTCTGTTAAACCTTTATCCCCTGTCCAATTTTGCTTCTTTCTTTTTTTATTCCCCCAAAGTTGTTTATCCCAAGACCACTGTCTGCACACAAATCTTCATCTTAGGGTCTGCCTCCTGGGCATTTATGTTAAAAAGCACTCATTTCCTTTGAGTTTAGCATGCTGGGTGGCACGCAGTACAGAGTGATGTCACAATGACTAGCAGATGAGGTTCTCCCTTTTCCTTAGCTGCTCCGCTCTTTCCCTGGCCTCCTCCCGCACACACTGCATTCTGTGCTCAGCTCCTACCTGGGCACTTGAGTTGGAGACACGGAACACAGCATAAATATTGACCGCTGGGCAGGGAAAGAGGTGGGAGGGCTGCACGGAAACTGTACACACACGGAGCCCTGTCCGAGAAGCAAACTTCATCTGCAGAAGGAACCTCTCTCTCAAACTCGTTCTTCAGGCCCTTCTTGCTGTTGTTCAGATGCTAAGTCAGGTCCAGCTCTTTGTGACCCCATGGACTGCAGCTCACCAGGCTTCCTGTCCTTCACCTTCTCCCGGAATTTGCTCAGACTCATGTCCAGCGAGTCAGTGTTGTCATCCAACCCTCTCATCTTCTGTCACCCCCTTCCCCTTGCTAGTCCACTCTCACCTGGAACAATACCCCTATTTAAGAAAGAACATTAGCCCCACAGTCTTGCATAAAAGCGTTGGGGTTTTGCTTTTCCCCAAAGCAGTTACTTGGCTGTGTTTGCTTATTCTCAGTGGGATAGTTTGTTTTCATTCCAGGAGTGCAATATCTTTCCTTCTGTTTGTGTTGTCTTCAAATTTTTTTCTCAGCATCTTATACTTTTCTGAGTACAGGTCTTTTACCTCTTTTGGTTGGTTTGTTCCTAGGCAGTTTATTCTTTTTGATGTGATTGTGAATGGGATTAATTTCTTAATTTGTTCATTAATTTCTCATTCTGATATCTTCTTGTTGGTGTATAGAAATGCAATAAATTTCTGTATGTTAATTTTGTATCCTTCAATTTTATCAGATTCATTGATGAGCCCAAGGAGTTTTTGCTGGTGGCTTTAGGATTTTCAACGTATAGTATCATGTCATCTGCAAACAGTAAGAGTTTCACTTGTTTTCCAGTTTTGGATTCCTTTTATTTCTTTTTCTAGTTTGCTGTGACTAAGACTTTGAATACTATGTTGAATAAAACTGGTGAGAGTGGGCATCCTTGTCTTGCTTCTGATCATAGAGGAAACACTTTCAGCTTTTCACTGTTGAGTATGATGTTAGCTGTGGGCTTGTCATATATGGCCTTTATTATATTGAGGTATATTCCCTTTGTACTCACTTTGTTGAGACTTTTTATCATAAATAGTTGTTTAATTTTTCAAAAGCTTTTTCTGCATCTATTGAGATGATCATATCCTTTTCATCTTCAATTTGTTGATGATTTGTTGATGTGATGTATCACATTGATTGACTTGTGGATATTGAATTAACCCAGGTGGCGCTAGTGGTAAAGAACCCGTCTGCCAGTAGGAGACATAAGAGATGCAGGTTTGATCCCTGGGTCAGGAAGATCCTTTGGAGATGGAAATGGCAGCCCACTCCAACATTCTTGCCTGGAGAATCCCATGGATGGAAGAGGCTGGCAGGCTACAGTCCATGGGGTCGCAAAGAGCTGGACACAACTGAAGTGACTTAGCACACATCCCTGGGATAAATCCCACTTGATCATGGTATATGATCCTTTTATTGTATCATTGGATTTAGTTTGCTAGTATTTTGTTGACGATTTTTGTATCTATGTTTATCAGTGATACTGGGCTGTGATTTTCTTTTTTTGTGGTATCTTTGTTTGGCCTTGGTATCAGGGTGATGCTGGCCTCATAGAATAAGTTTGGAAGCATTTTTTCATCTGCAATTTTTTGAAAGAGTTTGAGAAGGATAGGTGTTAGCTCTTTTCTAAAAGTTAGGTAGAATTCACCCATGAAGCCATCTGGTGCTGGACTTTGTTGTTATTTTTTCACCTGATTCAGTTTCATTCCATGTTTTCAATTTTTCTTCCTGATTCAATCTCAGAAGATTGTGTATTTCTAGGAATTTATCTATTCATTCTACGATGTCCATTTTATTAGCATATAATTGTTTGTAGTAATCTCTTATGATAATTTGTATTGCTGTGGTGTCAGTTGTAAGTTATCTTTCATTTTTTATTTTATTTACTTGCACTCACTCTCTTTTTTCTTGATGAATCTGACTAAACGTTTATCAATTTTGTTTACCTTTTTGAAGAGGTAACTCTTAGTTTCACTGATCTTTTCTATTGCGCTTAAAATCTCTATTTCATTTATCTCTGAACTGATCTTAATGTTTTCTTCTCTTCTACTAACTTTGATTTCATTTGTAAGTTGGAACAACCCATTATGGAAAACAGTATGAAGGTTCCTCAAAAAGCCAAAAATAGAACTACTATATGATCCAGCAATTCCACTTATGGATATACATCCAAAAAAAGAGAAAACACTAATTTGAAAAGAGGCATGGACCCCAATGTTCATAGCAGGATTATTTATAATAGCGAAGATATGGAAGCAACCTAAGTGTCCTTTAACAGATGAATAGATGAAGGAGATGAATATATATATATTGATGAATATATATATACTTATACAATAGAATACTACTCAGCCGTTACAAAGAATGAAATTTTGCCATTTGCAACTACACAGATGGACCTGGAGGGTATTATGTTTAATGGAATGTCAACTGGAGAAAGACAAATACTATACTATCACTTATATGTAGAATCTAAAAATAAGACACTAGCGAATATAACAAAAAAGAAACGGTCATAGACATAGAGGATAAACTAGTGGTCACCACTGGGGAGAGAGGGGAGGCGAAAGGCAGGATAGAAGCAGGGGTAAGAGGTACAAACCACTTTGTATAAAATAAATAAGCTGTAAGGATACATTGTACAGCACAGGAAATAAAGCCAGCATTTCATAATAAATGGAGTAGGATTTATAAAATTTTGAATCACTATGTTGTACACCTGAATCTAGTATGATATTGTAAATCTGTTACTATACCTCAATAAAGAAAAAAGCATGGCGTATAGTAGGTATTTCACAAAAGAAAGAAGCAAACCAGAAAAGGGGGGAAAAGAGCGGACGTTATCCTCACAGTCCTGCATAAAAGCGTTGGGGCGTCTCTTTCTCCCAAAGCAGGTACCTGGCTGTGTCGCTGAAACAGTGGGGCTGTCTGTTTTCACGCCGTGAGCATGAATAGAATATGGTCTTGAGGCTTTATTTTTAAAGACAACATAGATTTTCTCACCAGGGCTGAGAAATATTATAGGACCTGGGAAATAAAAAAAGAAAAATGGATGGATAGTTGTTATTTATTTTAAATTATGAGTCATCTTCCCCCTTAAATATATACACAGTGACTTATTATATTCCTTAACATGCAGCCAAATGAAACACAGACACATTTAACAAATGGATCATTGCTGGTTTATGACACATGGTTTTTGCCTGGAAAATTTAAATCATCTACAAATTTTATAAGCTCCAGTTCTGGAAAACTTATTTCAGTGAGCATTAGTTAATGCCTATGAAAACACACAATTTAGAAATGGAACATTTTCTTTCTTGACCAAGCTCACCATTTAAACCTTTTATTCTTTCCCCCCACCTTTACCCTAGTGGAAGATTGGGAGAAGCTGCAGGTGTTTTCGTTGACCCAGAGCTGTTGTCTCTCACAAATTGACCCTTCGTTTTACTCTTTTTTATTCCATGCTATTTCTGCTTTATTGACTATGCCAAAGCCTTTGACTGTTTAGATCACAACAAACTGTGGTAAATTCTTAAAGAGATGGGAATACCAGACCACCTGACCTGCCTCTTGAGAAACCTGTATGCAGGTCAGGAAGCAACAGTTAGAACTGGACATGGAACAACAGACTGCTTCCAAATAGGAAAAGGAGTACGTCAAGGCTGTATATTGTCACCCTGCTTATTTAACTTATATGCAGAGTACATCATGAGAAATGCTGGGCTGGAAGAAGCACAAGCTGGAATCAAGATTGCCGGGAGAAATATCAATAACTTCAGATATGCAGATGACACCACCCTTATGGCAGAAAGTGAAGAGGAACTAAAAAGCCTCTTGATGAAAGTGAAAGAGGAGAGTTAAAAAGTTGGCTTAAAGTTCAACATTCAGAAAACTAAGATCATGGCATCCAGTCCCATCACTTCATGGCAAATAGATGGGGAAACAGTGGAAATAGTGACTGACTTTATTTTTGGGGGCTCCAAAATCACTGCAGATGGTGATTGCAGCCATGAAATTAAAAGATGCTTACTCCTTGTAGGAAAGTTATGACCAACCTAGACAGCATATTGAAAAGCAGAGATATTACTTTGCCAACAAAGGTCCGTCTAGTCAAGGCTATGGTTTTTCCAGTGGTCATGTATGGATGTGAGAGTTGGACTGTGAAGAAAGTTGAGTGCTGAAAAAGTGATGCTTTTGAACTGTGACATTGGAGAAGACTGTTGAGAGTCCCTTGGACTGCAAGAGATCCAACCAGTCCATCCTAAAGGAGATCAGTCCTGGGTGTTCACTGGAAGGACTGATGCTGAAGCTGAAACTCCAGTTCTTTGGCCACCTGATGCGGAGAGCTGACTCATTGGAAAAGACCCTGATGCTGGGAGGGATTGGGGGCAGGAGGAGAAGGGGATGACAGAAGATGAGATGGCTGGATGGCATCACCGACTCGATGGACATGAGTTTGAGTAAACTCCGGGAGTTGGTGATGGACAGGGAGGCCTGGCGTGCTGCGATTCATGGGGTTGCAAAGAGTCGGACACGACTGAGCGACTGAACTGAACTGAACTGACTGAAGAGCTGGAGGTATATAATTTATTATAAAACTTCTTTCTATTTGAAGGCAGATAGAATTTGTGGCTCTAAAAATTCTGAAACAGAGATGGTTTTGAGATGAACTAAGGCTTCCCTGATGGTTCAGTGGTAAAGAATCCACCTGCCAATGAAGGAGATGCAGGTTTGATCCCTGGGTTGGGAAGATCCCCTGGAGGGGGAAATGGCAACCTACTCCAGTGTTCTTGCCTGGGAAATCCCATGGACAGAGGAGCCTGGGGGGCCACAGTCCAAGGGGCTGCAAAGAGTCCTACACCAGTTAGTGACTAAACAACAACAATAAATCAGACAGAACTCTCCTTAAACACACGCTTAACTATTAATATCAGAACCCCGAAGAGACCTGGTAGATACCAGATACTAATGAAGTAAAGCACCTCTTTGCCTCCCGTGGCAATTCTACCATCTCAAACACTGTGCTTGCTTTTCCTTCTCTAAAAAGTGGGTTGTGTGTGTGTGTGTGTGTGTGTGTAAATAAAGGAATCTAGAGGGTCATATTGTGCTATCTTAGTGCATTTGGCCAGAATCCTAGAGAAAACAAATATAACACTGCTACTTTTTTTGAAGGGTCCATTCAAAAGCACTGGGAACTGAATACCACAGACCTCCCTCCAGGGGTTGTGAAGCCCAAGAGGCTGATGCGGAGCCAAGAAAAGTAAAAATTCCTCCTTGCCAGCTGGCATATCCATCTTCTCAGGGTGCCTTGCCAGAATATGGCCTCCAATAGACACACAGGTATCATGAGAGAAATAAGATCTGGCCGTATGGATATACCTTGTGACCTCTGGAAATCCTATGCAGTGTATGGACGTGCCATCTTCCATAACAAACGAATACACTGTGTGAGCTCTGGAAGTGCCGTGTGACTTATAGAAATGTTACATGTGGGAGCCTGGGAGGCAGTTACAATTTTTCTAGCTGATCTGTCAAAGGTGGAGGCACGGGCTATATTTTTCTCACTCCTGGACAGAAGATGAAATTAAATCTTGAGCAATTAACTGTTTAAACACTTAAATTTAAACAAAGAAGGCCCCCTCCTAACTATATGAGGGATTCTGGCATTTGTTTTAATTTCAAAGAAATTATCTCTAAATGTTATTTCTAAGGTCCCTCCCAGAATCTTGGGATTCTGTGTGCAGGAAGCCAGATAATCTGAAACTAACCACATTCATTGTCTATGATAGCTTTGTTTCCCATTTAAAAATATTTGAATCCGTTTTCTTTTACCAATAAAAGTATCTACCAGCAAACAAATTAAAGTTAGAATTGTAGGCATTTTTCTCCATTGAGGTAGAAGTTGACAATATCCTTAGGTCGGCAACAATTTCCAGTGGTTGAGGACAAGATGACAAACCCCAAAGCAATCTTCTAGTGCATCAATACCTAGTATGTCCAGATGTATTTCATCTTCATTTCGTACTGTTTGATTTGTGAATGTGATGTCATCATATTGGCGGTATACGACCTTCTTGTATTTGGACCCAAGATATGTCTCAACTCTATCCAAGTATATGTTTGTTTTGCTTTGAGAAAATAAAAACAAAAAATCACAAAGTTAATTAATTTAACCATTAAATTATGCAAATTCTCATATGGAAGAACTTACTGGAATAATGCAATTTATTAATATCTAGAGTCTATTTTACCTTAGAAATTCATTTAATTTAAAAAATATATATATTTATTTTGGTAAGATTGTTGGATATTCATCCTGTACCTTAAAACATGTTTTTTAGCATGAAATTCAGCTTTGATCAAATGAATAAATAGTAAGAGAGAAAAATCAGAGAAAGATATCAAATTTTACTCAAAAAGAAAAATTAGTGTCTTCAATTTGAGGTTCATAGAAGAATAGCAATAGCCGGAAACAAATGAAGACAAAAACACTTTGACGGATTCCAAAGGTTAAATGTAGCTGAAATTATACTTATTATACCTTAAAGTGGTAACATTGGATGGTAAAACACATAAGGAAGAGAGAAGACAAGAAGTGAAAAGCGAGACAGCAGAAACAGCAAAGCAGAATTAAGGTATGTTAATGTTTGGAAAGATTAGAAGTATTTATAGCTGAAGACATCACACACACATTTTGAAGTTATTTGTAATTGAATGTGTCCTAAACTACACATGCCACACACATACCACACACAAATAAATACATACCACACACACGAACACATGCACGCACACAGATGCACACACGTGCATGCGCATATGTATGCACACACATGAACACACACATGTGCGCGCGCACACACGCGCGCGCGCGCGCATGACTGAAGACTACAGAATAAACCCTGCCCAATTAGAGGTGGAAGTCACCGCCATACTTCTGTCCTTGGAGACGTTGCAGTTCTCTCTCCCAGCCCCTGCTAGGAGAATAATCCCACACAACCTCCTCTGCTGAGATATAAATAACCTTCGCCTCCTGGTACTGTGTTTGATCGGGGTTTGGCTCTGCACACTCCCTCACTTGGTATTTATGTTTCATGCCTCCAATATAGTGCTCTGAGGTCATACACACCACATCAAAAATGCCTAGAGGGGAATAAGAAAAGAATACTTAAGGCACTGCATTCAGATTTCTTTTCTCTAAGTCATCTATAAGAAATAAATCCCCCGGAGAAATACTATAAGATAGTCCATTCATTCTTTCACTAATTTGACAAGTACTTATTGAGTATCTTCTTTATGCCAGGCATATTTCCGGGCACTTGGGAAACATTAATGAATAAAATAGGTAAACATTCTTGCCCTTGCAGTTTATATTGCAGGGTGTTGTAGAGACAGACAACCAACCTAGTAAGTAAAACTGATGTGGGTTGGAAGGTGGTAAGTGCTATGGATTAAGGAAAATGTAAGACAGTGTAAGGAGTATTGAGAATTCTGGATGAATATGTGGAGAGACGGGGCAATGAACAACATTTTATCCGATGATCAGGGTAGGTCTCGATGGGTGAGTGACATTTGGGCAAAGATTCACAAGAGGTGGATGGTGGATCTACAGGAAGGGCGATCCAGGAAGAGGAAATAGATAGCATCATTCCCTGCTGAGGGTCTGATTGGTGTGTTTGAAGGCCATCTAAGAGGCCTGGGGGTCTGGGTTAGGGTGAGCACGGCTGAGGGTACTAGGAGCCAGGATCGGTGGGGGATGGAGGACAAGTCACACAGGCCCTCGTGGGCCGCTGAAAACTCTGTAAACTTAACTCTGAGTCTACGAGTGACCTAAGAACATTCTGGCAGTTGTGCTGATAACAGACTAGAGTGGGCAAGGGAAGAAGGAAGGAGACTTGGTAGAAGGCTCTTACAATAACCCACAACAGGTGATGACGGTTGGATCAGAGAGGTAGTGTGGGGGTAGTGAGGAAATCAGAATAATATGTTATTACTAAGAACCCCAAACAATGACCACAACGAAAACAAACCACCTCAACCACAACAGCAACAAACTCCAGCATGGATCAACCCAGAAAATTGCACCTAAATTCCAGCGGTCTTTTATTTTGGTAATTTTAGGCCCTTGATGGTCTGACTTTGTTTCTGTGAATACTGACATCACCTTCATCAGCCCTAGCATTTTCTCTCGGCTCTGCACGTGCTTCTGAGGTTATGGTCACTTTCCGTGGAGGCGAGGAGCGAAGAAGACGGGCGTGGAAGCACACTCTTCAGACTGAGAGGGTTGGGGAAAGAGGACATGTTTAGAAAACAGTGAGTGCATATGGCACAGTGCTGGACACGGCCGTGTGTTTACTGCGGCGGACACTGTTTGCGAAAGAGGAGAAAAAGCAGACTACTCTGTTTTTAAGACCTCAGGGTAACTTCTACAGGGAAAAGGAGAGGAGGAAGTGGGAGGGGAATGGGTGATAACTTGCCGCCAGGTGAGTGAGGGCAGCAGAAAGGAGAGAGCGGTGAGGACCCCCCAACGGTGTTCTTCACAGAACCAGAGCAAATAACTTCACAGTTTGTATGGAAATACAAAACCCTTGAATAGCCAAAGCAATCTTGAGAAAGAAGAATGGAACTGGAGGAATCAACATGCCTGACTTCAGACTATACTACAAAGCCACAGTCATCAAGACAGTATGGTACTGGCACAAAGACAGAAATATCGATCAATGGGACAGAATAGAAAGCCCAGAGATAAATCCACAAACCTATGGACACCTTATCTTCGACAAAGGAGGTAAGAATATACAATGGAAAAAAGACAACCTCTTTAACAAGTGGTGCTGGGAAAACTGGTCAACCACTTGTAAAAGAATGAAACTAGAACACTTTCTAACACCATACACAAAAATAAACCCAAAATGGATTAAAGATCTAAATGTAAGACCAGAGACTATAAAACTCCTAGAGGAGAACATAGGCAAAACACTCTCCGACATAAGCCACAGCAGGATCCTCTACGACCCACCTCCCAGAATATTGGAAATAAAAGCAAAAATAAACAAATGGGACATAATGAAACTTAAAAGCTTTTGCACAACAAAGGAAACTATAAGCAAGGTGAAAAGACATCCCTCAGAATGGGAGAAAATAAAAGCAAATGAAGCAACAGACAAGAGATTAATCTCAAAAATATACAAGCAACACCTCCAGCTCAACTCCAGAAAAATAAATGACCCAATCAAAAAATGGGCCAAAGAACTAAACAGACATTTCTCCAAAGAAGACATGCAGATGGCTAACAAACACATGAAAAGATGCTCAACATCACTCATTATCAGAGAAGTGCAAATCAAAACCACAATGAGGTACCATTACACGCCAGTCAGGATGGCTGCTATCCAAAAGTCTACAAGCAATAAATGCTGGAGAGGGTGTGGAGAAAAGGGAACCCTCTTACACTGTTGGTGGGAATGCAAATTAGTACAGCCGCTATGGAGAACAGTGTGGAGATTCCTTAAAAAACTGGAAATAGAACTGCCATATGCCCAGCAATCCCACTCCTGGGCATACACACCGAGGAAACCAGATCTGAAAGAGAAACGTGCACCCCAATGTTCATCACAGCACTGTTTATAATAGCCAGGACATGGAAGCAACCTAGATGCCCATCAGCAGACGAATGGATAAGGAAGCTGTGGTACATATATACCATGGAATATTCCTCAGTCATTAAAAAGAATTCATTTGAATCAGTTCTAATGAGATGGATGAAACTGGAGCCCATTATACAGAGTGAAGTAAGCCAGAAAGATAAAGACCAATACAGTATACTAACGCATATATATGGAATTTAGAAAGATGGTAACGATAACCCTATATGCAAAATAGAAAAAGAGACACAGATGTACAGAACAGACTTTTGGACTCTGTGGGAGAAGGCGAGGGTGGGAGGTTTTGAGAGAACAGCATCAAAACATGTATATTATCTATGGTGAAACAGATCACCAGCCCAGGTTGGATGCATGAGACAAGTGCTCAGGGCTGGTGCACCGGGAAGACCCAGAGGGATGGGATGGGGAGAGAGGTGGGAGGGGGGATTGGGATGGGGAACGCATGTAAATCCATGGCTGATTCATATCAATGTATGGCAAAAACCACTACAATATTGTAAAGTAATTAGCCTCCAATGAATAAAAATAAATGGATAAATAAATAAATAAATAAAGAGAGAGTGGTGAAGAAAGACCTTTCTTTTTTCCTTGTGATTACTTCTTTTTGGATGAACTTTTTAAAATATTATTTTTTAAAGTGTAGTTGATTTGCAATGTTTCTGGCATACAACAAACTGATTCAGTAATATATATATATGTGTGTGTGTATATATATATATATATTTCAGAATCTTTTCCATTATAGGTTATTACAAGATATTGCATATGGTTCTCTGTGCTGTAAGTAGGTCCTTATTTATCTATTTTATACATAGTACTGTGTATTTATCCCCCTTTCTACTTTGATAAACATGTTTGTTTTCTATGTCTATGAGCCTACTTCTATTTTGTAAAGAAGCTCACTTGTATCATTTTTTTAGATTCCACATATAAGTGATATCACATGATATTTGTCTTTCTCTGTCTGACTTACTTCACTTAGTATAAGAATGTCTAGGTCCATCATTGTTGCTGCAAATGACAATATTTCTTTTTTTTTAAATGGCTGAGTAATCTTCTGATTACTCATAATCACCAGCATTGTTTGTTTGGAAAGTAGAATGAAAACTTTTGAAATGTAAATATATAGTCAGATGAATTTGTGATATCACAAAGAGTTAAGATACAAATCCATGGTATTTATAGAGTAATTTGTTTATTGTAGGGCTTCCCTGATAGCTCAGTTGGTAAAGAATCCGCCTCTAATGCAGGGGAACCCGGTTCAATTCCTGGGTAGGGAAGATCCACTGGAGAAGGGAAAGGCTACCCACTCCAGTGTTCTGGCCTGAGAATTCCATGGACTGTATAGTATAGTCCATGGGGTCACAAAGAGTCAGACATGACTAAGCGACTTTCACTTTCACTTGTTTATTGTATAGCCAGTATTCGCCTGGTGTCAGGACTTTTTGACCATAAAGTGTTTTGTTTGTTTGTTTATTTTTTGTTACGGTATATCTGCAGGATGAAAGAAAATACTGAAATTTTAAGACTAATATATTCCAGACCGTTTACTACACTGCATCCATCTTGTATGATTGTGTGTATTGCTTTTTATGGATTGTAAATTACTACAATCCCTGTTTTATAAATGAGGGTATCAGATTCAGAGGAGAGGGGAGGCTCCTCGGACTCCCGTAACAAGTTTCTGATACAAGGTGCCTTTAAAGCACTGCCGGAAGTAGCCACCCTCACTGAAGTAAAAACATTTCCCAAGGGGGCAAAACTAGCCAGGAGAGGAGTCAGAGAGGAAGGCGGGAGAGAGGAGGCTGAGGCTGACGACGGAGGGAGAGCCGGGGAACAGAAGGAGAGAGGGTAAGAGATGCAGCAGATAATGGAGTGAAAGCAAATTAAAACGCTCCAGAGCATCTTCATTGCTTTTGAAAAGTACGGGTAGATTTAGGGCCTGGTACCTGGGAAGATAAAAATGGAGAGGGCTGAGAGGGTTTTTGTGTGCAGGAAGATGATACACTAACACTCCTATAAATTAAATGGAGCAGGGCGAAAGTATGTTTAAACACTATTTGGATAACTTCCTTTTTTCCTGTACACACAATATTCAGTGCATATTGAAGACATTGCTTTTTCAGTTTGGGCATATTTCAGGCTGATGGCGAAGATCCACAACTTACCTGTGGAATCAGGTGTCATAAGAAGTGTTTGGGAGATATGGGGATTCACAACTACGGTGTCATCCCTTGATCCTAAGGAAGTGAAGGTATTTCCTGAAAAATATATCCCATGTAAGTCTTGACTTGATCCCACACTAAGAACATGCCATGAAACACTGTCTCCTAAGCACATATCTAGTCCAGGCAGATTTCCATACATGTATCCATTTATGGCTGCAAGACATTTGTGACAAAGAAAAGATTGTTTAATTTATTGGTTCTTGACATCTCTTGGAACTCAACCAAGGACTCTTCATTAAGCAGTTCATTCATGTTAGATATCAAGATTACCCAAGCCAACCCCTTCTTTTTAGATTTGATGAAACTAAGGTCAGAGAGACTTGTTCAATGTCATGAAGCTAATGAATGAAACTGTTGAGACCAGAGTCCAAGTGTCCAGATTCTAGACCATTCTTTTCTCCCGCCACACTTTCAAGTCTTCAGAAACCAACCAACCAGCCAACTCAACAAACACCCCACCTAGCCACTCTATTACTTTGGCAATAGAAAAATATGTGACTTCTCTGTATTGTATTTAGCAATAGCTAAAATAATGTATTGCACCAAAAAGGCATTGGTAAATATTTGATAAAATGTAACATAATCACCCTAGTAGGCACTATTTTTATTGGGAAATTATATTTAAAGAAAACATGAAACATATTAGCCAACCATTGAGGGGAAAACATGTTTCTCTTAAAAAATCTGTAATTCTTTAGGCCTAGTGAAATTAAACTGCTTAATACATTTATCTCTTAAGTTAAGTGTTCTCTTACAATGCATCTTGTTAGAGTCTTGGAAGTTTGGATCCTCTGTATCCACATTTTCAGGGTCTGTGGTAAATATCCTGATATTTTTATGTAAGAGATAACTTTTATTTTCATCAAATATTGTGGGAAGTAGGTAAAATTCTTTGTCTATTCCTTTCTGTGGATGAGAACATAAAAAATAAACAGACACAAAATATGCATAGTACAGATTCAAAGTCTAGTCAAATGGTCGGCCCTCGTATAGGATTTCCCATGCAATGGGATTTGTATGTTCCTGGAAAAACTGATCAATTAACTTCCCCACTTATGGACTTTTTATACAAATGTATGAATCCCAGTGAATAGATTTATCACAGAACTAAGAAGTTAGGAGAAATCTCTACCACTGTCTTCATGTAAAGCTCTTACTATAGTGACCCCTTATATCTTAACTCCATAAAACTAAACACTATAATCACAGATGTTTATAGTGGCTTCTCTTAGAAGCTTTGTAAAAAGTAAGTTAAATAAAATGTTTTCAATTCTAGAAAGTCTATATTTTAGGGTTTATGAAGAAATATATGTATATATTTATATTTTTGGATGATGTAGAAAAATTATACGTACTATAAAATTATGAAGCTATATGAATTTCATTATATAGGTGACTATAAATACAAGTCATATTTTAAAATAAAATATACATTCAATTTTATGTATTTACACTGGGGATTTAGAAGGCTTTTTTGTTGTTCTTTCGTTGCTAAAATGTGTCTGACTCTTCTGTGACCCCACGGACTGTTGCCCAGCAGGCTGCTCTGTCCATGGGATTTCCCAGGCAGAAATACTGGAGTGGGTTGCTATTTCCTTCTTCAGGGGATCTTCTCGACCCAGGGATCAAACCTGTGTCTCCTGTATTGCAGGAGGATTCTTTACCAACTGAGCCAGCTGGGAAGCCCTCACAAGGCTTTCCAACACATGAATTACAAAAGAACCTGGATTTTACTTCACCTGTGAGTGAAGAACAAGGGGAATTCACTCATTAAGCATTTACTGAGCACCTACTACATGCCACAGAAGGACCGGGCTTGTTACCAAAAATTTAATAAAACCCTATCTATGGTTTCAAGGCACTTGGAGTCTAGTGGGAGAGACAGGCCAGTAAAATAAGTGCCTGGGGAAGTGCTCTAGCAGGCTTCTCAGGGGGCTCAGTGATAAAGAATCTGCCTGGGCAGGAGACATGGGTTCAATCCCGTGGTCAGGAAAGCCCCCTGGAGAAGGAAGTGGCAACCCACGCCAGTATTCTTGCCTGCAAAATCCCATGGACAGAAGAGCCTGGCGGACTCTTGGGGTCACAAAGAGTCAGACACAGCTGATGTGACTGAGCACAAACCGACAGGAGGAGTCACGATAACCTGCAGGAGCTTGAACGAACTTTAGTTGGGGAATATTGTTTGAAGAAAATGAAGGGACCCTCAGTCTGAGTTTTTATTAAAAATTCTCCCCTTTTAGCAGGTAAAACCGTGAGGAAAGTCTGTTCCAGATGGAGAGAAGAAGGGCAAAATCAAAGAGATGTGAACCAGCCATCCTTACTCAGGACTAACAGGCTCGCTTTGCAGTAAGACCAGAATGCAATGTGCAGGGTGGGGGGCGGGGGGAGCATGGATCTGGAAGGATCCACGGGGTCTGATATGTTGTCTTCTGAGCCAACAGACCGTAGGGTGATTTTTAGGGTTGAGAGTGCTACAATCTGATTGGAAAGGGAGGAATGTGGAGCTATGCTGAAGCAGAATGGAAGCGGGGATAGGCGTTAGGAGGCTACAGGAATTCAGAAAGAGATGCTGCTGCCTCAGATAAGGCAGTGGGATCAGAGAGCCGGTGACCAACGCTGGAGGTGAGAAACAAGGAGCTGTTGATCGAAGTCCTGGGCTTGCTGGCGTCCTTCTCTAAGACACAGGACAGAGGAAAGAGAGGTGGCTCAGAGCGGGGTGGGACAGGCAGTGGCTGCCTAGGGGAGATGAAGAGGTAAAACTGTCAAGTGGGGACTTCCCTGGTACTCCAGTGGTTGGTACTTTGCCTTCCAACACAGGAGGTGTGCTTCGGATCTTTGGTAGGGGAGCTCACATCCCACATGCCTCGTGGCCAAAACACAAAACAAGAAACCAGAAGCCATACTGCAGCGAATTCAATAAAGACTTTAAAAGTGGTCCACATCAAAAAAAATCTTGGAAAAGTAAAAGAGCAGTCCAGCAGAATTAAAGGCGTCTGAAACATGCCAGGGTGGATATTCACTGGCACGAGAAGACACAGGCCTGAAGCTGAGGAAAGAGGGAAACCGAGAGACACGGGCACACCGAAGCGGGAGGCGCCCTCTGCACACTGCCTTTCCCTGGAGACCTGCTTCAGGCAGCCTCTCACCACGGCACCCGGGACACAGGTCCCATCACCTAACCTGTTGGCCGTCCTCTCCAAGACTTCCATTTCTGCACACGAGAAGAGGCCCTATGAGGCCGCTGTTGATGCCTCTTTTAAAATTCACTGAGGAGAAGTATGACCAGGTCAGACAGTTGGGGTCTGTGGAAGTGGGTCCCACATCTATCGGAACTTCCCATGTGTAAACGAATGTTGCCCCAGGATTTACATACGAGGAGGGCGACGGGGTTCCTAGTAAGAAAGAAACATTTGTGAAATAGGACCCAGGACCCAAAGTACCCTAGTCTAGCCTGGGCGATCTCTGAGATCAAGGACTGTGTCCTGCTCACACTGTGGTACTTTGGGCCGAAGGACGCCCTCTGCCACCGTAAGTACACAGATCTGTGATGATGTGGAAAGTAGGCTGCCCAAGGATTTTAGGAGGAGTCTGATTTTCTTGCGGACACTGTATTGCTGTCTGCCTTGCTTGCACCTGCGTTGGGCTGTGGTACTTGCCTCCTCCCGGCGTTCTGTAGAAGGAGCCCTCATTGTTCTTGTTGTAACGCAGTCCATGGGGATGAATGCTGAGCGGCATGGAAGCGTTGTTGTAGAAAGTGACCTGGATGATCTGCCCCACTTCTGCCTTAATGACAGGGCCTGGAAACCAACAGAGGTAGCAGTTGTCCTTGGTGTTCACAAATGTCATTTTCACGTTGTGTTACTTGGGTGAGGTTCTTCTAGGAACAAATTAAAGGGATGATGCCATGAACCAGAAATGCGTCCAGTGAAAAGTCTAGGTGATGCAGGATCTTAGAAACGCACACGGATTTCCAGGGACCAAAAAAAGTGTAGTTTCAGATTGGGTGAATCCCGCCAGACTCCTCTATCCATGGGACTCTCCAGGCAAGAATATGGGAGTAGGTTGCCATTTCCTTCTCCAGGGGATCTTACCAAACTAGGGACTGATACTGGTCTCCTGCATTGCAGGCAGGCTCTTAACCATTTGAACCACCAGGGAATCCCAAAAACTGTGAGTTGGTGAATACTCTTTTGATGGCACAGAATATGTATAAATTGTGTTTATAACCCCACAAGCGATGAAATAATTTTACCAAGGAGTCCAAGGTGTGTTGCTTTTGCTTTCTGGGTTTGGAAGGAAGCATCTGTGTATTCAAAGTAAACTAGTTTTTTGTAA
Organism: Odocoileus virginianus; assembly: GCF_023699985.2. NCBI lineage: Eukaryota > Metazoa > Chordata > Mammalia > Artiodactyla > Cervidae > Odocoileus > Odocoileus virginianus. The sequence continues at coordinate 57,814,868 of NC_069677.1, read as the reverse complement.
GTTCCTCCGATTCTGGTTGGGCCTTGTTCAAAATAGAAGCGGGATTCACTGTGCAGAGAAAGTAAAAACAGAGAACTTTAAAATTTACAATGACCATGTGAAAAGAAAGCAAGAACCTGCGTGCATCTGTTTTAAGGCACTTGTAAGCTAGTACTTGTAATCTATTTGTGGAAATCTCAGCAGTGGCTACAGGACAGGCAAAGGTGTTTTTGTTCCAATCTCAAAAAAGGACAATGCCAAAGAATGTTCAAACTACCATACAATTGTACTCATTCCACATGCTAGCAAGGTTATGCTCAAAATCCTTTTTGTGACGATTTTAGTGAAGAGGAACTAAAGAGCCCCTTGATGAGGGTGAAAGAGGAGAGTGAAAAAGCTGGCTTAAAACTCAACATTCAAAAACTAAGATAATGGCATCACTTCATGGCAAAATAAGGGGGAAAAATGGAAGCAGTGACAGATTTTCTTTTCTTGGGCTCCCAGATCACTATGGATGGCGACTGCAGCCATGAAATTAAAAGACGCTTGCTCCTTGGAAAGAAAGCTATGACACACCTAGACAGCACATTAAAAAGCAGAGACATTGCTTTGTTGACAAAGGTCCATCTAGTCAAAGCTATGGTTTTTCCAGTAGTCATGTATGGATGTGAGAGTTGGACTAAAGAAGGCTGAGAACAAAAGAACTGATGCTTTCGAATCAAGGTGTTTGAAAGACTTTTTAGAGCTTTGTGGCTCAACTGGTAAAGAATCTGCCTGCAATGTGGGAGACCTGGGTTTGATCCCTGGGTTGGGAAGATCCCTTGGAGAAGGGAAAGGCTACCCACTCCAGTATTCTGGCCTGGAGAATTCCATGGACTACAGTCCATGGGGTCGCAAAGAGTCAGACATGACTAAGTGGCTTTCACTTTCACTTTTGGACTGGAAGGAGATCAAACCTATCAGTCCTAAAGGAAATCAACCCTGAATATTCATTGGAAGGACTGATCATGAAGCTCCACTTGACCATCTGATGTGAAGAGATGACTCATTGGAAATGACCTTGATGCTGGGAAAGATTGAAGGCAGGAGGAGAAGGGGATGACAGAGGATGAGATGGTTGGATGGCATCACCGGCTCGATGGACCTTAATTTTAGCAAACTCTTGGGAGACAATGAAGAACTGAGGAGCCTGGTGCACTGCAGTCCATGTATTGCAAAGAGTCAGACATGACAGAGGTGGAACAATAGCAATGTATTTATAAAAATAATGCATGCTCATTGTAAAGAATTTGGAAAATAAAAAAATATATATAACAAAAAATTTAAGATCCTCATAATTCCACCATCTCTATATAATCACTATCAACATTTTCAGTCTTTTGTCTGTATATGTATACAAGTCTCTGTCTGTAGACTACCTATTAGTTTATCTATACATTTTTCTTTTGGAATAAAATTTTAAAAACATTAAGTCTGATTTTTTTTTAAAGGCAGACAGTAATAAACATTGCTTTTAAAACAACTGTGTTGAGATGCTAGAGCACTGAGATGAGCGATGTCATTCTTAGCTTTTTAATTCTGTTGTGATAACATAAAATGAGGACAAGTGTTTCCTGGGAGGAAATAATGGCTTGCAATGCTGAGACAGCATCAAATTTCATAACCAGGAGAATCATGTGAGCTGAAAGAATCTATTAATTCATACTTATTTTAGTCAATATAAGATGAAAGTTGAATCTAATTTTTGTTCTAAGCCCTGATAAGCTTCTCATAATTAACACACAATTTCCATTACACAGATTGAATAATTTGTTGATGAGCTTTAAAGTAAGAAAAGAAAATATTCATTTGATAGAACATGCTCAGTTTTCTTAAATTTTCTATGAGTAAATTAAAAAAATAAATACTATGGGGAATATTACTTTCTGGTGGTTATAGAACTTGATATTTTCTGACATAAAACTTTCATTCAATAGACCAAAAGAACTGCAACCCCTGTAATCTTCAAGTTGGTAAATATATTTAGCAGTCAGACTATAGAAAAACTTTTTGTGCACTTACAAATGCTGATGTCACAGTAATGTATTTTAGTCTTAGTTTTTGGTTATCAAAGAAATAATTGGTAATATATTCTTAGGTGTTATTGAGTAAATATATATATAAGTATATATATATATTGAGTAAATGTATATATAAATAAAAATATATATATTGAGTAAATATATATATTGAGTAAACATATATATATAAACATATATATGTAAATATACATATATGTATAGAGAGTAAATATATATATACTCCATATACATATATTGAGTAAATAAATATATATATATATATATAAAATATGATTTAAGGATGACACAAGAAACAATTGACTATACCCTCAGATCTTAGCAGGAAAGTACAAATTACATGAGGAATATTTTTGAAGTTTTGTAAAATTGTTATTGACAACATAATTCACTATGTTTTAAAATATCTCACAATTATAAACAAATCCATTTTAAAATTTAATGCCAAGAAAAAGATGAGAAGTATGTTTTTCTTTGCAGTGGCTTCCAAGGCATTTAGAGAAAAATTTTGTATAGCAACGATCCTTTGGCTGAATATTTTCCAATTATTGTTATAATTATTTTCCCATCTTTATTTTATCAGTATCTTTTTATTATAAAATGCCTAAGCCCTTGTAGGAATAGCTAGGTTATGAAAAAGTCCAATTATCTTTATTTAACCATGAATATTTTAATCACTGAATCATTACCTTCCAGCCTCTGTTAAACTATTTCCACTGAAGAAATCTATGCCAGATGGTGCGTAGTCCCAGAAAATTTCTCTGGCAGCAACGAAATAACGAACAACGTGTGTCCCCTTACCATCTGCTGACGATTTTTGGCAATCCCTTACATTAAAGAAAGCCTGCATAGTCTCTGAAAAATAGTAAATCCAAGTAGAGAATGTGATGAAAACATTAAAATATTTTTCTTAGTCCGTATATATATATTTTAAAATTGTAGCAAACAGCATTGCAACTTCCCTTTCTTTTGAGAAATTTGAGGTATTTTATTTACGGAATCTGTTAAAATCCTGAAATGTATGAAGCAAATATAAGACTCAGGATGCTAAAGTGAATGTTGAGGAATGTATATCAGTGGAGATTAATAACCAGCGCTGGACCAACTCCTGAGGAATGTGGTACCTGCCTACTGAGAGGAATTTGAGTCTGTTTAATCAAAAGTATCTTCCCTTATGGTTCTGAAAGTGTTACCATTAATTACTAGATTAACTAATTGGCAGGCAGGAAGAAAATCAAGGCAGGTACGTTTCCATGAGAGGATCAGTCCTGTGTTTTGATTTAAGAGCAACACTGGTGGGAGTGTAAATTCATACAGACTTTTCGGAAGGTGATTAGGCAGCCTTTGTTAAAATTAAGAACTCTTCCATTAAAAACTTTCGCTTCTTTCGGTTAGGCGAGACAAAAATTTGCACAGACATAAAAAGATACAAATAAACAGTGGCTAGCTATAACACTGTTAGTGACTTAAATGGGAAGGAAATCCAAAAAAAAGGGGATATACATATACGTACATGTATATCTGAATCACTTTGCTGTACAGAAAAAAACTAACAACATTGTGAATAAACTATACTTTAAAAATCGTAAAAATAAAACAAACAATAAAGGAGTAGCTTTATTTGGGGAATGTCATGGAAGAGATTCTTGCCTGGAGAATTCCATGGACATATTCTTGCCTGGAGAATTCCATGGACAGAGGGACTTAGCGGGCTACGGTCCATGGGGTCGCAGAGAGTCGGACACGACTGAGCGACTAACACACACAACACACACAGTGAACCGAGAAAGTGAAAGCAATTGAGATGTCTATCAATAGCTGAATGGTTAAATAAATCAGGCTACGTCTCAAACAAACACAGAAAACTATACAGCTATTTAGAAAAGCAGGCTAGACACACATATGGATACCAAGTGGTATCCTGCTTACCAAGGGGAAGCGGGGGGAGGTATTGGAAGATTGGGGTTACATATATATGCTATTGATACTGTGCGTAAAATAGATAACTAATGAGAACCTCCTGTTGGCCGTGGGGAACGTTCCTCAGTGCCCTGGGTGACCTCAATGGGCAGGGGATCCAAAAAAGAGGGGATATGTGTCTCTGTACCTGTGTAGCTGAATCACTTAGCTGTAAGTAGAAGTTACACCGCACTGGAAAGCAACTATATGATAAAAACTTGAAAAATAAAACTTAAAAAATAAAAGAGTAGCTTAGAAGTGTAGGGAATGTCATGGAGAAGATTTCAACATATATGGACGAGTGAAGAAAGCAAGCAGCAGAAGATAGAAAAACCTATTATATACAAATAATAACCTACTTTTTTAAAGCTAATAGTTAAATAAAACCTATTATATGGGGAGTGATCTACTTATTTAAAACAGTACCTGTGCATTTTTATTTCTAAGTTTTCATGTATGTTGTATTAAAATGCATAGTAAACAGCTTTGCGAGGATTCACAAATACACATTGGTGTAAACACAAATGGCTTACAGGGATTATTCACTGGAGAGGGAACTGGGATGGTGGTGGGGTAAGGTTGGACTAATGGCACAGTCTTAAACTATTCCTCCAAAGATGAATGCTAAATCTGATTTTTGTGTGTGTGCGCGCGCAGTGCGCGCGCTAATTTTGGTGGTGTCAGCACTTTCCTGTGGCCCAATTTGAAGTGACCACAAGTTTATCACCTGACTTATTTAATTCTCAACTCTCTGGAGCTCCTAAGAGTTGGCTGTCATCTACCACATTAGACTTTCACTCTTTCTGCCTGCTGCCTTCACCAAATTCTCCCCTCCCTCCACTCCTTCCTCTTTGCTTTCTTCCTTTCTTTCCAGCAAGTCTATTCATGCATTCTTACAATTGCTAAAAACAAAACAAACAAACCAAAAAAACAAAAACAAACAGACAAAAAAACCCACCCCTAACTACACCATGGGGAGAGAGACACAGGGAAGTCTATGTCGTCCACTAGCCAGGCTTTTCTGACTGTGTCCAGGGTTGACACTATCTTTCCTGCAGAGTTGAAGAGGAAAGACCTGTCTTAAGGTCTTGAAGACCCGCCCTTATAGATGGGCAACATCTACAAATGAGGTCAAGAGGAGGAGTGGGTCTGGTGTACATTTTAACCTTTAAAACATATTTTAAGACAATATTCCTTTCCAAGTGAGAACTCTTGCATTAACATCATTAGATTTTGTCCTTGAGTTACAATAGCCGTGTGTGGGCCTCCTTTTTCTCACAGCCCTCAGAGGGAGGGACATAGCACACAGGAAATCCCAATAAGTGCGTGTGCTTTAGTCGTTTAAATAGCTAATTGAAGTGTGATGCTAACCAAAGTATGGGACTTAGAAATAAGAAAGGTTTTGATCAGAGAAGTAAATCCCATTTTTTCTAAAAAACGGAGATAAGTTAAATTCTTCAGTTCAAGTAACAACTGTGTTTTCTGACTGAAAAATCAAACAAAACATTTACATGATTGCAAGGATAGTTTAGTCAGATTTAAGACTAGAGAAGATCAGTAATTTCACAAGGGGCCTTTCTATCATTAAACACGAAGGCTGACTGAAGAGGGAAGTAAACCAGGAAGCCATTACTGGTACCGGTTCAGAATTTGCACAACACTTGGGCCTGTATAATTTCTGACTCTCACGGGCTTTTGGGTTAGTGTTTCAACCTCTTGGAACTTGTCTTCTCTATTTAAAAAAGAAGAATAACTACATGTGCTCTGTTAGACACTCAAGGCTCTAGTAAGGCTCACTGGCTAATAAACACATACTTTTTTTGGTAAAAACAGCAACAAAAATAATCCCTGTATGACTGAAAGGGTTTATTACCATAAAGTTGAAAGTGTCAGAGACCTGAGTTCTGGTTCTGACTGTGTTACTGACTTTCCAAAAGGCAATCCTGTCACCTGCCTACTGGTGACATCTTTCCCCATTTGCAAGATGAGGCGTTTGTTATGGGTCATTGAGAGTCCCCTGACCCTGTATTATGTAAAAGGAATGAACCCCTACCATGTATCCGACAGTCCAGCAGCCACTCTCCAACACCCTTGGCCACCATGAGGGCGTCGCGCATGGAGGCGGGGAAGACGGTAATGGTATCTCTTCTGTGATTCTGAGATATCAGAGTCTGTCCATGGAAGTAGATGGGGTGTATATCCAACAGGCTGCCCATGCTGATTAAATGCCACGTGACCCTGTCTTCTGCACACATGGTGAGACCAGGTAGATTTCCATACAAGTATCCGTTTATTGCTGAAAGCAGATGTAAATTAACCCATCGAGCAAGCATGTCATATCAAGGCCACATGGCGTATAGCCTATACATTTCCTTATCACGTCAATCTGGTAGTGCCAGCATTGTTCTCACGCATAATCTGCAACAGGACTTGGTTCGTTTCCCCCCAAAAGGAGGCTATAAACATTACCTCTGACTAAAGCTGAGGGCAACACGCACTTAAAGGCAAGAGGAAGGAAGCTAGGCTGCACGGTAGGAAGCAGTGAAAAGGGGAGAAGAATAGAAAGAAGCCAAGTCTGTGGAAGAAGGAAATAGAGATGAGGGTGACTGGGATGGCAAGAGCACCTTTTCTGAAAAGTTCTACATCGAAACACATTCCCATGAAAGAGCTGCTCAGTTAAGTCTTTGTTCTTTCATAATATATTATTACCCTAAAATCACATATTTGGGGACTTCCCTGGCGGGCCTGTGGTTAAGGATCCAGCTTGCGAGGTAGGCGACATGGGTTTGGTCCCTGGTCCGAAACTAAGATCCCACAGGCTGTGAAGCAACCAAACGCTGAGGCCACGGCTACTGAGTCCCGTGCACCACAACATAAGACCCCACAGGCCGCGGCTCAGGTCTGACACAGCCAAACGAACGTTTCAAAAATTGCAGCTCTCTATTGTCACCATCCATCTTTATCAATGTCAGATGTTAGGAAAACAATGCATCTATCTAACTCCACTTGCTATGACACCTTGGAAACTGGCAGGATTTTCTCAATGTCTTCATAGCAACACTGGGCTTCCCTGATAGCTCAGGTGGTAAGGAATCCGCCTGCAATGTGGGAGACCCCGGCTGGATGCCTGGGTTGGGAAGATCCGCTGGAGAAGGGATAGGCTGCCCATTCCAGTATTCTTGGGCTTCCCTTGTGGCTCAGTGGGTAAAGAAACCGCCCACAATGGAGGAGACTTGGGTTTGATCCCTGGGTTGGGAAAATTCCCTGGAGCAGGGAAAGGCTACCCACTCCAGTGTTCTGGCCTGGAGAATTCCATGGACTGTATAGTCCATGGGATCAGAAAGAGTCTGACACGTCTGAGCGACTTTCACATCCACTTTCTTTCACAGTAAAAACGGCATGTTCAGTGTCTGACTCTTTGCAACCCTGTGAAACATAGCCCGCCAGACGGAGAATGAAGAACTGGGAAACAGAAACTCATCGAAGCAAACTGAAATGAAAGGAAACCACAAAATAAAGTCATAGAAGTTAGAACTATAGGATATAAGGAATGAGAAATTTCTTCATAATCTTACAGCGCATGATGTTGCTCTCCTTGAAGTCGGGATCATTAGCATCAACTTGACCAGCTTCAGTGTACATAAGAATGTTGTCATCGATATACCAGCTACGGTTTTCATCAGTTATAGAAAACACCAGAATGAAATACTCATCGATGTATTTTTCCATATCTCCATCCAGGGTTCCTAAAACAAAAAGAATGACAAAACTTACTCTTTGTGAAAATTATTTTTGCTATGAAATAAACTAGTGATTCTGATTCTGATATTCAAAATATGAAAGGAAAACCTTTCACCTCCATAGACAGAACCCTGAGGAGCTAAGAATGCAAGAAACAGGCAGTTTCTCTTCTCCCTATTTCCTCCACCTGTGGGCTCAACGCTTCTCTGTAGGACAAAGGTGGCAGAATTTTGTGACTCGGATGGAGATTCCTGGGTTTGACTACCGTCTACTGTCCAACCTGCCCCATTGGACTAGAGTGGAGACTTTAGACTCAAGATCGCCATCTGGTGCTCAGAGGCCAAATGGCAACGTTGCTTTTCTGACTGGAGAATCGAGGTCAAGACAGGAAGAGTTTGCTAGCAAAATTCCACTAGGAGCCTGAGGGGGACCCCACACATCCTAACCGGCTCTATTTGCTACAGTGAGATTTTTTAAATGTTACCTCTTTTACAAGTCAGAATGGGTCCGAGAAGTCCCGAAGACACATCTTTTAGGGTGTCCACGTGGGAGTGGTACATCCGCGTCACGCAATTGCTGTCATTGGGGCCAGGCCCCTGGTTTTCTTCTACAAACCACACGTAAGTGTATTCTGCCCCTGGCTGTAGACGGTCATCTTCATTTTGCAGGCCCGTAGTGTTGTCTGGATAGAGAGCACCTGGAAAACGGAACTTGCACTGTGGTCAAAGTAATCAATGGACGACATTTTTCTTAATGTGACTCACGCTTTCTGCATCAAGCCATGAAAGTATGTTAATCTGTACTTTTAGAAAGTGTTTCCCCCTTCCTGCCTCCTGCCTCCTGTCTCCCTAGACTCCCCTTAGTTGGTTTCTACCTGGGTGCCCAGCTTGGCCAGCTTCCAGACTTCAATTGGAATGAGTCGGGCAGCGTATTAATGGACTATCATCACCTTTATCGATAGATGCCACAGATATTCATTGTGCACCTACCATCTGCGTGGGTCTTGGATATGGAGAGCTCCTGACTTGCACTCTGTTATCGTCTTCACTGCAAGTCAGATTTGGGAATGAGGGCATCAGGAGCATCCAAGCTACTGCTGTAGCTTGGACTCAGCCGAGTCCACCTCTTTGCCACCCCACGGATGGCAGCCCGCCAGGCTCCTCTGTCCATGGGACTTTTCAGGCAAGAATACTGGAGTGGGTTGCCATTTCCTCCTCCAGGGGATCTTCCTGACCCAGGGATCCAACCCCAGCGATCAAGGTCTCCTGCTTGGCAGGCAGATTCGGCACCACTGAGCTGCCTGGGAAGCCCCACGACAGGGCTTTACCTACACTACATCTTCCAGAGGGCATCAAGGGCATGCACGCTACTGTACACACCGCTATATTGAAAATGGGTCACCGACAAGGACGTCCTACGCAGCACAGAGGCCTCTGCTCAACATTATGTGGCAGCCTGGATGGGAGGGGGCTTTAGGGCAGGATGGGATCATGTACACATATGGCTGAGTCCCTTCACTGTTCACCTAAAACTATCACAACACGTTAACCGGCTACGCCCCAACACAAAATAAAAAGTTTTTAAAAAAGAAAATAGAGCATCTATGTTACCTACAAGCTGCCCGCTGATGTCAGGAAGTGGTCTTCAGCATGGCTGACATTGCTCTGAGCTCCTACCTTTGTTCTGAATCTGGGGCCTTGCCCTCTTCTGCTTTCTTCTTATCCTAGAATTTTGCCTCAGATCTCCACCATTTGAGGCTGGAATCTAATAACTATGGATATCATCTCCTCATTCAATAGGAGACTTTGAAGCGTGACCAACCTCTCATCCTTCATCATCTTTTGAGACCAGCCTGCTCCATATAGAACACAAAACTCTATTTTGTGCTAGCATTCTCTTCTGTTCCTTTTCCCAACACCATCAAGCAGTTGTGAGTGTGGATGTTTAGGAGAGAAGATACTGTCTGGAAAATAGTGACTTCACCTGACACTGATGTTTTCTAAGACGCTAACCCTCATTCACTAGAAAATGAGATGACAGGACATGGATATGAAATGGCAGGACAATATTTCTGCCAACATAACACTTAGCTCATGAGTGTCTCCTACCCTCCAAACTTATGTATTTATTTATTTACAAGAGAGAAAGTGTGTTTTCTTTCCCAGAAGTTGAATGGGGGAGGGGGATTGTCATTCATTTATTACAAATTAGAAATTGAAGATCAATCTGGGATATAAAAATTAGAGACATCTGAAGTAAAAGTCTGTATTCACCCAAACTACTCCTTTAGTTGATGATTGCCTTGCTTTTCCTGAGGTTTTGGTTTGTACTCTTCATTAACAAAAACTCAGGAACCTAAGGAGCAGGAACTCACTTACCTTCATTATCCTTAGTGTAGCTGAGTCCATGAGGATGGAAACTATATATTCTGGAAGCATTATTTTTCACATGTACATGAATGAGGTCTCCAGTCTCTGCTTTTATGACTGGACCTAAAAATCCCAACCAGGATGGTTTTTCAATGGTGGTTTGAAATGTATCATCCGTGTACCCAAAATACAAAGCCTTTTTATAAACAGATCCTATCCTATCTTGGCTTGGTTGGAGATATGTTTTGGATTGAAACTCTCTGTAAACAAACAAGCAAGCAAGAACGTTAACAAATTTTGACTGAAAAGAAACCAACGTCAAATCAACTGAAACAAGAAGTAAGAATCTTTCCAGTCTAATTTCGCAGAGAAAACCCAGACACTGGTGAAAATCTAGAATGAGTCAGAAACAATACAATAGGCAAGGAAAAGACTGGAAAGTCTGGTGAAGAGATGAAATGCAAAGGTATCAAGTCATATGCATGGCATTTCGGTTCAAATGACTTAGAAATTCTTTGTACTGAACCATGTATGGAAGGTTTCTAACCCTACTTCAGGGTTACTTTAGCTCTCAAACATTAGATCAATGCTTACAATTTAAGATTCTTTACACATTTCAAGGATTCAAGGATTTGTTGGTAGAATTGGGGGCATTTTGGTAGACAAACACAGTGAATCAGAACCCCACATATAACCTTTGGATTTCTTCGTCCCAATCATCTGAACAGAAAAATCAAGAAGAGAGCTGCAGTGTTTACAATCTCTGCCATAGACTCCATACCAGAAGGAAAGGCATTGTTTTAGCTTGAGTACCATTCATACTCATCCCTGATGCCGGAAAGACTGAAGGAAAAAGGAGAAGAGGGCGTCAGAGGATGAGACAGTTGGATGGCACCACCAATGCAATGGACATGAACTTGGGCCAGCTTCGGGAGGTGACGACGGACAGAGAGGCCTGGCGTGCTGCCGTCTATGGGGTCACAAAGAGTCAAACGCAACTGAACAACCACAACAACCACCTATACAAAATCGATGATAAATACAGGGTTAGAGATGACCCCTGAAACATGTATCGTGAAGGCAAGAGTGGCAGTAATCCCCGGAAGGAGCAATTTCTGATTTATGTTAATAGCTGGCTTCCGTGTTATGCTTATACTAAAAAACTCGAAGGAAGCAGTTCTAATAGCAAAATGTGCCCTTAAAGAGTCTACCATGGAAACTTCTTCAGCAACGTTTTATCAGTGAATAACAATGACCAACATTTGCATTTGATAGCAAATTTTTCAATACGAAGGTATTACTTACTGATCCTCTGAAAAAGGCCTTCCATTGAGCATGTTTTTACCAGTAGGAGCATAGTTCCAAGTAGTTTCTTCAATGCCTATGTAATAGTACCTATCTATTGTCCAAGCTGGAGAACTAATAAAAACCAGATAGGTCAGTGAAAAAAGGATCTTCATTTTCAAACCTTGCACCTGGAGAGGCTAACTGCATTGTACTTCCCTTCCTTTTATAATCCACACATTCTTCCTTTATTTGTGTTCGTTTACATAAGTCAGGGTTGCATAAGAGCTCATCAAATGCTTCATCTGCATGTTTGTCATTTCCGTTCCAAATGCATTTAGTTTTCACTAGTCAGCTCAGGTGAAATGTTGCGCAACACATAGAGGATGCTGGTTCTTGACACAGTACACCTTAGCAGTTAAGAGCTTGCTTGAATTACTGAATAGATGGGCTACACAGATTACTCATCAGCCCCTTGAGACTGTTATCTATTCCGCATGAGAGGAATCACCTCCAGTTTAGTCTAGTCTACAGATATCCCGCTCTTTCTCAATTTACTGTGTTACCAAATCAGGTTTATTTGCCCAATGGGCAGCAAGCCAAAGGTGGAGATGCCAGGGTTTGTGGCAAAGAAAAGATCCTTACACAGAGAGCAGACCAAGCCTCACATGTGTCTCCCCAGAGCTGGGTGATCCATGAGTTAGAGAAGCAGAGTGGTGGGGGGCATGGGAAAGGTGAGCGGAGGTGAGGAGATGGTGAAGTAACCGCTGCTGCGCATAGGCGCACGTGAGCGTGCTTCCTCGGGGGACACGCGTTCTGAACAGGTGGCACTAGCACCTTCTGAGGGGGCGGTTTCCGGCCCCCTGATCTCGGAAGGTCACCCGCCAGATACGAGAGGAGGCTCAGCGGTGTCTGTGGGCTTGAGCTGGGTAAGGGGCGGCTCTGAGCTCCTGGAACGCAGCTGGAGCACACGCACTACGGTGCCTGTGTTGGAGGCTCTATCCACAGCAGGTGGGGAGGGGCGTCTTGTTTTTGTTGATTAATTTATTTACTTTTGGCTGTGCTGGGTCTTTGCTGCACATGGGCCTCTCATCACAGTGGCTTTTCTTGCTGAGGAATGTGGGCTCCGTAGTTGTGTTCCTTGGGCTTAGCTGTCCCTGGTATGTGGGATCTTCCTGGCCCATTGCCCTGCACATTGACAGGTAGATTTTTAACCACTGGACCACAGGGAAGCCCCTTCATTTATTTTTTAATAACACACAAGAGCAAAGTATCTTTTTCTGGCTGTTTATATAGATAAATATGCAAACTTAAGGACAAAACAAACTAAATACAGCTCTGAAAGGAAAAGAGAGGATTATTATATTAAAAATGTTTTTTTTAATGAGAAGAATACATTTCCATATTACTTGATTTTAAAAATCAACAAAATACTTGCAATTTTTAATCCTTTTTTTCATTGAAAAATAATGAGAATATAAGTATCTTCCTTATAAATGACAATTACTAAATTCTACAAAGGCTAAGACATCTAGGCTGTCATATTACTAAGTTTTTCACATTTGTGAATGCTCTGGTTAGCTTGAAGAGGAAGCTAGGGAAACAGACCGCTGCTTTGGGAGATTTATATGTCACCAGCAGGTTCTGGAAGAAACTCAGAAAAGCTAGGCCTGGAGGGACCATCAGTCCCAGGAGAGCAAGCAGCCTTGGGGAAGCAGTTGAACAGGGTTGGGGGAGGACCCAGGTCATGTGTGATGGGTTTTGTGGAAGAGGAGCTAAGGATGGGCTCTCTGGGCTCAGTAAGGAGATCTGGGCTCAGTAAGGAGATCGACCTGGGTTGGAGCAGTTGGATGCTAGAGCCACTCACTTCCCTCTATGTGTGGAAAAACCTTACAACCTTCCCTGCCACTGCGTCTTAGACTCGCTGCTGTAGAAGGGTCCACCCATCAGACAGGGGGCAAGATGCCTTAAAAGGACTTCCAGATGTTCCTTTATCTTCTGTAATGTCTTTTCTCTTTCTTTTAGGCACATTAATCTTAGTCTGCAGTGTAGATAATAGAAGAGCTATTGAGATGGCACATTTTTCCCTCAGTAAGTCACCCCAGTAAGTCCAAAGACATCCACTGTATTCACTTCAAACAGATCTATCTCCAGTTTCCACTCCGCCATTCACTAGATGTGTGATTGGGAATGAGTTGCATAATATTTCTGAACTCCCATCCCTTCCTACTTGTAATATGAAGTTTATAATAATTAAACTTCAGGGCTCCTCTTCCAGCCTGACACACGGTACCCATTCAAAGAAAGTTAGCATGCTCCCCTGAGACAATGAAAATGGTGTTAGTAAATGTCCATTGTTTCTTTGTTTTCTTCTCAACAAATGACTAGAACTGACTTCTATTTGGGGAGTTGGGGTGGGGAACACTTTGTCTTGGGTAATATTATATTTTATGGCTCATCTGTAGGGAAATTGGGCTTCCCAGGTGGTGCTAGTAGCAAAGAACCCACCTGCCAATTCAGCAGACATAAGAGACGCAGGTTCAGACCCTGGGTGGGGAAGATCCCCTGGAGGTGAGCATGGCAACCCACTCCAGAATTCTTGCCTGGAGAATCCCATGGACTGAGGAGCCTAGCCGGCTACAGTTCCCAGGGTCACAAAGAGCTGGACCCGACTGAAGTGACTTAGCACACACGCGCCGAGAGACAAACTATGTTTGCAGTCCTGTCCTTCTCTTCCTGCTTAGCCCTCAGTAAGTCACTTGTTTGGTACAGCAGGATTTGATGTTGGTCATCATTATTTGGCTATATTCTTGGTTGGTAGCCCAGGAACATAATGTGATTGATTTAGAGAAGCTTCACTGAATTTTGTCCCAAGAAGTGAGCACAAACACTTTGGACAGAATTTGAATTCTCCTCTGGTTTTCTTCTTTCATAGCTGAAAATAAGTTAAAGAAATAAACTAAGCACAGAAAACTCTGCATAAAGACCCAGTGATAATGGAACTTTATGTTTGTAAAAAGCTTTACAATATTTAAAATACCTTACAGAAAACAAAATTATCCAATGTGATCTGCAAAACACTGTCCCCTAACTTCCCCCCCCCATACTTGTTTCACAGTTGAGGTATGGACTGCTCAAAAGGCCAAGTAAGTAGCTACAGGATGTAAATTCCCCAGTTATGGAGCCAGGATTCAAATATAAACCACTGGACTCCAAGTGAAATGTTTCTTTCAAGTGACCTTACTTGTCCCCACAATTTAGCTCAGTTGGTAAGGAATCTGCCTGCAATGCAGAAGACCCCAGCCCAATTCCTGGGTTGGGAAGATCTGCTGGAGAAGGGATAGGCTACCCACACCAGTATTCTTGGGCTTCCCTTGCAGCTCAGCTAGTAAAGAATATGCCTGCAATGCGGGAGACCTGGGTTCAATCCCTGGGTTGGATCTCCTGGAGAAGGGAAAGGCTACCCACTCCAATATTCTGCCCTGGAGAATTCCCTGGACTATTTAAGTCCATGGGGTCTCAAAGAGTCTGGCATGACTGAGCAACTTTCACTTTCACATACTTCTATATTATTAATATCAACAAATGTTAAGTTTTGCTCAGAATGTATGATGCTAACCATATCTTCCAACAAGGCAAACCAATGGAATATAAATGGTGTGGGGGCAAGATGAGGAGTTTAAAAGCAAGAGGAACGTGCCTGCAACTTTCATACCCATTTCTATTTTTTCTATTATATTTACCAATAAACACTGTTCGTTGAAATGGCCATCAGATTTTCCTTAGCTGCCTTCTAAACACTGGTTCTAATTGTGTAGGCCAATCCGGAAAGGGAAGTTTACTAAGCTGTTTTTCTAGAGGAGGAAACTGAAACTTGAGTGCTTTAAACAACTTGCCAAAGCAAATAGGTTTTGGGTTAGCGAAAAAGCTCATTTGGGTTTTTCCATAAGATGTTTCTGAACAAACTTTTTGGCCAACTCGATATTAAAGCTAGAATTTAAATGAAGGCCTTAAAGGCTGGTGGATGGTCTTACTACTAAATGTTCTGCCTTGTAATCTAGATTACTCTGTGGCAAACTACCAACTAGGATATTGATATTAGAGGAAATTCAATAAGTAGAAGAGCTAGGAGCTGGGACAAATGGGTGCACTTGAGATAAAGCCCTGTGTCCTTTTTGGGCTAAGACTATAGAAATTGCCAGCTTTCACAATATGGTCTAGACTCCATGAAGGACCAGATGTCCACAAAACAAGGCATAGAAGGGCATAGAGGGAAGATATGCAGGGCTGATGAGAAAGAGAAAAGCAGCCCCTGACATCCAGAACTGGCCTGGTGTTCACAGGTAGGCCTGGTGTTCTGTTGAATGTTGGGGTCCTTTAATGGACCGGAACCTTGTGGTACGGAGTCGACGATAAGAAAGTGAAAGAGAGAAGGAGGCTGATATCCCTTGGTTTACACAGAGGACCAATATTGCCCTTGACACAGGGCTTGCATCACTCACCAAGGTACCAGGCACCCTCTCGAGTGGGTCTTAGAAGCCCGGGCAGAAAAGTGAGCACGACGGGTCTCCACGCTCCAGAAAGTCAGCCAGAAAAAGATAGAGAGAGAGAGAGAGAGAGAGACAAAAAAAAAAGACCCGGGGACCTAAGCTAATGGAACAAAGGTGCTTTAATGATTTTTCTATGAGTATATACAGGCTGCAGTACAAGAAACTTCTTTCGGGAATGATAGAGTTCAGCAAACCAAACAAACTGCAACGGTTCCCAAGGGAACAAGGAGTAATGTTAGTCACAAGGTCAGGAGACAATCCATATCTCAAGAAAGGGGAAGGGGACTAAGCAGTTTTGTCTTCAAGAGAATGTTTACTAAAGGAGACCCAAGCCTGCCTCACACAGTGACCTCAGTCCCTGGGAGCAGCGTGCTGTTCCGCTTGAAGAGGGACAGAGGACTCATGGGACACAGCACGTAGGCATCCTCCCATCAAACATTCCCCGACAGTTGAACATAATTTCTAGAACACCATCAGGCCCCACCACTGGTGATCAGGATAGATCAAGATGAAAACAGGACCATTCCATAATCATCTCTGAACACACACGAGGGAGCATGAATATTGTCCATACCTTTACAGTAACCAAGCATTCCCTAATTCTGGCCAGAACTGGCTACCTCTTTACCAATTATACCTCTGGTTTTGACCCTCTTGCCTCATAGACAAGATTTATGAGGACATCCAATGGTAGAATTATCCCTACTTCCTTACTGCATTCAATCCAGAGCAAAGCCTTGTTTCCTTCCACACCCTCTTAAATCACTTAATCCTGTAAATCACTTAATCCTGTAACCAAGCCTTAATCCTGTAACCTCCTGAGGGCAGAGGGTCCTATCTTGCTTATTTCCCAGGCTTATTTCTAGTTTTGTTTTGTTTTTTCCCCTGGATCTTTCAATAATAACTTTATGTGCCCTGAGGCCAAGAGAACTCAGTAGTATTCAATCAGTAGGTTTCTGTATTCTTCACCTACGGAAAAAACCTCAGCTCCCAGCCTTAAAGATCTCCAATGAGTACCTTCTGCTGTACTCTACGTTAGATGCTGTGGTTCTGCAAGTGGAAAACCAGAGCCTCATGAAGATAAAAGGGTGGAGGCAGGGTTCAGAAGTTGCTTTCTGAAACTCTCAGACCCCAAGTTGGTCTACAGATAAAAATAAATTTCTCCAAACATGCCTCTGGGTGGGTTTAGTTGCTTCAGTCACGTCTGACTCCGTGCAACCCCATGCTTCCCCTGTCCATGGGATTTTTCAGGCAAGAATACTGGAGGGGGTTGCTGTTTGCTTCTCCAGAGGATCTTCCCAACTCAGGGATTGAACCCATGTCTCCTGTGTCTCCTGCATTGCAGGCAGACTTTACCCACTGAGCCGTGGGGGAAGAGCATTGCTCAAATGTATAAACCCTGGTGCCAGAGTGACGAGTCCGAAACTCCACTACCCCAGGGCTCAAATGTCTGAAGCCACACGGAGAGAACCGTGGGACTAGGTCTGGGCTACACAGAAGCTGCTCACAGATTTTGGAGAACATGAGATAAAGATCTCAATATTAATGTGAATCTCTGCATGCTGTACTTGGGGGTTTCCTGGAACTAGAATTTCCCAAGACTTTCAGTGAAACTTTTTTTTTTTTTTGCTTTGTAATCAGTATTTTAAAGAGACATTCATACATTTCAAGAATTGCTTAAACTCTGGCACCAGATTTAAGCTTGTGAACATATGACTTTAGACATACAATTAAAGCTATTCATCATAATTTGCTGTACTACCAACATTAAGTTACAGTTACTCTGGAGCATAAGTTAAATGGTTTAAAGTGAGCCTGTAACATACCTACAAAAACACCTTCCTATATCATATATGCAAATCACTTCTCCATGTAAAGTTCTCATTGCTCTAACCTCTAAGTTTCCCTGCTCCAGAAGTCACTACTCTAAGGCTTACTGTGATCCAAAGAGAAGCGGGGGGCGGGGTAGAAAAAGTAACCAGGACCAATAGCTACATATATTAATAAAAGATGGCACAGCAGAAGGGAATGCAATTCTACAAGGGCAAGCCCTCAAGAAGCAGCATGTTATGAGAAACCCCTTCTTTAGAAAGGTATCATTTCTATCACTGATACCACAGGCTAAATCATACAGGAGGCCATCTTCAAGTAACAGTTGCGGCAACAGAATAAATGCAAAAGCATTACAATGAATCCCACTTAATACAACTATACAGACCAACACTTCTCTGCAAATTAAGTTCTTTGTCTGACTGCCAGTTAAATACAGTTTTAATTTCATAGCTTAATAATTAAGGGTCATACACTGAAGTCAATACGTATACCTGACATTTCAGTCTAAGCTATTCCATGTATATCAGTTCAGTTCAGTTCAGTCACTCAGTCATGTCCGACTCCTTGCGACCCCATGAATCGCAGCACGCCAGGCCTCCCTGTCCATCACAAACTCCCGGGGTTTATTCAAACTCATGTCCATCGAGTCTGTGATGCCATCCAGCCATCTCATCCTCTGTCGTCCCCTTCTCCTCCTGCCCCCAATCCCTCCCAGCATCAGGGTCTTTTCCAATGAGTCAACTCTTCACATGAGGTGGCCAAAGTATCGGAGTTTCAGCTTCAACATCAGTCCTTCCAATGAACACCCAGGACTGATCTCCTTTAGGATGGACTGGTTGGATCTCCTTGCAGTCCAAGGGACTCTCAGAGTCTTCTCCAACACCACAGTTCAAAAGCATCAATTTTTCAGTGCTCAGCTTTCTTCACAGTCCAACTCTCACATCCATACATGACCACTGGAAAAACCATAGCCTTGACTAGACGGACCTTTGTTGGCAAAGTAATGTCTCTGCTTTCTAATATGCTATCTAGCTTGGTCATAACTTTCCCTCCAAGGAGTAAGTGTCTTTTAATTTTGTGGCTGCAGTCACCATCTGCAGTGATTTTGGAGCCCAAAAAAATAGTCTGACACTGCTTCTACTGTCTCCCCATCTATTTCCCATGAGGTGATGGGAGCAGATGCCATGATCTTAGTTTTCTGAATGTTGAGCTTTAAGCCAACTTTCTCACACTCCTCTTTCACTTTCATCAAGAGGCTTTTCAGTTCCTCTTCACTTTCTGCCATAAGGGTGGTGTCATCTGCGTATCTGAGGTTACTGATATTTCTCCCAGCAATCTTGATTCCAGCTTGTGCTTCGTCCAGCCCAGCATTTCACATGATGTACTCTGCATATAAGTTAAATAAGCGGGGTGACAATATACAGCCTTGACATACTCCTTTTCCTATTTGGAACCAGTCTGTTGTTCCATGTCCAGTTCTAACTGTTGCTTCCTGACCTGCATACAGGTTTCTCAAGAGGCAGGTCAGGTGGTCTGGTATTCCCATCTCTTTCAGAATTTTCCACAGTGTATTATGATCCACACAGTCGAAGGCTTTGGCATAGTCAATAAAGCAGAAATAGATGTTTTTCTGGAACTCTCTAGCTTTTTTGATGATCCAGCAGATATTGGCAATTTGATCTCTGGTTCCTCTGGTGTTTCTGAAACCACTGGAAGTTCTCAGTTCACATATTGCTGAAGCCTGACTTGGAGAATTTTGAGCATTACTTTACTAGCGTGTGAGGTGAGTGCAATTGTGCAGTAGTTTGAGCATTCTATGGCATTGCCTTTCTTAGGGACTGGAATGAAAACTGACCTTTTTCAGTCCTGTGGCCACTGCTGAGTTTTCTATATTTGCTGGCATATTGAGTGCAGCACTTTCACAGCATCATCTTTCAGGATTTGAAATAGCTCAACTGGGATTACATCACCTCCACTAGCTTTGTTCATAGTGATACTTTCTGAGGCCCACTTGACTTCACATTCCAGGATGTCTGGCTCTAGGTGAGTGATCACACCATCGTGATTATCTGGGTCATGAAGATCTTTTTTGTACAGTTCTTCTGTGTATTCTTGCCACCTGTTCTTAATATCTTCTGCTTCTGTTAGGTCCATACCATTTCTGTCCTTTATTGAGCCCATTTTTGCATGAAATGTTCCATTGGTATCTCTAATTTTCCTGAAGTCAATGACAAAGTATCGCCTGACAAATGCTAGGGGAAATTTTTTAAAGTTGTTTTTACAAGTATTAAACTTATCTTGCACACTGAAGTCATCATACATACAGGGCAAAGTCAGAGCTTTTATATTCGAGTTTATTCTTCATTTAACTTTTAAACACTACTATAGTTGAATATTAAAATAAAAGCAAGTAGTGAGCATATGATGATTATAGTCCTTCACACTCAATCACTGCTGCAAATAAACCCCAGCACTGAGTGTTATTCACAGGCCCGCTGAGAGGTCTGACTCTGAACACCACCCTGAGGATGATGGTCATCACCCTCATACTCTTCTCCATTGTAACAGCACCGTCTTTCCTGACTTGAATCAAAGTCCACTAATTCCACCCGGTCCATTTCATCAGTCTCTTCTACTTCCTTCCTCTCAGGCAGAAGTTTCCCCAGGAAAGAGAGTTTATCAGGAGAGAAAAAGCCATTCTCAGGGAAGTTTACCTTAAATTCAATGATTAGGCGACCCTTTTCATATGGCCTACAATAAATTGGCCTGCCTTCGAAGTTTAGCATACACTTGATGTCTCCATGCTTGATAATCAGACCTGGATGAGAAGTGATGACTATGGTTCGGTTGTCAAGAGTAGATATTGGCTTCTGGAAGCCACACAATGCCTCAACCAGCTGTATGTCCATACACGATGAAAGGTCTTCTCCTCCTGCGGTAAAAACCGCATGGTCCTTCTTATCTAAAACACTGATAATATCTCCTGGCTCCAATCCTGGTTCTTGGTCTCCTTCACCATGGAATGTTATCTTCTGGCCATCTTTCATGCCTTTGTCAATATGAACTTCTAGTATTTTCTTTTCTCGAACTATCTTCCTTCCGTTGCAGCTTTTTCATCTATCTTTAGGACTGATCCGCTCCCCATGGCCCCTGCACTCCATGCAGACAGACTGAATTTGTTGAACCATTCCAGGTCCTATCTGATGAATTCTTACTTGCATTCCAGTACTTCGACAATTGGGACAACATTCTACCACTCCTTTCTTACCACCTTGGCCTTCACATTTGTCACAAACCACATTCTTTTGCAAGGCTACTTTTCTTCTTGCACCATTATATAAATCTTCTAAGGTTACTATAAGTTGATGCACAACGTTTTTTACCTCTCCTCTCTGCATCCTGCCTCCTCCTCCAAAAAACATATCAAGGACGTCCATGGGGGAGCCAAAACCACCACCTGCTCAACCTTCTTTAATTGCCTGTTCTCCTCCTTTGTCATATAATTCCCTTTTCTTTGCATCAGAGAGCACTTCGTAAGCTTGAGAAATCTGTTTAAACTTCTCGCCTTCATTTGGATTCTTAACAGGGTGGTACTTCAAGGCCAGTTTCCTGTAGGCCTTTTTCAGTTCTTCTTGGGTGGCATTGGGTTTGACCCCCAAAACATCATAGTAAGTGGTTTCTCTCACCATTTTCTACAGCCGGTGTGCGGGCCGATGCCGGTGTCGGGGAGAAGGAAGGAGTGCGTTGCTGTGCGCAGCCTGGGCAGTCGCTGCTCCTCCACCTCTCACCGAGCATTCTGGAAAGTTCTGTCAATGAAGCATTTTGTATGAAAGCCACAAATGATAGTTAAAGATCCAGGAATTGCCAAGGCGATACTAGAATCTTCCTTGGTGAGCACAGCTCATGCCCTGGAAAGTAAACTTTTCTATTCTGCATTGTTTTAAGATTTTACCAGAATGCTCCAGTATTCTTGCCTGGAAAATCTCATGGATGGAAAAGCCTGGCAGGCTACAGTCCATGGGGTCGCAAAGAGTCGGACACGACTGAGAGACTTCCCTTTCACTTTCATGCCTGCATGCTAAGCCGCTTCAGCCGTGTCCAGATCTGTGTGGTCCAATGGGCGGTAGCCCATGTTATTCTCCAGGCAAGAGGACTGGAGTGGGTTGCCAAGCCCTCCTCTAGGATATCTTCCCAACCCAGGGTTTGAACCCACATCTCTTTTATCTCCTGCATTTGTGGGTGGGTTCTTTACTGATAACACCACCTGGAAAGCCCTTTTACTAGGATATCTATCCCTAAACAATATGTTGTTTATTTTTGAAGAAAAAATAACAGCAAGCAAACCTGTTTGTGTTCAGAAAGGGCAACAATGCCACTGTTTTTCCTGAGAGAAGGTAAGCTGAAAGTCTCGGTCACAGTCTGGTTCCACTCCAGCTCTCAGGAGTGGAGTGCCCTTAGGAGATCCAAACCATGGAAAACAGAAAGAGCAGGAACATCAGCTGCACGTGGTTAAGCCAAACCAAATACAGATAGAAATTGTTCCCAGGCTTACTGGCCTGAGGTCAAAAGGATAGGATATTGGCATCAGGGTTCTTGGTGATGACTGTCCCGGGCATTTCAGTCTCTCAAGGCACACCACTCCAGTGGGCTGGTTCCTCTATATGTGGTGGACTGGTTTTATTCTAGAACATTCTTTCCCTTCTTTCAGGGGCTTCCCCTGACCTCTCTCCTATGCTTCATCTTTTTGTTTCCTGAGCCCTATTCCGTCCTCTTCTTGGAGGAAGAATAATTCTTTCATTTTGGTGAACTGCATTCTCTCCGGGGGGCCCCTGATGGCTCAGAAGGTCAAGAATCGGCCTGCAATGCAGGAGACCCTGGTCTGATCCTTGTGTCAGGGACGATCCCTGGGAAAGGAAATGGCTACCTGCCGGGGTCCAGCCCCAGCAGGATCCAGGGGAAGCCTCAGGATGAACGGCATCGGTGAATGAGAAAGAGAGAGAGAGAGAGACCAGGATATGCGGCAGAGTCTGGCAGTTGCTTTATTTTTCACCATCGCCTTTTTACCCCAAGTTGGTACATTTCTAAGGGGGAGATGATCACACAGACTTGGTTTAACGTTACATCAGCTTGTCCTTCAGGAAGCCAGGTGTGTTCTGTATATTTTTGTTTATGAGCGTCTTTTCCATAGATTTTTTTGTACATTATCTTCTGGCCTTGAGCTTAGCAAAAACAGAAAATTGGCAGTCTCGTGGTACAGCAACATAATAGAAATACAATCCTATTAACATAAAAGTCAGTCTTTTTGCAGAAGTTCTCAGCTAAATTTATCTAAAAAGTTTAACACACAAAGACTCTGTGGCTCTGGTGAGGCAGCCCCTGTTTAGCACTCCTGGTTAAAATGAACAATTATTGTTTTTACACTAGGGCTAAACTCTTATTTCATTATATCTTTAACTATATTAATAATAGTTTCCACTGCACAACCTCAGCACATTAACATCAATCAAACGTTGATCTAATAACCACTTTTAAAACAATATTTTTTGTATTCTCTAATAGGGCTTCCTCGCCCCCCCTGCCCAAAGGGCTCTGTGCCTATCAGGGCCCTTTTTATGGTTAATCTCTATGTATAATATCTTTTGGCTTTCAGGCCTGTTGACAATTTATGGCTTGCACCTGGTGCAACTTTAAGCAACTTTAGTAGCCGACCCTGTCTTTTTTGTGGTTAATCTATTTTCTTTCTATTAGGTGTCATCTCCAAGGGAGCTAGATAGGATTACAGTTTTTACAGAACAGAAATGCGAAGGATTGCAAAGACAGCAGATATGGCACAAAACAGGCTCTTAGTCCAAAAGTTAATTACCTGCAAGAAGCCACCAGCTAATCTCTATCTAAACTATTTTCTATTAGGCACATTTGTGACTGTAATATTTGTGGAGCTTTCCTCACCCCGTGAAGGGGCCTATGCTTAATAGTTTCTTTTGTTAGTATACTGTGCTTAGGATGTTTAGAACAATCATGAGCATTTTTTTGCAATGAGAGCACACATTTATCAAACAAGCCAGAATGCCAGCAAAAGGGTTTAAATTGAAGCATTTCCTTCATCCCTGGCCCCTTCATAGGGTACCAGCATCCAGGAGATTTATTAATTAGCTTTTAAGTTGGTCTTTATTCAGTGAAAGAGGAGCAGGAGCGCTCTCGCAGGCAACACAAGAATCCGCAGCAGGGCGAACAAGAACAGCAGAAAAAGGGGGGAGGACACAGGGTGGGGTAGAGGCGAGGCCAACCTGGAGGGTCCCTTATCCCAGACGGCCTTGCCTGTCAGGTTTTTCCCTCGTGACCTCGTCATGGATGGGGTCCCGGACGGCCTTGCCTGCCCGGTATTTTCTTCATGACCTCGTCACGGGCGGGCCCTCCCATAACGGCTCCCGGCAGCTACCCACCCCAGTATTCTTACCTGGAGCATTCCATGGATGGAGGCAGGCTACTGTCTGTGTGGTTGCCAAGTCAGACAGGACTCAACGACGAACACACACACATCATAGAAATAACTTCCTTCAGAATTTAAAAGGCACAGCTCCACAGTCCTTATCTAATAGAGCTGCTCAGAAGCTTAAAGCCAATATGATTCCCTATATTTTCTGTTTCTATGTGACCTGTTCTTTTCTCTCTGGAAGCATGTAAACTATCCTCTTTCAGTTGGGGAGAGGGTAGCTTAAGCTTCATTTGGTCTATTTTTCCCTTCTGGATATGCATGCTCTTCAGTTTCATGGAACGTTCTTGAATTATAATGACTTCTGCCCTCCGTTTTTTCTGTTGTAGAAATTCCTGTTATTTAGTATTCGGTTTTTCAGACTTCCTGGTTCTCTATTTCTCTTAGTTTTTACACCATTAAAAATACATGTTTCTTTGCTGCTCTAATGTCTGGGTAATACCTTGACATAATTATCCCAGTCTTCTACTGAGATTTTGTTTATGCTGTCTTATTTTTAATTCCCCAGAGCTCTTCTTTTGTCCTATGAATATTCCTGCTAAAATAGCTTTCTTTTTTTTTTTTTTTCATGAGCACAGAAACTTCTCTTTCTGACGAATGCATGATAATTTGTTTTGTTTTGTTTTTTAAGCTTTTTTTTTCTGCAAGTTGGTTGCCTCCAAATTGGTGTTTATTTAAATTTGTTCTGATCTCTTGTCTTTTCTGTGGGAGGCTTTCATCAGATGTCTGGGGGTCCTTGTCTAACTGCTAATGGCAATGAATGAAGGAAACAGCTGACTGGAATTGAGTGTTTGTGTGTGTGTGTATGAGTGTGTGTGGTGGGGGGGGGGTGGCTTATGGGTTCTGAACTTCACTTCTGGGTGAATTGGTTGAGCCATTTATTGAGAAATTTCAAATATCATTATAACATTGAGTTCGCCAAAAATTATTTCAGGTTTTCCCATACCAGCTTATGGAAAAACCCAAATGAACTTTTGGGCCAACAAAACACTGTCTTGTGGCTACTGGGACAAATATCATGAATTTAGTGACATAAGACACACATTTCCTGTCTTACAGTTTTGGAGAGCAGGAAGTCCAACATCAGTGTCTCTGGACTAAAATTAAGACTTCGGCCGACCTGGATTCGTTCTGGGATCTCTAGGCAGGAAGTCATTCCCTTGACTTTCCCAGCTTCTCCAGGCTGGCTGCGTTCCTTGGCTGACCCCCTTCCATCCCCAGAGCCTCCAGCGCAGCAGCTTCTCTCCTCTCCGATCCCCATTTCTGTCCTTTCTGACTCTGCCGCTCTTGCCCCCCTTGTGGCTGCACTGGACACATCTGCATAATCCAGGATAATCTCCCCATTTTAATATTCTTAATTCGATCACATCCACCAAGCCCATTTCAAGGTGACATGTTCCAATGCACGCGTAGCCCCTCAGTTGTGTCCGCCTCTCTGCGGCCCCGTGGACTGCAGCCCACCCGGCTCCTCTGTCCACGGGGTTCTCCAGGCAAGGGTACCGGAGTGGGCTTCTTCGCCCTCTTTCAGGGGATCTTCCCAACCCAGGCATCAAACCCGGGTCTCCCGCATTGCAGACAGGTTTTTTTTACTGCCTGAACTGCCAGGGAAGCCCAAAATTGCCATATTTACGGTCATAAGGATTAGGAGGTGGACATTTGCAGAGGTGGAGGGTATTATTCAGCTTATCAGGCTCCCCTGGGGGTTCAGACGGTAAAGAATCTGCTTGCATTGCAGGAGACCTGAGTTCGATCCCTGGGTCGGGAAGACCCCCTGGAGAAGGGACTGGCTATCCACTCCAGTATTCTTGATGGAGCGTCCCACAGACAGAAGAGCTTGGTGGTACAGTCCAAGGGGTGGCAAAGAACTGGACATGATTGAACGACTGACACTTTTGCTTTTCACTGATTCAGTCTATCACAGTGTCTACATTTTTCCTCTTGTACTGGCCAGACTCGTGGGAAAGAGACTCCGGCTTGGGAAGTAAAATAATGCCTGCTGCTGTTGTGAGATCGTAGTGGGATGAGAGGGCTTGGAGATGGGCTGCCTCCATAGTCATCAGTAAGGATGTACCAGTCCCTTAATCTCCGGTTTTGGTGTAGTAGCCCTATCTTGGGTGAACCTGGTTCTCCAGTTCAGAGACCCCCTGACCATTTCCAGAGAATATACTTTCAGATGTCTGCCCCTTCCCAGTGGCTCGGGGAGCAGAGGGGACATAGGGATCCACCCAAACCTTCCTGTTTTACAGGTCTTCCTTTCCTCCCAGTTCCAGAGGAATCTGGTGCTATCCACTTGGGAGTTTTTTGAAGATTTCAAGATATAAGTCAGGTTTTCACAATTTAGCCAGTGACAGCTTGGGATTTTCATGTTTTTTGAGTTGTTTTTTTCAGTTCCATCTCATCAGTATGCTTCATAGCATCCAAAATTTTATTGCTGTTGTCTCCTCCCATGATTTGCCCATATTTGTTAGCTTGTGTCTTAAAAAACAAAAAACAAGAAAACCTATTTATTGTAAATCTAATGTAATATTAGGCAGGCATGAAATTAGATGTGTGTGCGCATGTGTGCACTTGTATGCATGTGTGTGTTTTCATATTAACCTAGAAAAACCTTTTATTTTGAATTGCTTGTGCTCCTTGGGTCAGGCATGGGTTGGCTCTTAGCTGGGTGGCCAGGTTTGCAAAACCTCCCCACCTGCCCCATTACACACCTTCAAACTTGACTCTTTGCTTAGGTTTCCTGCCAAGACTGGAATCTTGTCCCTAATTCCCATTTTCATCTCACAAAGCAAGAAGCAGAACTGGCTGGAGTCTTGCTGAATATAAGTAGTGTTTTCATAATACTAAACTTGAGTTGCCTCTACTCCTTATAGACATTCTTGTTTTGTTGGAAGAGGGTGCTTGCTATGACCATTGTGCTCTCTGGGCAAAACTCTGTTAGCCTTGGCCCTGCTTTATTTTGTCCTTCAAGGCCAAATTTGCCTGTTACTCCAGGTATCTCTTGACTTCCTACTTTTGCATTCCAGTCCCCTATAATGACAAGGACATCTTTTTTTTGGGTGTTACTTCTAGAAGGTCTTGTAGGTCTTCATAGAACCATTCAGCTTCAGCTTCTTCAGTGTTACTGGTCAGGTCACAGACCCGCAGTTATTTTGGAGCCCAGAAAAATAAAGTCTGACACTGTTTCTACTGTCTCTCCATCTATTTCCCATGAGGTGATGGGACCAGATGCCATGATCTTAGTTTTCTGAATGTTAAGCTTTAAGCCAACTTTTTCACTCTCCTCTTTCACTTTCATCAAGAGGCTTTTTAGTTCCTCTTCACTCTCTGCCATAAAGGTGGTATCATCTGCATATCTGAGGTTATTGATATTTCTCCCAGCAATCTCGATTCCAGCTTGTGCTTCTTCCAGCCCAGTGTTTCCCATGATGTACTCTGCATAGAGGTTAAATAAGCAGGGTGACAATATACAGCCTTGACGTACTCCTTTCCCTATTTGGAACCAGTCTATTGTTTCATGGCCAGTTCTAACTGTTGCTTCCTGACCTGCATACAGGTTTCTCAAGAGGCAGGTCAGGTGGTCTGGTATTCCCATCTCTTTCAGAATTTTCTACAGTTTATTGTGATCCACACAGTCGAAGGCTTTGGCACAGTCAATAAAGCAGAAATAGATGTTTTCCTGGAATTCTCTTGCTTTTTTGATGATCCAGCAGATATTGGCAATTTGATCTCCGGTTCCTCTGCCTTTTCTAAAACCAGCTTGAACACCTGGAAGTTCTCGGTTCACATATTGCTGAAGCCTGGCTTGGAGAATTTTGAGCATTAATTTACTAGTGTGTGAAATGAGTGCAATTGTGCGATAGTTTGAGCATTCTTTGGGAATGCCTTTCTTAGGGACTGGAATGAAACCTGACCTTTTTCAGTCCTGTGGCCACTGCTGAGTTTTCCAAATTTGCTGGCATATTGAGTGCAGCACTTTCACAGCATCATCTTTCAGGATTTGAAATAGCTCAACTGGAATTCCATCACATCCACTAGCTTTGTTTGTAGTGATGCTTTCCAGGGCCCACTTGACTTCACATTCCAGGATGTCTGGCTCTAGGTGAGTGATCACACCATTGTGATTATCTGACTCATGAAGATCTTTTTTGTACAGTTCTTCTGTGTATTCTTGCCACCTGTTCTTAATATCTTCTGCTTCTGTTAGGTCCCTACCATTTCTGTCCTTTATCGAACCCATCTTTGCCTGAAATGTTCCCTTGGTATCTCTAGTTTTCTTGAAGAGATCTCTAGTCTTTCCCATTCTGTTGTTTTCCTCTATTTCTTTGCATTGATCACTGAGGAAGGCTTTCTTATCTCTCCATGCTATTCTTTGGAACTCTGCATTCAGACGGGAATATCTTTCCTTTTCTCCTTTGCTTTTCACTTCTCTTCTTTTCACAGCTATTTGTAAGGCCTCCTCAGACAACCATTTTGCCTTTTTGCATTTCTTTTTCTTGGGGATGGTCTTGATCCCTGTCTCCCGTACAATGTCAGGAACCTCTGTCCATAGTTCATCAGGTTCTCTGTCTATCAGATCTAGTCCCTTAAATCTATTTCTCACTTCCACTGTATAGTCATAAGGGATTTGATTTAGGTCATACCTGAATGGTCTATTGGTTTTCCCTACTTTCTTCAGTTTAAGTCTGAATTTGGCAATAAGGAGTTCATGATCTGAGCCACAGTCAGCTCCCAGTCTTGTTCTTGCTGACTGTATAGAGCTTCTCCATCTTTGGCTGCAAAGAATATAATCAGTCTGATTTCGGTGTTGACCATCTGGTGATGTCCATGTGTAGAGACTTCTCTTATTTTGTTGGAAGAGGGTGTTTGCTATGACCACTGCGTTCTCTTGGCAAAACTCTATTAGCCTTTGCCCCGCTTCATTCTGTACTCCAAGGCCAAATTTGCCTGTTACTCCAGGTGTTTCTTGACTTCCTACTTTTGCATTCCAGTCCCCTATAATGAAAAGGACATATTTTTTGGGTGCCAGTTCTAAAAGGTCTTGTAGGTCTTCATAGAACCATTCAACTTCAGCTTCTTCAGTGTTACTGGTTGGGGCATAGGCTTGGATTAGCGTGATATTAAATGGTTTGCCTTGGAAACGAACAGAGATCATTCCGTCGTTTTTGAGACTGCATCCAAGTACTGATTTTCAGACTCTTTTGTTGACCATGATGGCTACTCCATTTCTTCTAAGGGATTCCTGCTGATAGTAGTAGATATAATGGTCATCTAAGTTAACTTCACCCATTTCAGTCCATCTTAGTTCGCTGATTCCTAGAATGTCGACGTTCACTCTTGCCATCTCCTGTTTGACCACTTCCAATTTGCCTTGATTCATGGACCTAACATTCCAGGTTCCTATGCAATATTGCTCTTTATAGCATCGGACCTTGCTTCTATCACCAGTCGCATCCACAACTGGGTATTGTTTTTGCTTTGGCTCCATCCCTTCATTCTTTCTGGAGTTATTTCTCCTCTGATCTCCAGTAGCACATTGGGCACCTACTGACCTGGGGAGTTCATCTTCCAGTATCCCATCATTTTGCCTTCTCATACTGTTCATGGCATTCTCAAGGCAAGAATACTGAAGTGGTTTGCCATTCCCTTCTCCCGTGGAGCACATTCTGTCAGACCTCTCCACCATGACCCGACCATCTTGGGTGGCCCATACGGCATGACTTAGTTTCACTGAGTTAGACAAGACTGTGGTCCTGTGATCAGATTGGCTAGTTTTCTATGATTATGGTTTCAGTGTGTCTGCCCTCTGATGCTCTCTCGCAACACCTACCGTGTTAACTGCAGGTGTCTCTTAAAATTCTGTGTTTTCTGTGTTTCTCTTAAAATTCATGGTTCTATGGAACCATGACGACACCTGGTTCCACCAGAACTTAACTTTTCTCAAATCTTGGGCTGATAATAGCTCAACGAACCAGTATTCATATCAATTGTTTTACCACTGGGGGATGACAAACCTCATGCTGTCCTATTTCAAAAACGCCTATTGTGGGAGAGCGGCCTGGTGAAACTCCGTCAGCCTTGAGGTACCTCTCCTATCTGATTTATAGATTTCTAACAGACATAAAACATCCAGCTAAAGACTAGCAGGGGGCACTCTCCATCCCCCTTCTGATGTCTATGTCAGAAGTTTTCTCTGTCCTTTTCACTTTAATAAAACTCTGCTACACAAAAGCTCTTGACTGATCAAGCCTGGTCCCTGGTCCCGAAGCTAAATCTTCGGAGATCACAAATTCGACATCGTTCACCATAAGCTCTCACATGTATGGGTGTGAGAGTTGGACCATAAAGAAAGCTGAGTACCAAAGAATTGATGCTTTTGAGCTGTGGTGTTGGAGAAAACTCTTGAGAGTGCCTTGGACTGCAAGGAGATCAAACCAGTCCATCCTAAAGGAAATCAGTCTTGAATATTCATTGGGCGGACTCATGCTGAAGCTGAAACTCGAATACTTTAGCCACCTGATTAGAACTGACTCATTGGAAAAGACCCTGATGCTGGGAGAGATTGAAGGCCGGAGAAGAAGGGGACGACAGAGGATGAGATGGTTGGATGGCATTGCCAACTCGATGGATATGAGTTCGAGCAAGCTCTGGGAGTTGGTGATGGACAGGGACGCCTTGGCAAGCTGCAGTCCCTGGGGTCACAAAGAGTCAGACATGACTGAGCAACTGAACTAAACTTAAGAGTTTTTCAGTGAGATGGAAGTGTATTGGCCAGAGGCTGGGGTTTTAGGAACCTGATGGCCATTATGTTCACAGTCTCAGAGAGGGTGGTAAAAGCTGGTCTCTCCTGCACTCTGTCTAGCCTAGCAATGCCTCTTACCTTAACTGCGTTCTCTCCCCAAACCTTACACCCTGTGCTATTCCTATGACTGTGACTTCCTTCTACTCTATGTCCCTTCTGCTGTATTTGTGGCATTTCCAAGTCCAACCCTTTCAAATCTTCTCTGACTGCACTGGGATTCAGGGTTAAGTCACCATGGTTCTAAGAGTTTTATATGTACTAACTCAGTCTTTGCAACAACTCTATTATTATTATTCCTGTTTTACAGATTCAGAACCTGACGCACAGAGAGGTTAAGTAAACTTGACCAGGGTCACCCAGCAAATAAGGCAGAGCCCAGATTTGAATCTGAGTGATATGACTCCAGAGTACATCTTTAATCCACGATGTTTAGGCCACTTATAAATCTCATCCATGTGTCAGACCCCATTTTATATATATATATCTGTGATATAATTTTGTATATAAATACATCTTATATGTTATATAATATAAATATACATATATAATAGATAAAGTTACTACACACAGACACACACACACACATATATATGCTCATTTAATCCTCACAGAAACTCTAGATCAAGCAAACAAAAGGAAAGATATTGAAGATATGAACAACGAAATTAGCAGCTTACCTGATGGACACCCAGTATTTGATACCTCATAGAAACTCTAGATCAAGCAAACAAAAGGAAAGACATGAAGATATGAACAACAAAGTTAGCAGTTTACCTGATGGACACATAGTATTTGAGGAAGACAAAATATTTAAGTATATAGAACACTTATAAATTTCAGCCAGAAAACAAACCTTAAAATGTTCATAGTATCAGAATCATATATGCCACATTCTATGATCAAAATACATATAAAGTGGAAATCTCAAAAAATAACAAAAACTCATATATTTGGGAATTTTAAAGCACATTCATAGCTTGAGAAAGAAATTACAAAGAAAATTAGAAAATATTTATAACTTAATAACAAGTTAGAGACAACATTTCAAAGCTTGTGAGATGCAGCCAAAGTAGTACTTAAATAAAAATGAATAAACTAGTCCCACCCTTGCCCATGGTTTCACCTTCTGAATTTTCAACTGAGGTCTGAAAATATTAAATGGAAAATTCAAAAATGTAATTAAATACACTTTAAATTGCATGCCTTCTGAGCAGTGAGATGAAATCTTATGTGGTCCTACTCCGTCCTGCTCGAGATCCCCAACCATTGACATCATCCACTCCCCGCATCTGATCATTATTGATATCATGGCTCAATGATCCAGATAACTGGAAACAGATGATCCTCCTGCAGAAGATCAATAGTAGCCTAACTCTGTGTCACAATCCCTTCATCATTCACCTTATCGCATCACAGGGTCATTTTATTTTCTCATATTATAAGCAGCAGCAGCAGAAAGATAAGCACAGTACAATAAGATATTTTGAGAGAGATCACATTCACAAACTTTATTACAAGATGTTGTTATAATTGTTCTACTTTATTATTAGATATTGCTGTTGTTGTTTTTTACTGTATGTAATTTGTAAATTAAACTACCATAGGTTTATAGGTGTGGGAAAAGAAGGTAGGATGTATAGGGTTCAGTATTACCCACGGTGTCAGGCATCCGGTGGGAGCCTTGGAGTGTATCTCCTGCAGATAAGAGGAGACCACTACAGTCTGTTTTCTTTAACTGATTTCTGGCTGCGCCGGGCCTCTGTCACTGCACACAGGCTTTCTCTGGTCGCGGCGGGCGGAGCTTCCCCCCCAGCCGCAGCGCGCAGGCTCTCACTGCCGGAGCCGCTCGTCGCAGACCACGGCTCCAGGGCCCGGGCTGCCGCAGCCGGAGCACACAGGCTCAGTAGTTGGGGCGCGTGGGCTCAGCTGCCTCACAGAATCCTCCTGGACCAGGGATTGAATCCATTCACCTGCTTTGGCAGGCGAATTCCTAACCACTGGATCATCAGGGAAGTCCTGGGACCACTTACATGCTTACATGCTTAAAAAAAGAAGAAAAATTAAAAATTAATAAACTAGGCTTTCAATTTAAGTCAGAGAAAGTACAATGAGAAAGAAGCAAGGAAAATGAGAGAGAGATAATAAATATAAGAGCATAAATGGACAAAATAGAAATCATTCTCCGTTAGGATTAATTTGCGATACTCCACCTCTCTGAGACTTAAAAAAATGAAATAGGTCCCTTCTTAAAAGTGTAAGGAAAAGGTTATCATACACAGTTTCATGTCCAGTTCTTTCCGATTTTAAGGTCCTCAAATGGATTTTTCAGAAAGGATTAGAGGATACGTTTTTAAAAATGACATTTATTTTTTCTAATTCTTCAAGTAATGCATTTTCAAAGGAAAATGTGGAAACATAGAGCAATATAAAGAAAAGAAACACAACCCATGGTCTCGTCATTAGGTGATAATTATTAATTATTAACTTTTAGGTATTTTTTCTATGTGTCTGAATGTTTGTACATGTCCACATGTAGTTTCATGGTGATTTGAAAATTTGGGTTCAAACTGCATAGAAAAATTTGTATACAGATGTTTTACTTAAAATTGCAGCATCAGCATATACTCTTTTTTGGCCATACTGCCTGGCTTGCGGGATCTTAGTTCTCTGACCAGGGATTGAACTTGGGCTAGGCAGTGAAACTGTGGAGTCTTAGTCACTGGACCACTAGGGAATTCCTAGCATATACTCTTTAAACATATATATTAAAAAAATTGGATGGCTGGTTAATATTTGATTTACTGATAGATATCCTGTACTGAATTTGACTGTGCCCTTCTTGTGGCTTACCTGATCGCTCAGCGGGTAAAGAATCTGCCTCCAATGCAGGAGACACAGGAGACATGGGTTTGATCCCTGGGTTGGGAAGATCTCCTAGAGAAGGAAATGACAACCCACTCCAGTCTCCGTGCCTGGAAAATCCCATGGACAGAGGAGCCTGGCGGGCTACAGTCCATGGGTCACAAAGTGTTGGACACGACTGAGCAACACACCTTCTACTTCCTTTCTTCTTTCTTGTTGCTAGAGAATATTCCCAATTGGGAATATTGGGAAGCCGTTCCGTGACACTGATTCACGGCCCACTCAATGTGCGGTACCATACTGAATCTAAACACGACTGAGTCTTACTGACAAAACCCGGGGTGCTGGCCTGCTAGAAGTTCACTTACAAGAGGAGGCTTCCAGAGACCTGAAAAACAAGACTGCTGGGTGTGGAGAGCTTATGGACATGATAAAGTAATCAGAGAAACTCTCTGATGTTGACTTTCTTCCTCATCTTTAATTATTTTCCTGACGGCATTGTCTGCATTGCTTCATTTTTGGTTTTGCAATTCAAATTTTCAAGGAAGAATAACCACCAATCTCATTTGGACAGTGTTTGCCTTTAGTCTAAATCACCTGCTGCTGGAGTAACAATAGGTTGCCTATGACTCGGGTGCTGCTCCCAGCTCTGCTAGTTAGGTCCCAGGCGTGGGGAGCATGTGGTATCCAACATGGCTTGCTTTAGGATACTCACTAGCTTCAGCAAAGGCTGTGGACAGGGCAGCTTCTTTAAAAGAGGCTATAGGTTGAGCTATAGCTATTTCCATGGTGTCTCAAAGAGTCAGACATGACTGGGTGACTGAACAACGAACAATAGGTCCAACAGGCGCCAAGGAAAGAGGCGTTCTCCAGACTGCTGGTTACTATCGCCCAGCTTTGTCTTAGAGCAGGTGTTGGTAGAGCATTGACGGTGTCAATGGGGAAAGGCGGTGGGGAAGTGACAGAAGCGCTAAGGCCCAGTGGGCCCATAATGGAGACAGATACTCCGTGGAGCAGCCCCAGAGAGCAGAAGAGCCTGGCATGACTGTCCCGCGTCAAGTATCTCCTATGCCCACTTTGTGCTAGGCCCTATGGATGATGGGAAAACATAAGACATGACTGCCGTCCTCCAGGAAGTTACACCAAGTATAGGTAGAAAGCTCATAAGTGTTTTACCTTTTAAAAAACTTAAAAAATAAATACAGTAGTGGTAACTTCCCATGACACAGGTATCAACTAGTCAGTGGTCACTTTCTCTAAACCACCAAGCGTGTCCTCAACTGCTCATTCATTTCAAGTCAGCCTCTTGCAGGCCACCGTAGTCACCACCAGGACTGAGAAAATAAGGCCAAGGGCTCAGTTAGGTTGTATAAGTTTATATACAACTTTTTTTGGCTAATCTATCTCACCACTTTCCCCACTGAACATTGACTGAAGTGTTATTCTGTGATGTTTACAGATAGTCAGGGTTGGAAAACATTTGGAAAAAGCATATTCCTTTAAAGTTTGGAAAAATAGCAAAATTTTTACAGTAAGAATATGTTTTTTAAAAAGTATTTGAATAGTAAAAAGTAATAAAGAAAACATGGACTATATAGAAAAGTAGGAAGGGTCATCTGTGACCCAAATCAACCACAGCTGACATTTCTGTGTAAATCCATCTAGATTTAGTTTTTAACCTATATTTTGATTGTTTGGTTTTGTTTGTTTTAGATAACTATGCTTATACTGCAAATATAAATTTGTGACCTGCTTTTTCACTGGTACATCTCACAATCTTTATTTATTTATTTATTTTTTGGCTGCCCTATGCAGTGCATGGGATCCTAGTTCTCTGACCAGGCATCCAACCCTTGCCCCCTGCACTGGGAGCTTGGAGTCTTAACCACTGGACCACCAGGGAAGGCCCCAGTACTCATTATCTTTAAAACATCATTTTATATCATATTACAAAGAATGTACCATGCTTTATTTAATCTTTTCCATAAAGTTCGATTTCTGGGTATTTCTAATTTTCCAGAATATTAAGTGATGTTCAAATATATGTGTTTGCATTAAGTTTTATCTTGTATTCTTATTTTCAGAGTGAAGTTTATTGAAGTTGGATTTATTTCATTTTATTTGATCAAAAAGATATGAACATTTCTGAAGACCCCGACACACATAGCTTTGGAAACATTTCTAAAAGGACAGCATTGCGGTGAGGACAGCAAACACCATCCGGAGGGAGAAACCTTCATCTGAATGTGACCCTCCAGTCCATCCAGGAGACACAGGCGGATGGCCATATCTTGACAAAGAAAAACATTCTTGTCCTTGTCAAATGATTCCAGGCTATAAAAAATGAAGAAAAACAAAGTGAGTAAACTTGACTTGATTAATGATCCATGATCCAAGAAGCAACTTAAATTTATGGTTTACATTCTAAACGTGTTAGAACTAGAAAATATCTATTTGAAACTACTAGAAAAGGTATTAACTATTATATGTTGTTAAACAAGATGCAGGATGTCTCATTCTTGATTTCTCTTTAGTCTGAACTTGCTGAATGGTTTTAGCAGTTTCAACCATAATTAAATTAACATTAATATTTTAGCAGATGAAACAGAAGTACTGTCATTTCAACAGGATAAAGACATATTTCCCTTCTTCAAAACCACTCAAAACCACTAATAACTCCATAATAAAGAAAGATTATTATGAATAGCTGAATGTAGCAGCATACAAAAGAGAAGTTACTTCACTGGGATTAGGTTGTGAGCCTTCAACAATTGTATGAACAGGGACATTCTCAATGAATGGCCAGATTTCTTTGAGCTTTGAGTTATCTCTACATAGAAATGTTGCTCATTCAAAACACGTGTTGTTTTCACCATGGAACACAGAAGATGATTTTACAATTATTCCTTTGGTTCAGTCCATTTAGACAAGCTAACAGACAGACTGGAATATAAGAAAAAACTGAGATATTAGAGGCTGAGTAAAGATGGGGGCAGTAGGAATGGAAGGAAAATGATGCAATTCCAAAAAGTCTTTCAGCAAGACACATTGACTCCTGGACCGCGGAGGGAAAGGAGGAAGCACAGATGCCAGTGGGGGTCTGTTACCTGGATAATGACTGAATAGGTCCCACAGAGGGCCTGGGACAGCTGGATGACCACTCTGATGAGGCAGACAACCACTTGAAGCCCGCTGAGAGCTATGAGAATAGAGAATAAGATGATGTTCCACTCCACTACATGCGCGGGTTCCAGGCACTGAACCCATTCTCTGGAATCTGTAAGGAAACTGAGAGAAGAAGGCGTTTGTCAAATGATGCATGGCCAAGCCTAAAGACTTGGTCCAAGGAAGAAGGCTGCAAGTTGTTGTATGTTTGGGAAATTAATATGTATGATTAAAAACATAATGTTATTCAACATTAATTAATCTGTCAAATTATCAAATATAAATATTGAACATGGGGTATGCACAGCACTGCACTATGTTTATGGTGATCATGCCTCAGACAATTTTAATTCACTTAGGAGGTAAGATGCATACTGAAGAATTCAGCGGCAATGAGAAGCTACACATGTCAACACCAAGAGAGGCAGAGACTGACCATTTCCTAGGACCCTGAAGTTAGCTCGGGCTCTCAGGAACAGGGCTGAGCTAGCAGTGGATATAAAATAACAGGTGGTAAAACAGCAAAGAGAAAGGATGCTAGTTATTCCTATACTCTGTCCCAAAGTCCTTTGTAACAGTGGTTCTAAAATTTGAGCATGCATGCCTGCGTGCTCTGTTGTGTCCGACTCTTTACGACCCCAGGGACTGTATCCTGCCAGGCTCCTCTGTCCATGGGATTTCCCAGGCAAGAATACTGGAGTGGATGCCATTTCCTTCTCCAGGGGATCTTTCCAACCCAGGGACTGAACCCGAGTCTCTTGTGTCTCCTGCATTACAGGCAGGTTTTTGCTGAGCCACTGGAAAAGAGTGAAGTTGAGCATACATCGATCATCTGGAAGGCTTGTGAAAATGCGGACTCCTGGGCCCCAGCCCATAACTTCAGATTCAGAAGGTCTGGATGGGACTGGAGACTTTGTGTTTCTAAGTTCTCAGGTGATGCTGCTGGCCCAGGGTCCACAGTATGTTCTGCAGCTTTTAAGAAGATTCAGCTTAGGAAGGGAAAATGCATAAGACCCAACAGTTTGATTCGTCTAGCTGAGCACAGGATTCTGAGGAGTAAACCATCTTCACTTTAAGATAATCTCAAAACCACGCTGAATTATCCTGACTGACTTTTGCCCACTTCCAGGTCAGTTATGGCCATTAGCATTTCTCCAAATGTGACACGCTTTGTTGAACTAAATTGAAATAAATACTGATTGCCTCAAAAAAGTAAAAAAAAAAAAAAATCCTCCAAAGAAAAACAATTAAGTCCAATTTCAGGCCAGAGTTGTTTGTAAATATCTTGTTAATAACAAGATGATTTTTCCCAAAGCAGCCATTCAGGCAACCTTGGTGCCAGCCAAGTGGCACGTAACTCTCCTTCCCTTTCTTTGTTTCCTTTTCCCAATGTTCTGGGACATTCAGAGGCAATCTTGAAAATTTCTTGATATTGCTAACGGATGTCTCAAGTGGTAAACAGTACTGAATATGGACTCAGAACTCCTGAATCTGTAGGATCTAGGGCTAGGGACTTTACCTCTTCGATCTGGCCAATGCTTGTAAAATACCTAACCCTAGGGTTATTGTGAATATTTGATGACAGGAATGTACAAATGCTTTGGAATCTATAAAGCATGATGCAGATGTAATTTCCTGTGATCATGTCCCAAGAGCCGCTTCACACACCCTCCTAACCCTAGTTCAGTCTCAGGTACCAGGAAAGATAATGACTTCAAGATCCTTTCTCTCGACTGTTCCCAGTCTATCATTTGCACAGATCATCCAACACCTTAAAGGAAGATGACTTGCAAGATTTCTGTTTTTATCCTAGGAGATGGTTCTATTTATTTTCCTTGTATAAATAGAATGAGACACTAGCAGTAATAGTACACTGGCAGGATCTGGGAAGCAACAGAGAAGTTCGCCCTGATGTTTATTCTTTCCACAGTCTCTATACACAGTTTAACACGGCATTTACTTCATTATGTTATAAATATATCCACAGTTATATCTGTGTATCTAGTTCTTCACTAAATAGTGTACTGTGAGAACACTGCAGTGATTTATCCATCTCTGAACAGGCACATCTAAGGCCTAAGGCAGTGCCTGGCACATTGCAAAGATCAACAAATGCCTGTTGAATGGGACTGATTCAGGATCCTCACTGATCAGGATGCCAGTGGCTGAACCAAAGGCTGAACCTGCCCACCACTTAGCAGATGGAAGACATTACATGGTAAAGACGGTTATGCAAAGCCATGATTTTAATAATAAAATTTGGCATGTTGACAGATTATTACATTCAATTTGTGCTTTCAGTTCAGTTCAGTCGCTCAGTTGTGTCTGACTCTTTGCGACCCCATGAATCACAGCATGCCAGGCCTCCCTGTCGATCAGGAACTCCCAGAGTTTACTCAAACTCATGCCCATCGAGTCAGTGATGCCATCCAGCCATCTCATCCTCTGTCGTCCCCTTCTCCTCCTGCCCTCAGTCTTTCCCAGCATCAGGGTCTTTTCCAATCAGTCAGCTCTTCGCATCAGGTGGCCAAAGTATTGGAGTTTCAGCTTCAGCATCAGTCCCTCCAATGAACACCCAGGACTGGTCTCCTTTAGGATGGACTGGTTGGATCTCCTTGCAGTCCAAGGGACTCTCAAGAGTCTTCTCCAACACCATAGTTCAAAAGCATCAATTCTTCGGCGCTCAGCTTTCTTCACAGTCCAATTCTCACATCCATACATGACCACTGGAAAAACCATAGCCTTGACTAAATGGACCTTTGTTGGCCAAGTAATGTCTCTGCTTTTTAATATGCTCTCTAGGTTGGTCATAGCTTTGCTTCCAAGGAGTAAGTGTCTTTTAATTTCATGGCTGCAGTCACCATCCACAGTGATTTTGGAGCCCCCCAAAAATAAAGTCTGACACTGTTTCCACTGTCTGTCCATCTATTTCCCATGAGGTGATGGGACCAGATGCCATGATCTTAGTTTTCTGAATGTTAAGCTTTAGGCCCACTTTTTCACTCTCCTCTTTCACTTTCATTAAGAGGCTCTTTAGTTATTCTTCACTTTCTGCCATAAGGGTGGTGTCATCTGTGTATCTGAGGTGATTGATATTTCTCCCGGCAATCTTGATTCCAGCTTGTGCTTCCTCCAGCCCAGCGTTTCTCATCATGTACTCTGCATATAAGTTAAATAAGCAGGGTGACAATATGCAGCCTTGACGTACTCCTTTTCCTATTTGGCACCAGTCTGTTGTTCCATGTCCAGTTCTAACTGTTGCTTCCTGACCTGCACACAGGTTTCTCAAGAGGCAGGTCAGGTGGTCTGGTATTCCCATCTCTTTCAGCATTTTCCACAGTTTATTGTGATCCACACAGTCAAAGGCTCTGGCATAGTCAATAAAGCAGAAATAGATGTTTTTCTGGAACTCTCTTTCTTTTTTGATGATCCAGCAGATGTTAGCAATTTGATCTCTGGTTTCTCTGCCTTTTCTAAAACCAGTTTGAACATCTGAAAGTTCACTTCTGTTTAATTTTCAGTTATGCGAAATGATTATTACCTCCAGTTTACAGAGTCACGGAGATATCCAGACATTTGTCTAAGGCCATACAGTTTGTAAGTAGGAGATGGGGAGACTTGAACCCAGATTCACAAGCCCTGTGCTCCAAGGGAAATGTACGTTCTAAGGCTGTCATCTCAGCAGAACGTTCTCTTAGGTTTGTGTGAACTTCTAGAGGGAAGTGAACCTGTGTGATTTATTTTTGATTCTCTAGCACCTAATTCAAGGCCTGGACATAGTAGGTGCTTAATAAATATTTGTTGAATAAATGTACATACGAATAGCCAGTCTGGGGTGGGGGGGACTTCCCTGGTGGTCCTGTGACTAAGACTCTGAGCTCCCGATGCAGGGGGCCCAGTTGTGATGTCACATGCCACGACGAAGATCAAAGATCCTGCAAGGGGCAACTAAGGCCTGGCACAACCAAAAAATACATAAAATAAATATTTAAAAAAAACTGATTTGGGCAACTTTCACATTGAAAATGGAGCTTTATTTGGTTTGGTGGTGGGAAAATTTTAAGGGTTTGACAGCATAAAAAATGACTCCTTGTACCCATTGGGACTTTCTACATTAAGGCCCGCTTTCCCGAGCCCCTTCAGTCCCAAAGGAGTGTCTCCTCCAGGTGTTCAGAAGAAACCTGAAATAATTTTCTAGGTTCTCAGACCTGAAGGAGAGTTCTGCTCACAGCATGTGGCACCTTGTGGAAGCTTTGGAATAAAAGCAACTGTGGGCACAGAGGCAGCTGTTCTCTCCAGCAGGATGAGGTGACTATGTGAGACCTGAAATGCATGCGAGCTTCGTCTCCCTTTTTCAAATGTTTGCGTTTCTACTTTCACTTGTGGCTGCGTTAACTCAGTAGTGGGTCAGTCCGTCGCCCCAGGGCATGTGGGATCCTGGGCTTCCCAGGTGGCTCAGAGGTAACTAATCTACCTGCCAATGCAGGAGATGCAAGGAACTTGGGTTTGATCCCGGGGTCAGGAAGATCCCCTGGAGAAGGGCATGGCAACACACTCCAGTATTCGCGTCTGGAGAATCTCACGGACAGAGGAGCCTGGTGGGCTACAGTCCATGAGATTACAAAGAATCAGACACGACCCAGCATGTACCCGTGTGGGATCTTAGTTCCTAGACCAGGTATCCAACCTATGTCCCCTGCATTCAAAGTTCAGTTCAGTCGCTCAGTCGTGTCCGACTCTTTGAGACCCCATGGACTGCAGCACGCCAGGCCTCCCTGTTCATCACCAACTCCTGGAGCTTGTTCAAACTCATGTCCATTGAGTCAGTGACGCCATCCAACCATCTCATCCTCTGTCATCCCCTTCTCCTCCTGCCTTTGTTAAGTTTTAAGCCAGTTTTTTCCACTCTCCTCTTTCACTTTCATCACGAGGCTCTTTAGTTCTTGCCACTGGAAGGCTCTTCCTGCCTTGGAAGGTGGATTCTTAATCACTGGAGCACCAGGGCAGTCCCATGGGTGAGACTGAATGATAGAGCCAGTCATGGGGAACTGAGAAGAAAGTGTCACTTCCCCAAGGAAAGGTACAGACCCTCCCTCATTTATTCCGTTAGAATTCTGAGCACAGAATGAGACACGGAGAGACTCAGTGGATCTCTCCTATATCTCTGTCTGGGCCCTTCTTCCTCTCAAGCTGAAGGGCCTGTGAGTCCAGTGCAATGCCAGTGTGAGGCATTCTGTAATCCAGGCTTGGGTCCCTCCGCGCCTGACTGAGCTCCCAGCCTTCAGAGCAAGACGCCCCCTCGGACTCTTCTTGAGGACACACCCAGGAAGCTCCTGGCTGCTTCCACAAACTCCTGCACCTACTGTGTGCTTGGATCTCAGACCGCACTTCGCTGCCCATCCTGCCTGGTTCTGTCTCTGTGTGGCTCCTGATGGAATAGCCC
Organism: Odocoileus virginianus; assembly: GCF_023699985.2. Lineage (NCBI taxonomy): Eukaryota > Metazoa > Chordata > Mammalia > Artiodactyla > Cervidae > Odocoileus > Odocoileus virginianus. Next base: position 57,772,313 of record NC_069677.1, on the reverse strand, counting down.
CGATGGCACCGTTCGAGGGCACCGTGACGCTCTCCCAGCCAAGCCATTGTACAAAGGCTCTGCAAGAGTCTACATTCCCGCGTGCCTTGGTCACAAAATAAGACTGACTTCTCAGAGCAACTTGGATCCCCAAAGCTCCAGCAATTGCCAGACCACAGTGACCACGAAGCTGTTCTTCAGTAGAGCAGAAACATGTCTTTGATCTGGAAATGCTCACGATAGCCTCAACATGCTGTCATGCATGTGGCATTAAAAGACTGGAGGAAAAAACAGATATATAAACAATGATCTATGTAGGAACAAATTGCTCAGAATATCAGTAAGCTATTAAGAAAATTCTGGACTAAGGTAGACACACAGAACCACAGAGGGATCACGGAAAGTGAGTATGAGCATGAAGTCAGGTGTTTCTGACTTTCAGATATCCTCCCAAATCAGGGAATTATTCCTTACCGTCCTGCAGTGCCTTCAAAGGCATACTCCCAGCCATCAAGGGTACGGCAATATGGGCCTTGAAGAAGGCCCAGAGCAGATATGACCAGGCAGTATCCAGAGAAAGCAATTCCGAGAGCAGAAAAGATCATCGACAGCAGTGTCTAAATTAAACATAGAAGGAGGTTAGTGCCATAGAATGAGATAAGAGGATACTGTAAGCAAATGGTCAGGTAGGTAACCTTCCCCTGCTCATCTAAGCCTATTGCAGTCTGTGCAATACCAGTGTTCACAGAAAAATAGAAACATTTAATCCAAACCCACTTGATCTGAAAAATAAGCTTTTAAATGATTTTTTCCCTTGGCATGTCACAGAGAAAATTAGTTAATTTACTGAATTTCTTCCTTTTTTTCTGGAAGTTTGATATCAAAATAATGATCAACTCATACATGAATACAATAAAGGGATGTGTATCAATCAATCTATACTCCTCTATTGAAGATGTTATTTCCTAGGTAGAGTGGATTCTCTAAGAATCAAAAGTTAAGATCCTTGTATTTCTCTTAAGATCATAATTGAATATCTTCACATATAGGAATATGTAGGGAAATAGCAGGTGCTAGCCTATATGGTCATATTTATACTCAAGTGAGAATGGATTGATGGGGAGCAAAGTATTTTCGTTTGAGTAGAAAGAATGAGCAATGTTCACTGATAGATCTATACAAGCTAAGTTGTGAGATTAAGTAGATTGGTCTGCTCTAAAAGGGAATTCCACATCTCTACAAATGACCTAATTTTGTTCCCTTTTATGGCTGAGTAATATTCCCTGTATTAAATAGATAGCTAGTGGGAACATGCTATAAAGGACAGGGAGCTCAGCTTGGTACTCTGTGATGGCCTAGAGAGTGGGGTGGGGTGCTGAGGGAGCCTCGACATATCCGGGGAGGGGACATATGCACACACACACAGCTGATTCACTTCATTGCGTAGCAGAAGCCAACACAGCTTTGTAAAGCAATTACACTCCAGTAAAAAGAGTAAGAAGGGACTCCAGCAGAGGAGCGGAGGGGAGAAGTCTGTGAAGACCGAACGGGCATCGTGCCGATACTGGGAAAACAGGGTCGACAGGACACGACCCAGCTTATAAAGTGAATGCGGCCCAGGAGATCCAGGCAAAAGATGTCCTTGGATGCTGGGTCGAGGAGATCAGACTTCATCCTTCTGGGCAAGTGGCTTCTCTCCTCCCACAACTTTTCATTAAAAATTTTTCAACTTTACACAGAAGTTGAAAGCATCCTACCCTTTACTTAGACTCACCTCCTGTGACTTCTACCATTTTGTGCTTGCTTGCTCCTCCCTCCTTCTCTGTAGGTATATGTACATCTATACACACATCAATTTATTTATCTAAATATACATTTATTACATTTTTATTGCTTAACCATTTGAAAATAGGTTGCAGGTATTGGGATATCTCATCCCTAAACACCAGTACTTATCTTCCAAGAATAATTATATTCTATTACTCTGCAATTGGTTTCCACTTTTTTGTACAGGAGCCAATGAAGGTTTATGCACAAGGTTACATCTCTTTAATTTCCTTTAATCTATACTATTCATACTGACTTTTTTTCTTTCAAGATATTCAACTATTTTTTAAGAGTCCCAGCCAGTTTTCTTGTAGAAAGTCTCACATTTAGGGTTTTTTTTTATTGTTTCCTCACAACTGGACTTGGATGACACATTTTGGCAAGAACACTTGATCTGTATGTGTTCATTATGGGCCTCTCACTGCTACTGATGATGCTAAATTTGATCTCTTGGTTAAAGTGGTGTCCTTTGGATCTATAAATGGATATTTTCTACTTTGCAATTAGGAAGTAATTTGCAAGCTAGTACTTAGATACTGTCATATCTTGTTCCCAAAAGACATTTCAATGGATGGATTTGGCATCTACTGACCCTCATACTCACTGATGGCCAATTATCATAATCAGTGGTTGTATTATGTGCTGTGCTTCGTCACCCAGTTGTGTCTGACTCTTTGCGACCCCATGGACTATAGCCCGCCAGGCTTCTCTGTCCATGGGGATTTTCCAGGCAAGAATCCTGGAGTGGGTTGCCATGCCCTCCTCCGGGGGACCTTCCCAACCCAGGAATCGAACTGAGGTCTCCCGCATTGCAGACAGTTTCTTTATCATCTGAGCCACCAGGGAAACCCAATGCTGCTTTCTAACTCTATCATTTTTCATACACTTGTAAGTTATCATTTTTCTGCACAGAAGAACTTCTATTTCTTGTTTCTCTTCTCTGCCTCTCTCTTTCTGCTTTATTGTGGACTCATGGATTTTCTAATTCATGGTGTTATAACTCATAATTGTTATTATTTTAGGTGCACAAGTGGCCCAAATATGACCAGTGGGAACAGCCCTTTAAGTCGATCCCTGTCATTCTTGAGCCCATCCTTGCTTTCTGGCACGAGGTATTCCTAGATCTGGAAGGTGGCACTAGTGGTAAAGAATCCACCTGCCAATGCAGGAGATGTGGATTTTTTCCCTGGGTTGGGAAGATTCCCTGGAGAAGGGAATGGCTATCCACTCCAGTATTCTTGCCTGGAGAATCCCATGGACAGAAGAACCTGGTGGGTTATAGATCACGGGGTCGCAAAGAGTCAGACATGACTGAAGCAACTTAGCATGTAGACCTGGAATAGCCCTTTTTCCAACAATCCATAGAACTAGCTTTTGGGCAAGGAAATGACATGAGTCAATAAATTATTTTGGAAACTTCTTATAACAAGGGTGGCCTAACAACCAGAAGTGAGTGAGCCCCAAAGAAGAATTCCATGTGGAGAAAACGTCAAGTTGTGTTGACAAAGACATGCACTGGATGGAAAGACGTTAAAGAGGCAATGAGTAGCTAGAGATGGGCTGAAAAAAATTCCAAAGTTTGGGACTTGAATGAAAAAGAGACAGAAATTGGGATGCCAATAAATGTAGTTTGGTTAGGGAGAAAATTTAACTTAGTTTTAAAAATGTTGATTTCAAGTGAGAGTAGGATGGCCAAACAAAAACATAGAGAAGCCAGTTGATAAATTCAAAAGCTGAGATCATTAAAAATGAGAAGAAAAAACCTGTGATTTTTGGAACAAAAGTTATCTCAAATTATATTTCTTTGTTTAGGATTATTTGGTGAATGTAACATTAATATCAATAACCCCAGATATGCAGATGACACCACCCTATGGCAGAAAGTGAAGAAGAACTAAAGAACCTCTTGATGAATGTGAAAAAGGAAAGTGAAAAAGTTGGCTTAAAGCTCAACATTCAGAAAACTAAGATCATGGCATCCAGTCTCATCACTTCATGGCAATTAGTTGGGGAAACAGTGGCTGACTTTATTTTTTGGGGCTCCAAAATCACTGCAGATGGTGACTTCAACCATGAAATTAAAAGACGCTTACTCCTTGGAAGGAAAGTTATGACCAACCTAGACAGCATATTAAAAAGCAGAGACATTGCTTTGCCAACAAAGGTCCGTTTAGTCAAGGCTATGGTTTTTCCCGTGGTCCTGTATGGATGTGAGAGTTGGACTGTGAAGAAAGCTGGGCGCCGAAGAATTGATGCTTTTGAACTATGGTGTTGGAGAAGACTCTTGAGAGTCCCTTGGACTGTAAGGAGATCCAACCAGTCCATCCTAAAGGAGATCAGTCCTGGGTGTTCATTGGAAGGACTGATGCTGAAGCTGAAACTCCAATACTTTGGCCACCTGATGCGAAGAGCTGACTCATTGGAAAAGACCCTGATACTGGGAAAGATTGAAGGCAGGAGGAGAAGGGGATGACAGAGGATGAGATGGCTGGATGGCATCACCGACTCGATGGACATGAGTTTGGGTGGACTCCGGGAGTTGGTGATGGACAGGGAGCCCTGGCATGCTGCGGTCCATGGGGTCACAGAGACGAACATGACTGAGCGACTGAACTGAACTAAACTGAACATTTATACATGATAATTATGGAAAATCAGAAAAACAGTATTTTAAAAATGAAAGAAAGAAAGAAAGAACAATTATGTTTTGTTTTCCTATTTGATATTAGTGATCTCATTGGCAGCTTCACATAGGATGAAAGCTCTTTTAAATTATGTTTCTCATATTGATTATAATAGAGTTTTGCCTCCTCATAGGATGAAATAAATAGCTATTTTTGCTGTAGATTTCTTTTATACTTTGTAAAAAATATTACCTACTCATCAAAGCCATCTTTGAAAAAGGAAGAAGGATGTTTTTGAAAGACTGAGTTCCTTATTTGCCAAATGTAGCCTTAAGCAGTTTGCTGAAAGGATAAGTGGAGAATTTTCTCATTTTCAGAAGTTGCAACCATAGCATAATACATACATATGTATACATATATAGATTACACTCTAATGAGAGGACACAATTGCACAATTAAAGTAGTCTCAAAATAAAGTGGGATAAGACTCTCTCTGAGTCACAGTTTAACTTTCTATAAAGTGTAGATGATGCAGATGGTTATAGCACCTAGGGCTAGTTCAAAAACTAAAGGATAGAATGCATATGAAAATGATTTGAAAAGTGAACAATGTAATCAAAACATTATCTATTATTTCAAGTGCTCCTGTTTGGCCAAGATTTGTTTTCCAAAGATAATGACCCACAGAATGTTGGCAGAAAATGACACTCCACAGAGGCAACGATAGCAACCAAGAAGTTCATGGGGTTCAAGTCATGCTGCTCCAATATATGGCATCTTGGCCTATTAATATCTTAAGCTGAAGGAGTTTGAGGAAACAACAGAAGCAGGAAGTTCACTCTATCTGACCTCCCCCACCTTTTCTCCCTTCTTCCTTGAAACAGGTCATAAAACTCCCATGTGAAAAGTACCCTCCCTACACCAGGAGGAAGGAAGGCATTCCCACCATCAGACTGGAAATTTGGGGCCAAGAAATCTGCGTAAACCTTGTTAAGCTAAATCTTACCTTCCGAGGTACTTTTTCACCATTTAGGACTCCTAGCCCAAACCCTTCCGACTGGCCAATTCTCTGCAAGTTTATTGTTGTTTCTTTGTCTAAAAGGTACAGAAGCTTCCTACTCTGGTCTTATCTTTGGGTTTTCATTCTTTTGTGTAGACTCTTGTGGAAGTCTCGCCAAAACACAGAAATATTTTATAAAATCTGTATGCTTTTCTCAATTTGTCTTTGTCAGTTTAATTTTCAGACCCAGTTAGGGACCCTCAAAAAGTGGAAGAAAACTTCTTTTCTTTCTTACTGTTTCTGTCACCCACCATGGAGCGCCATCTCCTGAGGACACCCTGCTCAATCCTGAGGTTGTAGTCAGAGACCCTAGACCTCTGACATAAGCTGGCAGAATTCTTGCTGTGTTAGTTTCTTAGATCTCTACCTGGGTGGGCCAGTTGGACAAAGGTGATAAAGATCCATTCCTTTCCAGATTCAGATTGGCAGGAGAAAAGCATTTGTAAGAATTAGTTTTTGAGATTGTGACTCTGATTACAATTTGGTTTGGGGATACTCATTGGTTATTTTATTTATTTATTTATTTATTTATTTAGCCATGCTGGGTATCAGCTGCGGCACACAGGATCTTTGCTCTTCATTGCAGCATGCGGGATCTAGCTCCCTGACCGGGGATAAAACCGAGGCTCCCTGCATTGGGACCTCGAAGCCTTAGCCACTGTGGCAACAGGGAAGTCCCCGAATTGGTTATTGATCCTTTTCCTCCCAAAATAGTTATTGTTTTCCTGATTGTCTCTTGTTTTGCGTCCTCAAAACTTGGCTTGGCTTTCTGCCCACTGGGACATGCAAATGTCACTTCTTGCTTTTGCAGACAGCCAAATGTCAGATTGTAAGCCCTGTAAGTATGACTGTACGGAAGTGTGATTGTGCCCAATTTGTGGCTAGCATCCTCCCAACTGCTCTTTGGAGAGATTGTCTAAGTCTTTTTTCTTTTGGCTGTTGTATAGTCAGGCCCCTCAAGATGGCCGTTTTTTGCCGTCTATACATATCCTGTTCAACCAGCGCCTGCTTCACCTACACCTTACTCACAAGACTGACCGTCCTAGGTACCTGCCTCAGACCTCAGTTAAAGATTGTTCCTATTAAAGGACCAGTGAGAGGCGAGCCCTTCTGATGGTTTCCCTGGTAACTAATGAGCCAACTGACGTAAATTCCACTATAGCTGGCAAACTCCCCCCACCCCTACCACCCCAGGGAGTGAAGACTGCCACCAAATCCTGCCTGCCGTCCACTGCACATGGATGGGGGGAGTGTCACTCCGGGACCTTGCTTCAAGGGTGTAAGGGCCCCCATCCATTAAATCTCTAAAGTCTCAGGTGCTGATTCTAGGAGCTTTCCTCTGTCTTGAAGCTTGCAGGCCTGCGGGGAGCGGCCCAATAGCCATCTTTGGAAGAGGTGTTGGATCTTAGAGGCTGTATCTCTTATACCCTATTTAGGGGCATCTTCTGTGCCCATGGGCTTCCGTGGTGGCTCAGACGATAAAGAATCTGCCTTCAGTACTTGAGACTGGGGTTCGATCCCTGGGTTGGGAAGATCCCCTGGACAAGGAGTATTCTGCAGTATTCTGACCTGGAGAATTCCATGGACTGAGGAGCCTGGCAGACTATAGTTCATGGGGTCGCAAAGAGTCAGACACGACTGAGCAACTTTCACATTTGTGTCCATGGTTAAGTGCTGATTTTGAGTCACTTGATAAGTATACCTTTGGTTTAAATACTTGAAACATTTTTTTAAAGTGCTGTATGGTTAGAAGCTGGCTGAATTGGAGGTTGATATTCAGAGATTGATAGAAACTTTTTTAAAAAAGCTTTCTCCCCTAAGTGGCAATAACGCTCTGAACTCACAGGAAAAGAAAACATGTGGAAGGCTTTGTAGAATGATTTATGAAAATGTTCCAAACACAAGCAGATCTAAATCTAGAACATAGAGATATTTCCGTTTGCATCATAGCTGGAACTCTCCTCCCTGGTATAAGGAAACAGCTTGAGGATGATGTGGTCTAATGGGCAGGCCAGCCTCTGGCTGTCATTCAGGCTCCAAACCAACTCTTCAAGGAATGAAAATGCAAGTGTCCTTGTCTTACAAACTGAGTCTTTACAAAACCAGAAATGCAGCTGGAAAACCAAAAGTTCACCAAACCTTACCAATCCCCAAACCTCTTCTAACACAAGATGTTGGCAGAAATTATGAAAAATAAGAAACAGTTATAAGAGACATTATGAAAGTTTGGAAACAGAACAGTTCTGCACTTAAGAAAAAGAAGAAAAAATTTAAGCAGGGTTACCCCAGTCCTCTGATAATAGACAAATATGTCCTAAAACTCCATCTGAGAGAAACCTATATATTTTCTCTGTCCCTCAGAGGTTACTCTTACCATGTCATTGAAATGTAAACATCCCAGGAGACAGCTAAACCACTGTTCACAACCATCTGAGTTGAAGGGGAAAAAGGAAGAGACCTAAAAAAATCAAGCTATTATGAAAGCTTCCTGACTCAAAATCTAGCCCACAGTCCCCATAAGTTTACTTGTCAAAGGCAAATCTTAAAAGCGATCTCTACTGGTATCAGTAAAAAGTTTTGGTTATAAGAATGGAAAACCATAACTTGTTTTATCTGCACTTGAAGAATTATAGAAAAATTTGGATTCTTCTGTAAACTAATGAGTTTTGTATTAAGGTACCTGACACATGGCTAAAATTTAAAAAACAAAAGCTATAAGATCTCTATTTGTGTCTGTCTATATGCTTATTTGAACTTCCCAGGTAGAGCTGGTGGTAGAGAACCTGCCTGCCAAACCAGAAGACTTAAGAGACATAGGTTCCATTCCTGAGTCAGGAAGATTTGCTGGAGGAGGGCATAGCAACCTACTCCAGTATTCTTGCCTGGAGAATCCCCATGGACTGAGGAGCCTGGCAGGCTACAGTCCATAGGGTCACAAAGAGTCAGACACGACTGAAATGATTTAGGACACACATATGCCCATATGCTTGTTTCTTCCATGTGTGTATGTTATAGGGACTTCTCTTGTGGTCCAGTGGTTAAGCATTCACCTGCCAATACAGGGGCCATGGGTTCAATCCCTGGTCTGGGAACTAAGATCCCACATGCCGTAGGGCAACTAAGCAGTGGGCGACAATTTACTGAGTCCATGAGCAGCAACAAAGAAAAGAGAAAAAAATGAGAAAGCCCTCACACAGCAACAAAGAGCCCATGTGCTGCAAATAAGACCCTCTGTGGCCAAAAACAAATAAATTTTAAAAATAATAAAAAATTAAAAATATATATTTATGTTACAGTTGTGCAATATTTTCCTACCTCCCAATGGTATCACCAAATTAATTTGTAAAATCTCTCAAAGTTCTATTCAAATTAATGTAGAGATAAGAAGTTAAGTTTACTTAAACTCTCAAAAATATAAAAACTGATCCAAAGCTTCAGTCTTGATCTGGAATAATCTGGTAAATAAAGCTAGTTTTTACTTGTTTTTAAAAACGTATTTTTACCTGGAGGAAAATCGCTTGACAATGCTGTGTTGGTTTCTGCCACGCAACAGCAGGGATCAGGCATAAGAACACGCATATCCTCTCCCTCCGGAACCTCCCTCCCACCCCTCCCCATCCCATCCCTCTGGGTAGTCACGGGGTACTTGCTTGAGCTCCCTGTGTTATATAGCAACTTCCCATTAATAAAGCTAGCTTTTAAGTTGTTGAAAATTTTTTAAAAAGGCATGTCTTTAGAGTTGTCAGCATTACAAAACAGAAAAAGAGACTCAGATGTATAGAACAGACTTGTGGACTTTGGGAGAAGGCGAGGGTGGGATGTTTCAAGAGAACAGCATCGAAACATGTATATTATCTAGGGTGAAACAGATCACCAGCCCAGGTTGGGTGCATGAGACAAGTGCTCGGGCCTGGTGCACTGGGAAGACCCAGAGGGATGGGGTGGAGAGGGAGGTGGGAGGGGGGACCGGGATGGGGAATACATGTAAATCCATGGCTAATTCATTTCAATGTATGACAAAAACTACTGTAATGATGTAAAGTAATTAGCCTCCAACTAATAAAAATAAATGGGAAAAAAAAGAGTTGTCAGCATTAAATATAATGCAGTCATACAATATTTTTCTACCTAGGTGAAACAAGCAAACTAACCTGTACTAGATGTTCAAGATGACACAACTATAAATTCAGCCTAAAACCAAAACAAATAAAAAAAGTGAATTGTTTAATGTTTGCCAAGCACAGTAGGTAAGAAAAAAGAGAGAGAAGCTGTATGATTAATTTTTTAGGTGCTTTGTTTCTATGATTCTTATGTTTGCTTAGTACATATACGTTATAAAATTTCTCAACCAGAAAAATAATAAGATAATAGCTAACTTTGTCTAGCGTCTCATAAAATTTTCATGAATGACCTAAGCATGATTAAGAACAAGTGAATTAAATAAATGTATGATAAAAGTTTATAAATAAACTTACAACACTAATTATGTTTTGTAAAATGTCTACTTTAAAATAGCTTCCTCACTGAATAGACGAGGGAGATTAAGACTTACAAACTTCTAGTTGAAAAATAAATTAGTCACAGCTGAGATATACAGCAAAAGAAAACAAAAAACTTCCTAAATCTTTTTGCTAACTTGAAACTTTATAAGTTAAGTGATAGAAATTAATTGGATATCTAGATCATTTCTGAATAAGATATACTGAAATGTTAATTACTGAACATAAGTTTGCTTGCTTTTTTCTTCCAATTAAAGTGGAAATAAAAATATTTGAGCTTGTAGGTGAACATGTCTTGTGCCACGTTGAAAAAATGTATTAATATTATGAGGGAATGTATAATTCCATAAATTATGACATAATATGATATACTCATAAAGTTTCCAATCAATAGAATGTTGATATGTAACAGTTCATAATTGCTTACTTCTTAGTTTACACTGTAAATTAAATTTTCTAAAGGTTAAGAATTCTAATTAACATATATAATTAAAGTTTGGTTCAGTCATGTCCGACTCTTTGCGACCCCATGGACTGCCACACGCCAGGCTTCCTGTCCATCACCAACTCCCAAAGCCTACTCAATCAAAGTTACTAGAAGAAATAAAGGAATGACTCTGTATGGAAGGAAAGTGGGATGTGCTTTTGATTAAAGGTATGAGTTATAGAGATGAGTTTTTGTTAAGGGAAAAGAGTAACTCCAAATAAAATAATTGGTTGTTTCAGAAAGCGGAAGAGGAGAAAAAAAGGACAAATTGACTGAATATAGAGAGTTGAGAAGAGAGAGAGGAAATCTTATGCGGTCAATTTGGCTTTCACTTGAAAAGTTGTTTTTGTTTCACTAGGTCGTGTCTGACTCTTTGCAACACCACAAACTGTAGCCCACACGGCTCTCCTGTCCATGGGATTCCCCAGGCAAGAATACTGAAGTGGGCTGCCATTCCCTTCTCCAAAGGGTCTTCCGGGGCCAGAGATCAGGAACCCGTGTCTCCTGCTTGGCAGACAGATTCTGCACCAATGAGCCAGCTGGCAAGCCCCCAGTGTCAGAAGTACATGGATGAAAAGCTAGAATGGGGTCTTATCCCAAATTTCATTGGACTGTTGGTCTCCTCTTGATAAGAAATCATGAAAGGTGTTTAACCTTTTGTGTAATCTACCCAGAAGCAAAGATTTTGTGTTTTATCAAAATAATTTCCTGGGCTTCATGTTGTTTTCACTACATCTTTGATTATTTAAGACAACAGAGTCTCCATCAGAGTTGAAGGTTTCTGCTTGTTTGTCTGTTTTGTCTTACAACTCTGTAACTTTCTGCATTTACCTTTGAAATGGTTTTCTTTAGTGAAATGGACCACAAGTATCATTTCACAGTGACTTGTGATCATATTAATATTTGATATTTTTGACAAATTTACCCAAAATCACATTCTAAAGTCTTTTTGACCTCCAACTAAATTTGGGATTTTCCAGAGGACCAGTGAAACATCTCTATAATATTTTCTCTTTCCTTAAAAAAAGAGAGAGAAGGAGAGGGAGAGAATAATTAGGTTTACTTGATATATTAAATTACATGGGAAGCTTTGTCAAATAAGAAGTGATTTTTAACCTTTTTAAGTTATATTTATAGGGTGTGTGTTACAAATGCAAATGTTCCACAGATTGTATGGCATTCCTAGAAAAGTATGTCCTAATACAATGCTGTGTGTGTGCACTCAGTCATGTCTGACTCCTTGTGATCCCATGGATGCTAGCCTGCCAGGCTCCTCTGTCCATGGGATTTCCCAGGCAAGAATACTACAGTGGATAACCACTTCCTCCTCCAAGGGATCTTTCCAACCCAGGGATCAAACCTGAATCTCCTGCATTGGCAGGCGTCTTCATATACCACGAGTGCCGCCTGGGGAGCCCCAGTATAATGTTATCAGTCATAATTCTAGTTATTATCTTAAAATGTTGTATGTCTCAGAAATAATCACAGTTTATTGTCTTTTGTATTATATGAAACTCTTATTAGGGCTCCCCTGATGGCTCCATGGATAAAGAAATCATCTGCAACACAGGAGATGTGGGCTCAGTCCTTGGCCAGAAAGATTCCCTGAAGGAGAAAATGGGAACCCACTCCAGTATTCTTGCCTGAAAAGTTCCACGGACAGAGGAGCCTGGTGGGATACAGGCCAAAGGGTCCCAAAGAGTTGGACATGACTGAATAAGCAAGCACACAAAACTCTCATCAGGTCTTTGACCATGGCCATTTTAAAGACTTTTGTCATTTACAGAGACATTTATTCTGATGCTTTTGCAGAAGTGTTTATTTTCAAGGAGATTCATAGAAAGAATGCTAACAAGTACAGGATTGTAATAACTTTAACAGCATATCACTGAAGTGAGTAAAACTTTCCAAAACTCTTATAGAGAAACTGATGGATCCATAAAATGGTTAACACAAGGTCACGCAGAAGAAAAATTAAGTACGTGGAACTGATGAGTTATAATTGTTTATTACTTTCTCTTTAAAATACTGCTGGTTCCTTAACGTTTTGCTCTCCATATTTAAGGAAACTGTTTTCTCTTTTCTCTTCAGCTATCTATGTCTTAGAGCAATTTGGTAAAGTATACCTTTATGAACAAAGATGAAATAATTACTTTATCTTCCTACCTGATCCCTCCAAAATTTGAAAACTCTTAGTGACTATTTTTATTTTTCTGGCAATGTAATTATTTGCATAAGTTCAATAAGAATCTGCTCTTCTTTAACATGACACAGTTGGAAACCTTGGTTATATTACGAAGGCTTTGACTAGAATGTCGTGTTTGAGAATGTGCGTGGAATTATATGTGACCAGACAACTTTAAGGAACTAAGGCTGGCTTTGTGGAGCCAATGAAGTCCCTTGGAAACAGTGGCCTGGTATCTTGCTTACAGGATTCCCAGTGACTTTACCAGGTGGGTAAGGAAAGTCACTTCCTGGCAGGTGCAGAAATCTCACGATATTTGGGGGACCTAAAGAAGAAAGACATTAACTCAAATCTATGGGAATTTTACAAAAAGTCTGATGGCAATCCTTGGCTTGTCTTCCTAGCCTGGGGAGAGGATTAGAAAAGTCTCATCCGAGGTTCCTTATGAAAAGTTCCAGCAAAGAGGACATTAAAAGAGCCTATATGGTCATCACTATTCTTGCTGAGCTTATGTAAATAATCAGGCCAAGTTTAATGTAACTAGACTTATTTCATAAATGAATTAGTCTTTGGCTGTCTCTGATAGAAATGAGGGTGATTGTATAGAAAAAATATGGAAAATCATTGGAAAATCATACACTTTGTGGATATCAGATTCTAGTCTTATTCATTGTCTTTTGGAGTTTTCATTATCCACCTATACACTGGACAGGATCCTAAATTCTTTTAGTTTCTTTCAATATCTGGCTACAATTCCCCAGATTAAGGTTTCCAAATTTTTCTTCCACCCTTCTTCTGATTTGGAATCATTAAGAACTAAAACTTCCCCTTTTCTAAAACTGGACAAGCTAAAGCTAGGCAACTTGATATAAATTTTAGAGAAAACACCACAATAGCTCATGTTAGACAATCAGTTCCTGTTGCTGTGTGAACCGCTCAGAAAGTTCAGCAGAACACTTGATGACTTTTCCAGAGACATTCAAGCTATGAAGCAGAAAACTCTGTCAGGTTACCTTTCCCGGCTCTCACTCCATCTGACTTGGAGTTTCAACAACAAGAAGACTTCTCAGTTAGAAACCTTCTCAACTGGCCACCCTCAGGACTCAAAAACTGAGTTCATAGTTCATTCTAGCTATTAACTTTTTGCTTGTTTTCATGCGAATGCCCAGGACTGAGAGACTGATTCAATGGGTTATTGGACAACTTATGCCCTCAGTTTCTGGACTGTGAAACTTCTTCAGGGAAGTTTCAGACAGAAGAATAATGGGGTTGAGGACACACTACCCCAAAATATGGCACCTTGGCACATTAATATCTTAAGCTGAAGGAGTTTGAGGAGACGACAGAAGCAGAATGTTTACTCAGACCTTCCCTAACCTCTCACCCCTCTTCCCTGAAACAAGTCATATAACACCCAGGTGAGAGGTACCATCTCTGAGCCAGGAGGAAACATTCTTATTACCAGAGTCTGAAATTTGGGGTCAAGAAATCTGTACTAATAAACCTTTGTCTTCCTAGTTACTTCTTCACCTTTCTCTATCCTAACCCAAATCTCTCTGTCCTAGTCATTCTTCACAATTTTATTACTTTGTCTAAAAAGTTTAGAAGCTTGGTGTTTTAGTCACATGTTCGGGTCATCATTCTCTTATGAAAATCACCATATACATGTAAAAATTCAATATAATTTGTATGCTTTTCTCACATAAATCTGTCATCAGTTTAATTCTCACACCCAACCATGGATCCTAAGAGGGCTGAGGAAAACTTCCTTGTCCTCTACAAAATAAATCTTGGCTGACCTAAATTTTCACTCTAGAGCTTCAGAAGTTACAAACTTGTACAGGCCCAAATTTGGTCTGCAAGATGTGTTTAAATGAGAACTAATTGCCAACATTTTATAATTGTAAGTGTTATTTAAAAACTCTATATTTCCACTTCCTGTTGAAAGCTGAGAATTATTGCCCAATGTTGTAGTGGTATCCATTGGTTGGATCTGAGTAGCTGTTCCCTCTCCTCCTTAAATACAAAATTTGCTCTAATGTCTATAGCCTCACATATTTCATTGCTATCAAATATTTGGCATCTGGGATACATCAGTTGGGATCCCTATTCTAGATCATACTTTGAAAGAACCAAGCAGGGAATCCAAGGAATTCTTTCTCCCTTCCTCCTGCTCTTCTCACTGAGATGCCAGTCATCTCATGCAATATCAATTATAAGACAGTACCAAAACGCTACACTATTTCTAGCATCAATTTGAGCTGGAGATGGTAAAAATGAGTAAAGGCAAACTGAACACATGGATTTTTATTAGATACCTAATGGTACAAACATTTATTATCTAGAAATTTCCTGAGTATCATACATTAAAATTTACTTGAATCCATTGCTTCACCTAAACAATTCTGAAAACTTTTCTGTATTATCATACCAGCAATTACTGAGGGTTTTTTGAGTCAATTGGTTAAGAAAATAGACCCACAGAGGGAACATATTTCAGTCTTCTAACTCTTCCTCCACAAGAGGCACAGTGGTAAATTAAACAACTAATTCAATCTTTCAAAAGCAACAGTCAAGGAAAGCAAGCCACACAATCTTGTCTGCACATTTAAATTTGGTTGCACCTGGGACCAGCTAAGTCAGGGTCTCTGGAGGTGGGATTCTAACACCAAGCTCCCAGATCATTGCAGTGTACAGCCATTGTGTAGAACCATTGTTGCAAAGAATGCCTCCAAGACCTCTGGTAAAGCTCCTCCTAGTTAATGAATCATATTCTCTTTGAGTCACAAGTGACTTATCTATAAAGAAGGAATAGCAATAATATAATCCACTGAGTAAATGTGAACGAACTGTGAAGTGTTATGCAAATATGAATAAATGATAATGAACATGAGGAGGGGAAGTTGGATAATGGTGGAAATACAGGAGCCCAGCACCTACTTGTTGAGCATAAGCTTAGAAAATGTGGTTGTATTATTCTCTCTTGATTCTATTTTAATTATTTTTAAAGTTCCAATTTAAAAATGTACATAAATACATACAGGGATAAATCTCACGCTGCTTGGAAGGAACCAGACACAGAAGATGAATACTCTGTGATTCCATTGATATAGAATACAAACTAATCTATGATGATAAAAAGCAGATTAAAGATTAATCTTAAGAAATCAAAATATGCATAGAAATGAATGAAAATGAAAACACAACAACCCAAAACCTATGGGACACTGTAAAAGCAGTGCTAAGGGGAAGATTCATAGCATTACAGGCCTACCTCAAGAAACAAGAAAAAAGTCAAATAAATAACCTAACTCTACACCTAAAGCAACTAGAGAAGGAAGAAATGAAGAACCCCAGGGTTAGTAGAAGGAAAGAAATCTTAAAAATTAGGGCAGAATTAAATGCAAAAGAAACTAAAGAGACCATAGCAAAAATCAACAAAGCTAAAAGCTGGTTTTTTGAAAAAATAAACAAAATTGACAAACCATTAGCAAGACTCATTAAGAAACAAAGGGAGAAGAACCAAATTAACAAAATTAGAAACGAAAATGGAGAGATCACAACAGACAACACTGAAATACAAAGGATCATAAGAGACTACTACCAGCAGCTCTATGCCAATAAAATGGACAACTTGGAAGAAATGGACAAGTTCTTAGAGAAGTATAACTTTCCAAAACTGAACCAGGAAGAAATAGAAGATCTTAACAAACTCATCACAAGCAAGGAAATCGAAACTGTAATCAGAAATCTTCCAGCAAACAAAAGCCCAGGACCAGATGGCTTCACAGCTGAATTCTACCAAAAATTTAGAGAAGAGCTAACACCTATCTTACTCAAACTCTTCCAGAAAATTGCAGAAGAAGGTAAACTTCCAAACTCATTCTATGAGGCCACCATCACCCTAATTCCAAAACCAGACAAAGATGCCACAAAAAAAGAAAACTACAGGCCAATATCACTGATGAACATAGATGCAAAAATCCTTAACAAAATTCTAGCAAACAGAATCCAACAACATATTAAAAAAATCATACACCATGACCAAGTGGGCTTTATCCCAGGAATGCAAGGATTCTTTAATATCCGCAAATCAATCAATGTAATACACCACATTAACAAATTGAAAGATAAAAACCATATGATTATCTCAATAGATGCAGAAAAAGCCTTTGACAAAATTCAACATCCATTTATGATTAAAACTCTCCAGAAAGCAGGAATAGAAGGAACATACCTCAACATAATAAAAGCTATATATGACAAACCCACAGCAAGCATCACCCTCAATGGTGAAAAATTGAAAGCATTTCCCCTGAAATCAGGAACAAAACAAGGGTGCCCACTCTCACCACTACTATTCAACATAGTTTTGGAAGTTTTGGCCACAGCAATCAGGGCAGAAAAAGAAGTAAAAGGAATCCAGATAGGAAAAGAAGAAGTGAAACTCTCTCTGTTTGCAGATGACATGATCCTCTACATAGAAAACCCTAAAGACTCTACCAGAAAATTACTAAAGCTAATCAATGAATACAGTAAAGTTGCAGGATATAAAATTAACACACAGAAATCTCTTGCATTCCTATACACTAACAATGAGAAAACAGAAAGAGAAATTAAGGAAACAATACCATTCACCATTGCAACAAATAGAATAAAATACTTAGGAGTATATCTACCTAAAGAAACAAAAGACCTATACATAGAAAACTATAAAACACTGATGAAAGAAATCAAAGAGGACACAAACAGATGGAGAAATATACCGTGTTCATGGATTGGAAGAATCAATATTGTCAAAATGGCTATACTACCCAAAGCAATCTATAGATTCAATGCAATCCCTATCAAGCTACCAACGGTATTTTTCACAGAACTAGAACAAATAATTTCACAATTTGTATGGAAATACAAAAAACCTCGAATAGCCAAAGTAACCTTGAGAAAGAAGAATGGAACTGGAGGAATCAATCTGCCTGACTTCAGACTCTACTACAAAGCCACAGTCATCAAGACAGTATGGTACTGGCACAGAGACAGAAATATAGATCAATGGAACAGAATAGAAAGCCTAGAGATAAATCCACGAACCTATGGTCACCTTATCTTCGACAAAGGAGGCAAGGATATACAATGGAAAAAAGACAACCTCTTTAACAAGTGGTGCTGGGAAAACTGGTCAACCACCTGTAAAAGAATGAAACTAGAACACTTTCTAACACCATACACAAAAATAAACTCAAAATGGATTAAAGATCTAAATGTAAGACCAGAAACTATCAAACTCCTAGAGGAGAATGTAGGCAAAACAGTCTCCGACATAAATCACAGCAGGATCCTCTATGACCCACATCCCAGAATTTTAGAAATAAAAGCAAAAATAAACAAATGGGACCTAATGAAACTTAAAAGCTTTTGCACAACAAAGGAAACTATAAGCAAGGTGAAAAGACAGCCCTCAGATTGGGAGAAAATAATAGCAAATGAAGCAACAGACAAAGGATTAATCTCAAAAATATACACGCAACTCCTCCAGCTCAACTCCAGAAAAATAAATGACCCAATCAAAAAATGGGCCAAAGAACTCAACAGACATTTCTCCAAGGAAGACATACAGATGGCTAACAAACACATGAAAAGATGCTCAACATCACTCATTATCAGAGAAATGCAAATCAAAACCACAATGAGGTACCATTATACGCCAGTCAGGATGGCTGCTATCCAAAAGTCTACAAGCAATAAATGCTGGAGAGGGTGTGGAGAAAAGGGAACCCTCTTACACTGTTGGTGGGAATGCAAATTAGTACAGCCACTATGGAAAACAGTGTGGAGATTTCTTAAAAAGCTGGAAATAGAACTGCCATATGACCCAGCAATCCCACTTCTGGGCATACACACCGAGGAAACCAGATCTGAAAGAGACACGTGCACCCCAATGTTCATCGCAGCACTGTTTATAATAGCCAGGACATGGAAGCAACCCAGATGCCCATCAGCAGACGAATGGATGAGGAAGCTGTGGTACATATACACCATGGAATATTACTCAGCCATTAAAAAGAATTCATTTGAATCAGTTCTAATGAGATGGATGAAACTGGAGCCCATTATACAGAGCGAAGTAAGCCAGAAAGATAAAGACCATTACAGTATACTAACACATATATATGGAATTTAGAAAGATGGTAATGATAACCCTATATGCAAAACAGAAAAAGAGACTCAGATGTATAGAACAGACTTGTGGACTCTGGGAGAAGGCGAGGGTGGGATGTTTCAAGAGAACAGCATCGAAACATGTATATTATCTAGGGTGAAACAGATCACCAGCCCAGGTTGGGTGCATGAGACAAGTGCTCGGGCCTGGTGTACTGGGAAGACCCAGAGGGATCGGGTGGAGAAGGAGGTGGGAGGGGGGACCGGGATGGGGAATACATGTAAATCCATGGCTAATTCATTTCGATGTATGACAAAACCCACTGCTATATTGTAAAGTAATTAGCCTCCAACTAATAAAAATAAGTGAAAAAAAAAAATAAAAGATTAATCTTTTGGGGATGATGGAAATGTTCCATCTCTGGACTATGATGGCAGTTTCATGGGTGGAGTTAACTGTCAAAACTCATGGAATTTTGCGCTTTTAATTGAAGCCATTTACTGTTTGTAAATTAGCCTCTGTAAACTTGATAAGGGAAAAAACAGACTCACAGAAACCCAGTTAGGAAGAGGTAGTATTATATTCTAATTTCAAGTATCTTTAAATCTTGAATTTCTAGAAGAATATAAGCAGAACAAAAGTGGAGGAAAAGTGTATGCAAAGTGGAAGATAATTTTTGTGGAAGGAAATTCTTGGACGCTGAAATGAAAGGATCATGGAAAGGGTACAATTGTGTCAGTATCTTTGTGTTTCGGAGTGAGAGGAGAGAAAGTCAGAGCCCACTCAACTGTTCTCAAAACACTATTTGCTCTTACCATGTATTTTTTGCTGCAGTTTTCACTCTGGCAACATTTATAGTTGTTGTCATTCTCCAATACAAGAAGAACTGCTGCTACTATAAGCATCTATAGTAAGGAAGAGAAAAAATATAAGAAATGGAATATCAGTTTGCATTCAAGCTCATAACCAAAACTCGATGTTTCAGAGCATAGACTCTGGGATCTGGTAGATCTGGGTTCAAATCCCAGCTCTTCCACTTAATAGCTGTGTAAACTTGAGAGTCCTTTCCTGTAAAATGGTGCTGAGAAATCACTTCTTTAGATTATTACAAGGTATTGCATGTAAAATTTTAAATAGAGTGCTTGATTTATAACAAGTGACTGATAAATATTAGCTATTATTATCATGGTTATCAACTATGAAAGGCTAATGATTGGACTGCCCTGGCAGTCTAACGTTTGGGAATCTGTCTGCCGATGCAGGGAACATGGGTTTTATCCTGGCTCTGGGCAGATTCCACATGGCCCAGGACAGCTAAGGCCATGGGTCTCAATGTGGAGGCCATTGCTATGAGAAGCCTATGCACTGCAACAAGAGAGCATCCCCCACTTGCCACAAGTAGAGGAAGCACGCACGTCGCAAGGAAGCCCCAGCACTGCTGCTGCTGCTAGGTCGCTGCAGTCGTGGCCGACTCTGTGCAACCCCGCAGACGGCAGCCCACCAGGTCCCCCGTCCCCGGGATTCTCCAGGCAAGAACACTGGACTGTGTTGCCATTTCCTGCTCCAGTGCATGAGAGTGAAAAGTGAAAGTGAAATCGCTCGGTCGTGTCCGACTCTCAGCGACCCCATCGACTGCAGCCTACCAGGCTCCTCCGTCCATGGGATTCTCCAGGCAAGAGCACTGGCACAGTAAAAATTAAATAACTAAAATTTTAAAAATAAATAAACAAAACTTTCAAGAAACAATGATTAAGTAGGAATAAATAGTATGGACATGAGAGCACCATTCTCTGTAGCAAACCCACACTTCTTACTGACTCGGCTGTAGAACAAAGGAAAACCATCCTCCAGACCTTGGCATTTTCCATCCTCTTTCCACTTTCTGCCCTCGGAGAAGGCAGGTGAAAGGTATGGTTAATCTGAAACTAAATCTCTTAATCTAAAGAAAAGTACATTCAGATCATCTCAGATTTAAATTTTCCAACGTATTTTGCCTGTATCAACAAACTGGGAGAATTCAGTGTATTCTACTTCCCTCTCTTGATATCTTAGGCAAAAGATTTAAGTTCTGGAAAGAACATGGATTTCTTTATATTACAGTTATTGGTTTGGCCAAGTATGAGTCGTGAATTATTTCTGGCAAATTCTCCACCTATCCTTTTCTCCCACTGTTCAGTACTGAATCTTGCAGCGGAGTTAGCCCATTGTTATTTTACTGCTTGGAGTGAGCATTCCCAGTTTCCAAATTCCTTCAGCCCATCATTTATTTACCTATGCACTTAATTATTTATCTATACTCCTCTCTTTTCTCCTAAAAGGATTTGCTCTTGAAAGAGTATTTTTCAAGAAGTCATAAACAGTGAAAAATAGAAAATAGGTTCTTTTGACAGTTTTTAATTTTACATGGACTATAAGCAAAAGTTAGTCCTACATTCCCCTTCTTTCAACACCGTTAGTTATCACAGTTTCAAAGAGATTCTGGTTTAACTTTAATAATGCCTTGCAAGGCATTATTTTTATTACAATTATTACAATTTTATTTTATTTATTACAATTATATATTGAGAGAAAGAATGGCCAAGATGAGACACAGTAAACTAGGTGCCAAAACCAGCTTCATTACAATACTGTTAGAAATAATTAAACCTAAACCCTGGAGTCCTGTGTCAAAGCAGAAACACAGGCATATTCTGTGTTGAAAGAGAAACTGCTTTCTCTTTTTGTTGTAAAGTATAACTGCAGTACAGAGGACTCAAGAATAATGGAGGAAAATCACCAAAAATTCCACTGCTTTCTCATGTTTTAACTGTTTACTCCCACATGTGTGTATCTTATATAGCTGCAACCATAATGTATTCACAATTTTGTTATATCTGTTTTCCTTAACACAGAATAACATGCACTTGTCCATGTTGTTACATGTTCATAATTACAACTTTCATCAGTTATGAAATTAACAGACCATAATTTATTTGGCCATGTCTATACTATGATGCTTCTAGCTTCTTGCTACTGTAAATAATGCTGACGGGCTACAGTCCACGGGGTCGTGAAGAGTCGGACACAGTTGAGGTGACCGAGCACATGCATGCAGATCGTGCTGCCATAGGCACCTGTGTATACGTTTCTTTCCTTATTTTGGATTATCCCCTCAGAATGAATTCTCAGATTTAGGATCACTGAGTCAAAAGACATAAGCGTTTTCACAGACCTTAATATACCATATCATATCTCCAAAAGGCTTACATTTATTTACAGTATCGCCATCAACATCGATTATATACCTAGCATATAGTACCTGCAGTAGCACTGGGTATTAATAATTCAAAGTTTATTAATTTAATGTGAAAGTGGTAACTAAATGAAACCATTTTTCAGCACAGCTATTCAAATACTACAAAATTAAACACCCACAAAGGTGTAGAGATAGACTACAGTGGGTTTTCTTTTCTGTTATTATTAGTATAGGAAAGTTCCAGCACACAGTGTGTGAGTTTTTAGAGATGATATGACCAGGAAAAATGTCTTTTCCTCTGAATTGCCGACATGATTTATTATCAGTTTGTTTTTAAACAGCACAAAGTCATCAGGAAAACATTCATGGATTCTTACTGTAGATACCTTGATTTAGTTTTCAAAAGCACCCACTATCATTAGGGGTATAATGTCAGACAATTTAATGATGGTACGGCCCATCCTTCATTCAGTATTAATAATCACGATAGTCACTGGCTGCCTACAACATGTCAGTCTCTATCCTGGGCATTTCGTACATGAGATTTTATTTAATCCCCACAATTTCCCTGAAAAGTAAATGTCATCATTCACATTCTTCAAATGAGGACACAGAGGCCCAAAGACATCGAGTAGCTTGCTTTAAAGTCTCATGACACAAATGGCAGAGCTTAGGCTGGAACTCAAGTTTGTCTGAATCTTCAAGTTTATGCCTTTTCCATGGTCTCCATACCCCTCCAAGCTAGTGAAACCATGAGTGTAAATAGAAAACCCATTCTGGAAAAGGGCAATGCTACTGGAGATTAAATAGCATAGGTTCATATACAGCTTTCATGAGGACATAATATTATGCCCACAGCTTTCATGAGGACATAATATTTCTACGACCCACCAACTTTTAATAGGACTAATTTCCCGCATTGCTGGAGCTACATAAATAAGAGTTTATTGAAAACAAAGCGACCTTCCAAGTCCTCACAGACTTCCTGCCTTTTTATCCCCATCCATCTTCCAAATCCCAAACCCAGGACTCATAGAATGATTTTCCCATGATTCATCATTTTCACTAGGAACAAGTTAATCTTAGTAAAAACTCCCCTTCAGCAATCCCAAGTTCTCCAAAGTTACACTTACCATGATACCTGAGAAACAGATTCCTTCAAAATACCAGACGTAGTTGGTGAGTTTATTGCTGGATGCATAGGAAGCTTGCCCATTGGGGAAATACAATAATACGTTCACAATTATGCTCCAAAGCGCAAGAGGAATCAGCAAACTACTCAGGCAGCTTCCGCATTTCCGAGACCCCATCCTACCCTGCTCGGAACCTGCGGAGATTTCAAGAGTGTAGAATTACATCAAGCCTGTTTTGTTTTGTTTGCCCCCTACCTGGCTTTTTTTTTTTTTTCCGAGATTACCTACCACTTTCTGGGTCAGAGCCCTTCAGTTCATATTCGTGAGGAGCCAGGACTCGGACAGAAACGCAGCCCAGGGTCTTGTCGATGTGGAAATAGTGGTTTACTGTCTGGAGAACAATCAACAAAGATCGACTGGCTGAGGAGCTGAGCTGGTCTTCCTCCTGTGCCAAAGGAATGCGATGCTTCCACCGCTTTTTAAAATAAGTCATTTTCCTCTGAGTTGGAGCGCTCAAGACGGAACCCTGAGCGTGTTTGCAGAAGGAAGTTGGGGTGGGGGTTGGAACTGAGTCTGGCAGGTTTCATACCAAGCAAAGGACAGGGCTTAACGAGGACAAGACCAGGGATCTTATACTGGCACGGGATGTGCAATTTGCTCAAGTATTCTGACTCTATGTATCTGTCTTTTATTTAGTATTCTCTTTGTTTCTCTTTGCTCACTATTCACCAAGCACTGTTTGAGCTACAGGGGACACAAAAAGGACAAAGAAAGGGACAAACTGGTGGCTGAAAAAAACAAGATATCACAGTTGATGAGTTTATTGGTGGAAGACTGAAACAGCTTTCCCCTTAAGAGTTCACATCTTTATCTCTACTTCTCTGAGAAATAATAACAGGAATAAATTCATATCTCTTACTGTCTTGGAAAAGGAGGTTAAAAAAAGTTGGGTGATTTGATTATCATTTTATGAGTAATAAGTCTGAAGTGAATTGAGGAATGCTCCCTTCCAAATTATTGCCCTAAATATAAAGAACCACAGACCTCTCTGAGGACATAAGGAGAAGGTTATGGGAAGGAACCTTGGCACTAATATGTTAAATATAATGTAGACAGTGGTTTAAAGAATTCAAGGTTTGGGAATTCCCCAGTGGTCCAGTTGTTAGGACTCTGCCAAGGGCTTGGGTTCAATCCCTGGTTGAGGAACTAAGATTTCACAAGCTGTATGGTGCAGCCAAACAAAACGAAACAGAAGAATTCAAGGGTTGCCTGACCTCATTGCCACTGTTCCTACTGGTAGCCTCAGAACACTGCTCAACAACTTTCTTAAGTCTCAACTTCCTAATCTGTGAGATGGGAATTAAAAAACGGTACATTTCCCACAAAGATAAATGTGTGGGTTAAACGAGATTATATGTGCAGAACAGTGTCAGATGATAGAGATGCAGCAAACAATAAATGGAAGTTATCATTAATAATGAAAACAGGAGTTACAGGAACACAACAGCAAAAATGGTACAGAAATCAGAAATAAAGTCTGTTTATTTCTCTTGATGCCCAAAGAGTTTTGATTCATGAAACCTTAAAATGTTGATCCCAGAAATATTTATGTTTAATTTATTATCTTTTGGAAAGTATTAATTCTCTAGAACATATTTGCTTTTAATTCAAGAGAAAAAAACTTATTTTATATAAATATTTAAAATTTTACTGTACTTATACTTTTTTTAAAAAGTCGAGCTACATGAAGCCACATTTGGATTCAAACAAAACAAACCCAGAAACTAGTTGTCTTAAACTATAATATTGTTGTTGTTTCCCTAAGTCATGTCTGATACTTTTATGACCCCATGGACTATAGTCGACCAGGCTCCTCTGTCCATGGGATTTCCCAGGAAAGAATACTGGAGTGGGTGGTTTCCGTTTCCTTCTCCAGGGGATCTTCCCCACCCAGGGATGGAACTCAGGTCTCCTGCTTGGCAGGCAGATTCTTTACTACTGAGCCACCAGGGAAGCCTCCAATATCAAAATTGCATCCAAGCTAAGTCGCTTTATTTGTGTCCAATTCTTTGCAACCCTATGGACTGTAACCCACCAGGCTCCTCTGTCAGTTTTCAACATTAATAATGTTTATTCTATAGACATTATTAAATCATTGGCAATTAGTTGATATGTCAGTCTCCAGCCCCTTTTCCCTCCCCAGAGGTTGCTGAATGGGGTTGAAATTTCTGACCCTCTAACCAGATCTCTGGGATTAGTTTTGAATAGAAAAATGACTTGGCATGTTAAAAGGTTCACTCTAGCTGTTGCATCATGATGAGGTTATAAAGGGTGTGGGTGAAAGAAAGAGATGAATTCTGAAGCCATTTCACCAATCCAGTGTTCCCACCAATGACAGTGGTTCGAACAATGAGAGTAGTAGAAGAGATGGTGATAAAAGGCTGGGTTCTGTCTATATTTTGAAGATAGATCCAACAGTATTTGGGCACACTGGCTGGAAAGAGAAAGAGAGGAGTCAAAGACGACCATGTGGTTTGGGGCCAGAGAAACAGGAAGAATGAAGCTGCCATTTACTGAAATGAGCAAAACAGCAGGTTGAGCAGGTTTGAGAGGGGAAGAGAAGATGGTTAGTTTCAGACTTCTCAAGTTCTGAGACACTTCTTAGAATCCAAGTGGAGATGCCAATCAGGCTGTTGGATACACAAACATGAAGTTCAAGGAATAGGTCTGGGGTGGAGTGTGATAGTTGTCAGTGCATGGACAGTATCTGAAGGCACAAAACTCTGGGGGTGAATGTAGATTAGAAAAGAGGTTCAAGGACTAGGTCCTGGGGAGTCCGGAGAACTGAGTGTGGGGATGTGAAGGGGGAGTCAGCAAAGGAGGCTGAGCAGTGGCCAGGGAGTTGGAAGAACCGGAAACTTAGCCTGGGAGTTGAATTCCTAAGTTGAGAAAGAAGTGGTCAGTGAGAGTTAAGACTGCCTAGAGAGCAAGCCGTGTTGGAGGGCTGAGAAGTGGGTGTTGGCTTTAGCAACCTGAGGTCATCAGGGAGCCTGACAGGAGGAGCTTCGGTGGCAGACAGACGCTGAGTCCAGACGGATGGGTTCATGAGGGAATAAGAAAGGAGAAGGTGGAAGCAGAGAGAAGAGACAGCACTGTTTGGAGAGTTGAGCTAAAGGGAAAGTAGGAGTCAAGGGAAAAAGTTTAAAGGGAAAAATTAAAGCACATTTGTATACTGGTAGGAATTTTTTGTTGGGAGTGGTGGAGGGGAGGGGAGCACAAGAGAAAAATGGGAGAATTGATAGAGTGGTGTTTATTTTTTTAATTTATTTATTTGGCTGCACCAGGTCTTAGCCGTGGAAGACAGGCTCTTCGTTGCCTCACGGGAGACCTTTCGCTGAGGTGCAGACTGTCCAGATGTGGCGAGTGGACTCAGTAATTGGGGTGCATGGGCTTAGCTGCCCACGGCAGGTAGGATCTTAGTTCCCTGACTAGGGGTTGAACTGTGTCCCCTGCGCTACAAGACAGAGTCGTCGTCCCTGGACCACAGGTAAGTCCCTGGAGCAGTGTTCCTGAGTCAGCGGGAAGCGGCAGGAGTGTCTGCACAAACGGAGGAACTGGCCTAAGCCAGCAGCCTGGCTGGTTCATTCTTAGTAACAGAAGACAAAGCATGTGGGATGGACGTGTGGGAACTTCTGAGGGTTCCTGCGTTTCCAGTGAAACTGGAAGCAGGCTTATTGGTTGAGAACGAAGATGGGGAGAGGGTATCACAGGATTTTAGAGAGAGAAGAAGGTATGAAACTGTTCCCTAGGAAAGCGAGATGGTGAAAGGCCTAGAGAGAGGTGGCAGATGCCAGCAGGCACGGGGGCCCACTTAAGGTTAAGAGTTTACAGTGAGACGAGACGCATGGTCAAGTGCTTTTCCCAGGGCAGTGTGAGTGCAAAGGCATGGGCAGAGAGTGGTGAGAAAGCTGGAATCAGCCAGGATTTGGACTTTGCCAGGCAAACATATACAGAGAGAGAAACGGGGAAAAGGAATCAAGAAAATATATGAGAGTGATTATAGTGATCAACTATGGAATCTAATCCAAGGAAGGAGGGAAGTAAGGACATGAAAGAATCTGAGCAACAGTTTAAAAAACAAAAAAAAAGGAAGAAGGCTGGATTTGTGTGTCCTAGTGGAGTTGAAGAATTATTGGTTTGGGGTAGTAAAGAGATAAAGAGCTGAAAAGATAGAAGGTAGTGACTGAGATGAAAAGATGCTGGAATTTGAAATTAAGATGTTTCAGTATTCAGCAATAGGAATGTATTTATTACTACTGAATTATATAGCTCAGTTCAGTTCAGTTCAGTCACTCAGTCGTGTCCGACTCTTTGAGACCCCATGAATCGCAGCACGCCAGGCCTCCCTGTCCATCACCAACTCCCGGAGTTCACTCAAACCCATGTCCATCGAGTCAGTGATGCCATCCAGCCATCTCATCCTCTGTCATCCCCTTCTCCTTCTGCCCCCAATTCCTCCCAGCATCAGGGTCTTTTCCAAGGAGTCAGTTCTTTGCATCATGTGGCCAAAGTATTGGAGTTTCAGCTTCAACATCAGTCCATCCAATAAACACCCAGGACTGATCGCCTTTAGGATGGACTGGTTGGATCTACTTGCAGTCCAATGGATCCTGAAGAGTCTTCTCCAACACCACAGTTCAAAAGCATCAATTTTTCAGTGCTCAGCTTTCTTCACAGTCCAACTCTCACATCCATACATGACCACTGGAAAAACCATAGCCTTGAGTAGACGGAACTTTGCTGGCAAAGTAAGGTCTCTGCTTTTTTAATATGCTATCTAGGTTGGTCATAACTTTCCTTCCAAGGAGTAAGCGTCTTTTAATTTCATGGCTGCAGTCACCATCTGCAGTGATTTTGGAGCCCAAAAAAATAAAGTCTGACGCTGTCTCCACTGTCTCCCCATCTATTTCCCATGAGGTGATGGGACCAGATGCCATGATAGAGACATGGTAGGAACTGCTCAACAATTCCACTCTCCATAAATTTTATCAAAAGGTCTTCTTAGTCACTCCTCTCCAGTGCAAAATATTGGCAACAAGAACTTCTTTGAAGGCTCAACTAAACCCTCTTAGACATGGTTAAAATAGTATGTTTTATATTATGTGACTTCCAGGAATTTTTAGTGTCAGCAAGGTGAGCTCCCAATCAGAGACCCCCTCAGAATTATCATGAATTGACATCCATTGAGTATCTTTGTCCTAGGCACTGTGCTAAAAGCTTTCACATACATTAAAAACAATCACAAAATGAATTCTCACAGTTATACTAAGGTGAAGGCCTTAACTCCATTTTGCATGTAAAAAAATGGCTCTAAGAAAAAAATTTTAAAACTCTGCCTGGGAACTAGAAGTTAAGCCCAAGATTTAAGACATAATCTTTGGACTCTTCCACCATGTTCACCCTGATCTGATACACTTCTATGTGTTAAACCCCCTCGTCTTCATTGCAAATTATTTTCTTCTTTTCTGAAAAATGATTTTAAGTTTATTTATTCATTTTTGGCTGCCCTGGGTCTCTGTTGCTGCGTGCGGTCTTTCTCCAGCTGCGGTGCGCCAGCCTCTCACTGTGGTGGCTTTTCTCGTTGCAGAGCGCAGCTCCAGGCATGTGGGCTGGTGAGCTGTGGGGCAACGGCCTAGCTGCTCCACAGCATGTGGAGTCTCCCCAGACCGGGGGTCGAATCCACATCCCTTGCATTGGCAGGCAGATTCTTAACCACCAGGCAAGGTCTACAAATAGGTTTCCAGTTTGGATACTTGGGTTCCTCGATAATGGCTGCCTCCATTGCTGTTTTGAAGATACATTGGTTTCAGTGGGAGAAGCATACAGGCCAGATAGTTTGGCTAGATAGATTACTTATGTCTGCTGTGGACATGGGGTCAGGGAGAAGCAATGTGCCTGGCTACTATTTCCCAGTCTTGGTCAAGCCCCAAAAGATGTCTCTAATGATGCTTCCATGTCGCAGATAGCTACAGATATTTTTTGGAGGGGCGGGGTGGGGGGGGGAGTGCAGGATCCATCACCATTTGGAAAACTGTTTAGTAAGAGTGACAGAAGTGAATGAACAGGGTACGAAAAACTGGATAAAATTGTGAAAAGGGCAGATGAGCAAATTCCTTGTCTTTGGTTATCTCATTAACGAGAGCATCTAATGAAGCCTCCCTGGGCAGTTAAAGAAGTTTTTTAATTTCATCCCTAAGAGAGCTCATTCTTAAGCTGTCTCCTAAAAAAATATCTGGACTTATTTTTTAAAAACCTTCCTAAAGCCATGTGTCTCCAGCAAAATCCCAATTTTCTTGCCAAGGAATTCTTCTTAAATCAGGATTTTCTTGCAGGAAGAGTCACTGGCTTGCTGTGCTAACCGGCTACTTTTGGCTTTGGCTTCCTGTTCTCAACAGCGGAGCTGAGGAAATCCGCAGGATGTCTGCTCTGAAGGGATGGGGTGACTCAGAAGGAAACATTCCACCTAAAATAGTCTTGGTGTGCAGTTTCTGAGTCACTCTGGAGTCAGAATTAATAAATGATCCTGGAATCAATCCCACAGGTGGTGGGAAGTGGAGAAGAAGGAAATATCTGAAAGAAGTTTAGCAAAGAGAAAAATCCGCCACCAAGATAAAAGCCGAACTGCAGAAAAGGCTAACATTCAGAAAGAAAGTTCATTCTGGGAGTTCAGAGTAGATGCGCTGGGATTTCCCTCACTCACCGTGGGCACAAAGTTTGGATCCCAGTCCAGTGTAGGGACCTGCTGGGAATGGATATTTCCTTAAAAACACAGCAGGAGTTGAATAGCTGTGTAAACAGAAATGGACTGCTGGAAAGCAGTCCCCTTGATTTTGGTGTTTGTAATTCTTTCTCTAGAATTATCTGGCCCAAAATGTCTATAGGGCTGCTAGATTCTAGGTTTATCACCAACTAATGATAAACATCTAGCATATTGCCTCCTGAGAGACAGGAAGGCATATATTAATACGGTTTTTATCCACAGCTCCCCAAGCAATATTCTGTATTTGAATGGCCTCTCAGAACCTTGTTGTACTTCCCTTTACCCTCTGTCTTCTCCCCGGCTCCCAGCCCTGAGTCCATTTATTTATCCCAGCTCTTTACAGGGAAGAGAAACCATATTCTGTCACTTATTCTTTGTTCTTGTTTAAGACTTTAAAGTCTTTTTTAAAGACCATTTTAAAAATGGACCATTTGAAAAGTCTTTATCAAATTTGTTACAATTTGTTGCTTCTGTCTTATGTTTTGATTTTTTGGCCCTGAGGCATGTGGGATCTTAGCTCCCCAATCAAGGATCAAACCCCCATCCTCTGTTTTGGAAGGCGAAGCCTTAACCACTGGACTGCCAGGGAAGCCCAGGCGCTCATTTATTCTTTGAATAGGTATTGAGCAACCACTACACAGCTGGAAGACTGCAAGGCAAAGAACACTAGTCCGTGCCCTTAAGATGCTCTGCCCAGAGTCTGGTAGAAGAAATAGGAAAGCTCGACAAAACCTTTGTAATACAAAATCTTGGCCCTCCAGTAGTTTTAAGCATAAGCTTCTGGAAAGTACAGAAATTCGCAGGAACCTGCCTGAATGGAGCTGGAAGTTCATAGGAGATTCCTTGGAAGGGCAGGGACAGGACTGAGTCATCTAGTTTAACAGAAGCGAGTAGCAGGGCAAACCAAGACCCAGTCCAAGATAAAGGCTATGTATAAAGCTCGATGGGATCTTGGTTTGGAAAACAAGCATCATGAGATACATTTTGGGGACAATTGAGAAAATATCAATATAAATAATGTTAGACAATATTAGAAGTGGTTTTAAGCTTTTTTGGGAGATAGTGGTGGTGTAGTTATATAGTAGGTTGTTCTAATTTTTAGGAGACAGATACGCCTGAAACATATTTAGCAAGTGGTTTAGCAAAAATCTGAAATCTGAAATGGCTTTGCAGAAGAAGAAGGGGGAGAAGAAGAATGGATGCAATGCAGACAGACAAATGAAGCAGATGTAACAAAACGACAACAATTGTTGAACTGAATTTGGATGTTCATTGTACTAGTTTTTAACCCTTCTGAATTTGTGAAAGTTTTCATGAAAAATAGTTGAAAAAAATAGTCTCCTGGTAGACAGTTGAATAAATACCAACACTGCCCAAAATTCAGAGGGTACTTTCATCTTGGGAATACAAAGTAGAGAATAAATGCTCTGCCCAAACAATTTCCTTAGGTTGCACAAAAGCACTGAATCGGGCCAGAGCGTGGTCCACCCAGTAGAGCTTGGGTGTGTCCAGCTGCCCAGGTAGAACACGATGGATGCTGTTGGTGGAGGGGGTTGGTGAGAAAGAAGTCAGAGCTATAAAGTCTGAGCTGTATGCCAGTCTGGAGAGCCTGAGAAAGTTGTCAGTCTGACTTTGACTTATCCTGAGAAAGTGAAAGTCACGAAAGAGTGGAGGACACTTCAGAGACTGGTTCTGGTTTCAATTTGAAGGATAGATCAGAGTTTGGAAGGCCTGGAACCAAGATATCATTCCAGAAACTACTGCAGTAATTTCATCAGAAATAAAGAAGGCCAAATGCTGGTGAGGATGCAGAGCAGCAGAAATTCTGGTGAGAAATTGCTGGTGAGAATGCAAAATTGTGGTACAGCCACTTTGGAAAACAGTTTGGCCATGTCTTACAAAACCAAATGTACACACACCATATAACCCCAACAATCTCACTCTGAGATGTTTACTCAAGAAAAGTGAAAATATGTTTAGGAATGTTTAGAGCAGCTTTTTTCATAACCACTAAAACCTGGAAGCATCAACTGGTGAATAGATAATAAATAGATTTTACATTAATGAGTGAACACTATAATAAAGATGGAGGGGACTATTGATACTACAGAACGTGGATGACTCTTCAAAGCATTATGTTAGACGAAAGAAGCCAGACTACATGCTGGATGGTTCCATTGATAGGGCATCCTGAAAAACACAAAGCTATTGGCACAGAAATAAGATCATTGTTTTAAAGGGGCCAGTGTGGAGGGAAGAGTTGATTATAAAGAGGCACATAGAACTTTCTGGGTGATAGAAATACTTCATATAGCATTTTCATTGTGGTGGAGATTACACAGTTGTATACATTTATCAAAGCTGTGTACCTATAAAGGGTGAACTTCATTATATAGAAATCATATCCCAACATACTTCACTTTAAGAAAAAAGAGAAAAAGAATAATAAGACTTGAGGAATAACTGGATAGAGAATAAAGGAAAGAAAAACAAGATATATTTCAATGGTCAAGAAAACATAAATACTAATAAAAGAAGCAGTACCTGATATAGCCAGTTAACTGCTGCAAGAATGAAATGCTGAACTTAGTTACATTGAGGAGTATTTCAGAATGTATTAAAATAATTTCATTTTATGTTATTACTTTAGTGGCCAATTTGGCACAAGTCTGAGGAAAGTGTTACTAACTTTTAAAAGCATATGATGGATTCTTGAGAAGTTTGTGTTCTGGAAATACACAGAGGAAGTTTCCGTGTGTATAAATATGCATGCCCATGCCTGTCTCAAAGCATCTGATGATACTTTTCCTTGGAATATGTTTTTCACTGCTTTTATGTTCTTTAAACAATTAAAATGTGTCAAAATGCTTTCTTAGTTCTAATTAATAAAAAGTACTAAATATTAATTTTTAAAAGAAAAATGCCTATAATACAGTGACAGAAGTGGGCATGGAGATAGTTTGGAGAGAATTTAAGAAGGTAGAATCTTTTCCAAGGAGTGATTTTTCAGGTAAGATATGCTTGCACGTGGGCATATGGACAAATCAAGTAAGAACACTATTTGTTAAGAGAAAAGACTGGAAATGATCTCCCTCCCTTTCAGTAGGAAACTGTTTAAATAAATTATGGCATAATTCATGCCATATAATGGCAGTCTCTATAATAATGGAATACTATACCACTGTTAAAGTGAGATAAATCTATATGTGCTGATATGCAACGACGTCTGAGTTAGAAAAACACAGTACGTTACATTACTATTTATATAACAAAAGGGTATGATCTATGTCTCTATCTAGATACCTATCTATCTGCATACACTCTATAGGTGTAGGATATCTCTGGAAGACCATGACAAGGAGCTGTTTTATCTGCCAGGATCCATTCAGGAGACAGAAATTACACAATAATTTGAGTAGTGAAGCTTTAATGTGGAAAATGATGAATAACTTACTAAACGTAAGAGAATTCTGAAGAGAACTCTAGGGCTTCCAACACTGAGAAGACTTAGCTTTGGAGTTACCTTAGGGCTGTAAGAAACCAAGACTCCACTCTTGAAAAGTGTGCTCGTGGCGTGGAGGCAGCAGGTGGAAAACCACCTGGTTTGCTGGCTTCACTTGCTAGGATCACGGCAGCAATGTTTTATTTATGTGTTTGTTTGTTTGTTTTTTGATCTGTCACCTCAGGCAAGGGAAACGAAAGCAAAGAAACGCAAATGGGACTTCATTAGATTTAAAAGCTTTCTCAAGAGTGAAAGAAACTACCAATAAAATAGAAAGACAACCTACTGAATTGGAGGAGATATTTACAAATGATATGTCTGATAAGGGGTTAATATATAAAATACCTGATGTGAAGAACTGACTCATTGGAAGAGACCCTGATTCTGGGAAAGACTGAAGGCAGGAGGAGAAGGGGACGACAGAGGACAAGATAGTTGGACGGCATCCAGCATCTCCCAGAGTTTGCCCAAGTTCATGTTCATTGCATTGCTGATGCCATCCAACCATCTCATCCTCTGACACTCTCTTCTCCTTATGCCCTCAATCTTTCCCAGCATCAGGGGTTTTTCCAGTGAATCGTCTGTTCACATCAGATGACCAAAATACTGGCGCTTCAGCTTCAGCATCAGTCCTTCTAGTGAATATTCAGGGCTAATCTCCCTTAAGATTGACTGGTTTGATCTCCTAGCTGCCCAACAAGGGACTTTCAGGAGTCTTCTCCAGAACCACAGTTCAAAGGCATCAATTCTTTGGCATTCTGCCTTCTTTATGGTTCTGCTCTCACAACCACATGTGACCACTGGGAAGACCATAGCTTTGACCATACAGAGTAATGTATTGTCAGCAGAGTAATGTCTCTGCTTTTTAGCACACTGTCTAGGTTTGTCATCGCTCTCCGGGCCAGAAGCAATCGTCTTCTGATTTCATGGCTGCAGTCACTGTCTGCAGTGATTTTGGAGCCCAAGAAGAGGAAATCTGTCACTACTTCCACATTTTCCCCTTCTATTTGCCATGCAGTAATGGAGCCAGATGCCATGATTTTAGTTTAGTTTTTTTTTTTTTTAACATTTACTCCCCTTCAAGGATCACTGCCTTGTTGGGGTAAAACGGCTTGCATAACTCAATGAAGCTATGAGGCAAGCCATGGAGGGCCACCCAAGACAGACGGATCATAGCAGAAAATTCTGACAAAATGTGGCCCACTGGAGGGAATGGCAAACCACCCCAGTATACTTGCCGTGACAACCTCATATATATGAGGTTGAACTGTATAAAAAGTGAAAAAGAAGACATACTAATGGCCAGCAGGCACATAAAAAAATGCTCAACATCATTAATCATCAGAGAAATGCAAATCAGGTCTACAATCAGATATCATCTCTGTTATAATGGCTATCATCACAAAGATCACAAGTAACAAATGTTGATGAGGATGTGGAGAAAAGGGAACCCTAGTTCACTGTTGGTGGGCACGTAGATTGGTGTAGCCACCATGAAGCAGTATAGACATTCCTTAAGAAAATTAAGAACTGATCTACCATTTGATTCAGCAATTCCATTCCTCGGTAGACGTCCAAAGAAAATGAAAACACTAATTTGAAAAAATGTATGTAGCCCAATGTTCATAGCAGCATAATATGCAACTGTCAGACTATGTCAGCAACCTAAGTGTCATCAGCAAATGAAGAGACAAGATATGATATATATATACACATATATGAAATAGCAATGAAATATGCAGTCATAAAAAAGAATGAAATTTTGATCTTTGCAGCAATATGGATGGATCTGGAGGTTATTATGCATAGTTAAATAAGTCAGAAAAAGACATATTCCATATTTCACATATATGTGAAATCTAAAAAATAAAAGAAACAAATGGATATAACAAGTAATAAACAGACCCATGGGTATAGAGAACAAAGTAGTGATTATAAATTGGGGAGGGGCAAGATAGACAGAAGTGATTAAGAAGTACAAACTATCATGTATAAAATAAATAAGATACAAGGATTAATGAACCACACGGAATATAACCATTATTTTAAAATAACTTTTTTAAGCTTTTTGGGGGGCCATGCCATGTGGCCTGTGGGATCTTAGTTCCCTAACCAGAGATTGAACCTGTGCCCCCCGCATTGGGAGCATGAAGTCTTAACCACTAGACCACCAGGGAAAGTCCCCATAATAACTTTAAATGGAATATAATCCATAAAAATATGGAGTTGTTGTGTTGTATATCTGCAACTAATATAACATTGTAAATCAACTGTACTTTAATTTTAAAAAATGTGGCTCAGATGGAAAAGAATCCTGCTGCAACGTGGGAGACCCAGGTTTGAACCCTTGGAGAAGGAAATGGCTACCCACTCCAGTATTCTTGCCTGGAGAATTTCATGGACAGAGGAACCTGGCAGGCTGCAGTCCACAGGGTCACAAAGAGTAAGACATGAGTCAACACACACTAGGGCTGAGAAAGGGTACCCGAGAAAGGGATGAACTTGGAGGAATGAGCTCCTCAACACTGGACACAGACCTCCTTGGAGAAGGGGCAGGCCCACTGATGGTGGAGTATTTTGCTGGATTGCTGGATTGCTTGAACTGGTTCACAGTTGACAAACTTCAGGTCACAGGCCAGGCTGACAAGTGGGGAATTCCTCAACCAGGAAACCTGAAGGCTGAGGCTGGTGGGAAAGAAATCACTTGCCCGGGGGTGGGGAGGGAGAGCTGCAGAAATTCAACAGGAAACTGCCTTGTGGAAAGAGCTGTGGAACTTATGGGAAACTGACTGGGCCACGACTGGACTCACTGGAAAGCTGCCAGGAGGCTGTGTCTCTGAGCTGGCCCAGGGGAAGCCGGCTGGGGTACCCACGGAACTTGCTGGGTGAGATCCATCGCTGGGACGAACACAGCGCCGCAGAAGCAGGACCAGAAAGCCCGCCGGAGCCGGGAAGAGAGGCCCGTTTTTCCTCCAGAGCCTCTCGGCGCCCTCTACAGACAGAGTTTAACACTGCGTCAGCTGGCAAGGGAGAGATGTCTCATTATCACCCGCAGAGAAACGGAGGGCGGATTTGGGACTGAAAGGTAATCAATTCATAAATGCCACAGCTGGTAACAAAGGTACCTGGGGAGGAAAACTGGTTGATCAGGCTCAGATGTGAAAGAGAAATTTACATTTCGGTGCGCGTCTTGCTACTGTTTGATTTGGCAGAGGGGCATTGCAAAATTTCTTTAATGCATTATACTGAATTTCATATTGTAAAATAATAATGCTGTTGATGATAGTAGTATGCCAGTCATCATTCCAAATGCTTTAACTATACTAAATCAGCTAACCTTTCCCCAGAGCAGTTACTCTTCTAAGACCCAGTTTTTATACTGGAAAAAACTGAGGCACAAGGAGGTTAAGGGATTTGTCCAAGATTAGCTGTCACGTTGTCATGGTGACTGCAGCCATGAAATTAAAAGACGCTTGCTCCTTGGAAGAAAAGTTATGACCAACCTAGACAGCATATTAAAAAGCAGAGACATTACTTTGCCAACAAAGGTCCATCTAGTCAAAGCAATGGTTTTTCCAGAAGTCATGTATGGATGTGAGAGTTGGACTATAGAGAAAGCTGAGCATGAAAGAATTGATGCTTTTGAACTGTGGTGTTGGAGAAGACTCTTGAGAGTCCCTTGGACTGCAAAGAGATCGAACCAGTCCATCCTGAAGGAGATCAGTCCTGGGTGTTCATTGGAAGGACTGATGCTGAAGCTGAAGCTCCAATACTTGGGCCACTTGATGTGAAAAAACCCTGATGCTGGGAAAGATTGAAGGTGGGAGGAGAAGGGGATGACAGGATGAGATGGTTGGATGGCATCACCGACTCAGTGGACATGAGTTGAGTAAGCTCTGGGAGTTGGTGATGGACAGGGAAGCTTGGCGTGCAGCAGGCCACGGGGTCACAAAGAGTCTGACACGACTGAACAACTGAACTGAACTGAACTGAACTGAGCAACCGACACTTTCACACTTTCATGGTATAAGATAGATATCTAGTTTTACCATTTTTGAAATGGTAGTTCAGTTGTCCCTACACCATTTTTTTAAGGTTAATGTTGATATTTTCCCTAGTGACTGTTTTAATCATTTAGTAAATTTCCATATATACTTGGGTGTATTTTGAGATGTCTAGCCTGTTCCATGGGTCTGTATGTCTATCTAGTCATATATTTTTTAACTGAAGTTTGGTTGATTTAAAATATTAATATATGGAAAGCAAATTTGTGGTTATCAAAGGGGAGAGGAGCAGAGAATGGGACAAATTAGGGGTATGAGATTAACAGATATCGTCTATTCATGATATATTTTATTTTATTTATTTATTTATTTATTTATTTTCATTTATTTTTATGAGCTGGGGGCTAATCACTTTACAATACCGCAGTGGGTCTGGTCATACACTGACATGAATCAGCCATGGAGTTACATGTATTCCCCATCCCGATCCTCCTTCCACTTCCCTCTCCACCCGATTCCTCTGGGTCTTCCCAGTGTACCAGGCCCGAGCACTTGTCTCATGCATCCAGCCTGGGCTGGTGATCTGTTTCACTATAGATAATATACATGATATATTTTAAAGAATCATATGCAAATGTTATTCCCCATTACTCTTGAAAATAATTTTTTGTAAAAGTCCAGTGTGCATGGACTTGATGACTAATGGAATCGTTAGGGGAAGCATGCTGACTGAAACTGCTCATCCCGGCCAGCGCCATAGTTACCATTTGCATGGTTTGTTTTACGACGGGAGGTCCCGGTAAGGAACATGGAACCACCAACTGGAAGAGTTCTGGAAAGGTCAAAGGGCGACACCGCGTGTCCAACCCGCTCCCAGAATCCTTCTTGTTGGCGTCCATCTTGGCTGAGTGATGTGTCCACCACCAGGAAGTGCTCTGAATTAGAACGATTGGCCGAAGACCACCCGGAAACTAATCCCATCACCAGCCCAAGACTGTGGAGCGGTTCTCCTGGGTTCCCTTGCCCTCCTGCTCTCTGCCCGGGGCCCTTTCCCGATAAAATCTCTTGCACGTGTGTCTCCTCAGACAATTCACTTCTGAGTGTCAGCCAAGAGCCTGCTTTCGGGCCCTGGAAGGGGTCCGCCTTCCTGCAACAGAATGTGGGAGTTGAACTAGAGCAAAGTATCCAGGCTGACTCCCAGACTTCTTTCCTATTTGCCATGAGTTGGTAGTAAAGCTGTTTGTTGACAGGCGCCAAGCAAAGGGTGTAAAGAAAGCAGATTAACAAAGAATGGGAACCCTGCATCACACCAAGCGTGTGCGCAGGAAGAGGACTGAGAATGTCCAGTTGGAGGGGTGCGTGTGAGTCCGCTAAGGCCGCCATAACAAATTACCACAAACTGGGTGGCTTTAAACAGCAGAAATTTATTGTCTTACAGTTCAGGAGACTAGAGGTCCAAAATCAAAGTGGCAGCAGGTTTGGTTCCTTGAGTTTCTGAAGCCAAATCTATTCTGTGCTCAATCATCCAGCTTTGGTGCTTGCTGGCAATCATCGGCATTCCTTGGCTTGAGCGGAATCCTTTCAGTCTCTGCTTCCGTCATCACATGGCCTTCATCTCTGTCTTCACAAGGGCTTCTTATAAGAAGGCTGAAAAGTGAAAAACTGAAGGTCGCTCAGTCGTGTCCGACTCTTTGTGACCCCATGGACCGTAGTCCATGGGATTCTCCAGGCCAGAATACTGGAGTGGGTAGCCTTTCCCTTCTCCAGGGGATCTTCCCAACCCAGGGATCAAACCCAGGTCTCTGGCATTGCAGGCAGATTCTTTACCAACAGAGCTACCAGGGAAGCCCATAAGAACACTAGTCATTGGATTAAGGCTTATCCTAATCCATCTAACTAACCATCTTAACCAATTACATCTGCAAAGATCCTATTTTCAAATAAGGTCACAGCCTGAGGTTCTAGGTAAACATTAATTTGCAGCGGTGAAGGGGGACACTATTCAATTCAGTATTAGAAGGGAGAAAACCAAGGGGGTAGAAGCAACATGAAAATCAAGGGGAGTCAATGTCAAGATTCAGTAGATCTAGTGCCTTGGAGACATCGAGTGAAACATGCCCAGAGAATCACCCCCTGCTGGCCATCTTCTTGCCTCCACTATCCAACCACCCAAATTGCCTTTCAGCTGCTGTTAATAAAACCTGAAGTGTGTCCTGCCCCCAGGTCCTATCCTTGCTGGAGCTTACCTGTCCTGGCTCCTGGGCACCATCTCATCCTTCACGTCTCCTCTCGGAACTCACAGGGCAGGCTTCACACCCATCCTAGACAAATGTAGTATATCTAGTACCTTTCACTATTCTTGGCGCATAGCTGATTCTTAATAAAATTTTTTTAATGAATGAATGAATGTATTAATTAAATGACACTGTGCAAAGCCCATTATCCAATAAGTTGCTTGTTTGTTATTGTTATCATTTGCTATATTTTCCTCTTACCAATAACTCAAACAGCTCACCTTCTAGTACACATTTACATAACAAAACTCAGCTCTAGCCTTCTGCGTAGTGTGGACTCTCTAACTGGTTATTTCATTATTAATTTCCCAAATAAAAAATTTCTCATATGAAAAATTTTATTTAACATTTAAAAGGTACTTACAATGTTCTGGCTGTTTTAAACATTTTGTAAATATTAACTAGTTTAATTCTTATAACAAGTTAATGACTTTTATGTACTTTTATTATCTCTAGTTAATGAAAAAGGAAACTGAGGCATAGAGGTTAATTTTTTGACTGAAGTCACACAGTTGGCAAGAATTGAAACCGGGATTCAAACAAGACAATGGGATTCTAGATGGAGTCTGTGCTCCAGCCGGATTCTCAATATACCTTTAGCCTTTCCTTAGGTGGGCAGTTGCCTTTTCCATGTAACCCTTCTGCAGTGTGCGATGAAGAAATCAGCTAGCAGGTTCCTTCCGTGGTCCCTACAGACAAGCTCCACCTCTGCATCTAGGTATTCATAACACAGCACACATAACCCCTTAAGAACGCGCAATAGTGTACACATGCTAGACAGTCTGAATCAGATTTAGGAAAGTGTTAAAGTAACCAGATTGGACCCTCGTTGAAGCTTGCTTCCGTGGTCAGGAAATCAGGACTTTCAGCTAGGTTTCTACGCTGGGCTCTCCCAGAAAAGGAAGGTTTGCATCAACTAATCAGCGTTCTGCTCAGCATAAGCAAGGCTTCCCTTTGCTCTGTGTAAGGATCAGCCTTGCAATAGCCAGTCTGCTTTTGCCTGGTATAACCTTCTTGTTCCAGGTCATGTTGGTTTATAACCACCCCGCCTTGAATTGTACAGCTAAATGGAGCTCCTTTCTATCTGCTAGATAGGATACTGCCAGATTCATGAATTGATGAACCAATAAGATCTTTAAAATTTATTCCACTACATTTTGTTGTTTAACAAAAGAAATGCTTTCAAGAGTCACCATAACCTGGAAAGAAAGAATTCTGCTAAAACAAACAAACAGACCCAAATCCCAAATGAAACAAACAAATAAACAAAAAACCCTAGATTTACGTAACAATTAAAACCATTCATTTGAATGCTGGTGACTTTTCATCCTCAGTAAAACTGCATGGACCTTTGTGCTTTGTATTTGCATAACAAAAACTCGTTACAGTAGTTATTTTTCTGCAAAAAATGGAGTCATTTTTACCAGGTAGGCCTAATTCCTAATCACTTTCCTGATCAGTTGCTCAGTCATGTCCAAATCTTTGCCACCCCATGACTGTAGCCCGTCAGGCTCCTCTGTCCATGGGATTTCCCAGGCAAGAATGCTGGAGTGGGTTGCCATTTCCTTCTCAAGGGGATCTTTCCTTCTCCCTGGAATCAAACCCGGATCTCTCGCATTGTCAGGCTGATTCTTTGCAGCTGAGCCATTAGGGGAAAGCCCCCACCTCCTAGACAGTGTTTTGCAGAAGGTTTATCATAATAAGTTACCGAGCAGAACAGAAAATAAAGTGCACTGCAGTATTGCTTTTGTGAAACCTTGCATACAGAATTGCTATGTAAAATGGTCTCTATCACAACTTTGCTACAGGGCGGCAGAAAACTTGGCTCTAAATAGCGAAAACCATACTTTGCAGGGTTTCTTTTTTGTTGTTGTCTAAAAAAATGCAATGTCTAATCTCTACTGGGTATTGGATTTCATTCATACAGTATTTTACAGTTTGCGAAACATTTTCTCGACATGATCTCGGTGACCTAAGAACAGCTCCGTGAGGTTTGCAGGAAGAACATTTCCACCTCCATAAACACAGGCAGATAACCGCACTGAGACGGCACAGGCAGATGGACTTGCACACTCCCTTGGCTGAGTTGTGAGCTGCCCCTGGGAGTATCCATCTTTCTAACTCCAGCTGTACCAGGCCTCCCAGAACTGCTGGCTGAGACACAGGCCTGAGTACTGAAAAAATTCCCGAATGCCTCAGGAAGTTAGAATTATTGGTCCCTCAGTCAATTTTTAGTGACAGATTTTAGCGCTCTCTCCCGCTGCTTGTTTCCAAGACAACTTCTAGCACAAATGTGGATATGTAAGGAGAAAGTCATTAGCAACTTCCCTGGTTGCCTGGGGCCAAAGGACAAATCTGCTCACTCTTCATACTCAAATCTGCTCACTCTTTATGTTCAGTTAGACCCATGGGTTCCAAGTTTGGCTGCACGTCAATTCATGACTGAAAATCCTGGAACCGAACACACAGTCCAAACCAACAGCATCAGACTCTGAGCTGGAATCTGGGCATCTGTAGTTTCAAAACTCCCCCAATGAGTCTAATATGTAGTCTGTATTTGGTCAAGATCCAAAGAGTTAGAGAAACATGGTGAATCTAATCTGGTTTAAACCCACAACTCTTTATTAAATGGAGCAACTCTTGATTTGAACACAACAAAAATACATGGGCGATCTGATTGGTCTACAAATTTTTGAGTCACTCTCATTATTACAATCAAACTCAATTTACAGAGCACTTCCGCCCAGCAGCGCACTTCGCCAGTATTATCTGACTAAAACCTCCTTAGATGTGGGTATTTTCTCCAATTCTCAGGCGAGGAAACTGGGGTACTTAGGGCTCAGCGACATTCCCGGGATCACACAGCTGCTAAGTGGTGGAACTGAGAGATTCAAATCTAGCACTGGTCACACCTAACTTCAGAACAGCGCTGCCCGCCACGTGAGTGACCGACTGCGTGGACTGGTTCTGTGTTTGGTTACTGGCATCTCTCTCTGTCTCTCAGAATCAGTCGTGGCAGCTGAGACTGGCTGGGATCTTCCTCCTCTCTCTTCTTCCTATGCTTCTGTCCGGCCAAGAAAGGCTATGCTCTGTTCGGTACCAATTCGGGGCTTCAGTGCCCAGCCCCACCTGATAGATGGTCGGGCTCATACACTCCCGATTGAATGTATGACACTCCAAGCCACGTGGTCTATACCCAGTTGACTAATTGACACAGTCCTATTCCTAATAAGGTGGCGTTCCGGGTGACTCAGTGGGTAAAGAATCTGCCTGCAATGAAGGAGTCACAGGATCCATCCCTGGGTTGGGAAGCCCCTGGAGGAAGGCATGGCAACCCACTCCAGTATTCTTGCCTGAAGAATCCCATCGACAGAGGAGGTTGGCGAGCTATAGTCCACAGGGTCACAGAGTTGGAGATGACACATATTCCTAATAAATCTAAGAGTGATTTGAGAAATCAACGCTTTGGTGTTCAGCTAGAAAAAAAAAAAAAAGAAACATTTCTTCAACAGGAAATCAACAGTGAGTAGCATGAGTAACTTTCCCAGGAAATTCTTAAAATATTAAACAGTTCCATTTAAGTATGTAGACCCTTGAGCTAAAGTTACCTTAGAGGAAAATGTAATGACCCCAGAGGAGTCCCATTTGAAAGTCAAAAACTGAGTCCTCCCC
The DNA here is from genome assembly GCF_023699985.2 of Odocoileus virginianus. NCBI lineage: Eukaryota > Metazoa > Chordata > Mammalia > Artiodactyla > Cervidae > Odocoileus > Odocoileus virginianus. Next base: position 57,728,832 of record NC_069677.1, on the reverse strand, counting down.
CTGTTCCCTGTTCCCCCTTTTCAGAAAACAAGTCGGTATATCATTTGCTGAAAGAGGAAGTGAAACAAAGCTATGTCCAGTGGCCTGGAGCGTGATGCTCAGGACTCTAGCGGAACCTGCAAAAGTCAAATGATGTGGTTATAGACTTTCAGAAATGTTAGTCTATTTATAACGTTCGTTTCAGAACATATGTAACCAAAATGAATTGCCCCAACAACTCAAAACAGCAATTCTGAAAAAAATCTCTGTAGCTCCCTGTGGCCTAGAAATGAGGTCATTGTCTCCCTTTTGAAGCGCACCCTCTCCAGTTTATAAGTCTGGACGCAGGTTGGCCAGGCAGCCTCAATCCCAGAGAGGAGGCATTTGACCCAGGGCTGTCTTTACTTCTCTCGGCCACACGGTGTCGCTGTCGAAGACAAGTTGGTTCACCTTAAAATGCTTCCTCTCTGGGAGGAGCCCTTAGAATGCGAAGTAGATACTTTTGTCCACGGAGCTCCCTCCCAACCTTCCTTCCAGTGACGGCCGAGGGAGAAGGTGGCAGCATATTTTCTACCATCTATCCTCCTGACTTCCCGCTTCCCAAACATAAAGGCTTTCTCAATATTGCCTTTCCCTAGGCAGTCTGGGCTAGTCACCCTTCATTTACGTGTCTCCTATGGCATAAATGATACGTATTCTCTTAAAGGAAAACTCTCCCCAGGAGTCCACAAGGTATTTTTCATCCTGGTTCATAGAGAAAGGTAGCTTGTACTTTTCTCACTAAAGAAGTGAAGAGATACAAGAGCAGATCATTTCCTTTGACGGGGCTGAAATAAAATAATACAAAATATATTTCTATCTATCATTTTTATTTTTCAATGAAGTGATAGATTTGTAGTAAAATAGCATTGTAATAGTCAGTGTATCCAACCCCTTGGCAGTGTTCCATCCTTCTACTTCTCCCCAGTCCCAGACCTGTCCCTGTTTTCACAATATTCTGCTAAACTATGATCTGGTCTTCTTGTTGGCCAGTCGCTAAGCCGTGTCCAACCCTTTGGGACCCCATGGATTGCAGCACGCAGTCTGATCCGGTCTAATGACGTGTTTATGGAGAAGGGAGTGAACCTGATCAGTCAGGGACTGAGAGCCCGGACTTCCAGTCCAGTGCCCTTTCTGCCACATAGCACTGCATCTCCATTTCTGGAGAATACTCCAGTCTGGGAAGGTCAAGGATTTCCTTAGATGTTTGATGAGAGATGGAAATGACTCAAGGTAGATGGGCAAGGCAGAGCCCAAGGCGTCTGTTCTAGTTTTCTGCATCCCTCCGCTGACCACACATGTCTTTTTCCAGGGACTGGTGAGTTCAGACTATAGCCTATCTTCAGCATAGCCTCACTCTCCTCCCTACTTTGTCCCTCTCTCCATCCCAGGCGCAAAATACCCCCATGTGGGGTTTCCATCAAAGCTGACAGCAAACATGTATGATTGTCTTGGCCACCTGGAGTTCCTCTTCTCTCTCCTTGGGGAACTACCCTCTAGCATTCCATGTGATCCTGGTGGGTTTGGCCAGTCCCAACCACCTGTCGCCACCCACTTGTATGATCCATGCCCAGTCCTGAGGCCACAAAGAATAGACAGCCTTATATGAGGCCTTAAGAATTATAATTCAGAAGACACAGATTCAAGTAAATCGAAAGAGTGCTCTGGGAAAAAGAAAAGGTCAAGCGCTTACAAAGACAAAAGCCACAAGGCGGTTAAAGTTGCCTGGTGAAGACTGTGATCACTCTGACCCACGTCAGAAAATAATTTTAGGGCAGGAGTTTGATAAGTAGATAGGCCACCATGAGTTATGTTAGAGTAAGCGTCTGATAAGTATCTGGAGTAGGACAGTGCGTGGTCAAAAGGTCAGATTCCATCCAGGCTGAGACGGGTACATGTCACACTTTTTCAACGGCCCCCTGGCTCTATTTTAGGGTGTTCTCTTGGTAATGTTCACTTCATTTTTATTTTCCTTCTACACCAGACAGTCAAAATGCCCAAACTCCAGGGCCACAGCAAGTTGGCTTTGTGGCCCAAGTGAGGCAAATATGGCCTCTCCCGGAATTTTATTTATGGACACTGAAAGAGATGGCGCTTTCCTCTGGCGTCCATGAGCTGGGATGATAAATCATTTAATTCAGGAATTAGGTGACAGTATGCACTCTGCCCACACACTGCCACATGGAGGAGAGTCATCTGCCGTAAGAGAAGTGAAGGCCGCATGGCAGGTGGTGGAGAGATGGACGATGGCAGAGAGGAAGAGGACACAGTGCATAGAAAGCCCTGGGTGAGGCCTGGAGTCTCTTGGACTCGTTGACATCCCAGGCCAGTTTCTGTCACATTTAACTTATTTCCCCTTTCAAATTTTTCCTCTGTGCTGTATAAAAAGAAATATATTTGGCCTTTGTCTCCAGTTTCTGGCACGGAGCTCCTAAAACCCTTGGAATTTCCTGAGTGATAGGGATGTTTTTGTTATTCATAATTAACCCCTTTTGGTCAGACCTGAGTTTGTGCTGATGCAGTGACTTAGGATGACACCCCTAGAGAGCCTCAGGATGGGGCTGGTCACCAGAAAAACCCAGCGATTAGAAGGTTAGAAGGTTTAGCCCCACCCCACCCACTAGCCTCTGGGAAGTGGAAGGAAGGCTGGAGATGCAGCTTTATAAAAACTCTAGAACAATAAGATTTGAGCTTCTAGGCTGGTGAGAACATCAAGGTGCTGGGGAGGGTGGTCCAGCTGGAGATGGAGTCGAACTCTGTGTCCATCTTCCTGGGCCTTGCCCTAAGCATCTCTCTCATTTGGCTGTTGCTGAGTTGTATCTTCATAGTAAATTAGCAAACATTGTGTTTCCTCAAGTTCTCTGAGTCATTTTAGCAAATTATCAAGCTTAAGAAGTGGGTGGTGAGAACCTCCAACCTATAGCCATTTGCTCAGAACCGTGAGTGGCCAGGACTTGCAACTGGCATCTGAAGTAGGGGCAGTCTTGGGGGGCCCAAACCCTTAAATCTGTGGAGTTAACTCCGGGGAGTTAGTATCAGAATTATATTTAATTGTTTGACCCCCAATTGGTGTCCAGATAATTGGAAAACCAATTGTAGGTGTTGAAAAGCACCCCATATTTTGTCAAAATATACTGGCTTTCATTTGCTGGAGACTCTAGCTTTCTGGGGAGAGCCGCCTAGCTATTCTGTGCTGGGAACAGGTATGTATGTGTATCTAATGCCCAGCCATCATGTTTGTGATGTCTGTCTTCCTGAAGCCCAGCTAGACACATAAGGTCCACGCTCCTTCAAATGGGTGACACACATCAGAAGCCCTCCGTGTGCCTCTTCCTTCGCAGCCCACTTCTCCTTCCCTCTTCCCTAAAAGGAGGCGGCAATGGCATCCCGCTCCAGTGCTCCTGCCTGGAAAACCCCACGGACGGAGGAGCCTGGTAGGCTGCAGTCCCGGGGGTCGCTGAGAGTCGGACACGACTACAGTTTTATCCCCCAAGTGCATCCCCGTATACTAAAACTCAGCTTTGCCTTTGTGTGTGGGTATTTGGCAAGTGGGGTGGGGCGTTGAGGAAAGTGTATGTCTTACACCCTGGAAGAGGGTTTTACAGTGGGCAGTGCTTTTCAAGCTTTGCAGGGCTTGGTTCTCAAGCTTCAATGAGCGTCAGAATCACCTAGAGGGCTCAGTAAAACCCATACGGCTCACTGGGCTCCATGTCCACGCGGGCTGTGGTCCACTGGATCTGGAGTGAGGACTGAGACTTTGGATTTCAAACCAGTTTCCGAGTGACGCTGATGATCCTGGGTTAGTACCACACTTTAAGAATCATATACACAGGATATGTGGGGTGATATCCAGGGATGTCATAAATTCATCTTCTAATAACCAAGCTTATTTTTTTCTAAGAATACTGTGAAAATCAGGGTTCCATGGCTCCAGAATTTTATAGTGCACATATTTATTCTTTGCCCTATGCCAACTGATGGTGATTTGCTTAGCTGATCCCCTTGAGCTCAACCAGAAAAGCCGAGGTCTGAGGTCCTATGAGCTCTTGCTTTATCTAGAGCGCCCATCTGGTGCCAAACCACTGCTCTGCAAAGGTCAGAAGAACTAGGGTGGCCAAGTTCTCTTGAGTGGCTAGCCCCTAGAGCTTGGACACATTTCTTTCAAAAGAGAGATTACTGAAACCCTAAGAGTCTCCATTTTGCACCTGGAAGCCAGAAGGAAAGATTCTCACCTCCAGCTATACCAAATAACCAAACACATCCGCATCCTTTCACCTTCATCCCATTTGCCACTATGGCTATACTGCGGAATAAACGGAAGCTGTAAGTTTGATGGCGGTGCAACGTAGAGTAGCACCCGTCAATCAAGAGACTGGAAGACTCAGTCCCTTTCAACAAAACTCACGTGAAGTAAAAAGGAAAATGCTGTACAAGGGAGGAAAACTAACTTTTTCTTTCTTATTTCATTTTCATCAGTCCTTGTGTTGGGTGTTGTGGTAGCCAGTCTCCACGACGGCTCCAGGGATCCCTGCCTTCCAGGCTCTCCCCTCTTATCTTATACCAGGGAGGGCCTGTGACCAATAGAATATGGCAGAACAGATGGCCTGTAACGTCTGCAGTTCCCATCTTTCCATCCCGGGCTCTCTCTCTCTTTCTCTCGGATAACTCACTCTAGGAGAAACCAGTTGCCTTGGTGCAAGCAGCTCAGTGGGAAGGATCACATCGCAAGAGACTGAAGCTCCCTGCCCAGGGCCACGTGGCTGCTTAGTATACACCCGTTGAGAGGTTTTATTTTCACTAGACAGATCGGTGTAATTGCTAGGGCCAAGCTGGACTCAGCATAGATTTTGTTCTTGATGATAGATCTCACAATTATAATTCTCAGAATTATAATTCTCACAATTCTCATGTTAGTCAAGGGGAAGTTTTTTCTTGATTTTTTAAAAAATATTTATTTATTTGGGCTTCCCTGGTGGCTCAGATGGTAAAGAATCTGCCTGCAATGCAGGAGATGCGGGTTCAATGCCTGGGTCCAGAAGATCCCCTGGAGAAGGGAATGGCACCACATGCCAGTACTCTTGCCTGGAGAATCCCATGGACAGAGGAACATGGTGGGCTATAGCCCATGGGGTCACAAAAAGTCAGATACAATGAGCAACTAGCATACACATACACATACATAGTACCTAATGATCCTTTTTTTTTTTTAAGTGATAGAATGTCGGAGATGTAAGAGATGCGGGTTTGATCCCTGGGTCAGGAAGATGCCCCGGAGAAGGGATTGACTACCCATTGCGGTATTCTTTCCTGGAGAACTCCATGAACAGAGGAGCCTGGTGGGCTATTCCGTGGGATCACAAGGATTCAGACACGACTGGATGACTAGCGCCTTCACTTTCTCATTTATTTATTTGGCTATGCTGAATCTTAGTTGGAGCATATGGGGTCTTTAGTTGTGGCATGGGAACCCGTAGTTACATCGTGTGGGATCTAACTGGATCCCCTGGATCCCCTGGGTCCCTGACCAGGGGCTGAACCTACACCCCCTGCATTGGGAGCAGGGAGTCTTAGCCACTGGAGCACCAGGGAAGTCCCTCTTTTCTGGATTTTATTCAGAACTGCCCTGTACATTTCCTCTTTGTGATGAGAAACAGTACTCTCACACCAGCCCAAAGTGGCTTCTAAGCTCCTTGTAAGAGCTGACGTGAGGCTCCGAGCCAGCATTCTCACACATGTTAGGCACTATCACTCCCACTAGACGTATGAGGGAAGAGACATGAAGAAACTTGCTTACGGTAACAAAACTAGCAGGTGACCCAGCCTGGGGTTCGCCCAAGCTGTTCTTGCTGTCGTCCCTCCCTCACCACTGAGCCGTCTCCAAAGAACAGTGGGGTGGCCCCTCTCCTGGCCTCAGACGATATTCACAGCAAAGCAAAAAAAGCTGCCAATCCCTGGGAGAGTTTTCAGCGGCTCGGAATCTGTCTTCAAATGAATAGCATGCTGCCTTTCATCCTGGGAACACAGGAGTGCTTCATAAACGTCATCTCATCAGTCTCTACAGCACCACCGCTTTTCAAACGAATGAGTTCATGTTTGCAGAACAGTCCTTGAGATCTGAAGAGCACAGGCACAGTATGAAGAAGGCGCAGCATTGTTCTAAAGCCCGGACAGCCGCCCCAGAGTCGCAGCCTTAGTGAAAGCTGTGAAAGTGTCAGACTTTCCAAGTCGTGGAGATGGAGGTGGGATTGAGGGAGGCAGAGTCAACACAGCCGTCTCGGATCCAAACCAGAGACGGCCTTGCTGGCTCTGCCTTGGAGAGGAAGCAAAGCTTTCACACGGGGCTGCCAAAGGGACGCCACTGGCTCGTCTGCCCCGTTGTCGGTGACTGCCTGATGGGCTGAGCAGGGAAGGATGCCGAGGCCAGGTCTGGGCACTGGCGCGGATTGGTGATGTCTCCCCTGGGGACCCGACTGGAGAGCTTAAAGCGTAGGTCCAGCAGGTGGCCCTTCTTGCTGCAGATCAACCTTGGCTGCACATCGGACTCAGTCGGAGAGCTGTTTGAAAACCAGTAGCGCCCAGGACTCATCCTAGACCAACTGAGCCAGAATTCCAGGGAGTAAGTACATCTACATATTTTTAAAGTGCTGGTGAGTCTAACTGGCGTCCAGATCTGAGATTCACTGCTGTGAGATTATCGCTTCCTAGGGCAGTAAATCGGAGAAGACAATGCACCCCACTCCGGTACGCTTGCCTGGAAAATCCCGTGGACGGAGGAGCCTGGTGGGCTGCAGCGGCAGGGAGTAACTCTCAGTCTTGACCGTACATTGGGATTACATGGGTTGTATGAAAAGTTGTATGTAAATGTGTATGAAAACTTTATTGATGTCTAGATTGCAGCCCTGTATGCCCTGATTTAATTGATCTGGGGTGTGGCCTAGACATTGGAAATCTTCAAAGCTACAGCAATTTTTTTTCTACAGATTTAATTTTTTAGAGTAGTTTTAGGTTCAATTTTAGGAAAACTGAACAGAAAGTGCGGAGGGTTCCCGTGTACCCTGTGTCCCCATGCAGACGCAACCTCCCCCATTATTAACTTCCTCCACCAGAGTGTACTTCAGTTTCAACTGGCAAATCTACAATGACCCAACATAATCATTCAAAGCCCACTGGCTACATTGGGGTTCACTGTTGGTGTTACACACGCCATGCCTGAGCCCCATGCTTCCATCTGGGCCGTCTCCACGAACCACCAAACTCCGATGTCCTCACCCGCATAGGGAGCCCTGAGCATGTGGACATGAATATTTCTCTCATTATTCAGCATGAGACTCGTCATCGCCTCTAGGGTGACACTTCCCTGAGCCAAAGAAACACACAGTAGTTCACAGCTTACCTGACTCATGGCTCCCTGGCCCTCTGGCCACGGACGCTGAAGACTGAATCACCAAGATTGCCTTTGCAGAAACTGGTTACTAATATGTCATTTCATTTCTGTCTCTTTCCAACCTCCAATCTTGCCTGTCACACACCTTTGGAATGTCGTTCTCCCCTACCTGCCCCCGGCCCCTACCTCTGCACCAGTGCTCAAGGGAACTATTGGCAAATGCAGGAAGTTGTTTTCAACCTTTGCAGGGCTTTGTAGATTACATATACCACTGCCCATATGCACATATTGGATTGGGCAAAAATTCATCTGGATTTTTCTGTAGCATTGTATGGAAAAACCCACTGAACGTTTTGGCCAACCCAATACAAGAACACCTTGTGATAGACACATATGGACTCAGAAATGGAATTCGCGGGTGAACTGACTTGATCCTAAACTATGGAGGGATGAAATGTCTGACAACTGGATTATTATATCTGTGAAATTCTCTTGCCTTTCCCACTCAGAGAGGTCTTCCCCTTGGAGGCCAAGATAGCTACAACAGAAATTTTTCTTCAAAATTGTAAAAATTTTTGGAGAAAATTTTTCTCTAAAATTGGGAGTCAGGATTCCTCCCAAACCTAGCGAGCTATATTGCTTAAAGGACACATAACATTTTCCTATAGAATTGGAGCAAGATCGGCAAAGGCGGTACACCACACACCCATTCAAGAGCAGAAGAAATGGACAGAGTACACGTCAGAGTTCCCGTCCGCTGAACAGGCAGCAGCTAATCACATGAAATTTTCTTTTCATTCTAAACTCCTTGTTGTCACTGAGTGTGTTAGCTGCTCACTCATGCGCAACTCCTTGCGACCCCATGAACTGCAGCCCGCCAGACTCTTCTCTGCGTGGAATTCGCCAGGCAAGAATACTGGAGTGGGTAGCCATTCCCTTCTCCAGGGGATCTTCCTGACCAGGGATCGAACCCGGGTCTCCTGCACTGTAGGCAGATTCTTTACCTTCTGAGCCAGCAGGGAAGGACTCCTCTAATCTGTAACGTCTGTCATCATTTAATGATTCTCTCATTTTCCAGCTCCGTGCTTTTCTTTTCATCTGTCCTTCACTTCTTCCCAAAGCTGCAACTGTTGGGTTTGATAGTTAAATAATCTGGGAAGTTTTGAGTTAAACAGATTTTTCAGTAAGACTTGTCAGTGCTTAGGAAATGCGTGTGATGAATCTTCAGGAAGCTGTGTATTGTGCGCACTCTTTCTTGGACTTTTTCTTTTGTCTTTTTTCCTCCCAGACTTTTCAAGGACATGTCATAGGACATCAGTTTGGTTTAGAAAGTACTGATAAAGTCTCAGTCAGAGACTGCTATCCCTTCCTCTGTTCTGGGTTCAATTGTGTCCCCTTCAAAAAAGATATGTTGAGGTCATACTACCCAGCACCTCAGAGTGTGACCTTATATGGAAATATGGTCTTAGTAGAGGTAATCTTGGAGAAGGAAATGGCAACCCACTCCAGCATTCTTGCCTGGAAAATCCCATGGACGGAGAAACCCGGTAGGCTGCAGTCCATGGGGTCACAAAGGGTCAGACACAACTGAGCGACTTTACCTCAGAGATAATCTAGTTGAAACTAGATGGTTAGACTGAGCCCTAAGGCAACACAACTGGTGTCCTTATAATTTGGACACAGAAATAGACATACACAGAAGAAAGATGATGTGACTAGACACAGGGAGAAGATGATTGTCTACAAGCCAAGAAATCCCTGAGGCTACCAGAAGCTAAGAGAAGCTTGAAACAGCATCTTCAGAGGGACTGACGTCTTGACTTCTGGCCTCCAGACCATGAGACAATAAATTCCTGTTGTTCTAAGCTATCCAGTTGTGGTAGTTTGTTACAGCTAGGAAACTAGGAAGCTAATGTTGTTGTTTAGTTTTTGTTTAGTTTCTAAGCCATGTCCAGCTCTTTTGCGAGGCCGTGGACTGTAGCCCACCAGGCTCCTCTGTCTATGGGATTTCTCAGGCAAGAATACTGCAGTAGGCTACCATTTCCTTCTCCAGGGGATCTTCCTGACCCAGGGATTGAACCCGCCTCTCTTTCTTGGCAGGCAGATTCTTTCCTGGTGAGCCACGGAGGGACTAATACATCCCTTAACATCCATCCTTATAGCTAGATGGCAGGTAAATTGAGTTCACTTTTTTCTCTCTCTGCTTCTTTTTGTAAACTTTTTGAGAAAATTTATAATAAGCTTAAAAATAACAATACTCATTGTGCTCCACTTCCATTGTGATGGGACTTCCCAGGCGCTCATATAATAAAGAACCCACCTGCAATGTGGGAAATGTGGGCTCAGTCCCTGGGCCAGGAGGTTTTCCTGCAGACAGGGATGGCAACCCACTCCAGTATTCCTGCCTGGAGAATTCCATGGACAGAGGAGCCTGGTGGGCTACAGTCCATGGGGTAGATGTATCAGCTTCTAGCTAGACAGATGGGCAGCTAGGCTAGAGATCAACAAACTCTTTCTGTAAAAGGCTAGGGAAGGACATATCTTAGGCCTTGTGGTACATGTGCTCACTGTCAGAACTACTAAATTCTGCCGTTGTGGCAGGAAAGCAGCCGTAGACAATACGTAAACAAAGAAGCGTGGCTGTGTCCCCATGACCATTTACAGAAACAGACCGCAGACCAGATTTGGCCCATGAGCTGTGGCTTGCTGACCTCTGATCATCAAGCATTTAGCCCATGCCGTGAACTGTTTTAGGAGCTGGGGATGCAATAGTGAGCAACACAGTCAAAGACTCTGTCTCCTGGAGCTTGGGAAATCTCCAAGCTGTGCCTTCAGCACCTTGCGCAGTACAGAGCTCACAATGTACAATCCAGAAATACTGAACCAGTAAGTGACTGACCGTCCCCTGGCAGGAAGATATGAGCCAAGCTGTGGGGTTGCTGGGCCAAGGGGAATCTCAGGGTCCCCTGAGATGCCAACTAAAGCCCAACAAAAGAATCTCCATTGAGAGTTTGATTCCTTCACAAGACAAAAATAAACTTACATCAAGTTCTTATATGCACCAAAAAACGTGTACAAGAATGACTATAGCAACATATTTCCTGAAAACCACACGAAATATCCATTAATAGAATTATGGGTAAATGAACTGTTGTATATTCAAACCATGGAGTACTATACTGCAAAGGAAATGAACAAACTACTGCTACATGAGGTGACACAGATGAATCTCAAAAATGTCACAAATTCAAACCACCTATCCCCCACCCTGAATGTGGATACCGAGGACTGAAATTATAAACCACTTCATGGTTTATTATTCCACAGTCTTTGTTAGCATGGGCTTCCCTGGTGGCTCAGGTGATAGAGAATCTGCTGCAATGTGGGAGATCTGGGTTCAATCCCTGAGTTGGGAAGATCCCCTGGAAGAGGGCATGGCAACCCACACCAGTATTCTTGCCTGGAGAATCCCAGGGACAGAGGAGCCTCACTGGCTATAGTCCACAGGGTCACAAAGTCAGACGTGACTGGGCGACTAAGCGCACACACACAGTCTTTGTTGGCACAGTTTTACTCTTCCAGAATACTCTTTTAAAAAAAAAAATTTATTTGTATTTATTTGTCTCACTAGGTCTTAGTTGCAGCATTCAGGGCCTTTAGCTGTGGCATGCGGGATCTAGACCCCCGACCAGGGATCAAACCCCAGGCCCCCTGCTTTGGGAGCACAGAGTCTTGGCCACTGGAGCACAGTGGAGGTCCCTACTCCAGGATACTCGTACCTAGACAAATAGTTTTATTCACTACAGGAACTTCCTGAGAGATCCGTTATCTCTTCAACAGTGAATGACAGCAACTTCCATCTCAGAGAGTCTTTAAACCTCTCACCTCAAAATCCTTGCCTTGCTCTTCTCATCAATCCTAAAAAGATATCATAATTCTTATCAATCCTAGTCAAGCCTTCCCATCGAAAGACTCACCTTAAACCAGAATTAAAATCTCAAATTCATCTCTTTCCTTCCCCCTCCAACACAGCTCTTTCAAGGTGATGCTCTCCCAGATGGCAGTGAGCAACACACACAGCTTTGTCTTATGAACAGATTGTTCTGTTGATACCTGGGGAGTCAGCAATCAACAACATAACGTGTAGTGATGAAAACCAGACACATAGAAAAACATGCTTTACGAATCAATTTATACTGAGTTCAAAAAACAGGCAAAACTCATCTATGCTGATGGAAATCAGAACTGTAGTTACTCCAGGAGCACTTATAACCTGGGAGAGGACATGAGAGGGTTTTCCGGGTGCTGGAAATGTCCTGTATCTTGATGCAGTTGCTGGTTACACAAGTATAAATAAACACATGTAAAACTTTGTTGAGCTGTACATTTTTGCATGTATTTTACTGCGTGTAACAAAAATTTAAAAATTTTTTAAGGTTCAAAATATAATGTTAGAGATTGCGGGGAAAGCTGACTGTAGGTTTAAAACTACTGTTTTGGGGGATTTCCCAGATAATCCAGGGGCTAAGACTTTGCTTTCCATTGCAAGAAGTGCATGTTCGATCCCTGGTCAGAGAGCTAGGATCCCACATACCTTGGGGCCAAGATCCAAAATATGAAACAGAAGCAGTATTGTAACAAATCCAATAAAGACTTTAAAAATGGTCGACATTTAAAAAAAAATTTTTGTTTTAATATGGTAGCTTTATTCCTAGTTTTTCAAGAAATCTCCATACTGTTCTCAGCAGATTAAGAATGAGCCTGCTAATTCAGGAGACACGGGAGATGCTGGTTTGATCCCTGGGTTGGGAGAATCCCCAGGAGGAGGAAACAGCAACCCGCTCCAGTATTCTTGCTGGGAAAATCCCATGGACAGAGGAGCCTTACTGGTTACAACCCAAAGGATTGCAAAGTGTTGGACATGACTGAGCAACTCAGCACTGTACTGTTCTCCAGAGTGGCTGTCTCAATTTACGTTTCCACCAGCAACGCAAGAGGGTACCCTTTCCTCCACACCATCTCCAGCATTTATTGCTTGTAGATTTTTTGATAATGGCCATTCTATATGACAGAAGCCAACACAATATTGTAAAGCATTTATCCTCCAATTAAAAATAGATAAGTTTTAAAAAATAAATAAATGAAATTAAAAAGATAAAGCTATTGCTTTAGTCAAAGGTGTGCCTTAAATGACACGGAGTCAGGTACCGAGAGAGATCTCAGCCTGGTGACCTCAGTTTTACTCTCAGACCCTTCTAGTATTGTCTACAGCTGAGACAGGAGAGGTCACTGCAGTTGACCCTAAACCCTGCACACTAATCAGTGATATTTGTACACATGTTACAAAGGGGATTGTGGTGAAAATTAGCAAGTGGAACATTTCCAGGATGCAACTTGTGGATATTGACATCTTGAAACAGCCCCTCTTGGGGTCTTAATAGTGTTGTTCCTATAAAAACCTAATATGTGACATCTTGTATAAGGGGACTCACCATCTCTCCCTCTGTTTTGAAGGTTTGGCTCCATCAGTCAGTATGACATCCAGAATCTTGTAGACAAAACTGGGGAAGGGGCTAGTGCAGAAGGGTCCTGCCCTCATTGTCCATGAGATTCACCCATGATGTCTCATTTTCAGCAGTCTGTTCCTTCTAACTGGCTGTGAAGGAGCTGTCTAGTAAAGACAACTATCTTATAATTTTAAAAAGCATTTTGATAAGATAGTCAGATGTCAGGGTTTACTTTGTCATCCTATGTCTTTGTCTTATGCAAGTGAGTCCACAAGCTTCACCAGACTGCCAGGAAATGTAAGTGTATATGTGGCATGTGTGTGTGAGAGAGAGAGAGAGAGGAAGAATGTGAGAGAGAGATTGGTTAAGCGATTCGATTCCAAGAGTTCACACGAAACCCAGCTCCAGAAAGGCCTAGTAGCCTTCTGTAACTGCAATAATCGAAATAAGTGTCTAAATTAACCAAGACACACACACACAGAAATGTTTCATGAGAAAAGAGAAGGAAGAACAGTGTGTACTAGCCTTGGGTAGATGACTCAATTCATCTGCTTGTTAAGACCTGTAGGACCATTTTCACAAACCAGGCTGAGCCAAGTCCTTTAAACCTAGGCTGTTGCTAATCCTCCTCTCATCTCAGAGACGTGAAATGAGAAACACCCAGGCTGTGCAGCAAAATGTCCTGATAAAACGCTCGAAGTAGAGCTTTTCATTACTTTCATTTTTAAAATGACCCCCCAAAAAGGTATACACTTGATACTTATTAGAAAAATCTCATTCAGTAGCTAGACTAAGTAGATACCACGTGCTTACGTTTCCCAAACAGAGTGGGAATTACGGCTTCCCTGTCATATTTTTAGCCTGTGGTCACTGCTCCTCTCACCTGGCCCATCCCTCTACTTAATTGCAGGCACAATTGTTCTCCAGTATTTACCATGGAGTGACTCCTCTGTTCGCCCACACGAACAATGGTGTTCTCATTCACTTGGGGAGTGTCCTTTAAAGACTTGTGGAAGTGAAGTGGAGTCGCTCAGTCGTGTCCAACTCTTTGCGACACCATGGACTGTATAGCCTACTTGGCTCCTCCGTCCATGGGATTTTCCAGGCAAGAGTACTGGAGTGGGTTGCCATTTCCTTCTTCAGAGGATCTTCCCGACCCCGGGATCGAACCAGGGTCTCCCGCATTGTAAGCAGATGTTTTACCGTCTGAGCCACCAGGGAAACCCCAAGACTTGTGGACTGCTCCTCAAATTTTAAGACTGGATCTTTCTTTTTTCTTTTTTGTTTTCTTCCTAAAGTAATATGTGTTTATGGAAGACATTTCAGTAACTATAGATAAGCAAAATGAATCAAAAGTCACCAAGAATCTGATCCAAAATACTTTCTAGTATGTATACATACATGCTATAAATATAAATATGCATAATAATTTACTGTGCTATGTTTTATCAAACCAGTTCCTTGTTGTCAGACACTAAGGCTCTTGTCAGTTTCCTAGGTATAAACAATACTCCCAAAATTATCCCTGGAAACAGAACATCTTTGATGATCCTCTTGAATTTCTAAAAGCAAAAATATTGGGTTAAAAAGGATGGGCAGACGTTCTAGATTGTCACCTTTCTGAAAAATTGCATCGAGTCCCATACCTGTTCCCATTAGCATTAAGTGTCAGAGAAAACATAATCGAAGAGCTCTCACACACCTATAGAAACCAAATTGTAGTGAAGGTACATCCTTAGATTTCAGTTCAAGAGTTTTCCTTGATGCAAGTGTTTGCTTGTAAATTTGGCAGCACCAGTGAAATGATCCTCAGAGGAAACTATCCAACCTTGAAGCCATATATGCTATTCAGGTGACTCCGTTTCTACAGGAATTTTTGTTTTCATGTTGCCAGGTGATAATAAGCTGTTTCGTACAGTTCCCGGGGGAATTCCCAGCCAAACTGAGGAGTTTAGACGATGACCGATGCAGAATATGAGCTATGAATAGAAATAAACTAAGAAGGGAACTTGTGTAAGCTATTTCCTCTGGACAATTTCTGTTAAAGGATCTACAAACTAGGAGAAACTTTGAGTCACTCAAATTTGGGCTCTGATGGGGATGACTAAAGGGTCACTTCTGTTGTTCAGCTGCCGAGTGGTGTCCGACTCTTTGAGACCCCAGGGATGGCAGCATGCCCGGATTCCCTGTCCCTTACCATCTCCCAGCGTTTGCCCCAAGTTCATGTCCGTTGAACTGTGATGCCATCCGGCCATCTCACCCTCTGTTGTCCTCTTCTCCACTACCTTCAGTCTTTCCCAGCATCAGAGTCTTTTCCAATGAGTTTCATTTTCCAATGAGACCCTTTCCCAAAGGGTCACAGGAGCCTGCCAAAGCCCCCTTTGGTGGGGGAAGAGTCTGAGTTCCAGAGACAAGACTCCAGCATCTGGGCAGGGGCAGCAGAGAAAGAGGAGGGGGCCGAGGAAACTAGTGGGTTTTCATGTTAGACTCACCTGGATTTAAACAGAGTTTCACTTGCAAAATGTTGGCTTGGGGCAGACTAGTCAACCTCTCTGATCTTCAGCTCTGTAAAGTGGAGATATGCCCCACCTCAGAGTTCTGTTAAGAGATTTCAGTGAAATCTGTGTAGAAACTAAGAGAGTGATGAACACGTTGAAGGAACTCAGTTGAGTTGCTATCATTACTGTCATGGTTAATAACCATTATTGCCATTTCCTTTGAGGATAGACTTAGGGGGAAAAAGTGCTTATTCAGGGGATCATTATGCCTCTTTTTTGGATCCTCTGTTGCAGGGGTTCTTTTTTTAAAGTATTTATTAATCTTTTTCAATGGGAGTATAGTTGCTTTATAAATCTATTTTGCACATGGTAGTGTATATATGGCAATGTTACTTTCTTACTTTGTCCTACTCTCTCTTCCCCCATCTGTGTCCACACGTTCATCCTCTACATCTGTATCTCTGTTCCTGTATTGCAAATAGGATCATCTTATCATTTCTTAAGAGTCCATATACATATGTTAATATATGATATTTGCTTTTTTCTTTCTATTGCAGGAGTTCTTATTTATGCCTGTGCATGATAAGTTGCTTCAATTGTGTCCAACTCTTTGTGACCCTATGCGCTGTAACCTGTCAGTTTCCTCTGTCCAGGGGAATCTCCAGGCAAGAATACTGGAGTGGGTTGCCTTGCTCTCCTCCCGGGGAATCTTCCCAACCCAGTGATCGAACCTGTGTCTCTTATGTCTCCCGCATTGGGAGGCGGGTTCTTTACTGCTAGCCCCACCTGGGTAATCGAAGGCCTAAGGACTCCTAAGAGGCCCAGGGACTGCTAACTATGGCGAGGGAAGCTGTTAAACTTGGATGGAAAGAAATTTTATCATTGTTTTTATTAACCTCTAATGAAAATCTTGTATTAATATATCCTTTACTGTGACTGCATGGAAGAAGTCACAGCAGAATCAGGATACTGATTGTATTTTGAACAACAATACGAAATTACACACCTTTTTGTATCACCTCAAAATCTTTGGATATATCTCAAAATATCATTTTAATTGGAAATGTATTTCAAATGTACAGTAGTTCTGTGACTTCCCTGGTCGTTCCATGGCTAAGACTCCAGGCTCCCAATGAGGGTGACCCAGGTTTGCTGCCTGGTCAGGGAACTAGATCCCACATGCTTCAACTAAGGGTTTATATGTCACAACTAAAAATCCTACATGCCAGCACTAAAGATCCTACACGCCACAATGAAGACCCCATGCAGCCAAATAAATAAATAAAAAGAAGTACAGTAGCTCTCAGACGCCCTTTCTTTAGCTCACTGCTAGATCACACTTGATCACTGCTTTCCTGTCTACAGGTACTGGTGTGATGGAGATGCCTTACAAGACAAATATCTCATGATTTAAAAAAATGTCTTGTTAAAATAGTCAATATCTGGGTTTACTTTGTCATCCTATGCCTTTGTTTTTTGCATGTTAAACAGTCTTCTTCAAAGAAGTCCATAACCTTCACCAGACTGCCTGAAAGGCCAAGGCGTAAGGAAGATTGGAACCCTTCAGGCAGGAGACCTTGGTCTCAGGAGGCGCTCTGCCGCCTAACAGCCAGTGAGGCTTCTTTATTAACTAACTAGTTTGTCTGTTGCCTAGGCCAGTGAACACCAAATGCAGACAGTTTCTGTATACAGTTCCCAGTAGGGCAGGGGACTCTGTCACTTGAAAGAACCTAACAATACAACAGATGCGAGATGTCAAGAGAGAAAATGTCTGTTACCTTCCGGAGGAGCCTGCTGTCTGGAGCACCCAACGCAAAGCGAAGTTGCCTGATGAGGTGGATGGCCCAAACGCATGGAGAGCAGAGGGAGACAGAAAAGGAGAAGGAGGATGAAGAAGAGAAAGTGGGGTCAAGAACCCAGAAGACACAAAGCCCCTAGCAATGGCGGCTGTACAGTCTGCAGACTGAATAAAAAAGGAAGGAAAAAGGAGGAACATGAAACAAAGGACGATGACACCAAACAACAAAACGGTAGTGAAGGCTTTATTTGTTGTATGAAACAAGTAAATTCGGCGGGTATTTGCTCATGGTCCTCCCGCCCCTCGTTCCCCGCATTCCCATGGTGATCAACTGCTTTATTCCATTTCCCATCCTTCTTGTCCAGGCCTTCCTCTTTTTACATCCATGATCCTCAGTCTTGTCTTTGAAGGCCAGTAAGTTTTCCAAGTGTCAGAAAAATTCAGGATTTGGTAGTCCTTGTAATAACTCACTGTCTTGCCTATTCTGACTCATTCATTTATTTAGATTCAAGTATTCTCAATCTACCTCCCAACCCCCAACCTAGGGAATTACATGTCTCTTTCATAACAGGAATCAGTTCAAAAGGCCCCTTGTTAGAGGTTTGCATACAAATGGGAAACACCATATAAACAGTGAAAAAATATATCTTTTCAGGTTGTTGGATTTTCTCCGTAATGGTCTTTAAAAAAAGCAACTAGAAATCTTTCATTTAATAAATGCATGCACATATAAATATATAGAATAGTAACTGGAATGTGATATTTATCCTTGTAATGTTTCTCAAAAACATGATTTCAGCCAGAGTTTATCTCAGGTGGGCTGAGAACTGTCAGTCTGTTCAATTAATTCCAGAGTGTGGTTTATTTTCTTACTCTTAAAAAAATAAAAAAGAATTTCTCTGCTAAGTTCAAACACCAATATCCAGAGAAGATGGCAGTCTTTATACACACTTATAAAAGTAGAACATGTGGTGTATGATACACTAGTACAAAGTTTTACAAATTAATACAAGTAAAATATATAAATTACAGTGACATTGAGGGAGATTTCAGGTTTGTCTTGGGGTAATTCTTCTAGCAGTCATATTGCTGTAAAGAAAATGAAATAAGTATCAGGTTCTGATCAGGCTAAACAAACAATGATGACATTTTGGTGCTTTAAATCTATTTTAAGCAAACGTAAAGCCGACCAATCTCAGCTTCAGCAGGGGTTGGGCCAACAACAATGAGAGCTTAGACAATGCTCACAAAAAGTTTCCTAAACAAACCGGACCATTGTCCTTCCCAAGTAAAAGCTGAAGAAAGAGGCCTTGGAAAGTGCAGCTTACAAGGCCTGGCTGGCTTTTATATGCTCAGGGTGGGTTTTTAACCTCAAGGATTTAAGAGATAATGTCATGGGACTTTTACGTTGGTGCCAACTCAATGTGGGCAACTTTTGAATTAAATGCTACATACAGAGTTGACCAATCTATACTAAAAGCCTTGCTCTTTGAAACTGTCTTTTGTCTTGCAAACAAATATAACAGATCTGACCTGCAGTGTCTGGGAAGAAGCCACCCCTATAGTGACTGGGAAACCCAGTAAGACTCTCGGCTCCCTTAACCGGGAAACGAGAGTCACTCTGCCAAACCACTGCAGCAATTTTAGTCACTGACACATTATATTGTTGTTTAATCACTAAGTCGTGTTTGACTCTTCGCGACCCCAGGGACTGTAGCCCGCCAGGCTCCTCTGTCCATGGGATTCTCCAGGCAAGAATAGGAGAGTGGGTTACCATTTCCGTCTCCAGGGGGTCTTCCTGAGCCAGGGGCCCTGCTCTGGCAGGTGGATACCTGTCCCCAAAATGCAGCAGCGCTGAAGCACAACGGGGTCTCACCCAATTTAAACTATCGCCTTACAGGAAACTCAAGGCTAAAGACAGGTTATATTATAGTAATCCCAAGAGCCTTCTTTGCCTCTGCCCAACCGTATTGCCTGGAAACAATTCCATATTGAAAGTTTTCCACTCTGCTGTTTTCTCGGAAATTTGGCAGGCTCCCAAAGCAATTATTAATCTTGCTGTATTTGCCTGATAAGGACATCTAGATTTTTATTTTAACTTCCCCTCAAAAATTATAGAAAGTTTCCATCTATTTACAGCAAAGCTTTTCATGATAGCCATGGGGTTTTCATTTTTCATTAGGTTTTGTCTTACTTTCAAAGAAAGTTAGGAAACCCTGAACCAGAGAAGTGAATGGTTAGGAAAATACAAATTAAGTAAGTTTCAGTTTTCCTAATCCTGCTTTACAGAACAAGACATAAAACAACCCTTCCCTTCCCCCAAATTCAACCAAAGCTGGACTTCCATCAGTTTGGTAATATATATTTTTTTAGGAAAATATAGAAACAAGAACTTTCCCCACTACTAACAAATGCATATTTCTTTTCCAAATCACATCCCCAGGGAACAAGCGCTTCCTGGTTTTCTTTGACAGTGAAAGGTTTTTTAATAAGCTCTATTCAAAGGCTACTAGTGATTCTCTATCCTTAGCTATTGTGGCATTTTTGTGACTCCTTATTAGGAAAGAAACTGTAGAAAACCCAACAGAACAGCAAGTCCTGCATACAGGTTAAGAGCAGGAGCCGTGGCATTTGAAGCCTGTTGCTTCCTGACTAGGTGATTTTAGAAACACTGCTTAATCTCTGCATCACACGCTCTTCTGGAATAGGGGTTTAACGCGATGCCTAGGGCAACAGGTGATAGCAGTTACTTGTGTACACTAGTTGGGAATGTGAGAGCAGGCAGAGAGAGGACATTTCTTTTGTGTCTGTGCAGCCAGAGCAGGAGTGGCGAAAGGGGTAATGGGTTAAATCCTGAAGAAGCGCCGTGTCTATGGGCGACATTGTCTTATTTGCACAGAGCCAACTGCAAAGAGCCAAGATAATCCAGAAACTGTGACTCTCAAGGAAGCTTAGCCCTGAGAGCAGGGCCCAACGGGGGAAGGGATAGTTAGGGAGTGTGGGATCACCGCGTACACACTGTTATGTTTACAATGGATAACCAACAAGGCCCTCCTGGATAGCACAAGGAACTCAGCCTCAGTGTTACAGGGCAAGCTGGGTGGGAGGGGCGTCTGGGGGAGAAGAGATACACGGATATGTGTGACTGAGTCCCTTTGCTGTCAACCTGAATCATCCCAACACTGTTCACTGGCTCTACCCCAGGATAGAATAAAAAGTTAAAAAAACCCAACTGCTGTAAATGCTTTTCCACAAAAATGGAATAAACAGTAGTAGGTTGAGCAGGGTTTAATTTTTGTCTTCTTTTCTCTAGGATGAAAATAATGGTGCATTTTTACACAGGTTCTTACCTGTTGGCGAGAGGAACAATAACCGCAGACACCTCCAAGCATTCCGTTTATTACTTGAATGAGACACAAGATGAATTCAATCCCACCAAGTGCCAAGAGGATGGAAAACAGAGAAACATTCCATTCCACTATATGCTTGGGTTCAACACATGTGGACCATGTGGAGCTATCCAGAAGGTAACTGTGGATAAAGAGAAACTCTGACACACAGCCACGTCCAGTGGGATGTCTCATAAACATACTTCTCATGCCGTGTTTTTTCATTTAGAAAACAAAAAAGATTAATTCAACGCCTTATATCAGATGCTTCCAATCCAAGTCTTTCCACAGGAAAATAAGGAATTTAAATAAGGAATTTAGCCCAGATCTTGTTGCAATAATAGATAGAAAATTCAGCAAAGATTGTTGAACACTCAGTGTGAGTTAGACATCTAGACAAGTCTAAGGATACAAGAGCCTGAACTCTGTCCTGGAAAAGCATTTCTTAAGAGAAGAAATGATAGGCAATCTCAATGCAACCAGGACCCTGATCAGGTATATTAAGTGTCAAAGGGTCACAGAGGAAGGACAGGAAACTTAGGCAAGGGAGAAGAGTTGCTTGTGTATCTAATCCACAAGTCTGAGCTCCAAGAAGGTAGGAACTAGAGCTATTCATCACTGTCTACTCAACCCCTAGACCACTATCTGGCCATAGTAAGAATTCAACACGTTGGAAAAGGAACTCAGTGACAGAGAGCAATCTGAAGTCGTTTTGTGAAATGCTAGCTGACCACCTGCTGTTGCTTAGCTGCTCAGTCGTGTCCAACTCTTTTTCAACCCCACGGACTGTCCCTCGCCAGGCTCCTCTGTCCATGGGATTCTCCGGGCAAGAATACTGGAGTGGGTGGCCATTTTCTTCTCCAGGGGATCGAACCCGCATCTCCTGCATTGTAGGCAGATTCTTTACCACTGAGCCACCAGGGAAGCCTCAGCAAGCCAAACTGGAGTCATTATCTGAATATATACATTTTCTTAATAAAATAGGATTCAATCATATGGGAAAATCTAGGACTGACTTAACTCCATTGAGAGATCTAGAATAATTCTTTGCTTGTAATGTCTTCCTACCACAACAGAACAAAGGGACTGAGGATTACAGACCTTATTTTGGAGTGGTTAATGGAGCCAATCAAAAATTCAATTTGATTGATGGAATTATGATTGATTATGAAAAAATTCTGTTCCTCTGACCCTATATTTAACAAAAATCCATAATTTCAGGACACAATAGAAAAAAATTCTTTGGCTCCACTTGGTTATTAAGCAACTAACCACTGGCTTTTTATTTCTCATATTGAAATTTCTAAAGAAGATGAAATGAGGAATGACATAGAAACTGGAGGTTTCTTGCAGAAGTTGATTAGATCCATGAGAAGGGAGATGGATCACCTCTCCTTGGATGAATCATAATGTTTTTAGCCGTGGGTTTGTGTGTTTTTGAATATAGGAGTAACCAGTTTTGAATACAGGAGTAACCAGTTTCTACCAGTACATTCAGCATATTCAGAACAAAGCATGAAAAGTATGATCTGAAAATCATGATCAATAACAAATTTGAACACCAAAATTTCAAATTCCAGTGAACACTGTTTTCCTACCGTTGGGCTGTACATGTGGCAAGCTGTAATAAGATGGCAGTGCTCATTCTGTCAGCTTTTGCGACAAATATTTTACAAACAGTAACGTACTAATCTTCCTGACAACCGCCATTGGTTTTATTTTACAGATAAAATAACTGAGATGCAGGGAGCTCAGTTCACCTTTTTCTAGTTACTGAGACAGTAAATACAGAGCCGGAATTGAACTCAGGATCTATCTAATCCATATTCGATAGATATGATATCTATGTAATACATATTCGATAGATAAACTGTGGAAAATTCTTAAGGAGATGGGAGTACCAGACCACCTGACCTGCCTCTTGAGAAACCTGTGTGCAGGTCAGGAAGCAACAGTCAGAACTGGACATGGAACAACAGACTGGTTCCAAATTGGAAAAGGAGTACGTCAAGGATGTATGTTGTCACCCTGCTTATTTAACTTATATGCAGAGTACATCATGAGAAACGCTGGGCTGGAGGAAGCCCAAGCTGGAATCAAGATTGCTGAGAGAAATATCAATAACATCAGATATGCAGATGACACCACCCTTATGGCAGAAAGTGAAGAAGAACTAAAGAGCCTCTTGATGAAAGTGAAAGAGGAGAGTGAAAAAGTTGGCTTAAAACTCAACATCCAGAAAACTAAGATCATAGCATCCAGTCCCATCACCTCATGGGAAATAGATGGGGAAACAGTGGAAATAGTGACTGACTTTATTTTGGAGGGGCTCCAAAATCACTGTAGATGGTGACTGCAGCCATGAAATTAAAAGATGCTTACTCCTTGGAAGGAAAGTTATGACCAACCTAGACAGCATATTGAAAAGCAGAGACATTAGTTTGTCAACAAAGGTCCATCTAGTCAAGGCTATGGTTTTCCAGTGGTCATGTATGGATGTGAGAATTGGACTGTGAAGAAAGCTGAGGGCTGAAAAATTGATGCTTTTGAGCTGTGGTGTTGGAGAAGACTCTTGAGAGTCCCTTGGATTGCAAGGAGATCCAACCAGTCCATCCTAAAGGAAATCAGTCCTGAATATTCACTGGAAGGACTGATGCTGAAGCTGAAACTCCAATACTTTGGCCACCTGATGCAAAGAACTGACTCAGTGGAAAAGACCCTGATGCTGGGAAATATTGAGGGCAGGAGGAGAAGGGGATGACAGAGGATGAGATACTTGGATGGCATCACCGACACAATGGACATGGGTTTGGGTGGACTCCGGGTGTTGGTGATGGACAGGGAGGCCTGGCGTGCTGTGGTTCATGGAGTCGCAAAGAGTCAGACATGACTGAGCGACTGAATTGAACTGAACTGAATCCATATTCATGATCTTAAGATATCCCTCCATGCCACAAAATTCATGAGAGACAAAACATTCTTGAAAGTATACAGGCAATTCAAATTCATGATTCAGATTATTTTCACTCATGAATCTCATGAGTAAACCTTTCAAAATTCAGTATGTCATTCATTTATCATTATGTACATCAGTTTCCATCAGCTATTTCTGTCCTTTTCTCAATAATAGATAAGAAATACAGTATCAGCATTAAACAGTGGAGCCACTTGGATTTTCCCAGTGTTAAAGTCATGAATTAAAAAAAAAACAGTCATGAATAAGATCTGTCTTATACAGCCTGACCACTTTGAATAAAGGGTGTATTATACATAATTGCTATGTTATATGTGTGTGCGTGTTGGTAGTATGATTGACCCTGGGCTTTGGTTAAATGCATATGGTTTTCACTGGTGCTATATAGGATTCCATAAGATTTTCTTATAAAATAGAAGAATCACACAATTGCTCTGGTATAGTATACACACTATACAAGCACAGACTCTATAGCTAGGTTGCCTGGGTTCAAATCCTGACTGTCACATCTTACCATTGTCACTTTGGATAAGTTACTTGATCTCCCTGGGCCTCCATAAAACTACTCTGTAAAATGGGAGCAATAGTGGAAGTCCCCTTACGTGTCATCAAGAGGACTGAGCCAGTGAATCCATTAAAAAGCTTCTCTGGGTCAGAGGCTGGGAATCCATCCTCTGATGCCCACTGCCTGAACTGTCCCCAAGTCAGTGAGACCAAACCTGGCAAGAGGATGGGTGAATGAATGGTTGATGCCTTTTTAGTCTGACAGGTTTACCACTGTATGCACGTGGTGGATAAGAATGTGCAGCCTTCTAGGGTACAATCACTTACTCTCCCTCTGTGTTGGCAAAGGTGTAGTTCCACTGGCCACTGGCATCCATGCATCTTGGTCCTTCCTCTAAGCCCAGCGCAGCCACAATGACACAGTAGCCAGAGCCTGCAATCCCGAGGAGTGCGGCCAGTATAGAAGACAGCATCTAGGGAAGGGAGAACCACCAGCAGTGAGGCGCAGAACATCACAGCTCCGCCTTAGGGGCCATTTCCCCACCAGAGCGGGAAGACCTACCGCGCATCTTTTGCCACAGTTTTCGTGGCCACAGCAACCGCAGCAGTCTTCCTGGTCCAGCCCGATGAAGGTGAATGCCGGCACGAACATCTGGTTAGAAAGCACGCAAGTTGAAGTCATTGACTCTCCCCAGGTCCATAAGGGTCAGTCAATCTAAGCATCTTTTGGTAAAACATTTTTCTTTCCGATACTGCTGAAAGTCTTTGGGTTAGGCTGACCAAATATCTCAGAGAACATAAACTCTGAGGAGAAGAGAAAAACCTTCAAAGTGTAATACCTGATTATTTTTATGTAGTGTGTCCCATTAGGCAGGGTCAGGATGCAGCATGGGGGGGTACAATAATAACCCATAAATGTTAATTCCATAAGAGTTCATAACATAGTTCCAGATGCAAACTGTTTGGAAAATATTAAACCCTGTCTTTAAATCTGTTTGTTGGTTGGTTTGTTTGCCC
Source organism: Odocoileus virginianus (assembly GCF_023699985.2). NCBI lineage: Eukaryota > Metazoa > Chordata > Mammalia > Artiodactyla > Cervidae > Odocoileus > Odocoileus virginianus. The sequence goes on along the minus strand of NC_069677.1, from coordinate 57,703,743 downwards.
TTGCAAAGCATGGGAGATAACAACAAAACTTTGAGAGAATAATTAAAATTTTTTTATAAACAAGACAGGAAAACTCAGTACAGGCGCACTGCTTCATTGAAGACACCACGGCATGACTGTAACGTCACAATAAAGCTCTTAAAATGAGTTTGAAATCCTTTGAGTTCAAGATCAAAAGAAGTTTAAACAGGCAAGGTATTGTATTGAAGACAAATGATTAGGAAATCAACTATACCTCAATGAAACAAAACAAGACAAAAACTGACCTGAGAACTCATGGGAGAAAGAAAAACAAGTGATTGTGTTAGCATGATAGTAATGCTTAAATTCAAAGCAGATTTGTCATACCAGAGTTAGTGTATTAAGTTTAAATATCATTTACTTGACTAAGAAAAATATTCTGTATGGTATTAGCAGTTCCATAGAACTCCTCTTCAAAATTCACAATCCCAGTATTTTTCAAAGTGGCAAAGCCAAGTTTGTCCACATTCTTTCCAGGCTATGGTCGAAGCTAATACTTTCAGTTCCCAGGTTGGCAGGCAAATTCCTCTCACTTCACTTAAAAACAAACCTTGGAAAAAACAACACATTCCACTATTAGCTTCAGACCGTGATTTGCTGCTAACTGAAGGATTTTCCCTAAACGCCACACCCCAGGCTTACATAAAGGAGAAAATTTATAGTCCTTTTTAAATAGCAGCGCTCTCACAATTCATAATTTTTCCCTGTCACAGATGTTTGAGAACAAACAGCGAAGAATTTGTATCCAAAACTCTGTTGATTTAGACAGAGAACTATCGGACTCCTCCCCGTTTCCCAGAGCGGATGTGAAATGAGTACCAACTCCAGGACTAGAAACTCTAGAGGTTCTCAAATCTGTTTGAAAAGCTAGTCTCTGTTCTTAGCTGTAAAGTAAGAGAATTTAGCAAAAAGGTAGAAATGGGGATTTTGTAAACCAACGTCTAGTAAAATGAATACCCTATACCTATCTCAACATTCCTTGATAAGTTTTCAAAATAAGAATGAACAAAAGTCCTGGATTTGGAAACATGCCTGACAGAAAACTTCTCATGAAAACATCTCATCTAACAGGAAAGATTTTTTTTTCAAGGCTGTAATGATTTCTGAACGACTCACCAGCAAGCCCCCTCCCAGGATACCGGAGAAGAACCACACGAAGCGGCTGAGATGGTTCTCAGAGGCATACTTGGTTTCCCCATTGGGAAAGTAAAGCAAAACATTCGCAACAATGCAGAGGGTGGCGAGCCACGCCAGCGAATGTCCGATGCATCGCGCGCATCTCCCGTAGCACATGCTGCTGGACTTTCTTTTCCCTCCGCTTCACTCCGCGGCTTGGCTCAGCGAGGGCCCTGATCCGATGAGAGCGTGCCCCGTCTGCGGGAGAAAGCAAACACAGCTCTCAGCCCATTCCTGCGAACTCTTAAATACTCTGATTCTTAGTCACCACCGGTGGATGAGGCACTTGGTTTTCATTGGTCCCGATTGCAGGCTCCGGTGGGGGTGGTGGGAGGGAGAGAACGTCCCGCCCTCCCGATGAAATCCTTGGGAGAACGAAGCCAGGGGCAGGAGCTGAGAAACAGGCTGTGTTACAGGCGAGAGAGAGATGATTCATCCTCCACAAGGAATTCACTGTGTAACTCCTTCACAGGGTTAAAAAAAAGTCCACAGGAAGGTCTAATTCAACTTCCCCGTAAATGCCCAGCGCCCACCGTTTAGCAGCGCTGGTGGAGGCTGCCCGTCTGCTCCGCGCAGCTCCTGGACGGCTTCCAGGCTGAGGGCTCTGTTCGCTTCCACCTCCGCGCTGATTTAGTCTGAGACCCGAAGCGGTCTCCGGAGCTGGAAGCTCGCATCCCTGTCTGCTAAAGGGTGTGGGAGCCATCACTCACAGATTAAAGGAGGCCGCTGGGAAAAGGACAGGGCCGCTTTCTTTCCTCTGCCTCTGGTGTCCTGGGCAGGACCGCGCCTGCTGTCCCGCCTTCCCGGACATCTGCCCCTAAAGCAAATCTGGCACCCACACAAAGGTGGCATTCGTCAACACAAAGGGCGCAGACGCCTTTATTCCCCAGTATTGCTCTCAGGCAGAGCGAGGCCAGCATGGGCCTAGGGAGACCTAGAGCCTGGGAAAAGAATAAAAAAAGAAGAAAGAAAAACAAAGGAACAGAAGAGAAAGGGACTTGGCAAGCGGAGTGGGGAAGCAAGATTGGGAGAGTCTGGGATTACTGAGAGAGGGCACAGGGCAAGTAGTGGTCTGCCAGCCAGATCCCAAGATGAGCTTTTGCAGGCCTGAAAGCACGTTAGACTAACTTTCTGCTCTGATTATTTTACAGAAGCAGGGATTGGATTCTGAATAGGTCTAGCCCTTGAATAGCAGGTGGCTCTGGCCAGGTGGGTAAGGGGAGGACTCATTGGCTAAGTGGGGCCAGGACTGAATGGACTCCATCACCAGGGCAAAATAGTGAATACAAAATAGAAGCCAAAGGCCAAGATGAAGGGTTGTTAGTTCACAAGAGGAAAGCGAGGAACTTCCCTGGGGGTCCAGTGGCTAACACTCCGTGTTCCCAATGTAGGGGGCCTGGGTTCAATCCCTGGTCAAGGAACTGGATCCCACATGCTGCAACCAATGATGCTTCGTGTTGCAGCTAAGACCTGGTGCAGCCAAATAAATAATTTTTTTAAAAAAAGAGGAAGGTGAATGCAGCTGATGAATCTAGAAGCTCAGGCTGAGGCCAGGGTTTAAAGGATTTGGACCAGATCTAGAGGGCAGAACACACGTCAAAACTGAGGAGCCAGCTGGTGTTAATGACATGGGATCCAGACTGGGAGAAGAATCGAAGAGGAAGCATGGCCTGTGCATACTAGAAAGGGTGGATGTTCAGACCGGCCTAAGAAATAGATGGATGGGAAACTGCGTGCAGACAGGGAGGCCCGGAATCACCCACCTGCTCAGGGGTAGGGAGGCAGGTCTTTGTATAAGACCATCACAGGACTTCCCTGGTGGTCCAGGGCTAAAGAATCCACCTTCCAATGCAGAAGATGCAGGTTTGAGCTCCGGTTGGAGAACTAAGATCCCATATGCTGCGGGGCAATGAAGCCTGCGGGATGGCTAGAGAAGCCTGCATACCACCACGAAAACCTAGCACAGCCAAATTAAATTAAATAAATGAATAAAGCAGAAGGAGCATTAAAAAAAGAAGAAGAACATCCCTCCATCACCACCAGGTATCCAACAACTGAGCGTGGGTGCCCTCTGTCATGGCTTTCGGTCCTACTGGGGATGATTCCACAGGGGTCAGAATGTGGGGTGGTAGTGCAGGTGAGTGACTGGGTCTAACTCTCCACTCTGCAGATCTATCCCACCTGTGGCCACAAAGGAGGTGAGCGACCCTTTGATGACTTCGCCTCCACGTGCTTAGATCCCCTTCCTCCTTCTCCCCCAACCCTTACAGTCAGCAGAGTCCGGGGAGGAGAACAGGGGGCTTGGAAAGAGAAAATCTGGGATGACAGCCCAGCTCTGCTCTCTGCCAGCTTTGAGGATCAGGCGAGTCACTTATATTCCTGGGACTCTGTGTTTCCTGCTCTCTGAGATAAAGGGCAGAACTCAACTGGTGGTTCTTAAGTTTTTGAGTCTTGTAATGATAAGGACTCTCCCCAGAAAAAGAAATATGCATTATGCAAATATACATGTGCAAAGTTAGAGATGACTGAACGACTAACACACACACATGTTTCACTCCCTTCCTGGGGATTCATGGACTCCCTGAAGCCCATTAGTGGATCCTGCCCCACGTTTCCCAAGATGTGGCCTGTCCAGAGATCACCTGCATGTCAGACACATATTCCAGTCCCTCGCTGGACATGCCAAACAGCAGTTTGTCACTGTGAGGGTCAAAGGACTGATGCTGAAGTCAAACCTCCAATTCTTTGGCCACCTGGTGCAAAGAACCAACTCGCTGAAAAAGGCCCTGATGTTGGGAAAAATTGAGAACAGGAGGAGAAGGGGGCAAAAGAGGATGAGATGGTTAGATGGCATCACTGACTCAACAGATATGAGTTTGAGTAAACTCCGGAAGATGGTGAAAGACAGGGAAGCCTGACTGCAGTCCATGGGCTTCAAAGAGTCCCCAACTCAGCTACTGAACAACAAGGGTTGGGGCCAGTCATCTGCATGTTTTACAAACATTTCAAGTGGATCTTGTGTTCACTCCATAAGATTTGGGGATCACTGGTCCAGTCCACAGCCCAGATTAAGTATCATTTGTGTTAGATGTTAACCTATGTTGGGAAGAACCCATGGAGGAGGGCATGGCAAGGCACTTCAGTATTTTTGCCTGGAGAATTCCGTGTACAGAGGAATTCCATGCCTGGCGGGGTACAGTCCATGGGGTCGCAGAGAGTCAGACATGACTGAACAACAATACTTTTTTTTTTAAGGCCACTGTCACTTCCAACGGCGTCTCAGCTCTACCAGAGAGTGCCTTTATGAACTGTGGGGACATGTCACAATTCATTATAGGCACTTTCAGGCTCAAGCTGACAAAATTATCCTGTAATATGGAGTCCCTTTCCCCTGCCCACCCTCTGTTTCTATCCCTCTGTGGGTAACCTAAAGCAGGGACTTTTCTGGCTTGAATTTTTGGTTTAAGAGCAGATATGGTTTTCTAGACAATTCCTTCAACCAGTTGGCTCTGGTCCTAGCCAGACATTGCCCCAGAGATGACCCTGGCCTTCCTCTTGGCTGTGAACCCTCAGCTTCCTGTGCAGAACTGTCATCGTCCTGGGTTTCTTTCCACTCTCCAACCCCCATCCATAGCTCTCCCACCAACTCTGCCTTCCTGTCTTCCTGTTCTGAGCCTTATCTTCTTTTGGAGCTTCAGGCTGTAGGATTCTACTCATGCATCCCCTCACGGAGGCCAGATGTGTGCACATATCACATACCGCTGTTCTGTTCTCATCCTTGAAATTATTCTGTGTGTTCGCTCGTTCCCTTTCTTCTTTCTCCCCGTCTCCTCCCCTCTGACTGTGAGACCCTTTCTGCCTTGTCCACTGTTGCTCCCCCAGGGCCTGGTACGCAGTAGGTGCGCCATATATTTTCACTGAGAGTTGGATGAATAAGGTAATGAACCGATGGCGTCTCAAGCCTCTTCTCCGCAGGCTGGTGCTCCAGTCCCTCCACCCGCACCTCTACTTCACCCCCCTCCGAGCACACAGGCTCCCCCGGAGCGTCGGAGTCCGCGGTGCTGCCCCTTGATCCTGACGGTGCCTGGCTATTTGGTTTGGGATGAGTTAGCAACAATTCCGCACCTCGTTTTCTGGCATTCATTCGTTCACCGGTGTTTATTGAGCTACTACTATGTCTTCCAAGTGCTGGGGATGTGGCAACAAACAGAACTTCCTGCTCTTAAGGAGACTGCAATCTATCAGAAGGAGCGAGACAAATTTTAAAAATAGCGCTTTAAAAAAACGTGTTGCGTACTGGTGATGAGTGCAGGAAAGGGGGATGACTGGGTGAGGAAGACGGCCTCTGAGTCAGGATAATAACAGAACCTACATCCCAGAGTTGCCATGTGTGAAGTGAGGCATTGCGTCTGAGGCACGAAGCACCTGGCATTTAACAGTCACTCCATAAATGTTACTTGTTATTACTCTTCTCATCAACACACTCTCCCGGGCAGGATGTCTGTACTCCATTTATGATTCCTTATATCTCGGTCCCTGGGATTCCATCACTCCAATATATACTAGATCCCTTTATTATTTTTTGTGACTAATTTTTAAGTACTGGAGTTCCCACAGATATTTAAAAGCTCACCTTTATCTCCCTCGTTCACGCGGGAATCAGCGCCATCCCATGAATACCTTTGGAAAGAGTGTTTTTTTACTGCACTACAAGGACGGCCGGCCTCCAAACACTGGAGCTGGTTCTCAGCCTCGCGTCTTGTGTGGGCCGTCCCCCTGCTGCGGGAGAGGCCCTGTTCTTCCATCCTGCCCCGGTCTGGCCCCCTCGGCTTTGCTCCCTAGACAAAGCTAGTGAAGTCATCACTTCTCCGTGACACCACCCATCACATCCCTGCCTGCCTCCCAGACTGGCTCATCCCTCCTACCTTGTCCCTGAACACACCCCACCGGGGACCAGTCAGGCCACAGTGCATTAATGCGCACAGCCAGCCGCCTGCCGAGCCCCACCGGGGTCCCCGAGAGCAGGCTGTCTTTTCTTCTTTGACGGCACAACATCCAGCTCAGTCAGGTGTTTAGTTGGGTCCCAATAAAGATCTGCTAAGTTTTGTTCAAGTACACAGACAAGTTGAATCTGCTCAGTTCTAAGATGATTTGCTTTTAAGCAATGCCCGGTCATATGAAAAGTTGGGCAAAATTGGCATTTGTTATACTTAAGCTCCTCAAATTTCTTTTTTGCCCGTCATGCACATGAGCAATTGTCATGTGCCTCTTACAGTGAGCTCTCCTGACTATTTGCTTTGTGTAACATACCTTCAAGAATAACTCCAGGGAAAATTGCTTTTGATTATATCAAGATAATAGCAGTGTAAGCATGGGTTGTAATGTTGGAAGAAGCCTCGATAGAGTGAATGGTTCAGCTTCCACCCCGTCACAGAATCTTTATGGTCATGTTATAATTAAATCCACAAGGGTTAAATTTTATAATTAAATCCACGAGACTCTTCCCAATGTCATCCAACTAGTGGGCAATAGAAAAGAGTTACGTTTAAGAACTAATATCAGTGATCTATGATTTTATGTGGTTGTGGCATTCTAAGAGGAAGATTTGAACTCAGGTCTCTTACCTTTTGGTTGCTTTCTGCCACATGTATTTTGCCTTTCTTGTTGGAAAAGCACTGGATTCTCACTCATTTGACCCTTGAGAAACATAACCATTCATACATACTAACCATACTCAGAGTTTGGGATTCTCACCCATTTGACCCTTGAGAAACATAACCATTCATACATAGTAACCATACTCAGAGTTTTTTATTTCTGGGATTTTTGCCTCCCCTCCACTTTGTTTTTTAATATTTATTTATTTGACCTGCTCTGAGTCTTAGTTACAGCACGTGGAATATTTGATCTTCATTGCAGCATGTGGGATCTTTAGTTGCAGTATGTGGGAGCTGGTTCCCTGGGTCAGGGGTCAAACCCAGACTCTCTGCCTTGGGAGCACAGAGTCTTAGCCACTGGACTGTCAGAGAAGGCCCTAGAGCTTTTTTGATTATAAGTAACAGAAGCCAGTTCCCGTTTCTTTAACTAAAGGGACATTAGTCATGAATTCCAAGGTAGGGATGTAGCTAGGATGATGAAACCATGGACAAGGAGAACCAAACTCTGTGGGAAATCCAGGATGTCCTTCTTACTCTCTGTCTTAAGTCTTTGACTCTTCTGTTTATAACTTTATTCTTTGTAATGAAAGAAAAGAATTCTTTTCTCTGTTGCGTGAAAAAGTATGGCTACTGACAATACCCAAGTTTACAGTTTTTCCTCTGTTCAAGAGACCCTGCCAACTCCAGGTTCTGAGGGAAGGGAGCAGCTGCATTGGACAAGACTGGACTGCGACACACGCCCGTGGCTGGGGGGCCTGAACAATGTGGCTGCCAGGAGCCAGTTCTGCAACCGGGCGGATGGGGGAGCAGGCATCCTCAGGAAGAGGTGAGCGCTGGAGCAGGTGGAGAAGCCAGGCGCTGTTCTGTATGTGAAACTGTAAGCAGGGTGCACAACCACAGTAAGAGGCAGGCAGAGAGCGGGAGCAGTTGTGAGCCGTCTTGGATGAGGATGTGGAGAAAAGGGGACTTTTGTATCCTGATGGGATTATACACTATGGAAAACTGTATGGCAGTCTCTCAAAGAATTAAAAATAGAACTACTATATGATCCAACAATTCCATTCCTAGGTATATATCTGAAGAAAATGAAAACACTAACTCAAAAAGATTCATGCACCCCAATGTTTATAGCAGCATTATTTAAAATTGCCAAGATCTGGATGCAATCTAAGTGTCCATGAACAGATGAATGGATAAAGATGTATTCACACACACACAGACACATGTATATACATATACATATATATATATATATACACATATATAAATATTACTCAGCCATACAAAGGAGTGAAATTCTGTCATTTTCAATGATATGGATGGACCTAGAGAGTAATATACTTGGTGAAAAAAGTCAAACAGAAAGACAAATACTCTATGTTATCACTGTGCAAATCTAAATATAAAACAAATGGAAATGCAAACCAAAAAAAAAATAAGCTTCTTGGCCCAGGATTAAACCAGGATTTACCTTTACCCTCATCCATTTCCTCCTCAATACACTCATCCTCATCTGGTAGTTTTAGTTCAACATCTCACAGCCATCATCTTGCCCCCTCATTGAGTCACGGAATCTCCTTGGCCTCACAGACATTTTCAGACAAGACACCTCCTGGGATGCCTCATCCATGTTCTGAAGCCCAAGGTGTGGATCTTCTTGGAGGCTGGCTGCTCTGGAAAGGGATGAGTGAGCCGAAGGTTCAGAGCATGCCTGTGAAACCAGCGCACAAAAACTTTTAGGGAAAAGTTTTCTGATCTGAGTGTCATTTCTTGTGGTTTGTAATAGAGCCTGCCGTGTGAGATGGTAAGGAGAGACTGAGTGGGTCTCAATGCGCTGTGGGTATCTAAAACCAAACACCCTAATTTAGCCCAAAGGGAACAAGGACTCTCTTAAGGTGGGACCAGGACTCTGCATTGTAAGAAAGCTCCCCAAGTGAGTCTAACGCACAGCCTGAGCTTAAATCCACTGATGCAGGGGGCCCAACTTTCTAGTCACTTTAGAAATGAGGCCATCGAGATCCAGAAGGTTTCATTTCAGTTTAGAAGAAAAGCCATAGATAATTAAAACAAAAACAAGCCCTCAGCAGTGAAAAGTGATGAACTCATCTGTTTGTGCGTGAATGAATTCATTTTGCACCTGGTCAACCGGGCGATTCCCTTTGTGGTTTTTTTTTTAATCTTCCCCAGATCCCAGTTGCCTTTGGGGAGAATGAGAGAAACTATTATCCAGTTACTGTGCATTAGAGGAGGGAGGGAGCGACACTTAAATACCACGTAGACATGCGCCCGTCTTCTCAGGCTGTAACTGAACTTTCCAGCCGTCGAGGGCTTTACAGGTGAAGGGCTGAGCCCCGCCAGGGTTGCGATGCAGCCTGAGGTCACACGGCTGGGGAGTGACACACTCTGGACCCCTCCTGCCCAGGAGCTGATGACTCAGACACTCATGCTCTTCCCTCCACACGCTGGGCTTTTCTCTATTATTTCACCACACCCTTTCCGGTGAAAAATGTTGACCAGATTTGAGGGCTTTTTACCTGGCATTTCTGAATAACATAATTCCCAGACATTAATTGTTTGGGTTCTACTTGAATTAGATAAATGATTTTTGAAGTTCACTTGGAATAAATTAGGAGTATGGAATTAACAGATACATACTATTGTATATAAAATAGTTAAACAATAAGGATTATAGCACAGGGAACTATATCCAGTATCTTATAATAACCTATAATGGAAAAGAATTTTTAAAAAGAATATAGCTATATACATACATGCATGAGTGTGTGTTAAGTCACTTCAGTCGTAGCCGAGCCTTTGTGACCACATGGACTGTAGCCCATCAGATTCCTCTTGTCCATGGGATTCTCCAGGCAAGAATACTGAAGTGGGTTGCCATGCCCTCCTCCAGGGGATCTTCCCAACCCAGGGATCAAACCCACATCTCTTATGTCTCCTGCATTGGCAGGTGGGTTCTATATCACTAGAGCCACCTGGGAAACCCTTATGCATATATATGTATAGCTAAATCACTTTGCTATACACTTGACACTAATTCAATATTGTAAATCAATTAGACCTTAAAAAATAAACAAAATTTTAAAATTAAGTTAACTTGATGTTTTCAAATGAGAAGACTTTCCACCAACATGGATTGTTTGGGTAGAACCCTGGTAGACAGCATAGAATGAAGGTTAGAGCCAGTATTTCATGAACTTGGCTTTGTTTATCAACAATCAAGATATGTGGACCATTAATAGTTAAAAATTAGTGGTGCACATATCATGAGGAAGAAGGCGGAAAAGTAGAAGCAGTGACAGATTTTATTTTCTTGGACTCCAAAACTGCTGTGAACAATGATTGCAGCCATGAAATTAAAAGATGCTTGCTCCTTGGAAGGAAAGCTGTGACAAACCTCAACAGTGTATTAAAGGCAAAGACATCACTTTGCCAGCAAAGGTCCATATAGTCAAAGCCATGGTTTTTCTAGTAGTCATGTATGGATGTGAGAGTTGGGCCATAAAGAAAGCTGAGCACCAAAGAATTGATGTTTTTGAACTGTAGTTCTGGAGGTGACTCTTGGGAGTCCTTTAGACTGCAAGGAGATCAAGCTAATCAATCCTAAAGGAAATCAACCCTGAATATTCATTGGAAGGACAGATGCTGAAGCTGAAGCTCTAATACTTTGACCACTTGATGTCAAAGAGCTGACTCACTGGGAAAGATCCTTATGCTAGGAAAGATTTAAGGCAAAAGGAGGAAGAGGGTGGCAGAGGATGAGATGGTTAGATGGCATCATCTACTCAATGGACATGAATTTCAGCAAACTCCAGGAGATAGTGAAAGCCTGGCATGATGCAGTTCATGGGGTCATAGAGTTGGACACGACTTAGCTACTTAACAACAATAACAGTAGGTAAAAATAAGAATAATTTATTTATTTTTCTAGATTCAGTATAGGAGAGAAGTAATAAAACCTGTTTTCATTTCCTTAACCCTGGTCTAACATGTAAAGGATTTCCCCACTGGCCCTTTGAGCTTATATTAAAAAAAATACATATTTGCCTTTCATTTTTCCAGAAAGGTTGGGGTGGAACCCTCTCCCCTCCTTTCCTGTCATTTAAAATTCAGCCCAGTGGAGCTTCTGTCAGGCAGCACAGAAGACCACACGAGAGAAGCCAAGGGAGGCGGGCTCTGAGCTGATTTTTAGGCATCACTTTCCAGGGGCCCTGGCAATAGTAGAGCGTGTATGCGTGTGTGGTTGAACTCTGAGTTAAAAACACTCCTCCTGTTGTTCAGTTTTCAGTCATTACTGTGACTTCAGCACGCTCTGAGACAGACTGAAGCATAAATAAGAGGCAACGTGAACTTTCTCCAAGTAACCTTTCCAAGTTGGTGAGTTAATCCTCCACCTAGCCCTCACAGGCTTCACTCTCAGTCAAACTGGTTTTGAGGCTGTCAGTCAAATGCCATTATGGCACAATTCCCACCGATACTCAACGAGCTGAAAACTTGGGTTACTGTTGATTTTGCCCTAGGGAATTTTACCCAGAATAGAAGACTTGGGGTGTGGTGTGTGTGTATATGAGAGAGACAGACAGATTCAAAGAAACTTAACAGACTTCCTTGCATGCAAGGCTCAGTTCTGGCCAAAGTGGATGCTGACCTTACTTTCTAACTCCCTGTTCATAGTCTCCATCTGGCCCGATGCAGGAGAACTGAAGTCTGAGTTAGCATGATCCCAGGATCTAGTACAAACACCACGCCTCAGATTTCCTTCCCAGAAAGGGAGCTGAGACTCTAAATTAGCTGAATCACCTAGTAACAACTCCCTTCATTGTCTTACCTTACAAAAACACAGTCACGCACCACGGGAACCCTGCTGGGAAACTCATTCCGTTTTCAAGTTAAACCGTTAGCCTGACCTATTTCAAATGACTAAAAGGTTCTTTAGAGAGGCATGGTTTTTCAACAAGGCCTTCACAGTGATTCAGAAATCACTTTTTCAGACCTAGACGGTGAGGACAACTTGAGTAAAAATGGCAAAGGGCCTGAAATACCAGATTCAAAGATAAAAATCATCCAGAATATTTCTGTTTTTAAGATTTAAAAAAAATTTTTCTTGATGTGGACCATTTTTAATGTATTTATTAAATGCGTCATGATATTACTTCTGTTGTTTATGTTTTGTTTTGGGGCATGAAGCATGTGGGATTTTAGCTTCCTGACCAAGGATTGAACCTATGAAGTCCTACACTGGAAGGTGAAGTCTTAACCAGTGGACCACCAGGGAAGTCCCCCTTGTCTGGAGTATTTTTAATGCATTTGCTCCTTGCCTAATAAAAACCAAATAAGCTCCTTTGTGAGAGCCTTCAGGATCGCTGTCTCTCCGAGCCATTAAATCAGGAATCTGGGCTAGAGATGCCAGCTGTCAAGGAGACGTTATTAAAGCCGGCGTAGGATGTGGAAGTCCCGGTCTCCTTGCATCGGCCTTGGCAGAAGTGGCTCTGGCTGCTCCCCTCCCCGCTGACGAGAGCGCAGGGGTGCGTGGTTGCGGGACCTTGTCTCTCTTGACTGCCTCCTCCTCCAGTTCCCGGGCTGTCTTCTCGATGGCCTTGCTGTCTTCTGTGATGGCCACATGTCTGTAAGAATCAGAGTCTCAGGCACAGGTTTGGCGTGAGGTTTGTGTGAGTTCCTTTCTGACTTTTTTTTTAAACAAAAGAGGAAGAACATGGACACAAATAAGTGGAAAGCCTTTTTTCCTTTGAATCATATATATGACATTTCATATGTGGTCTTCTAGCTTCTAGCAGTAAACAATCTGTAATTGGAAGACCAGGGTTTAATCTTGTGGCAGGAAGATTTCCTGGAGAAGGGAATGGCAACCCACTCCAGTATTCTTACCTGAAGAGTTCCACGGGCAGAGGAGCCTGGTGGGCTTCCAGATCGTGGGGTCGCAAAGAGTCAGATGTGACTCAGCGACTAACACACACACTTCTAGCTTCTTACAAGGTAGTAAAACCTATTTGAAAGTTATGGCGTTTCTCAGCGTTGGATCTGGCAACTGTCAGTGAGGAGAGGAGCCTCAAAACCATCTGTGCCAACCATAACAGTGGATGCTTGGACCCTTGTCCCCTCTCCCACACAACAATGGGCAGAAGTTTGGGGAGCTGAAGGCAGGGGCCTGCTCTTCTATGGGACATGAGGACACTGACCGTGATAACTGGTCTCTGATGGGAACACTCCTACACAAAGATTGCTGTGGATCTGCAGTGGCCTTTGAGACGCCCCACCCCCCCAATGCTGGAATGGAAAGGGGACCCCACTGACCCCCAGACACAGACAGCAGCAGGGCTCTTCATGGCCATAGTGGCCTCAAAATGCACTGGATCAAATTGGAAGATATGGATTCAGAGGATTCTTCTTTAGAGAAGACATTAAAGACATGATAAATATGAATGGAAAGCAAAAAGTTATGAAAAGTAGCCTTATAAAAAATTTTAAATCTTGTTGAGTGAACACAGAAGAGAGGAAAAAATAGTATTAAAAGTGCATAAAACCAGAAAAAAAAAATGTTATGGGGGGGGACTTCCCCAGTGGCGAGGTGGATAAGAATTCTCATGACAAGGGTGGGGACACAGGTTCAGTTTCTGGTCTGGGAAGATTTCACATGCAGTGGACCAACTAAGCTCCTTCCGCACAGCTGCGGAGCCTGTGGGCTACAGCTCACTAGAGCCCGTGCATCTACAGCCTGTGCCCCGCACCACGAGAGGAACCGCAACGGGAAGCTCATGAGCCTCAACGGAGAGTGGCCCACACTCACCCCAACGAGAGAACACCATGCTCAGCAACCAAGACCCAGCACGGCTAAAATAAATATAAGTAAAGAAATAAAATGCATGCTGGGGAATTCATAAAGAAAAATATTTACATAAGAGGATGAAGATCCTTGACAAATTCACTTTGTATGTGTTTTCTAAAAAGGATGTTCAGTTCAGTTCAGTTGCTCAGTCATGTCCGACTCTTTGCGAGTCCATGAACTGAAGCACACCAGGCCTCCCTGTCCATCACCAACTCCCGGAATTTACCCAAACCCATGTCCATTGAGTCGGTGATGCCATCCAGCCATCTCATCCTCTGTCGTCCCCTTCTCCTCCTGCCCTCAGTCTTTCCCAGCATCAGGGTCTTTTCAAATGAGTCAGTTCTTCACATCAAGGGGCCAAAGTATTGGAGTTTCAGCTTCAACATCAGTCCTTCCAATGAACACTCAGGACTGATCTCCTTTCGGATGGACTGGTTGGATCTCCTTTCAGTCTAAGGGACTCTCAAGAGTCTTCTCCAACACCACATTTCAAAAGCATCAATTCTTCTGCACTCAGCCTTCTTTATAGTCCAACTCTCACATCCATACATGACCACTGAAAAAACCATAGCCTTGACCAGACGGACCTTTGTTGACAAACTAATGTCTCTGCTTTTTAATATGCTGTCTAGGTTAGTCGTAACTTTCCTGCCAAGGAGTAAGCATCTTTTAATTTCATGGCTGCAATCACCATCTGCAGTGATTTTGGAGCCCAGAAAAATAAAGCCTGCCACTGTTTCTGCTGTTTCACCATATATTTGCCATGAAGTGATGGGACCGGATGCCATGATCTTAGTTTTCTGAATGTTGAGCTTTAAGCCAACTTTTTCACTCTCCTCTTTCACTTTCATCAAGAGGCTCTTTCATTCTTCTTCACTTTCTGCCATAAGGGTGGTGTCATCTGCATATCTGATGTTACTGATATTTCTCCCAGCAATCTTGATTCCAGCTTGTGCTTCATCCAGCCCAGCATTTCTCATGATGTACTCTGCATATAAGTTAAATAAGCAGGGTGACAATATACAGCCTTGACGTACTCCTTTTCCTATTTGGAACCAGTCTGTTGTTCCATGTCCAGTTCTAACTGTTGCTTCCCGACCTGCATACAAGTTTCTCAAGAGGCAGGTCAGGTGGTCTGGTATCCCCATCTCTTTCAGAATTTTCCACAGTTTATTGTGATCCACACAGTCAAAGGCTTTGGCATAGTCAGTAAAGCAGAAATAGATGTTTTTCCGGAACTCTCTCACTTTTTCAGTGATCCAGCAGATGTTGGCAATTTGATTTCTGGTTCCTCTGCCTTTTCTAAAGCCAGCTTCATCATCTGGGAGTTCACAATTCACGTACTGTTAAAGCCTGGCTTGGAGAATTTTGAGCATTACTCTACTAGCGTGTGAGATGAGTATAATTGTGCGATAGTTTGAGCATTCTTTGACATTGCCTTTCTTAGGGATTCGAATGAAAACTGACCTTTTCCAGTCCTGTGACCACTGCTGAGTTTTCCAAATTGCTGGCATATTGAGTGCAGCACTTTCACAGCATTGTCTTTCAGGATTTGAAATAGCTCAACTGTAATTCCATCACCTCCACTAGCTTTGTTTGTAGTGATGCTTCCTAAGGCCCACTTGACTTCGCATTCCAGGATGTCTGGCTCTAAAAGGATGTAGATAAGAGTTTTCCCCTCATTTTCATTCTTCCTTCAGAGTTTCTGAGCAACATGAGGATCCTTCATTCAATAAATACTTACCAAGTAATGCAGTGGCATGCATGAGCCTGAGAGCTTTACATGTACATCTCACTGACTTCCCACAGCAACCTTTCAGAGTAGGCACTGTTAGAAACACCATCACACAGGTAATCAGTTGTAAGGGACTCTCCCAAGATATTTCAGTTTGTCACAGTGGCAGAACTTGGGTTCAGGCAGTCTGGATCCAGAGCCCACTCTCTTAACCACTACAATGCCTCCAACCCAGGTTGCTTGCTCAGATGAGAAAAGGTATTGCCACAAATGTTAATACCACTTTAAGTAAAATACACCTAGAGCCCAGATGCACATCATATGGTACATCCACCTGGTGGTATGAGTGTTAGTCACCCAGTCACTTCCCACTCTTTGCAACCCCGTGGACTGTAGCCTGTCAGGCTCCTCTGTCCATGGGATTTCCCAGGCAAGAATAATGGAGTGGGTTCCCATTTCCTTCTCCACGGGACCTCCTTGACCCATGAATTGAACCCACGTCTTCTGCATTGCAGGCAGATTCTTTACCAGTCCAGCCATCAGGAAAGACCCCTATTGGTTTCTAAATACCATTCTCTGATCAAGGGAACCAAGACCTTTTGGAGAGATGGCTGATTCCAGGGCTGACGCAGCAGAAAATGAGATGATTCTGGACTGTCTTGTGCTCTGAGTTCTGTAATGATCAGCCAGGTGTGGCCACAAGAGGAGGCACGAGAGAAGCCTGGGAAAACTAAATCTGTTATACTCACAGTCCTGGAAGCAGGATGCCACACAGTGCCACGTGGAAGGGACACCAGGCTGGTCAGAAGCCACAAGAGGCAGGAGTGAGGCGAGGGGCCTAGGCCGCCACTGGTGGAAATCCAAGGGCAGCACAAGGCAGGCAGGGTGAGCAAGCTAGGACTGGCTAGCTTGAATAATACCAGCAGGCTCTAAGCTATAGGGTATTTCCTAATTGCCTGGCACCTGGCCCTGGGATGATGAAGACGGAGGAATAATGCCTCCTGGGCCCTCCAGGGCCAGAAAAGGGACATCTGGCCTTGGACTGATTAGTTTGCACATCAAAGGCATGCTGGACCTTTGCTATCTCTAAGAGCTGACTGGCCCCAGGAGGACTAGTATCTGCCCAGCCAGAAAGGTTATTAAGATACTGAAGCTTCATAACATATACTCGTGTATATATAGAAAATAAAAAATACAAGGCATACAGCCAGAAAGTAAGGGATTACTTACGGCATGATGGGTACCTGTCAAAGGGACACAGGGCCCAGTTTTGTTTTCTTTTTAATTTTATTTATTAATCGAATAAAAGTGAAACTGAAGGTGTCAGTCGCTCAGTCATGTCTGACTTTTTGAGACTCTATGGACTGTAGCCCGCCAGACTCCTCTGTCTGTGGAATTCTCCAGGCAAGAATACTGGAGTAGGTTGCCATTCCCTTCTGCGGGGGATCTTCCTGACCCAGGGATTGAACCCAGGTCTCCTGCATTGCAGGCAGGTTCTCTATTGTCTGAGCCATCAGAGAAGCCCTTTGTTTTTCAATTGTACATTAACTATTAACTTTACTTATTTATTCATATTTCCGGCTGTCCTGGGTCTTCGTGGCGGCACGGGCTTTCTCTAGCTGCGGTGCACAGGCTTCTCACTGCCGTGGCTTCTCTTGTTGTGGAGCGTCGGCTCTGGGACGTGTGGGCTTCAGTAGTTGCCACTCCTGGGCTCTAGAGCGCAGGCTCACTAGCTGTGGCACATGGGCCTAGTTGCTCTGTGGCATGTGGGATCTTCCCAGATCAGGGAGGGAACTCGTGTCCCCTACATTGGTAGACAGATTCTTAGCCACTGGCCCATGAGGGAAGTTCCATGGGCTAGTTTAAAAGGGTTTTTCCAGGCCAGATCTGGAGCAGTTTGAACATTAGTAATGAAATATGAGTCAATGAACAAAATGGGAATTCACAAGTTTATGGAGCTATTAGTTCATTAAAAGTTTGATGAAAATGTAATATTGACATTGTATTAAAGTATCTCTGTACAAAATGCTTACTCTTCACAAAGGGGAAAAGCGTAACTGGATAAGCCTAGTGGACACAAACTTAAATCGAGTGATCCAAGTTAACATCACTGGTAGTGAGACTAACGGGTACCATGAACCACTGGGTAGGATGCAAGGAGGACGCAGCAACCCTTGGTGGACTTGAACACAGCCCCCATAATCCCACCTCCTTGTATTCATGCCCTTGTAGAATGTCCTCATCATGAGTGTAAGTGGGACTGTGACTTCATTCTATTAAGTAGGCTATGACAAAGGGGCTGGGGTGTCATCTGCAGTTGTCTTACGTCATGAAAACCTCTGTGTTACCAGAAGAACCATTCTAGGGTCTTGCTGACTTTGAAGAGGCATAAGCTCTACAACCAAAATGAAGTAAATCCTGCCGGCAACCTGGGTGAGTTTGGAAGCAGGTCCTTCCCCAGGACAACCAGAAGATGACAGCTCAGCCCTCGAATGCACTATGAAACAGCCTCACAGAGCACTCAGCTACACTGAGCCCAAAGTCCTGGCCCACAGACACTGTGAGATCACAAATGTGCGCTGTTTTCATCTGCCCAGTTTACAGTAATTTACTGTGCCGGATAGCAAGTGAGTACAGTCGCTTCTACAATATTCCTGCCAGAGATGCCTGCAATATTAGAATGCGTGAAGGTAATGGAAGTAAGGAGACAATAATGAAAGAAGCTAGATTAAAGGACACTAGGACACATAGCAACTAAACACAAAGGACAATCTTGGATTGGGACCTGGGGGAAAACTCTTGTTATTGAGAACATTATTGGGAAATTTGAATATAGACTGTGAATTAGATAAGAACATGTTATGAATATTGAATTTCCTGATTTTAAGCATTGTTTGGCAGTTATATAAGAAAATAATAAAGAAAGATAGCAAACTGTTAACTACTGGTGAATCTAGATGAAACCTACCCACGAGTATTTGGCATTATCCTTGCAACTTTTCAGTAAACCTGAAATTATTTCAAAATAAAAAGAATTAAAAAAAATGTTAACATGAGATTTCATTTCAAAATGGTACTGGAAATAATTCCAGCTCTATTGCCACTTTGGGAAATTCAGGGGACTTAGGAACTATGTCATATAAGGTACTCACTACCGAGTTACATAGATATGAAGAATGTGAATAATACAGAACCTTTGATCACCTTGTATGGGTTTGGTGCCTGTTATCAGAAATTTGACGTAGAGACTTGCCCTTTGGGACTAAGCCTCACACATCATTCACTTACGGTCCTGGGGTTGGTGTGCAGGAGTTAGGGTGGCGACACGTAATGAGCTCACTAGGGGCATCGCCCAGACTCCCTTTGGGCCTGAGACCCTGGATCCCTGTCTGCTGAGAGTGTGCTGGGCGTGTCAGCCAGCCCCAGCTGAGGATGTCTGTGGGCCTTGCTCCCAGCCTAACGAAGCTGCCTCAGCTGAGGAAAGGCCCTGCCAGAGGGCAACCCACTTCTGATGACTGAGGAGGAGAAATAGACCCTTGCTTCCATAAAGACAACTTGGAAGGGCCCTTCTGCTCCGAGGCTCCCAGTGGGGTTAGCTGAAGCTCCTGAAGGAGCAGCATCATAGTTCAGTTTCCCCTGTTCCCCAGTCCTGTCTCCTGCACTGACCTCACAAGCGATGATCGCAGCGTACTCAGTCACTCAGTTGGGTTTGACTGTTTGCGACGCTGTGGACTGTAGACCCCAGACTCCTCTGTCCCTGGGATTCGTCAGGCAAGAACACTGGAGTGGGTTGCTACTTCCCTGCACCCTCCCTAAGAAACCTTCTCCAAGGCCATCTCCACCCCAAGTCTGTTTTCCGGTAAGCTGATCTTCAGCAGTGGCTCCTTCAAGCCCACAGAGCTGCCTCCTGATCACATAGCTAGGCTGCCTGGCTACATAGCCGCTCTCTCCTATGGACTGCTGATAGGAATGTTTCTGATCCATAACAAATGTGAATTTTAAAATTCAGATTCTGCTCTTTAAGCAATGTGGCAACAGAACCTAACGGAAGTGAGCTATTTTTCAGTCTTTCATCACAATGTTGTCATTCATGAAAAATTTATCTCTAATAATTTTGTTTACTTTAAACATAACAAAATTAGACAGAATAATGTAAAAATAAGGCCCCTGCAGATTCCTTCAGCCAGCTTCAACAGTTAGCCATGGCATGGACATCCCAGCTGGCACAGTGGTAAAGATACACCTGCCTGTGCAGGAGACAGAGGAGACACGAGTTTGATCCTTGAGTCAGGAAGATCCCCCGGAGGGGAAAATGGCAACCCACTCCAATATTCTTGCCTGGAAAATTCCGTGGACAGAGGAGCCTGGCGGGCTACAGTCCATGAAATCACAAAGAGTCACATGACTGAGCACGCACTACATTTCCTACAAATTGGTAGTTGGACCTGGAGGCTTCATCAGATGCAAGATACTTTTTTTCCCTTTTTTGACAAGACAACTTTTTAGGTGGGATTGTATTCTTTTATTAGGAGCCACCCATTTGATGATGCTCACCACTGTGAATGATCAACATCCAGATTCATTAGAAGTTACAAAATGGTGTATATTGTTGTTGCATTTTCACTTCTTAGCTGGCCTACTTTTATTTTATTTTTAAAACTTATTTATTTATTTGGCTATGCTAGGTCTTAGTTGCAGCACATGGGATCTTCCATCTTCATTGCAGCATACGGGATCTTTAGCTGCAACTTGCGGACTCTTAGTTGTAGCATGTGGGATCTAGTTCCCTGACCAGGGGTCAAACCTGAGCCCCCTACATTGGGAGCGCAGGGTCTTAGCCACTGGATATCACTGAACACCAGGGAAGCTCCAGCTGGCCTACTTTTTTAAAAAAGAACCTTTCGCTTGTCCATTATTTGGTGACTCAATGACACAGTTTGGACAAGAAAGAGTAAATGCTAGATTCTGTCCTGATTTACAAGTTTGCAAAATAGCAAGTGGGCTCCCCATCATCCTCACGGAATGATCAATTAATTTTTATTTTCTCTAATACCATGATGAACTCCTGGAGTTCATGATGTACTTCAGGCCATTGTGTTATTATCTTTACTGATACTCAACTTGCTCTCTCTCTGGTCACTGGCAACTTCTTCTAGTTGAATCCTGGGTCCTTTTCCAAGGCCTTAGTCATCTTCGATAACGTCCTTGCTATCTGATATAACAAGATGTACCAGGCTCATCTTGTACATTTCCTGCCCCAGACATGCAGTCAGTTATTTCCCCAATAAGCTTTGGTTCCGTGTAGTGGAAAAGATATTTCAAAACCACAATATGGGCTCAAGAGACCAACCACAGATTTTTTTTTTAATTCTTAGGTTGGGAAGAAGTTGGATAAAGGGATTCTTTTATACTCTTCTGTATTATTTGAATTTTCATCATGTGTATTCATTCTTTTCATTTATTTATGCCATATGATAATGCATAATACATTTTTTAGAAAAAGTAAAAAAAAAATTCTTTCTCACACTTCTGGTACCACTTCTCTGCCAGAGACAACTTCAGTCATCAATTTGTCGTGAATTCTTCCAGATTTTGTCTCAGCAGCGTTGTTACCTAAATAAGGCTCCTGACTTAAGGATTCCAGATTCTGTTTTACTCCATTCAGATGATGCAAAGAAAGTTGTCTGAGGTAAAATTTCAAAGGATAGCAATTAAACTATTTTATTGTTGTTGTTTAGTCACTAAGTAATGTCCAACTCTTGGCAACCCCATGGACTGCAGCCTGCCAGGCTCCTCTGTTCTTGGGGTTTCCCGGGTAAAAATACTGGAATGGGATACCATTCCTCCTCCAGGGGAGCCTCTCAACCTAGGGATCAAAACTGTGTCTCCTGAATCTCCTGCATTGGCGGCAGATTCTTGGCCACTGAGCCACCGGGAGTCAACAACTAGGCCTGTTGTGTTGCTAACTCCAGGGGGTGCTGTTTACAGCACAGACTCGGTGATTGACTTCTGCAATTACAGGACACGACAAACCTCCCGACAAACCAGGAGGAAGAAAAGCAAAGGACAGAACATGGAGAAAATGGTTCTTGAATATATGAAAAGATGCTCAGACTGGCTTCTAAGAAGGCAAATTCAAAATAAATCTACGCCAAGCTACCATTTTTCACCTCTCGGCTTGGCAAAGATTAAAATGTTTACTAGCACATCCTCATTCAATGCTTTAGGAATGACTGTTTGACGGTCATGTTTGACAATATGCATTCATTTAAAATTTATTAGCAGTTACTAATTGAAAGTACTTCTGGGTATTTACAAATATATACAAGCTTGCCTGAATGTTTAGAAAACAATGTGTGCGCAAGGCAGAATTTCTTAACAAGGACTCCACAGAAAAATTCAGAGAATTTATCAACTTGAATGGAAAAAATAATTTTTGCGTTTTGGGTTTCACTAAACTCTAACTGAAATTTATCATTTCCTTTAATTATGAAAGTAGGCAGGAAGCCACAATGTATCAGTCTGTGCCTTTGTTACCAGTAGAAGTCAGATATTTTATGTCATATTACAGTTGCTGCTGATATTTTGAAGTATCATTTATGTTAATCCATAGCTTGAAATTAGAGTAGTTAGACCCAGTACTAGATCTTATTATTTAATTCATCAATTAATAAACACATATTTCTAAATAAAAAAATTTTTTATAATTATTCCCAGGTGGCATTAGTGGTAAAGAACCCACCTGCAAATGCAGGAGACTTAAGAGACATGGGTTCGATCCCTGGGTCAAAAAGATCCCCTGGAGGAGGGCATGGCAACCCACTGCAGTATTCTTGACCGGAGAATCCCGGGTATAGAGGAGCTTGGCAGGCTGCAGTCCATGGGGTCACAGAGTCAAATATAACTGAAGCGACTTAGCATGCACATAATTAGTTTAATTTTTATCTTAAGGATTTTATTTTATATACTTGAAAATATCATGGTGAGAAAATATTTTCAACAGACTTCAAAGTCTGGCTTCACCAGACTGTCAAAGGGGTGTGTGGGCACAAACTAAGTTAAGAACAAGGAGAGTGAAAAAGTTGGCTTAAAGCTCAGCATTCAGAAAACTAAGATCATGGCATCCAGTCCCATCACTTCATGGGAAATAGATGGGGAGACAGTGGAAACAGTGACAGACTTTATTTTTCTGGGCTCCAAAATCACTGCAGATGGTGATTGCAGCCATGAAATTAAAAAACACTTGCTCCTTGGAAGGAAAGTTATGACCAACCTAGACAGCATATTATGAAGCAGAGACATTACTTTGCCAACAAAGGTCCGTCTAGTCAAGGCTGTGGTTTTTCCAGTAGTCATGTATGGATGTGAGAATTGGATTATAAAGAAAGCTGAGCACCGAAGAATTGATGTTTTTGAACTGTGGTGCTGGAGAAGACTCTTGAGAGTCCCTTGAACTGAAAGGAGATCCAACCAGTCCATCCTAAAGCAGATCAGTCCTGGGTGTTCATTGGAAGGACTGATGCTGAAGCTGAAACTCCAATACTTTGGCCACCTGATGCGAAGAGTTGACTCACTGGAAAAGACCCTGATGCTCGGAGGGATTGGGGGCAGGAGGAGAAGGGGACGACAGAGGATGAGATGGTTGGATGGCATCACTAACTGAATGGACATGGGTTTGGGTGGACTCTGGGAGTTGGTGATGGACAGGGAGGCCTGGCGTGCTGAGGTTCATGGGGTTGCAAAGAGTCGGACACAACTGAGCAACTGAAGTGAACTGAATTCATAACATCATGTATATAATGGTAACTGATTGGAGGTAACCTCAAAAGTAGACTTGGTTAAAACTATTTGTATGTTTCTACAATTGAACACTCTGCAGCTGCTGGGAAAAAAAAGAGAGAGAGAGAGAGAAATCTCTATCTAAATAATGTCTTTACAAGATATTGTAAAGGCAATAAAACTGCAGAATGCTTTGTGTAATATGCTACTACTTGTATAAAAGTGAGGTGAGAAAGGACATACAATACAAATATCTATCTGCTTGGCGGTGCATGAAATGTCTCTGTAAGAGAGACAAACTGGTAATATCGGTGGCCTCCAAGGATGAGAACTGAGTAACTGGGGCCTAGAGTATTAGGAAGACTTCTTCCTGATTAACATCGTAGTACATAGTACATTAAAAAATTCAAACCTGTGAATGTACAGTCTATTAAAAAAATTAACTAAATAAAATCTAACATTTGAAAACTCCTTAGTAGAGTCTGTCAAGGGGACTGATATACAGTACTTGGCAGCACATCTTAAATTCCAGTTCCCACCTTGTCTTTGGAACCTGCAATAAGCCCAGAAAGTTATGTCATTTCAACTCCCCATTCAGTCCAAACTCCCAAGAAATTTATTCTAAGACTTACTTGGTTTTTGCCTCTCCTTCCACCTTTAGCCTATTGTCTTCCAGAAGTAAAATTTAGCCTAGTTGTTCGGTTGCAAAGTCCGAATCTTCTGCAACTCTAGCCCGCCAGGCTCCCTGCCCATGGGACAAGAATACTGGAGTGGGTAGCCATTCCTTTCTCCAGGGGATCTTCCTGACCCAGAGATCAAACCCATGTCTCCTGCATTGCAGCCAGATTCTTCACCAGCTGAACCACCAGGGAAGCCCAAATTTAGCCTAATCCAAAACAAAGCGCACACGTTCCCATCTAGTCTCTGACTCTGTGTTGTATCAGAAATGCTCACGAACCTCGTTGCCATTGGTGGAATTACTCTTAATGGACAGTGAAAGGAAGTATATGAACATTCATATTCATATTCACAAGTTAATCATTTTTGTCTCCTATTATTTGTCCATCTTTCGATAATATGTTTAAAGTGAAGTCTTACTCATAGAATGGGGCAGATTTTTAGCTGTGTTACTTACAAATGGGGTCTAGTTGCTAGTGTTGGTAAGAGAACATAAATATTATGGGGTTAGAGCACTAAAATATTTCTTCATTCCAAAACCTCCCTCATAAATTTCCTACTGTTTCCAAAAAAAGAAGGCAAGTGTAAGCATAATCTACCAAAGACCGCACTTGTCCAATAGGTCTTTGGCAATATAGAGTATCTTTATACTACCAAAGTAAAATATTGTGAAGAAAACATTAATGCTGGGTTTTGAGTGGCAATGCTAACATGAGTAATAATTGCCACGATTATGCAAGTGGCAAAAGAATATTGTTTATAAATATTTGTTTGGCACTTTATAACAAACACTTATTCTTACTGAGATTTAGGTCAGCAGAGGGAAGTCTGTTTTATTTTTTAGAAAATATTTTGTTTAGAAGTGAACCTGAGGTTCTTTGTACGATAAACAAAACTATAGCAGGGTTTTGCCACAAAAACTTGAACAAATCATTTTAAATTAAAACATAACATTATTGTTTTTATGGTGGACTCTGGGAAAATATTTGAGGTCTCAACAGAAACCTCCAGCTTGTTTTTGAGTCAGAAACTGTGTGTTTTCTTTGGAGTCATGAACAGGATGTAGAAAACTGGGATAACTGCCAAGACCCTGTGCTTTGAGCTCTTCGGCTGCAAAGTGAAACAGTGGTTGCGGCCGTGGGACACTCGGGGCTGGCAAGGTGGGGACAGTCAGGGTGGGGACAGGCTGAGGGGGGAGGAAGGTAAAGCCGCTGTCACTTCTGAAGGCCAGTGTAGCAGGGTGAGTTAAGGAAGACATAGCCAGTATTTTCAGTTCCTTTTCCTCCCCGTGACACACACCCAGCAAGTCCCCTGGATGCATTCCCCAGAGGAGCACATGGAAGTTGGTGCTTTGCAGTAAAAGCCACAGAAACTGCCTAATCGAGGTGGAATATTAAGCTTCCTTAGGCTGGGAGGGGACATGTGCCTAGGAAGTAAGCAGGTTTTTGGAAGGACCTGGGACTTGGGGTCCCTTGCATGTAAGTGCCTATCACGAATCATTTCAGGATGTCCACTGGAGGCTCAACACTTATCCCCAAGCTCGGAGGAGACCCTGTGGGCGCATGTGTGCTAGAGGAGTAGACCGCCTTGAGAGGCATCTCTGGTATGCCTGGAACATACTGCCTGACCAGTGCTTTGGAAAAGTGGCGAGCCACAGCTGATAAGGGCTCAACAGGCTGTGGCATCCTAGATACCAGGAAATTCTTGAATGAACCCCCAGAGGATAAGAGAGAATCCCCCAAGAATGATTGAGACTGAATTTTCTGCCAGTCATGTAGGTGAAAGTATAGAAACAGTTTTTCTGATTTTGAGAAATGTAGCATTTACATACTAGAAAGTGACAGAGTCACTTTCATACTTACTACAAAAGAAGGAAAATGCCAATGGGCATTGTTCAAACTAGCCTACCACTGTGCTCATTTCACATGCGAGCAAGGTTACGCTCAAAATCCTTCACTTTAGACTTCAGCATTATGTGAACTAAGAAGTTCCAGATGTACAAGCTGGGTTTAGAAAAGGCAGAGGAACCAGAGATCAAATTGCCACCTTTCGCTGGGTCATAGAGAAAGCAAGGGAATTCCAGAAAAACATCCACTTCTGCTTCATTGACTGCACTAAAGCCTTTGTGTGGATCACAACAAACTGTGGAAAATTATTAAAGAGATGGGAATACCAGACCACCTTACCTGTCTCCTGAGAAATCTGTATGCAGGTCAAGAAAAAAGAGTTAGAACCAGACACGGAACAACAGACTGGTTCCAAATTGGGAAAGGAGTACGTCAAGGCTGTATACTGTCACGCTGCTTATTTAACTTCTATGTAGAATACATCATGTGGAATACCACTGGAGGACTCACAAGCTGGAATCAATACTGCTGGGAGAAATATCAACAACCTCAAATATGCAGATGTGACCACTCTAATGGCAGAAAGTGAAGAGGAACTAAAGAGCCTCTTGATGAAAGTGAAAGAGGAGACTTAAAAAGTTGGCTTAAAACTCAACATTCAAAAACAGAAGATCATGGCATCTGGTCCTATCACTTCCTGGCAAATAGAAGGGGAAAAAGTGGAAGCAGTGACAGATCTTATTTTATTGGGCTCCAAAATCACTGTGGATGGTGATTGCAGCCATGAATTAAAAGACACTTGCTCATTGGAAGGAAAGCTATGACGAACCTAGACTGTGTATTAAGAAGCCGAGACGTCACTTTGCCAACAATGGTCCATGTAGTCAAAGCCATGGTTTTTTCAGTGGTCGTGTGCAGAAATGAGAGTTGGACCACAAAGAAGGCTGAGAGCCAAAGAACTGATTCTTTCGAATTGTGGTGTTGGGGAAGACTCCTGAGAGTCCTGTGGACTGCAAGGAGATCAAACCAGGCCATCCTAAGGGAAATCAGTCCTGAATATTCACTGGAAGGACTGATGTTGAAGCTGAAGCTCCAATACTTTGGCCGCCTGATGTGAAGAGCTAACTCATTGAAAAAGATCCTGATGCTGGGAAAGACTGAGGGCAGGAGGAGAAGGGGACAGCAGAGGATGAGATGGCTGGATGAGATCACCAACTCAAGGGACATGAGTGTGAGCAAGCTCTGTGACATATTGATGGATACAGGAGCCTGACGTGCTGCAGTCAATTGGGTCATAGAGTCAAAAAGACTTAGCAACTGAAGAGCGACAACACATTGATATACAGTCAGGTATAAGTTCACCTGCCTGTTCTACTCCTCCTCCCATGCAAACACACACACACACATTTCCAAAAACTTCTTGGGACTGAGACTGCTTGGGATCAACTTGCCTCCCCTGTCTTCCATACACATCCTTCAGTCTTCACATTGCTGTCACATTAGTCCTTTTATTTGTTGGCTTCATTCACTTGTTTAATTCTACAGAAAATCTTGAGGGCCTGATACTCACCTGTAACTCAAAGGCATAGTTCTAGTCTTGAGACAGTCACAGCCTAGAGCATGATACTAAGTAGAGAGGAGGAGGATTGGTGGGGGGTGGGGGGAGGGTGGACATCAAGACCAGTTCACAACCCTAGAAGGAGGGAAGGAGGACTTCAGCAGTTCAGAGGGGCAATTAATCCATCTGGAATAAGAGGAAGGGTCAGGCTAAGTTTTGCAAGAAAATGAAGCCCTAGCAGATCTTGAGGCTGTAGAGAGTAAACGGGAACAGGAAGAATATTGCAGGAAGATGGATCAGCTGGGGCACACACATGGGAACATGAAGAGTATCATTAGCTCAATAAAACACAGAATTTGACACTGTGAAGATACAAGTTCTAAGAGGAACAGCCATGCATTCTTTCTGGCTATTGCTGTTTCTAAACATTATGCTCTATGTATTTCCCTCGACAGTCACCTAACTAATTTCTCAGAGATCTTGCCTAGTGTGGATACATGTAAGAAGAAATAGCAAACGAAGCAAAAGGACTTCTAGCCACAAAGTAGAAAGCTGAACTATTAGGGGTTTTTTCAGACAATCATATGGAAGTTCTGAATTCCTCTGGGTATATATGGATAATCAAAATATATCAGTCAAGAAACTTCCCTCGTGGTCCAGTGGTTGAGAATCCACTTTCCAAAGCTGGGACTTGGGTTCAATCCCTGGTCAGGGAACAAAGATCCCACATGTCTTGGCAACTAAGCCTGTGTGCCACAGTGAAAGATTTAACATGCCACAATTAAGGGCCGATGCAGCCAAAAATAACTAACTAACTAACTAAATATTAAAGAAGGTATACATTAGCCAAATGCTCAGGCCCTTTCATTTCTGTACATAAATTTAAAATTTGCAATATAATGGTTTTCTAAGAAGAACACGTATTAGCAAATGTTATTGTGGAACAAGTATCTTCCCTTAGGCAAACAAATTTAACATATAATTTACTGCTTGTCAACCGAAAATAAAATTATTAAATTATTTCCTGCATAATTTGATTACCTGTGGTTGAGAGGACACAGAAGATTTAGTAAAGGGAATGGTTTTCCACATAAAGACAAATGCTGTTTTCAGATTTAACTCAGAATGTCCTTTTAAAGGTCAGGTCTTGTCCTTGGCTAATTTCTCCACCCAGATATTCCTTTCCTTTCCACTTTCTCCAGCTTAAGCCATCTCTCCTTTGGGGAAGTGTCCCATGAAGCAAATTTGGTCTGTTTTTAGCAGGTTGGTCATTTTCCCAAGGAGAAAAAGGAGCATCATTCTCAATGAAAGTTTATTGCAATTGTACTGTTTAGCGGTTCAATGGGCCAAGTAGAGAGATGGAAGAGACGATGAAATTGGGGAATTATTTCCTCAACCTAGTTTCTTCCTTAAACAAAAAAAAAAGTTTTGAAAATGTGATCTCTTAAGAATAATTTAAGATTTTCAGTGAATGTTCCTTTAAAGCCAGTTTCTAAAACTTTTATGTAAACCACAGACCCCATGACAGCATACTGGTACTTATGCTTCTTCTAGGAGTAATGTTTTTAAGTGCATAAAATAAAATACATATTATTACAATTAGATTATAATAACAATTATAATTAAATTACAATTACAATTATAATTAAATGATCAAGATGGCTTTTAAACTTCATAATAACATAATACATGTGTCTTTATTAGCACAGTAGCAATAAAATTCAGTTCCAAATCTAGTAACAACATTTTGAGATAGTGATGAGCATAAAGGATATCTTCAAGATATTTACAATAATCGTAATGTGCGAGGAATCATTTACTTTGGTGACAGACTCACAGAAACAGTTAATAATTGCCGTGGTTTGGAATCCATATTCATATTTGAAGGAAGTGCTAAAGGTTCAGGAAAATTGTTTTTCTTCATCCAAACCCACGGACTACTGAATTCTGTCCCTGCACCCAGACAAAAGACCTTTGTTTTTACAGGGACCTGGGAGCAGTACATAGACTCCATTTCTCGTATTAATGTGAAGATCGGCTTAATGAGACCCATCCCTCCATGGGAAGGCAAGAGGCATCTTTGCTCCCAGTCAGGAGGTGGGAGGAGAGGAAGGTCTACTACAGTTTTGCTCCTTTAAAGCCTGTATACCTAAACTCTGTATTTAAGCTCTTAAACGCTGTAAACTCATTCCATACTCCTTTCCTAATCCTTCACAACTTAAAAAATTTACTAAAAAAGAAACAAACAAACGAGCACAGAAAAACTGAACACACTCGAGCCTGCCAGAGAACCCTTGTGCCCCAGCCTCATCTCCTCCGTGACCTCACTGAGTCCCTCGGCTCTGGTCTTTGGCTCAATCACCATAAATCAGGCAAAACAATAGCCACCTGGCAGGGTTACGGTGAAGTTTAACGGTGGCAATATCTATGAAATCTGTAAGTTCTGAAGAGCTGAGCAAACACCGCAGAAGTCCACTATGTATTTACGTAGGGCCGGGTCTCTTTTATATGTCTTTTCTCACTGTGTGTGGAGACCACGGGGCCAGAGCTGAGAAAGACAGAGCCGATGACAGCACATGAAGGAAGAAGTCCTCCTGACTAGAGGCTGGTACAGAGTGTGAGAAAAGCAGAAAGTTTCCTCTGCACACGGGGCGTCTCAGGACTTCTTTCCCGGCTGCTCTGTGGCTGGATAAAACCATCCTGCTCCACCAGTCCCCCGCAAGAACACACGAAGCTTCCCAGGTTTTCTTGAACCTCCAAAGTATTCCTCCATCCACCCACAGCTAGTTATAAAAGGTATTAGAAATGGCTTTGCAGGCGCCAACCAACTGGAATCATAGAGCCACCAGGAAATACACGGCTCTTCTGTTTTGAAATAAATATTTAAACCTGCAAATATTTGCGGGCATTTCATTAAGTTCCCATGCTCACCCTTCAGCCTGTTTCTGCCACACTCCACCAGTACAGAAACCATATTCCATTTATGTGAGTGGTTATTCTCTCAAGATTTACATGCTTTTTAGAGAAACACATTGAAGCATTTTTGAATGAAATGAAGTATAGGTAAAATGAGACTGACCACATGTTTATATTGTTGAAGTTGCTTGATGGGTACATGTGGTTTTATTACACTGTTTTTTCTACCATTGTGTATGTTTCAGTTTTTTTCATTATGAAGATATTTAGAAGCTTCACCCATACAAAAGGAAAAAACAAAAAGGTATTCCACATTCATGTTAAATTTGTGGAAATAAATGAAAGTGAATTAGTGAAAATTTAGGCTCAGATTCATCTGGAGAGATGGTTGCTATGTACTCTAGCTTGCCCTAAAATTTATTTTACTAATATTGATGTTCTTATATTATAGATAAAGTAATAAACATTAAATTAGGCAGGAAAACACATGGGGTTTTTGTTGTTGTTCTGCCTGCACCTTTCAGCTAGCTTGATCTGACTGCCAATGAGGATATTCTCCAGTTGTATCTGCTCAAAAGTATTTGCTGTTTTTTTAATAGCAAATTTTCTGAAAACACATATGAGCGATTAACAAGATGATTGATTCAAGAGTCTTGTGTCCAAAATATATAGTATATATTTAAAGTAGAATTAAAATTCACAATGGAGACGCTGTTATTTACTGAGTGTTTTAGGAAATCATCATATCTTGAAACACATATGGCAGACTCAGTACTATAAAGATATCCTTCAACAGAAAGTCACAAATGAATCACAATTAGAGATAATATATCTATACGTAAATAATTCACCACCTTATCTTATAGTCAAGTCACAGACCCATTATTAAAAGGATTATCTCATAAGAACATGAAACTTGTGATTACAATTTATTAAGGAAGCACTGTAAAATGACAATAACCCATTTACAGATGAGCCTAAAGATGAAATATGAAGTTTCAAAAATGCTTTTCTGGAGGTTGTTTCATCTCTATTTTGCTCAGTAACATTGCATTTTTATATTAGGACAAATATACCACATTTAGGAGTGTTTGTTAAAATCCAAATGAAGCGTATTAGTTTCTGCATGTTATTTAAGTTATAAAAAAGGAATATTTATCCCTTCTGTCAATTTTATGAACATCTCTATCAGCACATATTTATGAATTTTAGTCCATATTTCCCTGAAAACTAGTCTTAGTGTTATATAGTTACACCATCCAGTGAAAACTGAAATATGAATATGAATTCTTTTCTCCCACTCCATGTGAAAACATACAATTTTTTATTATAGCAATAGTGACTTGATATCACAAAGACCCTGTGTAATCAGTTCCTCTTCTCTATGAATCAGAAAAAGTCTTCCTACACCACCCAGGAAGCTGATTCATGGCAGAAATCAACAAGCTATTAGAGAGCATTCTTTATCCTGTTCAGGGTCTTACTGGGGCAAATTGAGTCCAGGTTAATTGATCAACTCCTTTAAGAACATCCAATGAGTCAGAAAGAAATCATCACTTCTGTATCTTTATCAAATGCTGATTTGATTGTTTGATTCTGTTTTAGTTTTGATTGCTTTGATCCAGATTATCACATAAAAAGTGCCAAAAAAAAAAAAAAAAGCCCAAAAAAGCAAGTCGGTTTTGCCAGGATCTAAATATTTCAATCATGTGTATGTGGTACTCCCAACTGTATTTGTTTCCTTAGAGTGATATTTTTTTGTTCAGTGCAAAAAAAGCAAAGCAAAAACTCAAAAGGAATATGGTGGATGTACTCCATACTAATAATACCTCCATTTGCATAAGCCTGTCTAAAGGGCTTCTGTGCTTAGTTCTCAGTCGTGTCCAGCTCTTTGTTACCACATGGACTGTAGCCCGCCAGGCCCCTCTGTCTATGGAAATCTCCAGGCAAGAATACTGGAGTGGGTTGCCATTTCCTTCCCCATGGGATCTTCCCGAACCAGGGATCAAAGCCAGGTCTCCCACATTGCAGGCAGATTCTTTACTGACTGAGCCACCAGGGTCTTCAAAGCCTTTCTAACTTCATAACTGAAATCTTGAGAAAA
The DNA here is from genome assembly GCF_023699985.2 of Odocoileus virginianus. NCBI lineage: Eukaryota > Metazoa > Chordata > Mammalia > Artiodactyla > Cervidae > Odocoileus > Odocoileus virginianus. Next base: position 57,671,413 of record NC_069677.1, on the reverse strand, counting down.
GGGTGATATGATTGCTACATTTATTTACCAGACTTGCCATGAAATTAAAAGACGCTTACTCCTTGGAAGAAAAGTTATGATCAACATATTAAAAAGGAGAGACATTACTTTGCCAACAAAGGTCCGTCTAGTCAAAGTTTTCCAGTAGTCAGGGATGGATGTGAGAGTTGGACTGTAGAGAAAGCTGAGCACTGAAGGATTGATGCTTGTGAACTGTGGTGCTGGAGAAGACTCTTGAGAGTCGCTTGGACTGCAAGGAGATCCAGCCAGTCCATCCTAAAGGAAATCAGTCCTGAATATTCATTGGAAGGACGGATGTTGAAGCTGAAACTCCAATACTTTGGCCACCTGATGTGAAGAGCTGACTCACTGGAAAAGACCCTGATGCTGGGAAAGATTGAAGGTGAGAGGAGAAGGGGATGACAGAGGATGAGATGGCTGGATGGCATCACCGACTCAATGGACGTGAGTTTGAGTAAACTCCGGGAGTTGGTGACGGACAGGGAGGCCTGGTGTGCTGCAGTCCATCGAGCCGCAAAGAGTCAGATACGACTGAGCAACTGAAGCGAACTGAACTGAGCTACTTGATTTTTTGAGTCACTGAGTTGATTTGTTTGGTCGTGCTGGCTCTGTGTCGCTGTGGCCTTTCTTCCGTTGCAGCCATCAGGGGCTGCTCTCAGTTGCGGTGCACGGGGCTTTCGCTGCGGTTCTCTCGTTGCGGCCCTGGGCTCGAGGGCACAGACTCGGCGGCTGCGGCCCACCAGCTCGGCTGTTCTGCAGCATGGGGACTCTTTCCCGGCTCAGGGGAACCTGGGAACCCATGTCTCTTCCACTGGCAGGCGGATGCTTCACCCCTGAACCACCAGTTAAGCCTGAGCGCTTTCATTTGATGCATGAAGCAGTATTATGTATATGCAGAGCAGGTATCGTTACCATTTGACAACTGGGAAAACTAAGACCCAGAGAGCTCAAACGACTTGCCCCAGAGCACAGAAAATGTGGCAAATCTAGGAGAAAATCTATGTCCCCTGGGTCCCAGTCCTTTCTCCCTCCTGACATGCCAGACAGTTTCTAAGATAGCTATGAATGATGATTGACCTTAAATTACTTGTCTATCTTTGGGAAGCATTTTTTTTTTCTTCCTGGATCCCCAACTGCCTGGCACCAGCTCTCTCTTCAGACTCCTGGAGTCATGATTCACCGGGGCGGGTGGCGGAGGTTGGGGGAGCAGGTGGCAGCTTGGCCATCTGCCCCACAGAGAGACTAGGTCACGTCCCTTTGGAAAAGAGCTTCTAGGCCTGGATTTGTCAGGTGTTCTAAAATGGAGCAGATGGGAAAATAAACATCCAAGTTAGCATTCTGGGTCCCAAGTGAAAGCGTTGTTTTTAAGATAAAATAATTGTTTCTAGAAAGAGAATAGAATTTCAGCTCCATGTACCAACCCTGGGGCCTTGTCCATTAGGGTCACTGATGTAGAAGCAAGACTATCGAAGGTCTGGAGTTCCTATATGACTAGGTAATGCTAAAATAAACACACGGTTCCCATCGTACAACTCAATGTTTAGCCAAGTCCAAACACACTGTTGCCAACATTTTAAAGTCAACACTGATATCTAAAATAAACACAGGCTGACTAACACACACTGGTACTTTGATGAAAATATATTGTGAAATAGCTCCTTGCAAAGAGATGTTCTTGGGCTCTTTCTCTGGGTAACTGTTCACTATTCAGAAGAATGATAAGACCCCCTAAACATTTTTTTAAATTCATTCATTCAACAGTTGTTTTTTTTTTTTTTTTTTGAGCACTTACTCTCAGGAACTGTGAAGGGCAGGAGATTTTGTCCTACTTTTGAGTTAACGAGTTAGCTTGCCAGTTTCATAGATGCTGGCACAGTGGTGATATTCCTGGGTCAGAGACAGAAGACTTTATTACCTAGAGCTGCAGCCGTAGCTAGCGTCGGCATTTGAGAGAACTCTGAGCTTCAGGAACCAGGCCTTTTATACTGAACAGCAAGCATGGTGGCTTTTTGCGGTTGAAGGAGATACTTCCTCCCTTTAAGGTAGTTTGCTTTATCAACATCCCTGAAAAAATACTCCCGAACAAAGGCAGTCAATGCCTCTACATGGAAGATGTTTAGAAATGTGAGAAATCTAAGGACCATTACCTCCTGACACTTCTTCTCCATCAGACACTAGATAAATGCTAACGACACGAAGATTGAAAGGAAGAACATGCTATCTTGGTCCTAATATATCTAATAGTGCATGACTCTGAATTCTTAAATTCTGTCCACAGAAAGTGTGGGGAGTACAGTTTGTTTAGTATCTCCCCCAACTTGATTCTTACAATGAAGAACATTGGGGTGATCCCTAAGGCAGAAATTCCATCCTTTGTTTCTCAACTTGTTTATTAGTCAAGTATTTTAGTGGTAAGTGCCAGCAAAATGAAACTAACACATTGCAATTGCATAAAAGTGCAGTGTTTCAGCATTTCCAAAGCATCCAGTCTGCAGCATAATGATCCAGATGACATACAGGTAAAGGTCATTGGCAGGGGAAGTAGATAACAATGTTTAAAGAAAGAAGTGGAAATTGATAGAAAAATATTATGAAGTAAATGATAAAGAAGAAAAATATTATGAGGGAAACCTCTCTCAATTGTACTCATAGGTGGTGGTTTAGTTGCTAAGTTGTGTCCGACTCTCGAGACCCCGTGGACTGTAGCCCACCGAGCTCCTCTGTCCATGGGATTTCCCAGGCAAGAATACTGGAGTGGGTTGCCATTTCCTTCTCCAGGGGACCTTCCTGACCCAGAGACCGAAAGCAGGTCTCCTGCATTGCAGGTGGATTCTTTACTGACTGAGCTAGGAAAGAAGCTCTGACTCATCTGCTAGCGCCAACTATTTTGGCTTGAATTTTGGTGTGGGCAGAATCTAATTTCTTTTATAGCAAAGTCTTATCAGGGCTTCCCTCGTCACTCAGTTGGTAAAGAATACGCCTGCAATGCAGGAGACTGGGATTCAATTCCTGGGTCCAGAGGAAATGGCAACACACTTCAGTATTCTTGAAAGAACAGTATCTTTAAAGATACTAGAAAATCCCATGGACAGAGGAGCCTGGCAGGCTACAGTCCAAGGGGCTGCAAGAGTCAGACATGACTTAGCCCCTAAACCACCACTAGCAAACGAACCAGTGACAAATGATCTTTAACACATAATTTAGAGGTGAATTTTTCTGTGGGGACTTGAGCGTTATCACCAGAATGTATTAAAAAGAGAATTTTTAAAATTCCATTGAGAATATACAGTCTGAGCCTCTGAAAAAAATATATATATACATTTTCTCCAAATCATTTCCACTTCAGTTGGTTCTTTATAATGATACTTTTCATTAAGATGATCTAGTCTCTTTTATTCTGAATTTGTTTCTACCAAGCGTCTTAAAACAGTAACTCAAATTCCCGGCACTTTTGCACAAGTGAAAGAAAACCTTGACCAGAGAACATAAATATTCTAGACCCCTTACTAGGTCTATTTTTTTTTCACTTCAAATTACTTAATCAGCAACTTGGTCATTAATCAGGCTCTTATAAATTTGGTTAGTACAAGCCAGTTCCATCAGACTCTGATTTCCCCTAACATGAAAATAACTGAGTTTTTGAAAACTCTAACACACCATCCGGAAATACTTAAGTTCATCACTGGGCTCATCCTGAGGCCCCACAGCTGAATATGCATGCTCTGGAAGACTCTTAATGTTATTCAACTGGTTTTCCTCCCCTGACATCGTCTCAACGTACTAATGATTTTATTTGTCCTTTTCCTTTGGCTTATTCAGAAAAGTTAAAATTTAAGAACTTATTGAAGATCTGTCTTTAGTCTTCAGTACACAACACCATTTCCTACACTTGAGAATTAAGATTGGGGACAGGAGGAGAAAGGGACGACAGAGGATGAGATGGCTGGATGGCATCACCATCTCGATGGGCATGAGTTTGAGTAAACTCTGGGAGTTGGTGATGGACAGGGAGGCCTGGTGTGCTGTGATTCATGGGGTCGCAAAGAGTCGGACATGACTGAGTGACTGAACTGACTGACTGACAAGCTAATATTATTTTGTTGGACTACCTACAATGATGACAACCTCCAAATCATTTTATATTGTCATGTCTGTAATTCTTTGATCTCAGAAGTATTTCCTCTAAGATTATATGTGTGTGTGTATATATATATATATTTATATATGTAAATATATATATATTTATATATTAATATGTAGACATATATATAATATGTGTTTTAATATATGTGTGTCTTTGTATATTTATAGTATTTTTGAGATGTAGAATAATCTTAGATAACAAAGGCCTAAATGAATGGAAACCTAATGTAAGTTTAGATTATTTAAATTCATTTAATTATGATGGCAGGATTATCCTCAAATTAGTCTATCATTCCAAAGTATTTGAATCAGCCTGTTTTTTAAAACTTTTTATTTTATATTGGAGTATAGTTGATTAACAATGTGTGTTCATTTTAGGAGAGTCACTTAACATTTAAGAAATTACAGAAAGTTGTTCAATTTCCCAGGGTCTCTCTCAGGCATTTTTTTTAAAGTGAGCATTCCATTCAATGTACTTTAACTGTGGGGTAAGGGCCTCAAGGGAGTCTTAGTATCTCCAAATTTCAGTTGATTTCAGTCCAGTTGCTCAGTCATGTCCGACTCTTTGTGACCCCATGAACTGCAGCATGCCAGGCCTCCCTGTCCATCATCAACTCCTGGAGTTTACCCAAACTCATGTCCATTGAGTCAATGATGCCATCCAATCATCTCATTCTCTGTCATCCCCTTCTCCTCCTGCCTTCAATCTGTCCCAGCATCAGGGTCTTTTGAAATGAATCAGTTCTTTGCATCAGGTGCCCAAAGTATTGGAGTTTCAGCTTCAACATCAGTCCTTCCAGTGAATACTCAGGACTTGATCTCCTTTAGTATGGACTGGTTGGATCTCCTTTCAGTCTAAGGGACTCTCAAGAGTCTTCCACACCACACTTCAAAAGCATCAATTCTTCTGCACTCAGCTTTCTTTATAGTCCAACTCTCACATCCATACATGACTAATGGAAAAACCACAGCCTTGACTAGATGGAACTTTGTTGGCAAAATAACGTCTCTACTTTTCAATATGCTCTCTAGGTTGGTCATTACTTTCCTTCCAAGGAGTAAGCGTCTTTTAATTTCATGGCTGCAGTCACCATATGCAGTGATTTTGGAGCCCCAAAAAATAAAGTCTCCATATTTAGATACATTCAGACTCATGTCCATTGAGTTGGTGACGCCATCCAACCATCTCATCCTCTGTGGTCCCCTTCTCCTCCTGCCTTCACTCTTTCCCAGCATCAGGGTCTTTTTCAGTGAATTGGCTCTTCACATCAGGTAGCCAAAGTATTGGAGCTTCAGCTTTAGGATCAGTCTTTCCAATGAATATTCAGGACTGATTTCCTTAGGATTCCCTGGTTTGATCTCCCTGCAGTCCAAGGCACTCTCAACAGTCTTCTCCAACACAACAGTTCAAAAGCATCAGTTCTTCAGCACTCAGTCTTTATGGTCTAACTCTCACATCTGACACAGCTACTGGAAAAACCATAGCTTTGACTAGACAAACCTTTGTTGGCAATGTAATGTCTCTGCTTTTGAATACGCTGTCTAGGTTTGTTGTAGCTTTCCTTCCAGTGAGCAAGCGTCTTTTATTTTCATGACTGCTGCCACCATCTGCAGTGATTTTGGAGCCCATGAAAATAAAGTCTGTTGCCGTTTCTGCTGTTTCTGCATCTATTTGCCATGATTGATGGGACTGGATGCCATGATCTTCATTTTTTGAATGTTGAGTTTTAAGCCAGCTTTTTACTGTCCTCTTTCATCTTCATCAAGAGGCTCTTTAGTTCTTCTTCCACTTCTGCTATAAAGGTGGTGTCATCTTCATATTTGAGGTTATTGATATTTCTCCTGGCAATCTTGTTTCCAGCGTGTGCTTCCTCCAGCCTGGCATTTTGCATGATGTACTCTGTATATAAGTTGAATAAGCAGGGTGACAATATACAGCCTTGAGGTACTCCTTTCCCAATTTGGAACCAGTCTGTTGTTCATGTCCAGTTCTAACTGTTGCTTCTTGACCTCCATACAGGTTTTTCAGGAGGCAGATAAGGCGGTTTGGTATTCCCACCTCTTTAAGAATTTTCCACAGTTTATTGTGATCCACACAGTCACAGGCTTTAGCATAGCCAATGAAGCAGAAATAAATGGTTTTCTGGAATTCCCTTGCTTTTTCTATAATCCAATGGATGTTGGCAATTTGATCTCTGGTTCCTCTGCCTTTTTGAAATCCAGCTTGAACATCTGGAAGTTCTTAGTTTATGAACTGTTGAAGCCTAGCTACAAAAATTGTGAGCATTAATTTGCTAGCATGTGAAATGAGTGCAATTGTGTATAGTTTGAACATTCTTTGGTACTGCCTTTCTTTGAGATTAGAATGAAAACCGACATTTTCCAGTCCTGGGGCCACTGCTGAATTTTCCAAATTTGCTGGCATACTGAGTGCAGCACTTTCACAGCATCATCTTCTAGAATTTGAAACAGCTCAGCTGGCATTCTATCACCTCCTGGGGCCACTGCTGAGTTTTCCAAATTTGCTGGCATACTGAGTGCAGCACTTTCACAGCATCATCTTCTAGAATTTGAAACAGCTCAGCTGGCATTCTATCACCTCCTGGGGCCACTGCTGAATTTTCCAAATTTGCTGGCATACTGAGTGCAGCACTTTCACAGCATCATCTTCTAGAATTTGAAACAGCTCAGCTGGCATTCCATCACCTCCACTAGCCTTCTTCATAGTGATGCTTCCTAAGGCCTGCTTGACTTTGCACTCCAAGAGGTCTGACTCTAGGTGGGTGATCACACCATCACGGTGTGATCAACCTCACAGAGCTTCACAAAAATTAAATAACATCTTTTGTGTCGTAATTTGGGTTCCCAGAAGAGGACTGGAATGCTGATTTGTATGCAAGTAGTTTATTTGGAGCTCTGATGGCAATACTCAAAGACAAGGGAAAAAAGCCAGGAAAGAAAACTGCCAGTGAAAGGTATATAGCAAGCCATCTGCTTTTGTGCATTATTAGGGCTTATCAATTCTGTGAGAAAAGAAAAAAAAAAAAAGATGGTCAAACTTCTAATTATATATTTAAATACAAAAAGGTATTAACAGAGGTGGCTTCTAGGGAAGAAAATTGGAGGGCAGGGAGGTAGGAGCATAGTGAGTAATTTATACTCTCCCTCTCATATCTCCTCCGGTACTTTTCCAATTTTTTAAGTGATACTAATGTGTATTTTTAAGTGAGAAAACCAGCTGTTGCTAACTCTAACTGTCCCCATCCCACTCTCTTTTCTTCATTGACCTTGATTAGGAAAGAAGTGGGGACGAGAGAAAGAAAGGAAAGAGGGGAAGGCAGAAGAACCCCGCCACTCAGGGAAAACCATCGTTAGTGTTTTGACATACTGACGCTGCCAGCCAGTCTTTTCTCCCTCTGCATAAACATTTCTCTGACTTCCTATATTTTAAAAATGATACCATGTTTGCACATACGCTTGTATTTCCTGCCTTTTTCACTTATAGATTTTTGTCATTAATTATTCTTCTATAGGGTTTCCCTGGTAGCTCATTTGGTAAAGAATCTGCCTGCAATACAGGAGGCCCTGGTTTGATTCCTGGGCCAGAAAGATCCCGTGTAGAAGGGCTAGGCTACCCACTCCAGTATTCTTGGGCTTCCCTGGTGGGTCAGGCAGTAAAGAATGGCTGCAATGCGCAAGACCTGAGTTTGATCCCTGGGTTGGGAAGATCCCCTGCAGGAGGGCATGGAAACCCATTCCAGTATTCTTGCCTGAAGAATCCTCAAGGACAGAGGAGCCTGGTGGGCTGCAATCCATGGGGTCGCAAAGTTTCAGATACGACTGAGCGATTAAGCACAGCACACAGCACATTCTTCTACGACATGTTTAATGCCTTATTATATTCCAGAGCATGGACGTACTGTAATTTATCCATTAATCCTTAACTATTAGATTTTTAGCCTTACCACTATTGAGAGTTGAAAACACGAAGACTATATAGAAATGAGACTGGCTTTCGTGTGTGATTTGAGGTACTAATTTCTGTCCCTTATTCATGGACAGTAAACACAGTCTCTCTAATTTCTCATAACCTAAGGTACCTCCCTTAGCCAAAACCATACATGGAATATTTAATTATAAAGAATCCTTTTATTTCCAATGAATAATTGAAAAAATGCAGTGCATTAAAAATATCTCACAAATTATCTGTTTGTGATTATGACATTCATTGGAACTAAAAGAATGAGCATAGTTTAAAACCAAACTCAAGGAATTATCTTTTTAAATGATAAAGTATGAGGAGATGTTCATTTTGTTTTACAAAAGGTTTAATAGAGTTAGAGTAAATTTTTTCCAGAAACCAGAACATTTGCAGAGCAGAAATGCAGAGAAGAACGGAGCATGTTTATCAAATAATGCAAATAAAGTTATCAATGGTTTGTAGCTTATGAAAACAACATAGCAAACTCTTCCATTACCGAAGCCATTTCAACCATCTGTTCAAAAACCACAATTCCATACAAGGGCAGGTTTATAAAGGTAAAAAGCTGAAAGGACGTGCTTGGCTTAAATTTTCAGTTCCCCAGTGTCTAAACCCTGTGCATTTGGAGGGATGTTGATGGCCACAGGACCATCTCAGCAAGTGGACCTGAACAGCTGCCTGTTTTTTTTTCAGACTTAGAGAGTCTGGGAAGTGTTTCTGTAATGAGCAGAAGTGGTACCCTTGAGAATAACTTATTAATATAAAATAGAAACCATGATTAAAATAAGACTTCTTTTAGAAACTTGGTATTATAATTAACATTTTCATATATGGTATATTTGACCCAGCTGTTTATAAATCTTTTGATATGTATTTGGCATCTTAATCACAATATTAATGTATGTTATTCATTCCTCCAACAAATATTTATTTGTGCATAGTGCCAGCCACCCTTTTCATCCCTGGGGATATGATGATGAAAAGGGGCTGGGTCTTACATTCTCATGGTAGGGACTGTTATTGTATAAAATAAAGACGGCAACAAATAAACTAACTGCAACAAAAAGCAGTAAGTGCTATGAAGGAAACAAATATGAACTGAGATTGAGAAAAACCAAAGGAGACCTCTCCTAGGTAAGCAGCCGGGGGGGAACTCTCTAAAGATGTGAAGCTCGAGCTGAGATCATCCCCAAAAGACATGGAGCCAAGCTTGGAAGCAAGGGAGGGAGGCCAAGCCTAGCAGAGGGAGCAGCCTGTAAGGGCTCTGAGTGCGGAGAAGACTTGGTTTATCTGAAGGACTGAACCAAGACAAGCTTGGCAGAAGGTCATGATGTAGAAGAAATGGAACCAGATGGAGCTGAAGAGAAGGGAGTGGGGGACCTTCTCCCACAAGGCTTTGTGGGCCAGATGGGAATCGGGATTTTTTTCATAGCATGAGGCCAAGCACAATGTTTGTAATATGCTTTATTAAAGGTCCTGTTCCAGAAGTTAAATAAACTCAAAAGTCAGTGAATTGCTTTACTTTAAGAATAAATACATGATAAGTGAAAGTGAGTGAAGTCGCTGAGTCGTGTCCGACTCTTAGCGACCCCGCGGACCGCAGCCTACCAGGCTCCTCTGTCCATGGGATTTTCCAGGCAAGAGTACTGGAGTGGGTTGCCATTGCCTTCTCTGAGATACATGATAAGGTTTATCTAACGACAACTCTAAAGACAAGCAGACTGTGTCATGTAGCCAAATTCACCCCCACCCCCCAAAAATGAAAGAAATGACTGAGGTTACGGGTGATTACTGGGCTTCCATGGTGGGTCAGACAGTAAAGAATCTGCCTGCAATACAGGACACCCGGGTTCCGTCCCAGGATTGGGAAGATGCCTGGAGAAGGGAATGGCAACCCACTCCGGTATTCTTGCCTGGGAAATCCCACGGACAGAAGAGCCTGGCAGGCTACAGTCCACGGGGTTGCAAAGAATTGAGCATGACTGAGTGATCAACACTATAAACAACATCATGGCTTAAGAAGCTTCCCTGTGGCTCAGATGGTAAAGAATCTGTCTGCACTGCAGGAGACACAGGTGTGATTCTTGGGTTGGGAGGATCCCCCATGAAGAAGGGAATGGTTACCCACTCCAGTATGCTTGCCTGGAGAATTCCATTAACAGAGGAGCCTGGTGGGCTACAGTCCATGGGGTCGCAGAGAGTCAGAAATGACTGAGCAACTAATACTTACCGAGGGTGATTATATATCCCAGGTTGTTCAGAAGAGTCCCAGTTTACAATTATATTCTCAGCATCCTTTTGGTGTAAGCATTCGTCTCAGACACTTCAGTTTTTAATCCTGTCTTTATTAGTAGCTGTGTCAAAACAAGCCAGAATGGATTGGGTGGACATTTGAATAGTATATGGGATGGTTGGGCAATGTGGTTTTCACTTTAACATATGGAAATTCTGAAAGAAACCAGCAACATCTCATTTTTCTTTTCCTAATTTTTTCCAGAAGCAAGATAGCGAATACTTCCTTGCCACCATGCAGGGCCCTCACTGATAAAATGAGGTATACTCAGTCACAAGTTGCTAGGGACAGAAGGTCTCAGGCCATGGTGAGTCAAATTTTCCACGGTGTTGACCTTGCCAGCCACTGTGTCATCTTGTGACATTCTCTGTAATGCAGCCACGGAGCGTCATGACAACGGGAACCATGCAGAGTTATGGGTTAGATAACTATGCCCAGGGAACAGGCCACAAGCAGGCCCGCTGTAGAGCTGTGTCGTCTGAACCTACGGAGGCTTTGCCATTTACTGAATGATGCAAACGCACAACCGTTTATTTTACTGTTTGACAATGGTTTCTTATTTTTCAAGAAACCCATTCAAGAGCAATGACCTCAAGGATGCAAACGTGTGAATTCAATGAAAACTTAAGCACAGAACTTCCATTTTTCAAGGAAGTTAATTATGAGAGCAAAACTTGCACAAAACGTACACATTTATGAGCCACAATGGGACCCACAGTGAAATCACTGACCACTTGAAAATGAGGAGCTGCAAATCTAATGAAGCCCCAGAGGCTGCTTCGAAAGTTAATAGTTCGTCTAAAAAGACTTGGACTGAATTACAAGAGTTAAGCAGGTGCAGCTTCAGAGGGTGTATTGGTACAACCCGTTCTGAAGCATGTCTTTTGATGTAGCTCCAATGACCTTTTGGAGAAGGCACTGGCACCCCACTCCAGTCCTCTTGCCTGGAAAATCCCATGGATGGAGGAGTCTGGTGGGCTGCCGTCCATGGAATCGCTAAGAGTCGAACACAACTAAGCGACTTCACTTTCACTTTTCACTTTCATGCATTGGAGAAAGAAATGGTAACCCACTCCAGTGTTCTTGCCTGGAGAACACCAGGGACGAGGGAGCCTGGTGGGCTGCCATCTATGGGGTCTCACAGAGTCGGACCCGACAAAAGTGACTTAGCAGCAGCAGCAGCAATGAGATTTTTCTATTTTAATTTTGTCCTTTTTAAATTCCAAGCTTCTTTATATACATACATATGTAAAGAGATAGCTGATAACATTTTGACTATATTAACATAAGCAGAACTCGCCAAACTACTCAGTTCAGTTCAGTTGCTCAGTCGTGTCCGACTCTTTGTGACCCCATGAACCGCAGCACGCCAGGCCTCCCTGTCCGTCATCAACTCCAGAGTTTACCCAAACTCATGTCCATTGAGTCGCTGATGCTATCCTATCATCTCATCCTCTGTCGTCCCCTTCTCCTCCTGCCCCCAATCCCTCCCAGCATCAGGGTCTTTTCCAACAAGTCAACTCTTCGCATCAGGTGGCCAAAGTACTGGAGTTTCAGCTTCAGCATCAGTCCTTCCAATAAACAACCAGGACTGATCTCCTTTAGGATGGACTGGTTGGATCTCCTTGCAGTCCAAGGGACTCTCAAGAGCCCTCCAACACCACAGTTCAAAAGCATCAATTCATCTGAACTCAGCTTTCTTTATAGTCCAACTCTCACATCCATACATGACCACTGGAAAAACCACAGCCTTGACTAGATGGGCCTTTGTTGGCAAAGTAATGTCTCTGCTTTTTAATATGCTGTCTAGGTTGGTCCTAACTTTCCTGCCAAGGAGTAAGCGTCTTTTAATTTCATGGCTGCAGTCACCATATGCAGTGATTTTGGAGCCCAAAAAAATAAAGTCAGCCACTGTTTCCCCACCTATTTGCCATGAAGTGATGGGACCAGATGCCATGATCTTAGTTTTCTGAATGTTGAGTTTTAAGCCAACTCTCCTCTTTCACTTTCATCAAGAGGCTCTTTAGGTCTTCACTTTCTGCCATAGGATGACATCATCTGCATATCTGAGGTTATTGATATTTCTCCTGGCAATCTTGATTCCAGCTTGTGCTTCCTCCAGCCCAGAGTTTCCCATGATGTACTCTGCATATAAGTTAAATAAGCAGGGTGACAATATACAGCCTTGACATACTCCTTTTCCTATTTGGAACCAGTCTGTTATTCCATGTCCAGTTCTAACTGTTGTTTCCTGACCTGCACATAGGTTTCTCAAGAGGCAGGTCAGGTGGTCTGGTAGTCTCATCTCTTTCAGAATTTTCCACAGTTTATTGTAATCCACACAGTCAAAGGCTTTGACATAGTCAATAAAGCAGAAATAGATGTTTTCTGGAACTCTCTTGCTTTTTTGATAATCCAGCTAAACTATTAAATGATGCCAATTTTATATCTGTGTCATCTGGTGTCACCAAAAAATCCCATTAGTTCTAGCAATAGTTGAAAACTTGCAAAAAATTTTTCATGGAATCAAATAAAAACTTTTAGGATTTTTGAAATGCCTGAAATTATTGTAAATGCTATTATTGTAAATTCAGTTACAAAGTGCAACACTAAGGATTAAATTACTTGTTTTTTGCAGTCATTGTATGTTTACAAATTTTAGTGGTGTTCAGGATTACGGGAAAATAAAACAGTGCTATGGAACAAAAATGTACTGGAATTGATTTCTATACAGATGATTCATAATTGTGTTCAAACAAGCTGTGATACTCTACCAATTGTAATAGAAACTGTGTTATCAAAATTTATGAATATTTTTATAAATATAAAGATAAAATAACTGAGCTACATAATTTTCATGGCGACACTGATGTTGAAGCAAGAAAATGCTTAGGTAAGGTGGCATATAAATTCACTTTTTGTTGTCCAAAATTAGTTAGATTTTAGAAACATTTGAGTCTTTTAAGAACAAATTTCTAACTCAACATAAGTGTCCTATAATGACATTGAACATTTTTATAAATATATTATTTAAATTTTGCAACGTTTTGTTTAAAATCATTTGGAAGTGCTTATTCAAAGTATTCAATAAGAGGAGCTCCTCAAAACTTCAGCCTGTACGTTTTAACAAATTGCAATTATTGAAACTAAAGCAAACAAGAAGATACTGAAACTAAGCCACATAAAAGCAAGGGAGGAATTGAAATAAACAGTGAGAGTTTAAATGGTTTATAAGATTTAATTTTAAAATTTCATAATTGTGCTTTCCATTATTTTGACTTACACAAAGAACTGTTAGATAAACATTTTATTTTTAACTGCCTAAATTTGCATTCTGTACCATAATAGACTGAAATTGAAAGGCCTATATTTTTGTAATACGTGTATTTGTTTAAATACTCAAAAGAATCATGACAGAGAATTCTTGATGATTTTTTCCTTTAAAAAATAATTGTCATATAAAGGTGCAAAATTGACAGTTAAAGAAGAAAAAAAGAAAGTACCTATGAAAATATTTGGATTTAAGTATTTATATATTTAAATGAAAAAATAAAATTAGAATTGAAACTCTTTCACTTTGTTCTGAGCTTATCAGGTATTATGCAGACCTTAAAATTTTTAACTTTTCAATTTAGATTATAACTATGAAGAAAAAAGCTGCTAACAATTCAAATTAACTATAAAATGCAAATTTGAGGGTTTTAGGAAGTTTTATGGAAAATTAAAAATAAAGGGACCTTATTGAAAAAGAATATATTCTTTAGGAAAAAAACACCTATGATGTATTATTAGAGACAGATTATATCTAAGAGAACTTGAAAGTATGTTACTATGTACCAAAAAAATAAGTATTTTTTTATGCTCAAATAGCATAAAATTTTAAATCTTTAATACATATGAATATGTATTTTTACTCCTGAAAATAGTTTTTGAGTGTGTGACATAAAAGTCTCTCAGTAATGTCCAACTCTTTGCGACCCCATGGACTATAGAGTCCATGGAATTCTCCAGGCCAGAATACTGGAATGGGTAGCCTATCCCTTCTCCAGGGGATCTTCCCAACCCAGGGATTGCATCTAGGTCTCCCACATTGCAGGCAGATTCTTTACCAGCCAACCCATTACTACCTTATAAATTCAATAATTTGTCATTCAAAAATACTTTTAAAACTATATTAATTATTCTGATAACCTTTTTTTATTCTTAGAAATGTCCTAGTCTGTATGATAAACTGTATAGTACCCTAGTTAGGATGGTGTCTCCTTGCAGGGACTGAAGTTTCTGGGGGTCCAAGCCCGCTGGGAGCCCCCCCAGGGACATCAGGCCTCAGGAGCACAAGTGCCCAGCTCCACTTGCTCTCAGGCCTTCTGCATTTAAAACATCCCCCTCCAAAAGCTTCCCCTGGTACGTGGCTCTATCAGAAGAGGAGCCTGAGAAATCGTGACCAAACTTTGTTTCTCTCCAAGGCTGGCCTCTCAGTCTACAGAAGGTGTAGCTCATATGACCCCAAAGCCCCTCGTTAATAAAGAGCGGATAGTGGGCAGGTCTGCCTTTCCTGGGTCCCGTCTCCTATGGAAAGTAAGGAGAGTGGGAGGAAGCATGCCAATGAAAAACAGGCAAGAGGGGACTTCCCTGGCAGTCCAGTGGTTAAGACTCCGAGTTTCCACTTAAGGGATGCAGGTTCGATTCCTCCTTGGGGAACTAAGATCCTGCATGCCCTGTGGCACAGCAAAAAAAAAAAAACCAAGAAAGGAAGAAATGAAGGAATGAAGAAAGGAAGAAAGAAAGAGAAAGAAAAGATGGTAAAAATTCCACA
The DNA here is from genome assembly GCF_023699985.2 of Odocoileus virginianus. Lineage (NCBI taxonomy): Eukaryota > Metazoa > Chordata > Mammalia > Artiodactyla > Cervidae > Odocoileus > Odocoileus virginianus. The sequence goes on along the minus strand of NC_069677.1, from coordinate 57,656,158 downwards.
GAAACCCTATTTTGAAAACATTGCAGGGAGTTTGGGAAGGCCATACACACACTGCTATATTCAAGATGGATAACCAACAAGGACCTATTGTATAGCACATGGAACTCTACTCAATGTGACTTGTCAGCCTGGATGGGAGAGGGGTTTGGGGGAGAATGGATGCATGTAATGTATGGCTCAGTCCCTTCGCTGTTCGCCTGAAACCACCACAACATTGTTAATCTGCTGTGTGCGTGCATGTGTGACCCCAAGGACTGTAATCTGCCATGCTCTTCTGTCCATGGAATTTTCCAGGCAAGAATACAAGAATACTGCTATTTCCTTCTCCAGGGAATCTTCCCAACTCAGGAGTCAAACCTGTGTCTCAGGAGATCTCCCACATCTCCTGCATTGCAGTCAAGTTCTTTACAAGCTGAGCCACGGGGGATATCCCAGTACAAAATAAAAAGTCTAAAGTTTGACAAAAAAAAAAAAGACAGTGTTTTGAAAGAAAGGCCAAATATAAGGGGAAAACAAAGCAACCATGGGATCTCGTTGCAGATTGTTGCTGAGAGTTTCTGAGCTGAGTTTGAAAACGATTAAGGAGAGTAAAGGAAACAGAATTTCCCTCATAAGCCGTAAGATTTACTCCACCAATCACACAGGACTCCAGTGTTTTCTCAGCTACAACAAGTCAGCAAGTCTTCTTCACAGAGTGGAATGGTATGTCCTGCTCCACCCTGAAATAGCAAAGTTCAAGTTCTCAGCACTTTCCATTTCTCATGGATTCTGTCTCTCGGAAAGTGGGAACTCTAGGCTAGGATGATTCCTGTCAAGAAAAAAAAAAATAGTTTAAAAAATACGCAAGAAAGAATTTTTAAAAATACATTCTATTTTAAAAGGAAAGGAAAAAAAAATCAAATACACCCTTTGTCATGTTGCTTCTACAAAACTATTCCAATTTCCTTTAGGATGCAACTTCTGAAACACTCTTCTTGCAGTCTCTCCAGGATACTGGCTCAACCAACTTCTCAGTCTTTATGTTTTTATAACTATTTGTCATGAACTTTCATTCTCATCCTCTGGTCTCCTCACCATCAAACACTCACGCTCTATCTCTTTTCTCCAGCTGGAAATCCCTATTTTGAATGGCTTTAATTCTATCTGAAAACTACCATTCCTTCAAGTATCAACTCCAATCTTTCACCATAAAGTCTTCTCAATCTACTCATATCACAGTGATTATTCATTTTTGCAAAGCGACAGCAATTTTTAACAAGTCAGTTCTCCTCTGATCATCCTCATTTCCTTACCTGCAAATGAGTGACCTCCCCTACATCTTAGGGTGGTTTGTGAAGACTGAATAAGATGATATACGCAGCTGTTTCTGGTTACAGTAGATAATTATCGGACAGTGATGGCCACTGCATTAGGAAAGAGTGATATTATGGAAGGATACATTGATATCGAGAAAAGAGTTTTAAGGTTCTGCCAGTATTGGGTTCCAACATCATTTAACTTCCTGAGTTTGTAAAATGGGAATAATAAGTCCTATCTCATAGAGTTGTGGTGAAGATCAATGAAGAGAATGTAGGTAAGGATCTTCTTGATTCTAGAACAGGCAATTGGTTTGTTTGCACCTTATTGCCTCAGAGTTCATTCATTCATTCACTCATTCCCTAAACATGAATTGGGGGCTTGAGATACAACTGTGAACCAGACACGAAAAGTCCCCTGCCGCATGACCTGGTAAGGGCTGTTCTATGATGGGGACGATCAGGATACCCAGGGGAGGGCACCGGGTCCAGAATGGCGAGGTCAGGAAAACCAGGGGCTGAGGGGGAACAGGAAAGGCTATGGCAGTCGGGCATCTCAGGGAGAGGCAAATTTCTATAATAACATTATGTAAGTTCTGGAAATTTAATAGGCAGCTCTGTGACCCTGTGCAAGCCAGCTCTGCACACTGCTGTTTTATGGGGGGGGGGGGGGGGAGTCACCTTAAGTTGATAGAGCATTACAGAAAATTTCCCAGAAGCACGTAAGAATGAATTTTAATAAAGGGATATTGGTATTTAACAGTCAGGGTAAGACCTGCTGAGGTTATCCTGAATAAAGAGAAAAAACCTGATTCTTACCGATCACAATTCAAATCTCAACACCGAGTAGTCATTTAAACAGAAAGACAGGCGTCCTAGCGTCCTGTTCGGCTCAAACATCCTAAAAATGTGAGGTTCTACGCTCCAGCCACTGTGTGTGCACCTTGGACAAGTGTCCTGGCCTTTCTAAGTCTCCATTGTTTCATCTGTAAAATGGGGAGAGTCAATGACCTGCAGATGGTTATGAGGAAATAAAATACTATCAATGGTTTGTCAGAAACAACCCAGTTCAATCAGCAGATGAATAGACAGACACACTGAGGCTTACTCTCATTCATACCTACCATTCAGCAACAGACAGGAATTAACTCTTAATACACACAATTCTTAGATCTCAAAATCATGACCCAACTTAGAGAAGACAGATTTAGAAAGTGTACATACCGCGCAAACCATTTGTATAAAATTCTATAAAATGCAAACTAATATGAGAACAGAAAACAGTTCAGTAGTTGTGAGTGAGAGATGTAGGGAAGGGGTGAGAGGGGAGGACTACAAGGAACCCAGATAGACTGAGAAGTGATGGAAATGTTTGTTATCTTGATGGTGGTGATGGCTCCGTGGGTGTACACATGTGTCAAGACTTATCAAATTGAACACTTTAAATATATGCAGCTTATTATTTGCCAATTATATCTCAATAAGCTTTTAAAAGACAGGAGAGACCAAGAAGCAGGGTTTTGCTCTGAACTCATTATGATCTTGTCATTCAAGAGGATGCTAATAGTTATGAATCAGTTTTGTTAGCAATCCTTTCCCACCACAAAGGAAAGGCAGTTTTCTAACAGTTTGTACCCTGCGGTGTCACATGAGATCAGTTCTCATGACAAAAGATCATAAGGATCACGTTTTAAACATTCAAGTACTTGCAAGAAGCTTGTACTGCGCATTCGTTGTTTTAAATTTCTGGCTAAAAATTCCCTTCTCGTGACCCCACCCACCTTCCACAGGAGCTCACGAATTACTTGTGCCACAATCTGCTGTTCGCCAAAGCTACAGACCCGGTTTCTGGGAAAGAAAAAGCTAAAATCTTTTATATGACTAAGTTAAATGACAGAATTAGCCCAAGTCAGCGTTTCTAAAGATTCAAGCTGCTCAATTATTTATATATTTATATACATATATTGTAAATTATTTTATTTTTGAGGTAAAATTACTCACCTGATATATGTGAATATGAAAAAGTAATTGGCAAAAAGCCCAAGTGCCACCCCCACCATTTCTTGCCATTCCTGGTCATCCCCTGTTGTTCTTCCAATATAGAAAAAAGCCGACATATGTGTATATTCTTCCCTCTCCCTCAGTTCAGTTCAGTTCAGTTCAATTGCTCAGTCGTGTCCAACTCTTTGCAACCCCATGAATCACAGCATGCAAGGCCTCCCTGTCCATCACCAACTCCCGGAGTTTACTCAAACTCATCTCCCTCTATTAAAACCCAGCAACTTGCACTTCCTTGGCAGTACAGTGGGTAAGAATCAGCCTACCAATGCAGGGGACACAGGTTCGATCTCTGGTCCAGGAAGACTCCACATGCGGCAGAGCAACTCACCCGTGGGCCACAGCTATTGGGCCAGTGCCCTAGAGCCTGACAACCACAACTGCTGCCGCCCACCACCCAGAGCACATGCTCCACAACAGGAGAAGCCCAAGGACCTCAACTAGAGGAAGTCTTTCAGCAGCAAGGAAGGCCCAGGTCAAACAAAAATAAAATTAATTAATTAAAAAATAAGTAAACTCCAGCAATTTGTGTTTTAACATGATATCCTTGTGACTCATTGCACACAGAATTTTGAGAAGCACTGACCTGACATAATCTTATTCTCTTGAGTTTTTCAGTTATCAAAAGTAGATATCTTTGTCCAAACTTCCTGAGTCAGGAATTAGGAAGCCTTTCAATTATGCAGTGGAGGTGACAAATAGGTTCAAGGGATTAGATCTGATAGACAGAGTCCCTGAAGAACTATGGACAGAGGTTCGTGACATTGTACAGGAGGCAGGGATCAAGACCATCCCCAAGAAAAAGAAATGCAAAAAGGCAAAATGGTTGTCTGAGGAGGCCTTACAGATAGCTGAGAAAAGAAGAGAAGTAAAAAAAAAAAAAAAAGAAAAAAAAAAAAACTTTTTGCCAAGTAAAAATAAATAAATATTCCAGTGGGAAAAAAAAAAAAAAAAAACCTTTTTGCCAAGTATAAATAAATAAATATTCCAGTGGAAAAAAAAAAAAAAGAAGAGAAGTGAAAGGCAAAGGAGAAAAGGAAAGATATACCCATCTGAATGCAGAGTTCCAAAGAATAGCAAGGAGAGATAAGAAAGCTTTCCTCAGTGGTCCGTGCAAAGAAATAGAGGAAAACAATAGAATGGGAAAGACTAGAGACCTCATCAAGAAAATTAGAAATACCAAATGAACATTTCATGCAAAGATGGGCACAATAAAGAACAGAAATAGTATGGACCTAACAGAAGCAGAAGATATTAAGAAGAGGTGGCAAGAATACACAGAAGAACTACACAAAAAATATCTTAATGACCCAGATAATCACAATGGTGTGACCACTTACCTAGAGGCAGACATCCTGGAATGCAAAGTCAAGTGGGCCTTACGAAGCATCACTACAAACAAAGCTAGTGGAGGTGATAGAATTCCAGTTGAGCTATTTCAAATCCTAAAAGGTGATGCTGTGAAAGTGCTGCACTCAATATGCCAGCAAATTTGGAAAACTCAGTAGTGACCACAGGACTGGAAAAGGTCAGTTTTCATTCCAATCCCAAAGAAAGGCAATGCCAAAGAATGTTCAAACTACTGCACAATTGCACTCATTTCACACATTAGCAAAGTAATGCTCAAAATTCCCCAAGCCAGGCTCCAATCATACATAAACCAAGAACTTCCAGATGTTCAAGTTGGATTTAGAAAAGGTAGAGGAACCAAAGATCAAATTGTCAACATCCATTGGATCATAGAAAAAGCAAGAGAGTTCCAGAAAAACATCTACTTCTGCTTTATTGACTACACCAAAGCCTTTGACTGTGTGGCTCACAACAAACTGTGAAACATTTTTAAAGAGATGGGAATACCAGACCACCTTACCTGCCTCCTGAGAAATCTGTATGCAGGTCAAGAAGCAACAGTTAGAACCAGACATGGCACAACAGACTGGTTCCAAATTGGGAAAGGAATACATCAAAGCTGTATATTGTCACCCTGCTAATTTAACTTATATGCAGGGTCAATTCAGCTCAGTTCAGTTGTTCAGTCATGTCCGACTCTTTGCGACTCCATGAACCACAGCATGTCAGGCCTCCCTGTCCATCACCAACTCCTGGAGTTCACCCAAACCCATGTTCACTGAGTCTGTGTTGCCATCCAACCATCTCATCCTCTGTCGTCCCCTTCTCCTCCTGCCCTCAGTCTTTCCCAGCATCAGGGTCTTTTCAAATGAGTCAACTCTTTGCATCAGGTGGCCAAAGTACTGAAGTTTCAGCTTCAACATCAGTCCTTCCAATGAACACTCAGGACTGATCTCCTTTAGAATGGACTGGTTGGATCTCCTTGCAGTCCAAGGGACTCTCAAGAGTCTTCTCCAACACCACAGTTCAAAAGCATCAATTCTTCTGAACTCAGCTTTCTTTATAGTCCAACTCTCACATCCATACATGACCACTGGAAAAACCATTAGCCTTTACTACATCATCTGAAATGCCAGGCTGGATGAAGCACAAGCTGGAATCAAGATTGCCAGGAGAAATATCAATAACCTCAGACATGAAGATGACACCACTCTTATGGCAGAAAGCAAAGAAGAACTATAGAGCTTCTTCATGAAAGTGAAAGAGAGTGAAAAATCTGGCTTAAAAGTCAACATTAAAAAAACGAAGACCATGGCATACAGTCCCATCACTTCATGGAAAATAGATGGGGAAACAATGGAAACAGTGAGAGACTTTATTTTCTTGGGCGCCAAAATCACTGCAGATGGTGACTGCTGCTGCTGCTGCTAAGTCAGTTCAGTCGTGTCCGACTCTGTGCGACCCCATAGATGGGGTCATAGATGCAGCCCACCAGGCTCCCCCGTCCCTGGGATTCTCCAGGCAAGAACCCTGGAGTGGGAGGCCATTTCCTTCTCCAATGCATGAAAGTGAAAAGTGAAAGTGAAGCTCAGTCGTGTCTGACTCTTTGTGACCCATGGACTGCAGTCCACCAGGCTCCTCTGTCCATGGGATTTTCCAGGCAAGAGTACTGGAGTGGGTGCCATTGCCTTCTCCAGATGATGACTGCAGCCATGAAATTAAAAGACACTTGCTCCTTGGAAGAAAAGTTATGACAAACCTAGACAGCATATTAAAAAGCAGAGATATTACTTTGCTGGCAAAAGTTTTGTCTAGTCAAAGCTACAGTTTTTTCCAGTAGTCATGTACGGATGTGAGAGTTGGACTATAAAGAAAGTTGAATGCTGAAGAATTGATATTTTTGAATTGTGATGCTGAAGACTCTTGAAAGTCCCTTGGACTGCAAGGAGATGCAACCAGTCAACCCTAAAGGAAATCAGTCTTGAATATTCATTGGAAAGACTGATACTGAAGCTGAAACTTCAGTACTTTGATCACCTGATATGAAGAAATGACTCATTGGAAAAGACCCTGAAGCTAGGAAAGGTTGAAGGCAGCAGGAGAAGGGGACGACAGAGGATGAGATGGTTGGATGTCATCACAGACTCGATGGACATGAGTTTGAGCAAGCTCCAGGAGTTGGTGATAGACAGGGAAGCTTGGCATGCTACAGTTCATGGGCTCGCCAAGAGTAGGACATGACTGAGAGACTGAACTGAACTGAGTTCTCAGCTGGAAATAGGGGTGGGGAATGGGAGAGAGGAAAAACCAAGAGGGCAAGTATGTAGACAGCGTTTCAATCTACCACCTGATTTCCCTTATTCATGCATTAGTTTTAACTACAAAATAAATAAATATCCAATATATAAAATGTGAAATCCTATCACCCATCGGTAACGACTTTACATACTGATGCATCTCTGAGAGCAATGGAATTTTATTTACTATTTTTATATGTATAAATACAGTGTTTTTCTCTTCTCAACAGAAATTCTATTATATCTAAATTCTTATCTATATTCTTCTCACTAACAGTATATCTAAAGGATTAGTTCAATGAGGATGAGACGGTTGGCTAGTCCACTAGTTGATGGGGAAGACGCCTGGCACAGAAAAAAAGAGACTGCAATGACTAATCTTGAAGGCAGCCGGCGATGAGGGTCGGATCTGAGATTGTCTAAACAGGCAGGCAGCCCTGAGCGAACTGTGTAGACTCTGGGGGCAGTTACCTAGCTGAAAGTCAGTGGGCAAGCTGGCCTGATACTAACAAGCCCAGTCTTATTTTACAGGACCTCCGATGGTGTGGTGTGTGGTATGGGGACAGGGACCTGACTCAGAAAGGGTCAGAACCCCGGCCTCAGGGTCAGAGTGGGGCTAGATCCTGCAAGGAGTGGCTGTGTGAGAGTCCCAGTGAGAAACAACCACTTCCAATCAACTCAGTGGCTCATCTGTCAGGGATAAGGTTAACTCCAGACTAGCTCCAGGCTGAGGATGCTGAATTAAATTAGTAGCAGTAGTGATGAAGAGGAGGGGGTCAATTTAAGAATTAATCTTGACTAATCATTGGTGTGGCTTCCCTGGTGGCCCAGACTAAAGAATCCACCTGCAATGCAGGAGACCTGGGTTCCGTCCCTGGGTTGGAAAGATCCCCTGGAGGAGGAAATGGCAACCCACTCCTGTATTCCTGTCCGGAGAATCCCATGGATGGAGGAACCTGGTGGGCTACATAATTGGCAAGAGACAGTGACTGGTGGGAAGGAAGGGAAGAGCATAAAGTTTCCCAATCTGCTCTGCTATAAATCACCTGAAAAGCCTAATAAACAGAGACTTCCCAGCCTCTTTACTGAAGATTCCAACTTAATAAGTCTAGGGTGAGATCCAAGAATCTACCTGTCATTTTGTGTGTGTGTGTGATTAGTATTTTTTATTTTTTTATTGAAGTATAGTTGATTAACAATATTGTGTTATTTTCAGGCATACAGCAAAGTGATTCAGTTTATGTCTCTGGCTTGGGGTATTGGGTACGGGTAATGGAATTCACTGACTTCAGTTTTAGGTATGTTGAATTTGGAACATAACAACAATGGTGATAGGACTTCCCTGGTGGTCCAGGGGCTAAGACTCCGAGCTCCCGATGCAGGGGGCCTGGGTTCTATCCTTGGTCAGGGAATTAGATCCCACCACAACTAAGACCCAGCATAACCACGTAAATAAATTACATTAAAATAAATATTTAAAAAAACAATAGTGACTAAATCTATTGAGCATTTACTTTATACTGGTGCTTCACATGCACTATTTAATTTAATCCATAAAACATCCATATAAGGGAATTACTATTGCTATACTCCTTTTGAAAATGAGTAAATTGAGTGATAGGGACAGTAAATCATTTTCCATTAATTACGCAGCTAGTAAAGATAGATCAATAGAACAAAATAGAAAGTCCAGAGATTAATCCATGCCCCTATGGACACCTTATCTTTGACAAAGGAGGCAAAAATATACAATGCAGAAAAGACAATCTCTTCAACAAGTGGTGCTGGGAAAACCGGTCAACTACGTGAAATAGAATGAAACTTGAACATTTTCTAACACCATACACAAAAATAAACTCAAAATGGATCAAAGACATAAATATAAGACCAGAAACTAAAACTCTTAGAGGAAAACATAGGTAGAACACTCTCTGACATAAAACATAGCAAGATCCTCTATGACCCACCTCCCAGAGGAATGGAAATAAAAACAAAAATAAGGAAATGGGACCTAATTAAACTTAAAAGCTTTTGCACAACAAAGGAAACTATAAACAAGGTGAAAAGACAGCCCTCAGAATGGGAGAAAATAATTGCAAATGAAACAACTATCAAAGAATTAATCTCCAAAATATACAGGCAGCACATGCAGCTCAACGCCAGAAAAACAACCCAGTCAAAAGTGGGCAAAAGATCTATATTTTTCCAAAGAAGATATACCGATGGCTAATAAACACATGAAAAGATGTGCTCAACATCACTTATTATAAGAAAAATGCAAATCAAAACCGCAACGAGGTACCATCTCACGCCAGTAAGAATGGCCATCAACAAAAAGTCTACAAACAATAAATGCTGGAGAGGGTGTGGAGAAAAGGGAACCCTCTTACACTGTTGGTGGGAATGCAAACTAGTACAGCAAATGGAGAACAGTGTGGAGATTCCTTAAAACACTGGGAAAAGAGCTGCCAGGAATTCCACTGCTCAGCATATACACCAGAAAAGGAGGATTGAAAGAGACAGATGCACTCCAAGGTTTGTGGCAGCACGATCTACAACACCGAGGACATGGAAGCAACCTGGATGTCCGCGGGGAGATGAACGGGTAAGGAAGTCACGGTACATACACATAATGGGATACTGCTCAGCTCTACAAAGGAGTGTATTTGAGTCAGTTCTAATGGGATGGATGAACCTAGAACCCATTATACAGAATGAAGTAAGTCAGAAAGAGAAAGGAAAATACTGTATATTAATGCATATAAATAGAATCTAGGAGGATGACACCAACGATTCTACATACAGAACAGAAAGGAGACCCAAATGTAAAGGGCCGACTTCTGGACTCAATGGAAGGAGGAGAGGGTAGCATGACTTGGGGGAACAGCACTGAAATGCGTGCATTACCATATGTAAGAGAGATGACCAGCGCAAGTTCCACTCAGGAAGCAGGCACCCAGGGCCGGGGTCTGTGACAGCGGGAGGGGTGAGGTCGGGTGGGAGGCGGGTGGGGGGTTCAGGCTGGGGGAACACATGTATACCTAGGGCTGATTCATGTTGATATACCGCAAAAACCATCACAGTGCTCTAAAGTAACTATCCTCCAATTGCATAAACAGATTTAAAAGAGAGAGCAGATCTAGATGTTTAGACCCAGACACACCTTACCCCAAAGCCCTAGTTCTTCCCAACAATGTTCTATTGTCTGCTGAGCGGATATGTTCCCACAGGCGGGAGCACCCAAGTTGAGTTGAATCACAGGTCAGGGCTGGAAATAAGGATTTGAAATGAAAATTTGCTTTCGACTGCCCAAGGAGAAAGCCTGCAGAGAGAGAAGAATATTTGGTCAGAGATGGAGCTGTGTTCCTGTTTTGAAATGTGGGCAGTGGATAAAAAGGCCTTGGGCGTCAGAGAGGTTCTCGGAGAATCAGGAGAGACAAACATTTTATAAATGAAGCAAGTTGAATTACCAGAAGGAGTAAATTTAAGAGCAGTAAAGAGCTCCTTTAAAATAAATTATCCATTGAATTTGGCGAAGGAGATAATTTTTTTACCTTGCCCAGGAAGATGGGGTTGGGGAGGGGAAAGTCAGTCTCCTCAGACTGAGGAGAAAAGAGATGAGGAGATGGAGGCGGTGAGTGAGGCCTTTTCTGGCAGGCTCAGCCTTGACAAAATAAACAGGAAAAATATCCACCGAGATGTTCACTACGCTCATCTCTGAGTAGCTGGGTTCCAAGTCTCTTTCATTTCCTGACTCCTTTTTTTCCTCTCAGACTGCACTTTAGTAAGAATGCACTTGAGTAAGCATTGTTTTCATTGAGGGCGATGCTGGAGAAGGAGAAAGCTGGGGGAGCAGGTTTGCCCCCCTTAATCTGGGATGGACAAAGGAAAAAAGGTAAACTGCGGTCTTACCTTCGTGCAGGGGCAGATAAGCTATGGAAATGAAAAAGGTACACTCGGTATCTTAAAAGATAAAGAGGGCACTTTTCAATCTACAAGGTTAATTTTATAAAATCGATTTCTTTTTCTGCACTAAAATTGTATATACTTGTGGTAATCTGGAAGTCTAAGAATGTTGGCTGTTGACTGCTGCCATCATGTTCTTAGAAAATTATTTTCCTTTTTTCTGTGGGATGTTCCAATACCTAGATATACCAAGTACTGCTGAGTTCATCTGTTTGTGCTTTGACAAAGGAGCCATTTTAGGGGCAGATTTGTGAACTTAGGCAAGAAACTTAATACCAGCTAACTGTGATAAAACCCATTACCAGTTAGAAATAACCTTAATGATCGCTTACCTGGTTTCTTATGAAAACCTTTTCTAACTGACTTGTTCTCTTCTTTTCTTGTCAGTGTTTCAGGAAAGAGTGAACTTGATTTCTCTGCATCTACTAAATCCAGCTGTGACAAAATCTTATTTGTGAGGTATGATTTAAAAGTTAGAGAAAATTAATGAAACCGAAAAAAAAATTTTTTTCAATTTCAACTTTAAAAAAATAAACCTGTATTGACAATAGTAGGAAAATTATTTCAGATGCAAAATGAAAGCATTTGGGACTCAAGGACAGAGATGACTAGAGGGGCCACAGGAGAGGTGTTAAGTTGGGGCTACCAGTCATCTGTTCACAGACCCAGGGAAACAGCCGGGTGAGGGAGAACTGGCCAGGTTAGGATGTCTCAGATGTGACAGGGCTGGGGAAACTAGGGCTGGCAGAGAGAGGAAGCCAGACTGCAGTAAAGAAATAGCTTCTCTCACTTCTTTGCCGTCACCCTGTGGGTAATCCCTCTGACGTTTTCAGCTTCTACTTCCAGTCTGACTGCCACATATTTATGGAAAGCATTTTTGCTACAAAACTGATCATCATTGTGCAATGTGATCGTTTTCACTTAATATTATAGCATTTTATCGTGGCATTGAATATTATAAGTAACACTTTGGTACCTAAAAATCCCTTATTTAGATGTTACATTTTTCAAGGTTAGTGAAACGTTTTCAGATTATTTTCTAGAAAAATTATATCAATTTCTTTCCCATCAGTAGTAGATCAGTCCTGCTTCACCACACTCACAAGCTGTGATGTTATCATTTTTTTCCATCATTGTCAATTTGATAGGGAAAATAGGGTATAGAGTTGTAGATTTTAATTTGCATTTCTTTTATTATCTTCAAGGTTGGTTATTTTGGTGGCATTATAGTTCACATATATTTCCACTCTGAAATATTCATGTCCTTAATTATTTTGTTTAATATGATAATCATGCTTTTATTAATTTGGATTATTTTTAAAATATCAAGTACATTCATATTTACCTGCCATCTTGGCTTTTAATTTTTAAAAAATTTAGAGGGAGAGTAGCCAAACCTAAATAGCATGCTGCAGATATTGAAAAGTGATAACTATTTGTAAATATTTCTATTTGTTTCTCTTTGTTGACTGTATGCTTTAAGTGCCAGAAGGGAAAAAATAAAAGTGCCGGAAGACATCATCATCATCATCACCGTCATCATCATCATCATCACCGTCATTATCGCTTCATGCCTCAGTATTGACTCCAGGTATTCTTTTCCTTATTTTTCACTCCAGTTAAAGATTTCCCACTATGATTGCTGGGTGGCATTTCATTGCCTGTGGATTTCTTCATGGAATGTGAAGAGTTAAAAAGTGAATGGCAGATGAGCTGTGTTGTTTCTCTGCAACATGTCCATTTTTTTCCAATGAACTAAGATGAAAGGATTTCATAGTGATTAAATGTGGTTGCAGGTTTGGAGCTAGAAAGCCCTGATTACTAGCCAGCAATGTATCTGTGGCCCACATTTCCTCTCTGGGTTGTGGTTTCTTCCTCTGTTAAATGGGCAAGCAGTCTGGGGGAGGTTTGTGAGGCTAAACGAGAGATGCATGCAGAGTATTTTAGTTCCAGCCTCACACGTGGCACGTGCCCCATAAGGAGTGCTTGGTTTCCGTGGATGCAATACCACTGCCGAGGTGATCTCTGGCTGGGATGTGCCGCTTCATTGCGATTCGGCTTCTCAGGGATCTTTAGAACATCCTTCCAACCATGGACCCTCTTAGGTTCTGTTCTGTGCAGACTTACTTTTGATCCTTTTATGGAACTGTGATAAAATATTATAAGAAAAATTAGTCTGGGATCCCCATAGCAATTGCTGATGGGTGGAGAAGCACTTGCGCATGTGTAAAACCCAACATCGCATGCCTCACGACACAGCGTGGGGGCTTAAAATGCAGATACTAGTAACCAGATTCTGATTAGTGACTTGGCCTGAATTCTTTCAGTGAATTAAAATGGCACTAGATAGAATTTAAGACAGTATTTGTGCTCCTCTTTCTCAACATGTCAAACTTCTAGAATAAAAGAGACTACTTCCTGGCCAGCTCATATCCAGAAAACAAAAACAGGAGGTGAAGTCTGGACCTTTGTGAAGAAACAAAAGTCATCTCTAAACTATACAGCAGTTCCTGGTGGTTCTCTTTCAAATGCTGGCTATTCTTTCTGTCATCTCATCTCAATGGTCTTGTCTCAGAGGCCTTCCAGACTGTTCAGTTCCTTGCCCATCGCTTTCCTCCACTTCCTGTTTGGTTCCAATATTTAACATGCTCTTAACATCATCATTGATTACTTGTGCTGCATACCCGTCATCTGTCCCCTTTCCTGGGATGGAGTTTCCATGAGGACAAGAGCCAGGTCTCAGCATCCAGCTCGGGGCAGACACGAGGCAGAAACTCCATGCATCTCCTCCAGGTACACCTGTTGACTGAGACAACTCCGGAGGTGAGCTAACAGCTCAAATCAGCGATCTCTGTCCCTCTGAGCTGACTCTCCTCTTTCATGATGGCTCCCTTTGCCCTCGAGGGGAATGCACATTTGAAAGTTCTCCAGATACGCTCAGCTCAGTCTCTTAGCAGCTCTCCTAAAGTCTAGGACTCCCTCCCACGGGGTTCCCTGGGGAGAGGCAGAATAAATGGATTCCCATGGAGTAACGCGATCGCATGCTCGCTCCTTACTGCACACTAGTATTCGCTCAGAATAAATGCAGAGCTAAACTAAGGTGCCTCCATGCCTTTGGTGGTTCAACAAAGTAAGACTAAAAGTAACAGCTCGTTGACAAAATAAATGAAAAATTTAAGTGGTAGCTTTGTGGTATCCACCTGGATTAGAACCTGAGGAGGATTCCTCTGTGCCCTTCCTCATCTCTCCTCTCTTACAGGACTCCAGAGAGAGTTTTTGCTTCAGAGCCAGCTCTTGCTCTCCTCAACCTGTAAGTGGGAGGTGGGGGGGTGGGGGTCCTTTATTCCACACCACTCAGCCTCAGACCAGCACAGCTGGCCTTCGGAGACCTTACCTGGAGTGAAGTGCTCAAGAACAGATTTTCATTTCTCAGGTAACAAGACATTAGTTTTGTTCGTGGTTACACAGAAACATGGTAATACATGGAAAATACAGAAAAATGCCAGTCAGGCAAGTATGAGCACTGAAACCACTGCCTTCCCCTGGGGAAAAAATTAGCATCCACATTCTGGCATAGCCCTCCGGGAGTTTTTTGGGTTTTTTTGTCTGTCTGTACTTATTTATCTCTACAAGTATAGAAAGCAATGATGTATTTTCAAAGGAAATATCTTGTAGACTGCCACAAGCATTTAAGTTTTAAAAGAAGGGGCACGTTTTTCGTTCGAGCAGAGGGAGGACAGTTTGTCGGTTTAGTTCATGGCTATAACCCCACAGTTAGAACAGCACTTGGCTAAATAATTAACGGTTTGAATGATTGAAAGCAAATAACATCTCTCTGTTAAACAAGAAAAAACTCTATATTGAGACTATCTACTTGTTTATGGTTTTTTTTTTTTCTTTCCTGTTTCCCTATGTGCACCCCCTGGGCACTTCTAAACAAATTATAGCCTCCCCATTCAGGGAAATCTTTAAAAAGTGCCTTGGAGCCTTTACGGTCATGTCCAGGGTCTTTAGCCAAAGTTTTAATTGAAAAGCTAAGTCAACGGTAAGAATCTTGCTTATTCAGAGGCAAAACTGTTAAGTAGCTGGATATAAAGAAATAAAAAGCTGCCCATTTGAATTCTCAAAAGCTTAGCCCTACAACTTGCTTGAGTATTGCCTTTTTAAAGTGAGTGTGTGTAGCGGGATGGGGGCTAGGGGATTAGGGTGGAGAACAAATGACATCAAGTGTCTCCCACCATCGTCTATGTAGAGTTTTCACACACACACACACAGAAAGTTACACCTGAATCTTAACTGTGAGAAACAGACAAACCCCAACTGAGGGGCATTCTGGCTCAGACTCCTAAAAAATGAACCAGCATGTGTATGTGAACCCCCAGGAAATGCAGTAGAATTCACTGCATTTTTTTTTGCTATTGCCTCCTATTTTCACTGTCTAGATTATGAAAGTGAGCTAGCCAGGAAGTAGACTCTTTTGTTCTGAAAATTAAAGTAATTTAATATAGAGAATGGCAAAGTCCCATTCATTACCTAATTAACAGGAACATCTCTCTCCTTGATGAAAATTTGTTGACCTCATTAGCTTAGACCAGAAGCCAAGAGAATGCAGCTGTCCCTAGAACATGTATTCCTGAGATAATGAACTAAAAGCCAAGGTTTTACTGTGCAGTTTAAAGTTCACTTTTTTACCCCTAATCTCTTCTCATTCACTCATTACCTGACAAGATTAGACATTTTGGAATTTCTTTCCTCTTCTGAGCTCTACTGCAGAGCGGCCCTAGCTATAGTGTGAAGGCAGTTTTCCTTTGGGAAAGTTCTGAGATGTGGTTTTCTCATAAGGCAAAGGAGGCACCCTCTCTCTCAAGCCCTTCATCCTACCATTACCTTTGAAAGGTTAAAAATCTGCCATTCCATTTTAATGCGTTAAAATATAACCAAGTAAGTTCATCAGAGAATTAAGATGGCTAAATTAAGATGTCACAAGTGAGTGACACTGAAGAATAGTGAGCCAGGAAACAGTGAGAAATTATCTCTGTGCATGAAGCTTTGCATGCCAATCAGCACACTTCATCAGGACATTTTCCTAGGTGGAAATATATTTAAGTCAGAGAATGTAAAGTGGGTTTTTTTTTTTTATCACTGTTTCTACTTTTTATTATAGGAAATTTTAAACGCATAAAAAAATGAATAGCAAAATGGATCCCTGTGTAGCCATTTCCCAGCTTCAACAAAGATCAATGTGTAATCAATCACTTTTCATCCATAGTCCCATGTAGGCACTTCTAATCTTCAGTGGATAATTTTCAAGCAAATTCTAAACACCATGATTTCATCTGTTAATATTTCAATCTGTGTTTCTGGAATATAAAAATGCTTTTTGTTTCTGACCTTAACTTCAATGCAGTAATTGCATCTAATGATAATAATTCTTTAATATGGTTAAATGTCCATATAGAGTGGTTTAGATATGTTAAACTGCTTTTTGAAGTCTCTAAACAAATTTATATTTTCACCAACCACGTTTGAGACTGTTTACTGCATTTTCATCAAAATTATGTATTAGTTTTCTTTTTTTTTTCACTTTGGAAAGCTCTTTAATAGATTGTTTGCAAACAAAATTATGTATTAGTTTTCTTTCCTTCACTAATTTAATAAATGACCCACGCTATCTCATTGATATTGGAATTTGCATTTCTTTTATCAGTGGGGTTGCATATTTTTTCATAAGCTTATGAATTATTTATATTTCCTTGTTAGTGCTCTATCTATTCCTGGCCTTTGAACATTCACCAGTTGCAATCTTAGTGTTTCTTTTATGAGATCTACGTGAAAGTTTGTTAGAGATGGAGCTACTATTTTTCCACTGATTGCTTACTTAGCCTCTTACCATCATCAGTGATTGTCACTGAAAGGAAGAAAAAAAAAAAACCTGAAATTAAAACTCCTCCCAAAGCCACCCAGCCCTATGTCCACCCTGTACTTTGGTACTTTGCATGAATCGATCCTGCCACGTCTCTGCCAAGGTGTATCTGGCTTCTGTTTAAACATTTCTAGTAATAGAAACCTCACTGTTTTAAGGGCGTCAGGTCTGAATATGGGCTATAATAATTGGAAAATGTCTTGCATTGAATGGAAGTCTTTATATTGAACTTATTAATAGTAACCTCTACCTTGTTCTCTCCAAGGAAGCAACCCGAAATATCATTCTCAGCAGATGGATCCCTTTAAATTTCTGATAACAGTATAGTTTCCTACATTCAGGCCAACATTCCAGCTCCTTCAATCACTCATTTGTTGTCATTTCTAAGCTCCTCATTATTTTGACCTTTCTCTTCTAGACATACCCAAAGTCAATGCTCCTAATAAAATGTCTCTCGGTCTCCTTATTTCTCCATCTACAAAATGGTTCTCAGAACAAAAGAGATAATGCTATCATTGGTGTCCTCCTTCTCTGAGAAATTGATTATAATTTAGCATTTTAAAAAACTCTTTAAAATAGTCTCTAGATGTAAGCCAACCTTTAACATGGAATCAAGCTTCTATAATAAAATTAGAACGAGATCATTATAAATCATCTTACTTCCTAATATATAATATTGTGACATTTTTTATCAAATTTAAACAGCAGAAATTACAAAGTTGTTCAGATGCTCTACACACCCAAGACATTGATTTATACCATGTGCATGCTTTTGTGTTAGAATATGATTGTCAGTGTATATTCTCCTGGCCTTTGAGGATTCTGCAAAAATTAGATTATGAAATATTTTCACTTCATATAGTGTCTAATGGGCTTCCTTGGTGGCTCAGATGGTAAAGAATCTGTCTGCAATGTGAGAGACCAGGTTTGATCCCTGGATCAGGACGATCCCCTGGAGAAGGGAATGCCAACCTACTCCAGTATTCTCAAGGACAGAGAAGCCTGGCAGGCTACAGGCCATGAGGTCTCAAAGAGTTGGACACGACTGAAGTGACTAACACACACATATACATAGCGCCTATGATCTTTCTTTTAATGATAGAATGTTGGCAATGGAAAGGAGTTTAGAGACCATGTAGTTCAACCATCTCTCCCTAGTTTCCCAGAGAAACAAGCTGAAGTTCAGGGAGGTGAAGAGATTTCCCCAAGGACACAGAGGGAGCTGGTGGCAGGTTTTTGAGGAAGTTGGTCAATCAACCAATATTTTCTATCAAGGTTTGTAGGCAGCTAAAAGAAATTGATCACTGTGATGTCACCAGACCCCTTTTAATTTTCAGGTTTTCCTAACCAAAGATACAGCAATTAGATTGCTGTAAATACCAATCTAAACACCAAAACAGCTATGATGACAGATTGTATTTTCTGAAGATAACCACAGCAATAAATCCTGCAGGATTTCTTGATCCAGTAAACCCATACATCTGTGAGGAATAATAACCTATTGTTTTAATAGATGAAAATTTAGAGTGGCTTATTATGCAGCAAGCTGTGTGATCTATCCTCAGCTTTTATTTGTCTTTTTTATAAACTGTTTTCCAGTAGGTATGATTTACTAAAAGAAACACTAGTGGAAGTCATATAAAAGTATTCTTAATCCCAGTTTTTAAAACTACTGGCCCTCTTCCCCAACTCTATATACTTTGTTTATTTTGTTATATTTTGTTAAACTTACTCCTTGCCAGAACCCTTTGGACAAGATGCTACAACTCTCATGTCACAGATGAAGTGCTTGAAACAGAAAGATATGAAACACCCTCAAAAAGTAATAGAGCTGGATTCAGACCCACAACTCTCTAGCTAAATCTGGAATCCTTTCTGCTTTCAGAGTTGGTAAAAAAGGACAAGATATTATTGGGTCTGGAGAAAGCCCTGGCTCTGGCTGAGCATTAAGAATTAGAGGCAGGGAATTCCCTGGTGATACAGCATGCAGGACATGAGTTCTATCCCTAGTCAGGGCACTAAGATCCCACAGGCCACAGGACTCAGCCACCACAAAGTGGCAAGGTGAGTAATTATCTGGTCAGGTCGAGGTGAAGACTAAGTGAGATAATACACATGAAGCAGTATGCACAGCACCCATCTGTGATCATCTCTAAATATGGCCTCCAAGTGATTTCTCCCGTCCCTGGGCACAGAGCTGCTCCTCACACAAGCCATGCAGTCCGTTCCTACTCTCCTTGAAGCTGGGTGGGCTTTTACTCATTTCTAAAGTTTATATGAAGACATTTTTTTAAAAACTCTGGTGGGATGCCAGCTGCACATTCGGCTATTGTTGTGGAAATTAATAATTCGACTGACACACTTTTTAGGTGTACTTACAAATAATCTCCATAATCACTGAATTCAAAAGGCCTTTTCCCCGACTAAGAATAAAATACAGGGACTTCCCTGGTGTTCCAGTGGTTAAGACTCTCCCTTCTAAGGCAGAGAGTAGGGTTCAGTCCCTGGTTGGGGAGCTAAGATACCACCTGCCTCACAGCCAAAAAACCAAAACAAAAAACAGAAGCAATATTGTAACAAATCCAATAAAGACTTTAACAATGATCCACATGAAAAAAAATTACCTTAAAAAAATAAGAATATTGACACATAAATTTGTACATGGTAAATCTACTGAAATCTAATTATAAAGATAACTTCAACAAGTATTGAGATCAGATGAGGAAATTTGAAGTGTGCAATACTTATGATGGGCACAATACAGTGAAATAGATATTCTGGGACTTCTAAGCCCAGTCTTAAGAAGACTAAGAGTTTTCTACTTCTTTGCTGTTAAAATGATCCCTCTTAAACAAACAAACAAACAAAATGATCCCTCTTGGAATGCTTGAGACCACCATGCTATGAGGCAGCTCAAGTCAACCACACAAAGAACTAAGGTGTCCTGAAGAGACACCTGAGCTGAGCCTGGTCCCCAGGCAATCTGCCAGTTGAATGCCGCCACATGGGCAATTCCAGGCAGGACCAACTGCCCATTTAACCTTCATTATCATGACAAATAGTAAGTTAGGTTGTGTTTTAAGCCATTACATTTTGGTGCATTCTGCTACTCAGCAGTAAACTATTGAAATGTTGAAACATATTAATGCTCATAAATATAATATTTAGTATATTATTACTACTATTCAGAAGTCTTATATAAAGGATAATGACATTTATTTAGACCAAATTGTCAGCAGGAAACTTTTGGTTACATGGGAAATGGGAATAAGGATGGGATGATGAAGAAAATTCTCTTTCATCCTTTATAGATTTGTCTTTATTAGGTAAAATAAAAACTTCAGTTTTTCAGTTCCAACCTGGAAAATCATTGCTGCTATGAATGGTTGAAATCTCCAAGTGAAATCTGATTCACTCAATTGTTTATTTCTTATTCAACCTAGAACCTTGCTTCCATCAAATGGCTTTTAAACACGTCTTGTCGTATTCTCGCTTTTCCTCCTGACTTGCAACTTTGTGTAATTTCTATCTAAGTAGACACTGCAGTGATCACTTACCAGATTTCTAGATAGAGCACCTTCTCTAAGCAAAAATGTATATGTTCTAACCCTCTTTCACTTCCCTGCCACTGACATGCATCTAGAATTTTAACTTTCTTCATTTATATAAACAGAAGAGAGATGTTCGTGGAGACATCTCTTCCCTAAAATTGATTTTCTTTCCTTCTTCCAGGCAGCAGTTAGCCCCTTGGGAAATTTTTTAATTTGTTTTCTCAATAAGGGAATCTTGTTTCTTAAGGGCATCATCATTTCTCTGAAATGCTAAGGGAACATAGGAAGGACTCATATTTGCAAATAAGACTTTTAAAATCCAAAACTTGAGGAAAGAAAGAGGTGAAGTCGCTCAGTCGTGTCCAACTCTTTGTGACCCCACGGACTGTAGCCCACCAGGCTCCTCTGTCCATGGAATTCTCCAGGCAAGAATACTGGAGTGGGTAACCATTTCCTCCTCCAGGGCGTCTTCTCTACCCAGGGATCGAACCCAAGTCTCTTATGTCTCGTGAATCGGCAGGCAGGCTCTTTACCACTAGTGCCACCTGATCACAAAGATGTGGACAATAAGAGAGGAGACAAGAGAAGTGTGAAAATGCTAAAACAGGACAAGTGGCAACCAAGGATGCAGACAGAACCAAACCCTGAATGAGTTTGTTTCCTAAACTGCTACAACAAAGTGCCATAAACTGGGTGGCTTAAACAACAGAAATTTATCTCTGTGCAGTTCTGGAGGCCAGAAGTTCAAGATCAGGGTATGGACAAGGTTGCTTCTTTCTGAGAGCTGTGAAAGATAATCTCTTCCCTGCTCGTCTCCTAGCTTCTGGTGGTTTTCAGGCGATCTTGGGAGTTTCTAGGCTTGTGGAAGCATGACCCAATCCCTGCCTCCCTCTTCACATCTTGTTCTCCCAGTGTGCCTGTCTGTGTACAAATTTCCCCTTTTAATAAGGACACCAGTCATCTTGGATTAGGGCCCACTCTCATGACCTCATCTTAACAAAGACCTTGCTTCCGAATAAGGTCATGCTCCGAGATACTGGAGATAGGGCTCCAATGTGTGAAACTTGGTGGGGGGCATCACAAATCAACACAACGCTGAGCCTACTGTGGGAAAGCTGAGACCCAAAGCAATTTACAACACAGACTCTCCCAGAATTCCACAAATGTGCCACCGGCTGTCTCTGGAAGTGGAGATGAAAGAACCAGACTGCCATCAGCAGGATGGGATCAAAGCTGTGTAAGCATCTAGGAAATTGAACTTACCCCACCCTTGCTGGAGGCTAATTCTCTGGAGCTGAGCTGTCCAATAGGGTAGCCACTTGCCAAATGTGGCTAATTAAGTTTAAATGCTAACTAATTAAAATTAAATAAAATTAAGCATTCAGCTCCTCATTCACACTAGCCGTGTTTCAAGTGCCTAAGCCTCATGTGGTAAGTGACTGTTGTATTGGAAAGTATAGATATAGGACATTTCCACTATTGTATGAGAGAAAGTTTGACTGGACAGCCCTGCTCCGGAGGAACAGGGGTCTGGACTTGGGGGGAGGCCAGGTGCAGTTGAATATAGAAGCACATACTAGAGAGAGGGGATCAGAGTGAAGACTGTGCTACTGGATACTAAGAAACCCCTGACCCCACAGCCCTCTTCCTCCACTCGACCCACCAAATCATGCCCCGTGGGCACAACGCGAAACATAGATTCATAGTTCTGACTCAAAAACAGAAAGCCGTACCTTCAGCATCCTCCTTCTAGGGGGCAAGAGGAAAAGTGGGGACACATAAGCTCACTGTTTCTCAACTCACCACTGCATACCAAGCATTTGACACACATTTTCTCATTTAATTCTCATAGCAACTCAAAGTGATGGGTATTATTCCCATTTAAAGATAAGAAAACTGAGTCTCAAGACGGCTGAGAAATTTGCCCAAGTTGCCTTGTTTATAAATGTAAACTTAGGACAGTTTGAACCGAAAGCCCACATTTTGCTTCTACTATGCTATACTGCCTACCTGAATGACTGGTTGCTTCCCTAACTTGGTATCAGCAAGTCTCTAACCGTCTCTAGATCTAATTTGCTCTCCAGCGTCAAATATGTTAAAGAACATCTACTCTATAAGATCATCTAAGAGAGAGCTGAAAGGTTTTAAATGAGGTAACTTATAAAAGTTTATTAAAATGTCTGCATCTCTATACAGGGGCTTCCCCAATACCTCAGTGAGGAAAGAATCTGCCTGCAATGCAGGAGACACCGGAGGTGCAGTTTCGATCCCTGGGTCAGGAAGATCCCCTGGAGTAGGAAACGGCAATCCACTTCAGTGTTCTTGTCCGGACAATTCTATGGACAGAGGAGCCTGGTGGGCTATAGTCCAAAGGGTCCCAAAGAGTCAGACACAACAGCATGAGCACAGGACAAAACATCTCTGTACAATCTCTCCTTCTAGAGGGGGCGAGGTTCAGAAAACGAACGAGGCCAGCACTCTACAGGAACGGATCGCCTGTAATGAGGCGAGGAGGGGCAGCAGTCAGATTAGCGAGCTGCTGCACTTAGCTAAGAGAAGAGTGAGTACACACAGGCATGTATGTAGAAAGCTTCTGTCTTAAGGGGGCCTGTTCTCCTCCAAGGTTGCTGGGAGTGGTTATCTCTCAGCTGGGGCAAGGAGCTCTGGAGATGGGCCAGAGGCTGGGCCGGCTTGGAGCTGGGCCTAATCAACCTCATGTCTGTTTTTTCTTCGGGTGAGAGAGTTCTTTGTTTGGCCTAGAATGGTGGGGAGGACCTGGAGGGGGGTTTTAACTCCAGGCTACCTTGAGCCATGCAACTTTCTTTCATTCCAGACCTTAAGGAATACATATATATGAAAAGAGAAAGAGATGTGGGCACCGTTAATGTATAGAGCTTCTTCGTGTTGATAAATGAGTGTCAGGGGTTTGTAGTCTGGGAGGAAGGAAGTCTAAGGCCTGTAGTGTTGATTTTTTATTTTCGCTGTCAGGGTTTCAAGCAAAGGAACGGTCTTGACTTGGTCTCAAGAGATGGCCCAAATCTGTTTTTGGAGAAAGCTTTGAAAGAGATTGAAGAGCCAGGGTCTAAATAAGAGGAATAAAATGATAAGGATCAATGGTCCCAAGAGGGGTAGGAACCAAGGGAGGGCCTGTTGGAACAGGGTTTGGGGCATGTAAAGGTTTTGTAAGTTTCTTGCAGGTTCAATTTTGTCTCTAAGTTCTTTGACTCTGTCCTGGACTATGTCCGTTTCATTAACAAAATAGCAGCAGTCTTCCCCTAGAAAAAGGCAGGTCCCTCCCTTTTCTGCGGTGAGAAGGTCCAGGGCTCGCCTTGAAAGGCCACAGAAGCTAATGAGTTAATCTGTCTTTGGACTGAAACGGAGGACTCTGGGTGAGAGAGTTCTTTGTTTTGCCTAGAATGGTGGGGAGGGCCTGGAGGGGAGTTTTAACTCCAGGCTACCTTGAGCCGGACTTTCCTTCACTGTCCACACGGGAAAAGCTCACAAAGAAGACTACACGTGCAGTTTGAGAAGGCTTAACAGAACTTCAAGAGATATTGGGGTTGCTTTAAACCATGTTATCACTTTTGAACATATTCTATCCACATTTAGAATCAGAACTTCAACTACTACGTCATGTCTTCCTAAAATAAAGTTTTCTAATTTGATCTAGTACTTAACCCAGGGCAAGGTTCATGGATGAAGTTCAGTGAATGTTGAATGACGAATAAATCAATCATTCAATTGATGAATCTATCAATCAATTGATCAATCATTTCTTAAATCAATTTTTAGATTCCAGCAAACTGAGACTCTCTAGCCAACGTATAAAACCCTCCTTTTCACGTGCTACCTTGGTGTATTATTCTGAAACTCCAATCTATACAGGGCCATTACGAGCTCCAATAGAGGCTTAGGTCTTCTACAAGAGATTCAGCAATAATAATCAGGCATCTAGTATTTTATTTCTGTTACAGATGGTTTGGAATTGAAGTAGGTCTCACTATAGACATGGCTGCATTTCAGCGGGGACTAAGGAGTCTTCTCCATCTCTGCCTTTGCATGGAAAATACAGATGGTCACAGAGTATTTTACTGCAGTGCAGCCTACTATCCCAACTGCTAACACTGAAGCAGCCCAGAGACTTCCCTGTTGGCCAAGAGCATCAGGAGGGGCACTCCTTAACCAGGTTTATCCTAATGACAAGATTAACCGTAAAACCTCCCTGTAACACACTTTATAAAGGATGATGACTTGCGTTTGCATGTTCAATGGTGCCCATTTCTAAGTGGATGTGAATTTTTCTGCGGTTCTTCGGTATTTTGGCATCTATATGGTTAACTCTTACAGGCATTTGTGCCTATATTAAGAAATTAATTGATTGCTAGTGAAATATTTTCAAATGTTATTTAGAAGGAAATAGTTTCCTGATTGCTTTCTACAGCAGGATGTGGTGTCTAAAAAATTGGATTTTCTTTAGCTTAAATGTATCTTGTTTTAATTGAAATTTTTCTTGAGGTAATTATAGGTCTACATGCAATTGTAAGAAACAGAAGAAATCCTGCATACGCTTTACCCAGTTTGAACATACCTTTTTAATTGACTTCAGAAGTCAATGCTGCTGGCTTCTGAGTCAGTACTATTGATGCTCTTTGTGTACATGAACAGTGCAAACAGCTTGGTCAATTATTAATACTTAGGCCTCATTTTCTAATATTTAAAAGAACACGCTCAGTCTCACCCAACTCTTTGTGACCCCATGGACTGTAGCCCACCAGGCTTCTCTGTTCGTGGGATTTTCCAAGCAAGAATACTAGAGCAGGTTGCCATTTCCTTCTCCAGTGTGCCTTCCTGGCCCAGGGACTGAACCCATGTCTCCTCCTGCACTGGCAGGCAGATTCTCTACCACTGACCCACCTGGGAAGCCACATATAAAAGAACAAGTTGTACTGACTGATTTGTAAGAGTTCAACCTGTCTGACATCCTATCAGAACCTGAGTTTAAGATCTCTGACAAACCATGGCCACCACTGTTTCTGTATAGCCCATGAGAATGATTTTTACATTTTTAAGTGGTTGAGAAAAAATCAAAAGGATACAACTTTTTGTGACATGAAAATTATACAAATTTCAAATTTCAGCATCCATAATAAAGTTTTATTGAAACAAGCCATGCTCACTCATTTACATATTTTCTGTGTCTGCTTTCATGTTAAAATAGCTATGATAGAGAACACACGTCCCCCAAAGCCTAAAATATTTATTGGCCCTCCACAGAAAAAGTTTGCTGACACCTCCTTTAAACCAGTCTTGCTTTTTAACCTAGCAATGCCAATTCTAGAGATTCATCTGAAAGGAAAATCACTAGAGGATTCATGACATAAAATGTTACCTTCGTCTGATGGAAAAATACAGTCATTAAAGATCATGTTTTATAAGAGTATTTCATGTTTTGAAAATGCTCATAATACATTGTTCAAGAGCATGCTCATGTTCTCTTTAAATCTATATTTTTGGAGGAGAAAAAAAAAAACTCTCCATGTATTTATATGCATAGAAAAAGACACTGCCAAATCTCTCAGTGCTATTCTTGGATGTAGGGGTTTTGAGTGATTTCTATTTTCCTTTTTATTGCATTTTGCATTTTCTAATGTTTTATAATATGTTTACTTTATTTCATCTGAAAAAAATTTGTTTTATACTAAATTGTTTACTTGCACTACTTCTAGCTGAACAGTCATTTATAGATATTCTTAGCAGAAAATTAATACGTTTCCTTATAGTTTGCCAAAAGTCATCAGAATGTAAAACAGGAAAATCTAAGCAAGAAGGAACTGAAATTCTAATTTCTTACCTCATAATACTTTATAGCTATAATCAGGCTGGTTATGGGGCAGTTTTATATTTTCTTTGAAATAAAGTTGGGTTTTGATATACCATCATTAACAAAATCTTTAAAATCTGAATATTGTTAGAGAAGCAACATTTTTTTAAATACTTAAAGTGAAAATACATGATCAACTGCTTTGGAAAACAATTTGCAAACTTCTAGTAAAATTGAACATATCATTCTCTAGTATATCCATTTCTAGGTATATAATCTAGAAAAATTCTCTCACATGTGCTTAAGGATAAAAAATCAGAGCAAAGATGTTCATAAACACATTTTTTAAAAGAGAGAACTTGGAAACATTCTATAGATCCATGGTTAGGAAAAAGCATGAATAATAATAATCTCATATAGCAGATAAAATGAATGAACTACATCTGCATCATCATGATTAGATCTGAAAAAGTAATGTTGAATGAAAAAGGATATATATAATATAATATTTATGGAATAGTGTTAAAAATTATAAGAAAAATATTATATATATTGTTTCACTATATATAAAACCAGAAAAATAAAAGAAAATATAAACTTAAAAAAATACACACCAGATCTGTGATATCATTTAGAGGGAAGAGGGAATTAGGACTGGGGAAATGCAAGGAGATCACAATTTTATTCATAAAATTTCATTCATCTCCAAAACAAAAAATTAACTTAGACATATATGATACAAAGTGAACTTCTATATATTTGTTTATATTTTATACGACATGAATTTTTTTTCCTCAGTCCTACTTTAACAGCGCAAGGAAGACAGGATGGGTAAAGTCCACAGACTGTGATCGTAGAAAAGTGAAAAGGATCTCTAATAGCAGATGGCACTGACTTATCTCAGAGTTCATAGTAACTATTTTGAATTCCTATCTTATAAGGATGTTCTTCTAGGGCTTTATCTCTAGATCATATCATCCCCGGAAGTCAAGCGCTTTCTACGGTTTTGCATTAGAACCAGAGCTTTCTCCACCAACTCGGTGACCCTTCAAAGTTCAACGACATTGACCGTGGTAGTCATTACAGCTCTTTCAAATATCTAGAGAAGAGGGTAAGGGATTTCTTTATAAATCACCGAGATGATGTCTCACAAATGAAATGAGAATCATAAAGGTTCTGGGGGGAAAGAATAGCTAATTGTTGGTTATTAAAGAGGTGATTCTGAAGAAGGAAATGGCAACCCACTCCAGTGCTCTTGCCTGGAGAATCCCATGGAGAGAGGAGAGCCGGGGGGACTAGCGTCCATGGGGTCGCAGAGTCAGACACGACCGAGCGACTGAGACACACGCAAGGAGGTAATTCACAGACTCTGTTCTCAGACCAGTCGTTCACGCTGGCCTTCACAGCAGGCACCTGCAGCTCACCAGCAGGTTATCCAGTTCCATGCAAAAATGTTTGAATGACTCTCTCTATATATAATTATAACATGATATATTTATTTATGTTTATTTATTTATAATATATATTTATAAATATATGTAAATATTCATTTATATTTATATTTATATTTATATAAAATATGTATTATATAATAAAAATACATATTATAAATATATAATATATAAATATATATTATAAAATAAAATAATATAAATATTTATATAAAATGTGAATATATTTAAATATATAAAATATGTTTATTATAATATAATTATATATAAAATTTAAAATGTTTCTCTCACTAAAATATATATATATATAAAACTATAGTTATCACAAATATATATAGCTATATAGTTACATATATATATATATACACACACATATGTAACTATATCTAACTGACTCAGTGGACATGGGTTTGAGCAAGTTCTGCGAGCTGGTGATGGACAGGAAGGCCTGGCGTGCTGCAGCCATGGGGTCGCAAAGAGTCAGACACGACTGAGGGACTGAACTGAACTGATATTTAATTGAACAACATAGTTCATACACATAAACTGAACTATATCGTTTCATATATATTATATATACACACTTGTATATAAACTATGCAGATGCAAATATATAAGTATATTTTAATAAATTTATATTAACTGAGTAGTTAAGAGCACAAGCGTTAGATTCAGAATGCCTGGGTTTGAATCCAGATTATTCCATTTCCTCTTTATGTGACTTTAGGGAAATAATTCAGCTTTTTAAAATAATTTTGTCCGTTTAGCTATTTAGCGTTTACAGTTCTCACCTCTAAAATGGGAACAATAATAGTACCTGACTTCACAGGCAATTACACAGATTAAAGGAGTTAATATACATGAAGCGCAAAACAAAAAGGTTCAGTAGACTTTGGAACCTTGTATACGCCTTCAACGCGTTCATTTACACGGATACCGTGCGCTCAGTAGGCACCCAGTAACACTGATGATAGCGAACATGTAACAGCCCAAACTTAGACATGAAATCCATGAAGTCACTACAAAATTAGACTCAACCCAGCCGACTGCTTTGTGTCTGCTCTTGCACGTTAAGGCCCCGTCCTTCTTGACACTTGATGTCACAGCACTGCAGAGCTGTCACGGTCTGCGTCTGTAACGCCACAGAGCAAGACAGACGTCTCCCCGGGCTGGGACTTCCAGGTGGCACCCAGCTCTGCAAAGACAGAGTGCCGGCTCCCCCACCGCGCCCCAGCGCAGACAACAAAATGCAGAACCATCATGAAACTGGACTTCCGATTTAGCCTTCTCGGCTCTGAACCTAACCATCCCCACTCCTTTATCTTCCCTTACAGGTGTTGTCTGCTGGTTTAGTCTTTCCTTTTGGTCTTTCCTAGTCCCGCCGGCCTGCTTTAAACTGCAATGAACTTCCACGTGGAATCGGAGGGCCAGCTGCTTTCCAACGCATGAGTCACACAAAGTCCCATGTTACAGACCAAATCAGGGCACTTCCAAAATAAGAGTGCTAAGTAACTAGTCACAAGGTCAGCCTCTGGGGCACCAGATTTTAAGCTCTAGAAACTACAGTTTAATAGTAGTTGGCATCCAGGTATATGGTTAGCTCACTGTAAGTAGCCTTATGCTACATATAATTGAAATATACCAGGTATGGTAAATTTTCAGAAGGTATTTAAGATATATACTGGTAATTCTGTATGCCTGTTTTAATCATTGTAACCATGGTTTCCCCAAATCTGTAGCCTTCTAGGGAGGGTTCTTTGACAGCAACACAAGATGAAAGTGACAAGAATATTCCACTACTGAAAAATAGAAAGAAAATAAATTTTTGTATTAACGTTTTTACATGTCTCCTTTGATTCTGTCAAACAGCACATTCATATTTCTCAACCAGGAGTAAGAGGATTAAAAATAATTCAGAGTTTCGTTAAAATAGCACCAACTCCCTCTCAAAAAAAGAAAGATTTTAGCTTTTATAATTGCATTGAAATCACTCAGTAATAAGCTCAAGTCTTAGTTTATGTGACTCCTTGGAATCTGAAAATTGCCAGTTGCTATCTCCCTATGATTTAGACACACTTTTCTCTCAGATCTTATTTAGAAAGGGTTGTGTGTCTTTTTTTGTTTTTTTTTTTTTACTGTTCAAACAATCTTATTTCATGCGGCACATTCTGCTAGCCAAGCCACATGACATTTTTACATCCAACCTTCAGTCATCAGTGACTCAAAGATAAATAAGCCATTAAAGAGAAGGAAGTAATTACCGTTTATTAGAGAACATTGAGGTGATTGTACCCTTTGGTTTCCAGAGGTGTGGCTTGCTCATTTTATTTTTAGCAGCAATAAACACACATCCCTTCCCATGTTGCACTGTCTAGGCAGAACTGGTATCTAAAGTATTTTCCACATGGAGATTTGCATAGAGAAAGATCAACAATGCCGTCTGAGGCATATGGGGGAGAATGAGGTTTGTTCATTTGTTTGTTTTTCCTCCCCAAAGGCTGTAAGACAGGAATAAAAGATACAGTCTCTGATGAAGTCAGCTTTCAGAACTTCTCTGATTCTGGGTCCAGACCTTCCTGTGCAAAACAACACGCACTGACCAGCCAACAGTGTCTCTTGCCTTGTCTGAGGCTGAGTCTTTACAAGAAGATAAGCCACTTGTGCTATGAACCCTGTGACAGCAAGGATCCTAAACTTCCAGTTAAGGTCAGGAACCTCTAACTTCAAAACTTAGACACAGGTAGAAAATGCTGTTACATTGTAGCTCTTTCTTTTGAGTAGTTAAAGCTGGTTTCCAGTGTAAGAATGGAGTTCTTACTTGATAATATCACAAGCTCTTTTTTCTAAAGGAATAGTGCTTACAGATATCGTCATGGGTTCTTATCTGAGCTGAAAAAAAGAAAGCCTGATATAAAGAACAGAGCAAAGGTTAGGGCAAACATAGCGTGATGTGGAGCCCTTAATTACCGTGCTAAGCCCCAAACGTGATTTGAGAGGTGGTGGCTAGCAGAGTTTCACCTTCCCCTGGCAGGCAGAGTAGATCCCCTTGTCATGACCGGGAAGCCTCCAGGCAGGACCCTCCCTCTTGTTTAACCCTGGTGTGGAAGGGGCCTTCCTCCTCTGGTCATCAGGCCTTGAGGAGGGAGGCTGCCTGTAGACTCCAGGCGAGTAGGGGTAGGTGGGACCTATATTCTGAGCCTCTTGCAGAGGAGACAAAGTCTTCCAGGTATGTCTGCCTTCCCCTTCAGTTCTAACTTACGTTGTGACCACCTAAGTCACATAATTCCTTGGGCACCCATCCCCGCTTCTCCCTTCTTCCTCCTCATTCCCTTCCATGTTATTCTATCTAATGATGTTTTTGTGAAGGATGACAAAGACACATGCAGTCATTTTGTTAAAATATAAAATGCCCTGTGGTTAAATGATGACTGAACAAGAAATAAAAAATCACACTAGCAAAGCATAATTGTCTTTTAATCTTCACGTGAACGAGCTTGCTCAACTCAAAATTAGTGATGTCAGATGTTAATTTAACAAAGCCTCAGACCCTTGGGCTTGATACTGCTATTTTATAAAGGAGTAATTTGCCTGGTGGGTGCCCACAAGTTAGCAGTAGAGTCAGTGAAAAGCCTCCAGGACTTCCCCTCTGGCTAGATTAGCAGCTTGATGGTAGTCTTCTACTTGCTTTAGACAGAGACCTTCCACTCCATGTTCCAGTGGCTCAGACGGCTGCCCTCAAGTTACAAGATCTAGGCTGCAGAAAAAGTCTGTAGCCACATGTTGCTAGCCTGGAGATGTCTTCCAACCTTGGGGGTGGTGACTTTGAGATATATATACACACATGTATGCGTATGTATGTTTATAATATATATATACGGGAAATTCCTTGGTGGCTCAGTAGTGAAGAATCTGCCTGTGATGCAGGAGACCCAGGGTCAATCCCTGGGTGGGAAAGATCCCCTGCAGGAGGGCGTGGCAGTCCACTCCAGTACTCTTGCCTAGAGAGTCTCATGGACTGAGGAGGCTGGTGGGCTACAGTCCATGGGGGTCAGCAAAGAGTCAGACACAATGGAAGCAACTGAGCATGCTTGCGTGTATATACACATATGAATTCTTGCAATTCAGTAATGAGGAGACAACTGAATAGAAAATGGGTAAAAGATTTGAACAGATACTTCACAAAATATGATATATACAAGTGGACAATGAGTATAAAACAAACACCATCAATCATCAAAGAAATTCAAATTAAAACCCCAAGGATATATCACTTTATATCCATTAGAGGGGGCTTCCCAGGTGGCACTAGTGGTGAAGAACCTCCCTGCCAGTGCAGGAGACAGGAGAGACACGGATTTGATCCTTGGGTGGGAAAGATCCCCTGGAGGAGGGCATAGCAACCCAGTCCAGTATTCTTGCCTGGAGAATCCATGGACAGAGGAGCCTGGTGGGCTACAAACCATAGGGTTGCAAAGAGTCAGACACGACTGAACAACTTAGAGGGGTTGAAATTTTAAAAACTCACAATGTAAGATGTTGCCAAGCTCATAGAACAGCTCAACTTCTCATACAGTGCTTGTGAGATTGTACATGGTACAATCACTACAGAAAATAACTTCACAGTTGCTGCCCAAGTATTCCTATGATCTAGCAATTCCACTCCTAGGTATTTACCCAAGAGAAATGAAAACATGTCCACACAAAGACATGTACACAAAGGTTCATAGCAGTCACATTCTGTGGTAGGCATCCTCTAACACGGGTCCTAACCAGCCCCACCTCTTAGAATTCACACCTTTGTTCTTACTGTCTCCTGGACTGTGGGCTGAAACTATGACTTCCCTCTAACAAAAAGAATAAGGCTGCAGCAACATGCCTGGAGATTATCATAATTAAGTTTAGTCAAACAGAGAAAGCAAATATTTCATGATATTGCTTATAGGTGGAAGCTTTAAAAAAATGATACAAACAAACTTATTTATAGAACAGAGGCCATAGACATAGAAAACAACCTTATGGTTTCCAAAGGGGATAGAGGGGGAGGGATGAATTAGGAGGCTAGGATTAACAAATGCACACTGTTATATACAAAATAGATGAACAACAAAGACCTACTATATAGCACTCAATATTTTGTAATAATCTATAAGGGAAAAACGTGACGCAAAGAGCCAACTCATTGGAAAAGACCCTGATGCTGGGAAAGACTGAAGACAGGAGAAGGGGACAACAGAGGATGAGATGGTTGGATGGCATCACCGACTCAATGGACATGAGTTTGAGCAGGCTCTGGGAGTTGGTGATGGACAGGGAGGCCTGGCGTGCTGCAGGCCATGGGGTCGCAAAGAGTCAGACACGACTGAACAACAACAATAAGGGAAAATAATCTGAAAAGGAATATAACTGGGTCACTGGGTGCACGCCTGAAACTAACATGACGTAGTGAATCAGCTATGTTTCAATTAAAAAGAAGAAGAAAACGAGAGAGAGCATATGGCAGAAGGGATGAGATTAAGCCACGTTAACACTGACTTCGGTATATCCTCCCCTCTCTCCTGGCCTCTTCCCTCTTTGCTCTGGTGAAGCTCTGGTGAAGCCAGTGGGTGTGTTATGAGATTTCTTATGCACACGCCACATGTCACAGGATTAAGGGAGGCCTCTGGCTGGCATTCAGGGAGGAGCTGAGGCTCTTGGCCCAGCAGCCTACAAGGAGCTATATCCTCCCAATAACATGGGCACTGGGACTAGTGGCCTGGCCAACACCTCAAGTACAATTTTGTGAGTAGACCTTGAGGCAGAAGCACCCAGCTAAGCTAGACCCAAATTCCTGACCCACAGAAACTGTAACATAATACATATTTCCCTCTTAAATCACCAAGTGTTACAGTAATTTTTTCCACAGCAATAGATAGCTAATACATATTCATCATAGTCACAACAAAAGAAATAAATAGAAATAAATAGAAGAAAACAAAAGAAGAACAATAAACATACTGCTGAATATTCATACAATGGAATGTTACTTGGTAATAAGAAATAAACAGACTTCTGATATCTGTAACAATATAGATGAATCTAAAACAATTAAACTCATGAAAACAAATCACAAACAAAAGAGAACATACAGTAGGAGTCCATTTGTGTGAGAATCTAGAAAAGACAATATTTACAGTAACAGAGAGCTGATCAGTGATTGCCCAGGGCCAGGAGGTAGAAATTGACTACAGAGGAGCAAAAAAAAGCTTCTGGAGTGATGAAAAGGTTTTATATCTTGTGTCTACCTTTGTCACTAGAGATCTCTTCAAGAAAATTAGAGATACCAAGGGAATAGTTCATGCAACGATGGGCACAATAAAGGGCAGAAATGGCATGGATCTAACAGAAGCAGAAGATATTAAGAAGAGGTGGCAAGAATACACAGAAGAACTGTACAAAAAAGATCTTCATGACCCAGGTAACCACGATGGTGTGATCACTCACCTAGAGACAGACATCCTGGGATGCGAAGTCAAGTGGGCCTCCACTATGTACAAAGCTAGTGGAGGTGATGGAATTCCAGTTGAGCTATCTCAAATCTTAAAAGATGCTGCTGTGAAAATGCTGCACTCAATATGCCAGCAAATTTGGAAAACTCCGCAGTGGCCACAGGACTGGAAAAGATAAGTTTTCATTCCAATCCCAAAGAAAGGCAATGCCAAAGAATGCTCAAACTACCACACAATTGCACTCATCTCACACACTAGAAAGGTAATGCTCAAAATTCTTCAAGCCAGGCTTCAACAGTACATGAACTATGAACTTCCAGATGTTCAAGCTGGATTTAGAAAAGGCAGAGGAACCAGAGACCAAATTTGCCAACATCCACTGGATCATAAAAAAGCAAGAGAGTTCCAGAAAAACATCTATTTTTGCTTTATCGACTATGCCAAAGCCTTTGACTGTGTAGATCACAACAAAGTGTGGAAAATTCTTCAACAGAAGGGAATACCAGGCCACCTTACCTGCTCCTGAGAAATCTGTACACAGTTCAAGAAGCAACAGTTAGAACTGGACATGGAACAACAGACTGATTCTAGATTGGGAAAGGGATACATCAAGGCTGTATATTGTCACCCTGTTTATTTAATTTATATTCAGAGTACATCATGTGAAATGCCAGACTGGATGAAGCATTAGCTGGAATCAAGATTGCCAGGAGAAATATCAATAACCTCAGATTACACAGATGATGCCACCCATATGGCTGAAAGTGAAGAAGAACTAAACAGCCTGTTGATGAAAGTGAAAGAGGAGACTGAAAAAACTGGTTTAAAGCTCAACATTCAAAAAATGAGGGTCATGGACTCCAATCCCAGCACTTCATGTCAAACAGATGGGGAAAAAAATGGAAAGAGTGAGAGACTTATTTTCTTGAACTTCAAAATCACTGAGATGGTGACAGCAGTCATGAAATTAAAAGATGCTTGCTCC
Source organism: Odocoileus virginianus (assembly GCF_023699985.2). NCBI lineage: Eukaryota > Metazoa > Chordata > Mammalia > Artiodactyla > Cervidae > Odocoileus > Odocoileus virginianus. Next base: position 57,620,976 of record NC_069677.1, on the reverse strand, counting down.
TTGGAAGAAAAACTATGACCAGCCTAGACAACATATTTAAAAGCAGAGACATTACTTTGCTGGCAAAGGTCCGTCTAGTCAAAGGTATGGCTTTCCCAGTAGTCATGTATGGATGTGAGAGTTGGACCATAAAGAAAGCTGAGCGCTGAAGAATTTATTCTTTTGAATTGTGGTGTTGGAGAAGACTCTTGAGAGTCCCTTGAACTGCAAGGAGATCAAACCAGTCCTTCCTAATGGAAATCAGTCCTGAATATTCACTGGAAGGACTGATGCTGAAGCTGAAACTCCGATATTTTGGCCACCTGATGCGAAGAACTGACTCCTTGGAAAAGATCCTGATGCTGGGAAGGATTGAAAGCAGGAGGAGAAGGGGACGACAGAGGATGAGACGATTGGATGGCTTCACCAACTCAATGGACACGAGTTTAAGCAATCTCTGGGAGTTGGTGATGGACAGGGACACCTGGCTTGCTGCAGTCCATGGGGTCACAAAGAGTCAGACACGACTGAGAGACGGAACTGATACCTTTGTCATAACTAACTGAACTGTACACTCAAAATAGATATATAGGCATATTTTACCTTATTTAAAGTATTTTACCATATGCAATTAAGTTGGTTTACAAAGTTAAATAAGTCCCTAAGCAAATACAATAGATAAATCAATGGCAGCAATTTTTTAAAATCTGTAGGAAACACAAGTTTCCGAAATTGGCCCAAGAAAATGTCAAAAATATACAGTGACCACATAACGAACTTAAAAGATGATTCAAAAACCGTGAAAGGCTACTTGGAAATTACTTAACTTCTTGATTTTCAGTTTCTTAATAAGTAACACCACACAGGATTTTTGTAAGAATTGAATGAACATGCTTAGTCTACTACTTGGGACCCAGTAGGTGCTCAAAGGGACTTCTCTGGTGACTCAGAGAGTAAAGAATCTGCCACATAGGAGAGCTGGGTTCGATCTCTGGGTTGGGAAGATCCCCTGGAGATGGTTACCCACTCCAGTATTCTTGCCTGGGAAATCCTGTGGACAGAGGAGCCTGGCAGGCTACAGTCCATGGGGTTGCAGAGTCAGAAATGACTGAGCAACTAACACCTTTCCTTTCAAGTGCTCAGTACTAGTTTTCCTGATCTGCAGTCGTGTCTTAAGCCTAACTCAGCAGGTGCACATGCACACACATGATGATAGCTTTACTTCTCCTTCCAAAAGGGCAACTTAACACTACTTAATTCAGCCAACAAACACTGAGTTCCTCCTTTGGAGGCTCTTCCCAAGGAGAGTCCCAGCTCCGCAGGATGGCTCAGTCTTTCTGTGCTTTTCTTTCCTGAACCTCATTGTGAAGAGTGAGGAGAAAAGAGAACTAAAGGCAGGGAACAGGAGACTAAGCCCTCAGAAAGTTAAGCACTACCAAGCAAGGTAGGTAGGCGATGTCTGAAGACTGTCTTCAGCGTATTCAACACATACTCCCTGTGCAAGCCCTCAAATAGGACGATACTGTGCCAATTTTGCACTGAAGACTGTTCAGGTTTCTAAAGGGTAAGCTGCGGTGCTGCAAAGCTGAGCACTTCGCGCCTAAAGCTAAGCGGGTGATTGATGGGAGCGGAACGGTTCACCATGGGTGCCTTCAGCACCCGCACCCCCAGCCCCACCTCCTACGCCTCCCCCTAGGGGGAACATCTGAGCTGAGGGTGGAGCCTGCTCCCCTGGGAGGTTTGGGAGTGGCATTCAGAGAAGGCAGCCTCCTGCCAGGTCGGAGGTCTGGAGGAATGTGGAAGGCCACGTCTCTGCCGACCTCCTCCCCTCTCCACCCCGTGACTGTCTCTGTTGGCCTCCTCCAAGACCTGGGGATGTTCTAGCTTTCAGACAGCCGCTGGAGCCTCCTGTCGCTCTGATCTGGGTGATGCAGAATGTCAGGGAGCATGTGTGTGGATAGCAAGGAGGAGCATAGGCTGTTATCCTAGGGAGCAACAGGAATTTCCAATATAGCCACTATCATATCCCCTCCACCCTCAAATACGTCTCTCCCCACACTCACGCTAAGCGAAGTCAACATCAGAGGGCTGGGTCAGGCTCAGTGAGATTCTTCAGAATTCCCAAGAATCTGCCATTGCATCTTGGGAGCTATTCAAGAACTTCCATAGGTGACTTCTGGGAACTTTCCTTCAAATAGAGATCCACATTCTAGGCAAAGTAACTGGCATTGAAATCAAACAAATCTACCAATGGGGCCTGCCACGCAGCGACTTTGCGGCCTCGGTTTCCTCATCAATAAATTGGGGGTGACCATATCACTTCTTTTTAAAAAATAATTTATTGAGTTAGTTATTTGTGGTTGCACTGGGTCTTCATTGCTGTGAGTAGGCTTCCCCTAGTTGCAGCGAGGGACTGCTCCTCACTGCGGTGCTTCCGCTTCTCCTGTTGCAGAGCCCGCGCTCTCGGGCACTCAGACTCAGGAGCTGTGGCACGCAGGCTTAGCTGCTCCACAACATGTGGAATCCTCCCGAATCAGGGACTGAACCCATGTCCCTTACACTGACAGGTGGATTCTTATCCACTGTCCCTCCAGAGAAGTCCTATCACCTCCTTTTAATGGTTGTGTTGAGAATGACAGGGGATAGCAGATGTCAAGTGCATCTTACAGTCCCTGGCTCATGACAGAGCCTCAGTAGGTATTAGTCTCCCCCAGTCACTGTCATTTCACATACTTTCAGTAGGAGCCTGCAAGGCGACTCCCTCCATCCTGTAAATTTTCCCCAGTGCTCCCTTACAGAAAAGTCACAATGAATTTTGGTGACAACTGGCTTGCTTGACAGAAGACAGTTCAATTCAAATTTGACTTAAGATCTCTGGAGCACAAGCTATCTCTGTGTAGGTCCTGGGAGGTAGAGATGATTTCTGATTGCCTATTGCCAAAACCACCCCAAAATGTCGTGTTTTAAACAATGTCTTACTGACCTTGTGGTTCTGTGTGCTGACTCGGTCTAGCTGGCTTGTTTTCATGCAATGACAGTGCTGAGTCATTGGAAGGCCTGTCCGGGCTGGGTGTCCAAGACAACTTTTTCATTGATTTATCTGATGTCTCAGTGCTTCTCCCCATGACACCTGTCTCCAGTAGATCAGCCAGGATTTCTTACTTGGTGGCTTAAGACTCCAAGAGAAAGGAAGTAGAAACTGCCGATCTTAAAGCCTGAGCCTAGGAATGACCCCAGTTGTCATCTGCCCGATTCTAATGACAAAGCAACTACAAGTCAGCCCAGATTCAAGGAGGAAGAGGAACAGATGCTACCTCTCAGTGGGGGAGTAGCATATTTACACAAAGGGTAGAAATTGATTGATAGTGGGCATCTTTACTTTAGAGACAAGCTGCCACCCATGGATACAACATATGCATTCCATGTGGATGTAAACGCAAGATATTTACTCATAAGACTTTTACCCCTGGAAATGATGCCACAGTTAGGCACAATTTTAGTAACTGCATCAGATCATTATAGTTTTCACTTGGTGAAGAAGTCTTCATCACCTTGGAACTCTTTTTATCCATAAATTTTATCTTCCATGTGAGCACATCACTCACTTTGTAACTCACTGTTCTGACTTCAGAGTAAAAAACCAAGGCTTCAGATCAGTCAGAAGCTGCTTTATGTTTTTCTGTTGTCCCCATGATCATGGCTTCCAGTGAGTTCTAATTACTCAGCTAATTCTTCTAAGTAGAATAAGCCACATCCTTTAATAGCTCCTTGTACTTCGAAGCACTTACCTGAATTTGTAACTATATTCGTGAGATTGTTGAATTGATTTCCATCTTCCCCACTAGACTCTAAATTCTAAGGAGTCAGATACTATTTATCTCCAGAATTTAGGTCTGTACTTAGAACATACTGCTGCTGCTGCTGCTAAGTCACTTCAGTCGTGTCCGACTCTGTGCGACCCCATAGACGGCAGCCCACCAGGCTCCCCCGTCCCTGGGATTCTCCAGGCAAGAACACTGGAGTGGTTGCCATTTCCTTCTCCAATGCATGAAAGTGAGAAGTGAAAGTGAAGTCGCTCAGTCGTGTCCGACTCTTCTCGACCCCATGGATGGCAGCCTACCAGGCTCCTCGGTCCATGGGATTTTCCAGGCAAGAGTACTGAAGTGGGTGCCATTGCCTTCTCCGTAGAACATACTAGGTGCTCAATAATATTCTTTGAATGAATGGTTTCTTTCCAGAACTATGGCAGAAAGAAGATCAAGAAATATTTTAGAAATTTATTTCAAGAACATAGTGTTTGATTTTGAAGTGTCAGACCTTTGAAACCTTGCTACCCAACTTAAGAAAAGTGATCAATGGAACAGAATAGAAAGCCCAGAGATAAATCCACAAACCTATGGTCACCTTATCTTCAACAAAGGAGGCAAGGATATACAATGGAAAAAAGATAACCTCTTTAACAAGTGGTGCTGGGAAAACTGGTCAACCACCGGTAAAAGAATGAAACTAGAACACTTTCTAACACCATACACAAAAATAAACTCAAAATGGATTAAAAATTTAAATGTAAGACCAGAAACTATAAAACTCCTAGAGGAGAACATAGGCAAAACACTCTCCGACATAAATCACACCAGGATCCTCTATGACCCACATCCCAGAATTTTAGAAATAAAAGCAAAAATAAACAAATGGGATCTAATGAAACTTAAAAGCTTTTGCACAACAAAGGAAACTATAAGCGAGGTGAAAAGACAGCCCTCAGATTGGGAGAAAATAATAGCAAACGAAGCAACAGACAAAGGATTAATCTCAAAAATATACAAGCAACTCCTCCAGCTCAACTCCAGAAAAATAAATGACCCAATCCAAAAATGGGCCAAAGAACTAAACAGACATTTCTCCAAGGAAGACATACAGATGGCTAACAAACACATGAAAAGATGCTCAACATCACTCATTATCAGAGAAATGCAAATCAAAACCACAATGAGGTACCATTATACGCCAGTCAGGATGGCTGCTATCCAAAAGTCTACAAGCAATAAATGCTGGAGAGGGTGAGGAGAAAAGGGAACCCTCTTACACTGTTGGTGGGAATGCAAATTAGTACAGCCACTATGGAAAACAGTGTGGAGATTTCTTAAAAAGCTGGAAATAGAACTGCCATATGACCCAGCAATCCCACTTCTGGGCATACACACCAAGGAAACCAGATCTGAAAGAGACACGTGCACCCCAATGTTCATCGCAGCACTGTTTATAATAGCCAGGACATGGAAGCAACCCAGATGCCCATCAGCAGACGAATGGATGAGGAAGCTGTGGTACATATACACCATGGAATATCACTCAGCCATTAAAAAGAATTCATTTGAATCAGTTCTAATGAGATGGATGAAATTGGAGCCCATTATACAGAGCGAAGTAAGCCAGAAAGATAAAGACCATTACAGTATACTAACACATATATATGGAATTTAGAAAGATGGAAACGATGATCCTATATGCAAAACAGAAAAAGAAACTCAGATGTATAGAACAGACTTGTGGACTCTGGGAGAAGGCAAGGGTGGGATGTTTCAAGAGAACAGCATTGAAACATGTATATTATCTAGGGTGAAACAGATCACCAGCCCAGGTGGGATGCATGAGACAAGTGCTCGGGCCTGGTGCACTGGGAAGACCCAGAGGGATCGGGTGGAGAGGGAGGTGGGAGGGGGGACCGGGATGGGGAATACATGTAAATCCATGGCTAATTCATTTCAATGTATGACAAAAACTACTGTAATGATGTAAAGTAATTAGCCTCCAACTAATAAAAATAAATGGAAAAAAAAATATAAAAAAAAAGAAAAGTGAAATCGTTGGATTCTGTGACTCAAGCAGTACAAACGAAAGAATCTTTCAGAAGACTCCACAGCAGCAGATGTAACCTCAGGCACACCAGGCTCCGAGAGAGGAACATATCTAGGTTTCGACCTGCACTTACCACTCCAGCCCCAGCTGTATTCCTGCATCTCACATTCCTTTCTAGTTGCTTCATACCTGGTTATTCAATGCTTGCTAATGGATATTACAGTTGTAATATCCATTTGGCTTAAAATCTCCCTGAATTCCCTGACCCCCTCAGACAATATCTTGCAAAGTTCTGCCCTGCTTCATGCCCACACCCACACAGAACTCTGGAATCCTTGATTAAATTCCAATACCCTGATTCTCAAAGTATTCAGACACAGCCCCATTCCACTTTGGGCCTCCACAAGCCACAAACATAGAGGAGCGATAGAACACCAGAAATCTTTTTATTCTTATTTTTTATTATGGAAAACTCAAAGGCAAAGAAAATACTATCGGGACTTCCCTGGTGGTCCAGTGATTAAGACTTTGCCTTCCGGTGTGGGGGTGTGGTTTGATCCCTGGTCAGGGAACTAAGATCCCACATGCCTTGTGGTCAAAAAACCAAAACATGAAACAGAAGCAATATTATAACACATTCAAAAAAGACTTAAAAAAAAAAAGAAAATACTATAATACACTTTGATGTATTCATCACGTAGCTTTAATTATCATCCACTCATGACCAGCCTTTTTCTAATCACCTCTCCACCCACTTCCCCTCTTCCCTGTGGATTTCAGTATCCATCTCCAAAAGATAAGTACTTTTAAAAATGCAGCTAAAAAAAACGATCATACCTAAAAATTCTCTGGGCCCTCTAAATGTCAGTGACTATACATTTTTATCTGAAAGGTACTGCTATAACAGAGTGCCATAAACTTAACTCTTCGCCCCCACTGCCTTCCGCAGTGATAACAGATACACACCCTCTAAAGTACAGTAACTGGCTTCCCTGATAGTCCAGGGGTTAAGACTCTGTTCCCAATACAGGGGACACTGATTTGATCCTTGGTTGGGGTACTAAGATCCTACATGATGCAGCCAAAAAAAAAAAAAAAAAAGTACAGAAAGATGTGCTTTTCTGATTATGTCCTTTATTGTCCCACGTGAGACTACTAACCGACTACTGGCTTTGCTTTTTTCTCTTCTTCAGAGACCAGCAGGAAAACCTACAGTGGGACAAGATGCTTTTTTTTCTTTTTAATGGGTTGCAGTGGTGGGAGCATCTCAGTAAGAGGGTGTCAGGAGTGAAGGATTTGGGTGCTAGTGGGCAGTTTGGGGGAGAATCAATGGAAGTATGGATTTACTCTGGGTCGGGGGCTGTCAGAAAGCGGGAGCAGTTCCGTGAATGGATATCTCAATAGGTCATCTCTGTAGGGAGGTCAGACTAGAGAAGGTTGAACGCTTATGTTGTAGAGAAGTTACAGTCTCCCAGGCAGGAGATGAGGGGAACATTTGGTATTCTGTGTTGGACAGAAACCTTATTTTCGTCTCACTTGATGGTGATCTGAGAGGAACCCGTTACAGATATTCTGTAAGAATGTTTCTGGACAACAGGGAAGCAAAGTGACTCTGTGAGCATAAGACCAGCTTATAATAACGTAGACATCTAACTGTGAAGGTCAAATCCATTCTGGATGTCAGGGGCTATATTTTTTTTTTCTTTCTCATTACTTCATTAATTTCTACGGTAAATGAATTCACTGAATACAACTATCTGTAGTCTTGATTCTGTGTGACTTTCTGAACCCCCTTCTCCTTTAGGATCTTTTTTTTATCACTTATTATTTACCAGTGTGTATGTGTTCTATTATTTTATATTCAACTGTGAAAACCTTCTTAAATCTTTTTCTGGAGAAGAAAAATGAATTCACATTTGAAGGAGTGTTTGAAAATGTGAAACTAGCCCAGCTCTCTATTAGCTATTGTCAAACACTCCAAAATCAAACTCATTTTTGATGCACATTCAATACCATTTTATTTTCCTAGGGCAGTAACCAGGCCTATATTACAATCAATGCATTCAGTTTGGGGGCAATTTTCTCAAACTTTTTCACCCTTGCTGGGGCCCTTGGTAAGGAGTACATTGTACTCAGTAAAAAGTACACACACAAAAAAATACTCATCTCATACACCTATCTTACCAAACTCAAAATTCTACAAAGCAATGCTTATTTTTACTAATTGTGATATACCACAGTATTTTCTATTTTATTTTATTTAAAAATTAAATAGTAACCTTCTAAATTGATTTCATGACCTCCTAATGGATCTCAACTTGAAGGTTTAAAGACTGGCTTGGCATTAGGAAGCTATTTTGCACAAAATAACATATTTATAGGTTCTTCATTGAATTGATACTGATGCTGCTGTTGTTTTTTAAAACCTTGGTGAGTGCTATAAAAACCATTTAAAAGTCTCTCCTGCCTATGATGATGGCAGTTATGCTGAATGGCACAGATGATGGCAAGTTACTGTGGAGAGAAACCTTAGCCCTCCCCCTTAGGACTTTTGTGCTTCCCCATGCAGAGGAAACCTGTGTTGGGTGTATGCCTCCATCATTCATCCGGACTCATAACGGAACTTTAGGCCACGTCCAGCCCTTACTTGTCAGCAGAGAAGAACCGCATTCCAGTACTTCTCAGATGAGTGATCTCTCTTCCCACCCCACCAAAAGAAGAAACGGAAGAACTGTATGTAGAAGGATGACGTTTGGAGATATATATACTATACCTGGGTCTTCATTGCTGACTCTTCATTTCTACTCTCATCACTGTCGACATCATTCTGTTTTGTTTCCTGGCTCTTTCATTTGCCATAAAGAGGGAAGGATCCAAATTTACCCAGAGTAAATGAGAGACAGAGTGGAGATTGTAAGCTCACTGTCAAAAGTAAACATAAACTTGGCTTTGAATACCAAGCATCAAAAAGATCAAGACTCTGACCCACCGACAACAGATGAGAGGCCAAAGAACACAGCAGAAGGACCAAGCTGAACTCTTCAGGCTGGGCAGCCTGGGGCGGGGTTGGTGGAGCATGGTGAGAGTGATGAAGATTAAAAAGGGTGGGCGGCATCAGTAGGCTGGAGGTTAGTGGGGCCCCACTGGGGCATCTACCTAGAGAAGACATCGTGGCACCCACGGACTGCCCAGCCCTGCCGGAGTGAGCTGTGTCCTTCACAGGGGCAGCTGTTGAGCCAGCACACGTGACTGACCATTGGCATTCACTTGAGGACAGCACTTCAATTCTAACTCCTTATTCTTGCTACACTTAGTTGTTTTAGCTGCTATAAAAGAGTTTGGGCTCCCTTAAAAAAAAAAAAGAAATCCTAACACATGCTACAACATGGACAAACCTTGAAGATATTATATAAAGTAAAATAAGCCTGGCATAAAAGGACAAATATCATATGATTACATTTATGTGAGGGTCCTAGAGTATTCAAACTTGTAGAGAGAGAAAGGAGGAGAGTGGTTACTCGGGGTCTGAGGGGAGGGCAGGATTGGAAGTGAGTGCTCAATGGGTGTGGAGTTTCAGTTACACATGATTAAAAAGATCTGGAGGTGGGTAGTAGTGATGGTTGCATGACAGTGTGAAGGTACTAATGTCTCTGAAGTGTAAATTGTAAACTGGCACAGATGAACCTATTGCAGGGCAGGAATAGAGATGCAGGTGTAGAGAATGGACATGTGGATACAGGGAGGAAGGGGAAGTTAGGTTGGGAAGAACTGGGAGAATTTGACTGGCACACACACAATACCATGTGTAAAATAGCTAGCGAGTGGGGACTCTGTCGTCTAGCACGGGAGCTCAGCCTCGTGGTCTGTAATGACCTGGAAGGGTGGGATGGGGGGGCTGCATCTAAGAGGGATAAGATATATGCATACGGGTGCATATGTATAACTGATTCACTTCGCTGTATAACAGAAACTAATACAACACTGTAGAGCAATTATAGCCCAATTAAAAAAATAGCTAAAATAGGGAATTCCTTGGCAATCTAGTGGTTAGGACTTGGGGCTTTCACTGCTGTGACCTGGGTTCAATTACTGGCCAGGAAACTAAGATTCTGCAAGCTTCCCGGTGCAGCCAAAAACCAAAGGTTGATATGGTACATTTTAGGTTATGTGTATTTTACTATAATTTTTTTAAAGGGCAGGGAGCCCTCGATATGTAACTATGCTGAGCTGCGTGTATGCTCAGTCATGTCTGACTCTGTAACCCTACGGACTGTAGCCCACCAGACCCCACTGTCCATGGAATTCTCCAGGCTAGAAGACTGCAGTGGGCTGCCTTTTCCTCCTCTTCTGCACCTGGGGATAGAACCTGTGTCTCTGCAGCTCCTGGATGGCAGGCAGATTCTTTACCACTGAGCTGCCTGTGAAGTCTAGTATGGAACCATAATATACATTGAAATAACCAATAATTATTTTGAATTTTTGTTCTTTTTAAATTCTGCGTCCAGGGGGAATCTCCCAGGTGCTCCCCCCCCCCAACTTAGGGCTCTGCTTGCTTGCACACCCAGTAAGTAAGCCTCATTCAACCTCTACCTGTGTGGTGGGCACCAAGCTACCTTCTCAGAATACAGTGATGGGTCTACAAGATGCTCACAGTTTAGTAAGGATTTGTCTCCTACTGGACCATCCATTCATTCCTTGAGGGAAAAAGAGTAAAACAGAGACTTGGTGGTTCCAATGGTTAAAAAGTCATCCTGCAATGGAGGGGAGGCAGGTTCCATCCCTGGTCAGGGAACTGAGATCTCAGATGCCACAGAGCAACTAAGCCCATGGACCTCAACTACTGAGGCCTCGAGCCACAGCTAGAGAGGCTGCGTTCTGCAACTAAAGATCCCACATGGTGCCGCTAAGACCCGCCACAGTCAAATACAAACATAAATAAATAAATATTTATTTTTAAAAAAGAAGAAGAATACAACTTTTTTCTTCCCTGAATTACCTTCATCTATGGAGTTACCATAGATAACAGTTGCTCTGGCCTAAAACCTGGGAAATAGTCGTGGCTTTTCTCTTTCCCTGTGACCCCACATCCAGACTTTGTCATGATTTCCGTCCAAATCCTTTCTCAAATCTGCCATTTCTCTGCCACCACCAACCCCAATACAACCTCAACACACCACCATGGCCTTCGGTCTGGCCTGCTGACGCATATTTTGTCTTGCTACAATCCATTCCCCACCCAGGAACCAGAGAGATCGTAACTAAAAGAAAAAATAGGAACAATTGTGTCACCCTTCTGCTTAAAACTTCCCAGTGACGTCCCACTGGGAGCTGAACCCCAGCTTCTGACCCTGACTGCAAGGCCACACGCGCCCTGACCTCACCTTCCCTCCGATCACACTGCCTCCTCTGCCTTCTTCACTCCCGGCCCGGCAGCCCCGGGGCCCGGTGTTCCCGCGCGGGGACCTCTGCCCAGGCTGGGCACAGAGCTAGCCTTCAATAAAATATTCATTAGTGAATAAATAAGATATATAAGATACATAAGCAAATCACATTCAAAGTAGGAAGTGATATCTGTTTGAAAAAAATGTGTGCTGTTGAATTCAGAGTCAGGAAAGACAGCTGAAAGTTTGTGTGCTTGTATGTATGTGTGTGTGCGTGCGTGTACATGTGTGTGGGGGCACGGAGAGAATCAAAGAAAGTTACAAGTAAATACATGTTCAAAATATATCCTGAACACATGCATTATATGTAAATCATATTTATCTATTTGATACTTTGCCCTTTTTGCTCTCAAGGTTATACTTTAAATGTTGACAAATTTTTCCATTAAAACCTAAATAAATCAAGCAGTCTTCTCTTGGTCTGCATTCCTATTGAGATGCCAGGGAACAGAGTTGTTTAAAAAGAGCTTCTAAATTTTGATGATTATAAGACTATGATTTATGAACTGGAAAGATGAAAGAATATGGTATACTGTGAGCCCATGTGAAACACTGGCGTGGAATTCAGAAGGCTTGAGTACGAGTGCTGCATTCTTGCGGACTTGATTTTGTCACTGCTTCACCAGGACTACAGTATCCTAGCTGTAATATGCTGGTTTGGGCCGGATGACTTATTAGCACTATCAATCTCTGTTTATAGAGCATAAAATAATCTTCTCTGCATTGTATAAATATTTTTTCCTGCCTTCTAAATTTTGTCATGGGAAATTCTGAACAAGTAAAAAAGTTGAAAGAACAGTAAAAATGACCCCATGTGGCCATCAGCAGCTTCCTGGCCACCCAGTTCCCAGCGTTGGCTGAAGTTGCTCTGTCTCTGCTCCTACCCACACCCATGGCTATTTTGAAGCAAATCCCCAGACATCATGTGTTTCATCTGCCATTCTTTACTGGAAAAAAATTTTTTAAAGAGAAAGAGCAATTTTTAAATTTAGAGTCCCACAATGTCACATTTGCTCATATTTAGAAATTTAAGGACAAAGGGGCTACATGTAACAGGGTGACTGGAAATGGACCACAATTTGATCAGAAGTGGTTTTAAGAGGCATGATGCCTAGCTGCTAGAGTTAAAGAAAAAAAAAGAAGATATAATTTTTTCCCAGAGTGTTCTTTGCATTTAAAAATAGTCTCCTGTGGCTATTTGTCAGCTTTAATTGAAGTGATCCTATGAATGGACGTGGGGATCAAAGAGACTCTGTGAGCCACAGGATGAAGGGAGGGTCGGGCCACAGTGATTTTCTGCTCCGGCCCCGGCTTTTGGAAGGCTGAGCACCTGAGTCTGCAAGGTCAATCTGGCCTCCCCAAAATTGTGGGCAATCAGTGAACATGATAGTGTAGATTCCACACAGGTTCATATTGTAAATTAAGCAAGTAAATTTGCAATACGGACCTATTGCAAAAGTTGCCAGATTTAGCAAATAAAAATATGGGACGTCCAGTTGCATTCTAATTTTGGAATAACAGTGAGTCATTTTTTAGTATGAGTAGGTCCCAGATAATGCATGAGACATACTAAAATTTTTAAAAAATACTGTTTTTCTGAAACTTCTAATTGAACTGGACACCCTGTATTCTATCCGACAGCCTTAATTACAAGGCATATGTTCCAGGTAACCTGGCTGCATAATGAAACTTAATGGCTTACAGCGACAAAAATTGTTTATTGTATCACATACATTCTACAGGTAAGAAATTCAGAAAGGAAAGGGCATCGGGGGAAAAATTCTGCCATTTCTGCTTCACCATGTCTGGGGCCTCAGCAGGAAGATGGAAGTGCCTGTATTTGGCAGTGGATGCCTGTTGTCAGCACTGCACATGGCTGTCGGCTGCAGTTCTCAAGTGTGGGCTTCCCTACAATGCAGTAGCTGGTTTCCAAGGGTAAAAGTCCCTACAGTTAGAACCAGGAAGAGGTCATATTGCTTTTCATGACCCAACCTCAGCGTCGCTTTTTCCCCGTTTCAAAGGAAAGGGACATAGACCTGAACTGTCTTTGTCAGAGTGAGAAGAGTATGGGGGATGGGATTATATATTGATATTAATCCTTAAAACTACAGTCTTCCAGAGTACATGGTGTCATTTAGATATCTTGTACCTGACTGTTCATTTTCAAATACAGATAAACAAACATTCCAAAGATAACTTGGAATAAAGACTCTCTGTATGTTTTCTTTTCTTTTATATCCTATTGGACAGCTAAAAGGAAATCATAGGTATTTATACATCTAAGGGTAAAATGTCAAAATGATTCATTTTTATTTGAAAGCTGTTTATTTTATATACAAAAAAATTAAGAACTACTAACTTGATCAATAGGGAAATCAGTTGACAGTTGGTGCAATAATTCTAGCCTTTGGAGAATGAATTGGTGTTCTAACTTTCATAAAATTAAACAAAATAAGCTTTCAAAATTGTATTTCAGTTTTGGTTATTTAAATTTCATTTAGGCCATGAATCTTTCAAAGAAAAGTCCTTTTTAAAAATTCTCTACATATTAGGAGGATGCATTAAAAGCACAGATATAACATTGGTGATTTACTCGATAAGCCATGTCCTACTCTTGTGACCTCCATGGACCACAGCCCACCAGGGTCCTTGGTTCATGGGTTTTTCCAGGCAAGAATACTGGAGTGAGTTGCCATTTCCTTCTCCAAGTGATCCTCTAGACCCAGGAATCGAACCCAGGTCTCCTGCACTGCAGGTGGATTCTTTACCGACTGAGCTATGAGGGATGCCCTAAGTATAACATTAACTACTTCAAAAGATTGTGAGTAGGAGAAGCTTCAAAATCATTTGACATCTGTGATAATTTATCTTTGACCTAGAGGAATAATGTTATGATTCCATGCCTAGGCTATTGTGAATATCTATACAATGGAATACTACTCACCCTTTAAAAAGGAAATCCTACCATTGGCAATAATCCAGAGGATTCATTCAGAAGATAGGATGAATCCAGAGGGTATTATGCTAAGTGAAAGAACCCAGAGACAGAAAGGAAAAAAACTACATGATCTCATTTATATGTGAAATATAAAAAGTCAAATACATAGAAGCAGCAGGTAAACTGGTGATGACCAGAAGCTGGGTAGGTGGGGGAAATGGGGAGACTTTGGCTAAAGGATACAAATTGTAGTTATGGAGGATGGATAGAGATCTAAAGTACAACATGACTGTAGTTAACAGTACTGTACTGAATAGTGGAAATATCCTAAGAGAGTAGATTTCAAGTGCCCTTACAAAAGGTAGCTATGTGAGAACAGGGTATGTTGGTTAGCTTCATTGAGTCTGGGAGAGCCCCTGGAGTAGGAAATGGCAATTCACTCTAGTACTCTCGCCTGGAAAGTCCCGTGGACAGAGGAGACTGGCCGGCTCCAGCCCACAGGGGTGCAGAGTGAGACACGGCTGAGTGACCGAGCACACACACACACAGTCACCATTTCTTTTTGTGTATGTGTGTCAAATCGTCAAGTTTTACATGATAGATAGACGTATATTCAACTTTTACTTTAAAAAATGCTATGAAAAAAATAAAATATAAATGTTGCTGTTATTGTTGTTCAGTTAATAAGTTGTGTCTCACTCTTTGAGACCCCATGGATGTAGCATGCCAGGCTCCTCTGACCTCCATCATCTCTCAGAGTTTGTCCAAAGTCTGGTCCATTGAGTTGTTGATGCTATCTAACTATCTCATCCCTTGCTGCCTGCTTCTCCTTTTGCCTTCAATCTTTCCCTGCATCAGGGTCTTTTCCAATGAGCCAGCTGTTCTCATCAGGTGGCCAAAGTATTGGAGCTTCAGGTTCGGCATCAGTCCTTTCAATGAATATTTAGGGTTGATTTCCCTTAGGATTGACTGGTTTGGCCTCCTTTCAGTCCAAGGGACTCTTAAGAGTCTTTTAGAGCACCACAACTTGAAAGCATCAATTCTTCGGCACTCAGCCTTCTTATGGTCCAGCTCTCACATCTATACACGACTACTGGAAAAACCATAGCTTTGGTATTTCCAAACATCTTGTTTCTCCATCAGCTTCAGGTAAAATGAGCATCTATTTAGAGTAGAAGACAGCATCCAACAGTAGATAGTGCTGATGAATTACTGATCTCATGCTAGTGATACTTCTACAAAAAGTTCAAATAATAAAACTGCAGTGATAATTAATTTTATTGGCAAAATTCCAGATTCATTCTTATATCCCTTATATTTATTCTATGGGGGAAAATTGGATGAATATTGATCTTAACATTTGGTTGTTATGCATGGGGTCAAAATAGATACAGGAAGCTTCCAGTGGCAATATAGCATATATAATCACTAGAACAGCAGGTTCTAATTCCAAGAGTTATACAAAGGCTCTGTTTGCTTACACACTGTTTTTGGACATTTTTATTTGTTTCCAATCACTTTCAAATTGGAATATTTTGTATGATTTCCAACTTCCTTTGAAAGATCTGGAGGGGTAACAGCCTGGACCCATATTTCTTCATGGTAGCCAGAAGTAGGAATTCTCAGATTGATTGGAATCACGGCCCCAATTAAAGGCCTCAATTTGACTTTGCAGATCCTCTCATTTAGAGAGGTCTCTTTCACCATCCCTTGAATCTGGGCAGGACTTGTGATTTACTTTGATCAATAAAATATATCAAATGAAATCTGGCACATACCAGTGTCTCTCTTGAAACTCTGTGATTGTCATCAAATAAACAAGCCTAAGAATCCTCTTGTCCCAGTCTAGGCCATCGTAGACCAGTCAGCTTCTAGCCAGTCTGCCAGTTAATCCCAGACTCATGAAGGAGCCCAATTAAGAGCAGGAGAACTGTAGATTTATGAATAACAAAAGGAGTTCACTGCTTTGGGCTTCCCAGCTGGCTCAGAGGTAAAGAATTCTCTTGCCAATGCAGCAGACCCAGGTTCGCTCCCTGGATCAGGAAGATCCCCTAGAGAAGGAAACGGCAGTCCACTGCAGTATTCTCGTCTAGGAGATCACATGGACAGAGGAACCTGGGGGGCTACAGTCCACGGGGTCACAAAGAGTCAGAGCGGCTGAGGCACTGAGCGTGCGTGCATTTACTGCTTTAGACCACCGGGCTTTGGTGTGGTTTGTCATATAGCAATCACAAACTAATACAGGAGAAAACGGATAAAATCTAGTCCTATTTAGATGACATTTTTTCCAGCAAAACCAACATTTAACACACTTAATAATTAAGTCCTTTATATACATATATTGGAGAAGGCAATGGCACCCCACTCCAGTACTCTTGCCTGGAAAATCCCATGGATGGAGGAGCCTGGTCGGCTGCAGTCCATGGTATCACTGAGAGTCAGACATGACTGAGAGACTTCACTTTCACTTTTCATTTTCATGCATTGGAGAAGGAAATGGCAACCCACTCCAGTGTTCTTGCCTGGAGAATCCCAGGGACGGAGGAGCCTGGTGGGCTGCTGTCTAAGGGGTCGCACAGAGTCGGACACGACTGAAGTGACTTAGCAGCAGCACATATACATATATGTACATATTTTTTCAGTTTAAGTTTTATCTGGGGGTGGGTGAAGAAGAAGGAGGGGTAGTGAGCAGGAAGCTTGGCCATGTATATTTAAATATTTTATTTATTTGTTTATCTGGCTATGCCAAGTCTTTAGTTGCAGCATGTAGAATCTAGTTCCCTGATTGGTGATTGAACCCAGGCCTTCTGCCTTGAGAGTGCAAAGTCTTAGCCACTGGACTACCAGGAAAATCCTGCCATGTGTGTTAAAGAGTCCCTTTGGAGTCCCATGCTGGGTGGCAGTCTGGTGTGAAAATTCTGTCTCTCTTGGCATCACAGCAGTCAGAGTCCTAGCCTTAGGGATCAGAAGATATTTACTCTAATTTTGGTCCTGCTGTTTGCTGACTGTGTGTGTTCAGTTGCTCGGTCATATCCCACTCCTTGTGACCCCACGGACTGTAGTCCACCAGGCCCCTCCGTCCATGGGATCTCCTAGGCAAGAACACTGGAGTGGGTTGCCATTTCCTTCTCCAGGGGATCTTCCAGACCCAGGGATCGAACCCACGTCTGTGGCCTCTCCTGCATTTGCAGGCAGATTCTTCACCACTGCACCAGCTGACTGCAGACTCGGGCAAATCTCTAAACCTCTTCTGTCTCAGTTCCTCATCCACTGAAAAAAGATGGCTGTAATAACACCGACTGGCGATCTCATGGTTGGGATCGAGTGAGACGATGCTATGCATGCACTCGGAAGACTGAATAGTAGTCATCTGCACTTACGTGTGTGAGATGATGTGATTATAGGACCTGAAGGCTTACCTGATCGCACCCTGGTTTGGTCTAGACTATTCAAAATGTCTGATACCACTTAAGAATTTCAACTAATTTTTAAAAAGTCAGTGCTTGATCTATATTTTGTCAAATGCCTGGATGTTATTTTATAAAATAAACAAATAAAAGTTTTGTTCTGCTTATTAGACAGAGCCATGACCTTCTCAGCTGCCCGTGGACATTGCCCCTGTTAGCTCAGGTGTCTTCTGAGTTCAGTGTTCTTACTGCCTGGGGCTTACCCCCTGGTAGACCATCAGAAGATGACACCTAACGTAGCGCAGAGATCCTAGTTCCGGAATTGAGTACAAGTAACATTAGGTACCATCTGGTATGAGTTTTCTAGTGTCCTCTTTCTAACAGAGGAATAAGGGTAGTAAGTTAAAGAACCAGATTTTTTTCTACTCTTCTGGGGGGAAAAAAGTTATTACTTGCCTTGACTCTGTCAAAGAAAGGCAGACTTGTGTTTGGTTGGAGCATCCATTTTTCTAAGATATTATATATCTGATATAATCACAGATGTTCTTATTCTGATTAAGAAAAAGGAAAGTGAAAACAGGAAACGGAACTAGCATGTGAATAACTCCCACCAGAATATGATCTTCCTAAGAGCAGGGTTGTTCACCACCAAGTCCCTACACCTAGAAGAGTGATGACCATACAGTCTTTTGAGCACAACGATGAATGAACCGCTCCTCTTGACCTTTGCCTACGTCATCTTCTTTGGACCTTGAAAGCCAAGTATTCCACTTCATCAATGAAATGACTAAGGCTCTGACAGGTTAAGTAATGTCTCAAGGGCTGCAGTTATTAAGTGATAGACTAAGAGAAGCCATCACAATGAGCAGCCTGCCTGCCCCAGCTAGAGAGCAGCCTGCTGCTTGCCACAGCTAGAGAGAGACTGCACATAGCGACACAGACCAAATGCAGCCAAAAATAAAATAAATAAAAAATTTTTAAAAAGTGATGGTGGGCCTGCCTCAAAGACATACACATCTCAGTTACCTTTTTGTGGGGTGATGCCCAGGTGTCTTCACAAGAACGCAGCATAACACTCAGAGGACAAATCCCTGCAGCCAGGAAGCTTTGGGGGATCTTTTGGCTTTTCTTCACCTGCTCTGAAGCTGGTAGGTGAACCCTGAGGCTGGCAGGTAGCTCTGGAAGTCACCAGGAGCTGAACTTCAGTGTCAGGCGGGAGGGAGACTGGATCATGAGGGTTGTCAGATTGTGGTTCATTTGGGGACTCAAAGCCAGAGAATGTGTGTACATCGGGGGAGGGAAGTGGCTGATGCTTCCTCTAAAACATAACTGTCTCGGGAGTTCCCTGGCTTTCCAGTGCTTAGGACTTCACACTTTTACTGCCACGGCCCAGGGTTCAATCCCTGGCTAGGGAACTAAGACCCTGCAACATGCACCATGGCCAAAAAAATCAAACACAAACAGTGTCTAAACTATTTTCCAGGAAGTGTTCAATACGATGTTATTTTTCAAGTGTTCCCCCCTACCCAGAGAAGAAAAAAAACATGCTTAAATCAGGTAGGAAAATGTCTCCTTTCCATCTCTGCCCTGCCCCTGAGCACATGCCTCACTCCATCTTGCCAGTTTCCATGTACTCTTAAGAAGCTCTCAATTCAGTTGTGAAGAAGCAATGAATGGATATTCTTAAGAGCTAAGTAGAATTTTTAAATGTACTCAAAACCATACAGGAAGCACAAGAACGTGAAAATCCCAGCTTCTGAACCTTTGGGTAATTAGCTGTGTGGTTATTCCCAATGGGTATTAAAACTGTGAGTTCAAGAAGTAAATACATGATCCTATCTTATGTTTCCACAAGTCAGGTTTTATAGCTGTGTGGGGATGGCTCTCACTATCATCGTCATCACCGTTATCAGTTAGTAGTTTATGGTGCTTCAATTCAGTGAAGATACCGCGTACCAGGTACTGTCGAGGACTTTACCTTTCTAAAAGATACAGTCGCTGTCTTCAAGGAGTGGTCCGTCCCCTTTTCTAGGATAGAGGTTAAGATGAAAGATCTTCTTTGTGTGTGTGGCCGCAGCATGCAGCATGTGGGATCTAGCTCCCCGACCAAGGATCAAGTTGGCACCCCCTGCATTGGAAGCTTGAAGTCTTGACCACTGGACCACCGGAGAAGTCTAAGATGAATGATTTTGACGTGGTGATAAGTTTGGAACGTCAGTGTAGCCAGGAAGTCCCAGGAAGAGAGAACGGTGCAGAGTGCTAACTTCCAAAGTCCTTGCCGAGATAACCAGTGTGACCCCAGAATGGAACGCTGCAGGGGCCGAAGAGTGAAGCCTGAGAAATCACCACCGGACTCAGTCATGCAAAATGCTGGTGACGAACTTTCTACGGCGAGCCCAGACAGGAACCAGCAGCAAGAGGTTAACAAATCAGACAGAACCAGGAGCTCCAGAAAGGGGCTTGATCACAAACAGAGACCAAGAAATAGGCTGATAGCTGAGGGAGGGAGCAGAGCAGAGGGAAGATGTTTCCAAGAAAAAAAAAATTCTGAAGTGACGAATTTTGATAAGGATTAAAGTTTGTGAATGCGTAAAAAGGAGCTCCAGCGGCAAAGAATGTGCCTGCCGAGGTGGGAGACGCCTAAGAAGCAGGTTCAGTCCCTGGGTTAGGAACATTGCTTGGAGGAGGGAATGGCAACTTTCTTTGGCGTTCTTGCCTGAAAAGTCCCATGGACAGAGGAGCCTTGTGAGCTGTGGTCCATGGGGTCTCAAAGAGACTCAATTGAGTACAAAAAGGAATTCACTCTATAATTCTACGTGGCAGATTTTTTTTTTGAAGTGTAGTCGATTTACAATGTTATATTCATTTCAGATGTACAGCATAGTGATTTGATATGTTTAGATTATATTCTATTTAAAGTTATTGTAAAATATTGCTTATGCTTGGCAGATAATTTTTAACTTCCATAATAAAAGTTTAGGAAGAGAAAGGCAAGCAACCTAGCACATGGGAAAGAGAGCAGAGAAACGAGTGAAGGGAGGTTCCTCAATGTATAGGGCTTTTCTCCTGGCCCAGTCTGCGAAGAATCCCCCTGCGATGCAGGAGTCTGCCTGCAGTGCAGGAGACTGGGGTTCAACTCCTGGGTCCAGAAGATCCCCTGGAGAAGGAAATGGCAACCCGCTCCAGTATTCTTGCCTAGAAAATCCCTTGGACAGTGGAGCCTGGCGGGCTACAGTCCATGGTGTTGCAAGAGTCGGACGTGATTTAGCAACTAAACCACCACCCCCACTAAATGTATATGAGAGAATAACAATAATTGAGGGCACAGGGTCACAGAAGGTGTGTTGGAATGGAAACAAGAGCACAAGTGAGGGAATTTACCTTCTTATAAGAAATATAATGAAAATAAGGATAAAATTTGAGTTGAAGAGGACGTGTTGGTATAAAAATATCATAAATGCAAAAGGAAGATGAGAGACTTTCCTGGCCGTCTAGTGGTGAAGACTTCTAGTGGTCAGTCTTCCACTGCGGGGGGCGAGGGTTCAATCCCTGGTCAGGGAACTAAGATCCTGCATTCCATAAGGCCAACAAAAAATGAAGAAGAAGAAAATGAATGAAGGAACACGGGCCTCCTTTTCCACAAAGTGGGAAAAGAGATTATAAAATGCAAAGGAATGGGGACCAAAAGAGGGAGGGCTTGGGAATGTGGAAAGGGCTACAATAACAGTTTTGGAATGCAACGGGGAATGAATCCCTACGGGGGAATACACACTGCTAAGTGGTAGGGCCCTTCCGACAGACGTCAGCAAAAACTTTGAATGGGCCCAAGCTTGGAGAACTGCTGCCTAAAGCATGCAGAAGTCAGCAAACCAGAGTGATGAGAGTTCTCTTGCAATCTCAGAACCTTCTGAAATCTCCAAGCTAGCAGTCATGATCTCAAGAACAAAGCTTGCTAGAGCAAGAAGCAACTGCCCAAAACATCCCACACAGGGCACGCTCAGTGGGGAGTCAGAGAGAAGGTGTGCATTTGGCCCAAAATACTAAGTGTGCACAATGTCACCACATAGTCTTAGAACCACACACCTGCCATACGACAGGACTACCAGCATCACCTGGAAGCTTGTTAGAATTGCAAAACCTCAAGCCCCACCCTAGACCTTCTAAATCAGAATATTAATTTTAACAAGCTTGCTGGTGAATTGTATATATAGTAAATTCTGAGAAGCCATAGTCTATAACTTTGCTAAAATCTTTGATACATATATAGGTAATCACAGTAACGCTAACTTCAATAAAGAATAGTACTGCGAATCTGCAAAGTCCCTCAGGCTGTGCCGGGTACTGAGAAGACCACCAAAGACCGCTAGCATGTATTCTCTACCCTCTAAGTTTGATCAGCATAGTTATTACTGGGAAGATTTTTTTTTTTTTTTGCAATTATAGTTTAGATTCTAAAGGAAAGTTGTTTAACTCTGATTTTCTATGATTTGGAGCTGGTCAGTCAGTTGCAAGTGAGTGATGCTTACCATTCAACTCAGGCCTCTGGACACCATTCTCAGCAGAGGAGGGCAGCCCAAACTTGCCACAGAGTGAGCACGTGTCACACCAGCGGCCTACACCAAGACTGGCCTTTAAAAATTCTTATTTACTTATTGTAATTGGAGAATAATACTTTACAATACTGTGATGGCTGTTTTCATACTTCAGTATGAATCCACCATAGGTATACACGCGTCCCCTCCATCCAGAACCACTATCCCACCTCCCTGCCCATTCCATCCCTCTGTGACAGTCTTGAAGACTTGCCTTTTTCAAACTTGGTTTTAGTATTTTCAACACCCTACCCTCTGTCCATGGAATTCTCCAGGTAAGAATACTGGAGTGGGTTGCCATTCCTTTCTCCAGGGGATCTTCCTGACCCAGGTGTTGAACCCAGGTCTGTAATACCCAGGTGTTGCAGGCAGATCCTTTACTCTGAGCCACCAAGGAAGCCCTATTTGATTCTTACCCATAAGGGTTTGTCTCTTGCTCAGTGCTTTTGCAACTGGACATCAGCCCTAGAGTCAACGTGAGCATGTCTGGGCAGCAGGGCAGCCTGAGCCCCTCCGTCTCCCCGGGCACGGCCTCTCCTTTCGCTACGATTAGCAGGGTGTGGGCTTGGGTTCAGATGCTGACTTGATGCTTTCTACTGCATGGTCCTCAGCAAGCTCCTTACCCCTCTGAGCCTCAGTTCCTCCCGTATAGGAAAGAGTGAGTTACTGGATCCACTTCAGACGGCACTGCCAACTAAACGAGCTAACAGTGAAGGGCATTAAAGGCTCCGAGCAAGGAGCAAACACGAAATCAACACTGTGCGTGTGTGTTAGCGTGTTACTCACTCAGCTGCGTCCGACTCTGCAGCCCCACGGACCCCACCCCACCTGCCTCCTCTGTCCGTGGGATTTCCCGGGCAGGAACACTGCCGGGGATGGCCATTTCCTTTTCTAGGGGGTCTTCCTGACCCAGGGACTGAGCCTGAGTCTCCGGCATCACATGAAGTTTCTTCACCATCTGAGCCACCAGGTTAAACTATATAATTTTGTTAAAATTTTTTCTTGGCAATAAAGTTTCAAAGGTATGCTACCTTCTTAGACAAGCTTCAATATTTTCCAAATTTCACTTGTTTTATGTTTTTTATTGCTTTCAAGTATATTTGTAAACTTTCTAAAAGTAAATATGACTGGGGAAATACCTGTGCAGAGGCATAGACCAAAGATATGTATGCATATATATATTTGGTATAGTACAGATATAATACAAGTATTTCTCAGTCATATTTACTTTATGAACTTATATATAGAGTTACATATATTTATAATTATATAAAATTATCTATATACAATTTCATAAAATCAGATTTATAAACATAAGGAAGAAATGCAGTGTTCACATGTCTCTGCCTTTAAACCATGACTTAAGCTTCTTAATTTAGTCTACTTTAGAACCTGTGAGTACACTTGATTTAAAAAGAGGATAAGGAACCTCAGTGAGTGATGTTCCACTTTATGGAGAGTGAGTAGGCGCTGAGTTGCTATTGAAAGCTAACTTTCCACCTGTGACCATAACAACATAGGCTAAAAAGAGAAAGATCGCTGAAACCAATCGATATTTGGGCAGGTCTCAGGAAAGGCCCATCAGCCAAGGTTCACGCCTCTCTGAAAGGTCAAGCTGCGCCCTTTTGTACTGAGCCCTGGGTTGGGGAGGGCCACAGAGCACCTCTCTGAGTCTTCAGGCAGGGTGTGCTTGCAATTGCTCATTCTGATTTTGAAACCAACTGGAGACATGGACTTTTCGCTGTTGATGGTGCTTTCAAAATTCCCAAGTCCAAATCCTAATCAAGCTGTGTCCACCCCTATAAATAATAGAGGGAATTACTCAGAGTATTCAGCCTGTGGCTGAAAAAGGCCCTTGATGGGAAGCTGAGTGCACGCCAGCAGCGCCCCCGTGTTGACCGAAACTCAGTGTATTAAGGATTACTTTGTGGTAGTTAAGAGCTTCTCCTCTGGATCAGACTCCCTGGGCTTGAACCCGACCTCTGCTACCGTGGCAGGATAAAGACTGCCACACATGCCTTGAGACTCTTTTCATACACAGGTAAGGTCTGTGCCCATCTCCTTGAATCTTAGAGGACTCTGGTGAAGAGAATAGGACACAAGTGACTCTGTTCCAGTTTCTGACTCAGGTTTTGAGAAAGTGATAGCTTCTACTTCTTGTCTCTTGAGTCATCACGTAAAATCTCACTTTGCTGTTTGTTGTTCAGTTGCTAAACCACGTCCGACTCTTTGAACTCCACCGACTGCCGCACGCCAGGCCTCCCTGTCCCTCGCTACCTCCCAGAGTGCGCCCAAATTCATGCCCACTGAGTTGGCAATGCCATCCAACCATCACATCCTCCGCAGCCCTCTTCTCTCGCCTCTTGCCCCAGTTGGGCATCTGGGGCTTTCCCAATGAGTCGGCTGTTCGCATTAGGTGGCCAAAGTATTGGAGCGACAGTTGCGGCCCCCTAAGACTACAGGGGGAAGAGAGGGGCCCTGCTGAGTCCAATCGTATCACCCTTCCCATCAGGACATCTGGTATGTGAGTGAAGCCGTCTTGGGCCCTACAAATCAATGCAATGCAGGCCCCAGCTGAACAAGAGCGAAGAATTCCAATGGTACTACCTAGAGCTGAAGAATTACCTGATCTACTTTAAAACAAGCTAGTCCTACTTCTTCTGCTAAGGAGCAGTTAACTCATTTAACCTCTGTGCATGATTTTTTTTTTTAATCTCTTGTGACAAGTAAGAGGCCGTAATACTGTGGGGTTGTGCCAGGCCTTTCAGCAGGTGGGATCTCCTATCTTCATTGTGGCATGCAAACTTTTAGTTGCAGTATGTGGGATCTATTTCCCTGATATAGGGATCAAACCCCGGTCCCTGCTTTGGGAGCTCGGAGTCTCAGCTGCTGGACTGCCAGGGAAGTCCCACTGGTTGTAAAGCCAGTGAAGTCAGAAAGCAAGTCAGATTTATTTTGTTCACTAGGACAGTACTTGGCACACGGGTGGCCACACGGTGGGTGCTTCACACTTATGGATTGCACTGCCTGGCACTGAATTTATGGTTCTTCATCAACTGCCAGGCGAAGAGTTTAGCAGACTGAGAAACACTAATGAGTGTCACCGCAGTATGAACGAACGCATGTCTCCTGCAGATGGTCAGGGTCGCCTGGCAAACATCTCCCAGTCCTATGCTCATTGACTTAAGGATGGAGTGCCTGCATCACTCCTAACGTCTAGGAACCCGTGGACTTTCTGTGGCTGAGTTTGCTGTCAGCAAACTCCCAGAGGATGTGGTCCAGGAGGGCGGCTGCCAAGCTCCTATTCTCCTTTACTTTCTACAAGGATCCCTTTCTGTCCCTTCGAGAGCTGCCATCTGCTCTCACTTCTGCGGTCTTCTTCCCGCAGAACAGGAGCCAGAGTGGGGTTCAGCCTCAGCCTCCTCATCCGCAGTGTCTCTAAAAACCAGGGCTCCAGCCCTTGTGGTTCAAGGGCTTCACTGCTAAACAGCGAACGTCAAGCACGGGCGTCACAGGCTCATTGTCAGACTCTCACAAGCGTCTTGAGCAAGGACCCAGCCCTTCCTAAGGGTAAACTTCACCAAGGCTCCCTCCCCTCGCCTCCCCCTTCCCCAGATTAGATTGCCACTTCCTGCGTGCAGGTCTAAAGGCACAATGAATTGTTGAACAATAAATGAATTAATCACCCTCGAAGCGTCTGAAGTCAGGGCATTCCAGAAGGGTGACTATCCCACAGCGTTTCCCCTTCTGCATACAGGATATAAACGACCTCTGGCCTCTCCCTCATAGCTCCTCATGTACCACATCTTTTTAAAAATCATGGAAGAAACCTCAACTGTGGTCCATGGTATCTTCTACTTTCACCTGTTCACTTAGTGATCGGTAACCCGTGTTACTAGTCTGAAAAGTCTAGGGCATCAGGGCTGTGTTGACCAGTGTTATTCAAATTTCCTGAGTAACTTCTAGGGGCAAAAGTCTCTGAAGAAAGAAAAAACTGCCCAGGCTCCAAAGGGGAGCTGCCTAGCTCCAAGATGGCATCTACAAAGATCAGCTCATTCTTACTTCCTGAGAACTCTGGACTTCCTCCTGGCACTTTCAGAACTCCTGGTCAAAGCTGGTGGGTTACAAAGAAAGCTTGTTTGCACCTGCTCAGAGTGTTGGAAAGCAACAGCCAGCAAAGTGATAACAGTCTTTATCTGCTGGTGGTAGGAACGTGGCTGGTTTTTCTTCCTTCTGCTAATCTGTATAACTGACTTTTCTACCAAAAAAAAAAAACCATATTATTAGGGAGACCATAGCCAGGCGTGGGTGACAAAGAATCTTGTTTTAAAGTCTTGGTTCCTTGGCTTATTAAACTGGGATGACCTTACGGCATGTACTTAACCTCTCTGGGCCCCAGGGCCTCCCCAGTAGAAAGGACGTGAGATCCTCACAGTCCATGCTTAGTACATCATGCATGCTCGATAAACATTTGTTTTTCTTCTTGCCCCAATGCTGAGACCTCAGAAAGTGTCCTCATAGAGCAACCAATGCATGTTTCATAGAATCTTCAGAGGAAAACACAGCATCCAACCAATCTGACTTCTCTGGGATCAACCAACCATAGCTTCCCTGGCCAAGGGTCCCTGACCCAGGGCAGATTGTAGCCCATTGCTTTCCTGGGAACAAGTGGCCCCCTTCATAGTAGGACAGGTCTTATCAAGTTACAGCCTCACTTGCCTTTTATTGAGCTACAACCTGACTGTGAAATTCTACGTGCTGTCTTACTCTTAACCTCTAGGCTCTCAACAAGGGGCTGGCAGGCTCCCCTTCCATCTCACAGCCCTTCAGCTCTTAAGCAACACCAGCACCCAGCAGGCAGGGTCACTGCATGATGTAGGGCTTGGTCTAGGCATGGCAGATGCTTTCTTAAAGCGACACACAGCATGTTAGTAACCGAACGCTATCCCAGATGGTGGGCAAGATTTCCAGTAAAGGTCCATCTTACCTCCTCTTACACTTCCTAACTGCTCTTTTAACTTGCCCACTCTACCTCCAATCCCCTCATCAGTATCTTTCCTCTCTTCCACCCAATACCAGCCTCCCTTTCTCCTTACCCTTTTCAAAGATGGAGCTTTTTATTCCTACATAGAAGATATACTGAACAAGTTGATTGGGAATGGTTTTTCTAATTCTAGCATGCCAGGTAGGGAAGAAAACAGAACTTAATGGAATAGCAAGTATAGAAATAGAGCAAGCAGACAACAAAATAAATAATCATCCTGATTTTGTCCTTTAAAAAATTCCTGTGGGCCCGAGCTCAGAAATACCCAACTAGACCATCAGATTGTTATTTTCCTATTGAGGAAAACAGAAGCTCTTTCAAATAACTCTTTTGCATTCCAGGCTTTCAGCGGAAAAGGCGAAGACACGCACTGTAGACCATTAAGTACTTAGGAGACATGATTTTAGCTAGGATGTAACTCAATTTTACTGTGATTTATAAAGAGCCTGGGGGAAAATATTTCTTGATTTGGGCAGGCCATTGTCAGATTAAAGGTGCAGTAGGCCCAGATGCTGTTTGTTCCAGCCCTAAGTTCGATTGCAACAAGGCTGAGTGTCTTGTCTGTGCTGGTGGATTATTAACAGAGGTTATTGGTCTCCATGGCAAAATGATAGCAATGAACGTAATCTTATTTATGAGGGTGCAGGGGGAAAAAAAAATGAGCTTCAGGTCAGGGAGAATATAAATGACCATCACCATCGGGGTTCTGCTACATTTGAGAAGCTGAAGCACCTCCCAGGACACAGCCCACAGGCTGATTTTGCTTCTCGGCTCCAAAATAAGACTTGATCTGGGGGCAGTTGTTACGATTCTGCAGCCGGCAGCTTTGAAGAGAACCTGCGAGGAAGGCGGCTGGGGGGCTTGACCGCACACCTCCGTCCCACGTCCGCAGCATGTGCACTGGGAGCTGTGCCAAGTGCCTGGGGGGCACCCTCATCCCCCTGGCTGTGTTTGGCCTCCTCGCCAACATCCTGCTATTTTTCCCCGGAGGAAAAGTGATAGACGACAATGACCACCTTTCCGACGAGGTCTGGTATTTTGGAGGAATATTAGGAAGCGGAGTCTTGGTGAGTACGGAAACCTTAAAATCTCCCCGGAAAGATTTTCACCCTGTCTTTTTAAAGTTGGGTACTTACTGAACAGGAAGAGATTTAGTTGCTAACAAAAGCCCAAGAACTGCATGATGAAATGTTCAGTGCCTCAATTTTTTTCCATCCTCATATGGACCTGCCAAGGAGTCCCCAGACTTAGGCTGGCAGCTCCCACGGGGCAGGAGACTTCCCTGAACCCAAATGAGTTCTACATAATTTATTTTAACAAGATAAAGATAGGGCGCGCAGTTCTGGGGGGTCGGGGAGTGAATACACTTTTTCTAGTAAATTGATCGAAAACCACCAAGAGAAACAGGAGTCAGTGAATTCCTCTTCCAATTCTTTGGTAATGATTTCTTTATCCCGTATTTCCAACAGAGACTGGGAACTTCTGGTTTAGAGAGAGGAAAAACTTGTGTTTCATGACAATCGAGGACAAGTTTTTCGTCCTTCTCCTAACCCACCATGTAAATGGAAACTCAAGTGTCAGATCTTGATATATTGCCTCATTGGATTTGCAGTTAGGCCAAATAGAACCTAAATACTCCATAACGCTCGACTACCCACCAGCCAGACTCCATTAGCTGCTGGCCCCCGAGTCCCAGGGTGGAGAAGCGGCTCCTCACACAGGCAGGCAGGCATGGGGCGCCCCCTTCACGTGTCAGACCACAAGGTGCTTCTCCTGCTTGCAGATGATCTTCCCTGCCCTGGTGTTCTTGGGCCTGAAGAACAACGACTGCTGCGGGTGCTGCGGCAACGAGGGCTGCGGGAAGCGCTTTGCGGTGAGTGCCTGCGGGGGACGGGAGGGGGAACCAGCCCCCAGACCCGCTCCAGGGGCGCTGCCTCCTTGTGCTGGGCGTTGAGGGGGTGAGTTACCCGCCCCAGGCGGCACTCCGGGGGCAGCTGCTCCAGGGACCATGACGGGATTCTTGGTGGTGCAAAGTAACAGTCATCATAAATTTTTAAAACCATAGCCTTCTTACTTATAGAGCATGAGTACCATTCAAAACGTTACAAGCAGCCAGCGTGATCAGGGCTGGAAAACTGCAATGATGCCATAGAAAGGATGAAGGCTTGAGGACTTCCCTGGTGTTCCACTGGCTAAAGTGTTGGGCTTTCACTGCAGGGGGCATGGGTGAGATCCCTGGTCAGGGAACTAGGATCCTGAATGCAGCACAGCTTGGCCAAAAGAAAAAACTTAAAAAATAAAATAAAATGCTAACTCAAAGTATAGCCTAATAAAGAGAAGACTGCAGGCTTGGAAGGCAGAGATGGGGGCTGTGACTGCCTCTGCGGCTGAGAAGCCCTGAGACCTCGGGCAAGCCGATTCCCTTCTGTGATGCCTCGTCTGTAAAGGTGGGGCTGGGACAGGATAACAGATGGTGGCTTCTTCTCCCGACAGCCCCCCAAACTCTCCATCTCCACCCCTGCCAGGTTCGCTGCCTCAGAGGCTCAGCACTTCCCTGCTTCTCCCTCAGTTTTGCCCCCAGCCTCCTGTCTCCTCTCTCGTCTCCTGTAGTCTCCCATCTTTAGTGGGCAAGCTACAGAAAATAGGCTTCGTCACTCCAAGCCGGGGTGAGAAGCCTGGGAGTGGGGTTGAGTCCCATTTCCTCAGCTGGGGTGCTCTCTGCCTCCCTCTGCCCGTCTGTTAAGATGAAGACATGGGACTAACTCAGAATTTCCCAAGGACAAACAAGTTCTGCTGGCACACAGGTTTGCTATATCTTTCAATAATATAGAAAGTTATTTTCTTTTAATTGTCCTTCAATCCTCTTAATTCTATCAAGAAAACTCTTACTTTGATGGAAAAAAGTCTTTGCTATTTCTAATTCTCTGTAATCTCCCTAACGAGTCTCCAAGTCCAGGAATGCGAGAAACATTAACTAGAAATTCAATAATATTGTGTTCATGTGTGCTGATGATTCATAGAGGTGATATAGATGAATAAAATAGAGAGCTGATTTAAAGAAAAATATTGAGTTCAGATACATTGATGTGGCAAAAATGAAGAAGGCTGAGCCAGAATCACTGGCTGGATGATGGGTCAACCAGCACCTGATCCAATCTCCAGAATCAGTTGTCCACCGAAAAGAACCCCAATGATAAATTACACATTTCCACCTTTAACCTGTTAAAGGGAAAGGTGTTGCAACTTGTCCTGAAGCATAATCACTTCTAACATTTCGCATCATTATTTCCCCATCTAGTCAATGAAAATATATTTGTGCTGTGCTGAGCTTACTCGCTCAGTCCTGTCCGACTCTCTGCAACCCCAAGGACGGTAGCCCGCCAGACCCCCCCTGTCCATGGGGACTCTCCAGGCGAGAATACTGGAGCGGGCTGCCATGCCCTCCTGAATACATGTGAAGGGCTGACGCTGGTGCCCTGTGAATACCATGATGCTTTTCCACTCGAGACCAAGGATCATTCAAAGAGAATGTTATCACTTTTCAAACACAATCAAGCACTGATTATTATAGCAACATTTAAAATCATTATTGACAAAGAGATGCAGAAATCAACCACAATGCATTTTATACAATTGTGCAATTTGCTGCAAATTACAAACAATTATGTAATTTGATACATTTGATTTTAAAATGTGTGTTATTGTTGTTGCCGCTTAGTTACTAAGTTGTGTCTGACTCTTTTGCAAACCCAAGGACTATAGCCACAAGGCTCCTGTGTCCATGGGATTTTCCAGGCAATACTAGAGTGGGTCGCCATTTCCTTTTCCAGGGGATCTTCCCAACCCAGGCATCAAACTCCCGTCTCTTGCACTGTGGGCGAATTCTTTACTTGTAAGCTACCAGGGAAGCTCCAGTGTATGTTATATATAATTGTA
This sequence comes from Odocoileus virginianus, assembly GCF_023699985.2. Taxonomy (NCBI): domain Eukaryota; kingdom Metazoa; phylum Chordata; class Mammalia; order Artiodactyla; family Cervidae; genus Odocoileus; species Odocoileus virginianus. Next base: position 57,589,780 of record NC_069677.1, on the reverse strand, counting down.
TTTTCAATACTTAATCATAAAGAAAAGAAGAAAATATGTAACTCATTTTCTCTTTGAAATCTAACCCCATTACACCTTGTGGATTTGGGGGGAATAAATCAAAGGTAAGAATTTGAAAAACAAATGAGCAATTAAGGAAATTGGATGAATTACATAGAAATCTAACAGCTCATTCCCTGGTGCTGAGTAGAAGGCTGAACATCAGCCAACACAAAACCAGGGTTTTTGTTTCATTTTTGTTGCTGTTGTTTGTGTCACACGCAATCACAGTGAGATGGGAAACAATATTCAAAGTACTGTACAAAGCATGTTTTTAAATTAGATTTGTGTGAAGTCTGAGAGGAAAGCAGAAAAGTTATTAAGCACAGTTGAGTATATACCATCTGAAACAGCTGGTCTGCTCAATGCAAGTCATCTGACTGGGGTCCCTCACCTCTCCGGGGGATCCGTTCTTGATGTAAGTTGAATACGACTCCTTCCAGCCACTAGCTAACAGTCCACAAGGGCAGTGCCCTTCAGAGGACCAGCTCTGCCGCTTGGAAACCAAGGCACCAGCCTCAGCCACCCTGCACCAGGGGAGAGCACTCTCTAAGTGACCAGCAGAGAGATTTCTTGTTTGGGGTTCATTTGTTTGTTAATCAGCGGCCACCGTTTAAAAATAGATTTCACATATACACAAAAGAAATATAGATATCTTACGTCTTTTAAAAAACAAACAACAAAAAATAACCCGGTGCTCCTGGGCCTGTATTTTGGCAAAAAAAAACCAGCCACTAGTGTGCAATGCAGGAGACATGGGTTCAGTCCCTGGGTCGGGAAGATCCTCTGGATAAGGAAATGGCTACCCACTGCAGTATTCTTGCCTGGAAAATCTCATGGATGGAGGGGCCTGGTGGGTTATAATCCACGGGGCTGCGAGAGGCAGAAATGACTGAGCAACGAACCCACCACCACCTGGGCATTACTGATCTCTTTGCCCACACCAAAAGGCCACAGGGTTCGTGTCCCTGCTTTAGATGTTTCCTTAATGCTCCGAGGCTCTGAAGCCATAGTCAGTTTGTAAAGAAAGGTATTTACAAACACGGAGGATGCATGGCAATCCACTCCAGTATTCTTGCCTGGAGATTCCCCGTGGACAGAGGAGCCTGGAGGGCTACAGAACATAGGGTCGCAAAGAGCCAGACACAACTAAAGGGACTTAGCATGCATGCATGCATTTACAAACATTTTGTCATACAAAAAGAAAACAACCCTGCAGCATAATTTGATCAGTTCTATAATGCTAAAGATATGAATTATTTTTCCAAAGGCTCACAATGTTCCCTTCCAGGTGTATGAGGAACACTGGGCTTCTGAGAGCACCATGTAAGAAATCCTATTGCGTAGAAAGGTCTGTGAGGCAGGAACAAATTGGGCCAAGAGCTGCTGAGCCAAATCAGGCAGCTGTCTTCATAGCTGTCTCTCTGTCATTTGTTTCCTGGTCTGTCTCTTCTTTGTTCAGTCTTTCTGAATATTCTTCAGAAATTAGCTGCGTCATTCTCTTCTCTTTCCTTGGGCAGTAAAACTAGGACATAGGAATCAATAGTGGAAGCAGGATGTGAATGCTGTACAGATAAAGCAAGACAATAAGCTGGGGGGAAAAAAAATAATCTTGAGATTGCCTGATTGATAGTTTCAGAGTGAAACTAAAAAATGAAGGCTAAACATTCTCTGAGGCAGAGCAAAGACCGAAACCCTGTCCCCAGGATCTGCACTCTTTTAAATAAATTAGGGTAAATGAGAGCTGAGAAAAGGGAGCCCTGGGATAAAAGCTGCGGGAGGAGGGAGACTTTCAAACTGGGCTTTGAAAACCCTGGTCTGGGTGCGTGGCTAGGTCTCACCCTCCTGCCCCCAAAGTGGAGGTGTCCTACCAGCTGATCTGTCCTCTAATTCATTAAAAAAAAAAAATGACCTCTCAGGGCCCAGTGGCCTTTCCCAGTGGCTCAGCAATGAAGAATCCACCTACAACGCAGGAGGCGCGGGTTCGATCCCCAGGTGTGGAAGGTCTACTGGAGGGGGACGTGGCAACCCACTCCAGTACTCTTGCCTGGGAAATCCCAAGGACCGAGGAGCTTGGAGGCTGCAGTCACGGGGTCGCAGAGTGAGCATGTACACACAGGGTCCAATGGGACAGCTAATTCATTTTATCAGCTCTTTCCTGTTAAGTACGTACAGTAATAAGAGCCTTATGAAACCTTGACCTTAACTCAGAGGAGTGTCTCTAATAATTGGCCTGATAAAGGGGATATTTAGGGGCAGACAGGCATTTCAGCATCCTGAAAGTATATCATGCAGATAAAGGCTCACCCCACCCATAGGCAGGGCCAGTCGGTGCACAGACCCGTCCCGAGGGAAGAGCTTGGTCAGGTCATAAATCAATCTATTCCCTGGGCGTCAGCAGTTCTGCCCGCGTCCGGCTCGGCTCGCCAGCGACCCCTAGGGACGCCTCCTGGTGGCGCACTTGTGACGTCAGTACGTCTGAGGCCACGAGCATCAGGCGCTGACCGCAGCCTCTGCGTTCCAGGCAAGGACCGCTAGTTTGAAGGGGATTTAAGAAAGACCCTGCTTGTGAAACAGTTATCATAAAAGAAGAAATGAGGTGTGAAACCCTATTTCTTCTCTAAATGTTCTATGTTTCAAAACCCTCTGCTGTAAAATGGCCAGAGGCGGTTGGTGCCTTTCCTAAGGACATAGCAAGGGCTGGGAAAATGCAAGCAGAGGCGTGCTGGGCAGAGGAGGGCAGTATCGAGTGTCTGCGCTACTGGGGACTCACAGATGCTTCATGAGTGCTTGTTGGATGGATGAAGTAAATGAACGTTCTGGGAGGATTTCGGGTCATTTCCGTATATATTGGGCTCACTTCTAACAGGAGCTCTTTGAGGTAGACATTCCATTTCTCATTTTATAAGTAAGGAAACTGGGGCTCTTGCAAGTGAAGTTTCTCACCACCGCACCCTCCTCCCACCCCCCGTCTGTATTCCCAAGACTGAGTCAGAAAATACAGGAGGGCATTAATGTTTAAGTGAAAAAACCTTCAAGTAATCTCTATGTATCTCCTTTCTGAGGGGAAACTTCATGCCCACCAGAGATGTTTCCCCAACATGGTGCCACTGCCCAAGCCTTGAAATACCCTGTCTCCTAAGCCACCCCGCTTTGCTCCCGTCTCAGCGTCCCCGCCCCGCCCCACACCTCCGCCAGCGCTTCAGTGAACCTACCTCATCCGCCTCCAGAGTCTGGTAAAGAGGGAGGTCTTAAACTGATGCCTGGAGATTCGAGAGCATTCTCTTCCACTTTAAGGGAAGCATTTAGAGCACATACGCTAACACACGCTTCTTTAGAAATGCAAACGGAAGGTGTGTGTTGAGCAACCGGAAGACAGCCTATTTACTTTTCTTTTTCCCCCCAGAGCTAGGCTCTCTGTATTTGTGGGAGGTTAATGTATTTGGAGTAGGAAACGGCAACCCATTCCAGTATTCTTGCCTGGAGAATCCCACAGATGGAGGAGCCTGGTGGGCTACAGTCCACGGGGTCACAAACAGTCAGACACGACTGAGCGACTTCACTTACTAACATATGTGAAGCTATGACTATTAAAATATTATAATAAAGACACTTATCAAGTGATTGTTAATGTCATGGAAAATCCTTCAAGTGTTGGAAATAGGCAAGAGAGCTCCCTGGGTACCCTCCCAGTGAAGTACTGCGATGTGCTCATTCGCTCTGCTGTGTCCGACTTTGCGACCCCGTGGACTGCAGCCCACCAGGCTCCTCTGTCCATGGAACTCTCCAGGCAAGAATACTGGAGTGGGTTGCCATTCCTTCTTCCAGGGGATCTTCCCAACCCCAGGATCAAAGCCAGGTCTCCTGCATTGCAGGCAGATTCTTTACCAGCTGAGCTACCAGGAAAGCCCCAGTGAAGTGCTAGGCATTATCTAATACCTACCCCACCAGGGGGTTATCTCATTTTCTATACCTTTGTGTACCTTTGATTCCCAATTTACTATTAATTAGGCAATCTTACATGTTATGTTCTGGGGAAGGAAGTGAAAGTCATGTCTGCCTCTTTGTGACCCCATGGACTATACAGTCCATGGAATTCTCCAGGCCAGAATACTGGAGTGGTTGTCATGCCCTCCTCCAGGGGATTGTCCCAACTCAAGGATCGAACCCAGGTCTCCTGCATTGCAGGTGGATTCTTTACCAGCTGAGCCGCAAGGGAAGCCCAGGAATACTGGAGTGGGTAGCCTATCCCTTCTCCAACAGATCCACCTGACCCAGGATTCAAACCGGGTCTTCTACATTGCATGTGGCTTCTTTACCAGCTGAGCTATCAGGGAGGCCCATGTTCAGGGAGACAGGTAGTTATTCTTGAACCTTATTTTACAGAAGAAGAGATGGAGATCTTAGACAGATAAACTTCCCAGTGTCATGAGGGAAGAAACAGGCATCAAACCTAATCTGGGACTTCCCTGGTGGTCCAGTGGGTAAGACCGCACGCCTCCAATGCAGCAGGCACAAGATTGGTCCCTGGTTTGGGAACTAAGAGCCCACGAACCTTGTCAGACAGCCAAAAAACAAAACCCAGACCTGTCTGCCTGTACCCATGCCCTTGGCCACTACACAATAGAGTCGCCCCTTTACCATTTATTCATTTAGAATGGGAAAAACATGTCCACAGTACAAAAACCACAGAGGAAGTCACACATTCCTGACTCGATAAAGTTTGGCAACGCCTTTCCTCAGAGGTTAGCAGTGTTCCCAATTATTGTGTCTCCTTCCAGAAATATTCCAGGCCTTTTGCCTGTTTACTTTTAAAAGCATCAGTTTAGAGTGCCTGCTCCCTAACATATTCAACTTGACTTTCATAATTTCTCTTTTAACTTGAAAAATTTTGTATCATGAAACCCATGGTAAATGAAATGTACTCCTTCTGATTTTAAGACATAATAGAGTAATAAATTAAGCAGTTTTTCAAGACTTCTAAACATGAGTTAAAACAAAGTGACATAAAATGTAGCTGGCTTCTCCATCCTGGAAAAGTAATGAAAAATTATTTGGAGAAACTTTGCAAATTTCAAGGCCTGAGATATGTCAAATGTGAATACAAAAACAGAACATACCGCCTGTAGCTTTATTAACTTGTAACCTGGTGCCATTTTTTCTTCAGATAGTTTTGTAAAGAAATAAAACCTTATTGCTTCAATTGAGAATGACTGTGTTGCCATCCTCTGTTATACACGCCTGCCTCCTGAGAGTAATCATAATCATGAAATCAGTACAGACCATATTCATCTATTTTTTTTTCAACTTTTAGTACCCCAAGTCAATCTCCCAAATTTTCTAGACTGCACTGTCCAATGCAGGAGCCACTATCCACACGTGGCTATTGGACATATAGAAGGCAGCCCGTCTAAACTGAGATGTACGATAGGTAGAAAACACACACCAGATCCCAAAGAACTGGTACAAAATATAAAATATCTCATTGATTGATTATTGAAGTGATAATGTGTTGGATATGCAAGTTAAAGAAAGTATATTATCAAAATTAATCTCACCTCTTTTAAACCTTTTAAGTGGTGGTTACGATAAAATTTTAAATTATGAATACGGCTTGCATTAGTTTCTAGTTGGATAATGTTGGTCAGAGGTGCTCACCAGGGGACTCTTTGGTAAAGGGGAAGTTATCTCATTGATATTTTATATTAACCTGGTTTTGCATGTACTCAGACTTGCCTAAAATGAGGACTATTTGCATTTGTGTCTGTAAACACTGGCCTGTTGAAATGTTCCAGGAATGATATCTAAAATCCTCTACTCCTCCCACACAGCAGGAATAGCACAAGATAGATTTCTCCTCTCACTTCCAGCCACTGGATAATGAAATCCTGAATTGTTTTCATTGAAGGGACCTTCTAGAACTACCCACCCCTTTCTTCTGTATACCACTGAAAGCTGAGGCCAGGCAGGTGGGGCCCTGGGTGCCTGGGGTCTCGTTAGACCCCACTAACGAGAAGGCTAGAACCGAGGTCTCCTCAGACTTCAAACTGCCTTCCTGGAAAAGTGATCTTCCTTTTCTATTATAGCAATTTCAGATGCTCTTTCTTTTTCTTTTCTTTTTTTTGCTTTAAAAGGCACTTACTTTTTTATTTTTATTTTTTCATTTATTTTTATTAGTTGGAGGCTAATTACTTTACAATATTGTAGTGGTTTTTGTCATACATTGATATGAATCAGCCATGGATCTACATGTGTTCCCCATCCCGATCCCCCCTCCCGCCTCCCTCCCCATCCCATCCCTCTGGGTCTTCCCAGTGCACCAGCCCCAAGCACTTGTCTCATGCATCCAACCTCGGCTGGTGATCTGTTTCACCCTTGACAGTATACTTGTTTCAATGCGATTCTCTCAGAACATCCCACCCTTGCCTTCTCCCACAGAGCCTAAAAGTCTGTTCTGTACATCTGTGTCTCTTTTTCTGTTTTGCATATTGGGTTATCTTTACCATCAGATGCTCTTTCACTCTGAACAGTCAATAGTTTCATGATTCCTGACTCAAGACCAGAAAGAAAAAAAAAGGGAAAAAGATATTTTTTCCTTATCTGTCACTTTATTTCTGTGAGAGAATCAATGTCACCCAAAGAGAAATTTGTAAACGACAAATTCAATCTGTTGCTAAGTGCATCTGATGCTGGTGGCAATGTGCCGTGTGTGTGTGTGTGTGTGTGTGTGTGTCTGTGTGTGTATGTGTGTGTGTGTGTGTGTGTGTGTGTGTGTGTGTGTGTATTTGAAGAAGTAGCAGGTACAAGACACTGGCCTGGGAAGGAGACTCCAGTTCATTTTTTTTTTTTTTGAACTATAGTTGCTGTGCAATGTTAAATAAGTTACAGGTGTATAATACAGTGATTCACAGTTCTTAAAGGTTATACTCCATTTATAATTATTATAGAATATTGGTTCTATGCCCCGTGATGTCCAATACAGCCTCATAACATATTTTATACCTAACAATGTATACCTAATAAGTTTGTACCTCTTATTCTCCACCACTATGCTACCCCTCCCCCTGAGACCCCAGACTTAGTCTAGCTTGGCCACCTTCTAGATATGTGACTTCAGAAAGTGACAAGAATATGGCCTTTGGAACCAAACCACCATAGACTAATCCCAGTCCCACCACCTCACTCTTTGTTTGACTTAGAGCAATTTGCTTCATTTCTACCAGTCTCAGCTTCCTGTCTGGAAAACCTAGATTAATCACACCCACCTCACAGGTTTGTTGAGAAGATTAAGTGAGATAGCGCATCTAAGATTCTAATGGAATGAAGGTATTTTTACTAGTCAGAACATTAGATGATTGCACTAGAAGGTTTTTGAGATCTTTCTATGAAAATATAAGAATATTCAACCCTTTAAATAAATGGCAATTCTGGCTTTTGAAGACTGTATGCAATTTTAAGATGAGAGCCTGTGTATTTGTAGATGTTGTGCTGTGGTGAGAGTAGATACATCCCAGGGTCCTGGGGCCAGGAGATACTGATGCCAAAATCGCGGCCTCTGTGCCTGGCACTGAATTGGAGCGGCATCTCCCAGAGTGTGCTGTTGCAAGGACTCATGAGGAAAAGGCTACAGTCTCCTATGAGATCAGAAAACTCTGCAAATTACCATGTATGTGTGCGTGCCAAGTCGCCTCAGTTGTGTCTGACTCCTTGAGACCTTATGGATGGTAGCCCACCAGGCCTCTCTCCATGGAATTCTCCAGGCAAGAATACTGGAATGGGTTGCCATGCTCTTCTCGAGGGGATCTTCCTGACCTAGAGATCAAACCCACGTCTCTTATGTCTCTTGCACTGGAGGGCAGGTTCTTTCCCACAAGTGCCACCTGGGAAGCTTGCAAATTACCATATATACCCAGGGAAAAAATAGCTTTATTGCTTTGCTAGGCCAAAGGGGACACAGCAGGTTTGTGCTCTGAAAAACTGTATGTTCCAACTCAGGAGGATTTGGTGAGGAGTTGTATAGCAATGGTTCAAGAGCAGTGTTGCTGATCAGGATCAGGGTGTGTGCAGGGCCTGCACTTCTTTAATCTGGTCTCAAGTGGTCTCCTGATGAGTTTCTTAAAGCTATCAAACTGTGATTTTCTCTGAAATGCAGAATGCTAACATCTTCCATTTGTTGGGGGCTTTAATTCTGTAAAGAGCCCAAAGAGATCACTCTGTGTATCCCTAAGACAGAGCCAGGAACCTGCCCCAAGGCTGCACTATTGTTTCTTAGCCATTCTTCCCATGTCTCTGCATCGCCTTTCTTCCCTTATTACCAACTGTTCGAATCTGTCTTTTGGGATTCTGGGAAGGTCATGGAGGCTGCAGTCTGTTCCCTACAAACAATAAACAGGGGATATGGCAAAGCTTCCATGCCCAGGAGTCCCATAGGGTCCTGTTGAGTTTTTACATGAAGGAGAAAATGGTCAGTTCTACAGGCAGATACAGTCCATGGAACCAGAGTTCAGTCTTGGAAAGTTGTATCCAAAGTATATTAATACATAATATGATATATGATATGAATATGAATCCAAGCTAAATAGATTACATAGATTCCAGTTGCTTAGGCACAATTAGATCCTCTCTACCCTCTAATCCCACCCTCAAACCCTCAAATATGCACTGTGAAAAGACTGATACTAATACAAGCAAGAGGAAAAAGGAAGTATCTGACGTTTAACTCTTGTTACCATGTCTAATTTAAGTAGGCTTTATCATGCACATTTTATAGATGAGAAGCTAAGACCCTGAGGCTACGTTCATTATGCAGATTCATCACACTGGGAAAAGTAGCATCGCTGAGATTTGAGCTTGAGCCTGCTGACTTTTAAACTCTTGTGCTTTGCACTACACCTTCATGTCCCAATGCAATGGAGCTGATAATTTTCCATCTCTAATTTCAAAATTGTTAATGTTTCCAGGTTACTCTCTAATTACTGTTTAGAATGGATATTGTATCTCTACGCCTAAATTCTTTCATCTTTAAGAGGGGCCTAGATGGGCTCCAAGATTGTTTCTGCATTTTATATTCTATAGTCTATCTTGATTTTATAATTGGAAAAAAAGGCACTAGTACAATCCATTTTTCACTAATTAATCTCTGTTATATAAAAATATTTGAAAGAACTGAAATTGTTGGGCTTGTCAAAGGAGAGAAAACTAGCAGCAGGTGGAAGGGGTGGGGAGATGTGAAACAGAAAGTATTTTTGCATAACATAAAAAATATCTTCAGATATTTTAAAGATTGCTACCTGATGGAAGAGAAGTTGGACTTAATCCCTTTTTTAACTCAAGGGATATAATTAGGATTGATGAGGAAATATCCTAGATTTCCACCCTTTCTCATAAGCAAAACTTGCCTGCCACATAAGGTCCCATGATGACTTAGATTCAGCAAAATGACTGGACCAGAAAACTTAAGATTACTTCCTATTCTAAGAGTCTTTGATTCTGTAATAGACTGGTCTTCCATATTAACCCTGTGAAGGACAGTCTATTTTTAACAAAGTTAAAAACTCTGGTTCAAAGCTATAAAACCATAACTAGTATATGAGTCCTCAATGAATAGGAGAAAAATACATGGGGATGCAGGTGGAGAAGGGAACGTGAGACATCAAAATTCATTCTAGGAGACCCCACAGGCCCCATTTCCAGTAAAGACTGGCTTCTGCCCCAGAACTTCCCCATATTCATCGCATCAGTGATGGGACAGTCAGGAGTGTTGCATGTAACCTCTGAACACCTTAAAATCCCACCTGTCTCTCTCCTTCTCTTTCAGATGTTCACCTCCACAATATTTGCGGTCATTGGAGTCCTGGGTGCTGGATACTCCTTTATCGTTTCGGCCGTCTCAATCAACAGGGGTCCAAAATGTCTCATCAGCCAAAACAACACGTGGGGCTACCCCTTCCACGAAGGGTAAGGTACACCCTGCAATGCCAGCGTGTCACCACCGGGGGGCACCCTGACGTGAGCGCCCGGGGCAGGGCGCGGGGGCGCCGTGTAAGGTCCTGCGTCTTCAGTTTACGAGCCTCGGGCGTGCGGCTCCTTTGAGGCAGAGCGGCAGTCCTGCAGTCAAATTCAAGATCTCACCTCTCAGTGATCTTGTGATAGACACCAGAGGAAGTAATCAAAGAAGGTACCTCATGTGTTCCATCCCTGGGGCGGGAAGATCCCCTGGAGGAGGGCATGGCAACCCTTTCCGGTATTCTGACCTGGAGAAGGCCGTGGACAGAGGAGCCTGGTGCGTTAGTCCATGGGGTCGCAGGGAGTCAGACACGACTGAAGCGACTTGGCACTTACTCACTACGCCGTCCTGAGGGAAGAGGTTGGTGGTACCACCTCTTGCACTCAAACATTTATTGGCATCAACACGAGGCGACTTAAAACATTAATAAACAGAGAGCACTGTTTGAAAATCTTATAATAGAAAACGAGAATGATTACTCGTAAACAGAGCTCAAAGGCCTTGCCTGGTACTCATAAACAGGGTGTAAAGACCTTCACTGATCGCCTGCATGATAAATACTTAAACAATCTTTTAAGGTGCAAATTTACTGAAAACGTTGTAGATTCTTCATGACATTTAATGCTAATAGGACTCATTAAAGTAACACTTCATAATTTCAGGTACTTTGTAAAGAACTTTTTAAACAAATGAATTTATAATTTAATCTGCACAGCAACCTCAAGAGGTGTGACTTCTTCCCCGCCGCCCCCCAAGGCAGGCTGAATAAGCGTGATGTGTTTCCCATCTCTCAGTTAGTAGGGGACAGAGGCCAGGCACAAACTCCTGTCTTCTAACTTTGGGTCCTAGTCCTTTTATATGACACATCCTGCTGCCCCTACCTAGACTGCACCGCTCAAGGCAGTAGACAGTTGCCGTATGTGTCTACTTAAGTTCCAACAAATGAAATTAAGCTTAAAATTCCTCAGTCACACTAGCCATTTAAGCACTCAGTGACTGCAGATGGCTGTTATTGACCATTTTGGACACTGCAGAGGTGGGGCATTCCCATTCGATAGGGTTACACTAGACTCTAACTTCCGAAAGGGCCGAGACGGCCTCTGTCTCGATCATCATTATAACCCCTCTGTCTGGCCCAGGGACTGACGTATCTAGGGAGTCAGAAACTAGAGTTGTTGGGTTTTCCCAACAGAGAATGGGCCCATGCCTAAAAAAAAACCTGTACGGCATCAATTCATTAAGTCAAAGCCCTAGTTATGGATGTCTATGAGAGGTTACAGAATCTCCTGAGCAGGCTCCAGACAGAGGAGATGGAGGCGGCTGGTTCTTATGACCTGAGGTCTCCGTTTGTCCACAGGATTTCACATAAAATATCCCCACCCTTCCCTGTAGTTACAAGGCCTCTAACATCCTTATAGTGCGTGTAGCAGTTGCCATGCGTGTTTACGTTGCTGTGGCCAGCCCCATCCTCTTACAGAGGACCGCTGTGGCCTTGACTTGCTGAGTGCAGCGTGCAGAAGGCATGAGGCTGAGCCGTCTCCTGAGGTCCCTCCTTGGATGGAGCCCTCCTGCCGACCCAGGGGTGTACCTACAAAGCTACACATTATGCCTCCTTTCAAGGACCCTTCTAGTATTCCTATGGACAGCGTTTTTCCTATAATGTGAACGGTACTCCCCTTGATGGATCTGAAACCAATTAGAATACATCTACGTCCAAAACAAAGGAGAGAGAAAGAAATACAAGAGATGCCAAGTTACACTCCAAGGCAGTACAGTGGTCTCATATTGTTCTGGCACTCTCATACCCAGCTTGGGGTGGGCTGGCACTGATGCGCCAGGTCAGGACAGAGACAGCTGGTCCATGGGTCATCTCAGGAAATACCAGCCTGGGGGAAGGACAGGAGACCACTTTCCTGTTTTTCTCATTTGTGTTTTTTTTCAATTGGAGTATAGTTGATTTACCACATTGTGTTAATTTCTGCTATGCATACTAAGTTGCTTCAGTCATGTCCAACCCTTGTGACCCTGTGGACTGCAGCCCACCAGGCTCCTCTGTCCATGGGATTCTCCAGGCAAGGATACTGGAGTGGGTTGTCATTCCCTTCTCCAGGGGGTCTTCCAGACCCAGGATCGATTCTGCGCCTCTAACAACTCCTGCATGGACAGTTGGGTTCTTGACCACGAGCACCACCTGGGATGCCACAATTGTTGCTATACAGAAAAGTGATTCTGGGTTCTTTGGTAGCTCAGATGGTGAAGAATTTGCCTGCAATGAGGAACCCTAGGTTCCTGCAATCGAACCCTAGGTTCGATCCCTGGGTCAGGAAGAACCCCTGGAGAAGGGAATGGCAACCCACTCCAGTATTCTTGCCTTGAATTCCATGGACAGAGGAGCCTAGTGGGCTACAGTCCATGGAGTTGCAAAGAGTCAGACACGACTGAGCAGCTTTAATTTTTTCATTTCATTTTCCATTCTAGTTTATTTCAGGACATTGAATATAGTTCCCTGTGCTGTAGACACAGTAAGGCCTTGTTGTTCGTCCATCCTATGTACAGTAGTTTGTGTCTGCTAATCCCGAACTCTGAGTTCATTCCTCCACACTCCCCTTCCCCCGGCAACCACAAGTCTATTCTTCATATCTGTGAACCTGTGTCTGTTTCATAGGTAAGTTCGCTTGTGTCATATTTTAGACTCCATGCATAAATGATGTCCTGTGATATCTGTCCTTCTCTCTCTGACTTACTTCACCTAGCATGATAATCTCTAGGTTCAGCTATGTTACTGCAAATGACAATACATCATTCTTTAATGGCTGAGTAATAGTCCATTGTATATATGGACTATATCTTCTTTATCTATTCATCTATCGATAGACATTTAGGTTGAAGATACCACTTTTCAAAGTCTTCTGCCTCTGTCCTGCTGAAACAAGTTTGCATTCACATCAGACACCTGTATCACACTTTACTGCATGATAGATCCTTTTGGATGTGTCATTTTATTTACCCCTCTCAAGAGCAGCTAACCCATCCATTAAGAGGTATTGGATTAGAGTGGTTTAATGATAAAAACAGAATAAACTGTTTTTATTAATAAAAGTAGTTTTATTTTACTTTTTTTTTAATAATAAAAACAGAATAAACTGTGCAGAAAAGCAGGAATTCTCCCACTCATCCCCTTTTTGCCATGAGGTTTTGATAGTTATCAAAAGGGAGAAAGGTTTGTGTACTCACACATTTGCATAGTAGCTTCAAACTACAATATGATTAAAAATCGTTGCATTTGGATTTATTACAAAATCATACATGCTATACACTCTGCAGGTGATTTATAAGATAGAGTGATTTTGACTATTCGTGCTGTATCCCCTCAGGCCCTGACTGTAGGATTTAATCCCACATAAAATGCAGGTCCACCTTTGGTGTGAAATATGCCACGATCGCTACAGCAGGGCTTTCAGGAGGATGAGTCCAGACATGTCTCTCCACACCCTCTGCCACCGGGCAGGCTTTCCCCAGCCCCTATTCTCCCCTATGTCCGGTGTCTTTCCTCCTTTATAGCCTTCTCTCCTGCAGTCAGCTCCAAACCTGCCTTCCAGCTGCAGAGACTCATTCTGAGTTTCTTATAACAACCCTCGAATCCTGTGTTGCCTAGTATTTTCAGCCAAAGTGGGAGGGGGTAGTGGGGCGAATCGGGAGATCGGGATTGACACATACACCCTACTGTGTGTGCTCCAGGCTCCTCAGTCCATGGGATTCTCCAGGCATGAATACTGGAGTGGGTTGCCATTTCCTTCTCCAGGGGATCTTCCCGACCCAAGGATTGAACCCAGGTCTCCCGCATTGTAGGCAGACGCTTTGCCATTGTAGGCAGACGCTTTGCCATTGTAGGCAGACGCTTTGCCGTCTGAGCTACCAGGGAAGCCCCACTTTTGGCTGAAACCTGTCTCAACTATGGAGCAGAGGAGGACAGACCTGGTCCCCTGCCCCAGTGAGCACATGGTAAGTTAGGGTGTTAAGAGGGAATGGACCCTCACCTGCCAAAAGGGTGAAATGAAGGGAAACTTCTTGGAGGAGGTGACAGGGGATGATCTTGGGAGATGTGCAGAAGCACATCTTTTGGAGAGGAGGGGAAACGGTTTCAAGCAGAGAGAAGAGGAGGTCCTGAGGCTACTTTGAGAAGGTTCCATGTGCTCGGGAACGTCTGATCACTGAGTGGCCAGAACCGCAGGGAGAATGTTGAGGGGGGAGCAGAAGGACTCCACAGGATGGGGTGATGGAGACACAGGTAGACCCGCAGGACATTAGGGGACAACAGAGGGCCTCAAGCGGGATAAGCCGTGGCCACCTGGGAGTTTCAGGGCGACCGTGACGTAGTGATGTGGAGGGTGAACAAAAGGACTCAGTAACTGACAGAGGGAGCAAAGTAGGAGGGTGGAGGAACAGTCCAGACGAGATTCTAAGCATCTCCAAGGCAGTGGAACTGGGGCTCCCAAGGGAAGCCGTTTCAGAGACTGAGATGGAATCATCAGGATTAGGAATGAGCAGAAAGGGGGAAGGTGATCGAGCTGGACTCTGAGGTTTCCAGGTTGGGGCACAAAATTCAGGGCTCTTCAAGGGTATAGAATTTAGTTCTGTTTTCCTTAGAAATGCCTGTTGTTGATCATATTAAAGGAACAAAGGCAGTTAACTTTTTCAGTCATGGGAACCATACTGAAGAAGCTCCTAGAAGGAAAAAGAAACCTGGGACATTTTGAAATACGCCCTCCTGGCTGCCTTTGAAGTAGGACCTCCTCCCTTCCAAGGTCTTCCTTTCTGAGACAATTGGCCAATCTGCCTTGACCCTGAGCTGCTGAAAGGGAAGCAGCTGGCACAGGGCGTGCCAGCAGCTGCGGGAGGGGAGGTAGGAGGCCAGGCCAAGGCCAGGCAGCAGCGCGGGAGGGACGGGGTCCCCAGGGCCAGGCAGCAGCGCGGGAGGGACGGGGTCCCCAGGGCCAGGCAGCAGCGCGGGAGGGACG
The DNA here is from genome assembly GCF_023699985.2 of Odocoileus virginianus. Classification (NCBI taxonomy): domain Eukaryota; kingdom Metazoa; phylum Chordata; class Mammalia; order Artiodactyla; family Cervidae; genus Odocoileus; species Odocoileus virginianus. The sequence continues at coordinate 57,574,717 of NC_069677.1, read as the reverse complement.
GGGTCCCCAGGGCCAGGCCAGCCAGGCAGCGCGCGGGAGGGACGGGGACCCCAGGGCCAGGCAGCAGCGCGGGAGGGACGGGGACCCCAGGGCCAGGCAGCAGCTGCGGGAGGGACGGGGACCCCAGGGCCAGGCAGCGGCGCGGGAGGGACGGGGTCCCCAGGGCCAGGCAGCGGCGCGGGAGGGACGGGGACCCCGCCACGCTCAGCGCTGCCAGCCCAGGCTGCAGCCCTGCCTGTCCCCGAGGAGGGAGTTCAGGGCTGGGGAGAGTGCTCTCTCACTGGGCACGGGGCTGATACGTTCAGGGTCCTGCCTGGACTCCCGTGACGACCATCTGCAGCTGCTCTTCATGATTACTTCTTAGCAGGGAACCGCTGTGAACACACTCCCCAGGGCAGAAAGTCACATAGATGGAGTGAGATGGGATTGCAGCAAAGTGTTTCCAGTTTTCATGAAGCAGGAAAGCCCCAAAGATGTTAAGATCCGGCTTTGCCCTTGACCTGACCAGGCTTTGGGTCCAGTCACATACTAGTGGTATGATCTTGGCGGACACACCTCTTAGCTCTTTCTCTGAGAAACGGGGTGACAGTAAGATCTACCTCACAGGTTCCAGTAAGAATGAAATAACATGATGTACATAACATAGCACTTGCTAAACATTCAACCTTACTGTTCATTTTTATGAATATAAAAAATTCATTACCATGAATGAAATCTATTAAGATGCATTAGAACTTTCTAAAAGGTTATGTTTTTATAATAATTTTGTGATTACTTTCTGCCTTTTCAACCAGCCTCATGAGGGTTCAAAGAGAATAATCACTTTATGATGTTGTGGTGGTGTTCCGTCGCTAAGTCTGATTTTTTTGTCACTCCGTGGGCTGTAGCCTGCCAGGCTCCTCTGTCCATGGGATTCTCCAGGCAAGAATACTGGAGTGGGTTGCCGTTTCCAGCTCCCATGGATCTTCCCGACCCAGATATTGAACCTATGTCTCCTGCATTGGCAGGCAGATTCTTTACCACTGAGCCCCCAGGGAAGCCCTTATTATGGCACAGGGAAGCCTTGACTGACATATTGCTAGAGATACTACACATACTATTAAAGGTATGTAGACCAAATTTCATGAATAAATCCTATTTTAATTATTCTAAAAGAGTGACATTACTCAAATACAGGGCATGTGTGTAATGATTAAGAGCAATGGCTTTGGAGTCAGACAGAAGGGGGATCAAATTCAAGCATTTACATTCCCTAGCCTCAGCTTCTTTTCCTTTAACACTTTCTAAATATTTAATGTCTTTTTTTTTAGTAGTCCATTTTTCATAACCAAAGTATAGTTGATGTACAACATTGTATAAGCTACTGGTGTACAATGTAGAGATCTGCAATTTTTAAAAGTTATACTCATTTATAGTTATTATCATTCCCCATGTTGGCCAATATATCCTGTAGCTTATTTTATGCCTGATTGTTTGTACCTCTTAATGCCCTCCCCTCTCAACTTCTCCATCTGTGTATTTGTCCGTCCACTCAGTGACTTTCCTGGGGGCAACTGTATGCCAGGCATTGTTCCAGGGAAGGAGTCCCTCCTGTAGGATTGGAAGGAAAGGTGGGGCACAGCTGGCCCAGCGCCTGGAGCACGGGCGGGACCCCCCACAGGAAACCTGCCCATTCATCGCACACTCCCCATGGTAGAACCCGGAGCGGAGACGAGGGACAGAGCTGGGGGACGTGGACCCCCCACAGGAAACCTGCCCACTCATCGCACACTCCCCGTGGTAGAACCGGGAGCGGAGACGAGGGACAGAGCTGGGGGACGTGGACCCCCCACAGGAAACCTGCCCATTCATCGCACACTCCCCGTGGTAGAACCGGGACGGAGACGAGGGACAGAGCTGGGGGACGTGGTCTCTACCCTTGTGGGTGTGTGTAGTCGCAAAGAGAAGACAGACAGATAACAGAGGACAGCTCCAGGTCCCGGGCGCTCCGCACAGCGGGAACCCAGGGAGCTGAGACGCCCAGAAGGGGGAACACAGCGAGCCGAGCTCACGAGGGGAGTCAGGGGGTCTGGGCGCGAGCAGGCGGCAGCTGTCATCCAGGCCAAGCACGCGGGCTCCCCATTCCTTCCCTCAGCAGCCTTCGCTGCTGACACGGAGTTGTGTGAAATCCCTGGGCTGGCGCTGAGGCTGAGGGAAGTACTGCCACTCAGCTGGGACTGCCTTCACAAGTGATCGGATTCAGGGAGTTTAAACTGTCTCAGATCTCTTCGATTCACAGAATGTGGGAGTATGATTAGCCTCCCGATCCACGAAAAATTCGGGCTTGGAGGGCTGGAAGCAGCAATCGTTTCGGGGATCTGCGACTCTCAGAACCTGAGAGTTTGGGGCTAAAGGAAAAGGGCCTGTGGAACAACTATCAGGAGGGTTTGTAAGGGGGCGAGGGCTGCTGGAGTGAGGCTGAAAGGGTCTCTCCACACGAACGCAGTCAGGTTCCTGGCCTCCTTCTGAGTGTCTCACCCATCCCACCACCAGCGGGTTCTGCCACCCACCACTGACAAACTCCGCAGAGGCAGGGGCGCAGGACTGACAGCTAACTTCATTTTAGGGTCGTTTCTCTACAAAAATGTGACTGGAATATATTGCCTTTTATTACCTCTTATAATCATCGAGTTGAAAAATGGTAAAGTTAAGAGAGACTGCATGGGGAAAAAAAGCAGGAAAGAAAAATGGGTGTTTTAAAAATAACATACTGAAGTCTTACATAGAAATACATAAGGTATGTTACTGAATTTTCAGAGCTGTGCGGTTGTTCTCAGCCCATTTTATAGATGAGGAAACTAATGGTAAGGGCAGGGGTCAGCGGGTGTTAGGTGACTTGTGTGAGGAATACACAGCCAGTAAGAGGAATACTTGGATTCAAACCCAGGTCCGTCTGAATTCAAAATACCAGTCTTTTTCCTTTAGGCCGCACTATTCAGCTTAAGCGAAGTAATAACAATATCAGGGTTTATTGAGCACTTATTATCTACTAGGCACGGCTGTAAGCACTGTACTAGTGGCAACGCATTTAATCCTCACTTTAATCCTTATTTAACCTGTGATTTGATAGATATTGTTATTCCCACTTTACAGAGAGGTACTGCTTCCCTGGTGGCTGAGAGGTTAAAGCGTCTGCCTGCAACGCAGGAGACCTGGGTTCGAACTCTGGGTCGGGAAGATCCCCTGGAGAAGGAAATGGCAACCCACTCCACTATTCTTGCCTGGAGAATCCCATTCATGGAGGAGCCTGGTGGGCTACAGGCCACGGGTCAAAAAGAGTCGACACGACTGAGCGACTTAACTAGAGCCAGTGAGCAGCCAGGACTGTATTCTTGTGGGAAGGTGAATCAGTGCAATATGCAATGCTTTATTTTTAAATCAAGAATCGCTCATTCTTTCCTTTATCCCTTCTGGATACAGGAAACGTCTTCCATCATTTCAAAGATTTTTCAAAATGTTAACACAAAACTATATCTCAAATTAGTGTGTACTGATGCGCTGGAGAAACCATCAGAGACAGATGGTCAAAAAGACCTAAAAACAATGAGATGGGTGTTCCTTTAGTAGCCAGACAGAGAGTTTTCTACAGAGACCCTGCAAAGAGAGTGGATTCCTAAAGCAAAAGGGAAAAACCAGTTCAGGGCTCTAAGAATGCGAGAAGGAATTCCAGTACTGCAGAAATACTATCGCTTTGCCCTCTGTTTTGTCTCTTAAGCATACTTCACATTTCTCCTTCAAGGCACACTGCCCTTGGTATTGCGGTGGACTCTTAATATATGTACTTTATAGACATCCTGTAATTTCTCCTATTTCAAAAAGTTTTTATAAAATATGTAATAAAGCAGCAGATTCTTTCTTTCTTCTAGTTAATTAAGCCTTTTTGTAGGTGGAATCCATACACTGTCACAAAAATACAGTTGAGTCAGTTCACAGTTTGACCAGAAGTAGCCCTCAAAAGGATCAAGCCCTTCCCTTTAACTATATGACTCGATTGTACTTGCCATGACTTCAGAGGGCCACTGGAGGTGACAGGCCATTTGTCGGAAGTTCAGAGGGTCCCCGCGGACAATCGTAGGATAAAGGCCATGGACATTTGTAAGACTGTCCTCCTGCCGTGTCTACATTTCCATGGCCCCTTAATACGTATTTGACTTGCCCATCTGCCTCGTCAGCTCACAAAAATCACTCTCACTCAATAACGGTGTGAGCTGGGTAGGTCACTTAACCTCTGTGCGGGAAAAAAGAACCATGAAGTTTCCATGAGAAATAAATGAGTGTATATGTGTGAAACACTCAGAAGAGGGTCTAGCACATAGTAGATACTCAATAAAACTGTTAAGTATTGCATTTAAATGTGTTGTTATTGTGGGATTCTTTTTCTTAGGAATCTTAGGTCTTGGATAGATAGTACTGCAAAAGAAAAATCACCGTGGTGACTTTCTAGCCTAGGGGATTGCCTACTTCTTAACCGGTGTCTCTTTTCTCTCCCGTGTCCCCGACAGAGATTACCTCGGGAACTCTGACTTATGGAGCAGGTGCCAAAAGCCCAGCGACGTGGTTCCCTGGAATCTGACCCTCTTCTCCATCCTGCTGATCGTAGGGGCGGTTCAGATAATTATCTGTGCCATCCAGGTGATCAACGGCCTCCTGGGGACCCTGTGTGGAGACTGCCAGTGTTGTGGCTGCTGCGGGGTAAGCTGAGGTCTTTGGTCAAGTCAGGCCACCAGCGCACATGGGACGAGGGGGTGGAAAGAGCGGCGGCTGCAGGATCTCCAACCGGGCTGCAAGGCCCAGGCAGCTCCTCTCTCAGCCAAGGGAAGCTGCTCGCTATGATGCTGTTAGCAGCATACCTAGGCTGAGGCTGAACACTTTCAGTCTTGCCCCCACCTGACCAGAGTTCTGAAGGCAAAGGACTCCATACACGCATAGAAGTTTATGATAAAGTCTACATGAAGAGTCTCAGGAAGTGGACATCTGCTATAGGAAGACACATCACAGTCTGTTCCCAAATGTTCTCTTTCCTAGCTCGATCTACACGGTGGGTTAAAGCTGTCACGTAATGCATGAAGGGTACTTTCTTCCCCTTGGAAAATATATGGGAGAGAGAAATTGTTCTTAAGTGCAAGAAACAGTGGAAATCACTAGGGATTTCCTCTCCAAATATGACTGTAAATTATCAACACTATGAAAAATAAACCTATGGACAGTAAACCAAGGTGATTATTTCAACTACTGAATGAGCCAGATGAGGAAATTATTTCATACACATGAAGTTATTTTTAAACACAGATTAAAGTATGAGGAAAAAATTAAATAGGACTCAAGTGTTGGGGACTTCCCTGGCAGTCTAGTGGTTAAAGCTCTGCGCTTCCACCGCAGGAAGCACAAGTCTGATTCCCAGTCAGGGAAGTATCATAACATCCTGCATGTGACGTGTTGTGGCCAATAAAAAAGGTTGGCTAGAACTTCAGAGTTCCCTTATTGGGGAATTATGTAAACAAGCATAAATAAAGGTCTATCTACTTAATATAATATCATACCCAAATTAGAAATGATCCAAATATTTTTTTCAAATAGTTCTTATAAGCAATATATGTATATAAGTCAACAATTGTATGTGTGTGTGTGTGCACAGAAATCTAGGGAGGTGTTCAGTTAGAAAATCTGTGCCCTGACCTTGTCTTTCACCCATCAATTTCTTCAGTTATGTGATTCTTATACATCCTCCCAGAGTTTCGTTGTTATTGCTTCCATTTCCTCTACCTTAAAAGGATTTTTTTTCAAAACTGTAATAATACTGAAAATGCTTATAAGAAGCTGTTATTTAAAAAGAGCAATATACAAAAAGTATATACAAAACACACAATTATATAAATTTTAGAAATCAATATTCTAAACGGGAAAAGAATCTAAAAAATAATAGTAAATGTATATGTATAACTGAATCAGCTTGCTATACACCTAAAAGTAAGACCACATTGTAAATCAACTATCTGTGTGTGTACTTAGTCGCTCAGTCGTGTCCGACTCTGTGTGACCCCATGGACTGCAGCCCACCAGGCTTCCCTGTCCATGGGGATTCTCCAGCAAGAATACAGGAGTGGGTTGCCATGCCTTCCTCCAGGGGATCTTCCCAACCTAGGGATCGAACCCAGGTCTTTCGCGTTACAGGCAGATTCCTTACCAACTGAGCTACCAGGGAAGCCTGACTAGACTATAGTCCAATATAAAATAAAATTTTAAAAATAAATAAAATAAAATAAATAAAAACTCAAACACAATGAGTAGAAAAAAGACCTAAAGGAAATCCAACCAAAATGCTTAATGGTAATTATTTGTAGGTAAGAAGACTGACTTTTTCCCTTCCTTCGAGCTTATATTATTCAAAAATGTTTAACAATCATATATTTTGAAATATAAAAAATATAAATGAAAACTTCTTCCCAAAGCCAAGAGTAAAATGCATATATTAAAAATAAATTTCCCTGACTATTGGATTGTTGTTCTATAAACTTTCAATTCTATGATGTTGTATTTAAATTTTTTGGTCTTAAAACACAATTGGGGAGAAAAGAAAACTACCAGTTAGAAATCCATCAAAATTATTTTTATGGTAGTGGTTAAGAGTACTGAGCGTTTGAATTTTGTAATTCGTCCAATAAGAATGCAAGCTTGCTAAATCAGCTCATTCATTTCAAACACTGACATTATTTCTTTTCCTGCTTTCATGAAATAAGTTACATTTTTTTAGTTAGATAGCAAATTTTCATTGCAAGTATAATTGGAAATACAACTGTTCTTCTAACAGAAGATAGCAGTTACTAAATCTGAGGATTATCTATAAATTAAAAACATACCCACAGGTCATCAAGCTAAGTGAAGTAAATCAGACAAAGAAAGACAAATACTGTATGATATCACTTACATGTGGAATCTAAAAACCACAACTATTGAATATAACAAAAAAGAAGCGGACTCACAAATAGAGCAAACTAGTGGTTGGCTTCGGGCAATACAGGGGTGGGGAGTGGGAGGCACCGACTGTTCCCTGTAAGGCAGGCTGCAACACAGGGAATATAGCCAATGTTTTGCAATAATTGTAAATGGAAGGTAACCTTTAAAATTTTATTAAAAATGTTTAAAATTAAAAATTACAAAACAGAAAAACACACCCATAGTTGTAGTCTGTTGCGTCTTCAGTGAGTGTCATCTATTCAGACTCCATATTTCAGCAGTTTTAATGAATAAATCACCTGATAGTGATAAGAAAGTTGCTGAACACTCTAGCTGGCACTAGAGAATCACAGAGAATGAATGTACACCAACAGAATTCCCTTCCCTCCTTCCTTCTCCATCTTTTTATTTGGATAACTTCAAATCCATGTAAAATTTTAAAAAACAATACAGTGAACACCCATGCCTTTTCACCTAGATCCACAGACTGTTAACATCAGCTTGCTCTCTGCCTGCACCTTTGGAAAGTAATTCACAGACGTCATGAAACCTTACTACTAAATATTTCAGTGCACACGAGAGCTACATTGGAGGGGGAAAAAACAACAACAGTGGTCTGCTGTGGGCAGCCCCCCTTTTGCACAGCTGGTCCGGGTCCCTGCCACAGGAGGACTCGGGGGAGTGCTGGGCTCCCAGTTAATCACTCACTTGCTGAGTGAGCTGAGCAAGCTGCCTAGCTTCCAGAAGCTTCGTTCTCCCAGCCACCTCCTGCCGAACTTCCATAGAGAAGATGCAGATAGACATCCATCCATTCAGACAGGAAGTATGTATTGAGAGGTCCCTGGCCTGGCACAGTCCTCACATGAGGTAATAGGTGGAAACGTGCCTCAGAATACCAGCTGTCGAATGCCAGCGGTGCGGTCTTAGCCAAGCTGGTTGCCCTCAACTGTGTCTTTGCCTATAAAACGTGATTGTTAAACCTTCTTCCGAAGGTGCTGAGTGAGCGTCTAACCTGGGGTCATCAATGTGCATCCAAGTCGGGACTTCTCTGCTGGTCGAGTGGTTAAGACTCTGTGCCACGGCAGGGATCCAGGGTTCAGTTCCTGGTTGGTGAACTAAGATCTCACATGCCACATGGCACAGCAGGGGGAAAACGCATCCATGTCAGTAACTAGAAGGCTCAGGACACTGTACTGTTATTTCCTTAAGAGGATGGAAATCTGTATAGCAGCCTCAGTTCAAGAAAAGAAACACAGCTCCTGGGTTCCCCCTCCCAGGGTTCTCTACTTATTAATTCCTGGCTTCTCTATCTATTAACAATGGCTTCAGACACATCACTTGAGCCCTCTGTTCCGCTTATTAAAAATTAATTTTAATAATAAAGTGAAGCTTCCACACTTCTAGCTTAAACATCGGAAAGCGACAAAGCTCTGAACCAAAGTCAGAGAAGTATAGCGAACGTTCAATAAGTGACTAGTAAGGGCAAGAGTCACAAGACTGAGGGGGCTTCCCCTTGGTAAAGAATCCCCCAGGCAACGCAGGACATGCAGAGGTGGGTTTGATCCCTGCGTCGGGAAGATCCCTGGAGAAGGGAATGGTACCACACTCCAGTATTCTTGCCTGGGAAATCCCAAGGAGAGAGGAGCCCAGTGGACTACGGTCCACGGAGTCACAAAGAGTCGGACACAGCTGAGCTCACAAACAAATTAAGACTAAGAAGGGCGATGGGGAGGGGAAAGTACACACACACAGAAATGACATTGCATTAATTAATTTTCTCTGTCTTTTAGGGAGATGGGCCAGTCTAAACCTCCATGATGAGCTGTTGTAACCTGATGGCGTGTGAGACGATATATTAAACTTAATTCTCTTCTTGGAGTTGCCAGTTCCTACCTGCTTCCTAACTGACAAAGCTTAGGGAGGCCAGAGTTATTTCTTCTCCTTTCTAACCAGCTCAGTTCAACTTAGAATTTTGCTAGTTTCAAATAAAAAATAGTTTGGCCACTTAAGGAATATTTATGAATCTTTCCAATTAGCTTCCTTTTATCATCGAAGAGCAGGTTCAAAGCAAACGTTTCATAATTTTTTCTCTAAGAATGAAAAATGTATAAGAACATGTGTGCTCTGTTCTGCTTCTGTGTACATAGAGATGTTAATATCCTTGGAAGTTTTACAGAAGTCAAAGGAGTAAATCACATTAAAAATGAGAAGCTAAGACCAATTTTTATTTTAAAGATTTATGGGGAAAACAGAATGACTGATGTATCATAATTTTTATTTATTGCCTTTTGTGCTAACATGTTTGAATTACTTGTGACTAATCTTTTGAGCCTGACATCATTTACTAGGGTTTCCCTATGTATATTAAATTAAAATCAGAATTCAAAGGTAATATCATAAAGATTGTGTGTTTGCGAGGAAGGAGGGGCAAAAGATTAAATGAAAATTCATGTTTTCTACAAATGCTTCCTTTGAGCAAACAAAAACAATGTTTTTAAAAAATTGATTTGGGTAAAATCATTCTGTCAGCCTACGGCCCAGGAGTAAGGTAATAGGTATTATCAGTTCTACATGTTGTATTAGGCCATTAGCTTTGGTCTTATGAATCAGGCACTAGTATAGAATCAAATTCATTCCACTGATTTGAGTTCAAACTCCATCTATCCACATGTCAGCTTGGGGATCCTGGGAAAGTTACTTTCTAAACCTCCGTTCCTCCATCTGTATAAAGGACTACTGAAAAGCAGTCAACCATCCAAGAAGGGTTGCAGTCCCTCAAGGGGAAGCAAAGAGATCTGTGGGGTTGTCCACACTGCAGATGTATATGACAAGGAGGGTTCTCGGAGGCTGATACAAGCTAGCATCTCACTTCTGCACCTGCCAAGCCGATGGGCGGCACTATATAAGTCAGGCACACCAAAAACTGGGTTTCTCAGAGTCACCAGAAAGACGGTTCCTAATCACAGTGCTGGCCTCTGGAGACTGGGCCCTGAAGACCCAGCATGCTGTGATTTTGCCCTCACTGTATGAGAACTCTGAGGTCAGAGAGCGCACCTGTCACTAGCTAAGCGGAAGGAAGAAGGCAGGCAGATAGGCAATTAAGATCTCATTTGATGGGGGCTGGGGAGCGGTGGTACTTCCCTGGTGGACAGTAGTTAAGACTTTCCTTCCAATGCAGAGAATGCAGGTTCAACCCTGGGCTGGGGAGCTAGCATCCCACACATCTTACTCCCCAAAAATCAGAACATAAAAAACAACAGAAGCAGTATTGTAACAAATTCAATAAAGACTTTAAAAATGGTCCATATAAAAAAAAATCTTTGAAAAAACTCTCATTGGGGGAACTATGAATGCAAACAGTCACACACGTACACACAATGTGTTTCATATCAGTTTAGACCATTGGTTTTCCAACATGGCTGATCACTAGAGTAGCCTAGGAAATGTTCTAAAATTATGATTCCTGAATCCCAGCTTAGACCTACTACACCTGAAAATCTAGGCATGCGGCATGAAAGTTTGTCTTTTTTTCCATTCTGTAGTGTTTCAAGCTCCCCAGGTGATGCTAAAACCCAGCCTCTTTGAGCAACCATTGATTGAAATCATAGGCTGGTGGGCATCAAGGATGACAATGGGTTGGACCCCGTGATAGCTTGTCGGGAGCTCACACTTTACTGATGAATATTAATTAACGGAATACATACTTAAGATGAGGAGGAGGATGAGCAAAACAGAAAGAATAGGCCCAAGGTTTAGAAAAATTCATGGGAGAGAACCATTGAGATTGGCCCCAGGAAAGAAACAAGTCTGCCTTTCTACAAAATTACTTTGTCCTGTGTTAAAAATACTGATTGGGCGATGTCCACCTTAACCCATGTCAGTCATGGTTCAATCAGAAATTAAAGATCTCTGAGTATATAAATTGCAAGGATTTTCCTTTACTAACTGTGGGAGCTGGGTAAGCATTCTCTGATCAACCAGGGGTCCCCAACCTCCAGGATCTAATGCCTGATGATCTGAGATGGACCTGATGTAAAAGTAAGAGAAATAAACCACACAATAAATGTAATGCTCTTGAATCATCCTGAAGCTACCCCACCTATCTTGGCCCGGGGAAAAATTGTCTTCCGCAAAGCGAGCCCCTGATGTGAAAACGGTTGGGGGCCACTGTTTCCAGCTGTCGTCTCAGCATCTAATGCCAGGGCTTGAAGTCCACAGGGCAGAATCTGCAAGGGAAGATGGATGTGAGGGCTGAGAGAGCGTGAACGAGCTGGAACCCACAGCACGAGCCGAAGCCCGTGAGGAGGCCCTGGAACCCGTGGCGGTTCTCATCGCCTCTGGCTTCAGTGGAATGTCCCGCGGAAGCCGGAGCCAGGGGAGGTAAACACCGTGGGGGTGGTGGGCCCGGGGTCAGAGAAGCCGCTGATCCCAGGAGGGGTGAGCAGATGCACACCCAGTTGCTGCCTGGTGTCAACGGCAGCGTACAGAAACCCCAAGGCACCCCTGCTTCTTGATGCCCGCCAGGGCCGGCAGCAGTCATCCTTGTGGTCCTCCCGACTGGGAGACATGACTTTGGGGCACGCAGTTTGCCCTAGGCGTGCTGACACATTACACAGCCACCACACTCAGATGGGAGAAGGGGATTGTTTTTTCAACTTCCTTGGCTGTGTATATCAGGCATCCCCAGTCCACAGGCTTCAGACCAAGACCTGCTATCAGATCGGCGGCGGCATTAGATTAGAAATAAAGTGCTCAATAAGTGTGATGAGCTTGAATCATCCTGAAACCATCCCTTGCGCCCTGGTTTGTGAAAAAAATTGTCTTCCACGAAACGTCCCTGGTGCCAAAAAACGCCGAGGCCCGCCGTGTAGGTGTCTTATTTCTGAGTGTAGATCAGGGCTTCTCGGCCTCCACGTGTGAGCCGTGTGGGCGAGATGATGCTTTGCTGGCGTGAGGAGAGCTGTCAGCGCACCATAGGATGTCTGGCAGCATCCTTGGCTTCTCCCGACCAGATGCTGGTAACAACCTCTCCTTCTCAGTCGTAACAACCAGAAATATCCCCAGACGCTGGTAAGCGTGCCTGGGGAGAGGGGGCAGACTCACCCACGCTGAGAAGCACTCATCTGTTGCTTAAGGAGAAGAGCCACAGTTCTTTGTCCTGGAAACCAACGCAGTGTTAGCACACACGATGGGCTCGGGGACTGCATGAATCCTCTCCTAAGTCCGTAAACAAGTGTGGGCCCATCATCAAGCGACATGCAAGCATTGAAAAGGAGAGACACCGCTCTTCAAACCCTCTGACTTCCGAGCACTGCCTTTTGTATTGTTGTTATTCATACCCACTCCTGGGCTGAGCTTTCCTGGCCGCCCGAGGGCGTTTCTCTGGTTGCGACAAGAGGGGACTACTCTCTAGGGGCCGTGTGCGGGCTTCGCCTTGCCGAGGCTTCTCTTGGTGCGGAGCACACGCTCCGGGGCCAGACGGCCGCAGTAGCTGCGGCGTGTGGGCTCAGGAGTTGCAGCCCCCGGGACCCAGAGCACAGACTCAGTAGCTGCGGCACACGGGCTTAGGTGCTCCGTAGCATGTGGGACCTTCCTTGGTCAGGGATCAAACCCTCGTCTCCTGCGGCGGCAGGCGGATTCTTTACTACTGAGCCCCCAGGAAAGCCGCGGAGCGCTGCTTCTCTCGGACTAAAGACGCTCCCCGGGGGGATCTTCACTGTGGTTTCATGACAGTGCTCATGACCTCCACGTCTTTTTCTCCAGTCCAGACCACCGCCCTGCCTGCTAAATGTCTGTTTTTGAATTTCTCATTGGTATCTCAACGCAACATTTCTAAGCTGAACTCTCCCAGTCCTTCCACACAGGTTTGTTCTGAAATCTTTGTCTTATTTGGGAGAAGGAAATGGGTTTTTTTAAATTTTTTTTTTTTTTACAGTCATCATCTATATCAGGCAGACACAGAAATGTAGGAGTGAGCCACGCCATGTCCTAAACACAAAGTTTAGCATGCCCCTGCCCTATCTATGCTTCCCAGGTGGCGCTAATGTAAAGAACCCACCTGCCAATGCAGGAGATGTAAGAGATGTAGGTTCAATCCCTGGGTAGGGAAGATCCCCTGGAGAAAGGAATGGTAACCCACTCCAGTGTTCTTGCCTGGAGAATCCCATGGATGGAGGAGCCTGGTGGGCTGCAGTCCACAGCGTCACAAAGAGTCGGAGACGACTGAATACGCGTGCATGCCCTTTCTATGGCTTCCAGCACCTGACTCCCGCTGGCTTCTGTCCTTGCTCTGTCCTGAAACTCAGGGATGCGGTAACTGCCTGATGTCCGGGCACCCCACACACTCTTTGTATGTTGTGTGCTGTCTGCCTGGGAACCCTCTCTCCCTGTTACTCCTCAGCGTAACAGCCTCTTCCTCAAGACTCAACTCAGTTCTCATCTTGTTCTTCCTGCATCACTGTACCTCCAGCTAAGTCACAACGCCTGCATAGTCTCCCATGACATCCCGCATATGTGACAATGATTGCCCTTTGTAGATTATATCACCTAACACTTCCTTCTTTCCCCCTGGACTGAGAACTCCTCCAACTCAAACTCTGTCTCAATGTTTGTACCTCTTCCCAGCCCTGGGCCTGAAACATAGTATTGGCTTGGCCAAAAAGCTTGTTTGGATTTTTCTACGGGCTGTTATGGAAAAACCCAAATGAACTTTTTGGCCAACCCAATAAATACTCACTGAATGGGCTGTTACCCTGGTTATGGTTCCATGACTAGAATTATTCTCCTCAAAGGAAAGAAAAAGCTATTCTCAAGCATTTTAGAGTCAAGCATTTGTACCAAAAAAAAAAGAACTTGGCATCCATATATACCCAGAAATCTTGGCAAGTGATACACATGGAGAATTTACTTAATCTTCCAAACAACCAGCCACGTGTTCACAACCGCCCATAGCTCAGCCACTGCTTGGTCTTCACTGAGTTCTGATGAGGCTCTGCTCCTCCCCACAGGACCATGAGCTCTGCTCGCTTCCAAGCCTGGGCAAGCACTACAGCATTCCTCCTTCAGCTTATCTGGGAAACGGGCTGACCCAGTTAGACACTGTTACTGTCAGACCCCAGCATTCATGCACCCTTGCTCGCCCACCTTCCGATTGCGACAAAGGTCTGCTTACCCCTCCCATACAGGAAAGGCCTTTTTTATTTATTTTTGATATGCTTACATATTTCTGAGATTGGAGATTCTCCCGTTGCAATAGCCCTTTAGAATTGTTTCCCTTTTCTAAGTCTGGGTTTGTTTATTTGATACAACTCTATGATGAAGAAACTACAATTAGCCCATTTTGTATGAGACTAAAGTGAAGCTTAGAAAAAAATCTAACAAATAAATTCTCCAGAACCTCATAAAAAGCAAATAGGAAATCCAGGATCTAAGCCCAGAGAGTCTGACTATTTGCGGGTGAGTCTCTACACTCTCAGCCACTGAGCTCTTTACCCTCCTAATTCTTCTAAAAGCACCTAGGAAGGGATGCTTTATCACACTAAAGTTCCACTGTAAACTGAAAATACTAAAATATTGTTATTTTTTTAAGCCGTGGGAACTTCCCTGGTGGTTCAGTGGCTAAGACTCCATGCTTCCAAAGCAGGGGTTTGACCTCTGGTCAAGGGACTGGATTCCACATGCCACAACTAAGAGTGTGCATGTTACCACTAAAGACACCTCTGGCCACAACTAAGATCCAGCACAGCCAAATAAATAATTTTTTAAAAATAAATGAATCAAAAATTTTTAAATAAATAGTCACAATTTATACTGCTCACTATTTCATTCTAAACTGAATTAGTGAAAACTATTAAACCATGGTAATCGGAGTCATTATTTTTATATAATCATTCAAAGCACCTGTATATAGACATCCACTCACAGAGACCACCTAGTTGCTCACTCCTGTGTGTTTTATTTCTCAATTATTCTTATTTAATGATTTACTTTTCTCAGTGTGGAAGGCGCTGGAATGCACAAGCAGAATTCTATAACCCTCAGGGTTAAAAAAGAAGAAAAGAAGCAAAAAGAAAAGGAAAAAAGGAGGGAATAAAAAAGAACAAAAGAAAGGAAAGAGAAAAGAAAGGCAGGATCCTAGGCAACCTGCCCCCAGGCCTGCCACCACCTAAGAGTGAACATTTGCAGGGCATGCACTCTGGTGTGGACATCGGTCTTGATGGGAATCAAGCAGATTTAAGAGTCACAACCTGCTCGTCGGAGGTAGCTGTGATATTCTCACCCTTGAGTGAGGAGTGGGGAAACCAAGGCATGAAGAGACTAAGCACAAGCCCCAAGGTCCCAGAAGGAGGTCACAGAGCG
Source organism: Odocoileus virginianus (assembly GCF_023699985.2). Taxonomy (NCBI): domain Eukaryota; kingdom Metazoa; phylum Chordata; class Mammalia; order Artiodactyla; family Cervidae; genus Odocoileus; species Odocoileus virginianus. Next base: position 57,559,366 of record NC_069677.1, on the reverse strand, counting down.
CTGGCATTAAAGCCAGGACACTGGCTCCAAGCCTGAGCTTCCCCTGCCCAGCACCAAGCTCTCCTGCTCGTCCCCCACGTGTCAACACCAGGACCAGCCTCTCTGTGCCTGCAGCCCGCTGCTTCCCACCAGCCAGGCACAGGTTAAGCTCATTCCCAAGAAAACATGAGCTGAGTTGAATGCAAATGAGCAGTAGACACCACAGTGAGCCAAAGAGGAAAAAACACTCAGAGCCGATATCAAAGATCTGCTTCAGAAAATGCTGAGATCTGGGCCACTGCTGAACACGGGCACCTTCGTGTCCAGGCTTCCTCAAGAGCGCCTGGGCTCGCTGTTCCAGCGTGTGGCCGTTTCTGGAACAGAGACCCATGGAGAGCTGAATGCTGCCTGAGGCTCTCGGCAACTGTGTGGTCTTGGGAAAGCTCCTCAGCCTCCAGGCCTTGGTTTCCTCACTGGTAAGTGAAAGCGATGAGTCAGACTTTCCAGGTTCCTTTCTAGGAGGAATGAGTGTGCTCTGGTTTGGGGTTGTCAGAAATAGTCTGGCTTGTTACTTTCTGGGTCTACAGAGCTTAACTTCTTCGGCTGTTGTTGTTTAGTCACTAAATCGTGTCCATCTCTTCACAACCCCGCGGACTGCAGCCTGCCAGGCTTCCCTGTCCTTCATTATCTCCTGGATTTGCTCAAACTCATGTCCATTGAGTTGGTGAAGCCACTCAACCTCTTCATCCTCTGTTGCTCCCGTCTCTTCCTGCCCTCAATCTTTCCCAGCATCAGGGGCTTTTCCAATGATTTCCTTAGGATTGACTGGTTTGATCTCCTTGCTGTCCAAGTCTCAAGGGTCTTCTCCACACCACAGTTGAAAAGCATCAGTTTTTCAGCACTCAGCCTTCTTTATGGTCCAGCTCTCACATCCATACATGACTACTGGAAAAACCATAGCTTTGACTATATGGACCTTTGTCAGCAAGGTGATGTCTCTGCTTTTTAATACATTGTCCAGGTTTGTCATAGTTTTCCTTCCAAGGAGCAAGCGTCTTTTAATTTCATGGCTGCAGTCACTGTCCCCAGTGATTTTGGACACCAAGAAAATAAAATCTCCAACTCCTTTGGAGAATTTTTTAAAATTGAAAATTCCAAGAATGACCTTACTGTTACTGGAGGAAAGATGGGGGATGGGGTATTTAGGGAGTTTGGGATGAACATGTACCCACTGCTATATTTAAAGTGGATAACCAACAAGGACCTACCGTATAGCACATGGAACTCTGCTCGGTGTTATGTGGCAGGCTGGATGGAAGGGAAGTTTGGGGGGAGAATGGATACATGAGTATGTCTGGCTGGGTCCCCTCAGTGTCCTCCTGAAACTGTCACAACATTGTTTGTTGGGGACTTCCCTGGTGGTCTGAACTTCCCTGATAGCTCAGTTGGTAAGGAATCCGCCTGCAATGCAGGAGACCCCGGTCAGGAAAATCCCCTGGAGAAAGGATAGGCTACCCACTCCAGTATTCTTGGGCTTCCCTTGTGTGGCTCAGCTGGTAAAGAATCCACCTGCAACGCAGGAGACCTGGGTTCAATTCCTGGGTTGGGAAGATCCCCTGGAGAACAGAAAGGCTACTCACTCCAGTATTCTGGCCTGGAGAATTCCATGGACTGTATAGTCCATTGGGTCACAAAGAGTCAGATGTGGCTGAGCAACTTTCACTTTCACTTTCCCCTGGTGGTCCAGTGGCTAAAACGCTGCATTCCCAATGCATGGGAACCAGGTTCAATCCATGGTCAGGGAACTAGATCCCACATGCAGGGCTAAGAGTTTGCATGCTACAGCTAAGACCCAGCACAGCCTAATTAAATAAATACATATATCTTTTAATAAACCATTGTTTGTTAATCGGCTATACCCCAATACAAAATAAAAAGTTCAAAATAAATAAATAAATAAAAATTTTAAGAAAAGGAAAAAAAAAAAATCCCAATGTCCAGGCCTCACCTCCAGAGATACTGATTTAATTAAAGTGGATTGATGCCCATGAATCAGTGCTTTCTCTCTCTCTCTCTTTTTTTTTTTTTTAACTCACCAGGAGAGTCTCACAAGGAGGGATGTTTGACAGCCAATAGGCTGGAGTGTTTTCAAACTTGATTATTCACTAAAAATACCTGGAGCACTTATTCCCAACCAAAAGTTTTATATTCTGTAGGCTTTAAGGGTGGAATATTTCTAGTAAGTCCCCAGAAAATGCTGACACTGTTCTGTCAGAGTCCACACTCTGAGAACTCCAGAAAGTTTCACACCCTCTGAAATGGTGTCTCTGGGAAGATGAGTAAATTTCTTCCCCTCCCATCCTAGAGAAAAAGTTCATAGGGTTCATTAGATTCTCAAAGAGACCCATGACCTCAAAAGATAAGAGCCAAATTTAGAGTCCAATGGCGAATTTAAAGCTTTTTGTAGGCCAGGTTTAACAGCAGATGATTTTGTAATTTGTTCAGACTTAACGTAGTCCCAGAGGGTGAGTGTGTGTGTGTGTGTGTGTGTGTGTGTGTGTGTGTGTGTGAAGCACCTGGGAGTTGCTACCATGCCAACGCACGGAGCAGTTCACACGCAGCTTCCCACCCAGGAGCTGTATTCAGGCTATCAGGCTGGGGAAGAGGGTAACCATGACAACTTTCCTCAGCACCGAATGGGAATCTGAGAGGGAAGGTGGGTGGGGGGAATACCCCCAGTGACTCGTTGGAAGCAGAAATAAAATCTCTACAGATAATCATGCTGCCTCATGCCCACTGATGTTGGGGCCCTGAACTTGAGAAAATGAATATTATGCCCTCACAGTCAGCCTGAATTTCAGGCAAACAACATTTCATCAGCATGAATGATCCTTATCCTCTCATCCAAAATGTGGCATGGGATGTTCATTTATAAAACTTACTGTGTATGTGTTTCAACCTTCCCAAACCTGTTTTTGTGGAATGTTTTATGATGCGAGGTGTGTTAGGACAGGCACGTGCTGCTCTGTGCTCGGTTACTTGAGTCGTGTCTGACTCTTTGTGACCCGGTGGGCAGGAGGCCCCAGGCTCCTCTCTCCATGGGTTCTCCACGCCCTCCTCCAGGGGGTCTTCTCCAGGCAGGAATCAACCCACTCTCTCACGTCTCCTGCATCGCAGGCAGGTTCTTTATTGCTAGCGCCACCTGGGAAGCCCCTAGGATAGCCAACCATGTATATAATTTATAAAGAAATGAGCAGGCAAACAAGCACACCTTGGGGGATCCATGACAGAAAAGTTTAGAGACCACTCATCAGATGTCTGGGCTTCCCCGGTGGCCCTAACGGAAACGAATCTGCCTGCAATGCCGGAGACCTGGATTTGATCCCTGGGTTGGGAAGATCCGCTGGAGGAGAGTGTGGCTACCCACTCCAGTGTTCTTGCCTGGAGAATCCCATGCACAGAGGAGCCTGGCGGGCTACAGCCCATGGGGTGGCAGAGTCGGACACGACTACGCACGGCGCACATGCACATCACGTGTGGTGGTTCTCAAACTTGAGAGTGCACCAGAATGACCTGGGAGTTTGCTAAATAAATGCAGATTCCCAGTCCTCAGCCTCATGCAGATTCAAGAAAATTCTCATTCTATTCTGATGTTTCAGGACAATCTGAAGCAGGTGATCCACTGACTCCACTGTGAACCTTGCTCCGAGGATGTCTTCTTTTTTCTTTTTTTCCCTGTATTCTTAAAAACAACTTTATTCTCCCTCAAAAGCTATAGATCTTCCTGTTAAGAGATACATAAGCGAATGCAAGGAAGGTAACAAAGTATCAGGGCTCTGCCAGTCCTGGTTCCCGCCCCTGGGATGCCTGGCTCCGTCCCCGCCCTCGCTCGGCGCTGGGCACAGCCGACAAAGCCATCTGCTGCCCTCTAGTGGCAGCCCCGCCCAACTGCTCACGGCGGGTAATTTCTCAGCGGGCAGGTTTGGCCCATCTTCCTAAAGAATACAATTGTAAAGTAACTAGCCTTCAATTAAAATAAATACATTTATAGTTTAAACAATGATGTTGGAAACTTAAAAAAAAGAGTACAATTTTCCTCTGATACCTCCCCCATTGAGGAACAGTTTCCAAAAGCTTATTTAATTCAAGACACGGAAGTGCAAGCCAAGTCAATCAAAGATGGTACCATCCTCAGCAAGGGTTGTGGTGTGAAAGACAAGTCCTCTTAAAGATATCCATTCGTTCAACAGATATTTTTGAAAATACTTTTGAACAGTGTACCAGGTATTGTTCAAGGTGCTAGGTGCTGCTGCTAAGTCGCTGCAGTCGTGTCCGACTCTGTGCGACCCCAGAGACGGCAGCCCACCAGGCTCCCCCGTCCCTCCTGGGATTCTCTAGGCAAGAACACTGGAGTGGGTTGCCATTTCCTTCTCCAGTGCATGAACGTGAAAAGTGAGAGTGAAGTCGCTCAGTCGTGTCTGACTCTTCGCGACCCGATGGACTGCAGCCCACCAGGCTCCTCCATCCTTGGGATTTTCCAGGCGAGAGCACCGGAGTGGGGTGCCATCGCCTCCTCCAGCTAGGTGCTAAAGAAACAAAAACGTCTTCTCTCACAGCACTGACAGGTTAATGGGGAGAGACAATGACATTATATTGTTAGGTGGTGGTGAGTGCTATGGAGGAAAACGTGGCCTGGGAAGAAGAGAGGAAAAAGCTTACAGAAAACAGAGGGAAACGATCCTTTATTGACCACCTTTGAATGACTCAACGTTCTACGTAAGTCACTCCCCTTCAGCTTCACCACTCTCTCATTGTAACCCTCCTTTTTAAAAAATTGTAACAGCCCAGTTTACGTGTAAAGAAACTGATGTTCCACAACGCTGGAAAACCTGGCTGAAGCCATGATGTCAGTTAATAGCGGGATGGCACTGATTCACTCGTTGTGGCAACAACGCCCCCAGCAAATCTGTAAGGGAGACCGCCCACGCCCGCCCCACACCCCCGCTGCTCCGGGGCCTGCAGGGCTGCAGGGAACGTTCCCCCTCACCTTCCCTTGTCCTCCCTCTCTGAAACCTTGTTTCACTCTGCTAATTCCGTAAGTGGATTCTCTTGCTAGAGTGCGAGAGTTTGGTGACTGTCAATCTCTGCTAATCCCATAAATTAATTTTTCCACTTACAGTTTAATTAGTCACTTCATCATTACCCAGGTATTTGAGGGGGACCCAGGGCTTCCGTGGTGGCTCAGATAGTAAAGACTGCCTGCCATGCGGGAAACCCGGCTTCGATCCCTGGGTTGGTTGGGAAGATCCCCTGGAGAAGGGAAAGGCTACCCACTCCAGTACTCTTGCCTGGGAAATCCCATTAACAGAGGAGCCTGGTGGGCTACAGTTCATCGGTGCTCCAAGAGTCGGACACGACAGAGCAGCCAAGAACAAGCAGTTTCAAAAGACAGCCTGTAGGAGAACGTTGCAGAGTCCCAGGTCAGTAGGAGGGCTCCAGAGAACCTGTGAGCCATCGATGAGCCATTAACAGTGTGTGAGCAGCTTCTCGTGAACAACATCTAAAGCTTCGGTCAGTTTCCTGAAGCCTCCAGAGACTGTGCAAAAGTAAAATGTGTTGCTTTCTGGTTTCGGTAAATCTTGAAATCTGGGGACATTACAGAGAAAATTTTAAGGAATTCTTTGAGGACCTGAGTGTCCCAGACCTTCTGAAACATCCCTGGAATAAATTCATTCTGTTTTAAGGCCAGAATTCATACACCCATCTCACACCCATGACCAGAATCTCATCTCAGAACTCTTCTGCACGTGACCTAATATGTCTGATCTTGATTCTGTATTCATTTTAATATATCACGTATATTTAACTATTCTGCAGAGCAAGGCAGATGTCATAGTTTCTGCAGATTCTCAACACCTATGGTCCCTTCACATTGAAGGCAGGAGGAGAAGGGGATGACAGAGGATGAGATGGTCAGATGGCATCACCTACTCAATGGACATGAGTTTGAGCAAGCTCGGGGAGTTGGTGATGGACACGGAAGCCTGGCGTGCTGCCGTCCACGGGGTCGCAAAGAGTCGGGGATGACTGAGCGACTGAACTGAACTTTCATATGTGCTTTCAGTGGAAGTCAAGTAAATTACATTTGCAGAAGCTCTGATGGTCACACAATATTTAATCATAATGTAAAACACACACACACACACACACACACACACACACACACACACACACATTAGACCCGGGGGAAAACCCAAAAGATAGTGGTCACAGTTTTTCATGGGGAATACCAATATATGAATTTTTAATAGATTGCATCCTTAAAAGAGAATAAAGGAAACTTGAGTACACTATAAATGTACAAGTCCTAGCTCTCAGCCGGTTTGGCTGCAATGCCTGTCAGATTTACTCGCCAGCTGGATCAACCCACTACGTGAACGGCGTGGTTGGCTGCAATGCTGTCATCCCATTGACCGATTTGACAGATTTGTTTAAGCAACTAAATTGTCTAGGAAGTTCCTTCTCCCCTAATTTGCAACTGCTTCTCTCTGTGTGTCCCCTCTGACAGTACTCACTTCCTGAGGAATACAGAGTGCCCAAATATTAATCCACTCAACAAATATTTACTGTTTGGTCACCCATACGTTCTGGACATTGACCTGGAGACTGGGGATATAGTGGTCAACGAAACAGACCAGGCTGCCAGCTTCGTGAAAGGTACAGAGTGTTTTTATCAGTTTACACTGCTACCAACAGTACACTGCCTTCCCACTTTTCCACGTCCTAGCTGACCCTTGGGGTTACAAGTCTTTTGGAAAGTGCAGTTTGATATAAGTGAAACGTCGTGTTACTACTATCTCATTTTCACTTTCCTGATTAGTAACAAGGTTGGGAAATTATTTGGCACCTAGTTTTCCGTTCTGTAAAATTTCAGTGCATATCCTTACCCCACATTTCCACTGGATTGTTTTTCTGAGAGATGTGCAAGAGTTGGCTGTGTATTCTGGATGCTAACTTAGGTCTGGTTTCCAGAAGCAGATCCTGATATAAGGATTCATGTACAGGTGGATACTAAGGGAGCATTGTTTAAGAAAAGGATTTATTAAGGAAGTGGATATTTAGAGGAGAAACTGGTGAGTCGGGGAAGCAGCACTGGAAAGGGGAAGAAATAGGAAATGTGCTCAGGCACTATCCCACAGAAGGTGGTCTCTGCCCGATCCTGCAGGGGGCTCTGGAATGTGAGTTAAGGCCCACCTGTCATTGGACAAAGTCAGGTCCTAGGATGAAATTCCCATGCATTTCCAGCTCTCTTGTGTATGGGGGCAAAGTGAGCCTAACAATCCTTTTTAAAAGAGCCACAGTTGTTAACTTTTGGAAGTGAAAATACACCACCATGGGGGTGAAAAGTGAGAGTGAAAGTGTTAGTCGCTCGGTCGTGTCCGACTCTTCATGACCCCGTGGACTGTAGCCCACCAGGCTCCTCTGGCCATGGAATTCTCTAGGCAAGAACACTGGAGTGGGTTGCCATTTCACAAAAACAGTAAAAAGGAATCTAAGGTAATCTCGGTAATTGAGAACTGACATCACCCACCATAGACAATAATCCTGTGAAAAGATCATCCAATTTCACTATTAATTCAAGAATTACAAACTATAATAGTAAGCTATTTTCTATATATCATATTTGCAAAGTTTTAAGAGTTAGTAAAAATTCTTACTGCATAGAGAAAAATTTTGTAACCGTGTGAGGTGATGCATGTGTTAACTAACCGTCTTGGGGTGATCATTTTGCTGTATATACATGCTTAAAATCACTATGTCGCATACCTTACATTACACATGATGTCAATCATATCTCAATAAAGCTGGAAAAAACCAGGAAGAGAAGCTAATTGGTTTTGTATACTACTGATAGAAATAGAAATAATATTTTTCATTCAATTTTTGAACTTCATATATTCCACATATATTCATGAACATTTCATGGGATGTATACGTGGGTGGGGGGTACAAAAAAAGTTAATGTTATACAAATCAAGTTTGACTCTCTTTTTTTTGAGACTGTATGTTTATAGCCTCAAACTGGAAAAACAAGAAGAACAACAAGAGTTAGGCAATACCCAGCTCTAGGTTGGCAATGGTGAAAAAGGCCTTTGCATACATTGCTCTTGGAAGTATAAATTGGCATGGACTTATTTTCAAAAATATTTGACAGAATCTACCAAGATTTAAGATTTTGGCTGAGCGCCGAAAAATTGATGCTTTTCAACTGTGGTGTTGGAGAAGACTCTTGAGAGTCCCTTGGACTGCAAGGAGATCCAACCAGTCCATCCTAAAGGAGATCAGTCCTGGGTGTTCATTGAAAGGACTGATGCTGAAGCTGAAACTCCAGTACTTTGGCCACCTGATGCGGAGAGCTGACTCATTGTAAAGACCCTGATGCTGGGAGGGATTGGGGGCAGGAGGAGAAGGGGACGACAGAGGATGAGATGGCTGGATGGCATCACCGACTCGATGGGCTTGAGTTTGAGTAAACTCCAGGAGTTGATGATGGACAAAGAGGCCTGGCGTGCTGCGATTCATGGGGTCGCAAAAGAGTCAGACACGACTGAGCGACTGAACTGAACTGAACCAAGATTTAAGATCACATATCTTTTGATATAGTGATTTCTTTCTGAGGAATTTCTCCTCTAGACATATGTCCAGAACAAACTGTTAGGACTAGTGGCTCAGTGGCTGAGACTTTGCACGCCCAATGCAGGGGGCTGGGATTAGATCCCCGGTCAGGGAACCGGATCCCAAATGCTGCAACTGAAGATCCTGCATGCCACGAGTAAGGCCCAGAGCAGCCTAAATAAATAAATACATATCAAAGAACAAACTGCTGAGTTCAGTGCTGTTTGTAAGGGCAAAAACCAAATAACCAACCGACTACCCAGAGGGGACACCCATGCAAAAGGATATTACTTATTGTTAAATACAATAAAATATACATGTACTGGCATGGAAGGACCATCTTGAGCTTTTGGGTGTATTTCTTGCTTACTATGTACCCTTATAAAAATGATTTTATCTCTCTAAGCCTCAGTTTCTTCATCTGTAAAATGAGAACAGTATTGAAATAATAGTGTTGATGTACAGATTAAACTAGATAATTTATATCAAATGTTTCATATAGTGTCTGGCACTTAGTAAATATTCAATATGTATTGGTAATATTATTATTCAGAGAAAAAAATGAAAGCTTCAAAACTTCATCATACACAATTGCTCTCCTCTTGTTAAAAAAAAAAATCCAGCTTATGGGGGGAAGAAATCTAACAAACATATTTTTTAAAGTGTGAGATTTGAAAGATAGAGAACTTTCATATTTTTACTTTATACATGTTTGTACTTGTAACACTTTCAACAGAGAGCCTCTGTTAACTTAAAAGTGATGATGAAATACAGTTTTTCAAAGATGCATGAGGCTTAGACTCTGGACTAAGTTGTTTCCCCCAGGATTTCTTCTCTTGTTGTTCAGCCAAGTGCTTCTACTTAAAAATGCTCTGCTCCTAAAAGTGCCCTCACATCATAAAGAGTCAGCACAGCCCGAATCAGGGGGCTCAGAAGACAGCGGAAACACACAGTCACAGGACGAAGGATGAGCTGCTTCTGGTTGGACAAGAAGTCACACTGTGCTTAGACGGTCGTGTCTGACACTTGGCGACCCTGTGTTCTGCAGCCTCCAGACTCCTCTGTCCACGGGATGCTCCAAGCAAGATACTGGAGTGGGTTGCTATGGCCTCCTCCCAACCAGGGGATCTTCCCAACCCAGCCACGGAACCAGGCCGCCGGCATTGCCTTCTTTACCGTCTGAGCACCAGGGATGCCCAAGAAGCCACAGCATGTTGCTAATAAAAAGAAACGAGGAAAAATACTGTAGTCCTGATGCTTCAGTCAAATCTGCAAGGTTTTTGGAAGGGCTGACTCGGGTTCAACTCCTGGGTCAGGAAGATCCCCTGGAAGAGGAAATGGCAACCCACGCCAGTGTTCTTGCCTGGAGAATCCCCTGGACAGAGGAGCCTGGCGGGCTATGGTCCCTGGGGTTGCAAAAAGTCAGACACGACTGAAGTGACTTAGCACAAGGACACACACACACACACACACACACACACACACACACACACACTTTTTAAAGTCTCAGTGAGTTACTTCAAATAAAGTAGAAACCAAACTCTGGATATTTAGAGTATTGAAAACCAGGCATTTGAGCCAAAAAAATGTTTGCCTACAAAATTTTCTTTCCTTCATTGTCTGCCAGGAAGGTTAATAAGCCTCCCTCCAGTACCACCCAAAGCCCTCAGTAATAAGAACACACACAAATCATGACAAGATAAAGGCTCCAAGTGGACATTCAATTGTATTTATTTTTCTTATACAGAATCAGAGAAGTAAAAACCAGTACCAAACTCCAGGTAAAATAGTTTGATCTGATTGATTTTTCTGCATACCCTCTGTATGCATAGCAATCTGAATGAAAAATAAACACACATATATCATATTACAAAATGTAGGAACAATTTTTTAAAAAGTTAAAGTACGAACACATAAATGATGTAGTGTGTTAGGGAAACGGTCTCTGTTGATCACCTACTTCCCCAATTAAATTAATCTGCAATTTCCTTTGAACAGCTTTTGTTTGCCATAAAAGTTGCACTTCTGGAAGCTGCTTTCTAATTCTGTTGTGAGAACACCACTTGTCACTAGCAAAACTCTGTCACTGCAGATCACCTTCTTCTCCAGAGAGACTTTCTGCCAAGCTGGAGCCAGTAGCACCCCCAGCACACTAACTGTTTTACTCTGTTTTTACTTACATTGTATAATCAGCGAAAGAAAGGCATATCACATCCTAAATTCTATGGCGAAACACTAACAATTACTTAGATTTAACAGAACTGCAAATAGGTCTTGACAATGTATTTACTTCAAGGAAATGTGTTTTATCAGGGAAAGAAAATACCTTAAAAGAAAGATTTCTGAAATTATTTTTCCATTTTTAATCTGGATGAAATGTTGAAATCTACTGATTGATTTAGGACTAAAAAGACACGATATTTGGCAGTCATTTTATAAGAAGAAATATAGTATAAATAGCACCTTATCATGAATTCTGCAGGGGTTTTAACACTTACAATAATAGCAAAGAACCTTTAAAAAGTTGTTTTTAGATTTCTAGCTTTAGTGTTCTTTAACAAAGGCCATATTTCATGGCCTTAAAAATAACAACAAAAATTAGATCTGGCTTCATTTATTAGTAAACATGTAGTCAGGATCTGTATCTAATTCTGGAAAAAGAATTGTTATGTTCATTAATAAATGTTCCAACTAATTTCACTAAAAAAAAATTCTTCTAGTATCTTCTAATGCCACAAGCTTACTAGGAAATTATTTCTAAAAATTGATAATACAAATCATCAATGTTTTAACTACTTAAAAAAAGGAGGGATAATTGTTTCTTTAATGTTTAATAACCTGAAAATGAATCTATAAAAATATTTTTTAAAAATACAGTAACACTGCTCAGTTTTACTAGGTCCCTTGTTTTTGAGTCTTTTTTTTTTTTCTTTTTGCTTTTTCTTAGAAAGAATGTACAATGCTTTTTGCAACTATTGCTAACAGAAGAGAAAAAGAAATAGTGCTCCCTTCAATATAGTAGCAACCGAAACATCTACCCTCATCTCTCAGTGTTTTGAGAAAGAGATGGAATCAGAGGAAGAGAAACCATGGGTCCTTCTGGGGGAAAAAGTCACTTCATTGTGTTGGAAGCAACGGCGGGTTTATGCTCCCATCCGCCTCCTCACTCTCACTTAACATCGGCGTGGACAGGGCCTCCTCCTCCCTCATAAAGTGCCGAAGCCTTCTTTTCTCCCACAACAGTCTTCTGGAACAGGGGCTGCGGGAGAAAGTCACTGCTCTGCTCTTGGGGGGACCTCACACCTCCTGTTCCTCTAGCTGTCTATTCCCATCTCACACCTAGTAGCCTTTCCACCGTATTCCCTAACGTCACTGCTTCATCTCTGACCTTTACACATGCCTTCATCCCAACAAGATAAGATCTATTCTGCCTGTCTCTCTTTTGGTAGATCAAAAAGGATCTCAGATCCCCAGCAAATAAGCCCCTTTGGGAATGGAAAGGTTCCTCTCAGAGACCTGCATTATTAATGTCTCTCAAAAAAGATATTAAATTCATAGATTATAAATAATGTCAGTTCAAAACATTAAACAATTGAGGACTTCATTGGCAATGCAGGCAGAGTGCATGCCAGGCGAACCTGATGCTCTCTCTCAGTCCTTAAAAGCTAAAAAAAAACAAAACAGTTTTGGTTACATAAGAGGTACTGAGTACATATTTCATGCCTTTCTATACCAATTGTAGCAAACAGGATTAGGATAATACACCTAGGAATCAACTTTAGTGACTTCAGAAACACTAAGGTCTCCACCATACACCCTCAAGGGGGCATTTTTTGACCCGTCAGTCAGAGATCTGCTTCATCCTTCAAACAGCTTCATAGATAAGATTATTTTAAACCCTAGAAATCTTGAAAGAAAAAAACCAACAAGGCTTCAGAATTTTAAAAGCAACAGCTCACTGGGCGCTATCCGGTTGAAAGCTACGTGGTCCTGATGTTTTCAGAACAGTTTCAAAAAGACAAAAATACAGTTGCCACTGATTTAACAAACACATTTGGCTGCCCTTTGTCATCAGTCACCAAATGATAGTGCTTCATAAAATAAACGTCAAGTTCTAAGCTGTAAGTTTTTTAAAAATCCAACTTGTCATTTAAAAACATTTTGTTTAGTAAATGTTCATAATTAGTACCCGACTGGTCTCTTTCTCTTTCACGAGATCTCGGTGTAGGAACTGTGACTAATGTCATCGCCACTCTCCTGTTGGAAGGACTAGTTGTCTAGATGCTATGCAGTAAAATGATGAAGGATAAACTACAATAGGACTCTGTGCCTTTGTGAATACAGGTAATAAGAGCCATCAGAACTTGCATGGATTGAAAACTACTTTGTATTCCAAACAGCAGAATTTTACTATCAGTACAATGATTTTTAAAGCTCAAGTTAAATATTCTTTAAAGCATTTGGTACTAATGTCATCAATACAGTTTTTGAAACTGTAAATCAGGTCGAGTTTTGTGTACATTTCCTGGACCGAGCCACCTTGTCAAAGTCACTGCCTGTGGTCATCAGTTTTTCATGGTTTATAATCAATTGATGTATAAATTTCAGCTAACACCCATAAAGCTTAGTCATGGGGTAGCAGAGAAGCAATTCTGCGTAATCAGTTCTGCTGCACAACCCATCACAGGAATGCAGGCTTGCAGAAAACAGAAATAGAATGTTTATTCACGTTTAACTTAAGTGACTGCCAATCAAGTCCAGGCAATTATTAAACTGGCCACAAGGAAAGGAGGCAGCGTGTGTGATGGAGGCAGGAGGCAGCTCACCTGCCGCCTTGCTCTGCTCCATCGCTTTTTCCAAGAGGCCCAGGAAATGTCAGGTCACGGCTGCATCCAAGCTACAGTGGTATTAATTACAGCCAGGTTAAAAAAGGCTCGCTTTTGTTCAGAGCGGACTCTACATCATTGAAGAGGGGGATCAGATCTTCAGATTCCAAAGTTCCTAGATCAACGTTGGTTCCCGGAAGACAGTCAAGAAAATCAGGGAAACGGGTCTGCTGAGGGTTGATGTTCACAGGTGTCTGTCCTGTGTTTTCTCCTGTGATGGAAAGGAATGAAACCATTTTAATCCTTTTATTGCAGTATAATTGCTTTACAATGCTGTGTTGGCTTCTGCTTACAACGGAGTGAATCAGCTACATGTACACATGTTTCTACTTCCTCCTAGAAATCCCTTACTCCCCACCTCACTCCTCATCCCACCCTTCTAGGCCGTCACAGAGCTCTGAGCTGAGCTCCTGTGCTTACAGCAGGCTCCCACTGGCTATCTATTTTACACATGCTCATATATATATATATGTCAGGCCCAATCTCCAGCTCATCCCACCCTCGCCATCCAGCCTCGTCCGCACATCTGTTCTCTCTGTTTCTATTCCTGCAGAGTGAAGTAAGTCAGAAAGAGAAAAACAAATATCGTATATTAACAAACATACGTGGAATCTAGAAAAATAGCACAGATGAACCCTATTTAACTCTTTTTTAAGGCTCCTGAAAAGAGGAACAAGTTCAATTGTTCACATAACTCTCATCTTCATTTCCACTGTGCTCACATTCCACCAGAAGATTTTATTGCTGCAGGCTGCAAATATTTCGTCTCCTTGCAAAATTTCAGCTACCACGTTACTGAAACTGAGTTGGTGGTGCTCATGCCTAAGAGACACAGAGATGCTGGGTGAAGCTTTAATTGTTCTGGGTAGACACGGTCCAGAATGGGTAAGTTCAGGGACACAGGAAAGAACATGAGGACACTGTGGATCTGACCTACCATCACTGACTTCCCATGAAAATGGCACGAAGAGCTGGTTTGAGCAGAGAGGCCCCGACAGTCACCTTATCACAGAGCTATAATCCAAAAATTTAATTGTAAACTCAAATTTGCCCATACCATCCTCTTTATGTTCAAAGGTGGTAGTGAGGAGGTTCTTTTAACTATGTTATTAAAAAACAATCTTCATTGACAACTCTGGAGATCATGTTCAAAGTATTTTAGAAAGTGGCTTCTGCAGATTGCCCCCTTCACTACACATGTACATACACCCCACAACTTTAGAATAGGGTATTCTCACAAGGCATATGAGTTACAATGCATGGGACCATATAGGTTCTGAGAAGTCTTGTAGTAAGGAAAATCTGTTCTATTTTGTTTAAGCCACTATCACCTCCTCGAATCCAATTTTGGCAGAATTTATATCCTAACAGACCTAAAGTCTGCAGAACCTAGTTGAGAGAATACTATTATAGAGGAAAGTTCAGTGTCTGGGATATGACATGAAGAACACATCCTTCATGAATGACAGGATAGGAGAAAACATACAGACTATTGTGCCAGGAGATGGAGCTTTTCAGCTGTGTGGCCTAAGACACACTCGCTTTTGTGAAATTGGGAGGCAGGTGCGGTATCATATCTGCCACACGTGATATGAGGCTCTGGGCCTCATTCATACATAAATTAAACACTTGGTGATTTAGTCGCTCAGTCCTGTCTGACTCTCTGTGACCCCATGGACTGTGGCCCGCCAGCCTCCTCTGTCCATGGAATTCTCCAGGCTAGAATACTGGAGTGGGTAGCCATTTCCTTCTCCAGGGGATCTTCCCAACTCAAGGGATCAAACCCATGTCTCCTGCATTGTAGGCAGATTCTTTACCAACCGAGTTACCAGGGAAGCCCACATAAACACATACACAAATACAAAAACACCATAAATGTTTGTTGACTGTGCTGAGAGAACTCAGTCATGGCTAATTAATTACATAATATCAGAACAACTGGTTCATTCCAACAGCCCCAATCAGTTTTCTGAAGGGATAAAATATACCTCAAAGTCTGGGGTGCACTGATAACTACGGCCAGCCTTCACCATGGAATCATTTCTAAGAAACTTAATCAATTAGCTTTTGTGTCATACAAGTACCTTAGGCTTCCTAAGAAGCCTGCATAGAGATTTTACTATTCTAGACAAAATGGGAGAAAACTCATTTTAATAATATGCATTTTCCAAGGAGAAAAATTACTTCTTTCATAGCAACGAGGGAAACACAATCACTTACATTTTTGGAGGTAGCAAAACTTCATGGCTTTTCTACAAACTCATAAAGTATCAGTGACTCTTGGGAATATTTTATAGGACTTGCACTGCAAAAAGCAGTCATTTGAAAAATTAAAATGAGTTCAACATGACCTCAGGACTGTTGTGTTACTGACATTGAAAAACAAGGTTAGTTTAGAAAAAAAATCCAAATAACTTTTTTCTACCCAATGGATTGTAACAGAAGGAAATCAGGCTTAAAAAAAAAATTATCTGCCCTGAAAAATTACCTGATCTAAAGTGCTGGATGGCTTTTTTCTTCATATCCAGATAGAAATATCCACCTCAACTGATTTCCCATTTTATGTTTTCAATAACTTAAGACTTTTTTTAACCAAATAAAATCTCTCTGCTTTAAAAAAATTCTCTTAGCTTTCCTCCTCAGAAATCATGATGAGACTAGCTAAGGTTTTTCATTAAGGCTAATAATCTTAAAAATCTCTCTCCTTGGAGCAACTTTGCAACCTCATAATAATCTTTTTGGTCATAACAGTTTTCTTCATTTGAAAAGTGGGACATATTATACAACATGGGGAATATAGCCAACATTTCACAATAACTATAAGTGGAATATCACCTTTAAAACCTGTGAATCACTGTATCATACACCTGTAACATATATCGCATGGTAACTATACTTCAACTTTAAAAAAAGATGCACATTTGCATCAATAATAAAAATGAATGGATGAATAAAAATGAGACAGACAAAAAAAGAGAAGTTCTTAGAAGGGTGTGATTATTGTAGAATATTCTGGAAAGTGGGTGACCTCCAGCCTTTGCTCCTATTATTCCATCTGCTCTGTTCTCCTATGTCTCTAACACCACGTCCAGTTGTTGTTTCCATGTGTATTTCAGAGGGAGGGTCTGGCTGGCTTGTCACCGCTGAGCGTGTGGTCAGCATGTGATCAGTGGGCCCCCCAGACCTTGTCCAGCCTCATCTGAGCGCTGCCCATCGCGTGGCTTTTCCTTTCCTTGCTCCTGTGTAATAAACTACAGGTCTCCCCTTGAGGGGGCTTATGCCCACTTCCCATAAAGACGTTACAGATGTGACTGTAAATTCAGCACTCACTAAGCCAGGCTAACCTGGAACCCCCACATTTAATAGGACCAGTCTCACCCTTCTTGGACGATACTTCATCCTTCTCAGAAGGAGAAGAGAACTCTGTGCCAAGCGCTGTGACCTCATGATGCCTCACCACGGTACCGGGGGCGCACATTACCCCCACTTTATGGGTGAGAAATCTGAGGCCCTGGGAGGTTATGTAACTTACCAACATTACTACTAAGAAGTAGAGAAGCAAAGATCCAATTCAGGTGGCCCGTCTGCAAGGACTATGTTCTTTACAGGACATGACTTGATTCTACATTTTGGTTTCAAAACATCCCCTACTTACCTACTCAATGTCGTTTTAAAAAGCCAAAGACTAGAATCCATCTGTTTTCACATTTTAAAGTCAAGCTAGGGACCTCCCTGGTTCTCTAAGGCTACAGCTCCACCATCCCACTGCACAAGGTCTGGGTTCAAGCTCTGGACAGGGAACTAGATCTCACATGCTGCAACCAAGATGTGGCACAGCCAAATAAATAAATACTTTTTAAAAGATGTCCAGCTAGTGGGAAGTTGCTGTGTAGCTCAGGAAGCCGAGCCGGGGGCTCTGTGATGACCGAGCTGGGGGAGGGAAGGTCAGCAGGGAGGGGATTATGTATATTTATGGCTGCTTCTCCTTGTTGTGCACCAGAAACCAACACAACATTATAGAACAATTATCTTCCAATTAAAAACAAAAAAAAATGTTTTAAAGGTCAAACTTGCTAATATTTAGATTTCCTGAGTCTTTTTTTATTCAACTTTGCTTTCTATGCTTACTAGCTTTCCAATGTTGAAAAGATGAAGGCAAACAATTATTAACCATGGGAGGGAGCCGCGTCATTAAGCCGTTCCAAATAGGCCAAGAAGAATCTCACACCAAAAAATAAAAAGAAGGATGAAGAAAGAGAGGGAGGCAGGCAGGAAGGGAGGGAGGCAGAAGGCTGTGGTAATAAATCGAAGGCGAACAAAACAGAGTCCAAACTATTCCTGGGTGGCTCTTCACAAGACAGTCTGTGCAATTCTCTGCACAGAGATGATGGGCTGCACAGAGAGCCCAGAGCAGCTGCCCCGACGCTCTGGCAGAGCCTGCATCTCATCTGACCAACTGCTTAGTTTCAGAGCATGAAGCACAGCCGTCAAGGAGCGGAAGGTGAGAAACATGGGTCCCCTGGACAGTGGCACCGGGGAAAACAATCCTTCTCATCACGGAACAATTTTTTATCATCAGTGGTGATGGAGGAAACTCACATGAGCAGCTCCAAAGAGGGACATGTCAGCTATTCTTTATTTTTTTAAAGTCTATGTTTAGGTTTTTTTTAATTGAAGTATGATTGATTTGCAGTGTCATGTTAGTTTTAGGTGTACGGCAAAGCAACTCAGTTGTACATATATATTCTTTTCCAGATTCTTTTTCATTACATGTTATTTCAAGATACTGAATATCATTCCCTGTGCTATAGTTTCCTGTAGGTCCTGGTTGTGAGCTGCCATTTAATTTTGGTTCAAAAGAGTATCTTCTGAGAGTTTAGGACTTTGATAATTAAATCTAGACCAAGTGTGGAGGCCTTGCTCCTGGAGAAGTGGAGAAAAAGAGGTAACCAGGAAGCCAGCTGAGGCCTGGCCTGAAGGCAGAGCAGGCCAGGAACTACTTAAATTTAATTGCTGAAAGAGGACACTGTGAAGACTTGGAGCTGACAATCTAGAATCCTCTGAGTTGCTTAACTTTCCAAAAGTCCACTGCCAATTGCTTCCCAAATGCAATAATGACTTCAAAAACTGTGCATACTGGTGGCCTGTACATTACAACAAAAAGCTAGAGAAGTATAAATATTCCATTGTGAAAGAATGGTAAAGCAGACAGCGGCATGTTAATGCAACTATGAGGAAAGGGCTTAAATCAAGCAGACAAGAAAAGGAAGGGAGAGAGGGAAGGAGGGAGGGAAGGAAGGAGAGAAGAAAGAAAAAAGCAGAAGTTAAAATCCTGTGCCCGCATATAAAACTACATCTGTGTAAACTATGGGGAAGGAGCTGGAGTTTATTAACGGTGCCTGCGTTCTGGGGGCTTTGCAGCTGTCAGTTCAGGTTGTTG
This sequence comes from Odocoileus virginianus, assembly GCF_023699985.2. Classification (NCBI taxonomy): domain Eukaryota; kingdom Metazoa; phylum Chordata; class Mammalia; order Artiodactyla; family Cervidae; genus Odocoileus; species Odocoileus virginianus. The sequence goes on along the minus strand of NC_069677.1, from coordinate 57,540,385 downwards.
AGGTTAAGTGCTTCCGGCTGGATTTTAGAATTGAGAGGATCACTGCATGGGGCACAGGTTCGAACTCCAGTCCGGGAACTAAGATCCTGCAGGCCTCGCAGTGCGGTCAAAAAAACAAAAAAAGAGCCGAGAGGACTAAAGAGACCATTTAAACGTCCAAACCCACGGCAAAGCTTCACGGGCCTGGCCCTCACCTGTGTCCATCTCATCCACGTTGCTGAGGAAGTCCTCCGGGGTCGTGGGGACACTGTAGCACCCCAGCCCCAGGCCGCTGTCTGTACTCTGCTCCCTCGAATGATACGGCCCCCTGCGGAGCAGAAGATGGGAGGACATTTTAAAATTAAAATGCAATCGTGAAGACCCCCAACTCAGGGCGATCTGCCTGATGTTCCAGATAACGAAGGGAGGTAGACTTTGAACCTCGTTTTGATTTTGAAACATAGATCCCTGTGTCGATGAAATTAATCAATTGTAAGCAAAGAAAAAACCAACTGGCCGATCGTAATAAATTGATACTGATTCTCTTTTCATCTGAAAATAACAATAAAATAACAATACATATAGAGAATGATACCATATATGTAAGTTAAAAAAAAAACTAAAGAACTAAAAAAGATGTTGAATATTGCTTCTGGACACTGACACTGACAGGCAATGTGTGTGTGTGTTTACGCACACGCACAGTCATGTCCAACCCTTGGCGGCCCCGTGGACTACAGCCCCCTGGCTTCTCTGTCCATGGAATTGTAAGAATACTGGACGGGGTTGCCATTTCCTCCTCCAGGGGATCTTCCTGACACATGGATCAAACCCATGTCTTTTGTGTCTCTTGCACTGGCAGGTAATTCTTCATCAGTAGTGCCAACTGGGAAGCCTTTGACAGGCAATGAGAAGTCTAAAAATAGGTGTGATGGATATACAACCATTTCCAAATGGGGGCTACCACTAGGCAAGGAAAAAGGAAAAGAAATGTATTTCAGGGGTGGTGGGGAAGAGTTTAAATATTAGTTGCAATATTTATTTTAAAAAATAAGATCAATGTAAATATGAAAAACCTGGGTGTTGAGTATGTGGGTAAATCTTAAGTTATTCTTTACATTTTTTCTGGACATTTGAATTGTGTATCAGTCATTTAGAATCTCCTTTCCTTCAATATTTTGATTACTCTTTGTTTTCATTCATCTCTCTATTTTTAGTAACTTTCATAACTGTATCTGCTCGTTGCCTGAAGCCTCCGCAAGGGCAGAAAAGACATAGGAAATAGAAAACTTCCCTTTATTGGGGTTTAAAAGGCTACAGTTAAGGTTGACTAGTTCTACTCATAAAGATAATTCTGGTTCAATTACCTTTGCCTTCTGCTCATATGTCTCATATTTTAAAACAACACTTCTTTGTTTTATTCTGTTCTTTGTGAGATAATTTTAGACTCACACAGAAGATGTAAAAAGAATACAGAGTTCCTGCGCATCCTGTGTGCAGCTTCCCCGAGGACACGGTACGAAACCACATTACGAGGATCGATCTCGGGAACTGACGATGTATAACACCATTAACTGGCTTCCCTGGTGGCTCAGTGGTAAAGAATCTGCCTACCAATGCAGGAGACCTGGGTTTGATCCCTGGGTTGGGAAGATCAACCAAAAAAGGAAATGGCAACCCACTCCAGTATTCTTGCCTGGGAAATCCCATGGACAGAAGGACCTGGTGGGCTACAGTCCATAAGGTCGTGGCAGAGTCCATAACTTCATGCCTAAACAACAACAACCATAATAATACTATTAACTATAAACCTTATTCATATTTCACCACAAACATCACCTCTTAATTGTTTTGCTCCTATTTGCCATGTAACTTTTTTTTAATCTCCATTAGCTATATCAACCACAAGATTCTTCTAAATAATTACTACAAAACACCATGCTATTGAAGTCATAAATTCATCCCTATTTTCAAATTATTGACTAGGGGTTTACTCCATGCCATAGCATCAATTTTTGAATTTGAGATTAAAAAAAAAAAATTGGTGACTTCTTGTCTGCTTTTATTTTCTCTGCCACGTCCCTCCACATCTTCCCTCTATCCTCACCCCAACCTCCAAGCTCCCCAACTTTTCCCAATATAAACAAAGATTCATTATACTCTAAACCTCATAATAAAGGAAGCAAAAATAAGTGGCCTCAAAATGTTGACTTACCCATTGAGGAAAGGATCCGAGCTATTATTAGTGATGGATCTCATGTCTGGGGTCATGGCAGAAGGGTTGACAGCAGCCTGAACGGTGGCGAGAGTCTCGGCCTCCATGGGCAGCTGTCTACAGAGGGCGGCTTCCTGCAGAAAGGTGACCGTCAGGGGGAGAGGCAACAGTGATTCACTCCTTACAAGGATTGGAGCAAAGGGCGCTCCACACAAAAACTTTTCACCAAACACAAAAGCACTTCATGTTTATTCCTCGTAAGTCAGAATCATCAGGAAATCATTAGTGTTCTTTCTCTGAAGAAGTCTTACAGGCATAAGTCACTTTCTCACAGACACCAAGTTAATGAGAAGCTCATGTAATATTTGCCCTCAAGGCACTGACGGAGAACTGTGCAACCCACCCAAATTGCTTAAACACCCAAATCATACAAAGACCTCTCAAGACACTTTCTCAAGGACAAGGCTATTTTTACCCCAAGTGATCAGACCAAATCTAAATCAGTCAAAGCAACTGGACTCTTCTGGACTAGCAGGTACATTCTGGTCTTTGCCACTTACAGCCCGGTAAAGCTGTGGAATTACAGAGTTCAAGCTCTGTGTTAAATCACAACTGGCAGTTTTAGATGATAACCAGGAGAGCAAAGCATCCGGTTTAAAAGTTTGCTAGTCAATCGGTTTTTCTATTTGACTAATTATTCTGTTGACTAAAATGGCTGAAGTTTGGAGAAGCTTGCAGATCCAATCCAAATCTCACTTGACAATTAACTGTTTGATAGCATATGGATTTCATTAGCAAAAATTAAAACACCAGCATTTTTTTTTTTTAAGCTAACATGATTTTGCCAAGGAGAGTCAATCCAAAAGGTTACAAATTTGTCTGCAATTACTTTCTCTAGATGTAACCTCCAGGGAGTCTCTCCCATTTTGACAAACATGACCAGACATCACATTCCTTTCAAATTTGCTGCTGTTTCCAGAGAACAAAACTTTTGTGTATTTTTCCATGTGTCCAAAACCAAAGTGAGGCCCTTCCCATGTGTATGCCTATCTTTCCCACTACCCAAGCGGAACCACTGGCCTTGCCATCCCTCAAACCCCAAAACCAAGGCTACAACAGCAAACAGAATGTTCAGGCCATCGAAGCGACAGGGTCTGCGTTAGATCTCTTCCAGCCCTAAGAAGTGAGGATTTTGGGCAGTAACAGAGTAACTGCTGTCTAGACGAGTCTAGTGAGGTCATCGGCTATAAAAACTTTCGGTTACTAGGGTTCATCATTCTGTTCCTAGGAGTTACGGCAGCATGACTATTACAAACCATGAAGATCTGAGAGATAAGAAACTGCATTTTAAATTTATGCTGAAATAAATACCCTGTCGAGAAAGGGCTCCTGGTTCACTTCTGTTCATCCAGATTTCAAATAATTCAGTACTTAACTAACCTAAATTTTACTCAATCATCTATGAAAAGCAACCCCCCCAAGAGGGATTTTAGTCCATAATTCCAATCCTAGAAGTACCTTCTGAATACACATAGAAAAACTGAATTATTTGCTATAGTTGTCTTTATGTGGTAAGCAGTGTTCATTAGAAACCTTATCTTCTAACCAAAGCTTCCCTGGAGGCTTCACACATAAGAATAACAGGTCTTGGGCCTGGTGTGATGAACACAGGACAGGGCCCACCAGCCCCTCAAACACTCATATACACACACCACAGTCTGAAACAGCGAGTCATGATGCAATTTTTAGTCCTTTATAGACAGTAAATGCAAAAGATCCTGCAGGCAATAACCTTCATTATCCAAAAAAGAAAATCAACTTTAACTAGAATATTCCCATTCTCCAACCATTCTGAATAAATGTGGAGTTTACCCCTAAACGGCTGTCCTTTTAAACATACAATTTGAAGAGATTGCTGCATTTCTTTACATGTGATGCAATTTTATCACCATATATCTTAAAAACACTAGATGAATTTGCAATTTCCAGGTGGCCTGAATTTAAACCTAATAAGAATCATTTCTGTAACTTTATTGGATAAAAATATATATATACAATATATATGAATTATTATTGTAGAAATATATAAAATAATACAGTTTTAATATTTTAAGCTTTCCTGTTCATTTAAGTTACTCCTGGGATAGTTCTAATAGAGTATTTATTTTAAAAGGATGCTTGTGAGTGGCTAAATATATAAACAAAATTCAAAAGGACTATTTATAATAACCAAAGCTGGATGAATTTTACACTGTATTGCTGGAAATGTTTAATGGTGCCATTTCACTTTTCCTCCCTCTATTTTAAATGAAAGATACATGAAGTTCCATTGCTCTGCATCCATATTTTCCAAACGATTCAATACTTGGAGGATTTGACTCCATTACCATGAGAGGCAATGCTTTGTTCTGCCTGGAGGGGGCTCACGATCTCATTTCCACCTTGAAATAACTAACAAATGGGGGACGACGGAAAATGTGTTGAATATACCTGAAAACTAGCTCCGAAATATAAATCAGGCCAGTCTGAGATAGAAAGGTTTTTGGGGTGTGGGGAGAGTGCAACACTTTCTTAGAGACTCTCATGAGACCACCTTACATCACAGCAGCCCCTGGGAAGGTGATGCTGGCCCCTGGCTCTGAACCCACAGGCTGCCTGTCCACAGTGGCCCACAAGCCTGGCGGCATCGCTGGCCGCGTCTCCTCCTTTGTCTGGGACGTGGCCCCCTCGCTCCCCCATTCCCTCCCCACTGCTCCTCCCACTGTGGGCCTCTGGCCCAACTGTTCCTTCTGCTTGGAACACACCCCTCAGATCGTCCCGAAGTTCGTTCCCTCACTGATGTCTGTCTCAACAGACGCAATCTCTTCAGAGGTTACACTATATGTTCTTCATGGCAACTGCCATATTTACTGTCTGTCCTTTTCTTTAGAGTGTAAGCTCCAGAGGAAAGAGATCTTATTTATCATGTTCATTTTCTGTGTCCCCACTGGGCATAATAACCCAGACATTTACTAGGTACTTGATAAATATTCACTCAGTGAAGAAATGAAAATATCGCTGGAATTCAAATGGAAATATTTTCAATTATAATTAATAATAAAAGAAAAAATTAACTAAGAACATTCAATTCTCACCCCCAACCAGAAATATGAGTAAAACAATAGTCTATTGTATACATCGCAACTAACCAGGCTCATATGCCATCCTAATGAAATGATCTGACTGCGTCTTTCCTGCTCCCAACACAGAAGGTGGGCAGAAGGGCAGAGCCATCAGGAGCAGCATCTGGGGCCATGCCATCTCCCAGCCAGCTATTTAATATTTTTGTTCCTGATATGTAAACTGGGGATAATAACAGAATCCACCCAATAGGAAAGCTGTGGAGATAAAGTGAGGCAATACACTGTGCCCAGAACAGTGCTGGCATACAAGATCATTTAATGAGTGTTAACTAAATATTATGATTACTGGCACCTCATGTTCTGTATTCCAATCCCAACAAAACTAAAGTAAAAATAAACCATCTTAAAAGTCACACTACAACATGGAACTAATCCACTTTGAGTGGTTTGACACTTTTTCCTGATCAGCTTTCACCTTGGAAGATTACACCAAGTGTGAAATTCATCATGAGTCAGCAAGGTTAAAAATATAGCTTAAAAAAAAAAAAAAGGACAGGTTTGTAAACCTTTTTATATAACATAAAATTAAATTTTAATATAATTGGGCAATAGTGAGAAGCTTAATTTCATTCAATTATATTTTATATAAGATATATAATTATATATTTAATAATATATTTCATATTTAGAATTTTTAAAGGTCTAGTCTCTTTTTGAATGAAAATAAGTTTCCTATTTCTGTTCATAAATTGAAGAAGAGCAGTACAAAATCTAAGGTTTGGAAATAAAAGAACTAACCTAACACATCCTCATCCAAACAAGGGAGGATTTTTACTTAAAAAACAAACAAACAAACAAAAAACTAAACTAAATTTAGGTATAAAATTAAGCCCCAGATCCAGTGTGATTTTAGCTGCCACATGACATCCCCTCCCCTCACAGGGGCAGAACCGAAAAGCAAACGCCTGACTTTAGTTTGACTACAATGTGGAGTTAAGACTGACGGAACGAAAACAGCTGAGGCAGAGGCTGAAGATGGGGCACAGGACTAAGACAGCTGATGAGCAAACGGGGACAGTGGAAGGAGGCTGGTCCAGGCTGTGACTCAGGCCTCCGCCTCAGGCGGGCGGGGCAGCTGCCCTCAGCCCGTGCTCCCTTCCCAGCTCCCCCAGCCCAGGCCGGATGCCAGAGGCTAAGCTGGAAGCACATCTGAGCCCTTGGTCTGTCTCTCACCTACGTCTACTCCAGGTCGGCGAGTCTGTCCACAGGTCCCCTCCCAGGGGCCCTCCCACTGCCACCTGCCTGTCCTTCCAAACAAGTCTTCCGTTTCCTGCACTTGTCAGGACTTTGGGTCCCTCTTCATCAGGCCACTGCTGCCCCACCTTTAGAGGCTCCGTTCCACTGCCTTTTTCCCAGAATGCCTTTCCTGATGATCACAGCAAGCCACCACCTGCCCCTCTCCCAGCCCTGAAGTCCAAAATAACACGTCCATCTGGGGTCTGAAACGTCACGTCTCAAGTACATTCCTCACCTGGCCCTAGAGAAGCTCTTCCTGCTAACTTCAAAGTTTTTCTTCATGCCACACCACCTCTCCCACTTCCAAATCTCAGCCAACTGTCTCCCAAAGACTCCACAAAGACTCATTCATTTGCACCTGTATTTACTTTTTAAAAAAATACTATGGGGAGGGCTTCCCTGCTGTCTTAGTGGTAAAGAATCCGCCTGCCAATGCAGGAGACATGGGTTCGATCCCTGGTCCAAGAAGATCCCACACGCCTTCAAGCAACTAAGCCCAAGCACCACAACTGCCGAGCCTATGCTTTAGAGCCCAGGAGCTGTAATTACTGAGCCCACATGCCACAAACACTGAAGCCTGCATGCCCCAGGGCCCATGCTCTGCAACAAAATAAACTACAGCAACGAGAAGCCCTCACACCGCAACTAGAAAACAGCCCCCACTCGTCGCAACTAGAGAAAAGCCTGAGCAGCAATGAAGACCCAAGTGCAGCCAAAAATAAATAAATAAAAATTATTTTTTAAAAATACTGTGGAGACTACCAGGGGCCAGGCACCTCAGCAGCAGGCATACAGCAGTGAAAAATACAGACAGTGCCCCGCTCGGCGAGGATTCTAGAGGGGAAACACGCTACAACAAAAAACAACGGAGCAGGGCCACGCCTAGTAGGGTCTCGCTCCCTGACATCTACATGCTCCAAGCCCTCTTTCCAACTCAAGCAGTCAGCACTGCTTCTATTTCTACCGCATTCAGGGATCTACCAACCTCCACACGCAAGACTGCATCCAGGTCTCTGTTCTACACTTTGTCACGATTCTTACAAAGAGTGGTCAAAGGAGAAAATTCAAAATGGGAAGAAGTCAGGGTGTTCTGTCTATGAAGAAGCAAGTGAAGGTGAAGTTGCTCAGTCGTGCCCGACTCTTTGTAACCCCATGGACTGTAGCCCACCAGGCTCCTCTCTGTCCATGGGATTTCCCAGGCAAGAATACTGGAGTGGGTTCCTCCTCCAGGGGATCTTCCTGACCCAGGGATCAAATCAGCATCTCCCACATTGCAAGCAGATTCTTTACAGTCTGAGCCACCAGGAAAGTCCCGTGAAGAAGCAAGGGGACTGTTTAAAAGAGATACGGAGTGGCAACTGTGGCTCTTAAGCTATTAATGGGCTGTGACATGGAAGAAGGAAGAGTCCCGCTATCCCAGATTGCAGCCATATTTGATGTAGTCCATTCATTGGCAGGACTGGCTGCTTCTCAATTCTCTGGGCTACTGGCCACTGGAATTTTCAAACACTTGTTGAGGCGTAAACGCTACTGGACATGACCAGGGCTTGGCCTACAAAAAAAAAAAGTGTTCTTGGAATCAAAATGATGAAAGCTTAAATCCTAGCTCAGCTACTCCTTAGATATAACGTCTTGGACTACACTTTTTTTTTCAGTTTGTTAATCTGGAAAAAAAAATGACTTTTAAGATTTATCTTGCTGGCTGGTTATAAAGATTAAAAAGCATATTTATCAAGAACCTGGCACAAGGAGGCAGCTAATAAAATGAGCTACTGATGGTGCGAAATGTTTTAGGATACACAGATAATAGCTAATACTTGCGTATCACTTACAACTTGTGAAGCACTGTCCTAAGTGTGTTAACATACTATTTCACTTCATCCTCTTGACAGCCCAGCTCTCTCCATTTTATAGATGAGGACACTGAGGCACAGACAAGCTCAGCAACTTTCCCAGGATCTGGCCCGAGTCTGTTCTCACAGCCACTACACAGTCAGCAGCAGAGAGAGGAACGCGGAGGACCGAGGCTGGCAGACCTCAAGACCTCAAATTGTCAGCCCTTTCACCTGCTAGCTGTGGGACTTGGCGCACTGTCTCATTTCTCTGCACCTGCTTTCACAGTCAGAACGTGGAAATACCAGTCCCCGCCTTCTCCAGGCTGTGTGAGCCTCGCTGTCCAGTCGTGTCTCTGCGACCCCATCGACTGGAGCCCACCAGGCTCCTCTGTCCATGGGATTCTCCAGGCAAGAATGCTGCAGTGGGTTGTCATGCCCTCCTCCAGGGGATCTGCCCAACCTAGGGATTGAACCCAGGTCTTCGGCACTGCGGGCAGATTTTTTAAGGCCTGAGCCACCAGGGGAGCCCAAGAATACAGGAGGGATAGCCTATCCCTTATCCGAAGTATTTTCTGAACCCAGTAATCGAACCAGGGTCTCCTGCATAGCAGGCGGATTCTTTACCAGCTGAGCTAGGTAAAGAAGGTAAACTTCTTCTGAAAGGTAAACTTCTTCAGGCAGTTCAGAGGATTTAACAAGGTGTCCTGTTTCACTTCCTGAATCTCTGAATTGGAAAAGAGATGGAACTGGCCTCCCTGATCCGTTTCAATGTATATGGGTGGAGCTAGTGTCCTGGGAATTCACAAGCACAGCCAGCAGAGTTATAAATTAAGATGTTAAAGGCCAGTTTCAGAAAGATCTGGACAGCTGCCCCTGGTAACTCCACCCCTACCCTCCTCCACCACAACTTTATTTTTTTTCTCTACATCCAAGCTGGGGGTGTAAAGACTGGTACAAAATAAAGGCCTGAGAATCTCCTTCAGAGTTTGTGGTCTTCCATCTAGCTTCCTGAAGTGAATAATTATATATATGTGGGTTTAAAGGTGCCCTCTCCTAGGGGCTGGGGGATGGGATGGCGTTTAAAATAGCTGGAGGGGTTAGAGGGGGAAAGACAAATGCTGATTCATAAGAGGAAGATGCCCCTGGAAGAGAACTTCAAACCTCTCCTCCCAGCTCCCCGCTGGCCTGCCGCCTGCCCATGGAATAAATCAGCAGGGGAGGTGAGAAAGTAAACAGCAGTTGAAAGCGCCCCGTAGCCAGTCCGTCCAGGGTGAAGGGAGTGCCTCTGGCCAGCCAGCTCCGGCCCTCGCTGGAGCGTACTTCAAAGACAAAGGAAGACAATAACTTCTTCAGAGGGTGATCTGTTTAAGTGTGTGTGGCCAGGGATACTACAAAAATGGAAGATTGGGTTGTTTTAATTATAAGGGTGGAGTGTGTAGAAACAAATGAAGAAAAAAAGAAAAGAAAGACAATATTTTGAAATCCTAACATTAAAAAATTATTCTGGTGCAGAGAAGCTGCTCTGGCTGCCAAAACCCTGAGGGCCTGCAGAGGCAGAATGCCGAATTACTGACCTTCTTTATAGGGGAAAAAAAACCATGCCCAATGTGAATTTCTTTTTAACTCTGTGCCAAGGGATTCGAGAACTTCATTGTCACATTTCCTGGAGCCTCTCTTTGGAAATAACCTCATCACACAGGCTCAGTTGCCAGACTCAGGCTGTCGCTAGGAAAGAATACTCAAAACTGACACTTTGGGAAAGACATTTGTTGAGTCTCTAATTATTAACCACGGCCTTCTTGATGCTCTTTAATTTGAGACGTATATAACAGTTTTGTGTTGTTCCATAATCTCTGTTATCCTTTAGAATCACATTAAGGGAAACATTATAATTTAGATATTCTCCTCTTCACTTAAAAAAAAAATAGCTGAATGGATTTCAAGATGGAGTATTTCTTCATACCTCAGAGATCTTATCAAGATCAGCAATATGAAGCTGTTTTTCCTTTGTGCAAACTTGGTGAACCTCCATTTTTAAAAATGTGTTTGTACTACTCAGCCATAAAAAAAAGAATAAAATTTTGCCATCTGCAGCGGCACGGATGGACTTGGAGGGCACTATGCCAAAGTGAAATAAGTCAGACAGAAAAAGACAGTGTGCAATATCCCTTACGTGTGGGATTTAAAAATACAAGAAACTAGCAGATATAACAAACATAGAGAACAAACCAGTGGTTAGCAGTGCGGGAGCTGGGAGTAATACATGGGTGGGGAAGAGGGAGATACACACTACTGGGTGTAAGATAGGCTAAAAGGCGGGACTCTACAACTTGGAGAATATGCCAATTCTTTGTAATTGGGAATGAAAAGGAAAGTTTTAAATTATCTAAAACATTTCAATAACCTATCATGGAAAATAACCTAAAAAAAGAATATATGCGTGCCCAGTCGCTTCAGTTATGTCCGACTCTTTGCGACCCCATCGACTGTAGGCCTCCAGACGCCTCGGTCCATGGGGTTCTTCAGGCAAGAACACTGAAGGAGGTGGTGATGCCCTCCTCCAGGGGAACTCCCCACCCAGGGGTCGAAACGCTTTCTTATGCCGATTCAAATTGGCTGACCAATCTAACTAATGATTAAGAATGCTCAGTATTTTCCACGGTGGGCTCTTTCCATCACTCTCAAATTCTGAGAAAGCGTTCCCAGGGTTTCAGCCACACAGCACGTATGACCCTAGGCAAACATGCCCTGCGTCACAGAGGTCACACACACACACACACACATATGTAACTGAAACACTCTGCTCTACACCCAAACCAAACACAACACTGTGACTCTACTAGATTTCAACTCAGGTTTTTAATTGTATAAAAAATAAATATTTAAAAATAGAAATTTTAAATGTGTTTGATTTTATATCTTTCCAAAGTGTCCTTTTTAATGGAACTGGTAATTTTGTTTAGAAAATGAATTATGTAGCAGTTAGACCTGTAGCAGTTGGAATGGAAGCTCCATGAAGGTAAAGACTAAGCCTGCTACCTCACCGCTGCGCATTCAACGCCCAGAACACGCTGAACAAACGAAGGAGTGAGTGAACGTACGCAGCCAGGCTACCCCAGCGGGATCCGTGGGCGGACAGGACCGCCGACGCTCCCGTCAACCCCGAAACCGAATTCCCTGAACGGCCTTTCTAAAGGGAAATCATAGCCCGTGTGCTGAAGGCGTGACTCCATGAGCCTGCCTCGATCTAGGCTAGGCTAGGACGCTTTTCAACCTCTCTCAACGGTTGCTCCTCGCATGACAAGCCTCAGGCCGCGGAGCCTTCCCTGGGCCGCGCGCTCACAGCCGGGCGTGTCCCTCCCCAGGGCCCTCCGTCAGGAACGGCGGACAGAGGCCGGCCAGCGGGCCCGCCAGGCCCGGCCGTGGCTGTCAAGCCCCACAGAAATCTGTGAGACCTGCCAGAAGAATGCCGGGGCCTCCGCCCAGGCCCTCTCCCCTCCTCCCGTTGCCCTGGCAACCGGAGGCCGTGCTGAGTCAGCGCTTCGGTCCGACAAGCTGCTTTCTCGTCCACTGAGCCCCAATTAAGGGAAGGTGGGGGTGAACGCAGCGCTGAGTCTGCCTGGGAATAATAACGGTTTCTCAACAACACAGAGGGAGCGAAGGCTCCTCTACATAAGATTCTTCCAGGCCCTGGGGGCTGACAGGAAGTCCTCCAGTCAGAAATCATCTCTGAGCCAGAAAGACCCCAAGCTTCACATTTGAGTGAATAAAACAATGGAAGACTCTACTCAGATAAAGCCAAGACTCTGTTTTCATGTTAAGGAATTGTTCTTTCAGAGGGACAAATAGGGCCTGAGAAGCTTGTTTCTCAATTTCTGACCAGTTACTCACATTTTCCATTTCGTTGGGTAAAACTGTAAACATGCCCTTTATGATACTGAGCAAATATTGTGTTGGTTTTTAAGCTGTAACAGCAGAATAGTCTATAGTCTTGTGGGCATGTGTGGTTCATGGCTTTTTAAAATTATGTCCAGTCTTGCTGTAGAAAGGATTCCAGGCAGCCTAGAATAGACAGGTCCAAACTCAAAGCACAACTTTCATGGCTGATACAGAATAAATAGATGACTTCTCAAAATATATTAAGAAAAGAGATAACACACAGTAGTATAATATACTACCAATTTTGTTTTAAACTAAATATATATATATTTTAAAAAAAGATACATACAAAGACTGGAAAGAAAGCACCAACATCTTCACAGCTCTTTTGAAGTAAAAGAATAGATGACTATTATGTTCCTTTTTGGTTTTGATTATTTTAAATATTTCTACCTGTCGTTTCTGTGCAATAATTTTACTTCATTACTATTTTTATTTACATATAGTCATGGTCATACTTTGTGAAATTGTACGGTTCTGAGTTTTCACGAATACATAATACAGCTGTGAAACAGCTACCCCAGCTAATACCCAGAACTGTGGTCTCATTCCCCAACCTCCCAGTGCCTCCCCTTTGCAGGGAGTCCCTCCCTCACCCCTAACTCTGACAACCACCCTTCTGCTGTCTCCATAGTTCTGCCTTCCTCAGAATGTCATACAAATGGAATCATACATTCTGAAGTCTTCTTCTCTTCCCCTTCTTACAGTTATCTCACCTCCAGAGCACAGCACCCTCAGCAGAGTGGTTTTCCAGAGGCTGGGATTTGCCCTGGGGTCGAAGGTCAGGGAGAAAAAGTAATGAGACAGAACCACTCGGGTTTGTTCGTTTTGGCTGCATGGCATGTGGGATCCTAGTTCCCTGACCAGGGATAGAGCTCATACCCCCTGCCTTGGAACCACAGCATCTTCACCACTGGACCACCAGGAAAGTCCCTGAAGGCTGTTGAGTCTGGACTTTTTTTCAATTAGCAAAAAATGCTTTCTCTTATCTCAGTCAGACAAAAACAACTACTACTAGTTATAATTTTAAAAATTAAAAACTATATGAGAAGATAGCAAGAAGTACATCGTCTAACCGAGATTTTTTTGTTTTGTTTTTGGTCATGTGGCTTGTGGGATCTCAGTTCCCAGACCGAGGATTGAAGCTGGGACCTCAGCAGTGAGAACTCAGAATCCTAACCACTGAACCACCAGGGAATTCCTGAGAATTGCTTTCTTTTCCAGGGTTGCTATTACTTTGATGAACCTGAAACTGCCTCACCAGCAAAAAATAAAACTCTCATTATCACGGACAATGGAGAGTGTCTTTCATGAAAAGTCATTCTCTATAAGGTCTGTGAGAGACACTGAAAGAGGAAGTTTCCTAATAAGGCCACGTTCTGCAGACCTGGCTCGGATCCCTTTGAGCCCGCTGGCACCCCTGCCCTGGGAGCACCTGCCGTGTTTCGAGATAATTCATCAGTTATCAGATACAAGCAGTTCAACTGTGTTGCTACAGCAGCCAACGTTAATGCGTAGGAACCATTTTGAACAAAACTCTCCTACTTAAAAAGATTTCTAATCAGGGGAGACACCAAACCTCACCAGCTCTTTGATCCTAATTCTGTAGTTATTCAACAACTTGCTGGCCTGTGGGGGCTGAAAAGAAAGGCAAAAAGTACGTTATGCTCCTTTCCCAGAGCTCTGGGCTCAGATGATCTGGTCTCTGCTCCAGTCATGAGCAGACACTGGAACCCCACAAAGTAGGGAACAGTTTGAATTTATCCTTCTGGCCACCAATTCGGATTAATTTAATCATTTTGTCTCCTGTGATAAAATGTAAGTTATCTGAAGGCAGCCATGTCTCATTTATCTTTTTATTATTTTGCACTATGCAAATGTTGAGTGAATAAACAGATGAGATAAAAAAGGAATCAGAAAATAATTCCCCATCCTGAAATGATGGAGGTTCACTTCAGATCTGTAATCAGACTTTCCTCAGATTCATTGTGTTAATATATTCCACATGATTTCAGTGATAAGTTCATGTCGGAGTCCTTGGCAGCAGAAGGTATACGTCAGATTGTGGAAGAAGGACCAAGGAATTGTCTTCTCCACAGACTACATGCCTAGAGGAACAATGGCATGGAAGCAGAAAGAAGAAGAAGGAAAAATAAAACAATAGTTATATAGCATATAAGGAGCTTCCGGGGACTTCCCTGGCGGTACAGTGGTTAAGACTCTGCACTTGAAATGCAGGTGGTGTGGGTTCGATCCCTGGTCAGGGAACTAAGATCTCACATGCCGAGAAGCCAGTGAGGCTGCGCACCACAGTAAAAGATTCTGTGCGCTGCAACGAAGGCCCGAGGGAGCCGAAAATAAACAAATAGTTCCAAAAAAAAATACAGAGTAGTGATAATTTCCCAAGAACTAGGGCACAAATTCATCCTACTTATTAAAATGTGCCAACCTCCTTTCCTCCCATAGAGATGAAGGACAGGAGGGGACTTCTCTCCCAGAAATTCTCCTGTGAGAAGAAGGTCAAGGCCTGCCTGCTGGCAGGGGCTCTGAGAGGACAGGCTAGACAGCGAGGGCTCTCCTGCAAACCACAGGGGCACCAGGCGAGTTACCAGCTTGCACAAATGGCGAAGGAGCTGTCTGCCAGCGCAGGAGACATAAGGGATGTGGGCTGGATGTCTGGGTCGGGAAGGTCCCCTGGAGGAGGCATGGCAACCCACTCCAGTGTTCTTGCCTGGAGAATCACATGGACAGAGGACGCTGGCAGGCTACAGTCCACAGTGTCTCACAGAGTCGGACACGACTGAAGCAACTTACCATGCAGGGGAGTTACTAAGTGCCCAGAGAGCAAAGATATTCAGGCAGTTGTTGACTATGAAGAACAGGGAGTGGGACAGAAAGAACAAATGGAAGTGACAATCTTCAGAGCTCTTGAGGGCCAAAGTGCCTCTGCCTTCCTCCCAGATGCTAGAAGGCAGCTAAACAGGTGGGCCAAGCATCACTTTTACTTCCAGTCCATTAATTGCAAATAGTGATGCTTAAGAGCACAGCGACAAAAGAAAGAAGTTAAAAAGAAAAAAAACTACACACCAAGGTGATACACATAATCCACACCAGAACAATCAGACGTCTTGGCAAACGCCCCAGAAAACTGTCATCACTCTAACACCATTTATTGTATGGTCTTAAATAATATCTTTGACCCTAAGAAGCAAGCTAATTCTGGATGGAGGAAAGCTTCTTCCACGACTTAAAAAAGTCGATTTAGACCTTTCCTCCTGTATTCCATAATAAAGATAAGAAGGCATCAGAACCACCCTTTCCATCTTCTCCTCCTCCGTATGTGTGCGCCTGCACGTCCAAAGCTAACTGTGTGAACCTCTGTGAGCAAATCTGGGCAGTATTTCTCCCCGTGGTCTTGTACGGGGGAAGTGACACTGTGATGAAGCAAAATGCCCTTGAGTTCCACAGCCTCTAGGGACCAGCATTTAAGGAACTTGGTGGTATTTCTGTAATACGAACCATCAGTACTAACATTCTGCTTCAAAGGCACCTATGGTTGGCATAAAGGGAACAATCTGGGGCACTTTTCTCCACCCCTTCTCAGAAATACTTTCTGTGGGAAAGGAGGAGGTGGAGTAAGAGAAAGAGAAACAGAACAAGGCAGAAACTGAGAAGCAAGTCATTCTTTGCAGGAGAGTCATAGCTTTGTGGGGGGAAAAATCATTAAAATGCATAAAGGCTACTCTACTGCTATTTAATTTACTCTATATTATAAAATAGATACATTATTCCAAGTAGAATCATTATCCAAAGACAGAAAACCATAATACAATCATTTCCTGCTAAGAAACATGATAGTGTATATCTAAAAACAGTATAAACAACTGTTACCCTGAAATAGCTATGAAAGTTCAGACATAAATCCTCAGGGTAAAAAAGCATAATAATGGTCATATTACAAAGTTGTATTCCTCAAATTTAGAGGACAGTTCAACAGAACAACAAAGCACAATTTAATATTCACTTCTCGCATTTTCAAAGATTGTCTAAGGAATTCTTTTAATTCATCATGGTTTTTAAACTTCACACAGTGTAACTGTCAGTCACTCAGTCGTGTCTGACTCTTTGCGACCCCATGGACTGGAGCCTGCCAGGCTTCTCTGTCCATGGAATTCTGCAGGCAAGAATACTGGAGCGGGTAGTCATTCCCTTCTCCAAGGGATCTTTCCGACCCAGGGATTGAACCCAGGTCTCCTGCATTGCAGGCAGATTCTTTACCAGCTGAGCCACCAGGGAAGCCACCTCACACAGTATAAAGTATCACACAGCACAGATACTTTGTATTTTAGAATTTATTTGATGACAAATTCATTATTTACCTATGGCAGTAAGTGTATATTTCTGAAAGTATCAGATATAATACTGCCAAAGGGAAAAAATAGTGTTTAATATCCCCAGTCCCCTGCAAGAAAGCTTCCTGGAACAGTTAAAACTACTCATTTCCTTAAACATGGAAAGGAAGCCACCCATGTACCTTGCTTCATGTGAGTCATAAGGCAGTCTGAAGAATTAGAACAATAAACTGAAGCCTTCCTCCCCAAAATGCAGCCAGCAAACTTTATGAGGCCTGAAAACATGCGCTACATTAGTTGAGCAGCACAGAAGAGAATTCTGCTCTTGCAAAGACCAAGCCATTTCAGCAGGGAGAAGACTGTGGCCTCCTTCAGGGACTTTTGTTTATGTTTTGAAGGGAAGCAGTGAGCCTGCCTTACCGAGGACACGTCTTCTTTGGACTGACTGCATGAACACACGGACGAGTGGAGGACGGCACAGCCGTGTCTGTTCAAAGCCCAGGCAGTTTTGCAGACCCCTCTATCAGAGTCCATAGGCAAAACATTTTGCCGTCTCAAGCCTCCTCCATTTTCTCTTTTTCTCACGCTTCACGGCAGACCAAAGACGGCTGCAGGTTCACCGTCATTTCCTGCCTGGAACACTCTCTGCTATCGGCTCTACTTTGGGGCGTGAAGGAGGGTGAGAGGAGGTTTGCAGGAGGAAGGTGCATACCGTGACTGCTTTGATCAAGAGGATATGGAAGACGTGACTCTGTGGCAGTTTCTAGAGCCAAGCCCTGATACATGGCAGCTTTCAATTCCTGTCTCTTAGAACATTCTCTCAGGGAGACCCAAGCTGCTATTCCAAATAGAATAGTTCCACAGCTCTAAGATTGCCGAGCTAGAGATGCCACGGGCAGATGCTTCAAGTTTTAGTCCCAGCTAAGCCCAGTCTTTCAGCAACCCTCACCAGGAGGCCACACACTAAGGAGACCCGCCTTGGACCCCCCAGGTCAACCCACCCACCAGCGGAACAGCACTGAGTGACCTGAGTCTCCACTGTGTGTAGAAGAAGAGCATCCAGCTGAGGCTGCCTCGATTCCTGACCACACAGTTGTGTGATATAATCAAAAGGCTATTTGGTGGGAAGTGGGGAAGACGGGAAGAAGGGATGGCTAGGGAGTTTGGGACGGACATGTACCCCCTGCTATATTTAAAGTAGATAACCAACAAAGACCTACTGTACAGCGCAGGCAACTATTCTCAATGCTATGTGGCAGCCCGGATGAGGGGGAGTTGAGGGGTGAATAGATATATGTGTACGTATGGCTGAGTCCCTTTGCTGTCCATCTGAAACTATCACAACATTGTTGATCAGCTATAGGCCAACATACAATAAAAAGTTTTTAAAAATAAATAAATAAAATGGTTATTCTTTCAAGCCACGAAGTTTTGTAATAAAAAGTGATTGGTACATACCCTTTCTCTCCTTCTAGTGACGAGTCGTGAAAGCCAAAGGTAGCCATGCTAATACGGCTCGTCTGTGTGATCACAGATCTGGCTCTCAAGACAGTGCAAGTAGAGAATGGAAGTTTGGAGCAGGGTCTGGGGCCTTTAGTGCTTTTGGAGAAAGATTTATTTTACTCTGATGGCAAGTGGCTACTGACCTAGTAGCCTTGGCCACGAAGCCTCCCCCAGGTACCACCGAAGGCCGTACCTGCCTCATGAGCTCCTCCTGGCGCATCCTAATCCTCTCTCTCTCCATCTGGATCCTCTGAAGCCGAAGCTTCTGCTGCTGCTGCTGCTGGCTGGTCAGCGCGTTGGGCATGCTCATGAGCCCCGCGGATGGGTTCTGAGGGGCGTGGTTCTGCTGGCTCAGGGGACTGGGTGCCATCTGCTGCTGCTGCTGGTGATTCATCACTACGGGAGGGAAGAACACGAAGATGAGTGACCGGGGCACAGCACCTTGTCAAAAAGAGGCCGTCAGAAGGCTGTGCACTCCGGAGTATAGACTCCTGAGGTTCCTTCCAAAGCACTTTGCTGCTTATCATTACTGCTCCAGTAATCATTACCTTAATTCAATTCACAGAGACTCAGGTACTGGCCCCTCTCCTGACTCACCTTGTCTTAGCTCTTGCGCCCCGTTAAAAGTCTGATTTCACACCTTGCCTGTGTCTGGGGTACATGTCAATCCTTAAATAGAACATAGTGGTCATAAGCAAATTCCACAAAGGTTACCACAGCACGAAAGCTAATTTCACCAGGACATCTGGGTGTGTGTGCCTGTCCTCAGACAACCTGCATGTTTATGGCAGAGCTAAGGAGGGCATGTGATCATTGACAGTGGTGGGTGTAAAATAATATTTAGGACAGGTGAGCAAATTGACAGGTAACAAATCGGATGGAGAGGGAGGTGGGAGGGGGGATCGGGATGGGGAACACATGTAACTCCATGGCTGATTCATGTCAATGTATGACAAAACCCACTACAATACTGTAAAGTAATTAGCCTCCAACTAATAAAAATAAAAGAAAAAAAAAAAACAAAAAACACAGCACCTTGATCAGGGGTCTACACAAAAGCAGGACCCCATTCATGCTTTTTGTTAAAAGAGGATGCCCCAAAGACATTATTAGTGAGAAATTATTAGTGAATGATTAGAGAACATTTAGTGGGAATTATTAGTGAGAAAGAAATTATATAAAAGATGCTAACAGTGTCTGTGACTGGATAAAGGCATAGAAGTGTTTTCAACTTTTTAAGGATTTTCTATTTGTCTGTATTTACCAATATTTAAAATTTTAGCACACAGTACTTCACGTTACAAAACATTTTTGAATAGTTTAATAAATTATATAATTAGTGTCCCCTCCCCTGCAAAAAATGCATCTTAAAAAGTGCTAGTTTTTCTTAAGACAGTTTACGTATCAATTTGCTTAACTTCTACTGGGTAATATCCTGTAATAAAGAAAAACATGTTTTCCAGTCTATTTGCTCCTAAGTCAGGGCCAAAGGCAACAATATGTAACTTTATATACTTACTTCATTTCTGAGGAAAAAGAACAAAAAAATGTAATTTGTGCTATATTCGATATCATTACCTTTAAAGATAAAATTATTGGCATATTTTACTTAAAGTTCAGAGTGAAATATTTCAGACCTTCAGTTTGATATAGACATTACATGGAAACACATGATAAGCAAACTTTCTTAGGTGAATTTTAAAGTAGCCTGGTCAATTATGTATTAAATGAATGTGTAGAAAACACACACACACACACATATACACACTGGAAAAAAAGTACCAGGGAACCTGCCCACACTATTGGTGGGAATATAAACTAGTACAACGACCATGCAGAAGAGTATTGAAGTTACTTAGAAACTCAAAACACAACTACCATATCACCCAACAGTCCCACTCCTGGGCATATAGCTGGAGAAAACCTGACTAGAAAAGATACATGCAGCCCAGCGTTCACGACAGCACTATTTACAACAGCCAAAACACGGAAGCAACCTGAACGTCCATCAACAGAGGAATGGATAAACAAGGCGTGGTCCATATACACAGCGGAATATCACTCAGCCATAAAAAAGAACAAATACATTTACAAAACAGAAAGAGTCACAGAATTAGAGAACAAACTCACGGTTACCAAAGACAGAACACAACGGGGAGGGATGGATTAGGAGCTTGGGATTAACATACACACGTTATATAAAACAGATAATCCACAAGGGCCTCCTGCGTAGCACGGGGAACTCTACCCAGTACTTCATAATGACCTATATGGGAAAAGGATCTAACAAAGAATGAATACGTGTGCATGCATAGCTGAATCACGATGCTGTGCACTGAAACTAATATAACACTGTAAATCAACTCCACTTCAATAAGATGTTTAAAAAGAAAGGAGAAGAAAGCAAAGCACCAACATGTAAGATTTTCTGTAGAACTGGCTTCCTTAAGGAAGAATTAGCTCCTTGACAGGCGGTTCCTCTGGACAGAAGTAGCAGTGGGATAAAAATACTGCGTTTTGAAATTTACCTCTAGCGCCCTCCAATCTTTCTTGCATTCCCACCGTGTGCTGCATGCTGGGTTTGGAGCTGGACAAGCAGCTCGTGCCCTCACAGAATCTAACAGGCCACTGCAAGGAACGTGTGAAGAAATGAGATGGGGTTTTATGCTTGTCTGTGAAAGTGAAAGTGAAGGTTCCTCAGTTGGGTCCGGCTCTTGGCGACCCCAGGGACTGGAGCCAGCCAGGCGCCTCTGCGCGTGGAATTCTCCAGGCCAGAATACTGGAGTGGGTAGCCGTTCCCTTCTCCAGGGGGTCTCCCCAGCCCGGGGATCAACTCGGGTCTCCGGCATTGCAGGTAGATTTTTAAGGATCTAAGCCACCAGGGAAACACTAGAATGTTAGGCTTTGTAAAGATTCCTGGCGAACACCTAGTTCAGCTTTTTATTGTGTGAAAGCTAGGGAGGCAAGGGGTGTGCTCTGCTTAGAAACAGGTGCAACTGGAGCCAAAGCTGAACTCCGGACACCCACCTGCCCTTTCCACTGTCCTTCGCCGCCCCCTGTCACACCTGAGACCAAAGTCCAGGAACAATCACCAAAACCGGGGCAGCCCCTCTACACACAATCTGCCTTCAATGGACCACAGGGAGAGGCCACTTAAACAGCAGGCCCTCCAAACAGGCTCCTGGCCCCAAAGGCTGCTCAGCTTACAAGTAGGAAGCACTGAAGGAGGGTTTACACAGGCTGACAGCTCTGCTCAATCACAGAGAAGTCGCTCAAGACAAGGTAAGATACTGGGGTATTCTGCAAAAACAGTTTGGGGTTCACTTCCTGAATCAACTCCACTGCCAAGAACTCTCACCTCCTGGCACAGAAGGAAACTCAGTAAATGATGGGATGAATGAATGAAACCAGCTGGGCATTCCTTATGTTCTTAGTCCAAGAAAAGGAAAAAAGCATCGTTGTGACTGATGCCAAAATAACTGAAATAAGTAGTTCATTTCTACAGCTTGGAGCATAATTACAATCTCTATTTGAAGGCCTGGGTGGGAGGGTCAGGGATTGGGCACATACTGTGTCATAGGGAAAAATTCTCTTAAAATAAAGATTTTCAAGTAAGACAAAGTCCAGATACTCAGAAGGGTTTAATTCATAAGACCTCTTTCAGGCCAGAAGAAGGAAGCTTAGATAGAGACATAGTGAGTATCTCCAGACACAGCTGTTTCTGAACCTTCTGCAAAAGGATGCTCCTATTTTTCTGAGGTAACTACCACAGGAAAAAGAAGCCCAATTGTGTCTATAAGAGGAAGGTGTAAATTGAATATTTCCAACATCACAAATCCCCAGGTTAGGAAAAGGAGGCTTGAAAATGTTAAATTTTTGTTAGTACTTCAGAGGTTTTTTTTTTTTTTGGCCACTCCATGTGGCATGCAGGATCTTAGTTCCCTGACTAGGGATTGAACCCTTGCTCCCTGCAGTGGAAGTGCTGAGTCTTACCCACTGGACTGTTACTCCACTCCACACATTGTCCAGACCCTGGGAGCCAGGTTTTACTGATGTCTGCATCCTTATCTAGGGGGAGTTTAAGGCTGGGTGGAGATCGCTTCTAGAAAACCACACCTTTGCTAGCCTTTAAAACACCAGCCCTTACAGGGACGATCCAGAGGGGGGCATGGTGGACAAGCTGCTTTCTTCCATCTAACTTAGATCCGACCATGTAGACTAAACATCTCCAGTTATTAACTCTGCAAAGACTGGAAGAAAATAGACCTTAGCCAATGGTTTGTCTTCAAAATAAATCAAGCCCACCGACAGAGAAGTCTGTATGAGGAAATTCATCCTGATACTGTCCATAGCAGCATAAGACTGAAAACAGTGTCCACCAGTGAGAGAGCACGATTCATTCAGAGGAATGCTGTGCAGCTATTCCAAAGAATAAAGAAACTCTGCAGTTACTTCTATGGAACAATCTCTAAGAAGCAACTTTCAGAAGGGGGAAAAAAAATCCAAGGAACAGGATGTATATAAGAGCATAGTCGTTGTACTTAGAAAAATACGGGTGGGGTGGGGTGCATATTATACATAAAACGGTAAATTTCTCAAGCAAAATACACAACAGTCGGTGCCTCTGGAGAGGAAACAGAGTGTTGGGGTGGGAAGAGGTCTTCCTTCTCCCCTTCTGTGCTGTTTGAAGGTTTCCTGTGTGTATTATTTACGTAAAATAGACAAATGCTAAACGAAAAACAGAAGACCAAAGCATGGTCATGGATGCATCAAATATGCAAAATATTTTCTTGGTGGAGTGAAAGGAGGTGAACCCCAAATTATCTGAAAAACAACAAGGCTTAAAACATAGTTAAGATCCTCAAAACTAAGAGCCTGCCTAGTGCAACTTCTCCACGTGGAGGTGAGGAAGCAATACCCAGAGAAACAGTGAACTGGGTGAAGGTCGTAAAACAATCACAGCCTAGAAGCCAGGTGTCCCGACTCAATCCACAGGCCCATGACTCACCCTGCTGCTCTGCTCCCTGCAGTCGTTTCATCTCAGAGGGTTGCTTACTGAACCTTTTATTAGGTTGAATCTTGTGAACTTTACTGATGGTTGAGGTTCTTTCAAACCACTGCTTTCACAGATACTCAGAGACAAAGCGGGGCAGAAGAGTTTCAAGACAAAGAAAAACACAGAGGAAGTCCTCGGGAGACTGCCGAAAGGAAAACATCTAGATTTGCAACAAACGAAATACTTCTTGGGATAATATCCCATAACATTTTAGGGAAAGAATAGTTCAGTTTAAGAAAAGAAAAACAAGCAAACAAACAAAAAACGTACAGTACCTCAAACGCAGTATCTGAGGACAAACCAGTTAAGGACAGACCACTATTAAATGCCTTAAAAATGCTAAAGACCGAGTCAGTTCTAGACTTTTACCAGTCCCCACAGAAAGGAATAACCATACAGAAGTGTTCTCCATTCAAGCAGGAATGCATCAAAACTAAAGCAGAGACTTCTTTTTCTTTCCCTTCCAAGAGAGTCAGAGTTTAAATTCAAATCCACATTTATCTTTTTCACTGTTTTCATCTCCTTTCCCCCCCTTATTTTTCCTTCTTCAATAATTGACTTTCTCTTGAGTGTTTGGCCATCAAACATAACCAAGCTCTGCAGACATGTAACCAGACATATTTCACTGCTATTATTCAATCTAAAAGAAAACACCAAGAAAAACAACCTCCACAGCATTTGAGACAGGAACACTGTTCTGAGTCAATGACTGTGAAGTAAACAGTCAACACGGGAATGGGCTGCGCAGAGGCGCAGGGGGTGTACCCATGACCCTCTGGCTAATGCCCACGGGGACACTGATGCACCTCTAACGCGCTCCAGCAAACACACCACTCGGTCATGTCTACCGAGGCCCCACAAGATGCGAGGCCAGGAAGGTCCCTGGACTCCATTTTAAGCCAGCATGTCATTTGCTGTATAAGAAGCAGGCAAGAAAAAGGTCAAGGCTTCACTCCTGAACTTTCTGCCTTTTGCAGCACCAGGAGCTGACAGCGACAGCCCAGAGACAGAGGAGGCTGGCAGCTTCCCCCAGCCAGGAGCTGCAGGCTAGGGGGGAGGCCCGGGGATCAGGCTGCCCCGCGCGCCTGCTGGAAGGTCTGACAAATGTCTCTCTGGCCTCAGAGAGGTTCAGTGGCTTGGTTTTCTGTGTCCTGGGCTTGGTTCCCCCTTCCCCCAACTTTTTTAAAAAATAGGCTATGGTTATACACACACCCAAACAATGCCAAGTGAAGAAAACAAAACCCTGAGGCTAGGCTCAACTACAAAACCCATCGCAGGCCTGTAGCAGGCTGGCTCCGAGCAGGTGATGCAAAGGACAAGCAGTGTGCTAACGGCTAGACGCCACACCCAAGCCCTAGAAAGACACAGCAAGACTTTATTCCCCTTCAATCCTTCTCCGTGATGCACGCGCGAGTCTAGGGAGGGCACAGAGGAATACCTGTTGCTAGTGAGGCGTTTCTCCTCCTCTCCTCAGCCTCCTTTCTCCTCTGACCACAGCTCCTCAGCTGTGTCTCTATGCATAGCTCTTTGAGTTGAACTTTAAAAACATCTGGTTTTGGACTTCCCAGGTGATCTAGTGGCTAAGACTTGGAACTAGATCCCACAGGCTGCAACTAAAGATCCTCCTGTATGCCACAACTAAGACCCAGTGCAGCCCAATTAATTAATTAATTTTGAAAAATATACAGTTTTGTCAACGTGTCAGAGGCACAATTCCATGCAATCAGGGGAGAGGCCTGCCCAGCACCGCATGATTCTTTCTCTCCCAGTACCCCTGACCCAGCGTCTGTACTTCTCTGTCGAGAATGGAGAGTTTCACATGTTGCTATGATTCATTATTTTAGTAAAAATATAATGTCCATGAGTCTACAGTCTTATAAACAAATTATTGAATACATAAATAAATGCCAGGAGAAGAGGCAAATCTGTAGAGACAAATTTCAGATAATTTAACGTAGATACACTGTCCTCAATGAAGGGGAGAGAGTGCGCACTCCTAACGCAGGGGTTGCACATAGCAACCTCCTCCCAATGAGCACAGCTGCCCAGCGGCAGTCAGGGAGAGCAGCTTCACAGGGAAGGGATTCTGTACACTGGGCAGGTGATCAAGATCGACCTCAACGGTGATAAGCCATGGTGATGACACGGCCCTGATAAGGTGTGATGGGAATGGTCCTTTGTTTCTGTGGCCTTCCTCCCCAAGACCCATCATCCCAACCTGATCGGAGAAAAACATCAGACAAAGTCCTGTAGAGGAAAATCCTATAAAATTCCTAAGCTGTACTCAGAATTATCAAGGTCATCAAAAACAAGGAAAGCCTAAGAAACTTTCATAGCCAAGAACAGCTTAAGGAGACATGACAAGAAAAGATAAGGTGGTACACAGCTGGGAACATTGAAGAAAAAACTAAGAAAATCTGAATAAAGTACGGAAGCTAGTTAATAATGTATCAGTATTGGTTCATTAATGACAAAATTTGTTATCATTGTATGTTAATATCATACAATGTAAGATGTTACTAATATAGGAATTTGGGTGAGAGGCATATGAGAACCCTATCTTATCGTGATTTTTTCTGAAACTCTAAAACAGGTATAAGAAAAACATGTGTGTGTCTGTGTATGCATGTGTGTGTGTATAGTAACCACATCTTCAATAAATACCAAGAACTGTGCTTGGCACTGTCTTTTCAATACTATCAAATAGTCTCCATAGCATATATAAAAAATGAATAGATAATATAGGGTATATTAAAAGTGGATAAATATTCAAAAGAAAATGGTCTGGGGACATCCCTGGTGATCCAGTGGTTAAGACTCTGTGTTTCCAGGGTAGGGGGCTTTGGGTTCGATCTCTGGTCGGGGAACTGAGATCCACATGCCACACTGCATGGCCAAATTAAAAGAATGAAAAGAACGAAGGAAGAAAAAAGAAAGAAAGAAAACATGGTCTAAATGTGTCCCATGGGAGCAAATAGAAATTAAGTTAAAGTTTAAAAAATTATAACAGCCACTTCCCATGTTTCATGGTCAATTAAGATTGGGAAATATGGGGCTAAACAAACTTAAAAGAATTTATTTTATTGCAGAATTTCTCAAAGACCTTAACATACAAACAGACAATGAGACTTTCCAAGAGGGAGATATAAAATGCAGCACTTTTCAACCTTGGTCTCCTGAGGAGGGATCCTGGAAAATGCTGGTCCCATGCATCTTAGCAGATGTCTTGGCAGTACTGAATTACGAATTGAATTGAAAAAGAATGAATATATTAAGCTCCTACTATGTGCTGAGCTTCTCAAAGTGAACTGAGCCGCTGTGTGGGGTGTAGAGTCAGAGAAAGGGATATGCAGCCTGTAGATGTTGAACAAAGTGGTTCCTCTGCCTAGAACTACCCACTGCTGTTCAAGATACAAAGTAACAACAAAAAAAACCACAGCCCAGGGAAAGCCAGGGTTATAAGAGACTGCCAGAAGAGCCGCTGATATTCTCCATCACCAAATATTGATTTAACAGGAAGATTTCTAAGATGGTTTAACTTGTGTACCAATTTTCACAGGTGGTAAGCAGAATTCAGCTAGACAAACTTCTGTGTCATATATTCAAAATAACTTTTTATTTTAGCTAGGGGGTTTCTTTTTTTTTAACCAGCTTCTATGATAAAACAACATTAAGAGCTCTAAAGCACCCTTCTGACAGCACCCCTCTGCAGCGCTGACTTATTTTTGTGAAAGTCTGGTTACTGTTTCCCCACAGTAGGTGAATATGCAACATTTGAATACATTCTTTGGGTATGATCTGGGACGTGGGGAAAATTCTTCCTCCCAGATGGAACAGGCGTTAAACTCAGGTTGATGTTTGGACTAATATGTTTACGTGAATTGCATCGGAAACACACTCCAGAAACCTAAACGCCAGCTCTGCTGCTCTGTGGGCTGTGAGAATTCCACTCCCTGTCCCGTCCTACAAACGAGACACAGGTCTGTCAGAGAGGGTGGCCTACTGTCCTGGGTCTACTAAGGCGTTTTCTGGGACACGGGACTTTCAGGGTCCCGAGCAGATGCGGCAGTTGGTCACCCTACACCTGTGACTGTCCACATTCCCAGAGCTAACTCAGGGCAGTAGGACCCAAGTTTCCTATTTCCGTCCTAACGTGTTTCCTTACAAAGAGAACCAGCACTCATAGGAGATAACCACGTGATGTTCAGAATGACAGCCAGGCTGTCCATCAAGGCAGCTCTCAATGTGTTACGACCAGCTGTCTGTCCTTCTGTCATCCACACAACCTGGTCATCAGCGCCTCTCAGGGGCACCAGCAGTGAAGAATCCACCTGCCAATGCAGGCGCTGCAAGAGATGCGGGTTGGATCCCTGGACTGGGACGATCCCTGGAGGAGGAAATGGCAACCCAAGCCAGTTTTCTTGCCTGGAGAATCCCGGGGACAGAGGAGCCTGGTAGGCATCAGTCCCTGGGGTCACAAAGAGCTGGACACAACACACATGCACGCGTGATGACTTGGTAGAGGGACCGTTCCTCCAGCACTCACTCTGTAACTTTTTAAAGAAATTAAGCACTATTTATGACATTGCAATGTATTGCTCACAAACATGAGCTTGGTTAAGTCTTAAAGTCAGGAAATCTTTCTCACTGGATTCTAGGTTGAGCCACAAACACAGTGAACAGAAGCACTTTTAAGAAACACTGAACTGTTCTCTTCCTGTGAGTTGAACTCTCACCTTCCTGAGGGCTGGATTCGTGCTCTTTATAAACAAGACCTAACAGCCATGCCTCTCCCTGTCCTTTAGAAATCAAC
The DNA here is from genome assembly GCF_023699985.2 of Odocoileus virginianus. Lineage (NCBI taxonomy): Eukaryota > Metazoa > Chordata > Mammalia > Artiodactyla > Cervidae > Odocoileus > Odocoileus virginianus. The sequence goes on along the minus strand of NC_069677.1, from coordinate 57,512,275 downwards.
TCCACTGGTATGAATATTCCTTATAAACACAGAACAAAAATGATTTATTTCAAATCTGACTTGTTGATGCCCACAGTAGGCACTAAATACATTCTCCCTGAGCATGTTTATGGATTTATGGGTCAGAAGTGGGTAGTAAAATATCAATTCATTTTTAAGATGATCAGCAGAGGCTTTTTTTTTTAATTTAAAATAAATATATATATATTTTTTAATTTAAAAGAAAAGTCAGAGCAAACAGGAAACCCATCCCCACTACACACACAGACACAGTTCTTTCTGTTTGGGATGCATTTTAATTATTACATCCCATACTCTTATAAGTGGGTATTTAATGAATAATAGATTTTTGTTGTGGCTTTCTCTTTACTCCCAGAGCATAACTCCCTGTTGAGGACCCAATGCATTTTGTTCTTGTTTTACCATTGAAGTGAAGTGCAGTGAAGTCGCTCAGTTGTGTCCGACTCTTTGCGACCCCATGGACTGTAGCCTACAAGGCTCCTCTGTCCATGGAATTTTCCAGGCAAGAGTACTGGAGTGGGTTGCCATCTCCTTCTCCAGGGGATCTTCCCAACCCAGGGATCAAACCCAGGTCTCCTGCATTGCAGGCAGACGCTTTACCATCTGAGCCAAATCCCACCATCCTCATCATAACTGTGGCCATGTATTTACCCTACTTTGAAATATCACCATAGAAGTTCAGGCTGGAAGGAGCTTAGTGCATTTAGACCAAGTCCCTCCATCTTTGTTTTAGCAGCAGGATCTTTAACCAGAGCCTGATACAGGGTATGAAGCAGAGACACCCCACATGTGTAGGGGCTCATTCACAGCAAAGCCTGCAGCCTGTGGAGTGTCAGTGAATGCTTAAAAGGCACTTCTTTTGATTCTCTTCTCTAAATTGTCTCGGTCTGGCTTTCACTCTGCTTTCCCTACAGGCGTTTCCCAACCCTTGAGTCAAAATATTAAACAAAGTTTTAAAATATGTTGGACAGACACGGCTCTTGGAGACTGGATACTAACTAAGCTTAGCCTCTGCTTGCATGCCCCAAAACCCTGGCATGGGGCCTTGGGACACAATTTAAAACCAATGATTTAAGCCAATTCACTCACTTGAGAGATGAAGGAACTTGGAAGGTTAATTGACTCAGTACAAATCACAAGCATTGACTGTGACAAACCTAGGGAGCTCAGGGAATGTGCTGGAACGCATGGCTGGCGTCAGCTGCACGGACTGCCAATCCCTGGCCTGTCCTGAAGTCAAAAGCCAGTTACTGAGCTAAATTTGGTGACAAGGATTAAGAGGAGTTTCCTTTGCCCTATTTCACAAAAAGGTCCAAAGCAGACTAATTTAATTAATTTATTTACTTGTAAAATGATGAAATCGACATAGTCACATGTTGGGATGACACCCTGTTTGTGGGATCTGGTTTTACAGAAAATGATAAAGGGCTTTCTTCTTCAGTCCTTAAGAAAAAAAAAGACCAAATCAGGTATCTTTGAAGCATTACATTTCATAATACAGGAAGGGTTCAACCAGAAGAGGTGGGGCCATCAAGCAATACCAGCCCTTCTGGCCACAGAGGCTCTGAGGAAATGATGATATGCAACAGAGAGAAGCCAAAGCATGCAGGTGTAAATCGTATCTGACATATGCGTGGACCTAGCCACACCAGATTCAAAAATATTTCTGCATCAAGAGTGTCTGGGCACAGCTGCGGGTCTTTTTTTCTCTGTTTATCGGCCATACAGGGTTTAACTCATGTGAACTGGCCAATGTCAGGTGTCCTGCAGCCCAGTCTGATGGAAAACACATGTCTACGGAGGTAGAAAGACAAACGCAGTCTCAGTCCAGCCTGGACTCAGTCACGATTCAATGAAGGGGGAAAGAAGGCTGCAGACACGTCTTTCGCCCTTCTTGCATCTCTCTCAGCTCCTGCCAACAATGAGTCGCTTGTTTCTCTTATTTCCCAGAAACAGTATTAGCCGTCCAACAAGGTCAGCAAAAAAAAAAAAAAAAAAAAAAGCAGCTTTTCACTTCAGGGTGCATTCAGTTCCAAAAATCTGTTAAGTATTAAACCAAGAAGTTGCACTATCCCAACTTCACACTGAGCTCTTTATTCCAATTCTGGGTGAGAATAACTCTAAGGAAATATCTCAGCCGGCTCAGCTGATAAGACACAGAATTCTGGGATCCGTGTACATTCAGACACACTTTCTTGACTTCAAACCTTAACATCACTTCCAGATGCCCCCGGAATCAGACAGGTGGATCTTAGATTCTCCAGATGCCCCGGCTCAACTGGTTTTAGACTCGTAACCCAACCTACATTTACTTCACAAGAATCCCTGAATTTTTAGCATCAGCCAATGATTTTCCTACCTGCCGTGTTCCCATCCAAACAGTAATCAAGTCAACAAACCAGAATGCAAACATCCAGGCAACTCTGTTCTCTTAGGTGTAAAGATGGAAATGCCTATAACACGGATTTTTATGTTTTCCTAGCAAATGCATCAGGGCTTCCCTGGAGCTGGGGGCGGGGGGCAGGTCAGATGGTAAAGAATCTGCCTACAATGCAGGAGACCAGGGTTCGATCCCTGGGCCGGGAAGATCCCCTCGAGAAGGGCATGGCAACCCACTCCAGTATGCTTGCCTAGAGAATCCAATGGACAGAGGAGCCTAGTGGGTCCTCTGGTCACAACCCACAGGGTCACAAAGAGCTGGACACGACTGAGCGGCTACGCTCAGCACAGCAAACGCATCGTCTACAATAAACTGTCTCCTGACTAACGGAAACAAATGCCGAACAGTGAACATATCCTTTACAATGAAATAATCATCTTTTTAAAAACAGATGCTGTAAACTGTGTCTCTTACTGGCGTTTAAAGGATTTCAACGTCAGTTTTCACCATTGTAAGAGATCTAGAACAAGCTATGAAAAAAAAAAAATCACATCTTTCTGGCATTCATTTCTTCTGGGTCCTTCAGCTATAAAGAAATCATATTTCTTCCACCTAAAGCAGCACCAGAAAGTGCTACTTGATTCCATCTGATTTCGGGGCTATCGGAAGATTTATCAAAAGTGCCCAAGCAGAAAGCACATCTATGAAGGCAGTGAATTTAGGCACATAATGACCAACTCGGAAAACAGAAAGAGGAAACTGGGTGCTTCACCGTACTGCTTCACAAAGCTATCTGTGTCTTTGAATTTTATTCCACGGCCTGGCAACAGCAGCAAACCAAAACTTTTCTTGTTGTATTATTTTCAGACAGTAAGTATACTTTTATCCCAGCAGGAAATGGAAGCTCTGATCCATGCATTTATTTTCATTAGTCAGGAGAGAGTTTACTGCAGCTTTTTATTGGTTCACTTTCCTGAATGATTTTAAAACTGCTCCAGGTGCAGAGTGTGGCAACCCGAACTCAGGAACAGAAAATGAAGCCACAGCCGTGTCCCACTGGCAGCAGGGAGAAGTTGCCAGCCTGGGCCAATAGTCCTCAATCTGTCTTCTTTTTACTATGCGCCATTCTAGTAAACATCTTTATTATTGAGAGAGCTCACACAACAGGCACTCCAAGAGATAAATCAAAGGATTTGAACAACGTATAGAAGAGAACATGTATTTACTAATCAAATGTGGAAAAATTATCAGCTTCACAAGAAATTGTAGAAATGCAAATTAAACAGTCATTCTTTAGCAATCAAATTAACAGAAACAACACAGTAAAGAGGGGTACTTGGCATCAGGCCATGAGTACGCAAGAAAAAAAAAAACACAAGAATTCAACCGGGGTAGCAGGATTAAGACGGAGAAGGCAATGGCACCCCACTCCAGTACTCTTGCCTGGAAAATCCCATGGTCAGAGGAGCACGGTAGGCTGCAGTCCATGGGGTCGCTAAGAGTCAGACACGACTGAGTGTCTTCACTTTCACTTTTCACTTTCATGCATTGGAGAAGGAAACGGCAACCCACTCCAGTGTTCTTGCCTGGAGAATCCCAGGGACGGGGGAGCCTGGTGGGCTGCCGTCTATGGGGTCGCACAGACTCAGACACAACTGAAGTGACTTAGCAGCAGCAGCAGCAGGATTAAAAAATTCGGTAAAATTATGTGTCAAATTTGGAGACTTTGTGCTTATATGCATTTTAAAGACTGTACCCATAGATCTGGGATCTCTAGTGACCCCCAAAATGTTAATTACCTGTGCAATGAAAATGTATCAAAATACTAATAGTGGTCCTCGAATGTAGGCCTATGGATGATTTTTTTCCCCAGTGGTCTACGGTTCACTTAAATATTCACTCACCAAATACCCGCTGAGCCCCAAGCAAGTGTAAGGCCCTGTTTCCAGGCGCTAGAGACAGTGGCGAACAGGACGGAAAGGTCTCGCCCTTCAGGAGATCATAGTCTAGTGGGGAGACAGACAATACCAAATACACAGTGACTCCAGCGATAAGGGCTCTGAATAAACAAATGCAGAGCCATTCGAGAGAAGCATTCCTTCCGTGTCTGAGGAGGTAATGTGTAAAAACGTCGGGTGGGGGACTTCCCAGGGGGTCCAGTGCCTAAGACTCTAGGCTCCCAGTGCAGGGGGCCGGTGCAGGAGGCTCCCAATACCGGGATCAATGCAGCTTGATCCCTGGTCGGGGAACTAGATCCCGCATGCCTCAACTAAGAGTTCACATGCCCCAACCAAAGATCCCATATTCTGCACTTAAGACCCAGAGCAGCCAAATTAAAAAAAAAAAAAAAATTTAACAATTTTAAAATATTAAAAAGAAAAAAACAAACATGTGGTTGAAGTGCAGAAATCAGGGTGGGGGACATTCTAGGCTGATGGAGATCAAAGGTCCCGAGGTGGGAGGGTGCCTGACCTGTGGGAATGGGGTGCAGGAGCCAGACTGGGCGCCCCGCACGGCCGAGGGCTCGGGGGGCAGGGCCCAGGGCCTGCGGGGTCACGGCTGCGGAGAGACGGCTGTAGTCGCCAAGCGGCATCCGACCTTCTGCTACCGCTGGACGGGAGCCTGCAGTCCGCGGGATCTCCCGGGAGGAACGCCGGCGGCGACTGCCACTCCCTTTCCCAGGGGATCTTCCCGGCCCAGGGACCGGAGCCCTCCCCTGCCCTGCAGGCCGAGTCCTCACCACCGCGCTGGAGGGGGGCCGGCGACAGGACTGTCCGTCGGGGCCACTGCTCAGGCCCCCTGAGAAACGGCCCGAGTGCTTCACACACTGTGGTAAAATTTAAAATTCTGGAGAAATCCCGTGGGAGACGTTCCGGGAGTATCCTGCTCAGCATCTGTGTCTCTGGGCTGTTCTCCCAGCCCCATGAGGTGATTCAGAGTCACTTTGGGGCAAGAAAGGCGTAAGCTCTGAGGTGGTGAGGAGAGGCAGAAATCAAAGCAGCCGTGCTTCTTAAACATGTCCAGAAGGAGATTCTGATTCCAAGCAAAACAGAACAAAAACCTACACCTCTATATTTCATTTGAGAAGGTGTGCCAAGGGGGTTCTATTCTTAAAAAAGAAAATGAGGGACTTCCCTGGTGGTCCAGTGGTTAGGAATCTGCCTGCCAATGCAGGAGACAGGTTCGATCCCTGGTTCATGAAGATTAAAAAGTCCATGTTCAGGCCAACTAGAGCTCACATGCCCTAGAGCCCAAAATAATGCACCGCAACTAGATGATAACTCCTGCTTGCTGCAGCTAGAGAAAACCCATGCACAGCAAAAAAGGCCCAACACAGCCCGAAATAATAAAATTTAAAAAAAAAATAGAAAAATGAAACAAAACACCCGAGAGAAAAACGCCTCCACTCTGAATGTTCTCAGTAGTACCCTGAGTCCAGCTGGGTACCGTGGGTAGCCGTGTGGTCTGCAGCCATTCCCGGCTGGCCTTCTCAGATGATGCTACCACCCGCGGCCTTGGGAGGGCAGAGAAAACATCTCTCTAAAGCTCCTGGTTCACCATGGGGAGACTTTTTGGGCACTGTCTGCTCAATCAGTCTAGATCATTTATGGGAAATTCCTTCTTCAGCCTCTGCACTTTGAAAAACTGTCTCTCCTCCACACCAGGCAAGTCTTTCCCGCCTGATGTCCTGACTCCTGTAACTGAACACGCGGCCCTCTCTGCAGGAGTCCCCAAGTCTTGGAGTTGAGTCTGCGGGCACCTTTAGAAACCACACAAGGCCTGCAGTATGCACTTTCTTCCCTGGCTTTATTATTTTCTCAGTCTTTCACCCCAACTTAAGTTAATTACCTGTATCCCTTTTTTTCTGGCCAGGCTGTAGGGCTTGTGGGTTCTTAGTCCCCTGACCAAGGATCGAACCTGTGCCCCTGCAGTGGAAGCACAGAGCCCTGACCACTGGACAGTAGGAATGCCCTATCTATCCTTTTGAATTAAGTGTTCTGGAAGAGGCAAGAGTAGAATCAACAGACTGAAGCATCACAGTTTCATTTTAAAACCCTATCTCTGTATATGGACATCCCAGCGGTCGCCGTGGTAAAGAACCTGCCTGCCAATGCAGGAGACATGAAGAGACGTGGGTTCGATCCCTGGGTTGGGAAGATCCCTGGAGAACGGTGCAGCAACCCAGTCCAGTATTCTCGCCTGGAGAATCCCATGGCCAGAGGAGCCTGACGGGCTACGCGCACTAGTCCATGGGGTCACGAAGAGTCAGACACGACTGAAGTGCTCATGGGCAAACATCGTTTATTACAGCTACACTGATACACTGATAGTGTTATTTATGAATTAAGCCGTGTTCTAAGAAGCTTAAGCGGGCATGTTAGATATGGCATTTTCTCATCATCCTAAGGAAGGAAAAGTATTTACATGACCTGAAGACACATCTTACAGAGACCTGGTGGATCAAAAAGTTTTTCCTCATGGTGCACTGTCTTTATGGAACACACAGGTGAGCGAAGCCCGCTGACCCGAGCAAACTCTGCCCTCCTCCCAACACCACCCATTCCGGGACAAGCCGACACGTGCCTCCTGACGGGATGCAGGAGAACGCAAACATCGCCTTTGCCCCGCTCCTGCCCCAAAGGTACCACCCAGCTCTAAACCGGGAGGAAACACCACGTCAAGGCCCAGAAACGCGAGAGACACAGGTAAAAAGAATTCCAGGGAAACACAAACTAAGGAGAGAAGATTAAATACAATGAATGACCTTCAATAGATCCTGGACCAGGAACCAAATGGCCATAAGGGACAGTACTGTGGCGAATGAAACTTCAAAAAGTGAAAGTTGTGCAGGCGTGTCCAGCTCTTTGTGACCCCATGGCCTGTAGCCCACCAGGCTCCTCTGTCCATAGAATTCTCCAGGCCAGAATGCTGGAGCGGGTAGTCATTCTCTTCTCCAGGGGATCTTCCCAGCCCAGGGATGGAACCCAGGTCTCCCGCATTGCAGGCGGATTCTTAACCATCTGAGCCCCCAGGGGAGCTCCACAAAAACAAATTTTTTTTGCAAGTCGTACAAATGTTTGGGTTTCCCCGTGTACAAACAGCTGTGCTCACACTATACTGTCGTCTGTTAAGTTTATTACACACACAGCACACACACACATGTATATACAACGGCATTATTTCTAAAAAAATGTACTATCTTAATTAAAAGGTACTTTCTTGTTTAAAAAATGCTAACCATCATTTGAGCCTTTAATGAGTCAATCTTTCTGCATTAGTGACCAAAGTATACTGATCACAGATTACAATGACAAATACAGTAATAATGAAAAAGTTTGAAACATTGCAAGAATTACCAAAATGTGACCCAGAGACACAGCAAACAAACACTCTTGGGAAAAAGACACTGACAGTTCTGTATGACGCGAGGTTGCCACAAGCCTTCCATTTGTAAAAAAAAAATGCAGTATCTGTGAAACACAGAAAAGTGAAGTGCAGTTATACGAGGTCAGCCTGCACTGCGCTTATGAAAGAACGTGTCCTTTCAGAAAATGCCCTCTAAAGTATTTAGGGGTAAAAGGGCTTGATGTCTCCAAGTTAGTCCTGAGAAGTTAAGAAAAAATGTATATATAACACATCTTCATACAGGGAAAGAGAGAGAAGCAAATGAGGCAATTATAAACAGTGACCAGGATTCCCGGGTGATCCAGTGGTTAAGAATCTGACTTGCCAACGCAGGGACCTAGGCTCACTCCCTGATCCGGGAAGATTCCACTCGCCTCGGGGCAGCTAAGTCTGCGCGCTGCAATACTAAAGCCTGTGCACCCTGCGCCCACGCTCCACAACAAGAGAAGCCACTACAGCGAGAAGCCCGTGCTCTGCAAGGGAGAGAAGCCCCCAACTTGCTGTAACTAGGGCCAAAAATAAGTAAATAAATAATTTTTTTTTTAATGAACAATTAACAAAGGCAAATCTGGGCAAAGGGTATGTGCGAGTTCCTTGTACTATATTTGAAACTCCTCGGTAAGTTTTATATTATTTCAAAATAAAAGGTGACACATTACAACAACAAAGAAAAAACTTTCCCTGAACACACCCTAAACTCCCTGGAGATGGAAAAGTCTCAGGCTGGCAGAGTCCAGACAAACAGTACTGCATGCAGGCCATTGTGCTCGGATGCTATTTCTCCTGGAGGAAGTGGCTACGGCCCAACGGCTCTGAGAACTGGCCGGGGTGTGGGGGGGAGAACCCGAACAAAAACAGGTGCTACGAGACTCTGATACCGTGCACTCACTGTTCCTCCACCCCGGATCCAACTGTTATTTGTGGACAAAAATACACTGCCTGTCATTTCAGTAAACAGCGTTAGCCATCCACCACTGCAGGCAACCCCAACAATGAGCCCTCAGGAGCACTCCAGATAGAGAAAAATAGGATACCGACCCTAAGTTGTAAATCAGAGAAACAATTTCAATGAGTCTAGATTCTTGCATCTTCCTATACATAGAAAAGCACTAACGTCATTAACTTGAGATTCTGTTTTTTGGGGTGATTAGCAGTAATTTTTTGATGTTTGGCGCTTTTTTTTTTCCAGCAAAAACTCCTATATATCCTGACTCCTCCCCTTACCTTTTCTGAACAGTCCCTCAGTGCTATCTGAGAGGCTGTTTCCTGGGCAACAGTCCTCAGGAAGGCTCCTGAACAAGACATAATTCTCAGCTTTTAGGCTGTACTTTTTTTCAGTGGACATATCACAAGAAAAAAAAAAACCCAAATATGTGCAGTGACAGACGTTAATTAGGTTTGTCGTCCTGATCATTGCATAACATCTGCATATCAAATCCTTATGCTGCACACAAGAAACTAATACAAAGTTTAGGTCAATTACATCCCAATTTATGTAAAAAAGAAAAAAATCTCATTTAAAAAAAATACAGAGCCTGGAAAGACAGGACAAAGAGGTGCGCTACAGGTCTGGTCTTTCAGAAGAAAAACGTTCTGTACAATCGTGCCTGCAACAAGACACTGAACTAAAGAGTCACAAGTTTTCTTGGGCAGAACTTGGGCTCCCAGAGTTAGCTGACTATAAAGCTTGAGGCCCTGGGCTGAGAGGCCCTCACTTCCCAGGGTCAGAGCAGAAGAAACTGTTCCAGGTTGGCCTTCTCGATAGAAGGAAAAAATTAGACAAGCTAAGAAGGGCAGAAGGAACTGCCATTAGCAGCTGTCCTGAGCATTCGTTTTGCTAGGATGGAATGAGCCAGTTCCACTTGGAAAGAAATAATAGTTCCATTCTAATTAATTCAGGCATTATGGCAATTGATAAGAGTGGAAGTAGAATATTTTCCTTTCATTTAAAGTGTAAGTTTGAAGTAACTATACGAAAGCCCTGTGAGCCAGGACTAAGTCATCCATATTAAATTTTTTTTTTATTTTTTCCATCTCTGCAAATATTTAACTCCTGGCAAAACTGAAAACTCACAACTCACTCTTCACTGGTGTCTGAGAAAATAATACTGGAAAAGAAAAGGATGAAAATAATACAGAATGAAATGCATGACATGTACTGGGAAGCAAACTTCAAACGAAACTTCCATTTATGATTTAGTCAAAAACATATGGATATGCAAGTTGAAAACCAGAGCAAGTGGGAAAGCGAAGTATCTGGCTAAAAATACACTTTTTGTGGCAACTTTAAATCATTATTCCGTGAAAGAAAGTAGCACCCCAAACCAATTCTTCACAACAAACAGAGCAGGCCTGCAGTAAACTGTCTATTTAGGTAAATAATTACTTGTTTAGTTCGATAAAAGCAAACCACATTTAAATTGTATTTTTTTAAAGGAATTCTCATACTTTCCTAACAAATTAACATTCCAAAGAAACTTGAAAAAAATGAGGAAATTAAAGGCACAAAAATTTAAGCACAAGAATATTTACTGCATATAATATAATCTATAAAAATAATAAAAAATAGAATCAACATTTACATCTCTCAGTAAAAGAACTGGTAAAATAAATTATGACGGAGTTACACAACGGCAACTATACAGCCATTAACATGATGGCTGTAATGGTGTAAAGAAAGAAATATGCCCCAAGTCCATTCATATACATATTTATACATATATAAATTAAACGTGGTTTAGTCACTAAGTCGTGTCCGACTCTTTGCGACCCCATGGAGATTCTCACTAAACAATGAAAATCTAATCCATGCCAATCAGAATTACAAAGACTAAAACTTCTGATAATGAACATTACTGGCCAGAGTAGGAGGAAAGCAACACTTTAATACACTGTTGCATGCATGTCAAGTCGCCTCGGTCGTGTCTGATTCTTTGCAACGCTGTGGACCCTAGCCTGCCAGGCTCCTCTGTCCACGCGGATTGTCCAGGCAAGAATACTGGAGTGGGTTGCCAAGCCCTCCTCCAGGAGCTTCTCCTGACTCAGGGATCAACCCAAGTCCTTTATGTCTCCCGCATTAGCGGCGGGGTGGGGTGGGGGGTGGTTCTTTACCAATAGCGCCACCTGGGAAGCCCCATTAATGGTAAGAGTATAAGTTGATGTCACCATTTTAGAGGAAACTGGAACAGCTATTAAAACTTGAAATGCACATAACTTTGGACGGAGAATTTCACTTCTGCAGAACTGCCCTCCACATAAACAGCACAGGGCCCAAGGATCTGCATTCAGGGATGCACACTGTGGCTTTGTCTAATAATAGCAAACAATCAGCAAAGAACCTGAACATCCAGCATAGAGGACTGGCTGAATAACTACGGTTATTCTATGGTCTGTAGAGTAGAATATTATCTATTGAGAAAAAAGAATAAATACATCTGTAAGTGCCAATTTAGAAAGGTCTCTAATATATGTTAAGTTTTAAAAAAGGCACATCCATCTAAGGACGCACATATAGAGAGAGTATTTCTGGAATACATAGAGCCCTCTGTACCTGCGGTTTCTGCATCTAAGGAGGCAACCGTTTGGGATAGAAATGGAACCTGCAGGGCTTCCCTGGTGGCTCAGGGGTAAGGAGTCCTCCCGCTAAAGATGCAGGAGACACAAGCTCAATCCCTGATCCGGGAAGATCCCACACGCCTCGGAGCAGCTAAGCCCATGCGCCACAACTACTGAGCCCGCGCTCTAGAGCCCAAGAGCTGCAGGTACTGAAGCCTGGATGCGGGACCTGGAGCCCCACATGCCCAGCGAGGGAAAAGCCCACGTAGCAACAAAGAACCAGCACAGCCAAAAGTAAATAAATAAAAAAATTATTTTTAAAAAATAAATAAATTTTTAAAAAAGATATGGAACCTGCAGATGCAGAACCGTGGATACAGAGGGTGGACTGTACTGCACCGTTTTCTGCAAGGGATTTATGCATCCTCAGATTTTAGCAGCTGCAGGGGTCCTGGAACCAACCCCCAGTGTGCTGAGGAAACGGGTAGTAATGGTTTCCCCGGGGAGAAGAGAAAGGCTATGGGTCCTGGTGTGACAGAATCCTACTTCTCTGGAACTCTTCAGAACTGCATGAATGTTTTGCCAGGTTTGTGTTACTTTTCCAATAAAAACAGCTAATCAAAAAATATGCATTGAAACAGATGCTCATGATACATTAACTGAAAAAAGCAGCTACAAAAAAAAGAACTTAGAGAATTCTCCAACCTCTTTTGTTTACATTTGTACTTGAAAAAGAGAAATATGAGATGCTCGTGTGATTTTGAATGATCCTATTACAGTATTTTTATTTTCTCATTTTTGCTGATCAGTACTGTCTGTGATGACCAAGTAGTAATTATATAATATGGGAGAAAATAACATTCCTGAATCTTGCTGCCTCAAGTATGTTTTAAGGCCTCTTTTTCCCTGCTTTACTTTTTCCAGGGAGATCTTCCTCTCTTCAGCACGCTTCATGAGAAAAGACCATGAAGGCTTTTGCTTTCCTGGCTTCTCTTATGCTATTATCAATATTTTGCTGACTGCATCACAGAGAATTATTCCAAGTCAAGCGTGGCACAACAGCTGTTCCTGACCACCAGCAACTGCAAAACACCCCAGGAATAAATTTAGACTTCCAGAAAGGAAGAAGAAATCAATCTTGCAGTTGATACAGGGTGGGGGAGGTGATGATCACACACAGGCGGGGTCAACATCGCCAGGAGCCCCAAAGAGGAGATCTAAGAAGTGTCCAGATGTCACACGACACGTGACATTGATTTGGAACAAATGGCCAAATGACTACCATCCCAGCATCCCTCTGCCTCAAACTTTAACTGGATGACATTCTCCACAGCAAGGAAGCTCCTGGGGGCAAACTACTGAAAGTCAGCCAGCAGACAGTACTAAAACTGTCCAAATCATTTTTACATTTTTCGAGGCCTGCAGCTTGGTGAAGAGATTAGAACCCATAAAAATAAATAAGTAAATGAACATCATGCCTACAAAGATGGGACAAAGGAAAAGCTTGACCTGACCCTGACCTCCTTCCTAAGAGGATCTGTTCATCTTTGGGGTATGGGGCACCCCCTCTGGAATTTTTCAGGGGCTTAAGCCTATAAGAGGGGGCTTTCCCTGGTGGTTCAGATGGTAAATAATCTGCTTGTAATGCAAGAGACCTGGATTCGATCCTTGGGTCGGGAAGATCCCCTGAAAAAGGGAATGGCACCCCACGCCAGTATTTTTGCCTGGTGAATTCCATGGATAGAGGGGCCTGGTGGGCTACAGAGGATCACACGGGATGGCAAAGAGACTGCAGAGAGTCAGACACGACGGAGCGGCTAACGCTTTCACTTTCAAGCCTGTAGAGGCTTCTTGGGTCAGTTCTAAGCTAGTGAAGTTCAAGGTGGGCTTCCACACTGATCTTGTGAATTCAGATATCACACTTCAATCATCAGGATGCGAAACAGCAACGTCTCCTCTGGCTTTTTAAATTTCTGGAAAGGGGCTTCAGCATTCACATGCCAAAGCCCATGTGTGCCCTGACATCAAGTGCCCAGGCGACAAGTGCCAAGGTCACCATAAACATCTATTTCAGGCACAAATCCCACTGAGAAGTCGGTGACGTAAGTCAGACAGAGAAAGACAAATGTTATCTATTATCATTAATGAGTGGAATCAACAAAGGAAAACAAATGAATGCATATAACAATAGGAAAACAGGCTCGCAGACACAGAGAGCAAACCAGTGGTTAGCAGCGGGGAGAGGGAAGAGGGACGGGCCCGACGAGGGAGGAGATGCGGAGGACAGCCTACTGTGTACAATAAACAAGGTACAGCGCAGGGAGTGAACGCAGCGTTGGTAAGAACTGTAAACGGAGTGTGATCTTTAAAACTGTGAATCACTATGCTGAACAGCTAAAACTTAGAGTTCTTTTCAGGTAACTCAGCTTGAAGGCTGGATTTCTGAGTGGGTTTTTGCCAGCTCTGAGTCTCCCGTCTCTGTGCCAAGGCACACGGTTCTGTGGCTGCTCCTACACTTGGCTCAAGACCAGAGGCATCCGAGCACTTGAAAACAGCGCCCATTCCCAGACCCCACCCTACGCGGGCCAAGGCAGGATTTCCCAGGGGTGGGGTCCAGGCAGTCTTCCTCCCAGCAGCTGCCCGTGATTGTTCTTTGGGGAGCAAGCCACACTGCTCCTGGACTCTGAAGATGTGTGTTTAACAAATGCCCCAAGGAATCCTACCCAGCTAGGCCCCACTTAAAGAAACACTCATCTCAGGAGACTAGGGAGCAACTTGTTTGCCATAAGTAGACTCAGCTGCAGAGAAGCTTAACAATTCGTGGTTTCGTCTAAACTGCACACGGAGCCTAGAGTTTTCTTCCCTACACCCCATCCTCCTCTCACAATGAAAAACTCAAGGCTTCTCTGATGACTCAGACGGTAAAGATCTGCCTGCAATACAGGAGACACGGGTTTGATCCCTGGGTCGGGAAGATCCCCTGGAGTGGGAAATGGCAAACCCACGTCAGTATTCTTGCCTGGTGAATTCTATGGACAGAGGAGCCTGGTAGGCTACTGTCCATGGGGTCGCAAAGAGTCGGACACTACTGAGTAATTGGTTCTCCTTTTTTTCGGTTATTAAAAAAAAGAATAGTAATAAAAAAAAGAATATCACCATATTTAAAAGAAAATCAAGGGGACCGCCCCAATTCAAAAGCCTGATTATAATCCCTATCAACATCTAAAAACACATAATTGATTTACCCAATACACTTATTCTACAAAATGGTGCACCTGTGATGCGTAATGCACTTGGCCATGGGCTAGAAATACACAGGTTGAAAGCAACGTCCCATGGGAAAAGAAAATCTCAACAAAGTCTTTTTTAAGAAACAAAATTATAATCATAGTAAAAACAATTTTGCCTACTTTATCAAATTAGACTGATATAATAAAAGTTTTCCATGTGCTATGTAATCCTATGACAACTATGTCAGTGGTTACAAATATATTTATTTTCCTATTGCATGAATTTAATGTCAATGGTATCCGATAAACAATATATTTCTGTATAGTCTTCCAAATAGTTCACCTAGCAATTATTTCAGAATTTTATCTTGGAAAATATTTCTTAGCAAAGCTGTGGCATCAAACGTTTTCAATGGCTCTTGAGACTTCTTATCAAAGAGTCTTACTTTATCTTACTTAAATTTCTAAATTTGGAGTGATAAAATCTATTAATACAAGTCTTCTTATTGTCATGTCATCTTGATATATAATACATGTCATCTTAATGCAAAAATATGAATGAATACTGATATAGATGAGAGATTTAAGAAAACACAAGGTTCATTTCTTTATATACTATTGTGTGCATGCATGCTAAGTCACATCAGTCACATCTGACTCTTTGGGACCCTATGGACTGTAGCCCGCCAGGCTCCTCTGTCCATGGGATTCTCTAGGCAATAATGCTGGAGTGGGTTGCCATGCCCCCCTCCAAGGGAACTTCCAGGCCCAGGGATCAAACCAAACCCAAGTGTTTTACATCTCCCACATTGGCAGGCAGAATCTTTACCACTAGCACCACCTAGAAAGCCCTTATATAATATTATGTCCAGCTTTATTGCATAAGAAGAATTGATCAGTTGACTTTATTATTGCTTTTCAGGCCCCATTTCACATAATCTTTAAAAGCCTTAGAAGGAAGGAACTGTAATGAATCTCTTTTGTGAAGTTGCTCAGTCATGTCCGACTCTTTGTGACCCCATGGACACCAGGTTCCTCCATCCATGGAACTTTCTAGGCAAGAGTACAGGAGTGGGATGCCATTTCCTTCTCCAGGGAATCTTCCCAACCCAGGGATCGAACCCAGGTCTCCTGCATTGTAGACAGACGCCTTACCATTGGGAGCCACCAGGGAAGTCCTATAATGAATCTCTTTTAGGAAACTTCAAAAGTGCAGTCTATGATAATGTTGATTAAGTAGAGTAAATCCTGACAATTGATGGATTCCTCCAAATCTAAGGCAGTAGTGTTGATTTTCTGCAGTTTAGAAAATAGTTCTTTAAGTTTTGTGGGGTTTTTTTTTTGTTTGTTTTTTGGGTTTTTTTTGATGTGGGCCTTTTCTCAGTCTTTATTGAATTTGTTACAATATTGCTTCTGTTTTGTGTTTTGGTTCTCCTGGCCACAAGGCATGTGGGATCTTATCTCCCTAAGCAGGGACTGAACCCGCACCCAACTACACTGGAAGGCAGAGTCTTAACCACTGGACGGCCAACGAAGTCCCTGTTCTCTCTTGTTTAGAATCAAGAAAGGGTAAAAAAAAATTAAAAAAACAGGACCCCTTCCCCTTCGCCATGCCCACCAGTCTCCCATATAGACCCACTTTGCACCGCAGCAATCCTACCAACGCCCCATCACCCCAACCCTCCCCAACTAGCGTGGAGGTTTTCCAGTTTGTCTCTGGATCCTGTGTGTATGTGTCTGTGCGCATTAGGCTAATTTATGCTGCAGAAACCACGAAGTTCAAAAAGGAGTGAGAACGGAGCTGGAAAAATCACAGTAGCCAGATGTGTCTGCCACACACTCACTACATAAATTTAATCGGGGCGGGGAGGGGGGAACGACTACTGGAAAAAGACAAAATTATGATAGCCCACATATAAATCTAACTCCCAGTAAACTTTCAGGACACCTCTCCACATGCTTTCAGCAACACTAGACTGAGGTGTTCCTTAGCTATTTTATTTGCTTTTGGTAAAACGTCTTTAAGGGCCTTTGTACACTTCCTGGAGGGACACGGGAGCCAACTCTGCAAACTGAGTGGAGACAAGATTTTCCATCTTGTCTTCAAAAGCGTCCCCTGCAAAAGCAAGCAGGCAAGGAAACCACACATGTGTTTATAATTTGAAACACAGATCGAGACAGACCTGGAGGACAGACGCTGGCCTGGTAGATGGCACATCTTCAAAGAGGGAGTGTGTGTGAGAGTGTGTGATATTTTAAAAATTCCTATAGCATTAAAAATACACCCTGGCTGCACTTTACCAGAAGTTTCTGAACTGGCTAGGGCTGGCAGTCTGGTGAAGCTGTTATACAGGCTTTATTTTTCCTGTCCTGTCTGGGAGGATACTGGCACCCCAGGTCGGGGCTTCGTTCCAAAAACAGGTCTGTTAATGTGTGACAGCGCTCAGCACACCACAGTTGATGATCACTAGGATTATCACAGAAAAGCCAAGATTGCCTGTCACTTTCTCTCCCCCAAAACTTCTGAAAATATGGGGAGATTTTACGTTCCTGCAAGATTTCACTCCTCGTGTGCTGAGAAAGGGCTTCCTGGGAGGCATTCGTGGTAAAGAACCCATTTGCTAATGCAGGAGACATAAGAGACGTGGGTTCAATCCCTGGGTCAGCAAGATTCCCTGGAGGAAGGCACGGCAACCCACTCCAGTATTCTTGCCTGGAGAATCCCCATGGACAGAGGAGCCTGGCAGGCTCCAGTCCACGGGGTCGCAGAGCCAGGCACGACTGAAGTGACTTAGCAGGCACGCATGCACATGCTGAGAAATGGGAAAACCTGGACACCAATACATTTGCAGAGGAAGAAGGTTTTTCAGGCAGAGCTCCAGGTGAACCTGCTCTTCAGGAGTTCCCTCTGCCCATGAAGGAGCCAGGGCGTGAGCAGGTGTCTCTTCACCTTCCCACCATCACTGGCTGGGCTTAAAGACGATTTTCTCAACATGGAAGCAAAGGGTCTAAAAGATCAGAGTTTCTAACGCACACACTACAGGCTCTTCCTCCAGATACACAGGAGCCAGAAAAGTGAGGACAGACCAGGCGGCCAGTTCGTAATGATAGTGATAACAAGACAGCTCTTAGGGGGGCATTTTCTATGCTATGTGCCAAAATATGCAGTACCTAAATAATCAAGACTTCTATCGGGAAAAGACTATTATTATCACCAAATCACAAATAGGGGAAATGAGACCCAGGTTAAAGAATAAGCGAAAGTAGTAAATGTCTAACCCAAGAGAGAAACTCAGTTCTGACTGTGAGTCTTCCCATTAACCACTATACTAAAAACTCCCCGCCCTCCATCCCACCCCCACCACTGCGGCAACAAGCTAAGATTTCCTTAGCACGTTCCCGTTTTCCGCAAGCCCGTTGTCTCCTGTATTATGATATGGCCTGTGGAGAGTCCTTTTTTGCTGTTGTTTGCTTCATTTTTCCCCTCCTTCAATAAAACAGAGTAGCTATCAATAGTAATTAATCATACCAATGAACTCACTGAAAAGACATGGAGTCCTACCTGGTTTGTGTCACGGGAAAAAAAAAAAATCAACTTTCAGACAGGCAGTAATCTTCCTCCTTCACTGTGTTACGTAAAAGTGAGGATTTCAAACAAGCGGTCAGCCCCCAAGTGATCCAGCGTCCACTGGGGGTGATCTCCGTCTGCTCCTCACTATCTGAAGCTCTCCAAGACCTTCCTCTCTGATACCATTCACTGCGTATCCCCGGGGACTCGGGCTCAAAGGGGATCTATCTGCCCAGATAGAAGCAAACTGGATAAAACCTAACAGACAATCCGATTTGGTAAACACGAAAACAAAAATTCCCCTTAAAAATTAGACCGAGCTGGAGAGGGCTATTTGAAATAGCCCCTTGAGAGTCTATTTTGTTTCACTTTGGCATTTGATAAGACAGCAAGGCTAACTACACAACAAATCTGCATCCTGACAAAAGTACGGTCACAAAGTCACTCATCCCAGGATGCCTTTAAGGGGTAGGTGTCTTCTCTTGCAATTGAAATATGACTTGACCTACAGCCCACACTTCAGGAATATATCCACCGAAAGACTGAGATATCCGCTGGCAAAAGCTCCCCTGGTAGCTCAGCTGGTAAAGAACCCGCCTGCAATGCAGGAGACCTGGGTTCAATCCCTGGGTTGGGAAGATCCCCTGGAGAAGGGAAAGGATACCCACTCCAGTGTTCTGGCCTGGAGAATCCCATGGACGGTACAGTCCACGCGGTCACAAAGAGTCGGACACGACTGAGCGAGATTCACTTGCTGGCAGTGGTTTAGTCGCTAAGTCGCGTCCGACTCTTGAGACCCGTGGACTGTAGCCTGCCTGGCTCCTCTGTCCATGGGATTCTCCAGGCAGGAATACTGTAATACTGACTTACCGACTGCCAAAAGGTTTCTTGGGCTGGCAGGGAGTCGTGGGAAGGGAGGAGACCTGAAATATTTTCACCAGGGGGTGCTATCCTCACCGAAAGTAAAAAATAGTGTTCCTAATTTAAAGCTCTGCACATTAACCAATCTAAAATAAATCTTTCTTGGTTTTTTTTTTTTTTGGAGAACTTTTAACCTGAACAATGAAATGGTCCTCAAATATAACGTATAATTAGATAAAACAAAATAAAAGCTTTTATTTCCACAAAACACAATGATGATAATATTTCATTATGTGCCAGGCATGGATCTACACGCTTTAAACTCATACAACCTCCTCACACTGTAAATATAATCCTCATTTTACATATGGAGAAACTGAGGCCAAACAGAGTCACCAATAGGCAGAGTCAAGACTCCAATCCTGACAGTCTGACTCCCAGGGCCATGTCTCTGATCCACAGGAAAACACAGCATTGCAATATCAGGAGATTCATTGCTGAGTACATTTTGCTACATCACTGATTATGGTTGCTCAGTCGTGTCTGACTCTTTGTGATCCCAAAGACTGTGGCCTGCCAGGCTTCTCTCTCCATGGAATTCTCCAGGCAAGAATACTGGAGTGGGTTGCCATTCTCTCCTCCAGGGGATCTTCCCGACCCAGGGATCGCTCAAACCTGGGTCTCCCACATTAAGCCACCAGGGAAGCCCATATCATAGCTCTAGAAACACATAAATTAGACTAGTAAAGGTACTCACTCCATACCTGACAATAATGTTCATTGCACTTTGACATCATTTTCACATGTAGCTAAATACCCATCGGTGAAGGGGGACCTATGACTTAAGTTCACTTGTCAGAGGCATGCCATTGAAAAAACCAAAATTCAAGATTTAAGAAGTAGAAGGAAGAGAAGGATCTTCTCCACTTAAAAGTTAAAAAAAAAAAAAAAAATGTGGTTGATAAAGCAGACCTAAAAATTTTGAGTTATCTTCAAAATAATGACTTTATATATACGTTTATATACATATATACACTAATAATATAAATAGATATATGTAAACAGATGTATACCTATTATTTTCAAAATAATGAAAACAAAATACCACATGTTAAATCTTAAAAGAAAAAGTAGAAAAATCTGTTCTATTTTTAAAGATTGATAATAGAGAGTATAAACTACAGGCAAAGCTATAGCTTAAAATAAAATACTCTGAGTAAATCATTTATTATTAGGACCATATTGTGACTTTAAATTATCCCCAGTCATTGGAGCTTACTTTGGATTCCCCACTATATTTCCATTCTTGGGATACATCTGTGATTCTCAAGAGGCTAGGAACACACTTTGTAGTGGGCAAACACTCAAATATTACTGGAAAAATCCCAGAATGTGTGTCTTGAGAAATTCACTGCCCCAATTTGTTAGAGATCTGGGGGAGAGTACTTCATTCAGCCACAGGTAAACTGGTTTCAGAGATTCCGATTACAATTTCTTTATTTAGATAAACTTTACCGACAATCGGGCTTTTAGTGTGTTGGGGGTGAGGGGGGACCTCACCTGTGCTTTCAGTATTAAGTTTCTAGCATTCAAAGTCCTTCTAATCTAGTCCTCTTCCTCTTGTGCAATTTTTAAAAATTAAGGGAAGCACACAAAAGAGCATAAACAAGGATATTCACTCCAATATTGGGTGCACGAACAGCACACTAAATCCAAAGACCCATCAGATGGAGGCCAGTTAAATATTTATATTGGGCAATTTTTAAAACAACAACAAAAAAGACAGCTTTGTGTGTACAGATATGGAAGTGGAAAACCAAGGTGCAGAACAGTGGATATAACGTGCTAGCATTTATGTGAAGAAACATACATAAGACTGGAAACGCTGGTTGACTCCAGACAACAGGCAGAGGACTGAGGCATGGGGATCACAGGGAGACTTCCTTTTTGACACCCCTTTGAAAAGGGTTTGAATTTTTTTAACCAGGTCCATGAAAAATCTTTTCCAATTAAGACTGACTACAAAGTTAGCAATAATACTTTAATAGTCAGCTTTTAGAACTTTCAGTAAAAATTAAATGGTGAAAGAAACCCTGAAACAGTCTAATGTTACCTAATTTGCGGTTTCTTTGCTACACTCACATCTGCTTTCTGCTTAAGCTCTGATATGCTGGGGACGAATGACTCATGGGAAGCTTCGGTTTACCATCGCTCATACGAGCAGTGGCACCATTTTGCTGGATCTGCCCTTTAGATACAAAACACAACAGAGGCTGTTCCAAGTCGTTTCCCTTTTGTATATATTTCACATCTGCAAGCTTTAAAATGGTAGGTCCAGACTTCCTGAAAGAAGGGACAATATATTTACTTGAATATACTGACTCAGATCTCCTTGAGTCCATACTCACCGTGGCTAAGCCACAGTTATAAATGGAGGGTGTCTAGGAAAACTGCTTCCACTTTTATCTGTTCATTCTTGAAAATCCAACAGAGATTCTTTTCATTCTCTAAAATTCTATTCTGTATATAAAACAGTCTCTGGACATCTGATCTTAAATGGAAACGTCACCTGAAACTGGCACTATCTTTTAAAAAACTTTAAAATAGCTTATAGGGGCATGGGAGAATGACTAACAACAAAAGCTGACTGGTTCTGTCGCAGGAGTGTATTCATTCACACCTGATTCTCTCCAGCGGGTCGAATTTTACTTATTTTGCAATTAGCAGAAACTAATCTCAAGTCTAAAATCACACCTATTCAAAATGAAGTGAAAGGTGAACCATCTGATCCTAGGGGCGGTGTGGGGAGAAGCCACTCGCAGATCATGCAAGGGTTGAATGCATCCTAAGACCAGACCAACCTCGGTTTCAGCTCCGGCTCTGCTAGTGCACAAGCTGGGCTTTGGGAACGTTTCTGCGTATTTAACACGGGAATGCTATCACTTCTTGTAGGGCTGTTGTGAGGGCTGAATGAGATAAAGCAAGAAAATACCTGGTCTGGTGAAAGTCACACATTATGAGGGAGAAGAAAAGAAAGGAAGCAAAGAGATTTGAGGCCAGAACTGTACCCTTTGGGAGTCTTCAGGGACCAAATTCACAAGAAAGGGATAAGAGCCCTACTTGCCTTGGTGTGGGAGAAGACAGGAGGCCTAAGTGATTTTTCCAAGAGCTTCAATAAAGGTAACTGGAGAGGATGCTGGAGCTGGAGTGTCAAGCTGGACAGCAGTGTCATAGCCAAGAGGCCAAGAAAAGACGGCAAGGGCAGTGAAAGGGTCACACAGCCAGAAGGGAGGAAAGGATGCTATCTGGGTACGTGAGTAGGCACTGAGGCAACCAGAGCTGCTTCTGAGCTCCAGAGGCCCTTGCTTGCACGTCTGTTTATCCAGCTCCGAGTCAAAGCTTACCAAGATTCGGCTGAGACACGGCCATGGACCTCTGGGGCGCTGGTGTGGAAGTGGCAGCTGGGTGGAGGTTCATGTGATTCAGGGGCTGATTCATCGCCTTCCTAGGGTCTTGCCATGTGGTGATTTTTTCTATGTGACTAAAAGAAGGAAAACAATTATCTCTTTAATTGTTAGCATCATTATCATCATCAGTAACAACACAACAGTTAAATGATGCTGGCCTTTCTTCCTTTAGAATCTGCTTACAGGAGGTTGACACATTGTTTCCAGCCAATGTCAAGCTTGCCCACTTACCCTCCATCCAAGCTGGGCCATGATGGGGATTTTGCAGGGGACTCTCTGACAAGAAGTCCATGATTTAGTTGACCAGTTGCCTCCATGTGCAAATGCCCTCTTAAGGGTTTCCTGCCTTACCGAGGATGGACCAGCCCCAGCATACCTCCTCAAGTCCAGGGAGCCTACGTTCTCCAGTCCCCAGTGCTCACTGCCATCCAAGCATTGGGATGCCAGAGCACAAACTCCTCTCCCAAAGCAGGACCCTGCTCTCCTGCCCATTAGCCCTGCCATACTCTCTCCCAGCTCACATAACTGACATAACGAGACACCTCCGCCTGGCCCCTGCCAAAGACAGGGCCCTTGAAACCAACCTCACAAACATGACATTACACGGCTCTTACTAAGGGTAAGACACTGCGAGGTCCACAGGAAGCTTGTTTTCCACCACGCAAGGTAACAACTCTGTAGCTGGAGAACAGAGTAGCCGGAAATACATGTAGGAAGTGCTAGATTATGGAGACACCCAGATTACTGAGGCATAAAGGCTTCTGGAGAATAAGACATGGTTAGACTTTTGGTCATATACAACACCCAAGCTTTGTTATTAATCTTATAGAAACCAGAAGGACATCAGCTTCCGGCCCAGAGTCTCCAGTATGTCTTCAGAAAGCTGGATGGGACTTCTAGCTTTCCCACCTCCTTCCAGACCACATTACAAGTCAGTTCTGGCACCTTACAGACCCTGTGTCACTCCATAAACTCAATCTTTTTTGAGAGTTTAGTACGTTTTTCTTTTAAAGATAAGCATACTCATTCGGTGCCACAAATCTGTTTTCTGAACTCTATCAAAGATCTTTCTGTATTTATCACACACAACAAAATTTGATGGCAGAAGCTGAATGTCAGTCCGTTGTTCGAAGCCTTGTAACTAGGTTGCCTCTCCCAAGCCAAAGAGCAATGTCAACCCCACATGTTATAGATCCTTCTAGATCCACGTGAAAAAGGGCAATCTCGTTCCTTTTAAATACACCTTACTTTTGAATAGCAATGAGTTCCTTTGAATCCTTGGTGTGAAAAACCACTATCAGTATCATTGGGTTTAATCCTAAATCAGTGACTCTCTTATAATGGAGTTATATTTATCTTTTCTTTTGCTTCCATTTCCTCACATCTGAATACGGCCTCAGCTAAAATTCTTCTTCAAATTTCTTCATCCCAGACTAGAAGTTAATGCCATGGGACGCTCATTCATTGCCTTGAGTGAAAACTTGGATGTTTTCCCAAGAAGGCCTTTAAAATGAGTATGATTTAAAAGGAAAAGAAAAAAAAGTCAGCTTCCATAAAAGAGGCAAAATTAAATTTAGCTGTAGAGTTTCATACTATAGGAGTCTTTAAAAAATAATCAAAAATAAACTGGGAGGAAAAAAATAGAAAACTAAGACGATCTTGAGGAGGGTGATGGTGGTGGTGCTAAGGAGACTGAACTGAAAAGACGAAAATCAACTTTCTCTCAAGAAACAACTGTCTCAGTTACACCTCCAAGGTTAACAATAGTAATTCTGTTCAAAGAGTTCATAAAATTCTCTGTCAACCTTTGATCTCACCGAGACTCATAGCCAGCCTCAGGGGGGTTGTCACAGTCTTCCAAAAGAGGAAACAATTGATGAGGATGTCAAAGTTGAGTAAGCTCCCTTTAGCAAAGTAATTAAAGTAATTAGTAAGAAACCCTTTGACTACCTATTCCTTCAGGATTCCATATTACGAAAACACAGGGTAAGCAAGAAATACTTTCCACTGTACCAAAAAGGGAGGCATCCTTCTCTCTTCCGTGGCCCTCTCTTAGATCCCCCGACACCATGAATATACTGACACTGCCGTAGACCCATCAGGAGCGCAGCCCAGAGTGAGAAGCAGTGATATAGAGAAATACACTGTGCGTGTTCAGGTGCTTCAGTCGAGTCCAGCTCTCTGCGATCCTATGGACCAGCGCCCGCCAGGCTCCTTTGTCGACGGGATTCTCCAGGCAAGAATACTGGAGTGGGTTGCCACACACTTCTCTTGGGGATCTACCCAGCCCAGGGGTCAAACCCGCATCTCTCATGTCTCTGCATTGCCAGGTGGGTTCTTTACCACCTGGGAGACGTTCAAGGGGCCTGCTGTGTACACACTCAACCCGCGGTCCGTGATC
The DNA here is from genome assembly GCF_023699985.2 of Odocoileus virginianus. Classification (NCBI taxonomy): domain Eukaryota; kingdom Metazoa; phylum Chordata; class Mammalia; order Artiodactyla; family Cervidae; genus Odocoileus; species Odocoileus virginianus. The sequence goes on along the minus strand of NC_069677.1, from coordinate 57,487,386 downwards.
AGAACAATACAGGACCCGGAATGACAGGCCCCCACTCACGCTTCCCATTCTGAACAAGTGGGGCTCTCGAGTCTGCAGAGAGCAGAAAGGCTCACGCCCAAAGTGGTAGAGGGGCCCAGCTCGTCTGAAGACAGCCACTGCGGCTCACTGCCTCCATCCCCTGGGAGAGAGGGCAGGGCTTTTCTGGGTGGACACTCTGACCCTCATCCTAAGAGATCTGACCCCAGAGATGCACAACTCAGCCACAGCTTCAAGCCCCAAAACTCCCCCCACAACCGTGGGAGCCTCCTCAGCCCACCCTTCAAACTCCATAGCCCGCCAACGCTTTTGAAGGGGTTTTGTTCGCAGCGGGTTTGATCCTTAAATGTGTCACTCACTGAATTCCCGGAAGACTTGACTACAGGGGGGAGCCTTTCATACAAGAGCGGCTCTCTTTGCTCTGAAACAGCTCTGAGAAGAAAGCCACTCCACTTCCCCTGCATACCCATCGGCCCCAAGGCAGTTCTACTCTAAGGCTCAGACCAGGCTGACTCCTGGTCTGAATGCCAAGAGCAAGGGCATTGCTCCAAAGAACGTAATCCACCACTCAGGATTTGATTTGAAAACTAAATTCATTTAGCTCCCCTCACCCTATTCCCAACCGGAGGATGAGCCACGGCTCTTCCACGCCGCTGCCTCATCTCTGCCCCGTCTCGCAGAGCTCCTGACTCACTTCCTGCCTTGCATTTCTCACTGCGGCCTTACTGTTTGCCAGGACCCGCAGTTGAGCTCAATTAATCTCCACTTCCCTACTGCTCCCACCCCTGTCTGATGTCATTCTCTTGCTGAGTCCACTTTAAGCAAATGTCTAAGGGGGAAGAAAAGAAAAAAAAATGATGAAAGAAAGGGAGAAAGAAAGGATGAAGGAAAGAAAGAAAATGTCTCTCTGCTGCTTCAAGTCCAGTTTCCCTCAAACATTTACATATGTAATATTTATATACACTTATATATGTATGTTCAACCTGCATATTAGTGTATATTCTGTGAACACACGTTCTATGCAGCTTTCATACGAAAATGGAACAGAGGACTTCACTGGTGGCGCAGTGGTTAAGAATCCACCTTCCAATGCAGGGAACAATGATTCAATCCTTGATCAGAGAACTAAGTCCGCATACTGTGGGGCAATGAAGTGCCGCAATTACACAAGCCCACTCACCACAACAAAGACCCAGCATACCCCACTTCCCTAGAAAAAGGAACCAAAAGGAAAAAAGATACCAGAGTATTTAGGCTGATACATGCAAGTAATGGGCTTCCGAGGTAGCACAGCAGAACGAACCTGTCTGCAAGGCAGGAGCCACAGAAGACTCAGGTTCAATCCCTGGGTCGGGAAAACCCCCTGGAGGAGAGCATATCAACCCACTCTAGTATTCTTGCCTGGACAATTCCATGGACAGAGGAGCCTGGCAGGCTACAGTCTATGGGGTTGCAGAGTTGGAAATGACTGAGCATGTGTAAGCAAGTAATAGGCTCACTGGAGATTTTTTCCCCCTTAATCTAAACTCTTCTATACTTTCCAGTTTTGAACAGTGATAATGTACCGCTGTCATAACCAGTGAAAACAAAAACACTTCTGATGCTGCAAAAAGACAAAAAAGGAAAATTATGCATGAAAATGCAGGTCATATGTACTAAAAAGTTACTGGAGGTAAACTAGAGATTTGGCTCCTATTTTTGAGTGACCAAAGTAAGAAGGGAAATGGATTCAATTACCTGTCTCAAAGGGAAAGAAAAACTCTTCTTGACACACTCTTTCACACACCCAATCTTCCTGGACTGAAAAAAAAAAGATGGCTGCAAGGATTTCTCATGGAAGCCCCGGGTGGTGGGCAATGGAAATGGCACCTGTTACAAAGGTGATGGAGTCTCTTCCTCTCACTTCGGGGGCTCCTTTGACCACGACTTCCCAGACTGCCTTTCTTCACAATCTTCTAGAGGACAAATGTACAACCACACCAGGGTCTGTGAGAGCTTCAGTTCTGAGGACCTGCATGCTTGCCCAGGGGCAAGAAAGGTCAAGCACTTCTCTGAGAAGATATTAGGCTGGAAATGGTAGTTTATGGAAATCTGCGTTGTGTTAAATAATTTTTCCTTCTAGAATTTGAATGTGTTCTTCAATACAGATGCAAGTTGGGAAAGCCATTTTATGTATTAGGCATATTCTGTGTTTGGGTTATAATGTCATTGAAATCAGTTGGGGGGGGGGGGGGGCCGCAGCATTACCACCCTCCCCTACAGGCCTGGGCCCTCTCAACAGCCTCCAGGAGATTGTTAACTTAGCTCCTATTTGCATGACCTTTCACCTGGATGAGGACACTGGCCTCCAGGCTTCCCTCCCCCAGTCTCTCAGGTTTTCCTTCAGTCCTCCATCCCTTCCCCACCCTCTCTATCTGACAATCCCTTCTCTAACACACCTCCAGACTCATCCCTAGAACAGCTGGGTCTGTGGTCCCCACAACCCTTGACATCCTACTGGGAGACAGTGTGAGGCACTGTGTCTTCTGGAAAGACCCCAGGCTGGGAGTCACACACACCTGAGTTTTGGCATTCTTTTGTTTTTTGTGTTCTTTGTTTTGGCCACACCTCACAGCTTGTGGGATATCCAGTTCCCCAACCGAGGATCCAACCCGCACCTTCAGCAGCGAAAGCCCCAGAGTCCTAAGCACTGGATCTCCAGGGGATCCCCACATATGCCTGGGTTTTAATACAGCTCTGATCCTGTGTGGCCTAAGTGGACAAGCCATTTAACCCATCCTGGTCTCAGCACCCATATCTATGAGACAGGGGTAAAAAAAGCCAACAAATGCTCTGGTTCCTTTTTGTGAGGGTGAAAAAACACTGTTCTGGGAAGCCTGTAATCAGCGAGGTCACCTGCCGATTTCATGACCAGTTCACTCCTTAGCCGGTGAGCTCATAGAAGACAGCTCCGGCCTCCAGCCCAAGGCTGGCAACCTCTGGCTCGACAAGCCTGGACTGTGTGATTCCTGTAGTGCACGTGCACTTGTTAGGCATAAAAATGAAAAGCATTTGATACACATAAAATCTTGACTGGCTGCAGAACCACGAAAGGCAAAGATAAAATCTTATCTGCAGAAACAGAATCCACCAGCTTCTTATAGCCCAGGAACAGGCTTGCTGTTTTTTGGATAAATTTACCCCCCAGTTCATGACCTATTACACTAACTTCATGGAAAGAAGCCACAGAACAAAGACTTTCTGAAATAGAGAAAGCCTATGTGATACATTTTGTATTGCTAGAAGCATACAAAGATATAAAAATAGTGATGATTATGAGTGTTTAATTCTGAAAGAATTTGGAGTTCATAGCAACATAAGCTGTTTGCTTATATATGTGGGCAAAGATTTCATGTGCAAGTATAAGTGTTTGGCCTTTTTACTCTTCCTCCTCTCTTAATATATTACAGAGTTTCACATTAGTTGTGCCGGACATAACTCAGGGCTCCCTCAACCAAGCTGTTAGGGCAGGACTTAAAAGCAGCGTCGTCTTTCCTACTACCGTCTAGGCAGATGATTATGTGCAAGCGTTAGTCGCTCAGTCACATCTGACTCTTTGCAACCCCATGGACTGCAGCCTTCCAGGCTCCTCTGTCCATGGGATTCTCCAGGCAAAAACATTGGAGTGGGTTGCCATTTCCGTCTCGAGGGGATCTTCCTGACCCAGGGATCAAACCCAGGTCTCCTGCATTAGAGGCAGATTCTTTATTGTCTGAGACACCAGAGAAGCCCAGTTATAGACAACCACACCAAAGAGATGGGAACATAAAGGCTCTAAGTTGTGAAAGTGAAAGTGCTCAGTCGTGTCTGACTCTTTGTAACCCCTTGGACTGTAGCCTGCCAGGCTCCTCTGACTTGCTCAAAACTCAATTCATATTCAGTGCTTCTTGGCTTCATTGTCCTGCCAATCCCAGTTTCTCTTTAACCTCTTCCTTCATTCTTTCCCTTTTTTTGGCGGAGGGCGGTACTAATTTTTCTCTTACAATGGAACACAAGCTCTTTTGATGACAGAAAAGACCCAGTGGAGGCTAAGCCAGGTTCCGACACGTGGCAGGCACTTGAAAAACAAGACCCCTGGAGCCCACAGAATCTTCACAAGCCCAATTGAGGGCATAGGTAAAATACCTTATTTTTAAAAATCAGACATTTAAAGCTCTTTTCTTTTTTTTTACTTAGTAGGCCAATTCACCACCCTCTTCATGTTATAACAAATGTTTATACAGACTGAAGATGATTTGCTTAAAAACTGCTAACTAAAATAGATTTGCAACTTGCTTGTGGTGAACCCATTCACTTAAACTCATCAGTGTTAAAAATGAAAACTGAAGCAGATTTGCATGAGGTTGATAATTTCCCAGGCAGGTCTTGCCCTATAAATTGGACCCACTGTCAGCAGAAAACACATGCTATGCCAATGTTTAATCCTGTACCAGATGGCAAGAAGACTTGCCCAGGATTCACATAAAAATTTGAAAATTTTCCCCAATTAGAATTAAAATACAAATATGTAAAAGCTGGTTCACTTTCTCATTGTATTTCAGGGATAAATGCTGTCTATGTTTTAATTACATTAAACATGTGGGCAGTGTGTTCTGATTTAAATTTCAAGATCTAGGAAATGACACATCATATCTCACTCACATCTTGAATTTCTCTGAGTGGAGCCTTTTGTTGTGCTTTGTTTTTTTGCCAGTGATACTCGGCTCTTCCGACTGACACCAGAGATGGGTCTTAATCACGAGAACAAAGAGAGCTGGCAGGCACACTGATAATTCTCCCAGGTTCAGAAACATACACCCTCCAGATCGTTCCTCATGTGGTTTAGTGTCTCAGTCATGTCCAACGTTTTCGCGACCCCATGAACTGTAGCCCACCAGGCTCCACAGTCCGTGGGAATTCCCAAGCAAGAATTTTGGAGTGGGTTGCCATTTCCTTCTCCAGAGGATCTTCCCAACCCAGGAATCTCCTGCGTCTCCTGCACTGGCAGGCAGATTCTTTATCACAGAGCCACCCAAACCCAGGGAACAGTAGGAGTTGATCACCATGGAAGCCCCATAGCAATAGCAGCTCAAAGCCCACGTCTAAAGTAGCAACCCAATCTGAGTAGTGAAAGTGAAGTCGCTCAGTTGTGTCCGACTCTTTGCGCCGACCCCATGAACTGTAGCCTACCAGGCTCCTCTGTCCGTGGGATTTTCCAGGCAATGGTACTGGAGTGGATTGCCATTTCCTTCTCCAGGGGATCTTCCCAACCCAGGGATCGAACCCGGGTCTCCCGCATTGCAGACAGACGCTTCACCATCTGAGCCACCAGCAGTAAATTGTTCCCCTCTGTTTAACCCTATCAGTCTAGCTGGATAATAAGGACTTGTCTTTTGAATATATTGACAATTGGAAATAAAATGCTAGCTCTTCACCTGGCTGAAAAGACACACAGCTGATGTTTTATTTTCTTTCTAAAGCAACCAATCTCCCTCCCAAGTTGTCATCTTTCCTATTGTCAGCCCAACTGATGATTCTTCCTCCCAAAGCAGCTTTCATTACATTACAATTGGTTATAATTCTTTTTCTGTTCTGCCAAATTCCTAAACATCACCATCACTTGCTAGTCCAACGCATAAGAATAAAAGGTACAAAGAGGTAAAAGTCAAGCTGCAAATGTACCTTGCTGACACATCCATTAGAAAGCTATAAAAACTCTCTTACGCTATACAATAAAGGTGACTGTTCACATAACACAAGTGTGTTGGCTGAGAAAGCTCATTCTTCTTTGAAACCACAAGGAATTTACAGTTAAAAGGTTCCGGTTGGACTTTCACTTCGGCAGCTCATCAAACATAGCTGCAGTCTATGACACAGGAATAATAACCCATACATAAGTAGGGGATTTCTTTAGGATCCTCTAATAAAAGATGATACAAGACCAGAAGCATTATTTTGGAGCACGCTTCCGGTCTCTACCATTCACTTGCCAATTCAAAAAATGTCAGCGTTCTCTGGAATTCCGAGTGAACGACAGGGGCTGTATTTTTAACCAGCAGGCTCTAACCCTCTGCTTCCATCTCAGCGGTGCCAAGAAGCCTCCACTTGTTGAAATCAGCAGCGGTAGGAGCCGAAGCAGCATGGAAGGTCTTCGGGCACTTCCACGTCAGCCAGCCTCGGGCATCCATCTACACGAATCCGGCTTTTCCGAACCTGCTCCATCTGGACAGAGAGCTGAGTCAGTCCTGAAGTGCAGAGTGAGCCCACTTGAGGCTGTAATAATCATAGTTCCTTCCTGAAGGGGCTTATTTACCAGGGTTTATCCCTGGGGTGAGAAAGCCGGGGATACCATGAAGTCGCCACTTCTGGAGAAAGCCTCTTTGGGAAGCCCATGACTCACGGACATGACCCAGAGGTGTGACTCAGTAACCTCACTCCGGAGGGTGAGCTTTTGTGTGAGAGGCACCCCCTCATCCCCGCTGAGGTCCCCAGCGCCACATGACCGGAGCAGACCTGACTTCCTCTGTGCAAACTGAGCCAACTCTTGCTTCACCTCACTTTTCCTATTCCCAAAAAAAAGCGAGAAGAAAAAGGACTGTGCTTCTGTTTGCTTGTCTGCCTCTGGCCAAGCGCCCTAGAAGTTATCAACACTGTTGTTGTTTTTTTTTCCCTTCGTTTTTCATGTCAGGATCAATAATGGTATTAAAAGATTTATAAACCACATTGTTTCCTGTGTTGAAGCTGAACAACCATGTAAGAGTTTATTTTACCAGGTTTTATTATTTCCAGGCATCAAGTATAAAATAGGTGCTCGGTACCTATTTTCCCACTTTTTCACAAACAAAAATAGGGGATAGTAATGAGGAAACGTGAAGATGAGGATCTTAATGAATGGTGAATTATAAAATTATCAAAGGAAGTGAAAGGCATTCATCCATTCAGTCACTCAACAGACTGTATTTACCCCAGGACAGTATGTTCCATGAGGATGCAGCCCCAAAAGCAGTTCTGGCAAATGTGGAGTGTGGTGAAAATTACCGCTGCAAATCCTTTAAATGGGCCATAATGTACAGTGTGCTAAGCTCTGTGTATATTATGAGGTCTTTCAGTAAGTCCAACACAGCCAGATCTTTCCAGGGTTAGGACATGGTACAATTTCTACAGCCAAGCTCCAGATGAAGTGATGGGTTGGGATTTCCTAGGCGTGTAGAATTGAATTCATGCCACTTAAATAGACATATGATCCTGAATGCTTGCCGTGTCCTCTCCTCCCCGGAAGGACATAACAGAAGACGCAGCGTGGGACCTGGAAGCCGGCAATCAGGTGGGCAGTGGCCACGAAATAAAGGGTGGTGTGGAGGATAACAAAGCCCACAGCCTATTTTCACTGTTGCTATAAGAGGTCCAGAGCCTGACACCCTATCTCAATAGCTGCATGTTAGATACGCTCCAGTATCGACAGCATCTGACATCTGGGAAGCAGCTTTAACCTCTCCATCAGTTTTTAAAAGAAAAAATTTTTAAGCTACCAAGCTACTTTGAGTGCTCAAATACTTTGAAAATTGTTTTTCCAGGCTCCCCATGCCCAACACATGTTTCAACGTGTTGTTTTTCCAGTTGTTCTTAAATGGGACATTGACACGCTGCTTGTGCCAGTGGGCCAAAATGAACTAAATGTCACTTGTCCAAGGGAAATAGGGCAAAACCTCCAAAAAAACCAAGAACTCTCTTGGGTTAGTCCAGTCTCTCCTCTATTCATGTGGGGAGAGCCAATTCCTTTGGTTTGTTGTTGTTCTTGTGTTTAATTCCGGGAAGAGGATGGGCCACCCTGGTCTTCAGCCACTTCATGCACATGTCTGAATGACAGGACACAGGGAACTAGAGAAGAGACTGGCATGGGCCCCAGCCCCGGTCTGGAGAAAGACTGGAGGTGCTTCTCGGAGCCAGCATCCCATGTCGCAAGAAACAGTTTGGAGGAGCAAAGCCAAAAGGAGGGGAGAAACACGGGAGGCCGTGAAGGTGATCACCAGGCAGCACTGCTTCTGTTTCCTGTAAACCCAGCCCAAAGCGTCTCTTTACGTGTATTTCTTTGCATCTTGGGTTGAAAGCATCACCCAAATGAGGCAGTACTGCAGTGGTTTTGAGCTCTGCAGTTAGCCAGTTAAGAGACCATGGAAATTTTACGCAGCGTCTCCCAGCCTCAGTTTCTTCCACTGTGAAACAGGCAGAAGAACATGCTTTCATGCCTGAGGCTGTTTTAGATATTTCATCCCATAACAAAACACCCACACAGTGCCAGACACACCCATGACACTCTATAAATACTAATTCCACTTCTTTCTCTCATGAAAATCTATCCCAACTTCTTACAAAGATCTGAGGAATTCAGATGCAAAATTGTTGGCAAACACCCTACGGTACAGTGAAAATGGGGAAAAATAAGAATGGACATTAATTCACTGCAAAAGCTACAGATTTATATGATTTCACATAAAGCAGCTAACTAACCATTGATCTTGAGACAAAAACATTCTCAAAACACAAAAGAACAAGCAAACCACCAGCCTTTCAGTGGCTCCTTCACTACCACACCTCCCTTCACCCTACATTCTAATAATAGCAACTCTCAGATCCAGTGTAAGAAAAGGTCAGAGCTGAGATTCCTCTAACCCTTTGTTAGGCACTTTTAATGGTGATGAGCATCCCATGTCAGCCCAAGACTTCCAGTCTCATGTATAAAGTAGTAAGGACTTCAGCTTGAAGTGAAAAGCGTAAGACAATACTAGAAAGAGAGTACCTAATGGTTTTCCCTCCTTCCTAACAGAAATGCTCAAGAAGTTTTACCTGAATGAAGTTCTTTAAATCAATTACAGGGTGAAAATAGTTCACTCCCATAGTTTACCCCAAAATTTTGTAGGGGCACAGATTAGGTACAGAAACACAACAAGATTGGAAACTTCTGTGAATCAACAAAATGGAAAAACAAATTAGCTTAAAAAGTACTATAGTTTTATACAAAACATGTTAATGCAAAACAAAAGAGTTAGTTTTGTACCCACGGGTGTATGTTAATCAAAAATATACTACTGTTGGGAATTCCCTGGCGGTCCAACGGTTAGGAGTCTGCCTTTCCACTGCTGAGCGAGCACCTGAGTTCAATCCCTGGTGGGGGAACTAAAATCCCATAAACCAGACGGTGCAGCCAAAATATATATACACACACACATACATATATTTAACAAAGAACAGAAAATATATTTTTTCAATTTTTTATGACTTATTAACCCATCAAAACCCCAGTGTTCTTCACTAACATATTATAGCTAGCGTTACTTCTCATAGTAAAAAACATCTATTTAGGTGTATGCACTTTTAATTTTGATGTGATTTTTAAACTTATAGGAAATGGTGTAGCAGAGATCAAACATTTTTATATCTTAACACCGACATGGGCTGAGTGAGCAGCTTCTTGGTTGTGCCTTTTTAATTGGTTGGCAGGAAAAGTTTTCAAACTGGGTTCGCTTGTTAATTGAATCTCCAAATAAGCGTTCTTAAAAGTGGAGGAAACATGTGTGAATAACATTTGAATTCTCAGGCCAACATCCTTCCAATTTTTGGAAGGAATACTCTTACTTGTACAGACCTTGATTTGAAGAAAAAATTGTTATCAGAAACCCCCACATCAACTCTCTCCAGAATGTATGATTTAAAAAAAGATAAAAACACAGCTTCAGGAAAAAGTTTTAAAATGCCCTTAAAATAGTCACCAAAGAACTCATAGCCTCATTGAGGGTCACTCTTGCATATTACTAAACTTAATTGGTAACCTCTTTCTGGAGAGTAGTTTGTTAACACATTACAAAATCCTTGAAAAATCTTTGAATTAGAAACTCCTCCATGAAACACATACCAAGGAAACAGAAAGATACGGCTGAGATGGCCAGCTGCTTCTGAATATCTACGCGCCCTCTCTTCTGGATGCAAGGTGTGGCCAACAGACTAAGTTCGAGACAATAAACAGAATGCTGTGTGAAATTCTACGGAAGATCTTTAAATGGAAGGGATAAACAGTCTTTTCTGCTTTCCACCTTCTTTATTCCAGCTTGGAAAGTAGATGTTATGACCAGAGCTACAGCAACACTTTTAAATCATGAGGAACGAAAGCTACTCAGTAAGAACAAGACAATGGAAAAGAGACAAGTGCATGCAGAACCTCCACATCAGCCCTTGATCATCTTAATTTAATGTCAATCTTATTTCACGGCCCTGTTAATTACAAACATAATTCCAAACCAATAAACAAGTGTGCAAAATGTATGTGCAAGGATGTCTGCTGCAGTTTTATTTATGTCTCAAATGTGTTAAATGGTTCAGTAAATTATGGGTCAGCCAGACCACGGAAGACTGAACAGACATTACACATGACAAGGATCTCTACTTGTTAAATAGAAAGTGAACATAATGCTATTTTGGTTAATATCCAAACATATGAATAAGAGGAAAGTAGGCTTTAGTCATATCTTTAGATTTCTTGATATTTTCTCCACGTTGTACAATAAGCATTCCTTTCCGATCAGAAAAAAAAAAAAGGAGAGAAAGAATGAGAAAAGCTATCCTCCTCTGCTCTGCTCCAAGTAAACTCACTTCCTGCTGAAAAAAACAACATTGCATTCCACATTCGAACTTAACACTGCTAATTACAGCCTCCAAGAAAAAGCCCAGAGCTTACTGAACCTCTTGCAGCTGAACCTCTTGCCAGTCCCTTAGCTGTGAGCTGGAAAAGGCACCATCCCAACACCCCCGAGTGCTCAGCCTAAAGGTGCCGGGGAGCTGGGAGGGGCACGCAGCGGGGTGCGGGGAGCAGGAGAAGGGATAAAGAGGATCAGGGGAAATTCTATAATTAAGCGATATTTCATGGCTGCCTCTGGCAGCTGTGTGAGCAGGCCGCGGGACAGTGAACCAGGCGTCAACAGACTGAGCGGCTCTGTCCTCCGGCAGATCAAGCGAGGCCTGTCACCTGGAGCACTGTCTCCACTTCACAGGACCATCGGAGGCATCTCACATCCAGCACCTGTCTGCTCTGGAGACGCCCAGCTGCGGGCCGTTCTTGCTGTCATCTGCCTAATCCAGAAGGGAGAGGCATTTACTGTCTCCTGAAAGATTATGTGCACCTTTGATTCTCTTCTCATGAAAGAGAAGGCATGCCTCGTGCTCCTGTGTTTGTTTTCTTCTCACGCCTCCTGACTTCTTTTCTTATTAAAGGAACAAAACTACCCTTGCAGCTGTATTTTTTCATTTTTTAACCCCCACGTTAATTACATAGTCATTCCAAATAATGGTTTAAATTTAGTCTGATGACCAACCACAAGCCTCTTTCTCCTCCCACTCCAAGGCACACATCCTGCCTTCAGAACTGCGAAGCCGTTCCCACTGAGTTGGAGAGGAACTCGGTGTAAAGAAAGAAGCAGGATAAAGATCATAACAACGGTTAAAGGAAATGATATTCTCTCTACAGGACACATTTAGATTTTTCCTTTCCATGAGACTTTTTTTTTTAAAGGATGTTGAATTGAAGAAGACTTTAAATAAGCTTTTAAGTTCTCAGTAGTTCCAATATTGGATCTAGTGTGGAAGACCCACAGCAGATACTCAAAAATTACTCATGAAATAAATGACTTTAAAAAGCAAGAAGGGGAAAAATGTATTTAATGAGCTTCCTTTGACAAAATATTTTGTTTCTCAGTGACTGTATCAAACATATCACCCATAACTTATGTACCCTTATCTATCAAGTGTTCAAAAAACTCACCCAGGAAAATTTGTTCTTTACTGGTCCCTGGAAGGACATGAAGCCTAGAGGATGCTGTAACATCCTCCAAAACAAATGAAAGCATTATTAATTTATTCTAGTTTGATTCAGCAAACTGGTCAACTGAACCACTGCCAAGCGGGGCTCACCACGGGCCCCGAGAGTGCACCCCCCGGACACACTGTAGACACTCGGTAAAGGCTTCTGTTGCTCCTGTTGCTGCTGCTGGGGTTTTGGCCACCCCGCAGGGCTTGCGGGATCTCAGTTCCCCAACCAGGGATTGAACCTGGGCCACAGCAGCGAAAGCACTGACTCCTAACCACTAGATCGCCAGGGTATGCCGTGCTTAGTCACTTCAGTTCTATCTGATTCTCTGCGACCCCATGGACTGTAGGCCATGGAGTTTCCCAGGCAAGAATACTGGAGTGGGTTGACCTTCCCAACCCAGGGATCCAACCTGAGTCTCTTGCGTCTCCTGCACTGGCAGACAGATTCTTCACCACTAGCACCACCCTTATGTACACAGACTGCCAGGGAAGTTCCAATAAATAAACGTTTGTCAAATGAATGAATGAGTGAACATACGAATGAAGTTAATAGTGACACTCATTAACAGTGACAGTCATGATAATAATGACTATTAGTCATACATCACAATATTCACAGTAATGATGGTAATAATAATGTCTAACAGCAGCAGTTGACATGTACATAGCACTTCAACACTCCCAAAATTACCTTAATCGGACTCTCACATAGCAGACTTACTAACCTTCATTTTTAACATCCAGAAATTGAGTTGGGAAAAGTTAAATGACTTAATAAATTTCCTGATGTCCTATGTGACACATCTGAGAGCCCAATCTTATTCAAGAGTTGGGTCTTGGGCTTTTTTTTCCATAATGTGACACTGCCTTGTGAACCCAAAGAGACTGATGCAAATAATCTGGACCTTTAGGAAGGAAGGGGAAGAGGGTACAGACAGGTGGTGCTGCTGACAGCCTGACTTTGTCCCAGAACAACATCACCTACAGGCTCGGTCCCTCGGAGGAACGGGCCCCACAAGACAGACTCTCCCCTCATCATCTTGCTTCAACAGTCCCACCTTGTGGGACTTCCCAGGCGGCTTAGTGGTAAAGAACCCACCTGTACTCTGGAGACACAGGTTCAGTCCTTGGATCAGAAAGATCACCTGGAGGAGGAAATGGCAACCCACTGCAATATTCTTACCTGGGAAATCCCATGAAGAGAAGACCCTGGGGTCAGGGGGAGGGGGGTCTTCTACAGTCTATGGGGTCGCAGAGCCAGCCATGACTGAGCACACACCAATCATCCCTCCTCATCCCTCCTGAACCACTGAGTCATGGAGTGTGTGCACTTGCCTACAAAGTTGACCTTTTAACTGGCCTGGTTTTAATCAGGCCCATCCGGTCAAGAAAAAGGACTCCCGTGACAGTAAAACAAATCAGCCCCATGTGATCCTGTAGTTGATGTTAGGGAGGAAGGAGAGGAAGAAAGACAAATACTACTTTAAAAAAGTAAACCAAATACAAAGCCAGACTCTCTGCTGTGACTTAAAAGGAAGAGGTAAAAAGACTCTGAAGATGGATTTGGAGACGCAACGGTCGCAACCGAGCATGGCTCTCAAGAGCAGGGCTCCCAGCCAGAACTGGGGTCCCGCCTCCTGGAAAGTTGCTTCCTTCAGAAACTCGGACAATAACAGCTTCAGCCTGACTTGTCTTTGGTCTTTATTAATGCTGATTACTAGGGAAAATATTCAAATATTGATGTTTTTGATGTTTGATAAATGTGTTCATTTATAATTCTATAAATGTTAGGTTATTAACTTTTGTAATTGACTATAATTGGCGTCCCAGGTGGTTCAATGGTACAGAATCTGCCTGGAAATGCAGGAAACACAGGAGACCCAGGTTCAATGCCTGGGTTGGGAAGATACCCTGGAGTAGAAATGGCAACCCACTCCAGGATTCTTGCCTGAAAAATTCCATGGACAGAGGAGAGGAGTCTAGCGGGCTACAGTCCATGGGGGCACAAAGAGTCCGACACAACTGAATGACTGAGCACACACACACATAACTGTAATTACTTAGGTGTAGATTAATCTTTCCTACTTATTTTTTTAATGGGAAAAAAGAAGTATTAGAGATAATTCTAAGCTACTTTTCCTAAGCTACTCCCTTTAAGCTTTTTATGATATTTACATTTTTAACATTTACACAAAGTACATTTTTGTAATGTGCTCTGAAATGAAAACAGCTATATTAGAAGAAACAGCTAAGAACGGATAGGATCTGGATTCATTTTAAATGACTTTTTGAGAAAAGGGTCACATTTGCATACTCAGACATATAATTTTAATACAAAGTGCAAGAATATGTGCACATATTAATTATCACATGCTGTCTATGTGAGAAAAGAGAAGTCTGTTATTACACTGAAATGAAATCAAGAGGAAAATGACAGAAATGTGGCTTTATATGACTATCTAAATAAACTACCTGTATTTTCTTATTTTGCTCCAAAATGTTCCTCGAACAAATTTTTGTCAATATGGTCCTACAAGGGTTTCCCTGGTCTCTCAGACAGTCACGTGTCCACCTGCGATGCAGGAGACCCAGATCTGATCCCTGCGTCGGGAAGATCCCCTGGATGGCAGGGGGATGGCAACCCACTCCAATACTCTTGCCTGGAAAATCCCATGGACAGAGGAGGCTGGTAGGCTACAGTCCATGGGGTCGCAAAGAGTAGGAGTGAGCGATTTCACTTTCTTTCTTTAGTCCTACAAACGGAAGATAAAATAAGCCAGGTTGAGCTTTGGTCTGGAAAATTCCCATAGTCCTGGTAACAACTATTTTGACAAAAAGGTGAAAATGAAAGTGTGCCGTGAGGTGGGGGGACCGGAGGTAGTTAACACTAAGTCCTTCTGTACGGAAAGACATTTCTGAGTCTGCCAACAGCCTCACTTCACAGAGGTGCCTCATCTGATATTCAACCTAAAGCAAATCTACTTCTCAGGTGACAAAAGCTTTTGGGCTCCGCCATACTGGCTATGAGGAGATGCATTTACAGGCATGTAACCTCAAGTACATTCTGTGGGATTTAAGTACTAGAATATAATCCCCCAAACCAGCACCCCAAAAAAGTGCTGTTATCAAATAAATTTGGGAAACACTGAATGCTACATTTCCCTCCTAAATTGCACTATTACAAAAAGCTCTGTGTTTGAATTAGCTTAACCTAACATTTATTTCAGGTGTGATCTTTTCTTTCACTTTATTAGTATGTTTTGGAATATATTTTGGACTTCCCAAGTGGCGCTAATGGTAAAGAACTCGCCTGCCGATGTAGGAGATGTGGGACGAAGGTTCCATCCCCAGGTCGGGAAGATCCCCGGGAGGAGGGCATGGCAACCCACTCCAGTATTCTTGCCTGGAGAATCCCACAGACAGTGAAGCCTGGTGGGCTATAGTCCATAGGGTCCCAAAGGGTCAGATGTGACTGAAGCAACTTAGCATGCACTCATGCAGGCAGAATACATTTTAGGAATCAGAATATACCATTTGTGGTATTTATTCCAAGCACAGCATCAGACTCAGTTCAGCGTCACTGCCTGAACACACAATGTTCTTCAGACGCGAAAATGAAAGAAAGAGAGAGTGTTAGTTGCTCAGTTGTGTCCGACCCTGCAAACCCATAGACTATAGCCCACGAGGCTCTGTCCCAGGATTCTCAGGCAAGGATACTGCAGCGGGTTGCGTGCCCGCCCATACTTCAGCCATTATAGCACTATTTTTATACCCAACTGACCGGAGTTAAAAAACAGGCAGCTCGCATCCCGAATCAGTGGGCAAATGTGAATGTAATGCTATGAAGCTGTAATACCAAAGCAACCTGATGACAGAATTTATCCAAAGCATAATTGGTATAAAGATTATAGGGCTGGAGAGAGATCGTGAGAGACATAAATGGGCATGTATATGTATATTATGATTTCAAGCTATTTCATGTTTGTTATATACATTATTTATGAAAGCTGGAAATTAAACTTGTGTTTTTAAAGAGTTAACTGAATTTTTGCACCCAGAAGCTTTTAGCTTTCTTCCTTACTTCAAAATCAAGAGCTTGTAAGAGTCTGTCTATTCTTAGTGTGACTTCAAAATGTAGCTTCCTTGGTTCGGGGGTCACAGCTGCTGCAAACCACTCTGGGTGGCTCCGCTCCATCCCCTTGAAACAACTGGTGGGAACCCAGCACTTAGGCCATCAACCCAGCTGTTCAATCTCACCTTCTAATTTTAGCAAGTCACTTTGCAACTAATGTCACTAGGGCATGTCACATTGAAAACCACACCAGAGAAGGTTGATTCCTATCTGCTCCCCGCCCCCACCCCCTAAAAAATTAAAAAGAAAAACAAAACTCCAGGCACACAGAGCAAAGTCACCCACAGATACCTACAACAATACCACCCAGAGGCACATTGCAGGACCCTCGCGACCCAATTTACATGGGGCATACTGGCGATCTAGTATTCTTGCCTGGAGAATTCCATGGACAGAGGAGCCTGGCAGGCTACAAGTCCACAGGATCGCAAAGATTCGGACACGGCTCAGCAATTAACACCACCACCACCACTGGGGCTCTAGGAAGGCTTCTCTGGACTCTACAAGTGGGATTCCATCTCCCTGCCTAGTTCAGCCCACTAGCTGGTTACCTATTAGCAGCTGCAGAGCCCAACAGCCTGAAAGTTCATGAAAACCAACCTTGGGTCAAGAGACTTACACATACACTGTGCGGCCTGCCTTCTTACTAGAATGCAGGATGCATGCTTTTCCACACTGTTAATGTACCATAAAATTGTCATGAAGCCTTCATAATGTAATTACTTGCACCGAACTGATTATACATGCCCCCAGCCTCGTTTTATTTCCTCTTTTTTTTCCAACTGCATGCTCAATGCAATTACTTGTCCCAAAGCCAAGCAACTTCAGAATTATCTGACTATTTATTATCCTTTGCGAGTTACTAATTAAAATAATTTCCTTCCATGAAAAATAGTTGCTCTTTTCCTGAATTCACTTCGGGATGCTCATCACTGAGGAGAACTCCAGGAATGCCTTGCTAAGCTCCCCTATAATTGACTGCCTCCATTGTTAACATATGCGTGGACTTAAAAAACATTAAATGACTTACCCAAATGGAAACAAAATGCCCTTTGAGTTCCATTGATAACTTAACCTTTAGCGTTTTGGATTAAATCCCACTTCTCGGGAAGCAGGGAAAGCCTCTGAAAGAAACCATTA
Organism: Odocoileus virginianus; assembly: GCF_023699985.2. Taxonomy (NCBI): domain Eukaryota; kingdom Metazoa; phylum Chordata; class Mammalia; order Artiodactyla; family Cervidae; genus Odocoileus; species Odocoileus virginianus. The sequence continues at coordinate 57,470,222 of NC_069677.1, read as the reverse complement.
TGTAAAACATTGTTGTGGGAATTATTCTGTGTGAAAATATACACAGCATATCATTTACAATGTCTTTGAAGGTGGGTTTTCATAATTCCAAACTAAAACATACATATCTTTTATGGCTTCTCTAGTTTGTGCTCGCTCTTTTAGGAAACTAGAAGTAATTTTGAGCAGACTAATGAACCCATCACACCAGACATCCAAGCGTGATCCCCTTGGGGACTGTGAGGGTCTAGAAGAGGGCAGATGGGGTACTTCTAGGTGCTAGGAAAGTCTTATTTCTTGAAAGCTGCTTGTGTGGGTGTGTCCAATTTGTGAAAATTCAACAGGCAACATACTTGAGATCGGTGTACTTTTCTATAAAAATTATAGTACATTTTTAAGGTAATTAAAGAGAAATGTCATTTTTAAAATTATTTCCATTTTAAAAAACAATTTCTATAAAAGAAAAAAGATGTGGCTGGCATCTAGCAGAAACATAAACATTAACCTTGAGTGTTTACCAGGAACAGCATTAAAGCTAGTCTACTTTTCTACTTTGTTTTTTTCTAAATGGTGCAAAATATTTCCTTTGAACAAACCACTGTAAAAAAACAAAAACAAAGAAAAATCTGAAGCAATTGGGAAAGTCTGAGTAAGCACTGGGAATTAGGTGATATTAAGAAAGTATTGTTTGTATCTTGATTTCATGCAATAAGGAATACACAAACTGTGCTCGCTTCGGCAGCACATATACTAAAATTGAAATGATACAGAGAAGATTAGCATGGCCCCTGGGCAAGGATAACACGCAAATTCGTGAAGCGTTCCATATTTTTCAAAAAAAGAGAAAAATAAAAAAAGGAATACACAAACTCACTTAAGTATTTTTGTCAAAATTTTCAACCTAATGTCATCCTAAGAAACCCAAGTGGAACACTAGTCTAAAAAAATTTTTAAACTTAATATTGTGAAAAAGAAACAAAATGGTAAAGGGGAGAGGAGCACTTTTCTGAATCAAAACAGAGGCATGAAACTATAGCATGGAATATGTGAACACACACAGTGGCAGAAGATATTGTGCAATTGGGAGAATTTGAACAAGGGCTATATATTAAGTTATATTATTTAACAAAGGCTAATTTTCTTGGGTAATCATGGTATTTGCTATTGTGCAAAAGAATGTCCTTACTCTTAGGAGCTGCATACTTAAGTATACAAGGGTGAAACCATGGTTTAGTGAAAAAAGAAAACACACCAAGAGACGTGTGGTGAAACATTCAGAATTGCTGAATTCAAATGAAGAGTGCACTCTTCAGTATTTCTCTGGGTTTGAAAATATTCAGAAAAAAAATTTTTTTAAATCATTGTTAATTTCTTTAGGTCTGAAAACGACAATTTTGTTATGCAGGAATATGTCTTTAATTTTTAGAGATAACTACTCAAGCATTTAGAGTTAAAATACATCTATTATTTGCTTAAAAATACTTCCATTAAAGAATAGGATGCAAATATGGCAAATGTTAACCATTTTTAAATCTAGGTAAGGGGTTTATATAAATATTATAAATAGTCATTGTACTTCATGCATGTTTGAAGTTTTATATACAAAAATGTCAAAAACTGCAAGCTTTGTAGTATTTCTTCATTCTCTCTCTCTTTTTTGCTTTTTGCGGGGGCCACACCGTGGGGCATGCAAGGTCTTAGTTCCCTGACCAGGGATCAAACCCGTGCTCCCTGCAGTGGAAGCTCGGAATTTTAACCATGGACTACCAGGCGAGCCCCCTTTTCCTCTCTTTACCAATAAAAATCTTGCCAACTTTTTCTGGTCTCAAGTTATCAAAATAAATTCCAGTAGAATACCCCCCAGTTAACTGTCAAAGTTCTGCATGGACTGCCAGAGCTTGGAGAGACGCCGTGAGTCCAGCGCACCCAGAATTCCGTTTGTAGGCGGACTGCACACTTCCCTCTCGGCTTGTAACAGGGGAGGGGGTGGTAAATGTGCTCAGAAAGTCCTGAAGCCTGCTCTGAGGCCTCCGTGTTGTCTGGCCATCCTCCACGGACGAGCCCTCTCAGACACAGAAGGCGAGGGCCTTCGGGCATGCCCCTCTCCCCGGGACCATTCCGCACTGGGGAGTTGGCTCTGCCCCCAAAGCCCTTGCCGGAACCCAGGCAGGCCCTGGCACCAGAGCCGTCGCAGGACGACCGCGCTGTCCCCCGCTGCTGAGTCAGCGCACGGACTCAGGAGCGCGGAGCCCCTCACCGCGGCCGCCCGCCCGAGCGAGGCGCTGCGGATCTCAGTCCGCCCGGAGACCGCTCGGCCGCAGCGGGCCCTTGGCCGGACCCGCCCGCACGCGAGCGTCCTCTGCTGCTGGGGCGACAGAGGGCAAAAGGCCCGAGAGCGGCACCCATCCCTCCACCTCAGTCTCTGCAGGCCACACTGCACAACAGGCAAGCGTGCAGGTGGAGGAGTCTCAAAAAACGTGGGTTCGAAGGCCACACCTGCCTCTCACTGGCTACGAGACCCTGGACAAGTTACCCAGCCTCTCTCTAATGCTCAACTTCTTTATCTGTAAAATGGTATCACAAGTAGAGCCTGCCCAACAGGTGGAGGGGGTGGGGGGAATGGGGAAGGTGTCAAAAAGTGCAACCTTCAGTTAAAAGGTAAGGTTTGGCGATATAATAATGTACAGCAGGACTACAGTTAACGATACTGTATTGTGTATTTGTAAGTTGCTTAGAGAGTAGATCTTAAAAGTTCTCATCACAAGAAAAAAATCTGTAACTATGTGAGGTGATGGGTGTTATATTCATCATTTTGCAATATATTAATACGTTGGTGGTGGTGTTCAGTTGCTAAGTTGTGTCCAACTCTTTCTGACCCCATGGACTGCAATATTTTGCAATACACACATACCAAATCATTATGTTGTGCATGTTAAACTCTGGGCATGTGACTTAATCACTCTGTACCTCAGTTTCCCACCAACAGCTATGGCATAAAAAGACCTTCAAACAGAGCCTGGCAGGTAAAAAGCCATCAATCAGCATTACCTACCATTTTATTATTAGGACTAAAGCACCCACCCCACAGATTTATCTTGAAATTAAAGTTACTAAAGCAGAGAAAGCTCTTAGCATTGTGCCCAGCACATCATAATTGCCTGTAAATGTCTGCTGTGTGTCTGCAGACAAAAATGGCAGAAAAGAGGTGTTGCAGGCATCGAGCAGGTGGAGACCAGGGTCGCGGCTCCACGGCCGATGGTGCCTGCGGGGTATGTGGCAGCCTGGATGGGAGGGGAGTTTGGGGGAGGATGGATTCATGCATCTGTATGGTTGGGTCCCTCTTCTGTCCACCTGAGACTATTACAATATCGTTAATGGGCCACACTCCAAAAAGTTTAATAAAAAGAAAAAACTACAGGGCATCACATGCTGATAGGGCTGAAGCTGATAAACTGCTACAGAAAAAAAAATACAGTTTGTGGTGGGGAGGGCATTCACAGAATGGAGGGGAAAAAAGTGTTTGCTGTTATTACTGGACTTCACAGTGGTTCTGTTAAGTAAGCAGTGCCAGTATTGGCGCTTTGCAGATGAGGAAACAGGATGAAAAAGACGCAGTGACCTTCCCTTTGTTACATGCGGACTGACAACAGTGACTGCCATTCCATCTTACTTCCTAAAATTCTCCACGCCTCAAGGATCCAGTAGGGAGGAGAAAAAAAAAACCCACTAAAATAGCATTTGAAGATATACTCATGAACATTAGCCTACGCATTCTGAAGCTAAGATTAAGACAAAAACTAGTAAGTGATGGAAACAATTGTAGACTGCCCTGAGAAAGATGCTGGGAGTTGAAGCAACCCTGGACACAGGTGGACTTAACTTTGTGCCACAGAAAGCTCCTGCTGAAATCCTTTTTTGTTTGGTTTATTTTAATCACATTTTAAATGCAGAGAGAGCTCCCTTTGAAAAATAATTCTGCTACAAATCTTTCTGGAAAGTCAGTGATTTTTTTTTTTTCTAAAGAATTGACCTCCCACCCACTCTATCAAGTTATTATAGATACAGATTTTTCTGTACCTGTTTAAAATTATCAGCACCTGTATTCAAGAGAGTGCATGCCTTCACATGGGTGTTGGCCCATCTCAAGTAGAGTGATGACCCCTAAACATGTGACAGTACTGAACACAGGTGATGGGCTTTGATCTGTACACACAGTGGACCAGAAGAAGCCACAAAGGCAGATTCTCCCACCAGATGCTTTGCATCATCTCTGTTTCTCAGCAGCACATTAGCTTAGATCTTACAAGGCAAAACTCACGGCACAATGCCAAAGTCAGGAACACAAGTGAGAGTACCTTCTTGACACTATGAGTACTAGTTACCACCCAGCTGTTGGCCTCCTACAGAATCTCAGCAATCTTCCTTGCATGGTTATCTCATTTAATACAACAATTCTGCAAAGAGAGATTATCCCCATTTTATGAATGAGGAACTGAGGTTCAAAAAGTTTATGTTCTGAGACTTGCCTGAAGCCCCAGAGCTCATAAATCATGTAGGAATCTGGACCCAGGCCTGCTTGGCATCAACGCCAAGCACTCTTGAAATTTTCTGTAATCTTCTTAGTGTCCCTCAGAGGAGAAAAGAAGATTCTCAGAATCTTAAGAATCTGAATCCAAAATTAAAAGAAAATAAATATTTTAAAGAATTAAGCCCAGTAGAGTCCAAGAATTCCCCCATGGGCTCTGCACAGAGCAAGCCATCACTTTCTAAACAAACGCAGGCTGCTGGGTGCCCCCCCCACCCCTGAGTCTGGCACCTCCTGCTTGGTTCGAAGAGGCCACAGTGGTAACCATGGTCTCTGGTCCCCTACTATCTGTCCTGGGTTGGCACACGACTCCAAGATTAACTTTTATGAGTCCAGTCACAGCTGGGGAAGTTGATGTGGTATTAAAAGAGAACCAGAGGGAAACAGAGCAGGTGGGGGTGAAGAAAAATCAAAAGGGGGTAAGAACTAGCACTCCCCTCCCACTAGAGAATGTGAGTCCGTTGCTGGGCAACAACGAGAAGAAAAGCAGTTGACAGCCAGCCTAGCATCTGCAGTTGGGCTTCAGTTCAAGAAAAGGAACACTTGCTTTTAGCTTCTGCCTCTATGCTACAGAGCTGCACTTATACATTTATGTTTTCCACATTTTTATCCATTTTCACCTTCCAATTGGCAGACTTTCTTTCCAAACCTCTTCAAGGAGATATAAAACTCAACTGATGGAGAAGACTTCTAAGAGTAGCATCATTCAGGATTTTTTTTTTTAGCAAAATAAATATAGGTGGTGTTTTTAACCACTATAACTTGCAGTGGCGGGTATAACCAATCAGCGTGCGTGGAGGGGGGAAGGCTTCGTGACACTTTTGATCGTACTGTCCCCACAGTTTCACACACTCAAGAAGCTGGCTTACTCATCTGGAGCAACATGGATGGACGTAGCGATTATCATACTAAGTGACGTAAGTCAGACAGAGAAAGACAAGTGTCCTATGATACCACTTATATGTGGAATCTAAAAAGTAACAATGATATAAATGAACTCACAAAACAGAAACAGACGCATAGACATAGAAAACAAACATGTTACCAAAAGGGAACGTGGGGGAGGGACAAATGAGCTTGGGATTAACATATACACACTACTGTATGTAACATAAACAAGGACTTACTCGACAGCACAGGAAGCGATATGTAATATTTTGTAATAACATAATGGAAAGGAATCTGAAAAAGAATATGTTTAACTGAGTCACTTTACAGTATACCTGAAACTAATACAACACTGTAAACCGACTATACTTCAGTCTTAAAAAAAAAGTTGGCTTACTTGTTTAGATTTTTTTAATTTGACAAAAATGAGTAAACTTTTGGTAAATTTCTTGCTCTTTTAGTGACAGAAGCATCAAAACCTGGGTCTTAGCATTTTTATATTTAAAATCCTATTTTATGTTTCAGTCCTCAGGAGAAAAATACATTTAAACAGACTTTTCCATAAGGACTAACAGCTACACATCCAAATGCAGTTCACAGTGTTATTTTCAAAAAAGAGCCTTGCAAGGATGTTTCAAATATACACATCACCATGCCCCATGCCCATCAAGCTTTGTATAACGATGTAAATAGACTGACAAGTAAAACATTAGGATTCTTTAATACTCATCCAGATTCTATCAGGGTCACTGATTATAACACCATAAATCATAAGCATCTACTACACTGTGTAAGTACTGTAACTTTCCCCAACAGAACCCCCGTGTTCCTCAAGCTCTTTGTGCTATGTAAAGCTCACAAGTAGACCACAGAGAAGACCAGATGTACAGGTATCTTTAAGGCAGCCCCACCCTACTAAATAAATGGTTTTACTACTAATAGTATCCAGCAACACATATACATTCATCACATATTAGAAGGTCTGCGCTTCTGAAAAGCTGTTATCAAATAGATTTTTTAAAATCAAAGCCCCTTTTCTCTCTCACTTACATATGATCAGCGCTTACTCCTAGGACACAAAAACGTACATTCCATGCACACCTTGGATATTCAGAAATGGAAAAAAACACCTGAGACCATATAATCTAGCTTCTTTGTTAATCTGTCTTCTGCATCAATGTGCCACATTCCTAAGTGACAGCAAGAAGCATGAGAATCACACATCTCACAGACCATCTCAACCTACCCACGGAGGAAAGGGAACCGGACTTGGGCATGAGGATTATTTTTTTCTGAGTGCAAGCCCAGGAGATCTCCCATCACTCAAGGGGTCTGCCCACCACTCTGAAGAGTGACACTATCAACAGTCTACCAATGGCAGCAACTGGTGTTACCTTAGGCTTAGCTTTATAAGGTGACAAAGTGACGGCCTTACTATTGAGGGCAACTCATTACATATACACTTTATATATTATGATCTGTGTATGAGAGTAACTTAATGATACCTGTGCTATAAAATTATCATTTTTGGATCAACCAATTTTTAATCATGTGCCATTGATGTTCCATTCCTGCCATGTTTGAATCATGTCTGTCTATAATGTAAGCATTCCAAAACTTCAACAACAAAGGTCTACCGTGGGAACCTTATTCAGAAATTAATGTCACTCTACATAGTACTGATGTGTAGATTAACAGCTGGATATTGGAGGGAAGATTTGATTCATCAAAGTTAATAGGCAGGGGGAAACAATAGGTCTGATTAACAAATGGATTATTCTTAGACCCTTGGCTAATTTCAAAAGGCTAAGCTTATTGGTTCCCATGGCAGAAAATGCAGAACAAATAACCAGGTTAATCACTGAAGTTCAAAAAAGTTGGCCAGTAATGGTCGTCAAGGGTTCTGTGTCCAGGAAATCCCGCCAGACAGGCAATGTTTGCAAAAGGCTGGGAAATATGGTCCACTGCCATCAAAAACAGATGAAAAGCAGGATTTGGTTAAAAGAGTGAGTCTTTGCCCAAGCAAAACCTTTCCAAAATAAAGAAACAGTGTACGCCAGCTGCCAACTGACCTCGGCTGAAAAGAGGGGACAGTCCCGCACTGCTGTTCATTATACTGACTCTAAGTACTGCTAAATGGTGTTGAGTGGAAATAAGACTCAATCAGAGCACACCCTGACAACCCTGACAGCGTGGTAATATCCCAAACTAAAAGACTAGGATTATCATCATATCACATGTTTTTTAAACTTAAAAGTAAAATATACCCAGATAATATCTATCCAAGTGTTAAGAGAAACTACAATAACAGGAGGAAGGACTTGGCCATGTGTTCAAAAACAACCAAATTCCAAGCATTTTCAGAATATCTCCAGGATATCTTTAAAAGAGCAACAAGGTATATATTATGGGCTTCCCAGGTGGCTCCGTGGTTAAGAATCCGCCTGCCGATGCAGAGACACAGGTTCAGAGAGATCCCCTGGAGTAAGGAAAGGCAACCCACCCCAGTATTCTTGTCTTGGAAATCCCATGGACAGAGGAGCCAGTGCCTGGGGTTGTGAAAGAGTTGGACATGGCTGAGTGACCAAACAACAACACAAAGGTATATATTATACAGAGCTATTACACAGGGCAAGGGATTGTTAATGATAAGTGAAAGTGAAGCCGCTCAGTCGTGGCCGACTCTGTGACCCCGTGGGCTGTAGCCCACCGGGCTCCTCCATCCATGGGATTCTCCAGGCAAGAACACTGGAGTGGGTTGCCAGTTCCTTCTCCAGGGGATCTTCCCGACCCAGGGATCGAACCCAGGTCTCCCGCATTGTAGGCAGACGCTTTAACCTCTGAGCTACCAGGGAAGCCCTTATTAATAATAACCTCTTCTAAAAATAATGTCATTAGAACAGTACTACAAGACTCTACCTGTAACACAGGAAGAGTCTATAGGAAGTCTCCTATGGAAATATAATTCTGTTAACAGATGTAAAATGCTTGGTACAGAGGAAGCATTATGTAAATATTAGTTGAGCTAGTAAAGACACATGCCCAAAAGCAGAAAGAGAAGCCTGCCAACTTTCTCATCCAATCCTAACACAGTGTGCTTTCTCATCCCTATAAGAAACTCAAGCTGAGATCCAGTTCTCTGTTCCTGACATTTTGTTCACATGAACAGGAATAGAAAAACAAATGTCACAACAAGCATGAATTTCAGCTCATGCACCTTCCTTTACACCTTGGAAGGAAGAAGGCCACATCCCCAAGATAGGAATCACCCTAGGTACCCATGTGATCCATTAAATGAAGTTCAAATAAAATGTCTCCTTAAATCGTGACATTGCCTGTTTAAAATTCACATTATCAACTACTTGACCAAGAGAACATGGTGCCAGTTTCCAACGTCAAGTCTTTAAAAACCTGCAACCTCTACGTTCTGTCCCTTGGAATGGTCATTCTCAGAACCTAGCCACCATGTCATAAGGAAGCTCAAGCAGTCAATAGAGAAACCCTAATGTGGAGAAACTGATGCATCCAGTTGACAGCCAATACCAACCTGCTGGCCATGTGAGTGAACTGCATTGCAGAGGTTATCTAAGCCTAGGCAAGCCACTCTAATGGGTACTGTGCAGCAGAGACAAGCTGTTCCCACCAAGTCTGATCAAATTGCAGATTAGGAAGCAAAATTAATAATTGATGTTTTAAGTGCCCCCCTCCCCTCAAAAAAATCACATTATCACAGTAAAACATAGATCTATGCTCAGGTTAATTAATCAACATTCCTGAAGTTAAAATATATAAATTCTAAGAGATGGGTGCATATTTTAAAAGAAGCAACCAAAAAATGACTATTTCTCCTTTTCTTGAAACTTCAGGATCAATTGTCCCCGAGAATTTCCCCATAGTTAACATGTAATACTTTTCTAGTTCACAACCAGTACAAATACCCACAAACTGACACAGGCTCTAATTTTTCATTCTATATTATCGTTTAAACAAAGGAGTATGACCAAGGATATGCAAAACCCTTCTAGACTTTTTAAAACAAGGTCCTGTTCCTTATATACCTTACAAAAGTCCTTTAAACTACTTGAGAAATTTGTGCATATTTACAACATCTAGAAAACAATCCTAAAGGCCATATAACAAGTAAGCAACCTTGCATACAGTATGCAGCGGCTGCCTCAATACAGGAAGAGTTTAATGTAAGCAACATGGGAGTGTTGGGGTGCACTTCAGTTCAGTTCAGTCGCTCAGTCGTGTCCGACTCTTTGCGACCCCACAAACCGCAGCACGCCAGGCCTCCCTGTCCATCACCAACTCCCAGAGTCCACCCAAACCCATGTCCATCGAGTCGGTGATGCCATCCAACCATCTCATCCTCTGTCGTCCCCTTCTCCTCCTGTCCGTAATTCTTCCCAGCATCAGGGTCTTTTCCAATGAGTCAACTCTTGCATGAGGTGGCCAAAGTATTGGAGTTTCTGCTTCAGCATCAGCCCTTCCAATGAACACCCAGGACTGATCTCCTTCAGGATGGACTGGTTGGATCTCCTTGCAGTCCAAGGGACTCTCAAGAGTCTTCTCCGACACCACAGTTCAAAAGCATCAATTCTTTGGTGCTCAGCTTTCTTCACTGTCCAACTCTCACATCCATACATGACCATTGGAAAAACCATAGCCTTGACTAGACGGACCTTTGTTGGCAAAGTAATGTCTCTGCTTTTTAATATGCTATCTAGGTTGGTCATAACTTTCCTTCCAAGGAGTAAGCGTCTTTTAATTTCATGGCTGCAATCACCATCTGCAGTGATTTTGGAGTCCAAAAAATAAAGTCTGACACTGATTCCACTGTTTCCCCATCTATTTCCCATGAAGTGATGGGATCAGATGCCATGATCTTAGTTTTCTGAATGTCAGACCTCATTTATATTTATTCAAAGAGTTTTACACTGGTGGTTGTGGTAGGTCTTATTTCTATCAGGTTTTAAACTCCTTTTGAGTCCAGACCACATCTAATTTACCACTAACAACCACAAACCAGACCCCACTAGAAAAACTATCAATATGCATTTTGCAGACACTGAAATAGTGCTGGGGGAAATGAGGAAAGAGTATAGAAGTTTTCCCACGGAGAAGAATTGTATCTATGTAGGGTTCAAAAAAAATGTTAGGAAAACTCAAGGCAAAGTTCAATTACATTTTCATTCTCAAAGTCACAGTGTAACAGGATATTTTAAAACCTTTCATATTTGTGAATGAGCATTCACATCTATTTTTGCTAACAACTACTTTGTAATGATCTGGATTAAACAATAAGGGAAGGATGTGAACAAAGGCAACTCGCGATGAGAAGATGTTTTGGGCAGCAAGGCTCCTCCCTCCTTCATTGCACTCTGAGCCCTGACTAGCCCTCAAATCCTAAGCAGTCATAGGATCTTAAGCGCTTGGTATAAAGCAGGGGTCCCCAACCGGGCCACACAGCAGGAGGTGAGCAGTGGGCAAGAAATCCAAGTTTCATACTTACAGCCCCTCCCTCATTGCTCAGATCACCACCTGAGCTCCGCCTCTTGTCAGTTCAGTGGTGGCATTAGATTCTTCCAGGAACGAGAGCCCTAACCCTAGAGTCAAGGTGGAATATCCTGAGATTGCCACAAAATAAAAATAAAGTGCACAGTAAGTGTAATTAACCAGAATCAACCAGAAACCAACCCCGCCTTCCTGCCTCCAGTCCTTGGGAAAATCATCTTCCACGAAACTGGTCTCTGGTGCCAAAAAGGTTGGGTACTGCTGATATAAAGGACAAAATCTCAGGAGCTTAACCTCCAGTGGTTGATCATTACTGTGACACAACTTTTGAGTGGTCACTAAACCTCTTAAACTGCTCATACTTTCATCATTGTTTAAACTGACCATATTGATGTTCAAAGAATTTATCAGAAAAGCAAAATTTTAAAGCCAACTAATAACAACCAGGCTTCATACAACTCTAGGCTCCAACTGTATTTTCAAACTGCAAAACATACTAACTTTGAGTAAGAATGTTTAAAATCTGCCAGGAGGAGACTCTGGAGGTAACACTGGGTTCCTCTCACCTTGAGGAGCCAGAGTCACTGACCTGCTCCTCTTTGCCCCCACTCGCCCAGGAGCCACAAACTGCTTTCACCACCACCTCTCTCTGGCTTCCCACCAAGTCCTCAAGAGACACATTTCTGAGTTCAGGCGAGTAACCAGATTCTATGAAATAAAAGGAAAATGGAGTTCATGACTGAAATCAAGCTGGGTGGAGACATAAAGGCTCTTTTGTTAATAACTGTACAAGGGAATGCAAATGAAGGCAGGCTTCACAAGGAATTCTGACATCTTAATGAAGATATACGAAGAATGTTTGGCATATAAACCTCAATTGCAAGGGGAAATGATCACACAAAAATACTGGTTTATGATTTCTTTAGCTTCAAAACAATTCAAAAGACAGTTCCTTCATAATAATCCTAATAACTGAATTGTGAGGTTGTTTTTTTTTTTTTCCTGTTCTCTAATTACATTCCCCAACCCCCACTACACTTGTCCGATTCTTCTTTCTTTGGTTAACTCTGTAGTGGAATAGTTCATCAGCTTGCCCTAAAGCTGGGTACTCCCCCACTGATGAAATCATGAGAGTGATTAGATTTCTCTACGCCACACAGAAAATTTTCTGTTACACAGTTTTCTTTGTTCCTGTTCTTAGTAAGGAAAAAAAAATCAACTGACATTTTCTCCCAATAATGATTGGATTATGAGATAATTTCACTTAAAAAAAAAATGCTGTCACAGTAAAATGCTTAGCGGGTGCTACATAAATGTCCCACAAGACAGCAGTATGTGAGGCTGTGCAGATTTCATGAGGAACACATTTCCCACATCCATGGTCAGTGACGGTCTTCTGCCACAGTCATAGATTTTATGTTGCATTCAAGACACAGAGAATTAGAAAGGCAGAGAATTCATAAAATATATTCAAAGGACAGGATGTTTTTTAACTTTAGAAGCAGCAACAATAATATTACCAGTAGGAACACACTATAAATAAGTTGTTTATGTAAAGTATTTTCATATTTCATAATATGCATTTTTTTCTTTTGATCCTTCTGATATTTATTTCATGTGCTAAGTCCAGAAGATAAGTATTAAGAATTATCAATCCCACCTGATAGGTAAAAAAACTGCACTGGTGGTTAAATAATTTGCCTAAAGTCATGCTGCTAGAAAATACCTTGGACCCAGTCATCTGGGATGGACACCTCATTATCATCATAGCTCTCAGCTGGCAAGTCCCAGGGCACCTGAGGAGGGGATGCCCACAGGCTTTTACAAAAGCACCCGAGTTGGCTTTGACATCTCAGCCACCAGAGGAGGAGCTGGAAAAGAAGCCAATCTTGGGAAATCCATGATAGCAGGGCCTGGGTTTACTCCTAGGGTTCTGGTTCCACGATAAAAGGCTGTAATATAATTCAGGGGCTTCCCTGGTGACTCAGAGGTAAAGAATCCACCTGCTGATGTAGGAGACACAGGTTCGATCCCTGATCCGGGAAGATCACACATGCCTCGGAGAAGCTAAGCCAGTGAGCCACAACTATTGAGCCTGGCCCCTAGCGCCCAGGAGTCACAGCTAGTGAGGCCACGTGGCGCAACTACTGAAGCCCTATCCATGCTCGGCAACAAGAGAAGCCAGGGCAATGAGAGGCTGGCCCAACACTACGGAGTTGTCTCTGCTCACCGCAGCCAGAGAATGAAGAGCCGGCACAGCCAAAAAGTACGCAAAAAGTCGCTCAGTCGTGTCTGACTCTTTGCGACCCCATGGACTATACACTCCATGGAATTCTCCAGGCCAGAACACTGGAGTGGGTAGCCTTTCCCTTCTCCAGGGGATCTTCCCAATCCAGGGATCGAACCCCAGTCTCCCACATTGCAGCCGGAATCTTTACCAGCTAAGCCACAGGGGAAGCCCAAGAATACTGGAGTGGGTGCCTATCCCTTCTCCAGGAGATCTTCCCGACCCAGGAACCAAACCAGCAAGTCCTGCATTGCAGGCAGATTCTTTACCAACTGAGCTATCAGGGAAGCCAAAAATAAATAAATTAATTTTTTTAAAGAGGGCTGTAATTCAGAAAATGCAGGAAGTGAAGGAAGGAGGCCAAAGAAGGCACTCCGGGACTTCCGGGAGGGCCAGGTGCTCTCCGGGTCACAGTTGCTGCTACGAGGGCTGCCTTAATCCCCAGCCCCTGGCCCAGCCCCATTCCTCCCGGCCCACATGCTGGCCAGCTGCTCCGTGCGCCGACCGTGGGAGCAGATGTCAGCCACATCCCAGGCTCCCGGCCCTCCACTCACTCCCCTTCCTCCTGACCCACCCCCACACCCTCCCTCAGCAGCCCCCCACCTCCCCCGACCAAACAGGATGGCAGGCCAGGAGGCAGGCGTGAGCACACGTGCCCCCAGAAACCAGACAGAGAGAGGTCCGCGCGAAACCGAAGCCATCAACTCTGCACTGTGCCCCGCCAAGCAGAATGGGAGACCTCAATGGAAGCCTTGAGTTACTGGGGAGCATAGTCACCGCACCCCCTGGATTTCAGGATGTCAAGGTTCATGACAAGGCTTTCAGGACCATGCCCTTGCAGGAGCGAAGAATCCCTCATTGAAGGGACAAGTAAATCAGACAGAGGGAAGAGCACTGCGAAGGTCCAAGGCTAGCGAGGATGCAATCTTTAGAAGGAACTATAAGAGGTTTGGCTTTCCATGTGACTCAGTGGGTGAAGAATCTGCCTGAAATGCAGAAGACTCGGGTTTGAGCCCTGGGTCGGGAGGATCCCCTGGAGAAGGAAATGGCAACCCACTCCAGTATTCTTGCCTGGAGAATCCCATGGACAGAGGAGCCTGGAGGGCTACAGGCCATGGGGTCACAAAGAGTCAGACACCACTTAGTGACCAAAAAACAGTAACATAAGAAGTTCAATCTGGATGGAAAGTAGGAATTAGGTCACAAGGGCCTTGTAAGGACGTTATGGCACTTGAATTTTATCCTAAAGCCAAATGAGAAGCTTTACAACAGATGATATGACATTAATACATTAGTCTTTTTAGAAAAATCACTCTGGCTGAAGCCTGGCAACCAATCAGAGGAGAGTAAGACCATCTCAAGGAGGTGATCAGGAGCCCAAGTAAGAGACGCTGGTGACCTAGACCAGGGAACATAGAGAAGGGGGGTTATGGAGACACTGATCAAGCGGGACTGTGAGAAAGACGATGTGGGAGGTGAGGAAGAAAGGACGGGTGAGGTTTCAGCTTGAGCAATATTTACTGAGTGTCAAACAATGGAGGAGAAGCAAGTCTGGGAGTGAGACCACAAATTCACATCACACATGTTGGGGTGACTGCGGTATACACAGTGGATGTGTCTAATGGGCAAGTGGACACTAGTGTCTGGAAAGCAAAAGAGAGATTTAAGCTGCAGGTTTAGACCAGGGGCTTGTCTGAGAACAGATGTGAAACCGATTCTCTAGTTACTGAAAAGCAGCCATGCCTTATAAGCCCCAACCACTCCATGAAGCTGCTTTCTTATCAGCAGCTCATGTTCTGAACTCCTAAACTTGATGGCCTGTACAATATCACTGAGATTTTGGCAGAAAAAGATCAAACAGGTGTACAGACAGTCACGGTCATTGAATGCATACTCATTATCTTTTTATTTTTTGGCCATGCCACACACACAGTTTACGGGATCTCCATTCCCTGACCAGGGACTGAACTCGTGCCCGCGGCAGTGAAAGTGCGGAGTCTTAGCTACTGGCCTGCCAGGGAATTCTACTAATAATTTATGCACAAGTACTTTCCTGCCCCACCCAACTTCAAGCTGTTTAAAGACAAAGATATGTCTGATATAGATCCTGGATTTTCCAAGGCAGTTTTGGTTCCAAATAGCCTGGCCCTATGCATTCCTGAGCCATTAAATTTTCTTTAAAAATTCCACCATTTCCTCAAACAGTAACTGAACATATCTTTCAGCAAATGTTATAATTAAACACATAGATCATGAAAAAATTGAGGACTACGAGAAGACATACAGACCCACAGGAGGAAGAAACATCAAGATCTCTCAGTGAATTCTATCAGCAGCCAATACTGACCCCTCTGAAGCGCCCACGTGAGACCCAGAATCTGGGTCACACAAACCTGGGTTGGCATTGAAGCTCCCCCATGGATAAGGATGCAACCGAGGGCAAACTGCGTAACTTCTCTGTGCCTCAAAAGTCTGCTTTGTGAGCCAAATATGGAAATACACAGCTAGCAGGTTCATTCATCCCACACTGGGTACATAAAGGCAACACAGACTCTACGTTCATCCAGCTTACTGTCAAGTAACGACAGAATAAATTCTAGTTGCTCTGAAGAAGTATAAGGCTTATAACAAGCGGAATCATTTTCAGATTCCTTTCCAGAAAGGTTGGGGAAAGCTTCAACAAAGAGGGGACCTTTTAAGGCAAAACTCAAGAAGAATTAACTAGATGATAGGATTCAAGTAAGGGGAATCCCAAGGAGCAGTAAATGGATGAGTGAAAAGCCTTAAGTCATAAGAAATGGGGAAAAAAAAATTTTTTTAACTAACAGGCAAGGGACTTGTGGACACAGAGGGGAAAGGAGAGGCAGGGACAAACTGACAGAGTAGCGTGGACACACAGGCCATGTGCAAAGCAAACAGCCTGTGGGAATTCGCTGTAAGCCACAGGGGCCCACACCTCTGCTCTGCACCAGGAGAGGGGTGGGGTGGGCGGGGAGGTGGGAGGCAGGTTCGAGAGGGAGGGACACGTGTATACCTATGACCGACTTACGCTGATACCTGGCAGAAACCAACACAACACTGTAAAGCAATTATCCTCCGATTAAAAATAAAATCTATTTAAAAAGAAACAACAAACAAGGACTTCCCCGGTGGTCCAGTGGTTGAGACTCCTCGTCTTTAAAGCAGGGGACCCGGGTTCAATCTTTGATCAAGGAACTAAGATCCCCATGTACTGTGGGGCAGCCAAACCCTCACGTCTCCACCAGACAGAAGCCTCTGCACTGTAATGAAAGATCCTGACACAGTCAAACAAATATTTTTTTAAAAATAAGCAAAAACTTGAAAAAAGGTCTGAGGCCATATTTAACTTTATTTTAGTAGAAAAACGGAGAGGTGATCACTCTGAAGAGAGAGAGAATAGAGCACGGAATGGTCAAAGGGCAGTGATAGTGAACAACAGCTTTCTCTATTGCTGGATTATTTATTACTGCTATTGTCATAACACTGTTATTATAAAGGTCTTTTTTTCTAGTTGTAAATCCCAAGAATGCCAACTTTTTACAAAAATAAACGAAACTTGTGACATCAAGGCCAAGTTGTGAGACAGCTTTAACAAGTATTGTTAAGTGTTTCAGTTGTTTTTATTTTGCCTGTGATTTTTTTTTTTACTACTCATTTAATAAATGCATGTGGAATATTTTTATAAAGAGTGTTGTGTAACACAAATATAAATCTACTAGTAGCGCTTAGAAGGCTGACAGTATTAATTAACTTCAGTGGCCTTTGATAACCTGACATTTTACTTTTCTAAAGGACCCATCTGATTGACTTTCTGTAAAGCTCCAAGTTGAAAGAAGTACTTTCCAAATTTGCCAGTGTAATTTTAAAGTATGAATTCATTCTCTGCCAGTGAGGAATGAGAGTCATCTTCCATGATCAACAACTTTAGGAGACTAGGAAAGTCAACAAAGACCTGTGTGACTGTAAAAGTTCCTCTGATAATTCAAAAACATTACTCAGAGATTTGCCAGGAGATAACTGAAACAAAAAATACGTGTACGAAAAACAAGTAGTGAGTAAGCAGCCCTCTTCCGAAAAGCACAAATAAAACTACCCACCCATCACATTCAACAAAAGATTCTCGCTTTATTAGGGGAACAGCTTGGTCCTCAATGCCTAGACAAGTGTCCGGCACACAGGAGGTATGGGAAGTGTTGGATGAGCAAACAAATGAACAAATGAGGAACTACAGTAAAAATGCAAAATGAATGTCTAATTTTTTATTTTTAATTATTCATATATTTTTTAACAAACATTTTTTTTCTTTTTGAAAGCACACAACTTTCAACATCTTAGTTCCCCAACCAGGAATCAAGCCTGCACTCTCAGCAGTGAAACTGTGAGTCCTAACCACTGGATCACTAGGGAATTCCCACAAACATATTTTATATGTATAATTACTATATTATTTTGATAACTATAAGAAAGGCTATTTTTTGCAATGTAAAAAAAATTTCATTTGGAACACTGAAATGTACATTGTTGTATGCTGACCAACCCACCATCCATATCCATACATACTGAGCCACTGAGCCCTGTACAGTTAGGGTACATTTGTTTCCAATAAATATCTAAATAATTTTTAGGATGGTAAATTGCAAGAATGATCATCAGAAAAAGAATGGAAGCACAGGTGACAGAGGGTCTAAAATATGAAGTCACATGAAACCTTAGAAGTTATCGGGCTTCCCTTGTGTCTCAGCTGGTAGAGAATCCGCCTGCAATGCAGGAGACCTGGGTTCGATCCCTGGGTTGGGAAGACCCCCTGGAGGAGGGAAAGGCCACCCACTCCAGTCTTCTGGCCTGGAGAATTTCATGGACTGTACAGTCCGTGGGGTCACAAAGTCAGACACAACTAAGCGACTTTCACTTTAGAAGTCATCTAGTCGACTTCCCTGGTGGTCCAGTGGCTAAGAATCCGCCTGCCAATGCAGGAGACACGGGTTCAATCCCTGGTCGGGAATTAAGATTCCACATGCCTCAGGGCAACTAAACCTGGGCACCAGAACTGCTGAGCCCCGAGCCTTGGAGCCTGTGTTCCAAGACGAGAAGCCCCGGCAGTGAGAAGCCTGCGCGTCGTGACTAGAGGAAGCCCAGCAGCTAAGACCCAGCAAAGCCCAAAATAAAATACATAGAAATAAAAAATAAAGAAGCCCCCCCACACACGAGATGGGTAGCAAGGTCCGAAGTGCCACGCAATTTTGTATTAATGTGTCAGGGACATAAACACCTGAAGGACACCCAAATCCACTAGAGATTTTCTTCACAAATCGGTGTTAACTAACCATCATCGAATTATCTAATGAAAGGTGCATGCGTGCTAAATCACTTCAGTCGTGTCTGACTCTTTGGGACCCATGGATCGTGGCCTGCCAGGCTCTTCTGTCCATGGGATTCTCCAGGCAAGAATACTGGAGCGGGTTGCCATTCCCTTCTCCAGGGGATCTATCCAACCTGCATCTCTTACGTCTCCTGCATTGGCAGGCAAGTTCTTTACCACTAGCACCACCTGGGAAGCTGGTAAAAGGTACTGAATACCAAAGACCGCTACACCCTTCCCCTCTTCAAGAAATTACCATGCTAATTAATTAGGATAGAGAGGAGTCAGCAAATGATGTCCAGCAGCCAAATCCCATGCACCATCTGTTTTTCCACAGCCAGGAAGTTAGGCATGGTTTTCACAGTTTTAAATAATTTTAACAAATTGGAAGTGTAATAATATTGGTGACACATGAAATTTCAGATTTCTGTGTCCACAAATAAAGCTTCATTGAAACACAGCCATGTTCAACTGTTTAGGTATTGTCTGCGGCAGAGCTGAATAGCTGTGACAGTGACCACAGGGCCCAGAGCCTAAAATATTTCTCATCTGGCCTGTTACAGAAAATGCCCGCAACCCTTGCACCAGGAGACAGTTAACATGACCTCGGTAAATTTCACCTTCAGAAAGAGCCAGCCCTGTCCCCGCCAACCAGCTGTAGTCACTCACATGCTATTTCCTCTTCTTTGATTATTGAAACTCCACAGCAAACTATTGTTTTTACCAGTCACTCAGAAAACAAAGATAAAAGTTTCCACAGAGGAAATAATAACCTTTCTTTTCCAAGGCCCTCATCTGCCTCACTTGCAGTGAAATTAAAAAGCAATGCTTCATGGAGAAGGAAATGGCAACCCACTCCAGTATTCTTGCTATGAACAGAGGAGCCCAGTGGGCTATCGTCCATGGAGTCACAAAGAGTTGGATACGACTTACTGACTAAACAACAACAATGTTCGGTTGCTCTGGCTACTGTTTAAATAGTTGGAAAAACTATCCTGCCTCTATTGAACTTAACTTGGTAAAAAATCAGTTGGGCATATTCATTTTGGTCTATTCTGGGTTCTTCACATTATCTTATTGATCTGTGTATTTAAACCTCTGCTAATACCACATTATCTTGAATACTGTACCTATTATTAAATCTTAAAATTGGGTAAAAGTGAAAAAAAAAAAGCAAATGTTTCACTCACAAACTGGTCTGTAACGTTTTCCCCAACTGAATTCAGAAGACTCCAACAATTCACTTTTAAAATGAAGAGCTCAGGCAGAAAAAACAACAACAAATAGCCAGGTTAGTGAAAATGAATTTATTTACCCTAAGGGAAAAAAGAATATTATCTGGAACTGAAAGCATTTTTCTCTTCCTTTGATATGCTATTCTTTCAGTATCAAAAATGTGTAAATGATCCTTACAAACTACTCATCTTGAAAATTATATCTATACTAAAACTTATTTGCCAATTTTCCAGATGAAAACAAAGTACCAAATTCATACCTTCTCAGTGTTGCAAAACAACTTCTAAGATGTCCAGAAGTTTTTTGTTTGATTTTGTTCCATATTCCTTTCCTCCACCAGTGTACAAAGTACTGGTTTGTAACATGTCAACTAGGAAAATCCCATTCCCGGGCCTTAGGAAAGAAATTCAAGGGTGTATATATTTGCTTACATCATGACTCCAGCTGTTATGTTCCTAAAGTTACAAACGGCCACTCTTCATTTTAAAAGCACATTTAAAGAAACCTAATGTTAGTTCAACATGGGTAAACAGTCTCCAATGCTGTATAAATAAAGAATTCTCTGAGTTGTAAATAGTAGCCGCTCAAAGTAGTGGAAGGCTGGCTGAGAAATACAGAAACAAGAGGTGTACACAGAGTTCAGAGGGCCTGCCCCCCCCCCCCCCTTTCCAGCAGGGCAGAGAGGGGACAGGACATCAGAGCCTCGGAGAGCTCGGCCATCCAGAGGTTCAGTGCAGATGCCAAGACCCGAAACCCAGCGCCGTTCAGTCATTTTTTGGCTGAACATCAACTGAACAGCCTCCTACTTAAACATCCAGGGGATTCAAGGGCAAAAGAGGCCTGCACTCTGTCCTTGAGAAGCCTTCAATAAGCCTACCCAGAGGACGACGACGCACGCCAGGGGTTGGCTAAATGCAGCCTCAGCCCCCTAGTCTAGCTGGCAGCCTGTTTTTGTAAATAAAGCTTTATTGGCATGTGGCCACACCCACCCATGTACTGTGCATGGCTGTCCGGACGCTGCAGTGGCGGAGTGGATGGAGCAGAGCCCACGCCGTCCACCAAGTCCAAACACCTCCTAACTGGACCTTTTCAGAAAACGTTTGCCAACCGCTGACTAGGCCAGAGAACTTCCTACCATCCAGAGGGGCAATCAGAGCCGGCTACATGAGAGAGCTGATATTTGACCTGAGCCTTGTAGAACACAGAGAATTTCAAAGGAAATGGGAAAAGAACATAGTAAGGGACAAAACAGCCAGGATGAGAAGAGGGTGAGCAAGAAGAGGACCCGATCCGAATGGGTTACAGAGGGTGAGGGGGCCCGGGGGCGCCACGGCTAACAGCTCTCACCTAGACTACACAGTTTAACCACTGATAACATCACTGTTTAACCACTAGGAACTAATCCCATCACGTCTGCCGACTGACCGGCGATGTTATTCCCCTTTCCTCCAGTGTCCCTGACATTTACGGCAACTCTCACCAGGACCCAGCAAAAGCCAAAGTGCATCATGAAAGTTCAAAACATGCTTGTTCCCTGAATGATGAGTATATCCAATCGTATATTTGCATGTGAGTTTAATTTCAAAAACACTTGTACATAGTATGGCCTTTTGAAGTTTTTATTTTATTTAATATTTTATTTATCTTTCTTTTTATTAGAGTATAGCTGACTTACAATTTTGTCTTAGTTTCAGGTGTACAAGCAAAGTGAATCAGTTGTGAATCCATTCCTTTTTAGATTCTCTTCCCATATAGGTCATTAAAGAATCTTTATTTGCATTGAAACTTCAACCATGACGGACATTATTACTTCCATTTGGCACGTGAAGAAAACCTGGACTTACTGCATGTCCTATACGGAGTCAGTGGCCAAGGAAATCAGACTGGAACCCTGGATTCCCCATTCCATTCTATGACTTACTTTAGGAAGACACTCCCACTGGGAGGCTTGACACATGGACTACACTCAAGACTAGAAATTCCAATAATTAAACACCAAATAATCAAAGAGAAATGCTTTTTGTGGATCCATCCTTGCCAAACCTGAACAGTGGCCTGCTCGGGCTGTGCTGAGTCGCTCAGTCGTGTCCAACTCTTTGGGACCCCGTGGACTGTAGCCCACCAGGCTCCTCTGTCCTTGGGGATTCTCCAGGCAAGAATACTGGAGTGGGTTGCCATGCCCTCCTCCAGGGGATCTTCCCAACCCAGGGATCAAACCCAGGTCTTTCACATTGCGGGCAAATTCTTTACCATCTGAGCCAGCAGGAAAGCTTGGCGCTCTGTAATATTGAGATCAAAGACCAGGAGCTGGAGGTGAGTTTATTCTGTGCTTCAGAAGCTCTCATCAACATACACATTTTGTTACAACAGGCACTAGGGTCAATGTTCACATGGATTAATCTGAATTCAGTAGAGAGGGAAACAAAACTCACCTACCAACATATATCTTGGCAGGAGGATCACCTTCTTCTCCACTAGAAAACTTAGTGTCCTTAAGAGGAAGGCATCATTAATAACTAATTTCCAAGACTTCCCTCATAGTCCAATGGTTAAGAACCTGCCTTGCAACGCAGGGGACATGGGTTCAATTCCTGGTTGGGGGACTAAGATTTCCCACGCTACAGCCAAAGAAAAGGCTAAGCCCGCGCACTACAACCCCTGAACCCACGCGCCAAACTAGAGTCAGTGCGTCTCAACAAGAGATCCCAGCACGACAACCCCTGAACCCACGCGCCACAACCAGAGAGTCAGTGCGCCTCAACAAGAGATCCCAGCACGGCACGCCCTGAACCCACGCGCCACGACTAGAGAGTCAGTGCGTCTCAACAAGAGATCCCAGCACGACAGCCCCTGAACCCACGCGCCACGACTAGAGAGTCAGTGCGTCTCAACAAGAGATCCCAGCACCACAACCCCTGAACCCACGCGCCACGACTGGAGAGTCAGTGCGTCTCAACAAGAGATCCCAGCACGACAACCCCTGAACCCACGCGCCACGACTAGAGAGTCAGTGCGTCTCAACAAGAGATCCCAGCACCACAACCCCTGAACCCACGCATGATCCCAGCACGACACCCCTGAACCCACGCGCCACGACTGGAGAGTCAGTGCGTCTCAACAAGAGATCCCAGCACCACAACCCCTGAACCCACGCGCCACGACTAGAGAGTCAGTGCGTCTCAACAAGAGATCCCAGCACCACAACCCCTGAACCCACGCGCCACACTAGAGAGTCAGTGCGCCTCAACAAGAGATCCCAGCACCACAACCCCTGAACCCACGCACCACGACTGGAGAGTCAGTGCATCTCAACAAGAGATCCCACATGATGCCACAAAGATCTTGCATGCCACAACTAAGACACCCAAGGTAGCATAAAGAAATATATATTTTCAAATTAAAAAAAAATAATGATAATTCCCCTGTCCTTCTGTACTGGCAAGTACACAGTAAACAGAGTTTGAATGAGTCCCTTAGAAACCCCAGTTGCCTGCCAACTGAGTAATATCTTCTTTTCAGGGAAGGACCGTAAAACAGAGTCTAATCCTTGGCGACCCAAGTATTTCCAACCCAAGAGGATGAGGCTTCCGTACCGCATTTCTCCACCAGCAGGATATTCAAATGATGAGTAAATTAGCATGGAAAACAGGAGCGACTCTCACCATTTGTCATTCCACAGGTCAGACTTTCCATAACCACCAAGTTGGTATAAATGGCTTCTTTAATCACGGAAGCCGTTTCCTCTCAACCCCTTCCCCATGCCTCTCCGCTCACATCTCACCATCACTAATCCTTGAAAATATCTCTTCCTGCACAATTTTTGTGTTCCTTTAACACAAGGCCATGCAGAGGTCTGCATAACTAAGCTGTTTCCATTAGTTAACTTCATTGGCTGTCCTGAGTTAACTTCAGGACAGACAATGGTTCCAAGGCAGGTCTGAAAACCATGCTGAGCAATGGAATGACTTTTCTTTCAGAGCGGAGGTGGGCAGGCTGGGAGTGGCGCACAGAGACATTTTCCTGCTTTCAGGGTGAGAGGAGGGACTACGCCCGTTCTCTGAGCTCCCTGTCCCAGCCATCCTGCCCACGTCGTCTCCCAGCATCTATCATCGCCTAGCCTTTTCCCAACACCCACCTCCTGAAGCCAGGGAAGCCTCAGAAGGCAAATCAGGACAGCAGGACAGAAGAGAATCAAATGCAAACAGAATCACAAATGAACCTAAACACAGCTTGGAGACCTGGCCTGGGAAGTATGTTCAACTGTTTTCCCAACTTGGCCTACTGGAATGATGCCATGAAGCTAAGCATCATCCTCCAGCATCAGTACCAAGGAAACAGAGGCCAGAACCAGAGACCAAGCCAGGGCTGAAGATAAGCAGCAAGACTAAAGGTAAAAACTTGGTAGTTAAAGGTGTCCACAGACTTCCCCGATGGTACAGTGGTTAAGACTCCACTGGAGGGGCCATGGGTTCAATCTGATTTGGGCACAAAGATCCAAGATGCCTTGTGGTGCAGAAAAAAAAAAAAGAAGAATCTGCCTTGCACTTACATTATTCAGTCGATAAATTGTGTCCAACTCTTTGAGACTCCATGGACGGCAACACAGTCTTCCCTGTCCATCACCAACTCCAGGACCTTGCTCAAATTCATGACCATCAGTGATGCCATCCAAATATCTCATCTTCTGTCGTCCCCTTCTCTTCCCGCCCTCAATCTTTCTCAGCATCAGGGTCTTTTCCAATGAGTAGGATCTTCAAATCAGGTGGCCAAAGTATTGGAGCTTCAGCTTCAGCATCAGTCCTTCCAATGAATATTCAGGGTTGATTTCCTTTAGGATGGACTGGTTTGATCTCCTTGCTGTCCAAGGTACTCTCAAGAGTCTTCTCCAGCATCACAATTTGAAAGCATCATTTTTTCAGCACTCAACCTTCTTTACAGTCCAACTTTCGAATCCATACATGACCACTGGGAAAACCACAGCTTTGATGATGTGGATCTTTGTTGCGCTTACACAGTCACCTCAATACAGCCAATCTCTACTCCCTGCATGCCTTCTTTTATTTTGGTAACTCACATTTGTTTCATTACTTTTTTAACAATGAAATAATCTAGGCTTATGCTGGGGGAAAAATGTAAAATACAGAAAATAAAAAATGAAACAGAAAGATGCATGGGTGAGGAAAAGAAAAGAAGAAAGTTCATAATTTCTCCACCCAGAGAACCCACTACTAACATTTTGGTATGGCCGTCCAAACTGGTTCTTGCTTCCATGTCTTTTGAGGAGGTTTTTCTTGAACTTCTTTCAAGCAAATTTTAACTTTACTCCATTTGGAATAAAAATCAGTTCCTTTGAGAAGCTATCACTGACACACCTTTCAAAGGCAGATGATTAAGGATTTCTTCCCAAAGAGTATAAATGTTTGAGTCTACATCTTTTTCCAAACTAATAATGTCATTTTGACCCAGGAATTCTTTTATAAACAACATGAGCATCCTTCAAAGGGTGACACACAGGAGCGACAGCTTAGGTGATGGGTACAGAGGAATTGATTATGCTACTCCACTAGTTTTAGGGTATATTTAAAATCTTCCATTATAAAAAATGCTTTGAATATACACCTCAATGCTAACTTACATACAAACCAATATGCGAAGCATTCACTAAATGAAACAAACAATACTTTGTACTTTCAAAGTGTTACTCTTCAATAAAATATTTGTAAACATCTTTTTTTTGGGGGGGGGGGGCCTTCGCCATGCAAGATCTTAGCTCCCCAACCAGGAATCAAACCTGTGCCCCCTGCAGTGGAAGCACAGAGTCTTAACTACTGTATCAAACATCTTCTCATTTAAAGCAAAAACATCTAAAACTCAGCTGTGACTATTGGGCTCAAAATATTGGTTTCTGCCATTTTTAAGAGTTTCTTCTTTCGGCCCACTGATGTTTTTCAGATTCTAAAAAAAGCTGTACAAAATCCCATACCATGTGGAATTTGCTTTAAAATAATTGAGCTAGCAATTAATCATTATAAATTTTTAAACATTTTTAAAAGAGAGAGTGGCTGAATGAACAAGAATGTTGAGCACTGAAGTGGGTGATGACGGGCATGTGGGAATTTATTATACTACTCTCTGTGCTTTTATGTATTATTTGAACATTCCCATACTATAAAGGTTTTTTTTTCACTTTTTTTAAATCACTGTGAATCTATTGTTTCTATTGTGAACAAATCCTTCACACTACTTCACTGGAGCTGTTTCAGTGGAGTGTGCCCAATGCTGGTCCCAGCACATCTACTTCTCGTGACCTGTCTGTGGGTGGGTGTTACTGGTCCCAAGTTGACATCTGAAGAACCTGAGACCCAAAGAAACAAGCCCCTTTTGGCCAAGGACTCAAGACAATGAAGATGGGGGAGAGCAGCCACACTACGGAGGTGTCTGCTTCACATACTGTTTGGTGCCTTTCTAAGTATTATTGTACGTGAGCATGTCTGTTTCATCGTCACTTGCAGTATTTTAGTGCATCCTGTTTTGCTAGAGAAATGAATCAGCCAGCCCCTCTCTGTTTATCCAAGATAACAAAACAAAACAAAAAAGGCCTGAGAACAATATTGGTCTGATGGAGGCCATCCTGACTGTAAAAGGAAATGTCCTGAGTCAGTATCCTCAGTGAGAGACATCCCTTCATAAAACAAACCAGAAATATTCCAACAGGGTTCAAATAAGCACAAACATCCACACCGTTCAGTGGAAGCTACTCTGAACTCACGGGAATTCTGGCTGCCTTGGGAAGGCTTTTCCCATCTCATCTCAGATTCATTCCATGAACTCTATTCCCACAAATGGCTTGGACTTTAAAGCTTTCAGAAACTCTTATTTTTCCCCTTAACTGAGATACCTCTCCCACCCCTCTTTTCTGCCTCTCTAAACTCTATCCTATTCTTAAAAACCCAGCTCAAGGAACAGCCTCCTGGGTGACCTCATGTAACCCCTCCTCAGGCTGGAACTGTTTCTTTTTCTGTACTTTCTTAATAAAAATGGCTATGGTCTCCTTTAAGAGATTCCCTTGCATGGCTGTGTATTATGATAAGCCATTGTCATACTTCTCTCTAAAATTCAATGCTGATTATTTAGGACAAAGGCCATTCAGTCATTGTTACGTCCCACAGGCCCAGCAGAGAGTAGAAGCTCAGTGTGGAAGGAAACTAAAGAAGGAAAGAAGGAAAATGCTGCTTTATATGTAGAGGCCAGAGATGAGACTGATAAGGAGTTAGGATCGAAACTCACCAAGAGAAGACAAAATGGATACAGGAAAACTACTCTTGAAAATCTGTCTGCACACTCATTTGCTATGCCATTTATAGCCTCTATCTTATTAAAACCAGCACACCCAGTTTTACCCCCAGCTTTAGGACAGACAGCTGGAGAGATAAGTGGCTTTCACTTAGTCATATTATGGTCACACCTTGAGGGGTTTCCTAGGAACCAAGATGAGCAGAAGGAAAAAGAGACTCACAACTCATTTCACACTCACTGCAGGGTATACCCTCTGAGGACCCAGAATGGACCTTACGCAATCCACCTTCCCTTTCTCTCTGCCCCCACCACCCCCTCTCTAGGCTCACAACAGTTTTATGTGGGTGCCTTCAGTGAACACATTATGTAACTCCACTGTGTGTCCTCAAGTTCACGACTATTGGAGGCTTATGGGTTTCCAAGAAGCAGCCACTTTCATTATCTCAAGCTGACCTTAATCTAACCAAGGATTTATTTGGAGACCTTTAAATTCCCATACATCAGTATTATTCATGAACTCTAACAATCTCTACCATGGATACAAATGTAAATGTAGAATATTCTACCACCCAATAAAAGAAAATGGCTCCTCAAGTACACACACAGAGACACCTGGAAATAGATAGCTACTGCAGCGGACAGTAGAAATTCGAATGATGATTGATGGCAGAGTCCCCTCTTTTATTTAACAAAGAGCTATGGATACTTTTGAAATAATGTTTGAGTTACTTTTTAAAGGCTACTATCAAGTTCTTAGGGATGGACTGAAACAAGAGATTCCAAGAATAAAGTCTGTGCCATCTGTAGGCACGTGCTTTCAGACACTGAAGGATGGTATGAGGGACTCCCCGAGCCAACAGGCTGCCTGCCCGAGTTGGCCGCGAGCCGGGGCTCAGTATCAGGCAGCCAGCAGATCTGCCCGGGCGGCTGGGGTGTCGGCAGACACTGAGGCGCTAGTACCAAGCTGGGGGGGCAGTGGACCAACATCCCTGAGCATCCATCCGTGCCCTCCCTGGTGCCAGACGCCCCGCATGTGTTTATCTCTAATCCGCAGAACGACACCCAAGGCAGGCAAGAAGCTACAACTTACCCAAGGTCACCCAGCCAGAAAAGGGCAGAGAGCCAGGAGTGGGAGCGAGGTCAGTCAGGCTCCAGAAAGTTCTCTGAACCCACGGAATTCAAAGATGTGGTCCCCACACACTTGGAGCTTACAGATCGATGGAGGAAAAAGTAAGGGCTATGCAAGGTCGAGTGTGAGAAATCCCAGTGAAGGGTTGGGGACTGGGGGGGGACAGGGAATCCCGAGAGGAAAAACCTTCTAAAAGGCAAAGGTGAAATGTGAACCCAGTTCTGTCTGCACCTGAAGCCACTGGGCTCCGCAGAGTTGCAGGCTGCCTCTCCAAGCTGCAGGAGCCTGGGACGGCAGGGAAAGTGGCAACTTCAAGAACAGTGACCTGACAAATATAAACCTGTCCCCTGTCCTTCTCCCCCTCCTCAAAGACCACCTGGCCTCCAGAAAGAGGAAAGGCAGGAGCCAGCACCACCTCCAAGCCCCTGACATCGTATGACACCCAGAGACATTCAACCCAGAGATGTTTCATGTTTAGGCTGCTGGCCAAGCAAGGAAATCCAAGATAAACCTGTCATTCTGTCGTGACCTCATCCTGCTGCGAGACAGGCAGAAACAATGGCAAAGAGGAACAGCCCTGCTGTGTTTTCATGGCACCTTTCAGGAAGAGACGGAACTCCCGTCAGCCGCACCCGAGGCTGAACCTCGTGCGGAGGCGGGGAGCAGGGACTCCCCTGAAGGCAGTGCACTGGGCCCCCTGCAACCCCTCGAAGGGCGAACAATACCGCGGCTTCCCGAGTCTCTTCACACTAACCCACAGGAGTCCCTGTGAGACAGGGTCTGTCTGCGGTATTATCGAAAGAGAAATCAGGTGTGCAGTTGACAGTTTCTTCGATCTCCACACTCTTCACTGGAGCAAAAACAAAAAAGGACCTTTGCTCAAGCGTCTTACTTTAGGCTTTAACTGAATGCCGAGGGGAGGCCAACAGTTTACCTTCACTGCCCGAAGACGAGAGGGCCCGCTTGGGGTGACAGTTAATCCTAGAAGCAGGCTGACTCTGGGGACCCTAGTACTCCAATGCCCTGGTTCTCTCAAAATCTCAAGGAGCTTACTTCTAAATTTTGTTTTCCAAAAGGTGGCCCTTTGGAAGCATTTAGGGTTCCACCCCTGCACCCTACTTTCAGTGACCAACTGGGACTCGGCTCCACTTAACAGTGACACACTTCGATCTTCTAGTTTATTTTTGGTCCTGGGCTCTATTGTACGACACTCTTGAGCACTTATCTAAATTCTTTACATAGACTGACTCTCTTAATCCTGGAAACAGGCTTGTTGAATAGGTGCTTTTGTTATCATCTCTGTTTAGGGATGAAGAAGCTGAGACACAGAGAAATTATAACATGTGCCATACACACAGGGTCACACTGTTGGTGAGAGGCAGAGTTGAGAACTGAACTCCAATATTTTGACTCTATACCTGTATTCTCAACCCCTACCGGATACCATCTCCTCTAAAGAGGAGAAACTTGGTTTCTTTATGTTTCAGATAAGGCACTCACAAATGGAGGCAGGGTACCTGGACAATAAGCAGGCTCAAGGTCATGTGTGGACACTGTAACCTCAATGGTGTGAAACCTAAGGATGTAACTGGATCTCCTTTGAACCCATCCGGTCAGTCCTCAAGTTAAAGCAACAAAACTCCTCTTTCAAGATGATCGTAAGTCTGTCTGACCACAAAGCTCAGCTGGACTGACAAGTGTGGATGAAGGACAGGATTCAGGGATCAGCTGCCTTCAAGTTCAGTTCCAAGTGCATTAAGGAAGACCCTTTGGAGATGTCACACAACCAGATATCAAGTTCTCCATCACCCCTCCTGCACACACACACACCCACACACAGATCTATTGTAAAAGACTTCTTTCAAACATCACAGGGTGGGACTTCCCTGGTGGCCCAGTGGTTAGGAGGCCGCCTTGCAATGCAGGGGACACAGCTCGATCCCTGGTCGGGGAAGCTCCCACGTGCCTCAGAGCAGCTAAGCCCATGCGCCACCCCTGAGCCCACCTGACCTAGAGCCCACGCTCCGAACAAGAGGCCCCTGTGGGGAGCGGTCCACGTGCCGCAGCCTCTGCGAGTCTCAACTAGAGGAAGCCCGCACAGAGACGCAGACCCAGAGCAGCCAGTAAATGTATAAATAAATCAAAAAGGAAAAATCACAGAGTAACATCTACTCAAAACGTGTTTCTACAGAAGCTGAAACAGATGTCTAGATTGTTTTTATCTAGATACCATACATCTACACCTCAAGATCCAGCTCGAATCCAATCTGTCCAATTCCACTGACAGCTGTTTTTGCAAAAAGTTACCACTAGGTCTGCCCGACTTGCCTCCAGGAATGAACCATACCTCCAGGCTGCGGAGACCACACACAACACATTTTATAGAAGAATCTCAAGGTCTTTGACTACAAAGAATGCCGACAACTGTTTGCTCAAAATGACGCAAGTGAAGAGAACACAGAAATGCGGAGCATTGTAAAAGAATTCATGTCACTCTTGGTAGGAACAGTTCTGCACTGGGTTGAAGTTTGCTGAGTGAACCAGAGATCCTGAAAAACACACTTGCTGCCATTCTGACTTATGGTCCTGAAAATGTCACAGAGTGACCGGCTTCTCTACCCCAGCTTTCGCCTCGCTTGAACTGTTTGGAGGTATACTAAATATGGCATTTTAAAGAGCAAAAACCATGCACCCAACAACTTCAAGACCTCCCTTATAAAGAAACAATCTTTGTTTTTAAACTTTTCAAGCTTCTTAAAATTGCTTCTTCCCTGTCTACTCTTCCAGACGGTAACACTGATCACAGAAGTCTTTGTGAGACTGTATTTCTGTGATTTTTTTTTTTTTTTAAACTCAAGTAATGTTATTGGAAGGAAGCAAAAACCACAGGGCCCGAACAGAAGTGACTGACGCTGGTAGCAAAGGCGCTGGAAGAAGTAAAAGGCCCCACACAGAGCGCGGGCACTGCACCACTATGGCCTGCTGTATGTCACTGCAGCCAGGACTGTATGCAGACCGGTAACCAGATTTCCCAGCTCTCTTGATGTGTTAATCAAGGTAACCAAGCATCACTCCTTTCCCTGGCAATCTTTTGCCAAAAATGATAGACCGGAAACAAAATAAGAAAATCTAAGGAGAGGAAGAAATTCAACTAAAACACTCAATTTGGTAGAAGACAGAATCATCTTGTACCAATCTCAACTATATTACAGATCTATTTTATTTTATTTATTTTTTATTTTCATTTTTGGCCACACCAAGTGGTATGGCCACTTAGTTCCCCAACAAGGATTGAACCCCACCTTCCCCTGCGTTAGAAGCATGGAGTCTTCACCACTGGACCACCAGGGAAGTCTCTTTATTTATATTTCAGATGTATTTTTAAAGAACTACACACGTTCTATTGTCTGATGTTCTACATTGCAAGTGTTCTCAAAAACTTACAAGGAAGACAGGCCAACGATCTAACAATAAACTCTTTGAATTCCTCTACGATCATTTCAACATGTTGGCACAGTTTCAAAATCAATATGCGGTTTTTCTTTGGTGCTATAACCATGTTTGCTCAGGGTCCCCAAATGTCTTCATCATTTCATTTTCCTTATCTTTATTCTTTCAACTCTCACTCACTTACCTTTATCTAAAAAATACTTTGATAGGAATCATGAATCCGTATGCCACGTCCTTCCCCTGAAAAGCTATTAATACCTCTGTTCCAACTCACTGCCTCCTACCCGCACTCTTATGACATAATTGATAATAACTATCTCTTCGTGAATATAAAACTGTTCATCTCAAAAACAGCAACAGCGAGACTTTCCTGGAGGTCCAGTGGTCAAGACTGCACTTTAAATGCAGTGGTACAAGTTCAACCCCTGGTTGGGGAACTGAGATCCCACATGCCACGGCCAAAAATAAATATGAAAGGAAAGGAAAAACAACAAAAATCAAAAGCAGCGAGGGCAGGGCTTCCCTTGTGGCTCAGGAGTAAAGAATCTGCCAGTGTAGGAAATTGCAGGAGACCTGGGTTCAATCCCTGATCCAGGAAGATCCCACTTGTCTCGGAGCAACCAAGTCTATGCACCACAACCCTTGAGTTTGTGCCCCGGAGCCACAGCTACTGAAGCCCTACTGCCCGAGAGCCTCTGCTTTGAACAAGAGAAGCCCCCGCAGCGAGAAGCCCCCGCTCACAGCAGCTAGAGAAAATGCCCAAGCAGCAACCCAGCACAGCCAAAACCCAGCTGCGCTGGTTCTTATTTGTTTCTAGTTTTCACATGAAAACTAAATAAATAAATAAAATATTTAATAAATAAATAAAATATTAAAATAATAGATTTTAATTTATTTTAAAAAATAAATTATAAACTATTTATATAAACTATTTAATATTTATAAATAAATTTAAAAAATTTTTAAACCAACAAGGGCAAAGGAAGAAGAAGCCTAATGTCAGAACAGACTGTACAGTTGGTAGAATCTCAAAAAAGCTATTTTGCAGTGGGGTGGGGGAACAGCAAGGGGCTTGTTTTAATGCAATATTATGAGCTGTTTCCCAAACAACAATGCTTTAGTTACAGCCAAGTTGATTAAACACACTGGGGATAATGTTGCTGTTACTATTTTTCCAAGTACCAGTATGTTTTCTATCAAGATTGTTATTATTTAAATAATAGATTTAATTTTCAAAAACTCATGAAAACACCAATTGTCAATTTATTATAGATGTAACATAATGAATATATAACAACAATACAACATATGAATAATACACAATGATAACAATCATTTGGTATTTAATACCAAATTCTACTTTCCCACAAAGTAAAAGAAAATAAAGAATTGATGATGTATATTTGATTCAAAAACCAACTAAAATGATTCTAAGTTGACCATGATTCTTTCTTCCCACCATCTGCCATGGTAATAAGAACTTTGGATCCAATAATTTCTAAGAATCAATTCTAATGGAGCAATCACAAATGTCTCTTAAAAATTTATCAGGTTTATCACATGGCTTATTTAAAGTGTGAAAACTAGAAACAATGTAAATGATTGGTCATGGGAGCTGAATGAATAAATTAAGGTAAAAGGGCTTCCCTGGTGGTCCAGTAGCTAAGACTCCACACCTCCAACCCAAGGGGCCTCAGCTCGATTCCTGGTCAGGGAACTAGATGCCGCAACTAAGGGCTCTGCATGACACAGCTAAACCCAGCACAGCCAAGTAAACCTGCCGCCGCCCCGTCCCCCGCCCCAATCTTCCCCGCTTCTGACAGCAGAACCTCCCACCCCAAGATCACTTCCACGTGGCAGCTGCTCCTTCTCTGTTCTAGCAAGGCGATTCCTGGATGGCGACCACCCCAGTGCCTAGCTTCGCCGGGCTCAGGAAAGGGCGAGTGAGCAGATAGGGCACACGCTGAAGCCTGGGGAGAAGTGCGATCTCTCAGCCCTTTAACATCGCTCGCCTGTAACACAGGGAGCCCAAAGCTGCCCAAGGCCACCCTCCTGCCAACTGCAGAAGTGAAGGTGGCCAAGGGGAAGAGAGATGCCTAGGAAATACCTGGGTGTCCAAAACGATGCTGACGCAGCCCTGGATCTGGAGGCAACCTTGGCCTCACTGGTACACACCCTAGCTGGTGCCAGTGTGAGCGAGCCATCTGTCACTTCCATCTGGACCACTCCTGACTGGCACACTCACACAGAACAGAGAGGAGGATCTACATTCTGCGCTACGTTTATGGCCAAAAGGTCCAGTCTCTACCATCCAAGCCCCTCCAGGTAACTGGGTTACCCATCACTTTTGAGCATCATACAAGACCCAGCGAGCTGCATCTCTCTAAAGTACCAGTGCTTGTACAAAGAAGAAACAACCGGTTCATTCTGTTTCTTCCCAAAATCAAAAACTAATAATAACTTAAACCTTCACAGGAAGCCTCTTAGGAAAAGCTGCTTATTGATGAAACAGACAACTCTACCCTTGTTTTATCCTTGCCTTCTATGACAGAGCTTTTGTGACTTGGTTAGTTTGTTGTTTTTAATGAAGCAGAAATTAGGGCCACATGCAAATGAATGTTTTCTCATAAGGAAGATATGAGCTGTTCTAAGCACAGGCTAAAAGCCCTGACTCAAACCAAATGGCACCTCCTTAATCACTGACACACCTCCAAACAGCTCCCTGAGCGTCCCATTTTAGTACCTACTAAGTCCCTCCCTTCCTAGAGGTCTGACACTCAGTTGAGCTCATACATCAAGGTGACACTCATCAACCATTTCTAGCGATTAATATGCTGCAACCACACAGTAATAGCTGCAAAGTAATTGTCACACATGAGCAATGAGTTTTCCTGCAGGGCCCAAGAAGAAAAATATCAGAGGTGGCTTTCTGAGTCAAACCAAGGTCCAAGGGCCTGGTCTGCAATTGGGAAAATACCTGTGGAGATTTCATAAGGAAACAACTATAAATAAATTAATTCCACTATGTCATGACTGGAACCTAATAATAACAGAACCTCAAAAAGGGCTCCCCCAAACCCAGGAAACATTAGTGCATCCAGGGGCAGACTATGTTAGATAAGTATCTTATGTGCTTCATGACCATATTTCCTATGGGTTTTTTCTCCCCTAAAATTCATTCAGTTGAAATCAGTCACTATACCAAACAAAGCTAATGACTCTTCTTATTTGAGCTAGAATGTTAAAAGAATGTTTGTGTACAAATATATATATTTGCAGTGGGTAATAAATAAATGTTTGAGGGGGTGCACTGTGCAGTGTGTGGGATTTAGTTTCTCAATCAGGGATCAAATCCAGGCCTTGGGTAGTGAAAACACAGAGACATACTGAACCACAGGGAACTTCCAATAAATAAAAACTACTGACCTTAACAAATGCGATCTTACACATACAAATTCAAGTTTTTTTCTCAATTTATTTAAACAATTTGTACTAAAACCCCAAAAGTACACTCAGTGTTATTGGCTAGCGATGAAATCCTACTCCTCTTTTTCCAAACTCCAGGAGAAGGTACTGCAGGTGTTTGCCCGTGAAGACTACAAAAGGACATCAGTTGGATAATTGCCCACTATGAATGTGTGCTCACATGGGGTGATGAAATGCATTGAACATAGGGGTGAATCCAAGAATAGTATCCAAAACAAGGTGTTGCCCAACCTTGGCGTATCATGAACAGGTTGCTGAACACCCACTCTGTCCTGAGGCCACCAAACAGCTCCTTGGCCAATACTTCATTTATGTGCCGCCCTGCCCTCTCTAAGCTCACGCTAGTGTGATAGCCTTCTCACTGTGCTGCTCCCAGCACCTCTTCAAAGAAGGTCAAGTAAGCCAGAGGTTAACAAAAAAGGTGAAATGAGACTTGAGTGAGAACTATCTCAGGGACTTAGGGCTACAAATAAAAATGGAGGACACCTAGTTAAATCTAGATTTCAGATAAACAACCAATAATTTGTTTGGTATAGTATGTTCATGAAATATTGGGGATATACTAAAACTTAATCCATTGTTTTATCTGAAATTCAAGTCTAACTGGACATCTGTATTTTATCAGGCAGCCACACTTACAGTAAACATTTTTTGCTGACTACCCATCACCTACGCCCACTGCTTTCCTAACCACAAGCCCAATTTCCTGGGATATGCCCTCATTTGGAGCCTTGTGGGGTGTCCTGTGGAATAAGTCAGTCAGCTCTGAATATCTGCTGAAATTGAAGGAAGAACACAGCTTTGAGAGGAAGAAACTGGCCTTTATTATCCTAAAGGTGAGGAGGTCTGAGAGAAAGGCAGCTGCCTTATACCATGACGTTCCCTCTTCCCCTCTGAAATGTCAGAGAAGCCAGAAGTGGGGAATAAGAGGTGGTAGCTGAAGAGAGTGTGATGTGGCCATGGTAGGCATTCCCAAACCAAACTGGACAAAATATGGACTAAATCAACCAGAGACATTCATGCTGTATACTCCATGAAACCACAGGGTTTTCTATCCATTGATAAAACTTATAAAACTCTCGAGGGTAGATCGTCTCCCTTTCTCTGTATAGTGTAGCCAGGCTCCTCTTTCCATGGGATTTTCCAAGCAAGAACATTGGAGTGGGTTGCCATTTCCTTCTCTATGGAATCTTCCCAACCCAGGGATTGAACCTGGGTCTCCTGCATTGCAGGCAGATTCTTTACCATCTAAGTCACCAGGGAAGCCCATAATGAAGCCTATGAGGGTTCTTCTTCTTTTTTTTTAAGGAAGTATTACTTTTTTAAAAATTCTGAAGGTATAAAAAACTCGCATGACTAAGCCAGTTTGGGTCACTCTGAGATATTGAAACAAGAAAACCCAAACACATATAATCACTATTCTAACAAGCAGCTTCCACTGAAACTATTTAGTTCTTGGTACTTCTGGCTCTAGCAATGAACAGAAAGATTTTTAAAAGAAAATCTCAGGACAAAAGGAAATTAGCAACGTATCTCAGGCCAATAGACAAAGACCTAACTTTTTCAAAGGTCTTTTACTGCTTCCATGATCCTTTCTGACCATCTCACAGGCAGGATACTACACCTCCGTTTGAGGACAGGTGATCACAATTCCTTTTTGCTCTTCCTCCAGACGGCTGAGGCCTGCTCAGGTCACTGTAGTTTCCAGGCAGCTCTGAGCCAGAAACACAGGGCCAAGGCTTGTGGCTTCAGGTAAGGCCCCAGTCACACGTACAAGCTTTTCTGACCTTGCTAGGCTGGCAAACAGAAGGAGTCTGCATGTAAGTCAGGGCCCTTCAGTCCCAGGAAGAACAACAGGAAGCAAAGTCATGATGCTAAGGTAAAATGAGCCATCCTTTTCCATAATCATGGTAGGGCCACAAGGCCCTGAAGTCACCCCAGAAATAATGTCCATTCTCTTCACATCCATTTGTCTCTGTGCAGTTTGCATCTGGATACAGCAAACTGCAACTCCTTTACTCATTTCTTCCTTGTTTCTAAGCTCTATTTAATTCTGAAAAGAGCTACAATCTAATGATGGAAAGGTCAGACTTAATGGGAAAAAATGGGTGTCAGTCCCCCAGAAACAAATACTCTTTTGTCGAGATCTCCCACACAAGATCGGGTCACGGTGTCAGCCAGGACATGTTGGCCTGTTCACAGCTGTTGTGCACAGTTCAGACTCGTGGGAAGGATGCCAGGCAAGACCTGTCCACACTCACCTGGGGCCAGAACAGAAGTGGGGAGGGAAGGTTATGCAGCCCCACCAAGTTCACAAGGGGAGAAGCTTAGTTTGGATAAGG
The DNA here is from genome assembly GCF_023699985.2 of Odocoileus virginianus. Lineage (NCBI taxonomy): Eukaryota > Metazoa > Chordata > Mammalia > Artiodactyla > Cervidae > Odocoileus > Odocoileus virginianus. Next base: position 57,432,647 of record NC_069677.1, on the reverse strand, counting down.
ACAATTACTTATTTTCCCTTCTCTCAAAAGGCTTGCTGTTATAAGAACTGTATGTTTCTAAAATCTACTTATTTTAAACAATAAGAAATACTTTTATTTTGGGTGTGGAGGCAGGCCTTGCCTAAAATCCAGAACTGTACAATTCCTTGATTCTTCATAACACACTCACTAAAACAGTGAAATTGTTATTTATGCCACCCTCCAAATCAAGCTCGAATCAAACTAACATTTCATCTCTTATTCACATATTCAGCAAAAAAGGCATTTCAGTCCTCATGTACGAACCGCAAATACAAGAGCCAAAATGCATAATAACCATAAAAAAGCTCAGGGTTTCGGCTCCACTCTGAGACTAAGCCTATAAAGGAAGTCTCCATTTTCCTTGCTCTTTTCCACAAAGAGTGAAATTTATTCCCTCTGTATCTTTTTATCAAAAAGATCTTACCCCCATATAGCCATTCTTCTCAAATGGGCTGATGGAGTAGTGACCAGACCACAAACTGAGACCCAAGAGCAGGAAACACTATTAACAGAAGGAAGGAGAGATGCTTAATTATCCCAATTATACTAAGCAGGTCCACTTTGGGGACTGCCACTGGGATATGGCCCCAGGCTCCATGCTTTGGGTCACTGCACCTCACTAAAACTGATAATATTCACCACTTACTTTTTTACTACCTTGGTTTTTATTTATTTCCTTATTTATTTTTATAGCCATAATGAGGTCTCACTCTGTGCTGACTGAGTTGCCCCAAGCTCCACACCCTTTCCAGCGTGACCCTGACTGTGAAGGAAGTAGGCAGGGCGGTTTCCACTTTATGAACCAGGAAACTGGAGCTGGCTAAAGTGATGCAAGCTCCTGAAGTGGCAGAGCTGTGATTCAAACCAGAATGTCTGACTACAGAACACACGAGCACTCCGTGCTCCCCACTGCAGACGACAAAGTTTCCAACCCCTTACGCCTCCCCACTTCGCAAACACAGATTCCTACTTATTAAAGCAGCAGAAAGGAACTACTGTTGGCAACTGAAAAGGCCACAGCAGAGAAGACCATTTTCCCCTCAACAGTAAACATAATTAGCCAAAAGGTGGAAACCCAAATGCCCATCTCGACAGATGAACGGATAAACAGAATGTGGCATGTTCATACAATGGAATATTATTAAGTAGTAAAAAGGAATGAAGATGTGATACAGGCTACAACAGAGAAACCTTGAAAACACTACGCCAAGTGAAAAAAACCAGGCACGGAAGAGCATAGAAAACTCCATTTACATAAATGTCCAGAATCGGCAAACCTGCAGAGACATAAAGTAGCTAAAAACTGGGGAGGATGGGGTTACGGGGAGGGGAAGAGGATAGCTAATAGCTCCCTGGCTCGTAAGGGATTCTCTTTGTAGTGATGAAAGCGTTCTACGATTGACTGTGGCAATCTGTGAATATGCAGGGGGAAAAAACAACGCACTGAATTGTGCACTTTCCTTTTTTTGGCCACGCTGCCGAGGCATGTGTGATCTTGCTCCCCCAGCCAGAGATCAAATCCGTGCCCCCTGCTTTGGAAGCACAGAGTCTTAACCTCTGGGCCACCAGGGAAGTCCCTGGATTGTATGCTTTCAATGGGCAAAATGTATGGCATATAAATTAGATCTCAATAAAGCTATTTAAGAAAGTAAGTGCTATCAGTTAAGCAACGTAAGAGAGCTTGGCTATCATCTCATTCAAGATGAGGAACCCGAGGGTCATAGCCGTCAGCGCACTGTGAGGATTTATATCCGTGTCCCAGTGTGTTCTGCTTGCTGGCCCCACAATTCAGGGACCCTGAGCCCTCAGCTCAGAGCCAGCTCATGGATAACGGGGGACCCTCACCCCCGCCCTCAAGGAGCTTAAATACAGGTGAGTTCTTTCAAGCCTGAAACAATGAGATTGATTCCACCCAAGCGACTGTACCAGCAGGCGCAGAGGAGCTGAAGGCCAGGCGCTAAGGCGACAGGCAGAAGAGGAGGCTTGAGATGGATGGGCTTTCCAGGCGGAACGAGCTGGACGGAGGCCAGAAAAGACAGGGGAGGGCACTCCTGGGAAAGGAGACAGATGCTGTTGAGTATTCAACGTACACCACGTCTTTCAGACGAGGTTTAGATAACGCCGTTCTGAGACCTCCCTGGCAGTCCAGAGGTGGATACTCCATGCTCCCAGTGCAGAGGGCAAGGGTTCGATCCCTGGTCGGGGAACTATAATCCACATGCCAGACAGCATGGGCAAAAAAAATTACAGCCCCATTGCTAGGGGGACGGATGAATAGGGGGGAGCTCAGCCCTGACGGGACAGGATGCAGGGAGAGCTCTGAGTGGGAAATGAGACGCTGAGAGCTGTCTTCACAGGAGTCTAGCCTGGCTGCAGCGTGTAAGGGACCGAGGTCGGAGGCCCGTGTGTTATAATCGACAAGTGAAGTGTCGAGTTCTGTGGCAGAAGCAACAGGAGTGGAGAGGAAGGAAGGGAGAGAGATCCCAGAGAAGAACAACAGAATCCAACCATGCCAAGACCTGCGGGCGGGAGCAGACGGACAAGGAGGGCACTGACTGACTCTGCCCAGACTGCCGGGGCTGAAACCCTTACCAGCTGTGTAACAGGGGTCAAGGGGGTTAAATGCTCCGCACCTCAGTTTCCTGAGTAAAGCAAGGATTAAAAACTGTGTTTCCGTCTATCAAACAGCTGTTGGGAGAATTAAATATGAACAGTGCTTGGAGCGATGCCTGGCACTGAGTAAGTGCTCTTGTATAGCCTGTTGAATAAAGACGTGTAAATGCATATTCAGACCTCGGACCTCACTTTCTGACAACGGCGGCAAGGAAAAGCCTCATCCAGCTTCATTTTTCACCCCATCAAGCTTCCTTTTCCACTCACTTTTCCCCATTCGTGCACCCCTTGGTGGAAGTTCTAGGAAGAATAAAATACTTTATTCTTATGCTCCCTGCCCTTGAGGATGGGCCTTCTGGGAGAAACTGAAGAGAAGAAAAACAGCAGTAAGTGTTCTCCACCAAGATCCAGGCACTAGGAGTGGCTGAACCACAGGCTCGGTGAGCAGCTCCAAGAGGCCAGTGGAAGAGCCTGGACCAGGCAGCTGTGTTCTGCAGACAGGCTTGCAGGGCTCCTGTTTATACAGCCCCGAGGGACCGCTCCGGGGGTACCCCCCTGCGCACCCAGGCCGCCCTTCCCAGGTACCGCCTCCCAGCAGGATCCGTGAGCCCCTTTCCTGCCCTGCCTCCTAGGACCTCAGCCTCCAGCCCTGGACACCACACCTGCCCCCTCACAACTTACATCAAAGGCTCTGAGGCCAAATACTGAACTGATGATGTTGGCCACAGAGCTCCGGGCAGAGCTTGTGAACTGCTAAAGAGGAAAAGGGTCCTTGCCTTTCCTGCCGAGGAGGAAGGAACATGCTCCGTGATCTTGACCAAAAAGCCCCCGGAAGGTCAGAAATCAGAACAGGGCTCTATCCTCACCTTCACATGCTTGTGATTATATGGTGGTGTCTCCCCACACCTCCACCCACCCCACCCCACTGGCATTGGGCATCCTCATGACACTGCTAGGGTCCATGCCCATACTGAAAAGAAGGTTAAACTATCATACAAACACAATGTATTTTTAGTAATTAGACTTGAGTTTCCTACCTTTGGATAATTACGAAAAATCTCCCTTCAAAGTGATAAAAAAAAAAAATCCTCAAAAACTCAAAAGAAGAATTTAATTTATACCAAGTCTTTCCGGTGAGGTTTAAATAACATCACAGTCCCATTATTAGGAGGATGGGTAAAGTGGCTGTAGCATAGCCATACTACAGAATAATATATTAAGGTAGAGCTCTAGGTACTGTCACAGAAAAACATACTTTCCAGTGGGGGAGAAAAAGAAGGACGTGAAGATACAACACGTAAAAAAACCTGAACTACAGGTTTGTACATGCTCTTGGATGGAGTGTGAGCTGAGAAGGGGGCTCAGTCTCCGGGGGCGATGAGCACGTCTGGTACAGAAGAGTCAAGAGAGACCGTCTCTGGCTGGATTTCTTAAAACAAAATGCATTCACGTATAACGGGCAATTTGGGGGTGCCATAAGAAATAAATAGATGCTGTTGCATTTATATATGTGACCAGCTATTGCTATTCAGTCACTAAGTTGTGTCCGATTCTTTGCAGCCCCACAGACTGCCACATGCCAGACTTCCCTGTCCTTCACTATCTTCCGGAGTTTCCGAAAACTCCTGTCCGTTGAGTCAGTGATGCCATCCAACCATCTCATCCTCCATCACCCCCTTCTCCTCTTGCCCTCAGTCTTTCCCAGTATCAGGGTCTTTTCCAATGGGTCTGCTCTTCGAATCAGATGGCCAAAGTACTGGAGCTTCAACTTCAAATCTAATTTATAACTTTACATTCTCCTTTCCTTTATTCTGATCAGAAGACAGTTGTTTTCCTGCTTTTCAGAGAGCTGAAAAAATAATAAAATTAAATTTTGGTTCTGTGTGACCTTAAGGAATTTGTAAACAATAAAAGAGCCCAAGCCAAAATTTAAAATAAAGACATTAATAATAGATACATGATTTAGAAGGTGATGTTCCCAGGCAAACCATTTCTCCTGGGTTTATGTGGCTAAACTTCCTTTCAGGTTTATTTGTGGATGTTGGTGATACCACTGAGGATGAACTTGAGGCTGTGTTTTTAAATATCTGCTACTAACTAGCTCCTCGGACATCTCTCTGTATTCACTACTGACACAGTTAATCTGCTTAATTACAGTTTTGTTGATATCTCAGATTCCCCTTATTTACTCTGCATCCTGAAAAAGTCCTTTGAAATCTAAACAGTCCGCTACCTCTCCAGCTATGTTCGGAAAGGTTACAATCTTAGGATCCTTTGAAAGGAGAGTGGGGGGTGGGGAGCTATGTTTCCAGCATGGAGTGGAATGTGAAAATAATCTGGGAATAGAATGAATACACTGGATTGAGTCTCAGCAACTTTTTCTCTCCTAATTTGTTATGTTCTGCTTGAGGAAGTGATTTCTTTGAATCTATAATCAGACTGATAATTAAATACAAAGATTAGAATATATTCCAACTTGTAATACATTCTCTGTGTACTCCCTAAGGCAATAAGCAGAGTACCCATTTCCACACACAATATGTGCTCCATAAATATCTAGTGGCTTACTGCCTAAGAAAGAAATACTAGATGATCTAAATAAAGGAGACATTCTAAATTATTTATATTCCTTTCAGCAGATTTTAACTGAACGATCATGTGTGCTAGGCATGAGGCGGGGCACTGAAGAGATACAAACAGGGTAAAATGTGGTTGTTTGTCCTTAAAGAGTTCATAAAATAAAGAATGAAAACAAAACATAAGTACTCTCCCTTGCAAAAAAAAAAGTCAAAATTGCCTACTATGTCTAATTCTCAAATTCAAATCAAACTCCTTGTACTATTACATCTGATCTTAAAAGCATCCTTTTCTGCCTCTGACCACCCAGTACATTTTGATTATTGGAAATGTATGTTCAGCATCAGCCTTGATCTTAACAGATGTACTTAACTTTGTACCCGGACATGCTAGGCACGAAGGATAACACCACATCAGGCCCACATTCTGAGAGCTGACATGTTGGGGAAACGAAATAAATCCATTCATTTAGCAACAAGCCTGGGGACTCCCCTGGTGGCCCAGTGGTTAAGAATTCCCCTGCCAATGCAGGGGACACAGGTTCGATCCCTGGTGCAAGAAGATCCCACATGCCACAGAGCGACTAAGCCCACACCACAACCACTGAGTCCTCGAACCCAGAGCCCACGCTCCCCAGGACGAGAAGCCACGCCAAGGAGAAGCCCCTGCACTGAAGCAAAGAGCAGCCCCCTTCACCACAACTGGAGAAAGCCCAGGCGCAGCAGCGAACACCCCACCCAGCATAGCCAAAAATAAACAGTTTTAAAAAGCCTTACCCAACGTTCTAATGGATGATAGGAAAGATCAATTGCCAGATTACCCATACAGATCAAATTACTATGGGATCTGGAGGAGAAGGAGGAGATCCTTCTAGCTAGTTGGCCTCACCAAGTGTCAGAGAGGAGATGAGGCTGGCTGAGGGTCAACACACCCCGCGGGAGACGGAGAGCAGTCCAGGGCAGTGCGAGAAAGGATGCGCGACTGTCAATCGGAAGTCCCGCACAAGCCACTGTGCACATCCAGAGGCCGTGAGCACAAAATGGGGAGAAAACCGGGGCAGCCAGCAGGGTCCTCATGGGCTGGCTGCCCTCAGTCCTGCTGATTCACCTGTTCCCGAAAAGTCACGGCACACCTAGATACACACGTGCCTCGAGATGAAGGGGCTCAACCAACAGCAGAAAGGGTCGCAAGTCCCCGAGCAGAGTCTCTGCCTCGAGATGAAGGGGCTCAACCAACAGCAGAAAGGGTCGCAAGCCCCCGAGCAGAGTCTCTGCCTCGAGATGAAGGGGCTCAACCAACAGCAAAAAGGGTCGCAAGTCCCCAAGCAGAGTCTCTGCCTCGAGATGAAGGGGCTCAACCAACAGCAAAAAGGGTCGCAAGTCCCCAAGCAGAGTCTCTGCCTCGAGATGAAGGGGCTCAACCAACAGCAGAAAGGGTCGCAAGTCCCCGAGCAGAGTCTCTGCCTCGAGATGAAGGGGCTCAACCAACAGCAGAAAGGGTCGCAAGTCCCCGAGCAGAGTCTCTGCCTCGAGATGAAGGGGCTCAACCAACAGCAGAAAGGGTCGCAAGTCCCCGAGCAGAGTCTCTGCCTCGAGATGAAGGGGCTCAACCAACAGCAGAAAGGGTCACAAGTCCCCGAGCAGAGTCTCTGCCTCGAGATGAAGGGGCTCAACCAACAGCAGAAAGGGTCGCAAGTCCCCGAGCAGAGTTTAAACTCTTTTTAAAGTGTTCATATGAAGGGCGATGGCATGAGCATAATACCGGCTCTAGACTTTGGGGTTTTAACCAAGGGTTCAAGATGATTTGTTTTCTTTTCTCTGTCCTTCCCTCAGCCTCTTGGCCAATTCTCTTCTCTCTTCCTTTACTTTTCTCTTTCCACCCTTCTCTGCGTAACGTAAAAAAAAAAGTTCAATGCCAGAAGACTGTACATTTAAATTCAGCCCACATGACATTTCCTCCAAGTTTAATTGCTTCCATGCAACTTATATCCTCTAGTCACGCTAGACCCCAGAGTATTAAACATGCTCTTTTACAAAGAAGCTCTTGTCCCATAATAACCCCCCATAATCAAAGTGCAGGAATTATGGGTAAGGCCCAGCCGGATGACGGGTGAAACAAACAGGTTTTTAAATTCACCCAAAGCAGGCTTCAGGCAGGAGGCAAATCAAAGCCGGCCACTCTACCATCAGGCTTGAGAACAGAAACACGAGCTTGAACAGAGATCTGGGGATCTCCGCATATCCAGACAGGAAGAAATGAAGTCATAAATACATACACACATATATACATACATATATATATATAACTCAGATACCTTATCTTTGGGTTGACATGAAGAGTCACCCACAGGGTCGCTTAAAAACACCTGGCTGCATTTTCTCTGCTTTCAAACCCATCCCTCAAAGTTCTAGTGACGGCCGCCAGTGAGTGAAAGTAGCTCAGTGGTGTCCGACTCTTTGCAACCCCATGGACTGTTCAGTCATGGCCAGACTGTACAGTCTCCAGGCCAGATTCACTGAAGTGAATCCCCCTTCTCCAGGGGATCTTCCCAGCCCAAGGATCGAACCCAAGTCTCCCGGATTGCAGCCGGATTCTTTACCAGCTGAGCCACAGCTCTTTATTTAAATATTTATCTATGTGTTTGGCTATGCCTGGTCTTCGTTGCAGCGTGCAGGTTCTTTAGTTGTGGCATGTGGGATCTAGTTCCCTGACCAGGGATCAAACCCTGGCCCCTGGATTGGGTGCTTTGAGTCTTAGCCACTGGATCACTAGGGAAGTTCCCAGGTCCACTCTTTAAATTAGTAAGTCATTCTTCTTTGTTATTCTGAGCAGATTGAAGTTGGCTTTTCCATCTTCCCACAGACAACTTGGGCAACACTTCTAGACTTGTCCTACAGCAAAGCAGTGTTAGTCACTCAGTCGTCTCCGACTCTTTGCGACCCCGTGGACTGTAGCCCGCCAGGCTCCTCTGTCCATGGAAGCCTCCAGGCAGGCATCCTGGAGTGGGTTGCCATTTCCTTCTCCAGGGGGTCTTCCCGACCCAGGGATCGAACCCAGGTCTCCTGCACTGCAGGCAGATGCTTTACCTTCTGAGCCACCAGGGGAGCCCATCCTACAGCAAAGGACATCTGCAAACATCTCAAGTTCTTTTATAAACCCTTATGTTTCTAAACACGTGTTCAACTTTTCCCACGATCTTCCCCACCTCTCAACGAATCACTTCCCTTGTGAGCTTCAAAGTTCACCCTTGTGATTTCCTAACTGCAAGAGGCAGTAACAGGACTCTGGATTTCTGGATCTCCCTTATTCAGCCTGCCCACTCTGCACAAGAACTATGCCTACCTTTCTTACAAAGGCCTTTTAAGCAACGTTTTCGGTCCTCCTCACTGGATTCAGATAGACACCTCTCCACCAGGATTTTTCAAGAACAATTTTTTAATTCCATGCCATCTCTTCTGCTCAAAAATCCATTCAGGGTAAGAGGAAAACAAACTCAACTACTTATCAGATCCCCACCCTTTCTTCTTTAAGGATTTAGTGAAGGTTTCTATAGCTTTCCCCTTTGCCTACATTCCCTCATTGACTTTCATAGACCAGTATGTCTAAGAATTAAGGGTAGAACCAATAGAGCCTAAATCAGCTATGTTACTCTAGCCTTAGAAACTGGTGGATGGAAACATTTTGCTTGTTGCCAATGAACTACTTTTGACCTATTCTAATAAAGAAAAAGAAAACAATTCCCATGCTGTCACTAAAACACAATGTCACTGAGGTTTTATTACTTTTACATGCTATATAGCTGTATCATTTATTGTAGCTGTCTAGATCTGGACATATTCTGAATCATAATCATTTTGTGCATGAAGTCATTGGACAAATCAAAGTAAAATCAGATTTTTAAAACATTCATTTAGAAGCTCCTACTTACATTTTGGAAAGGAAATCTTATATTTTAATGGCACTAGATATTATTTATTATACAGTGTTGTTTTATCTTGTTCCACAATGTAACTTTTTTGCTTTATCCTTGGCCGACTTGACCGTCAAGGTACAAAACAGACATTGTTTTAAAAATCCATTTGTAATAAGTGTCAGTAAATATAACCTTTCACTTCAGCTGAAGCAACTCCACAGCATCAATTTGCTTACTGGGAAGTTTATAATACTCTTTTTCAGCAGCTCTCAAAACTAGACTTCAAAGAAATATGTACCAGTCGCTAAGGTGTTTACCAAGGCCCAGAATGACTTAAAATGCAAAACTTAACTCGCTACTGATGCTTTGCTTTATGGTAAATACAGACAATGCGTTTAGTCAGATCACGGGCTTTTTTTATTCACACACATGAGATAAGCTGGACATTCCAATGCACGAACAACTGGGAAATCGGAGTCCTTTAATGGTTTTCAACTAATTGACTAGAGTTGGCCAATTAGTAGGTTAAATGAAAAGCACTTTGGCAAAACCTGACTCATTTCATTATGGCTAATAATTTTTAAAAAGGCTGTGCTGGTCCATCCCTTTTGTTCTAGCCACCTGCCTAAGTTTTCAGGCAAAAGTTTCAACAATTCTGCATCCAGCCTTCAAAATCATTTATTTAATGTTGACACTCCAAACTGTCAATAATGACTCTCCACTCTCCTTTGCTCCTACTGCTAAATATCTGTTAATAATCACTGACGACTCAATAGTTATTAACATGTAAGCCACAGATAAACATGAAGAACAACGGCCCCACTCTGTCCTGTGTGGGTTACTGCCCTTGGACCTTCGCTAGAGCACTTTCCCGAAGCCCCAAGCACACCCTTGCCATCTTCAAGCTTACAGAAATGTCAGATCAATAAATGTAAGTTTAACTATTTTCAGATCAGAGATAATTAAACTTTTTAAAAAGCCTATGAAGAAAACGGATCATATTTTAAAAACCTATCTGGGTGCAGCTTAACATTTAAGTAGCTGATCCTTCCTTCATTTCCATCTTTCCTTTCTACAAGTTTTTTATACAATACCTATTTATGGATTCTATGCTAAAATGCACAAAGAGCCAAATATATTCTGGATGATACATTAGGTAACAAGAATTCATATTTGCCTAAAGTCCTAAATGCACAGGCTTTTATTGCACATAGTACATAAAACTAAGACCCATAAAAGTGCTGACAATTGTTCTGAAGAGTGTGTCTACAGAAAACACAAGTGATTTTATAAGCAGTACTGAAGTTTACTGCTTCTTCTATGGTTCTTAATCCCTTCTACTAAATTCACATGTTCACACAAATCCCAAGCCAGTAACAGGACCACTAGATGCTCCCAAATTTGCAGAATGCAGCAAAATATCCTTTTACCTACAGTCCCAGCTTCCACTACAAAATGGATTCAAACTCAAATTCGTTGATATAATCAAGCATGTTTTATTTACTTACACTGTGAAAGAGTAAATTGACCAGAGCACTGACATGCATGAATGAACTTCAGAATCTACTTTACCAGCTATTGAAATCAGTCTGGCAAAATGAAGGAACAAATATGGAAAGATACACGTTCATTTGAAACTACAGTTACATAATATTCCAAACCATAAATTTTTAACTGGTACTCTGCAAATATAATCTGCTTTTATGGCTCCAATTAAGTATAACGCGTCTAGGCAGTAACAGTCCTGTGAGCTACAATCTGTGACAAAGGTTTGACCACAGCTGGGATTGGAGAAGGCAATTTTCCTCCTGGCAAGTGAGTATCATATCAATTAGAGTAATATTTTTACCCAAGTCTTATAACCTATCTCGGTGAGTTATAAAACACTGATTTCAGGCCTCATTTTAACCGGATGTTTAAATAAGCAAATGTGTGATCCTTCCAGACGGCCAGCAGACCTCTCCAGGGAAAACTTCGTGCTTCTTAGCAGGACACCTCAGTGGAGGTGGGAACTTGCGGGCTATGACTTACGTAATTCAGGGGCTTATTGTCATCATTTTTCTCTCTTCTGTCCATAGCTTTGTTCTCTATTTTCCAAGTCTCCTATAAATGTGTTATCATTTGTTTATAATTTAAAAAATAAAATGCTTTAAAGAAACAAACAAAAGCCATCTTATTCAATGTAGTATCCAATGCAATGCTCACTCAGTGCAGCCCAACCCTGGAAAACGTGGTCCCAGGGGAAACACGAGTCGTTGGATATTTTTCAGTGCCCATCTTCCTCTGAGAAACATGCCATAAAATTAACCCTTCCTCTTTCTCGAACTTCCCTGAATTTCAGGCACTACTTTCTGGATTTCCTCCTAAGTATCTCTGACTGCTTCCTCTCCATCTCCTTCGCCAAGTCTAGGAACTTCTCTTTTCTTCTCAATCTATGTGAACTCTCTCTAAGGAATCTCATCCATGCCTGGATTTGAATAACAATAATAATAATCTATGATCATAATATAGATAATACACACATAGATATAGTTGCCTGGGGTGAATATATATATATATATATATATATATATATCTCCCTTGGGTATCTTTAACATGTTAAGACGTCTCTCAGCCTATTTTAAAGTTTCCAATACTGCTCGTATAACAAGAAGCAGTACCATTCAAGCCATTATTCAGCCAGTAACCTGCAAACTTCCCATTCATCTCCTTTTCTCACAGCCCTTATCTCCTCATCCAAACCCTATCCAGTTTACCTCTCTAGTGTCCCTGAAATGATTTCACTAGCCCTCAAATGACTGATTTCACTTCTTCCCTTTTCCAGCACCACCAAAGCAATTCCCCCATGACTGAGTCACTTGTGTGAGTGAGTACCTTCATTCCAGAGTAGCAGAATATTCAAGTTATGGCTTGTGAATTCTGAAACTGCACTTAAAATGTCTATCCCCATTTCATCCCAGTACAACCCACATCCTGATCGGTTTTGGAGCACCAAGGACATCAATTTTCCAAACCACAAAGCCAAATCCCAGTCTCTGAACTATAGTTACCCCAACGAGGCTTCTCGCCCATCAAGAATCTCATGAAGTTCTCCAGAATTTAACTCATATCTATACTCAATCCTGAGGGTGTATGAGGACCAACCAGAAAAAGAGACCACCTAAGCTGTGGTTCCCAAGATCCCCAAACAACCAACTGATGCAAGTATAAATGAGGTCATCTGTATACATAATAAATCCCTGGAAGATACACACGCAAATGTGAACAGTGGTTCCATTGAGTAAAACTAGAGGGAGGAGTACTTTTATTTTTCACTTTACATTCTTCAGCTCTGCTTAAATTTTTTGATGAGAGTATGTTAAAAAGCCATCTTTATTTTTTGGCTGCAGGATCCAAGTTCCCCAACCAAGTTTCAACCTGAGCCCCCAGCAGTCTAAGCACCAAGTCCTAACCACCGACCCACCAGGGAATTCCCCAAAAGTCATCTTTTAAAAAGAAATTCAAAGATAAAATCAAGTCAGTAAAAGTTATGTTTGTTCACTTGGGTTATACTTCTTTTGCTTGTGTTTTCTACTTTTTTTGATGGATTAACGGATTATAACAGTTGCTTCCTCAACCTGTGAACCCCAAGAGAGGGTTTTCATGGACAAATTGGGAGACAGACAAATATTCAGTATTTCAATATTTGCAGAAAATCCAACACAAAGAAATATATATTTTTAATAAAAAATCTAGCATATACATTTTCCCCCAGCGAACATGTTTCGTTTTGGCACCCCACAACATCTCTGAATACCCATCCTTCATCCATCTTCACTGCATTTAGTACATCGAGCTAGGGTTCTAAATTTTCAGTCCAGGCGGGAGACAGACATGATTCCTGAACATGAAGATTCCTACAAGGAATTCCAGGCTGTAAGCTTGCAAAGATTTAAAAGAAAATATTATAGGATTCCTTCCTTATCAAAGCACCTGCCTGTGTGCCAGGCACTGTGCCCAGGTCATACAATGACAAAGCAAGAAAAACATCCACTCTTGCCCTCATGGAAGCTACAGTGTAATAAGAAAGAAAAATAAACCGTCAGTAATAAGGGTAATTTCAGGCAGCCCCGTGGTTGGAACAGCCAAGTTTCCACTACAGAGGGCTCGGGTTCAATCCCTGGTTGGAGAACTAAGATCCCGCACACAGTGAGGCACAGCCAAAAAAAAAATAAAAACAGAAGTAAAAACACACAGCGATAGAGCAGCAGAGCTAAGCCTGGGGAGACCCAGAGGGCTACAGGAGAACCTAGCCGAAGCGCCTGAGCCAGTGCGGGGCTGTGACTCAGAGAAAACCTCCCGCGGGGCTGGCTCCTAAGCTGATGCCCGAAGGTAGTGTGGGCGTCAACCAGGCAAAAAGCGGGGAATAATGGTCCAGGCACAGGTAGCAGCGTGTGCCAAGGTCCTGAGGCCAGAAGGAGTGCAGCCAATGGCAGAAACGAAAAGGCGTCCAGAGCAGCTGGAAGCTTCAGATTCGTAACTGAACAGAGATGACTGACTTCCTGGGACAGTCAGATGACTGACTTCCTTTGACTTCCTCAAAGCTCAAAGCTCAGAGCGGCCGCACACAGGTCAGAAAGGGGCTTTCAACCTGGCTGTGTCTGGATTCTCCGCGATTCTCCAGCGAGACTGTCAGCTGCCTGGGGTCTGAAACCCTGCCCGATATCCCCCCTCTCCACACAGTGCCCTGAACTGCCGCATAAGAGCAGTGTGCGGATCTTTCCTGGTGGTGCTGGACCAGCTAGGATCTCTTACGGTACCACCAAGGCAAGGGCCTGGGAGAGCGCAGCCCCCGTCACCACGAGCAAGAACAGGAATAAGGACACTTCCAGGGGTGCCAGGCACGGCGCGAAGCACTTGGCATATAGTGCTGATTTCACTTCATCGAACATCATTTCTTCCCTTGTCATCTGCTGTGTCTAGATGGAACATTAAATAAAAGCCAGAAGTCCAGGAAAGAGAGCGTGCAAATAAAAGATACGTTAAAGGAAATTCAGAAGATCGCTGCCATCAAGTCTCCTTCTTATCCTGACTCTTATGGAGAATTTTTGGGTAAGAGTTTCAGCAATTACTGTGTCGAACATGTTCCGTGGTGGCTCAGACAGTAGAAAATCTGCCTGCGATGCAGGAGACCCGGGTTCGATCCCAGGGTTGGAAAGATCCCCCAGAGAAGGGAGTGGCAACCCACTGGAGAATTCCATGGACAGAGGAGGCCGGGGGGCTACAGCCCACGGAGTTGCAAAGAGTCGGACACGACTGAGGGACCTACACTACCGTGTTACTGAATTACTTTTCGGCAGAGCAGTAATGAGCACAGCACTGTAATTCAACTACACTTCAATAAAAACTTTTGAAGAAGAAAAGAACCCCAAACAAGAAAAACACAGGCAGTCCCCAAAGAGGACTTCCTTGGTAACAAAAGCTCCAGGCTTCAGTTACCGAGCTAAGGCTTTCAGAGTCCCTCACGCCCCACACATCTACCCAAATCTACCACTCCCTCTTCCCCGGCCTCTGCGCTTGCTCTCTCCTGTGATTTTCTACCCACTTCTCCAGATTTATGTTTATCGTGCAACATTTGGAACATACAGGAAAATAGAAACTAGACAAGAAAAATCTCCATAATCCCACAAATGACCATCGAAAGCACTTTATGGAACCCTCTGTCAGACAGACACACACACATACTTTTAAAAATAGTATCAGGACTATGATACTTACACAAGGTACCGTAACTGTTGGGTCTTTTTTATGTTACACCCCACTTGTTTGATATTTAAGGCCATTTCTTATCTCTAAGCATTGGTAACTGACTATTAAATCAAGAAACACAAATGAAAGCCTAACACATATACACAAAGTACATTGAAAAGAAAAACTATAACTTGATTTAAATATGAAACTCTCAACTAGAGAAATAATAGTGAAGGCCACAAAAAAGGCTTCCCAAAGTCTACAAACATTCCTGGGTGGATGCTAAGAGATGACAGTTGGAATGAAATGTTCAAAAATTAAATATGCTTGTGAAATATTGGTTTAAAAATGAACTCATTTTGTAATAAGTGACTCTGGAATCATTAATGTATATTGTGAAATTCCAAGAGAGGGATAGAACATGCAACACATCTCAAATCTATTGGTCTTTGTGAACCTTTTGTTCACAAAGTATCTGAGTGGACTAGGGTTCCAAGGAATACACTTTGGAAAACTGCTCTGCTGATATTTCAATGCACTAAAACATTCACAGTCCCCCAGTGGAAGGGCCATGCCCTCAGAACTTGCCCTTCAACAGTAAGTTTATTACTTCAATCCTCAGTCTTCCAAATCACACTTTTTAATAAAATTATCCTCTGGATTGGTGGGTTCGTTTACTTCCATCACCCTCTCCTGTGGTTAGATATTTCCTAACCACAGGAGGGGGGAAAGGAAAGACAAGGCTATAAGGGTATAATTCCCACCCTTCTTAACTCAATTTGTCAACAAACAAAAATTAAGATCACTCAACCCTTTAAGCAATTTATTTCTGATCAATCTCTGCAATTATAAAGACAATGAGAAGTAACCTTTTCTCCTTTAAGCTACTTTACTCACATTACCTAACTAAATTTCATCAGGAACACGTCCAGTCCTGGCATAAACTAGGTCATCCCCCATGTCACATCTGTGTTCCCTGCAAAATGATATGGATTCATGAATGGTGAAAATCTCAGTGAGAAAATATAGTCATTCTCGATAGACTTATCCATTTCTGGTTGATTTGCTTTATCATCTCTCTCTCTCTTACTCTCTCTCCAACAATGAGAGCTCCAAATCTGAGTGCCCAGACTGAGCCTGGAAGCAAACCCGAATGCTCCACCCACCACTCCAAAGTTATCTGGTCACCAAGGATACCTAATTACAGGGCCTAATTATGGGCACGTAATTGGCATGAGGCAGTACAAAGGGCAGGACAGGTTTGAGAATCACAACATCCTAATCCCATCTCTGCCACGTGCCTATTAGGTGACCCTGGGCCATTTACTCAACCTTACTGTGCCTCAGCTTCATCAACAGTAAAATGGTATAAAAATATGTACCTGTTCACAGGTCACTGTGAGGGTTAAGAGAATGTGTGAAAAGCACCCAGGGTTATGAACAAAGTTTCCACACTCATGTGTCAGGAGCGGGCTCCATGGGTGCTCCTGATCACCCTGAGAAGCGCTGATTCAGCTGCCCGCCTCCTCTGGCACAGAACAGATAATCAACACATGTCAGTTACCTCCCCTTCTCATCTCTCCCCACTTCTCAATCCCACTCCCCTTCCAATGCCAGCCCACACACAGAACTAGCAGCCACAAGCCAAATTACAAAAATCAGAAAGTAGACGTTCCTCAGAAGTGACTGGATAGCTTTTGCCCAAGACGCTGCAGCAAAAAGCCACCATGCTCCACAGTGGGCACCCCATTTAGGTTTCTCTAACACGAAGACTGACTGTCAGTTCTTACTTCCAACTTTAAAAGCCAGCCTACAATTCCAGATCCAGACTGTCATTCAGTTCCAAACTTTAATTGAGAGCCAAAATTAGTTTACCCTACTACCAAAGTCTCTGCATCTGATTTTGGCCAGGTAGCCAGCATGCATGTGGGGAGGCAAGAATGAACTTGTACTGCAATCTGACTATGTACCAGACACTCCAGGTATGTTATCTAATCTTCCAGATACCATGAAATAGGTATGATGATCCTTATTTTACAGACAAGGAAACTAAGGCAGCAAACAATTTTTTTTTGACTGACAAAAGGCTCTTCGCCGTGAAAACAAGTACAGTATCCAGTCAACAGGATCAAGTAAACAGGGAAAACCAGCTAGAGTCAGTTCTTTTTTAAGAAAAGTAAATTTTAAAACGATTTTAAACGAAATCTTTTCTAACTGAAAAGAATTTGAAAATTTTGCCTCCCACAAACATCTCTTAAGAAGTTACTGAAGTTTGTACTTCAGCTTTTCTAGCCATGGAAGGAAAGGGAAGTCCTCAGGCGGCAGCCCTGTTGCAGGTCCAGAGAGAAACCAGAATGGGACACAGAGATCAAGGAACCTGGACATAAAAGCTTAAGGAAAAGACATCTGACGACCAAGGGCATTGAGAGCCTAGAAAATCCTGAGATCATAATAAAGGCAAATAACATAAAAAGGCAATTAGAAATACTAAGAAAAAAAATTTTTTTTTTTTTTTTTTAGAAAAAAAAATTTAAAAGTCAAGGTCCAAATATGAAGAAACTAAAAGGTGACACAAGTTTAAACAACCGATGAAGAGCGAAAAGAAAGAATCCATTTGACTTTGTTGCTGGATATATCCTCCTGGGTGTCCCAGGAGTCCTGACACCAGACCCAGTGTGCGAGTCTAAGACCCAATCTAATACACAAGGCAGTAAATTATAGCAAATGTTGCCTCCGGTTTTTCCACTTCAAGAAGAATTCACTAATACAGTCAACCGGGGGCCAAAGCACAAAACTTATATCAATCGCGGATTCGGAGCTTTGAAACGCTCAGGTGTCACCGACAAAAAGCAAAATGTGCAACTGCCGGCCATCTCAACCTCCTGGACTCACAAAACGGGGAGTCAAGAAATACTGTCAAAGCTTTCCAGAAAATAACAAAGGTGACCTAACAAAGTTGAGATAATGTAAATATCCAACTTGGGAGAGGGAAAAAGGAACATTTAAAGGAGCTACATTTCTCACTTTCTGATTAGGAGTTAAATATTGATAACAACAGTGGTAAAAGCATATTACTTAAAGGGTTAAGAAGGTAACAATCTAAGAATTAAAGACAGAAACAGTTATTAAAAAAATTTAAAAGTTGCCTCCGTGAGCCTTGAGAAAGTAAAGGCAACCAAGTCCTTCTGTACTACTGGGTTTGTTACCAACTGCATAGATCACTTTGACAAAAATAAATTTCTACTACACATTACAGAAAAGGCTAAACACTAAAATTATTACTAAAAACCGGGAGTGGCAGCAAATGTTACAGTTGGAATTATATTTAAGAGTAGGGATATATTCTCTTACAGAATATGTTATTCAAATACAATTTTTCTGTAAGAATGGAAAGTTCTCCTGAAGCCAGATCATTTTCTTCTTTATAATTCTCTATTTTCTGGTCTAGATACACCAAACATGTACTCCATTTATAACCAGACTTTTTTTTTTAATTTTTAATGTGATCAGTGTTCAAACCCTGTTGCGGACAGCCCAACACCCACACACCCCAACCTGATTTATGAGCTATAGAGAACAGTAGGGACAATGCAGTCATCTTCAGAGGCCTCGCATTGCAACATGGCCTGCATCCTCCCCACCATTTAACATCACAGGGAAGGTCTGAACACTGAGAAAAGGGTCCTTTAACAAGTGTCAGAAAGTGACTACACTGCATACATAAGAACAATCTTATCTGAGAAAATGACAAAAACTGTTCAAAGCTTCTTAGATGTCCAGGTTTGACCTCCCACATAGCTCATTGTTCAACTGGGGAAGTGACATGGGGATGAAGTGGGGCATGGAAAAGGGAAAATTGCTCCCGAAGTAAAGGCAACAGATAAGAGGGCCAGTCCACCAATAAATAATCACATGACTTTCATGTTGATACCCTTCCCTGGCCTCAATTTTCCAACCTTCCCCTAAAAAATTTGAGTTCTGATTTATAAAACCGTCTACTCCTGACAGAATCAAGAATACGATTCTACTGCAAGCCCCATTTCACAGATGATGGCGCGAAGTCATGTGTAGATTTTATGAAAATTAATCCAGGGTCAGCTGCCATCACTTTCCAAGCTTCTACTTAAATCCACCAAGATATACTGCTTGATGAAAAAACTATAGGACATGTAACATTCCGACTTTAACAAAGCTCCGAAAGAAATTCGGAGAACTCTTGGAAGAGTCCTTTACCTCAAAAGACGATGATCACAGTGACTTAATTTCTTAAATTCCCTCAGCTACTTGACCAACAATTTTCAAGGATTGTTATCAGCTCAAGCCTACCAGCCTATTACCTACATGTTTTTCCAGTTGTTGTCATCACTGACTGTCCAAAGGAGATTCACCCGGCTTTGGACTGAGGACTGACTTTTTATTATTGTTGTCGTTTACTTGCTAAGTTGTGCCCAACTCTTTTGCGACCCTATGGGCCGTCCATGGGATTTCCCAGGCAAGAATACTGGAGTGGGTTGCCATTTCCTCCTCCAGGGGATCTTTCCCACCCAGGAATTAAACCCTTGGTTCCTGCCTCATCTCCTGGATTGCAGGCAGGTTCTTCATCACTGAGCCACCCAGGAAGCCAAGGAGTGGCTTTAGCTGGGGGAATAAGGCAGATGTAGCAGACCAATTTTTTCTCAACCCAAGGCTAACTTCCACTTGTCACAAACATATTTTTGAGCTACTCCAATCATTCAAAATGTGTATAAAAGAGAATTCTTTTGTTTTGCTTTTGTTTAGGGATCTTTTCCCCTAGCTTTCCTCAGACTCTTATTTCATATTTTTAGCAACCAGTTATACCGATTTCATATCATATATATTTGTGTGTGTATATATAACCATAGTTCAAAAATCATTTGGGACCAAAAATATCTTCCAAAATTATTTTAAAATATTGGATCTTTTTCTATTTGTATGTACTACTAAGTCCATTTCTACAAAAGTCACAATAACACATTCAAAACTGCATTTACCTAAGTAAGCAACACAACATGCTACTTCAGACCTTTATATAGTATATAAGGGCTGGAGCTAATGTAAAGAACTTGCCTGCCAATTCAGGAGACACAAGAAATGCCGTTTCAGTCCCTGGGTCAAGAAGATACCCTCAAGGAGGGCATGGCAGCCCACGCCTGTGCTCTTGCCTGGAGACTCCCATGGACAGAGGAGTCTGGCAGGCTGCAGTCCACAGGGTGGCAAAGAGTAGGAAATGACTTTGCACACATAGTATATGAACTAACGCTGTCCTTCAGACAATATCATCACACTTAGAAAAATCTCATGCTATTATATCACATATTCGAATTCCACCAACTATTTAGATCAAAGCACTCAGTATGTGTCCACACTATCACTCAGTAACCAGAAGACCAGCTGTGGACTAAAATGATCATCAAGCCTGTTTCGAACAAGGGCTTCTCAGCACTACATCAAGTGCTTCTCAGCAAAGAGCTCCTTGCACAAGATGTCAACAGTTTTGGGATGGAGAAGAAATAATTGCCTACCAGTATGAGTCAAATGGTTGGCTATTTTAAGCCTCCATCATCACTGTGTATTTGTTATCAGGTCCTCTCATAGCAATCAGAGTATCAAATATTATCTTATTAAAATTGCACATAACTTCTAAACTAAGGCTACTCTATCTTATATCTATAGATATATAGATATACAGATATCTATATCTATATATATAGGCTTTAAAATAAAGTCTAAGGCAAGTTCTCAGAAGAGGAGTTTTCCTCCACGGCAGTCAACTGCCAGCCAGGGCAGGCAATCCTGAACCAAGTGCTCCAGTTGGCAGGACTTCTATCCAGGCCATTGACGGCCTGACCCCCCATGACCTCACCAGTTATGTTTCAAGTCCCAGCTTGGCTTCTCCTCCAGAATATAATTATTCTAGGGTACCACAATTGAAGAAACCTTCTTTATGCCTGTGAATACATTTTTCTACACAGTCTAATTCCAGTCGAAGGTAAAATTCACTACATCAAAAAGCCAGCACAACCTGTAGGGAAATAGCGACAAAGCAGCTCCTGATCGATGATATTCTAGATTACCAAGTTCCACACAGTAAAACTCCTGACCCAGTTTCCACACATTGATTTGTCCAGCCCACAACTACTTCACCTCGCAGTTCCTAATTACATCACTGGGGGGTGCTGTATGGCCATTACGTCATCGGACTGGGGCCCTAAGGCCTAAATCAGTGTTCCCTGTTCCAGAGTGCTTTTTCCAAGAATGGTGAGACAGCAGACCACCTACAGTAGCAAAAGTTCCTCTCTCCTCCCACAAGCCTCAGATCTGTTCTAGAACTATCCTGATGTCACATCGCAGACCACCAGGCTAGGAGTTACCTGACTTCGAGTGGGCCGGAAAGGGAGTTAAGAGTTTGGGTCCAGGAGGCAAAGTACTCCAGTATCAGTACTCCAGACTCCACGCACAGTCATCTCTGGGTTTCCCGAGAATTCTGCCCAAGTACTTGCTTCTTCTACCTCGAAGAATTTTCATGTCCTGAAAATCTCGCCACTTCCCGGATCCTGGAAGAACTTCGCCAGACCCAGCTGCTGACCCCTTACAGTTCCAGCACCCTGACACTAACTCCCACTTCCAGCCTCCCAGATTTCTGGGGAGAAGCCGTGCAAGGACACACATTGTCACGCACGCACACACACGCCCGCACGCACGCACGGTCACGAACACGCACGGAAGAAGCGCGCGCGGCCTGGGTACCGTGACTCTGTCCCCCCTTGCTCCAGGCTGACTTACTTGAGGAAGTACCTCTGACCAGTGGCCGTAAAGGTCATCTCCCAGCCCGGGGGCAGCGGCAGCTCGTCGGTCACGTCGTAGGACTGCTGGCGGAGATGCGCGTGCTGCTGCGCGGGGCTGACCGCGGCGCCCGCGCCGGTGCCCAGCTGCAGGGACGCGGGCGACGAGTGCGAGCGGACGTGCTGGGCGCCGCCGGCCAGCCGGGGCCCCGGGTGGCCGCCGGACGAGTCGGTGCTCGACTGCCGCGAGTGCGAGCCGGAGTCGGGCTCCTTGAAGAACGATTCGGGCAGGATCTTCTTCCGCCACGAGCTGGGCTTGGGGTTCATCACCGAGTTGAAGAGGGCTTCGAGGTCCGTGTCTAGGTCTTGAGTGACGTGGATCACTTGCTGCCCGGGTGGCGGGAGCGGAGGGGGCGCCGAAGCCGGATTCATCTTCTGCTAGGAGAAAGGAGGTCAGATTAGCCTCTTACTGAAGGTCGGAGAGTTGAAGGGGAGAAGAGCGAGAAGAGACAAGAGAGGTGTCCGCCTCGGGATCCCAGACACCCAGCACTTAAGCCCAGCGGGATGGGGGAGGGGTCCCTCCTGGCCTCCAGAATTATGCAACTTTCTTGAAGCCAAGAAGTTACCAGCAAAGGGGGAGGGGGTGGCTGCTGGGAGTTAACTGCACTGGAGACGCTAAAGAAACTGCTGGTGTCTAAGGACAGGTCGAAACTTTCCCGGGCAGGCAGCGCCCCCCAAGTCCCAACCCGAGCCAACTCCAAGACGTCTCCACTCGGGAAGCCCGAGGAGCCGGGCGCCCCAGCGTGGCGCGGGGTGAGCGGGCGCGCGCCAGCGGGCACTACCTGGGCGCGCAGCGAAGCCGAGTCTGGGCGAGCGGTGGCCGCCGTGCCGCCCGAACTCGCCGTTGGGCCTGGGTCGCTGGGCTGCGTCTCGAGCTTGCAGGGCTGGAGCTATTAGGGCCCGGCTGGCAAATCCCGACCCTACTCGGTGTCTGGCAGCCGAGAGGCTTCGGCTCTCACATCCCCCGAACTGGCCTCAGGCGCTCGCGCTCCGCGGAGAGGCGGAGAAGCAGACAGCGCGGCCGCCGCGGATCCCGGACTGTCCCATAAACAAAGTTTGGAGCAAACTCCCACTCCCAGGAAAGAGGCGGGCCCGAAAGCTGAGCTGTTGAATTATGCATGACCTCCAAGTCCCGAGCCTGCCTACCCCCTCTCGTCCCTCCCCTTCCTCCTCCTCCTCCTTCCACCCTGGCACCAGAAAACCCTGGGCGTGCTGGGTACTCTGCAGGGTAAGAGGAGATGGGTGCCCCCCACCCGCTCCTCCTGGTCGTGCTGACCTCTCTCGCGGAACCCTGGATCTGCATTCCTTTGAGTTTACCACGGACTTGGGGCGGGATCAAAGGGAAAGTGGCCCGAGTCTGTTTAATCAAGAACTTGTGGACCGAAACCAGGCTGGGGGCGGCGGAAGGCACGCGAGTGAGGGGCCCAGACCGAGGAAGGGCGGGCCCTGGGTGGCGCGCCTTCTCTTCGTGCCGGGTACCGAGGCCGGGGCCCGGAGCGCGGGAGCCTAAGGGCGGGCCCGGGTACGCTCCGGCGCGGGGAGACACCAGCGAGGCCAGCCTTTCCACGGGAGGCTGTATGTGACCATATTTGGTCTGGCGAGGAGGCATCTCGGCTGTTTGGCTTTCAATTGTCTGCTCGTGCGCAGACGGTGCCCAGAAAGTGCCTCTGTCGCTAGGGATGCGACTTGGCCAACTAGTTCACTGTAAACAAACAACCTTGAAACCATTTATCAGTTCTTTTTTCCTCTCCAGGGTGACTTGGGTCACCAGGGGTTGAGACGAAACCCGGGCAAGTCTCCAGTGCTTGAAAGGAACAGCAAGGCGCCCCCCTCTCCCGCGACATCCTCGCGGGTCGTGGGAGGATTGGAATGTCCCTGACGCCCTCCGGAGAGCCTGG
The DNA here is from genome assembly GCF_023699985.2 of Odocoileus virginianus. Taxonomy (NCBI): domain Eukaryota; kingdom Metazoa; phylum Chordata; class Mammalia; order Artiodactyla; family Cervidae; genus Odocoileus; species Odocoileus virginianus. The sequence continues at coordinate 57,409,032 of NC_069677.1, read as the reverse complement.
AGCCGGGATGGAACCGGAACAGGTGGCTGGGAGGAGAGGGGGTGCGCCAGTGACCCGGAAAAAACCACCCACCCTCCCACCGACTGGATCTGGGCGTGGGATGGAGACCCCCTGCTTCTAGATCTGGCCTGGCAAGACAGCTGCGGGAAGTAGGAGGCGGCCTAGCCCTCAGAAGCAGCTAAATTCCTTCTTTCCCTTGTCCCTTCCCGTCGGGGGGAAGGGGAGAGTGACTGCCAGGTAAATTCGGCTTCAGAAAACCCCCTACCCCATCCCACCCCACTGGATTCAAACATAAGCTTATTCCCGAAATAACTCACATGAGACAATATATGTAAAGCACTTTGTAGACATACCTGCCTGCCTACCTTTTTGTTAAATAAAAGTGCAAGTATTGTGCCCCCACATTTTTATAAGAGTGGAAAAAAGTCGAAATTAAAATCTGGAGTTGCTGTGAAGGAGAAAAGTGTATGGGAAAGACAAGGCCATCCTGTAGTTTTGCCATGGAAAGGGTAGGCGTATTCGGAGCACATTCCCTAAATGGCTGCTCCCTGTCATTGCCCAAAATAGAGCAGAGGCCACCTATGTGAGCCCCCTTCTTCATTATCTATATCCGAGGGAGTGCTCCTCACAGACGGGAAAATCGAGGCTGCCTGAGAGATCACTATCAGAGGTAAGCAGAGCCATGGCTCCTCCAGGAGGCTCTGAAACTGTTTTCCATCCGCAAGTCCTCTGCCCACAGGACCAGCAGAGGGAAGGGGAAGCTGCTGCGGGTCACTCCATGGGAAGTAGCATCTTTGCAAGCTATTGTCCAAAGCCACCACAGTTACAACAATAGGGAAATTAGCTTTGGAACTACAGGAAGTGAATGGGACCAAAGGGTTACTAATTGAGAAGCCTCTTGACAATGAAAGGATGGAACTTTGAGGCTAGCCCTATTGCAGGAAGGTCCTCACCCAGGAAGGAAGGTCTTGCTTTGTAAGAAATACCTGGTTGCTAGAAAAGAGGAAATTACTGAGGGACGTGTGAGGTTAATCAGCCAGGGAGAATCAAGGTTGAGGTTGGGTGGGCAAGGATGCTGTCACTCCTCGCCAAACTTCAAGCCCTAGATAATGGAGGACAAAGCAGACGCCTGAAATGGAAAAGGCTCTGATCACGTGAGAGCTCAAAGGGAAAACTCCCAGCTCCCAGTCTATAAGATATGATAGTGGATGGCTGAAGAGATGTGCTTCAGTGCTTCAAACAATAGTTCAGATTAAATAACATTTACAGTCACCTTATATGTATCAGGTAGTGTCCTGTAAGAGACAGCAGGCAAGTGTATAATGAATCTCCAGAGAAAAATACCTGAGGCAAAGTAGTTCAACTCTCTATTCCTGAATTTTCCTCACTCTAAATTAGGAACAATAACAGTACCCACCTCACAAGATTTTAGATTAAAACAAATTTTAGTTGGCCCTTTTGTATCCCTTCGATTCCACATCTGCGGTGGATTAAAAAAAAAAATCCAGAGTTCCCAAAAGCAAAACTTGAATTTACACCACACTGACAACTATTTACATAGCACTTAATTGTATTAGATATTATAAGAAATGTGGAGATGATTTAAAGTATGTCGGAAGATATGTGTAGGTTATATTTAAATCCCACGCCAGTTTTATATAAAGGACTTGACCATCCTTGGACTTGGGTTTCAGGGGGTGTTCTTTCTGGAACCAACACCCCCACACACACTGATAGTGAGGGATAAGTGTGTACAAATTTTATCTGTTCTCCTGTGCTTATCTCTATTCTCTCTGTGGGGCAGGTAATTTAACCTCTCTAAGTCACAGATTACTCATTTACAAATTGGAGATAATATTGTTGCAGTCTGTGACACCGCTGCCCTTCAGCGGACCACCCTTCTGCTGGCACGCCCTAACGGAGTCCCTCCCACTTAAACCTGGACTGGGCCAGTGACTCACCTTCATCTGGAAATGCAGCCCGCCAGCTGGGCTACTTCCCTCTTTGAACCCCTAAGGAGCTGTGAAAGTTTCTGCTTTTGTACTTTGGGGAGATCTGCACCCATGGGAAAGAAATGCAGCTGTTTTGCTGGAGAAACCAGGTGGAGAGGAAGAGACCCCGAGATAGGGAGGAGAGAGAAGTCCAGCCATCCATCACCCAGCCACCTGCCAGGGACTGCAAACAAGTCAGAGGTCAGCAATCAAGACCAACAGGACCCCAGAGCCCCGACCAGCCCCGATTGCAGAAGGATGCACAGATAAAATGAATATTGTTTTAAACTACTGAAGTTTGGAATTTTTTTTTTAAATGAAGAATGGGCATTCTAAAGATTAAGTAAGAAATGAAGTTCTTAAATTCTGTTACCTGCTGAAGTATTTAATAAATAATGGCTGTAATTTATGGGCTAAGACCCATAAAATAGATAATAGACAGATGTTTTACAGATAAGGAGACTGGCCCAGGGAATTTCAAATACAGGAATATTTCACTTTATAGCACTTCACAGATAGCGCATTGTTTTGTTTTCTTTTTTACAAATTGAAGGTTTGTGGCAACCTTGCGGCATGCAACACTATCAGTTCCATTTTTGCAACAGCATTCACTCAGATCATGTCTCGGTCACAGTTCAGTAATTCTCACAGTATTCCAGATGTTTTCCTTATTACTATATTGTGTGTGTGTTAGTTAGTTGCTTAGTCATGTCCGACTCTTTGTAACCCCATAGGCTGTAGCCCACCAGGCCCCTCCATCCATGGGATTCTCCAGGCAAGAACAATGGAGTGGGTTGCCATTTCCTTCTCCAAATGGAACTCCAGAAAGAAATAAAGTGACATCGCTCAGTCGTGTCCAACTCTTTGCGACCCCATGAACTGTAGCCTACCAGGCTCCTCCATCCATGGAATTTTCCAGGCAAGAATACTAGAGTGGGTTGCCGTTTCCTTCTCCAATTACTGTATTAGTGAATGGTTATCTATCATTAGGGATCTTTGATGGTACTATTACAAAATGTTTACGACTCACTAAAGGCTCAGATGATGGTTAGCATTTTTTAGTGATAAAATATCTTTTAATTAAGGTACGTGCATCGTCTTTTTTTTAAGAATAATGCTATTGCACCTTAGACTACAGTAAAATGTAAAACACAAATTTTACTTAAAACACGTGTGCACATGTGCCCAGTCGCTTCAGTCGTGTCCAACTCTGTGTGACCCCATGGACTGTAGCCCTCCAGGCTCTTCTGTCCATGGGATTCTCTAGGCAAGAATATTGGAGTGGGTTGCCTTGCCTTCCTCCAAGGGATCTTCCCTACCCAGGGATCGAACCCATGTCTCTTGCATCTCTTGCACTGGTAGGCGGGTTCTTTACCACTAGCACCACCTGGGAAGCCCCTTTTTACATGCATGGGGAAACCAAAAGAATTTAAGCAACTCACTTTATTGAGTTAATCACTTTATTCCAGTGGTCTGGAACCAAGCAGGCAATATCTCCAAGGTATGCCTGTATTTCGTCCAAGTACATGAAATGAATGGGGGGAAAAGAAAATCTAAAAAAAAAAAAAAATGGGACTTAGCCTAGGGTTTGTAATCCTAGATCAGAGCACTTTTTCCTACTCTGCTCTCCTGTGAGCCAGAAGTTTTGTCATTTTAAATTCCTGTGATACCTACTGCCCACCTATCCCACAGAGAAACTCCACCGTTTTCATAAGATAATCAATTGAGCCTAGGCTCCTGCAGATATGTAAATCTTTCCACTTGCAAATAGTTTCCACTGATCTCCTGAAGATGATCTCCTATCTCCAAATCCTCCCTTCACTCTTTCTCCTGAAATCTACCCTGAGTCACCCTTCTCTGCTCCATCTCCATCCACATCTAGTCATGGCAAGGGCTGTCAATTCTTCCTTCCATTACTCCTGAAGCCCATCTTACCGTTCCCACTCCCACAACAGGACCTTATCTCCCAAGGTGTTCAGGGGCCTGCCTCCTCATTGGTTTCTCTGCCTCCAGTCTCTCATTTCTGGCCTCCCATTTTCATGACATCATTCCTTGGCTCACAAGCTTTGAACTACCACCCACAAGAATAAGTCTGAGCTGTCAGTCTATCACCCAAGGACTCCTAACAAACTGCCATCTTCACCACTTTCTGACCTAAATTTTTACACATACGTGTTCTTATCCACTCCAGCCAGGCTCCAACCCAAACACATTTGGCCAGATCCTTCACTACACACATCTCTTTGTTTGAACCCTGCTCAAAACTACCCTCCAAACGATCCATTGTCAAGCCTGCATCCATAGCTCCCTCCTGTCCCTTAAATTCAGTTGATCTTGTCTCTTTCACTCCCTTGACACATCTTATTTTAAAAGATGGCAGACTAGAAGGACATGTGCTCATCTTCTCCTGCGAGAACACCAAAAGTGCAACTTACCGCTGAACCACCGTTGTCAAGAGAATGTTGGAAGCCACCAAAAAAAAAAGATACCCCACAGCCAAGGGCAAAGGAGAAGCTGCAACAGGACAGTAGGAGGGGCCCAACTGCATTTAAAGCAAACGTCATGCCCACCAGAGACACGTGGAAGGCACAAACAAAGCCTTATGCACACCAGGACCCAGGGAAAGGAGCAGAGAGCCCCACCAGAGACGGGGCCAGGCATGCCTGTGAGTGTCTGCGGGTCTCCTATGGAAGCATGGGTCAGCTGTGGCCTGCCTCGGGGACGGGGTTCTGGCAGCAGCCATCCTGGGAGGCGCAGCGTGTGGCATAAGACCGCGACCATCACAGAGCTGCCAGCTTGGGCGACGCACAAACTGGAGAACAATTACACCCAGGAGGTTCTCACACTGTTGGGAAATTTCCGGGCCCCACAACAGACTTGTCCACCTGGCAAAGGGACTGAGAATCCCAGGGAATCTGACCTTGAAGGTCAGCAGGATTTGATTACAGAACTTAACTTTTACCTCAGGGTCTCTTGCCAGTCAGTTCAGTTCAGCCGCTCAGTCGTGTCCGACTCTTTGTGACCCCATGAACCGCAGCACTCCGGGCCTCCCTGTCCATCACCAACTCCCGGAGTTTACTCAAACCCATGTCCATTGAGTCGGTGATGCCATCCAACCAACTCAGCCTCTGTCGTCCCCTTCTCCTCCTGCCTTCAATCTTTCCCAACATCAGGGTCTTTTCAAATGAGTCAGCTCTTCACATGAGGTGGCCAAAGTACTGGAGCTTCAGCTTCAACATTAGTCCTTCCAGTGAACACCGAGGACTGATCTCCTTTAGGATGGACTGGTTGGATCTCCTTGCAGTCCAAGGGACTCTCAAGAGCCTTCTCCAACACCACAGTTCAAAAGCATCAATTCTTCGGCTCTCAGTTTTCTTCCCAGTCCAACTCTCACATCCATACATGACCACTGGAAAAACCATAGCCTTGACCAGACGGACCTTTGTTGGCAAAGTAATGTCTCTGCTTTTTAATATGCTATCTAGGTTGGTCATAACTTTCCTTCCAAGGAGTAGCCGTCTTTTAATTTCATGGCTGCAAGGACCATCTGCAGTGATTTTGGAGCCCCCAAAAAATAAAGTCAGTCACTGTTTCCACTAGCTACAAGTCTAGATGTGTCTTGAATTTCCTTATGGATTTGCTTCTCTGACAGTCATAATTCCTTGTTGTGAGGGAATGATGATCCCCACCTGATCACCTGTTCCTCTTCCAGAACCCACTGGGATACTGTTTTGTTTTTTAATATTTAGTTATTTGGCTATGCCAGTCCTTAGTTGTGGCACTTGGGATCTTTGATCTTGGCAGCAGCGTGCAGGATCTTTAATTGTGGCATGTAAGCTCTCAGTTGCAGCTTGTGGGCTCTAGTCCCCTGACCAGGGATTGAACCTGGGCCCTCCCCACTGGGAACGTGGAGTCTTAGTTACTGGACCACCAGGGAAATTCCATGCGTTGATGTACTCTAAACAGCATGTAAGTTACCCCCTTAGCATTCACTGCAATTTTGGCACCGCGTATGGACTCAGCTCCCAAACAGGATGGCAAATTCCTTGAGGACAAGTCTAAGAGGGCTTCATTTTCTTGTTTCTCTTTCCCAGGTGGTGCTGTGGTAAAGAACCCACCTGCCAATGCAAGTGACATAAGAGACTTGGATCCGACCCCTGGATCAGGAATATTCCCTGGAGGAAGAAATGGCAACCCACTCCAGTACTCTTGCCTGGAGAATTCCGTGGACAGAGGAGCCTGGCGGGCTACAGTCCACGGGGTCATAACGAGCTGGGGACAACTGAAGCGACTTAGCACATAACAGCGTGTTCTCCACGCAGGGGCGTCCAGCACATGAGGCTGCCTAGTCCAGGGGCTGTTGCCTGCCATTTTCCCTCCAGAAGCCACAAGCTGATTTCCTCAGCTCTGAATCACTGACTTGGTCTGAGTGAGTGATTTCAGCGAAGGTGAATGGTCAGAAACTTGATGGAGTAGGACTCAGGCTCAGGAACCCTTGGGGGCAGAACCTGCCTGAACTTGTGGAACTAGTGTGGAGAAAATTGCCAAAGCAGTCACCATTAGCAACTGAAGGGGAGCAAAACAGACAAAGACTTTGAATAGATAAGGATTTGGATAATAAAGAGTCCAGAAAACTATTGAAAAAGATTAATCTTTATTTCAACAGGAGCCTAAGAGTTGGCCAATTCCTTGGCAAGTCCAACATGGCCCTTGCATATTCTTAATTTAGCGCATCCCAAACACCGACCAGTGTCCAGCATGCAGCAAGCTTTCACATATGACAATTGGTGCCGACACCCAGTTTTGCGTTTACTCTCCCCAGCTGCAGATTTCACTGTCCGGTTTCACTTTGGTGTTCCTAAAAAATGCATCGCTGGTATGATCATAAGCAAGATTATTTTGATAATCGTGACGATGATGGTCATGATGGATGGGACTATTTCTGCTGAGTGTTATCTGTTGCTTCAGCAATGCAGTTGGACCAGAGGAAAAAGGAATTTCTGAGACACAGTCTTTACTTGGCTACTGTGCATGAGTTGTTTATCCTTTAGTATTACATATGTATATATATATTGAACTGGATAAAATAATTTTAAGTGGAAAAAGTTAATATATTTTTAGAAAGAGAAATACACCTTTGAAAATGCTTAACATGGGAATTCCCTGGCAGTCCAATGGTTAGGACCCTACACTTTCACTGCCAAGGGCATGGGTCATGGGTTCAATCCCTGGTCAGGGAACCAAGATCCCACAAGCAGAGAGGCTCGGCCAAAAAATGGAAAATGCTTCACAACATAAAGTGAGCTTTAGAGGTTAACTAGCAGCTTTATTGCTAAGTTGCCAAATACAGCATTATTTATAGTAGGGGAAAGTCAGAAGTTTCTTAAACAGTTAACATGAGATTGGCTAAAGTATATGTGATGGCTCAACATATCCAGTGAATTTCTGGTAGCTATCTGAGGTAGTATTTATGAAGATAATGTACCAATGTGAAAAAAACATTTAACTTTTGATAAAAAAAAAAACAAGAATCAAATATTAACTAGTACCATAATTACAACTTTGTTCAAAAACACAGGGGAAAAAATGAATGAAAAATAAGATGATAAAGTAATCAAAAAAAACCTATGTAAAAATAAAATAGATAAATATGTCTATGTACTTAGATCTGTGTAAATGTGTCACATGATGTAGAAATCAAATCATCATCCTCAGAAACACAAACCATATTATTAATATTATTTTGGGTGTAATGAAAGAACTAATTAAGTGTTTGGGGGGAAATTTCAAGGTGCTCAGTATTATTCATATATATATATATATACACACACATGTATACATATATATGTGTGTGTATACATATATCACATATACATATGTGATATATATGTATATACACATACATATGTGATATATGTGTATATACATATACATATGTGATATATGTGGGTATATATGTATATCTTGAATGTATGAATAACACTGTGTATTATATAGACATATAATGATAGTATATGTATATTTGGAAAAAATTTTTTAAATTGTAAAGCAGAGAGTTCCCTGGCGCTCCAGCAGCTCAGACTCCATGCTTTCAAAGTAGGGGGCCCAGGTTCAATCCCTGGCTGGGGAACTAGATCCCACATAAAGATACCACAATGAAGATCAAAATTCCCACGTGCTGCAACCAGGACCTGGGGCAGTCTAATAATAAAAATCAATCTTTAAGAGACATACACACAAAGTTTAAAAAACAGACAAAAACAGAAGAAAAAGCACCGGGGTGCCCACGGGTGCAAGCCCAGACGTGGTCTCTCGGGCTGCGCTTGGAAGGGTTTGCCTCCCAATAGGGCATTTATTGGTTGGTGACGTCATTCGCCTCCTCCCTCCACCCGAGTAAGTCCCAGATCTGGTTACACCAGCTGTTCAAGCCACATCCCGTCCCCTGTCCTATTCGTCTTGTTGACAGGAGCCAAGGGTATACAAGCGCTCCTATTATCTCCCTGTCTCAGGGCTGGCCATGCTCAAATGAGGTCACTTTCGTGCCTGGTCAGGAAAAGTCAACTTGTGGTTTGGAGCCCGGGAGACGACGCGAGGACCAGCCAAACCAAGAGAGGGTGGGGAGACGGCCCAGGAGGCAAATGCCGCTCCTCCAGAGAGCTGACAGTACGGCATGGGCTCAACTCACTCAGGCTTAGAATCAGCAAAAAGGTTCTTTAGAAATAGATATTTTGGGATGTCCCTGGTGATCCAGTGGTTAAGACTCCATGTTCCCAATGCAAGGGGCATTGGTTCAAGCCAAAAATAAAGAGAAACAAGATACAATAAATAAATAAAAATAATAAAAATATCTATTTGCAGATAATCTTGGATAAGAGGGTAAATTTATTCTCAAGTAGTGTCTGCCATACAATGAATCCTAATTTGCAAGCCATAGTAATTAAAAGTTATTATTATTTCAATTATCATAATAAGAGTAAACACTATTTATATAATGTTTCTATAGACTACAAAACAATTTCACATGTACAATTACACATGAATCTCACAGTAACTCTAAGAATTGGCAGGCAAGGCTTACTGGAACTCCTATGTTAGAGACAAGAAAGCAAAGATTCAGAAAAATTTATGTCTTACCAAAAGTCATCATTGAGTTGTTACAAAAGAGCCAGAACTCAAACCCTTTAGTGTCTCTCAGCTTTCAAATTATATTTCTCTCATAACTTTTTTTTCCTCTCTTGACTTTTTAACTGAATCAAAGTCTTAACTGCCTCTTCCTTCTTGAGCATACAGAATTTTGTTCTTCAAAAAAGAAAAAAGAGAGAGGGTATTTTTAAAGTTATTTTTCCTTCACTGACTTGCAGTATCATTTCATAAACGCCTTGTCATCTAATGCCCATTCAATGCACAGAAAATTGAAGTTTAGTTGCCTCCTCCCTCTCATTAAATAAATGAAGAGTCAAATATGATGGAGGGAACCTAATACAATCAAGCCCTGATTAGTGGAGTGCTTGTATATATTAAAGAACCCTTTCTGGGTCGTGAATCATCACTGTTAATTAATATGGCTTAGAAAGTCCCTGTTTTGTTTTGTTTTTAAGGATGGTAGTCCTAAAGTTGTCTTGTAAATTGGTGATTTGGAACTCAGAATATAGTCTGTTATAGAAAAAATTTATTACAAACAGTGGCCAGGCACTCTAGCCATCTAACTAGGGGCCCTAACCTCCCCCAAATCCTTGGGAGCCCCCAAACCTCCGTCTGTCCTGATCTTCAGGTTGAGTCTTTCTAAACCCTTTGAGGGCTGGTGTGGGGAGAAAGTGCAGAAAGCAGGCAGATTTTTTTCCTGCAGCAGGAAGAGGTTCCCACAAGATCAGAGTATTTCCTGTGAGTCCAGGATTACCTGGTTGGGCAAATTCATATTTTCTATATCATACACCTGCCAGGAGTGGGAGGAAAAGTTAAGACTCCTCTTGGCTGCAGGTAAAAAAGTTATGTTCTCTTATTTATTTATTTTTTTATGTATTTATTTTTGGCTGCTCTGGGTCTTTGCTGCTTCCCACCGGCTCTTCTCTAGCTGTGGTGAGTGGGAGCTCCTCTTCACTGCGGTGCTCAGGATTCTCTCTGAGGTGGCCGCCCTTGTCGCCGCGCCGGGACCAAGGGCATGCAGGCTTTAGTAGTTGTGGAGCGGGGGCTCAATCCTGGGCTCTGAAGCACAGGCTCGATAGTTGTGGTGCACTCGGACCACAGATCAAACCCGTGTCTCCTGCACTGATAGGCAGATTCTTTACCACTGAGCCACCTGGCCAGCCCCAAAAGGCATGTTCTCTGAAGCAAAAGAGAGCAATTACAAGGATACTGCATAGAACCTGAGAAAGTTCCCATCTCCGACGCTCTCTCCCTCTCCGTCTCCTCCTGCATGCCCCATCCTCCCGCTTCTCTCTGCATATGTACTTTATCCTTTCTGCACCCAGCTTTTTCTGCTCTTCAAGCCAAGTGGCATGAGGTTGTCTACGCCTCACAACTTCACATATTATGCAAGTCTTTGTGACCCCATGGACTGTAGCCCACCAGGCTCCTCTGTCATGGAGTTCTCCAGGGGAGAATACTGGAGTGGGTTGCCTTGCCCTTCTCCAGGGGATCTTCCTGACCCAGGGATAAAATCTGGGTTTCCTGCATTGCAGGCAGTTTCTTTACCGATTGAGCCACCAAGGAGTCCTCATATTATACACAGTTCCTCTAAAAAGAGAAACAGACTTTTGCCTCAGGTTTAAATTCCCAGGGAAAGGTATCTGATTGGCTTAGCTTGAGTCCCGTGTCCATTTGGACCAATCACCTTTGATGGTGGGGGAAAGTGAGAGCAAGGTCAAAAATAAGTAAAATGAGTGTGATTCTAAAAGGAAAGCAGGAAGCTCATGGAAAGAAGGTCCACGGAGAGAACCCGAGATGCAATAGCTACCTGTGTTCATATGCTTAGCATTTTATAACAGAAAGCTGAATTTTTAGCTCTTTACCTTCCAAAAACATACCACCAACAAAATACTTAGAGGTATCACATGATGCCCTTAGAGCCAAACAATTTTGGAACTACATGGACACCAACCCAGTGGCTGCACATTGTGGTTCTACTGAATCATCATCTCCTATTTTGGGGGCAATGATTTCAGGCGAGAGACATTTTATTGTTCATTCTGTGAATTTCTTCCCACCTGCCATCATTTTTGTGTTTCGTAGGAGGGGAAAGAATTTGAAAATATTAGAAAAGCGACTTAGAATACCCTGATAAAATGGTCAAAAAAAAAAAAACTTGAAGGACAAGATCCCTAAGATGTAGCCACCACCTTACTAAAAAAATTATGTAACTACTATCTATTAAATTGCCAATCAAAGCTCTTCCTGTTATTGATTGCACAGTCAGGAGCTCCAGGTTAGAGATGATAATATAATTCAGTCTGGATAGTAGACATTGTATCTGTAAAAAAAAAAAAAAAAACTGGTTAGGGGCTTCCCTGGTAGTCCAGTGGTTAAGATCCACCTCCAATACAGGGGACACAGGTTTGATCCCGAGTCGAGGATCTAAGACCCCACATGCCATGGAGCAACGAAGCCCACAAATTTATCTCTTCTCTCTGCCTTGGAGACAGATTACAGTGACGGATGCAAGATGGTTATGATGAATTCATTTTACTTTACCTCACAAGCTAAGGTCTTAAGTTATAAGTGATGGATCCCATTCTTAGAATAAAAGTTATCACTTATAAAGAGGGACCTTTTTGATGAATTCCCTGACAACTCCGGAGCAACAGTTAATATTGATTCTTCCACATAAGTTCCTTTTGACACTGTACTCACCAAAAAAATATCACAGGGGTTTCAAAACATTTTGTTTTAGTGTTTGGACACCCCCAGAAATAAGCCTCAGTCTGTTTGGCTGAAAAGACAGACATAGTCTGGTGGTAAATTTCATCCTTGCTAATGAATCCTCCCTTTGACTTTCTGGGCAGTTTGACCAAATGCATTTGGAGCCCACGTTCTACAGCTTCCAAAGCACAAGCCGGTTGGTATGGGAGAGACCCAGCCCGTTTTACCTAAAATTACCAAAAGCCTTTGTGCAGAGTCCAAGTGTTTACCTTTAGTCAGTCTTTTCTATTTTATCACTGCCAGGGGATTTGTTTTTGTAGGAGAGGCAATAAGAACCTCACATATAGGTGTTTTTCTACCCAGACTTATTTACTTGCAAGGAAAGCTCCTTGGTGGCCACAAAGTCTCACCAAGGAAAATCCCAATCGAGTTTTTTCCTGGGCCAGTTCCATTAATCTACAGCTTGGGGCAGCAGTGAGTAGCCAGTTGGGAACAAGAGTCTCTTTCTCTTATTTATCACAAATCCATCTGAACTCAAAAGGCCCCACTTAAATCAGGAATTTCTAGTCTTCTGGAAATGTCATTTCACTTGAATTAGCAGTTCTGTGGTTTAAAGGAGACAAAAGAGTGTTCCTACCAATGCGAGGGAAAAGGGAGGCAACGATAAAAGTAACTCAGGAACAGTTTGAAGCTGAACTTGCCCTTCTGCAGATAGGCAAAATAGACTTCTGTTTCCCCAGTGCAAGTCCTGGAAGACACTGACATATCCTGTAACTCTTCTGCAGAGCTAAATGACAGTGAACTGACCAGCAGAGACATCTGTGTTTATAGGGGATGTATGCATTCATTCACTCAGTCGTGTCCAACCCTTTGTGACCCCATGGACTATACATACAGTCCATGAAATTCTCCAGGCAAGAATACCGGCATGAGTAACCATTCCCTTCTCCAGGGGATCTTCGTTACCCAGGGATCGAACACAGGTCTCCCATATTGCAGACATTCTTTGCCCTCTGAGCCACCAAGGAAGCCCATTTATGGGGCAGGTATCTGTTAAACCTTCAGATTTAAGCTATTAAGGTGGGGGTGGGGCTGGTGAGGGGGTGGGGGTGGATTGAGAAAAACGATGGTTATTTGGGAAAGAACCAAGAGTGTGATTCATGGGGGCAGTTCAGATCACCAAGATGGAACAAGATGACCAAGGGACATTTTGGAGGAAATGCCTGTGAATAGAGGGGAGAAAAAAGAAAAGGAGGCAGGAGAGTCTTCAGATTGCAAAGCAGATATGACTGCAGTGAATGGAGGAAAGGGGAAGGAGGGTCCGGGTCCCCAAAGGGAGTACACTCTTGCTAGTGAACATAATGGTATCATTGAACTGTAATCTATGAGTGCTGCAGGCACCCTAGACTCCTGTGTCCAAGATCGATCAGAGAGAACAGTTGCCATCATTCTGGCCAGAACCGATGCACCTGAGCAGCGGGAGGACCCAAGGCTGCCGTTGCGCTAGAGCAGCGCGGAGGAAGGGGGAGAAATACGCACAACCACGTGATTTACCCGGTGCCTCTGGGGCGTCCTTTCCCCAGTTATGACTGGGCCTGGACTTGTGCAGCAGCCCCACACTGAGAAGGGTCCGACTCCAAGGACTGGGGACCCCAGGAATGAACGTTTGAGTTGCACCACCAGGTAAGCAAGCCACGAACACCCGCCAAGGTGATGGCATGGGATGTGGCGTCTTCAGAGGGCACAGTGGGGGAGCGGCAAGATAAATGCCAGTGTGACCCGAAGGCCAGCTGCAGCGGTGGGGGCCGCGGTTTATGTCACTAAACTCCCTCTTCTAAGCTTCCCTTCGGGGAGTGGTCTATGGGAACCGAGGGAGAGCTGCACCCTGAAAAATGATGGAGTGCATCCGTGTGATCCAGTCGGTACGGACGGCGGTGAAAACCACGCCGATTCACTGCTTAGGGCTCCCTTCAGCAGGGAGCCTCCTGTGAGGAGGACAGGGAGCCGACAGCCCAGCTGCCACGTCTGTGACTGCGGAAGGCGTGCTTTCTTCAGCCTGCCGACGGCCGCACACACCAGCGTTTTAAAGCTGGGCCCTCCCTGCCCGTGGGGGCCGCTGGTCAGTCCCCCATGGCCTTGAAGCTCCACATCAGCCCAGTCAGGACATTCTCAGAGCTGCGCTGCAGTCTGAGAGTCTGCACACCCAGTCCTCCTGCCCTCTCTCCTGCCATCTGCTGCCAGCGTATTAGCCGCCTCCTGCTCATCTGCCTAATCGGAACAGTGTCAGGGATGTAATGGATCACTGTGATATTCTCCAGGACTTTAGATGGTCTGTATCTACATCCAGACCATATATAACAGAGGGTAGGAGGATTAACATATCCCTGGGGCAAAACTAAATAAATGTCTATGGGCTTCCCTGGTGACTCAGTGGTAAAGAATCCACCTGCCAAAGCAGGAGACGTGGGTTGGGAAGATCCCTTGGAGAAGGAAATGGCAACCCATTCCAGTATTCCTGCCTGGAGAACTCCACGAACAGAGGAGCCTGGTGGGCTACAGTCCATGGGGTCATAAAGAGTTGGACAGTAACTGACCACTCACATATAATCAGGACCACCCACACCCCCTGCACCCTTGCATCCTTTAGATCAGTGGTCACCAACGTTTTTGATCCCAGGGACTGGTTTCATGGAAGACAATTTTCCCATAGGGGTGTGGGGATGGGGCAGGGTAATGTGAGTGATGGGGAGTGGCAGATGAAGCTTGGCTCCCTCACCCTCTGCTCACTTCCTGCTGTGCAGCCCAATTCCTAACAGTCCACAGCCTGGGAGTTGGAGACCCCACTTTAGATTTTTAACAACGGCATTCATCTTTACCTCCCCCCGCTCCCACTCTTATCCGCAGGATGCAATGCTGGTTTTGACTTGCTGTCCGGCTGGGAGTGGACAGTGGACAGGGTGCCATTTCAGAGCCTTCTCTTGACCTTCCCCACTATGATAACTCTTATTCCACAGGCCAATGGCCAATGGGAAGATCACTCCAGCTGCCAAGAGGATCAATCCCAGTTACATACTCAAAGACAGAAAAAATGGCCACCAGATGGGACTGCAGGCCCAGGGAACCCACTGTAAGTCAGACTTTAGCCAGAACTCCATTTTTTTGCTTCAGGTCTCCAAATGTCAATAGCAACTCAGAATCTGTATTCAATAATCCTCGAAGTATCTGAGTATTCACCTTTCTCCAAGAAAATAGCCATAGATTCCCTTGGAAATCAAGTACCAACTCACCAGAAAAGACCCTGATGCTGGGAAAGATTGAGGGCAGGAGGAAAAGGGGGCAACAGAGAATGAGGTGGTTAAATGGCATCACTGACTCAATGGAGATGAGTTTGAACAAACTCCAGGAGATGAGTTTGAACAAACTCCGGGGAGCCAAGCTCCATCTGCCACTGCAGGAGATGGTGAAGGACAGGGAAGCCTGGATTGCTTTGCAGTCCATGAGGTTGCAAAGAGTCTTTCGGACACGACTAAGCTACTGAACAACAGCCCTTGGAAATGACTAAGAATCCTTTCTTACAGCATAACTTGCCATTTCGGGATCCCTGCTCCTGAGGACCTGGCTACCTCTTCAGTCAGTGAATTTCTGTCTGAGAATTGACTCAGATCCATGAGAAAAGACTCATGACTTTTTATTGGGCAACCAGTGTCGGCCCCCTCGTCTTATTCTGATTGTAGACATGGAGTAGCACCCTTCGGGCTGTGGACAACACCCAGAATATGAAGAAGGCGATGCAATACCTTAAAGGCTATCATTAAATGTCAAAGATAACTTATTTAAAGGGCAATCTTATTTGTTAATAATAGCCCCAAATATGTAAAGCCGTGAGCTCCCACTTTTACATACAACCCAAACAGAAATGTTTATGTATGTTTACTCCGAGACATGAATTAGAATATTCATCGTTCACAGCAGTAAACGCTCCAAACGGGAAACACCCACACATCCTTAGAGTATGTCGTATAAATAAGCAATGAGGCACTATGCGGTAACAGATTGTAGAATATAGAATGAACAAACTACACTATAAACATAACACAGATAAATCCTATGTATATACAACATTGAAGAAAAAAGATAAACATTCAAGAATATAAACTGTATAATAACGTGCATGCCGTGTGCTAAGTCGCTTCAGTCGTGTGTGACTCTGTACGACCCTATGGACTCCAGGCTGCCAGGCTCCTCTGTCTTTGGGATTCTACAGGTAAGAACACCGGAGCAGGTTGCCATGCCCTCCTCCAGAGGATCTTCCTGACCCAGGAATCCAACCCAAGTTTCTCATGTCGCCTACACTGGCAGGCAAGTTCTTTACCACTAACTCCACCTGGGAAGCCCTGTATAATCACACACACACACACACACACACATATATATATATATATAAATTATAAAAAATAGGAAAAAACAAATTTGTGCTGTTCAAAGATAGTGATCACCCTTGGCAAGAGAAGTGTGACCAGAAGAGGTTACAGGGTGGGGGGTGCTTCTGGCTACTAGAAATGTTTTGCTTCTTCATCTGAAGACTGGTTCCATGGTTACAGTCAGCCTGTGAAAGTTAACCAAACTATCCACTCATAATATGTGCACTTTTTGCATGTATATCATGTTTCAACAAAAAGTTCAACATGTATATTGAAAGCCACAAGATACCCAAGGAGAACTTCTGAATACAATGTTTTGGATTTCTTAGTGTAAGTCAGTAGTTTTCAAACACTGAGAAGCATCACCATCACCTGTTCCCCAACCTAAAGAACCTCTGGGCTGGAAAATGGTAATTCAAGCATGTTAGGCACAGGGTGAGGCCAATGGATGGGTTTCCATGATCCACAGCAGAATAGAGTCAAAGACGCATTCATGAGTTTCTCAGCTTCCTGCACTCTGACCACGTCAGAGTGTTTCTTGAATTACACAGGATACAAAAAGTTCTAGCCAACAGCTTGGTCTTTACTCCTGGGGGTAGCATCTGCCCCTAGTCTCAGTCCCTCTCTAATCCTGGTCAGAGTCGCTGGACAATTCTAACAGACATCTGACTATTTTGTTTGTCCTCATTTCCCCCTTCCTTCTGAAAACAGAGCACTTCTGGTCTACGGAGGACCCATTCCAAGGAGTTTCGGTGAGACTGACCCCCTCTCTAGCCCTCTAGCCTTAAGAACGGGACAACGACTCAGATCCGGCCAGTGAGAGTTCCGCCAGGTGTTTTTGACCTGCAGTGTCTAGAGACTTAGCCTCTTTACACTGAAGCCACAAACGAGGGAGGTATGAGTCTGGCCAGTGGAACATAAATCATGTTCTCCACATGCAAGAAGCCAGTGTAGAATAAAGACAAAGCCAAGTCAGCCTTAAGGATGAAGCAAGACATAGATCTCCAAAGATCTCATTTGAGTTCCTGGATATAAGCATTCCTGAAATCCACAACTGTATAGTTACAGGACCAATGAACACCTATCATCATGGTTTGAGTACACTCCTGCTACTTGAAATGGAACTGATGAATAACACCTAGAATAAGACAAACCAAAAACCCTTACCTGTCTTTTTACCCCGTTTTCTTGAGCTTAGAAAAAGCCATAAACTTACCTGTTTCCTCTATTTGGGACCCACCATGGTCCTTCAGGTCCTCTGTGACACAAACTGATTTTAATGAGATCCTGCATATTCAAGAAAATACTTATGAATATTAAAAAACCCAAGCGTATGGCCACGCGGCCACTTGGACTCGCCCTCAACTCCTTCACTGTCTAGAAGCCCATGCCTAACTAACGCAGTAGAAGGCACGCGGCAGACGGCTGTCCTCCGGGGGCCATCCTGCCCTCTGCTCTATGTGCTTTCTTTGGTCCAACAAATTTACTGTTTTTTTCTTTCGCCACTGATATTCCATGGGCTGTGCCTTTCCCCCTGCCCTAGATCTTTTCTCCAGTACACGTTCTTCATATGGACTAGGTCCCTGACCTAGAGTAAAATGGGTCCAAGAACAAAGTGAAGTCTAATGAGTCAAGGTCTTATCCAGTATCCAGAGACCAGCCTTGGAAAACGGGAGAGAAGCTTCCCTCAGCAGCCAATGGTTAGAGAAGCAGATTTAACTTCCTTTATAGCCAGAGCTATAGATGAGACAGATAGTATCACTGACTCGGTGGACATGAACTTGAGCAAACTCCGGGAGGCGGAGGACAGGGAAGTCTGGCACGCTGCAGTCCATGGAGTTGCAAACAGCTGGCCACGATTTAGCGACTGGACAACAAGAAGAACACAGCCAGAGCATCTCAGCCCTGCGTGTTCGGCCCCAGCCTCTTAGGCCTGTCTCCAGGCGGACGGGGACTTTGAGAGCACTAACCAGGACTTTCCGGGCGGTCCAGTAGTTAAGAAACCCCTCCCAATGCAGGGTACGTGAATTCCATCTCTGATCTGGGGAGATTCCACATGCCTCGCAGCGAGTAAGCCCAGTATCACAGCTACTGAACCCCAGTTCTGCAGTCCATGAGCTCTAACTGCCAGACCCTTGGACTCCAGAGCACATGCTCCACCACAATGAGACAACCGTGCGCCACAGCCAGAGGACGGTAGAGAAGCCTGCGCACAACGGCGAAGACTCAGTGCAGCCAATAAACCGGCATCACCAGACGCCTGTCGCCACGACAGTGCTTACAGCCTCACGGGAATGTCTCGATTTTCGGGGAGATGAAGAACCACTTCTTGGCCTGCTCACCACCACTCTCTAAGAATATTTAGGCTTGGGCAGCAGACCTGGGCACAGGAATTCTGCAGTCCTTATGATTTCTGGGTTATCATTTTAAAGCTTCGCTATATCAAAAGCATGCAAAAGGCCAATTACATTAAAGTGTTTCAGATATCTATTGCTGCCAAGCAAGCCACCTCAAGCTTAGTGGTGCAAAATGATCAAAGTGATTTTTTATTATCACCTTTCACGGTCCTAGGAGTTGACTGAGCGCAGCGTGGTGGTCATCCCTCAAGGGCTCTCATGTAATTGGTGTCAGGTGGCGGCTGGGGCTGGAGCATCTCAAAGGCTGTCTCGTTCACACATCTAGTACTGATTCTGCCTGTTGTCTGAAACCATAGCTGAGACTGTCAACTGGAACGCTTACAAGTGGCCTCTCCATACGGCCTGGGTTTCTTCACCCTATGACAGCTCAGTCCTAAGAACAGTGTCCCAAGCCTGAGAGCTAGGAAAAAGCTGTATCACCCTTTATAATCTGAAATTGAGTCACTTTCACCATATTCTTTTGGCAGAAAGGCCACAAAAGTCCACCCAGGTTCAAGGGAGAGATACAGATGCCATCTATTGATCAGAGAAGAGTAAGGTCGCATGGTCAAATGCGCCTATGTGATGAGAACTATCGTTGCAGCCATCTTCGGAGACAATTATCTGCCACAGTAAGTTTCTTTCAATAATGCTGACCAGATGCTGGCTTGATAAAATGTGTCATTGTTTTCTGAATATTAATGACCAGGACGTCCACTGAAACATTGTGTTACAGGAAAGCAAAAATCACCTTGTAATGAAAATATTACTGTGTAATGAAAATATCCCCTAAAATATATATTCAAGCATCTCTTCCCTCTTAACTCTGAGAGTGTCTCTGATTATTGGAAGTTGTATATCCACTCATACAATGCAAAATAAAAGGGTTAAATCTTGCAAAAGAGGAAAGACTTGATTAAATCAACTGTTTTTAGAGAATAAAAGATTTATGGAATCTGGTGTAACTGGTAAACCAGCTAACAATTGAAGTAGAAAAATTCAACCAGGATGATCTTGAGTCCGTGGAATTATTTAAGAATCCAAAAGATTAAGAAAGGCATTGGGGGAAAACACTGAAACTGAATATTTCTACATCTTGAGAGTTCTGTATGTCCTTAGCTTTTTTTTTCCTTAGCTCTGAATTTTATTTGTAGCTCTTTGTTCTTTTTTTTTTATTAAATTTTTTATTTTGTATTAGAGTATGGCCAATTAACAATGTTGTGATAGTTTCAAGTGAGTAGCAGAGGGACTCAGCCATGTTGCTAACTTTTGTTGAAAAAATTATGTGCCCTCTGGGAGGAAAAAAAGGCAATACTTGGTTCAGTCTTTGTACATTTCAAGGACCAGGCCATAGTTTCTACAGTAGCCTAAATTTTGTTGCATAAAGGTTAAATTATTTTCATAGCTTTTAGTTTTCATTTTCAGATGTATCCTGTCAAGCTTCTGATAAATTTTTGATACCTTTTTGAGTAGATTTACTTCAATAACTTTTCTTCCACTACTTTTGAGAAAAGGTCCTCCTGTAATCTGAACAAGCTTTCATTCTTCTCTAGAGTGATGAGCATGAGCAACATCAGCTAAAATGAGTTCAGTGATAGTATTAATATCATCACAGTTTTCTTAGAAAGCCTGTTACGTTAAGTGAAATTAACTCTGAGATCTTTACCAGAGCGTTTGTTTTTGCCTTAGATATTAGGGCAAGATGTAGTCATCTGCCAGCTACTCTTCACTCTTCATCAAACAGGTACCGACTACCTGCTTAGTGCAAGGCAATCCACTAAAGACCATGGGGATCATAAAGATGAACAGACTCTGGTGAAAACATCGATATATGTGTTTTCATTCAAGGTCACTGTGAGGTTTACACTATCACTACCATCCATCATAACCATCACTGCCCAGTCAGGACTACCTTCACAAGTCCGTCAGCACACTGCCTTCACCACCGCCATAATCACCTCAACCACCCCCATCAGCAGCTGCATGGATCTATAAAGCACATCTACCGTGAAAACCGGGATCAAATAAAGAACTTCACTCTAGGGGTACTAGGAAAGCAGTATCTCTTATGCAGTTAATTCACTGGTACTTTTCTTGGTACATAACACCAAACAATACACACCAATATGCTGATATCTTCAGGGGAGTTTTTCAGCATTTTGACGTACTCAAAGGAGATTTTAAGTTTGAAAGAATCAAAGGAATTACTTATTCCAACTCTCTCTCATTTTTCAGATGAAAAAAATAATCCTCAGAGAAGTGAAGTGACTTGTGCAAGGTGGACAAAGACAGATCAAAAAAAGAGCTTGATGGAACTTTCCTGGTGGCCCAGTGGTGAAGACTCCGAGCTTCCCCTGCAAGGGCCATGGGGTTTGATCCCTGGTCTGGGAACTAAGATCCCTCGTGAACTAAGACCCCACATGGCACACCACGCAGCCAAAAAAATTAACTAATTTAAAAATTAATAAAAACAAAATAAGAGCTCAATTTTCCTGATTCCCTTACTGTCCAGGGTCTTCGTCCCCTCCGCTCACTCTTGCTAGAAGAGAACTAAGTAAGAACTGCTAGTCCAGCCAGACATAAAGGGTGTCACAGCTGTTAGGCAGATTCGAACTCTCTGAAGACATAGGGAGCCAACAGTCCTCTCCCAGGAGTCCTCTGCTAGCCCAGTTTGTCACAGTTTCTGTAAATGAGGAGCCCCTGCGAGAGGAGGGGGTTGCGAGTTTTCTAGGGATTAAGCATGTCAGTTCAGTTCAGTTCAGTCGCTCAGTCATGTCCGACTCTTTGCGACCCCACAAACCGCAGCACGCCAGGCCTCCCTGTCCATCACCAACTCCTGGAGTTTACCCAAACCCATGTCCATCGAGTCACTGATGCCATCCAACCATCTCAACCTCTGTCGTCCCCTTCTCCTGCCCTCAATCTTTCCCAGCATCAGGGTCTTTTCAAATGAGTCAGCTCTTCACATCAGGTGACCAAAGTATTGAAGTTTCAGCCTCAGCATCAGTCCTTCCAATGAACACCCAGGACTGATCTCCTTTAGGATGGACTGGTTGGATCTCCTTGCAGTCGAAGGGACTCTCAAGAGTCTTCAACACCACAGTTCAAAAGCATCAATTCTTCAGCACTCAGCTTTCTTCATAGTCCAACTCTCACATCCATACATGACCACTGGAAAAACCATAGCCTTGAATGGACCTTGGTTGGCAAAGTAATGTCTCTGCTTTTTAATATGCTGTCTAGGTTGGTCATAACTTTCCTTCCAAAGAGTAAGCATCTATGATAATGCATGATAGTGCAGTGCGCCCAGGAGAGAAAACAAGGCTTTGGACTTGTATACCTTTCACCCATTCAACAATAATAAATAAAACTTTGCACTTTCAGCCAATAATTGCAAAGTACTTAACAAATGTTTAACTCATGAATCCTCAGAACAACTAAGAGAGGAAAACTTTGAAAAGAAAGAAAGCAACTCTCATCCTCATGATTCAGTGGGAAAACTAAGGTCAAAAGAAATGAGTCTACACCTAGCCAAGTAACACTACTGGCAAGGCTCCTGATGTGCGAAGATGTCCTGTGTTGGAACAAAGTCTCAGGTGACCTAGACACAGGCTTTTGAAAAGGACAGAGGTGAACCAGAAAGGCTCCTGCTCACTCCTGCAGCCCGATGAATCTATGACGTGTTCATAGGTTTGTCTCTGGGTTTTTAAAGGTTCTTTCAAGAGTCTCTTTTTTTGGCACTAAAATAATTTCTTAAAGCCAGGTAATCCTTCACAAAATTTTTAGCTGATGTCTAAAATGTTTTGCTTGTTTGAATAATTGGAAAGTTTGTGATTTCTAACATATTGTTAATATAGGTTTTTTGTTTTAATATTTGTTTATTTATCTGGCTGCACCAGGTCTTAGTTCTGGCAAGTGGGATCAAGTTCCCTACCGGGAATTGAACCCAGGCCTGCTGCACTGGAAGCTCAGAGTCTTAGCCACTGGACCATTTTAAAATATAGGTATTTTAAAACAAACTATCATAATATTCTCTTTAAAAGATTCCCTTGAACCTAAAATCCAAGCAACATGATGCCCACTGTCATCCATTTAAGAATATATAAACAGATTTTGTAACAGTCAGAAATGTCACAATCATTCCCCTTTCTCTGTAAGCTCATATTTTTAAAAGAAATTTTTTTAATTGAAGTATGGTGTGTGTGGGGATTACACTAAAGTCTTTCCAGGGATTCTCTAATTCTTATGATGACCTGATGAAGTAGACACTATATTATCCCCATTTACATCCTTTAATTTTTTTTTTATTAAACTAAGGTCCTCCAGTCTTTGGGCTTCCCAGGTGGCGCTAGTGGGAACGCCTGCCAATGCAGGAAACAACAGACTCGGGTTCGATCCCTGGGTCAGGAAGATCCCCTGGAGGAGGGCATGGCAACCCACTCCAGTATTCTTGCCTGGAGAATCCCATGGAGGAGGAGCCTGGTGGGTTACAGTTCATAGCATTGCAAAGAATCTAACACAACGGAAGAGACTTGGCACGCACTATGGTCTTTATTCCTTGCAACTGGACGTGGACGAGGAGGGGATAGAGCAACTCTGTCTCCTCAGTGAACGGCTCTACGCACCCAGTCACTGCCCTCGAAAGGAGATTCTTTTTTTTTTACCTCATTTTGCAAATGAGAAAACTGACACTTAAAAAGGTTACAATGCCTCGCGCAGGGTCACAAGAAATCCTGTCCAAGAGTCTGCCCAATGTCATAAGCCATTCAATATCCAACAGCTCTGCTGTTAGGAATGGACTTTCCTGCTGGCTCAGATGGTAAGGCGTCTGCCTGCAGTGCGGGGGACCCAGGTTCGATCCCTGGGTTGGGAAGATCCTCTGGAGAAGGAAATGGCAACCCCCTCCAGTACTCTTGCCTGGAAAATCCCACAGACGGAGGAGCGTGGTAGGCTACAGTCCGTGGGGTCACCAAGAGTTGGACAGACTGAGCGACTTCACCTTCTGCTGTTGGGAAACAGCAGAGCAAGATTCTTGGTGGTTCTAGAATCTTCTCTCGTGACCATTAATGTACATTCAGGCCTTGAAAGTCTATTGATTCCATCTCCCAGATAGCTAGGTTAACCCTGGATCGGGCAGTCATTTCCTCCCCTCTGGGGCAGGTTCTCAACCAGCATTGCCTTCTCCAATGCATTTGCTCTTCCACAGCCAGAATGATTTTTCTGAAGTGCCTCTGTGAGCACATCACTCCCATGTTACCTCTTAGCAGGTTTTCCAACGCCTGGCCCCTTCAGGCAGGCAGTTAAGCTTCTTGGACCTCCTCTGGGAACAGCTGATGCCACTCCAGTCATCCTGAGAGCCTCTCAGCACTTCGGACCTCAGGCCTCGGCCCGTGTTTCACTTGCTTAGATTGCGTCTCTTACTCCTCCCAGGTCATCCTCTTCACCCGGCTAACTCTTACTCATTCTAGATGTCTCTGCTCAGTGGTCATTTTTAAAAATTTACACTGTTTAAAATTATTCCTTTAGGCTGTGCATGGGCTTCCTCTAGTTGCACAAGCAGATGCTGTTCTTTGTTGTGGTTCAAGGGCTTCTCACTGAGGTAGCCTCTCTCGATGCGGAGCACAGGCTCAACAGTTATGAGCCAAGGCTTAGCTGCTCCGCGGCATGTGGAATCATTCCAGACCAGGGATCGAACCTGTGTCCCATGCACTGATGGGCAGATTCTTATCCACTGTACCATCAGGAAAGTCCCAAGAGGTCATGCTTTTCTAATTGCTTTCCTTCGCCGTCTAAGTAGAGTTGAGGCTCCTTCAGTAAACAACCACAGTTCACTGTATTTGGTTATTTTAAACCTCTCCACTACACGAACAGGAAGGGCCTATTTGGGTCACTATCACATCCGCAAAGCCTAGCATGGTCCATTATAAAAGCCATACCTGATCCATTATCATCCCTTGAAAAAGACTAAATGAATGAATGAATATTGGCGCCACTACTAAGTAGCTATTTGAATGATTACTTTCATTCACTGAGCTTCTGTTTTGGAATCTGTAAAATGGGGACAAAAAATACAGGCAAAGCGCATATCGCTGACCTCTTTTTTCTGCCTCAAGTCCTAAGAAAAGTGAAAAGTTAAAGTGTTAGTCACTCAGTTGTGCCCAACTTTTTGCTACCCTATGGACTGTAGCCCACCAGGCTCCATGGAATTTTCCAGGCAAGAATACTGGAGTGGGTTGCCATTTCCTTCTCCAGGGGATCTTCCCAACCCAAGGATTGAACCTGGGTCTCTTGCATTGAAGACAGCTTCTTTACTGCCTAAGCTACTGGGAAAGTCCTAAGAAATGACTCCTCAAATTAAATTAAACTATATTAAATTGGAGCAATAATCAAGAAGCTTAAGTGACATAATATATATGAAAGTTTCTAGTACTTCTGGAAGCTGTACATAAAATTGTTAAAAATAATTAACTCTGGGAAGGAGAATCACAGACTGGGGGCCAAGGAGAGAGAGCCTAATTTCAGTATCCTCTTCAGAACCCTTGGATATGTACAGACTATTCAAAATAACAAGTAAATTAAGAAGGGGAAATGTTCCTGGCACACATTAGGCATCCAGCCAAGGTGAGTTTCCCTCATAGGTGACAGGACCAATTCCAGTGGTTCGCACCAACACCAGGCTGGAACCCAAGACTCCAAGTCTCTGTGGTTCCTCCGTTAGGCAGGCTGCGGCTGCGGCGGCTGTTGTTCAAGCGCTAAGTCGAGTCCGACTCTTCGCAACCCCACTGACTGGAGCAGGATAGTCGTAGACAAAATGGCGGCCCAGCAAGTAGCACCCTCGGCTGGTTCCTGTCTCCTCTGCTTACCATGGGTGTGTCTGTACCAGAAGGTGACTTGCTGGGCTGTGATCTCTTCACATAATTGTGTACATGTGTATTGTCGAATGGACAAGTTTGCCTTTGATCTTGTTATTTATCGACAAGAATAAACACATCTCCTCTCAGCACATCTGGAACGCGCCCTACAGTCAAGATGAACACTGCACAGATAATACAAGCGTCTTTCAAACATTGTCCTTGTCTGTTTGGGTGTGGGCATGACAGGCTGGTTCAAGGCTGGACTTTTGAGAAAAATTATAAAAACTTTGCTTTTAACTGTGCTTCAATTTTTAATAACTTTGTGATCTTAGGTAAGTTACTCAACCTCTCAAGAGACTTTTTTCATGAAAATGGCTGTAATAATACTATGGATTAAATGAGACTATGTTTATAAAGCATCCAGAAAATGTAGGCACTAAGTAATACAAATTATTATGATTCTTTTTTTACAAATATTTGTTTATTATTATTTTAAATTTTATTTGGCTGCACTGGGTCTTAGTTGTGGCATGTGGGATCTAGTTCCCTGACCAGGGATTGAACCTGGGTCCCCTGCATTGGAAGTGCAGAGCCTTAGCCACTGGACCACCAGGGAAGTCCCTATTGTGATTCTTTGATCTTTAAAAGCAACTTTGGTCAACTTTGCTTTGGCAAACTGAAAAGAAATAAGTGCTGTTAGATACATTCTGATTGATAAATAAAATAACAAGCCAGGTTAGTCTTCCTTTAACTAAGGAGGCCAAAAATCAGTTTAAGAAACTTGAGCTTTGACTGTTGCTCATCAGGCAGGCCGTGGCGTTTCTGAGATTGCCAGGGCTCTGCTCCTTCTGTTTTGTCATGAAACTTGTCACATGTCACCAGTCCACCACCCAAGGTAGTGCCAGCATTGCCTCCCAGGAAGTCAGCTCTGCTAGGAGGGTATCAGTTGAAGGAATCCGCTCTCCAGCACCTGGCATTCACCGTGGACCTAAATCCTCACTCATGCTGTTGCTCAACCTGTTACTCCCCCTGACTCCGCCCCACCCTAAGCGGCCTTACCCCTAGACCTCACTCTAGAGGAAGAAGGCAGAACAGTCTTCCACCAAAATAAGTAGGGCTTCCCAGGCGGTAGTAGAGGTGAAGAACTCGCCTGCCAACGCAGGAGATGCAAGAGATGCAGGTTCGATCCCCGGGTCGGGAAGCTCCCCTGGAGGAGATGGCAACCCACTCCAGTATTCTTGCCTGGAGAATCCCCAGGGCAGGGTTGCAGAGAGTTGGACACAAGCGAAGCGACTTGGCACAAAATAGATATTGAATGGGAAAATTTTCTCACTGTAGAGGTTTCAATCACTCAGAGATTTCTGTCTTTGAGTTGCCAGGGTGTGAGCTGGAATGCGTGGATTTAGGGACTTGAGTTTGGAAGCCTCTGGTGTTATGAAGGAGTCTGTCACAAAGTGGAGCCTGGATTTCAGAGCCCAGCTGGGACACACATGTTATTTGCATCTATAACCACATGAAAGGTGATGAACAACTCAAGCGAGTTTTGCCAACAAATAGAAACATTTACCACGCAGCAGTTATAACAGCCAAAATATTAAGAAATGGTTAGAAATTAATGAGTACATTCACAAGACTATTCTAGATTAGTTGATCTCATCAGAATTCTTTGACTTGGAATTCTGGCCTAGGAAATCTAGATTTTAAGAACACATCATAACATGAGGAATATCTTTTTTAAAATAATACCGATGAAAGATGGCTGATTGAACAAATGCATTCCCTCTCATTAAAAGAGATATAAAGGGATTTTTAAAATTAAAAAGAGGAGGAAATCACTATAGCAACAAAATGTTAGAAGCTGAAAGATAAGAGAATTGGTTTCTGAGTCAGCAAATTGAGAAAGCTAAATCCTAAACTAATAGAGAAGAAAACCAAGAAGCAACTCAATTCCCAGGATTGGCCTGCCCCAAAGTCTCTTTCCCAAATGCAACTTAGCCAACTGCCTCTCTTCAAAACAGCAGAAGACTTGAGGTTTTTCTCTGCAGAGGATAAGGGTCTCTAAGCCAGAATTTAGGGCAGTCAGCATAATTAAGATTGGAATATACTATACTGAAAGCAGAGACATTGGAATAAAGGTTTGTATAATGAAGTGCAATAATTCCCCAGTTCATATTCAACTCTCAGAACACTGGCAGCCAAGTATAGCTAAGCTGTTTAGGCAAGAAAATAGACGTTTTCTGCCTGAAAAACTTAGAGCAAGGAGAAGGACCTAAGGGCCATGACATTTCCCCTTACATAAATGGCCCAGGCAGAACCCTCTAGAGTAAAGGCTGAGTTTAACAAGATTATCCATGACACATCTTCCCATCAGCTTTACAATATGAGTGAAGGGTAAGGATTATCAGATATATGAAGAAAGCAAGCCTCTACCAAAGAATATAGAGACACAACAACAAAGTGGAAACAATCACCTAGAGAGGAAACAGACTACAGAAAAATCAAAGCTCCTCCCACCTAAAAGCTATTATAGCATCTTTAGAGAAATAAAAAGAATTATACAAATATGATGCTTAAAAAGAAAAAAAAGAATCTTATGAGAACAAAAAAGAAACTCCTGGTGGTCCATGGTTAAGAATCTGCCTTCCCAGGTTCGATCCCTGGGTTGGGAAGATCCTCTGGAGAAGGAAATGGCAACCCACTCCAGTACTCTTGTCTGGACAATCCCATGGACGGAGGAGCCTGGCAAGCTACAGTACATGGGGTGGCAAAGAGTCAGACATGACTGAGCGACTTCACTTTCACTTTCTTTCCAATGCAGGGGACACGGGTTTGATCCCTGGTCAAGAATCTAGGATCCCATATGCCACGGAGCAACTAAGTCTGTGCATCGCAACTAGAGAAAGCCAGAGCACTGCAATGAAAACTCTGTGCAGCCAAAAAATGAAAAAAAATTACAGAAAAAAAAAGAACTGGAAATTTAAAATATGATCATGTGTTAAAAAATTAATAGGACAGAAGGTCTAAGGTGATAAAGTTGAAGAACTCTCAGAAAGTAAAGCCAAAAGACAAAGAAAAGGATGATAGGAAAGAAAACAGAAGACAATCAGAGGATCTTTTGGAAGGTCCAGTATTCTAATGAGTAGGCATTCCAGAGAGAAGAGAATTAGGAATGGGGAGGAACTCACAATAAATCAACCATTTACGAAGATTTCCAAAACCAAGGAACACAAGCTGCCAGATTGATAGGGTCCAACAAATACCTGGTATAAAGGATTAAAACAGACCAGCGCCAAAGCACATGACTGAGAAATTGAAGAACCAGAAAATCCAAGCAGCTTTTACAGGGAAAAGCATATCATACAAGGTATCATACAAAAAAACAGGAGTCCAAAGATTGGAAGACAGTATGAGATGGTAATTATTAATCCTCACAAGAGACGGAATACCACTTCGGTTTCTACAAAATAAAGTGAAACAGTAAAAACTCTAGGGGAATGCTTGCAGAAGAAATCCTAATTCCAAAACATACATCTGTAGCACAGGGAAATGGAAGCAAGCACTGAATGTCTTTTTGTTTTTAAGATTGATTAATTAGTTTTTTGACTGTGCTGGGTCTTCGTTGCAGCCCACGGGCTTTCTCGAGTTGCAGCGAGCGGGGCTACCCTTAGTTGCAGTGCGTGGGCTGCTTATTGCAGTAGCTTCTCTCTCTGCGAAGCACAGGCCCTAGATGCCCGGGCTTCAGTAGCTGTGGCACATGGGCTTAGTTGCTCTGCGGCATGTGGGATCTTCCTGAACCAGGGATGAAGCCAGTGTCCTTGGCACTGCAAGGCAGATTCTTCATGACTAGATCAGCAGGGGAGCCCAAGTGCTCAATGTGTTAGAGTTGAATTGAGAAATAGATTATGGCAGGAATTTCTTCTTAATCCTTGGATTTCAACAAAGCTACAATCATAATGGCTAACCCAGGCCACACACCTCATTGAACACTTCTAACACACATTAGCTTGTGTCTTCTTCATGACAATCCAAATAGGCAGAAATTACTAAGAGAATGTTAATTAAGTAAGTAATTTACAAGATCACATAAAGTTGGTAGAGAGGAGAATCCAAACTCTAAAACCCATTCTTTTAACTGCTCTACCATGCAGCTTTGGGAGATAATGTTCGTATTTAAATATTCCAATCACAGTTTTTTAAAGCTCAATATTTCTGCCAACAGCTGACTTCTTAGACACAGCAAAAATATGTACATGAGAACTCTATTTTATATCTTTATATTGTGAGAGAGGATGAGGAAAGAGGAGATTAAAGTTATTAAAATGAAATACCAGTTCATTTTGATTTTTCAGAAAAGAATACCTTGGTTAGCTGGCAGGATTTCTAGGAAAACTTGAAGAAAAGGAGAGCCTCAAAGACAAGGATCCAAAGAGAGTAGCAATATTTTAGTTTTAGCTGGCCTACCACTCACTGACTCAGTGACACCAATGCCCAGACCAACAAGAGACTTTTGTACGAGGCTTTTGTAAGCCTGCCTGGCAGCCATTTTTAGGTACACAAGCCCCCCCATACTGAATTTTCCATATTAATGTGTTTCCATTGTTCTCAGCTGGGCTACAGTAACTTTAGCCCTTTTCCAGATGTTTCCTGACATCAGCCTCCAAGATGTGCTGGCCAGCTGTCTTTAAAGTTGCGGGAATTCTGTGCTGTGCGCATTAGCTATGCAAATGGAAAAGCAAGGACTAGAGGCCAATGCAAAGGATAAAAAAGAACCAGGGGAGGGACTGGATCAGGGCTCCACTGGCATATGTGGGCATGTAGAAAGCCAGCCCGGCAGCTGGCTTTGATCAAAACCCCCAGCAGCGTTCCCCACCTCGGCCCACGCAGCGGGGGCAGTGTCCGAAGTTCCCAGGTCAGCCCAGGGCTTTTGGAACCTTCCTCACTGTTTTGGTGACTTAACAGGGGCACACGAAATACCCACAGATCTATCCACCCTCTAAACGGTTTCTGCTTTGTTCTACTTTGTTAACAGAAAAATAGCTGCCTAGACCGGAGAACAAAGTGTAGACCTCAGTCAATTAATCAAAAAAAAAAAAAAAAAAAAAAAGGGAGGTGGTGGTGGTGGTGGGCAGGCAAATGAGTTTAGAAAAACCAGGTTAAACAAAGTTAAGCAATTCTCTTTCCCAAAGTACTCTCAGGATCTCTGAAATATTCATGCACACCTTGAATATTGAAAGAAATTGTATCTCAAAGGACGAGAACCCACCTGAGGAAATCTGGACAAGAGGCTTCTCGGCCCCAGTCACCCTCTGAAACCTCAAACTCAAACTCCCCATCAACGGAACAACTGTCCACATTCCTAAACCTCACACATCCATTCCTGAACTCACCGCCTTTTCCACCTCCTCAGCCTCCAGCCTCCCCTTCCTGGCATATGGCGGTACCATCACCACGCTCCTAAATGAGAACGGTAGCAGTCATCTTCCATGTCTCCTTTGTCCTTCTCTCCATCCTTCCCTATCTAATCTAACTTTGTAGTAAAGGACGACTGCTTTGTCTTCCTAGAATCACCATGGTACAGATCACCAACCTCAGACCTGAACCCCTAGGTAAAGATCGGGCATTTCCATTTGGGCCACTAAAGAACACTTATCTGGGCTTGTCAATGCCTGAATTCATGTGTTCCTATTCAACAGGCATCCTTTCCCAACCCTTTGTCACGCTCAGTGGTATAGAATCAGAATCGCTATGTTTTCAAAGAGGCTGGAGGACATTTTCTTGTTTTTTTCATTAAAATTTTTATTTGTTTATTTGTTTGGCTGCACTGGGTCTTAGTTGCCGCACTCAAACTCGTAGCTGCAGCAAGTGGGATCTAGTTCCTTGACTTGAATCCCGGGTCCCTTGCGTTGGGAGCTCAGAGTCTTAGCCACTGGACCAACAAGGAAGTCTCTGTCTGTTTTGTTTTTAATTGCTGTAAAATATATGTAGCATAACATTTGCCCTCTTATTCAGTTTTAAATGAGTCCACTCACATTGTTGTACAACAAATCTCCAAAACTCTTTTTCCTATTGCAAAGCTGAAATTCTGTAGTCATTAAATAGCTCTCCATTTCACTCTCCCCCCAGCCCCTTCTGTTTTTAACAATCACCATTCTACTTGCTAAGAATTTGACACCTCTAAGTACCTCACATAAGTAGGATCATACAAAATCTTTTTTGTGACTACCTTATTTCACTTTAGCATACTGTTTTCAAGGTTCATCTATGTTATAGCATGTGTCAGACCCCACTGTATGTAAACACATTTTATCTATTCATCTATCAATGGATGCTTGGGTTGCTTCCACCTTTTTGCTATTATGAATAGTACTACTAGGAACATGGGTGTACAAATATCCTTTTGGGACTTAGCTTTCAATTCATGTGGATATATACTCAGAAGCAGAATTGCTGAATTATAGGATAAATTTATTTTTAATAGATTTTAGCCTAGGGTAGGTCACTTAACATCTGTGCTTTGGTTTCCTCATCTGTAAATTAGGTTTAATTATAGACTTACAGAATGGGAAAGACTAGAGATCTCTTCAAGAAAATTAGAGATACCAAGGGGACATTTCATGCAAAGATGGGCTCGATAAAGGACAGAAATTGTATGGACCTAACAGAAGCAGAAGATATTAAGAAGAGGTGGCAAGAATACACAGAAGAACTGTACAAAAAAGATCTTCACGACCCAGATAATCACAATGGTGTGATCACTCACCTAGAGCCAGACATCCTGGAATATGAAGTCAAGTGGGCCTTAGAAAGCATCTCTAGGAACAAAGCTAGTGGAGGTGATGGAATTCCAGCTGAGCTATTTCAAATCCTGAAACATGACACTGTGAAAGTGCTGCACTCAATATGCCAGCAAATTTGGAAAACTCAGCAGTGGCCACAGGACTGGAAAAGGTCAGTTTTCATTCCAATCCCCAAGAAAGGCAATGCCAAGGAATGCTAGAACTACCACACAACTGCACTCATCTCACACGCTAGTAAAGAAATGCTCAAAATTCTCCAAGCCAGGCTTCAGAAATACGTGAACTGTGAACTTCCAGATGTTCAAGCTGGTTTTAGAAAAGGCAGAGGAACCAGAGATCAAATTGCCAACATCCGCTGGATCATCAAAAAAGCAAGAGAGTTCCAGAAAAACATCTCTTTCTGCTTTATTGACTATGCCAAAGCCTTTGACTATGTGGATCACAATAAACTGTGGAAAATTCTGAAAGAGATGGGAATACCAGACCACCTGACCTGCCTCTTGAGAAACCTATATGCAGGTCAGGAAGCAACAGTTAGAACTGGACATGGAACGACAGACTAGTTCCAAATAGGAAAAGGAGTACATCAAGGCTGTATATTGTCACCCTGCTTATTTAACTTATATGCAGAGTACATGATGAGAAACGCTGGGCTGGAGGAAGCACAAACTGGAATCAAGATTGCTGGGAGAAATATCAATAACCTCAGATATGCAGATGACACCACCCTTATGGCAGAAAGTGAAGAGGAACTAAAGAGCCTCTTGATGAACATGAAGGAGGAGAGTGAAAAAGTTGGCTTAAAGCTCAACATTCAGAAAACTAAGATCATGGCATCTGGTCCCATCACTTCATGGGAAATAGATGGGGAAACAGTGGAAACAGTGCCAGACTTTATTTTGGGGGGCTCCATAATCACTGCAGATGGTGATTGCAGCCATGAAATTAAGAGTCTTACTCCTTGGAAGGAGAGTTATGACCAACCTAGACAGCATATTAAAAAGCAGGGATATTACTTTGCCAACAAAGGTCCATCTAGTCAAGGCTATGGTTTTTCCAGTGGTCATGTATGGATGCGAGAGTTGGACTGTGAAGAAACCTGAGTGCCGAAGAGTTGATGCTTTTGAACTGTGGTGTTGGAGAAGACTGTTGAGAGTCCCTTGGACTTCAAGGAGATCCACCAGTCCATCCTGAAGGAGATCCGTCCTGGGTGTTCATTGGAAGGACTGATGTTGAAGCTGAAACTCCAATACTTTGGCCACCTCATGCGAAGAGCTGACTCATTGGAAAAGACCCTGATGCTGGGACAGATTGAGGGCAGGAGGAGAAGGGGACGACAGAGGATGAGATGGTTGGATGGCATCACCGACTCGATGGACATGGATTTGGGGGACTCCGGGAGTTGGTGATGGACAGGGAGGCCTGGCGTGCTGCATGGGGTAGCAAAGAGTCGTACACGACTGAGCGACTGAACTGAACTGATAGACTTATAGGGTCATTGTGAAGATTCAATGAATTGATATCCACAAAACACTTATAAAATATTATCATTATCTCCTTTTAACACAGGAAGAAATTGAGGCATTAAGAAGTTAAGTAACTTGCCCAAGTTCACATACCTAGAAAAGAGCAGAGCCAGGATATAAATCCAGGTTCATAGACAAAGTCCGTCCTCTTTTTCATCATGCCAGAGTAATTTCACTTCTCAGCTTTGATGAACGCCAGTCAAGTTGATTATGTTTTAATTCAATCACATGGACACAGTTTGGGAGGAAGATGGGGTAGAGGAAAGGGAAGAAGTTTTACATACTTGGGGGGTACCAATCAGAATCTTGACATAACAGTCAAAAGTACATGAAATCAATAGTAAAATGAAATAATTTTTTATTATTATTAGCACAATGTCAGAAAAGATAGAAGCCAAGTAGATTCATTTCTGTGTTATTTTTGAGTCGCCAAGTGTCAGCAGCTTCTAGAGTGTATGTTGGTGAGTTGGAGTGAGGCTGCAAGAGTCCATGTGTGTTTCCGGGAAGTAGGGGTGGGCGTTATTGAATCCTGACTCCCATCACCTCATCAGCCATTTGACATTCACTAGGAAGTTTTTTTCTCTTTCCCTTCTCTTCTTAGGGGCTTATGTGAAGACCACTTTTACAGGAAATAAGTGCCCAAGGTGGAGAAGGATGTGTAACATCCTTAATCAGTAACATTTTATAACTAAATCACACCCTTAAGCTTAGTACTTATATTTCTTTATATCAGTATTTCCAACAACCGTAGAAATAGCTAACAAGTTTCCCAGCAATCCTGCTTACGCCTGGAGAACGTACACAAAAGAGATATGTGACCAATTCAGAGAATTTAGGATTACACTCTGGGCTGTCAGGAAGATGAACTCATGGATAAATTTGGTGGTGTGGTCATTCTGAATGAAAGTGGTTCGGGCCAGCCAGATGCTTCACCGAGTACCACCAAAGTCTGCGCGATGACACGTGTGAGTGTGTGCCGCAAGAGAGGGACACTAGAACTTCTTATCCTGTTTTATAGAGAAAAATCTACCTCTGCTCTAAGGCACACCCGGCCTAACCACTAGTCTCCATCCTTCGCAGACATCTCCCCTCAACCTTCATCCCTGGGCTTCCATCCAGTCACCCTCCTGACCCTGCTTTTTGCCCATGGCCAACCACAGGCGAAGTCTCACAGTCCTTGTGATTTTCACGACACCTACCCTCTCAGCAGCACCAGCTGATTGGGCTCATTTTTTTTAATATTTCTTTTTATTTATTTGGCTGTGGTGGGCCTTAGTTGCAGCATGTGGCATCTTTAGTTGCGGCGTGTGGGATCTAGTTCTCTGACCAGGGATGGAACCTGGGTCCCCTGCGTTGGATGTGCAGAGTCTTAGCCACTGGACCACAGGGAAGTCCCCTAGTCTCTCTTTCTTGGAACACTTCCTTCTCTTGCTTCTGTGACACCTCCAGCTCTTAGTCTTCAACAGATTCTCTCCCTAGCTATCTGACCTCTTAAAGATGCAGGGCCCCAGGGCCCACAGGAGTTTCTCCAGTACCGAGCTCACAGCGCTGCGGCACCACTTACTATTCACATGCCAGGCATGTCCTCACCTCTGGGAGCTGGGACCCCCTCTGCCCGAAGCACTCTTCCCCTGGGAATCCATAGTGCTAACTTCCTCACTTCTTTGAAATCTTAAGGTCCACCATCTCAGGAAGGCCTTCCTGACCTCCCCATTTAAGACCATAAGCCAGTTCCACCCCCTCACAATCCCGATTCTCCTCTTTCTCCTCTCTCTTTGTTGAAGTGACTCTTGTCACCTTCTAGGATACTATACAACCGACTGCTCTGGCATCGGTATAGAATATATCCCCCGCACGTCCCTGGTGGCTCAGAAGGTGGAGTCTGAGGGCAGTGTGGAAGGGCCCGGTTCGATCTCCAGGTTGGGAAGATCCCCTGGAGAAGGGAATGCCTACGCACTCCAGCAGTCTTGCCTGGAGACCCCCGCGGACAGAGGAGCCTGGTGGGCTACAGTCCGTGGGGTCTCAAAGAGTCAGACGCTACTGAGCCACTAACAAACACATTATAGGCACTCAATATATATTCTTAAAATAAATGATTCAATCTCCATGCCAACAACTGTCACATTATATCTCCAGTTCTACTCCCTCTTCTGAGCTTCAAAACCATATGTTGAACTGACTGCTTGTCATTTGCATTTGGGTATTTGAAAGGAATCTCAAAATTAGTATGACCAAAAATGAACTCCTGGTGAAATGCCATTTCAGCAATGGCAATACTGTACTCCAAGTTGCAGAGGCCAGAGTCCTGGGAATCACTGTTGATTCTGTTGCAGTGAAAAGGAAAAAAGAGGAAGGTGTTTTTATTTTCCCTTTTCTGAGGACAAAGATAAAGAGAACCATGAGCAAGCCTGAACGTTCTTAGTTTTGTTTTTTTCACTTGAACTGCCCCTAATTCTGCATGTCTGTAACTAAGTTTGCTTTTCTGTCCCCTAAGTCTGCAGGAGCTACATTTACACCTATTATCTTTCGACTCTATGCTAAATACATCCTGTGACACACAAGTGAGTATGTTACCCTTAAAACATTTTCTTCTCCTTATAGTTCTTTTTTACATATCAGAAGGAAGGCCTCAGAACAGGCAGACTCAGTTACTGGGTTACTGATGCTAGCTCATGACTGTCTTTGAAGCAATGCAAGAAGAAAAAGACAAGATCCTAACACCTTTGTTCCTCATCACTGACTCCTGACTGTAAGCTCCCATCAAGCCCCTAGACTCCTCATGGACAGGGGACACAGTTCTTGAGGCATGAGCCTACTGTGTTCCCCTCTCCACCAGCTGAGAATTAAAGCCACTTTTCTATTACCTCCAAACTCTGTCTCCGTATTTTTTATTTGACGTCAGTTGGCTGCAAAAGTCAGAATTTTGGCCAGCAACAACTCCTCCCCTTTCCCGCTGCTTCGTATCCAGCCCGTCAGCAAGTCACATTCATTCTTCTTCTACACCGTGTTCTCAAAGGTCTACTGCTCACCTTCTCCATTGCCATCCAGCCGTCTCATCCTCTGCTGTCCCCTTCTCCCCCTGCCCCCAATCTCTCCCAGCATCAGGGTCTTTTCCAATGAGTCAACACTTTGCATGAGGTGGCCAAAGTATTGGAGTTTCAGCTTCAACATCAGTCCTTCCAATGAACACCCAGGACGGATCTCCTTCAGGATGGACTGGTGGATCTCCTTGCAGTCCAAGGGACTCTCAAGAGTCTTCTCCAATACCACAGTTCAAAAGCATCAATTCTTTGGCGCTCAGCTTTCTTTATAGTCCAACTCTTGCATCCATACATGACCACTGGAAAAACCATAGCCTTGACTAGATGGACCTTTGTTGGCAAAGTAATGTCTTTGCTTTTTTATGTGCTGTCTAGGTCGGTCATAACTTTCCTTCCAAGGAGTAAGACTCTTTTAATTTCATGGCTGCAATCACCATCTGCAGTGATTTTTGGAGCCCAAAAATAAAGTCTGGCACTGTTTCTACTGTTTCCCCATCTATTTCCCATGAAGTGATGGGACCAGATGCCATGATCTTAGTTTTCTGAATGTTGAGCTTTAAGCCAACTTTTTCACTCTCCTCTTTCACTTTCATCAAGAGGTTTTTTAGTTCTTCTTCACTTTCTGCCATAAGGGTGGTGTCATCTGCTTATCTGAGGCTATTGATACTTCTCCCAGCAATCTTGATTCCAGTTTGTGCTTCCTCCAGCCCAGCGTTTCTCATCATGTACTCTGCATATAAGTAAAGTAAGCAGGATGACAATATACAGCCTTGACGTACTCCTTTTCCTATTTGGAACCAGTCTCTTGTTCCATGTCCAGTTCTAACTGCTGCTTCCTGACCTGCATATAGGTTTCTCAAGAGGCAGGTCAGGTGGTCTGGTATTCCCATCTCTTTCAGAATTTCCCACAGTTTATTGTGATCCACACAGTCAAAGTCTTTGGCATAGTCAATAAAGCAGAAAGAGATGTTTTTCTGGAACTCTCTTGCTTTTTCGATGATCCAGCGGATGTTGGCAATTTGATCTCTGGTTCCTCTGCCTTTTCTAAAACCAGCTTGAACATCTGGAAGTTCACAGTTCACGTATTTCTGAAGCCTGGCTTGGAGAATTTTGAGCATTTCTTTACTAGCGTGTGAGATGAGTGCAATTGTGCAGTAGATCTAGTTCGAGCATTCTTTGGCATTGCCTTTCTTTGGGATTCTTTCCACATTACATATACTAATCACCTTGTATTTTAGTGGTAGCATGGGGATTGTATTCTTTTCTTTTTTTTTTTTTAATTAGAATAGGTCAAAAGTAGTTCATTGGCAACAAGCAAAATGTTTCCATCCACCAGTTTCTAAGGCTAGAGTAACATAGCTGATTTAGACTCTATTGGTTCTACCCTTAATTCTTAGACATACTGGTCTATGAAAGTCAATGAGGGAATGTAGGCAAAGGGGAAAGCTATAGAAACCTTCACTAAATCCTTAAAGAAGAAAGGGTGAGGATCTGATAAGTAGTTGAGTTTGTTTTCCTCTTACCCTGAATGGATTTTTGAGCAGAAGAGATGGCATGGAATTAAAAAATTGTTCTTGAAAAATCCTGGTGGAGAGGTGTCTATCTGAATCCAGTGGGGAGGACCAAAAACATTGCTTAAAAGGCCTTTGTAAGAAAGGTAGGCATAGTTCTTGTGCAGAGTGGGCAGGCTGAATAAGGGAGATCCAGAAATCCAGAGTCCTGTTACTCGTGCAGTTAGGAAAGCACAAGGGTGAACTTTGAAGCTCACAAGGGAAGTGATTCGTTGAGAGGTGGGGAAGATCGTGGGAAAAGTCGAACACGTGTTTAGAAACATAAGGGTTTATAAAAGAACTTGAGATGTTTGCAGATGTCCTTTGCTGTAGGATGGGCTCCCCTGGTGGCTCAGAAGGTAAAGCATCTGCCTGCAGTGCAGGAGACCCGGGTTGGATCCCTGGTCGGGAAGACCCCCTGGAGAAGGAAATGGCAACCCACTCCAGGATGCCTGCCTGGAGGAGTCCATGGACAGAGGAGCCTGGCGGGCTACAGTCCACAGGGTCACAAAGAGTCGGAGACGACTGAGTGACTGACACCGCACTGCTACTCACCACGTGCTTGTGTGTGTGCGTGCTCAGTCGCACTGGCTCTCGGCAGCCCCATGGACTCTCCAGGCACGAATGCTGGAGTGGGTTGCCATTTCCTCCTCCAGGGGATCTTCCTGACCCAGGGATCAAGCCATGTCTCTGTTCCCTGTCCTGGCAGGCGGATTCAATGACAATAGCAAAAATTGGTGGGGACCCCCAAGGGGACAACAACATATTTGTAATGTTTCATCAGGTTTTATTTTGGTGGGAGTGAGCAGGGGAGCCTCACAAACATAGTCTTTCTCCCAGATTTGCTTACGAAGAAAACATTGGCAATAAACAGCATGGTCCTACTGTATAGCATAGGAAACCTGGCATATATAGCATAGCATATATTCAATATCCTGGGATAGACCACAGTGGAAAAGAATATGAGAAAGAATATATAGGTATATATAAATATATTGAAAATCATTTACAATGTGTAAACACATTGTGAATCACCTATACCTCAATAAAATAAAATTTAAAAATAAAAGAATTTGAAAATGTTACCCTAGCAATTATTATGGGCCATTTATTGATTACTTGTTAGGCAAATGGCCTGGTTTTATTTACTGCCTCCTAGAGGTTAAGACTACTTTGTAATTATATGGGGTTTCTGTCCCTTTGAAAGCAGCTTGACTTCCGTTATCTCACTTTATAAGCTTTGACGGCTAGAGTAATGAATAGAGTCTTTAAAAACAATGAAAATTAACAAGAACAACAACAAAAAAAGATTACAAACTGATTGTTTACAAAAACTACTTACAAGAACAACTCTTTTGACTGTGTTGATTGACAAAGGGTAAGCCTCCTGGGTAATCATTACTTTTTGTCTTTGATGGGTGTGTTGAATAGTAATTATCAGAAAGAGCAAAGTTGAATAGCTCTTTTAAGCTTCTTCAAGGAGCTGGAGCAAATCCAGAGGAGAAAACTTCTGCTGAGGGATAAAAGATTTGTGTTCCAGATACAGTGAAACTTAGGCATCTGCCCTCTGGTGCCCAAGTGGTGAAGGACAAGGGTGACAATTCAAGGTAACCAGTTTGTAAATGTGAAATACTTTAATTATAGATTAGGTGTGGAGAGGGCATAGTGAAGGAGAATATGCTCAGTTTGAGGTAAAGACATTAAAATTCATGTTTTGGAAGGTCTCAAGGTTTAGAAAAAAAATTAGTAACTTGTGAGTGTTCAGATATTTTCTAAGCGTTTGTTTCCTCCCAAGATTTATATCACTGTTAGTAAAACAACTAACATTATTATCCTCATTTTGGAAAGAACAGAAATGATCATACCATCAAGATTCTATTTATACTGAAAAATAAGTGAATAGGGGACTTATATGAAATTTCATCCCTTGAACTACCTACTCAGGAAAAATAGACCATCAACCCACATCTATCATTAAATTACTTGCTCTTTTGCCTGATGCGTC
The DNA here is from genome assembly GCF_023699985.2 of Odocoileus virginianus. Taxonomy (NCBI): domain Eukaryota; kingdom Metazoa; phylum Chordata; class Mammalia; order Artiodactyla; family Cervidae; genus Odocoileus; species Odocoileus virginianus. The sequence goes on along the minus strand of NC_069677.1, from coordinate 57,368,596 downwards.
TTAACTGAAACTGAGCTGTGGTTGTTCAGTCGCCCAGTCTTGTCCGACTCTTTGGGACACCATGGACTGCAGCATGCCGGGCTTCCCTGTCCTTCACCACCTCCCAACGCTTGCTCAAAACTCATGTCCACCGAGTTTGTAATGCCATCCAGCCACCTCATCTTGTCATCCCCTTCTCCTCTTGCCTTCCACCTGTTAGGTAGTTAGAATAGGAAACAGGAGTCCAGAATGGCGATGGCTAAAAGACAAAGAGAAAAGCCCTCGAAAATAGAACAAAGGAAGGTCCGAGGACCAGAGTGAAGACCTCAGGTGGAACAAGAGCACTCCTGGCTGGCCCAATTTGCATCGGGCTGGCCCAGGGGAGGAAAAGACATAAAAAGAGGGGCCAAAGCTCGCTCTCTCCCGCGCGCAGAGGCACCCTTCCTTTTGCGTCTTTGGGTCGACATGCCCTCACACCTTGAGGATGGATTTTCCTGCTATTACCTAAGTAAAATAGAGCTATAACACGGAGCTGTAACACTGATTTGTCTAAGAGCTATGACACAGTCTGTCCAAGGCCCGAGAACCGCGACACATCGCGGACTTTAATGTCCGTCGCTCCAAATCTTTGTTGTGATGAGACAGAACCGAGGAGCATACACTCGCCTGACAAATCTTTCCCAGGATCAGGGTCTTCCAATGAGTTGGCTCTTCGCATCAAGTGGCCAAAGTATTGGAGCTTCAGCTTCAGCATCACTTCTTCCAATGAATAGAAGGATTAATTCCTTTAGAATTGACTGGTTGGATCTCCTTGCAGTCCAAGGAGCTCTCAAGAGTCTTCTCCAGCACCACAGTTCAAAGGCATCAGTTCTTTGGCACTCAGCCTTTTTTTTTTGTCCAGCTGTTACATCCGTACATGACCACTGTAAAAATCATAGCTTTGACTAGACGGACGCTTGTGGGCAAAGTAAGGTCTCTGCTTTTTAATATGCTGTCTAGGCTTGTCATTGCTTGTCTTCTAAGGAGCAAGCTTTATATTCTTCTTTTTTTTTTAAATTTCACCGTCCACCATGATTTTGCAGACCAAGAAAATAAAGTCTGACACTGTTTCCATTGTTTCCCTATTTGCCATGAAGTAATGGGACCAGATGCCATGATCTTGGGTTCTTGAATGTTGAGTCTTAAGCCAACTTTTTCACTCTCCTCCTTCACCTTCAATCAAGAGGCTCTTTAATTGCTCTTCTGCTTTTTCCATAAGCGTGGTGTCACCTGCATATCTGAGGTTATTGATATTTCCTCCCGAAATCTTGATTCCAGGTTGTGCTTCATCCAGCCTGGTATATCACATGATGTAATCTGCATATAAGTTAAATAAGCAAGGTTACAATATATAGCCTTGACATACTCCTTATCTGGTCCTAGAGATTTTTTAAAAGTCTATGTGACTATCAGATAGACTTCCAAAGGGATAGGGCCTTCCAAAGTAACCTCATTCCCTGGAGAAGGGAATGGCAACCCACTCCAGTGTTCTTGCTGGAGAATTCCGAGGACACAGGAGCCTGGCAGGGCTACAGTCCATGGGGTTTCAAAGAGTCAGACAGGACTGAGTGACTAACATTCCCTTCCAAAGTAACCTCACACTCTCTCTACCTCCCTTTTTTGCATAATGACATCAAACTTGGAATTCAATATCTCAAGGAACTGGGATTGTTCTCTTGGAAGCAGATGAGAAAAAAGGAATTGAGGAAGAAAAGGAAGCAGATGGCAGGAAGTGAGAGATTATTGCCAACCACTCACTCAGCCATAAGGTTCCAGCCATAGGGTTGTTGCCTTTATTCAGTTGCTCAGTTGTGTCCTATTCTTTGTGATCCCATGGACTGCAGCATGCCAGGCTTCCTTATCCTTTACTGTCTCCCAGAGTTTGCACAAACTCATGTCCATTGAGTCAGTGACGCCATCCAACATCATCTCATCCTCTGTTGCCCCTTTCTCCTCCCGCCCTCAATCGTTCCCAGCATCAGGGTCTTTTCCATGAGTCAGCCATAGGGTCCGGTGGGCCAATAACCTCCACTCTCACCACCAGCTCAATAGTTCCCTGGCCAGGGCTGAAACTGGGCCCCTGCACTGGGGTGGAGTGGAGTCCTAACCAGTGGACTACAGGGAAGCCCCTCTATCTTCCTAACTTGACTAATTTTTTTTAAAAAAGGAAAAAAAAACCAGCATTTAATACTTCCCAGTGGCCTAAAACTCTGGTGAAAGTCATGGACAGTTACCTGCCCCGCCCCACAAAGGGACACACATAATTTTATGTGCAGTTTCAGGAGGTGCATGGACACCGTGAAGCTCTCTAAAGATCCCAGGTGTAGAATCTCAGTTTCTATCTACTGTGAAAGATTCCCCCTTCCTTACCTGGGCTTTTTGGCCTGGTTCTCTTTCTCAGATACACAGAACTGTGAGGCTGGAAAGCATTGCTTTCAACTGTGCTACGGAGGCAACTGGACATAAAGAGCTCACATGCTGGCCCCAGTCCTGGGGTGTGAGGAACAGAACTAGAGGCCCCACCAACATTTTTCACACTAACCTCATGCCGCCTCTGAATGTCTTCCTGCCGCTTTGAAGTCACTTAGTACCAACTCCAAAACAGTCCCCAAACCCACCCTAAAACTACCTTCTTCATCTCTTACACCTTATTCTCTCTAGTCCCTTCATTTATGTTCATGCAATATTGGATTTTCTTGAAACGAAAGCAGGAAAAATACAATCAGAAACCAGATTGGAATTGAAAAATCAGTTCAAAATAACAAGTCCGTTTTAGCTGCAGAGGTGTCTATGCCTCTTTGTCAGGGTTCACTTTATGTTCGGCTGTGCTGTTTGCTCATTTCTGGAGAATCTTTGGGCTGGACCGGTGCAATAATACCTACTCACCTTGAGTAGAAGGTTGGGTTGAATCCTCTGGAGGCATTCTTGTATCATTCTCCCCAGTTCCTCTTCCAGTGCTGGACCATACATCATAATCGAGTGTAGAGTTTTTTAAATTTTGAAAAGAGGTGAGCTGAGGTGAGCCTGCTGCAGGTTTATGACCTTGGAGTCAGGCTTCTGGGCATGCAAACAGGGATGAGAATCATGCTGTGATGCTGTGTGCAAGGAATCAACATCATTACTAGTCGTGGAAGCCTGAGAGAGTACTAAAGTTGTTTCATAGTTTCTAGCTCAGTAACAGGTATGCTTAAAATTCTCCAAGCCAGGCTTGGAACATGAACCGTGAACTTCCAGATGTTCAAGTGGGTTTTAGAAAAGGCAGAGGAACCAGAGATCAAATTGCCAACATCCACTGGATCATCGAAAAAGCAAGAGAGTTCCAGAAAACATCTCTTTCTGCTTTATTGACTATGCCAAAGCCTTTGACTGTATGGATCACAATAAACTGTGGAAAATTCTGAAAGAGATGGGAATACCAGACCACTTGACCTGCCTCTTGAGAAACCTGTATGCAGGTCAGGAAGCAACAGTTAGAACTGGACATAGAACAACAGACTGGTTCCAAATAGGAAAAGGAGTACGTCAAGGTTATATGTTGTCACCCTGCTTATTTAACTTATATGTAGAGTATATCATGAGAAATGCTGGGCTGGAAGAAGCACAAGCTGGAATGAAGATTGCTAGGAGAAATATCAATAACCTCCGATATGCAGATGACACCACCCTTATGGCAGAAAGTGAAGAGGAACTAAAAAGCCTCTTGATGAAAGTTGAAGAGGAGAGTGAAAAAGTTGGCTTAAAGCTCAACATTCAGAAAACTAAGATCATGGCATCCAATCCCATCACTTCATGGGAAATAGATGGGGAAGCAGTGGAAACAGTGCCAGACTTTATTTTTCTGGGCTCCAAAACCACTGCAGATGGTTACTGCAGCCATGAAATTAAAAGACGCTTACTCCTTGGAAGGAAAGTTATGACCAACCTAGAGAGCATATTAAAAAGCAGAGACATTACTTTGCCAACAAAGGTCCGTCTAGTCAAGGCTATGGTTTTTCCAGTGGTCATGTATGGATGTGAGAGTTGGACTATAAAGAAAGCTGAGCATCGAAGAATTGATGCTTTTGAACTGTGGTGTTGGAGAAGACTCTTGAGAGTCCCTGAGACTGCAAGGAGATCCAACCAGTCCATCCTAAAGGAGATCAGTCCTGAGTGTTCATTGGAAGGACTGATTTTGAAGCTGAAACTCCAATACTTTGGCCACCTCATGCAAAGAGTTGACTCATTAGAAAAGACCCTGATGCTGGGAAAGATTGAGGGCAGGAGGAGAAGGGGACGACAGAGGATGAGATGTTTGGATGGCATCAGTGACTCGATGGACATGGGTTTGGGTAAACTCCAGGAGTTGGTGATGGACAGGGAGGCCTGGCGTGCTGCGGTTCGTGGGGTTGCAAAGAGTCAGACATGACTGAGTGACTGAACTAAACTGAACTGAACTGAATAGATATATCCGGCTTTTGTTTTAAGGCAAGAAAATTTCAGAAGGAAAGTCTAGAAGGAATTTGGCAAATGTAAACCACCCTGGGGTAATATTTTTAATACTCTGTTTTTCTCCATTATTTAATCCGTAATGTGTAATAACTGCTTGGTTCAGCTGGCACGTGGTTTTAGGTGATAAGCAACATATATTTCATGTGTACATAATACTTATCTCATTTTCATTAATTTATATTATAAAAGTAATACATATATTTTATAAACTTTTCAGCTGTATAGAAGAATAAAAGTGAAATCCTGGAGAAAACCCTGTTAAAAATTCCTATATATCTTTCTAGAAATCTGCTATCCACAGCAAGCATTTACGTATGTCAATATTTACTAGTCTCTAGTAGTCTGAGGACTCAAGAGTCTTGGAGATTAGTATAAAGACATGTTTCTTTTACTTCCATCCTATCTGAAGGGCAACAGGAAGACCAGTCTTTTAGCAGGCTTACCTACCAAAAGGCTCCAAGAATCCCTGGAAAATTCCTGTCCTATAGGACCATCATGGCCACTGTATCTGGCTCCGGGGGGTAAAACTCTATGCAGACACCTTCCTGTGATATCAGCACTGGCCTCTCACAGCAGATTGCTAACGTTTTCCCTTGTACTGACTTCTCACATGTGTGCCCAGCCTCTTACTCTCACACCAGACTGGTAACACCAGACTACAACTTTAGCATGATTTTGTTGAAGGTTCAGAGATAACAGGAGGAAAACACAGCACAGAAGACAATCTGTAATTCTTGCTAGAGGTGGTCTATATCCAAATGTTCAGCCTCAGATTCTGGTGGCTCCTGCCTACCTCCCACCCAGACACCATACGGCAGGGACCACATCTGCTCCCTCTTTCAGGTGGCCCCTTGGCCTGTGTCCCCTAACTGGAATCCAGGCTCCCAAATTGCCTCAGGCCATGAGAAAAAGGAATAGGTTGTAACTTTAGTCCAAGTCCATCATGACTGTCCCCTCCTAAAAGGAGTGGGAATGTCCTCCTCCTTCAGGGAATGCCTTCTCCTTTTCACCTAGGAAAGTGTGGTTTTGACCCAAAAGGGGATCAGGAATCAGGACATTTCCCACAGCCTGGACTCTTCAGTCTTGTCATAAAAACCATGTTTGGCAGTAAGTGTCCCCTGTGGCCCCCTATGAGTCAAACCTAGCCACACCAGTCCAGTTCCCTAGGGCTCAAGGTGAGGATGTGGTCTGATCTCCTGTCCTGAAGTTGTCAGCCTTGCTCTTGATTTCTTGTGAACAATCCCTTAAATGACAGCACACATCACACTCCCTCTAGACAAGTGAAAGTTTAGCAGGTTAATGCTATACTTACAAGAAATTTTACTGTACGGGGGAATCATTATATGAAAAAAAGCAAGTCCTAACCATGGTGATCATTTTCATTTTAGAAGGCAAAATAAATTTGCTCCCCAGCTGAAAATTCGCTACCTCAAAAGTGATGTCTGAGATCTGATTCAAGAATTACTTGGGAGTGCAAGTGGCTGACACAAAGTGGGTAGGGGTTTTGATGAAACGAAACTGGCCATAGTTGGTTGTTATTGAAATTAAGTGATGGATACATGAGGCTCCATTATGTAAGGAGGGCAGTTACAGGTTGCCCTCCTTCCTCTTCAAGGGAAACTCTTATAATTCGCCCTAGTATGCTGACACCTGTGGGTCTTGTTCTCATTTCAGCGCGTTGAGGGACATGTGCCATCTTGCTGGATGTATAGACAGAGGATTCAGGCACTGTATTTCTAAACGGTAAAAGAAATTCTAGGGCTTCCCGAGTGGTTCAGTGGTAAAGAATCCACCTGCCAATGCAGGAGACACAGGTTTGATCCCCGGGTCAGGAAGTTCCCCTGAATTAGGAAATGGCAACCCACTCCAGTATTCTTGCCTGGAGAATCCCATGGACAGAGGAGCCTGGCAGACTCCAGTCTACAGGGCCACAAAAGAGTCGGACATAACTTAGCAACCAAACAACAACAGCAAAAACAACAGAAGAAATTCCACCTGTGCTGTTTTACACCACTTATTAAAAAATTATTTTATTGGTACAATTTGAACGGAACCTGGTGAGGGCGGCTTGAAAGAATGGCTGGCCACCAGGAGAGGGTAACATCTCTGGTCTTAGTTTAAGTCTTAGTCTAAGTTTAAGGCAGGGGCCTTGTTCTGGAATGTGGTCCTCTGTTTTATAAACTCAGAAACTGAAAATTAGCACATATAGACACAGTGAGACTCTAAGGGTTGGCGAATGCCAATACATTAACTTGCAGTAGGAAACATAACTCTAAGCAGACCCCAAATCCATGTTTGCTGGTTAGCACATTTTCTATTATGGGAAATTTTTTATGCAAAGTCAGTTATAATCAGAAGGGTGTTTGGTAACAGCAAGTTGTAGAACAGTGAATTTTCAACCAGGGAGAGTTAATATCCCCTGGGATGGGGGGGGCAGGTAAAGGGAAGGAGGATTTTAGGGAAATTTTTGCATGTAGTGAAGTTTTCTTTTTTTTTTTTTTTTAACATATGTCATTGGCATGTGCTAAATGGCATAACTAATATTATAATCCAAAAGTACATTTCAGGGGGGAAACTTAAACCCTATTGCTTTCATAATGACAATTATAAAATGCAAAGCTCAACAGGATCTTCTTGGCTAGTGCCACTCGGATTGGAGGGTGGCGATCCACATGTCAGACTCTCTGGAGGGTCTCAGTTTTTGTTTTCAAACTGAGGGAAGAAAACACGCTCACTGAGGCACTAAGAAAAAGCCAGACACAAGGAAACTTATATTTACCGGGCCCAAATCAAATCTTCTGTTCTCAAGGTTTTTCTCACTGAAGAGTTCTGAGATAGATATAACCCTAGTTTTCTGTCAGTCGCTAACTGTGGAAATCTTTCCGGCGTGGGCTGCGCTGGGTCTTCTCTGCCGCACGCGCGCTCTCTCTAGTCGCAGGGAGCAGCAGCTCCTTTCCAGCCGCAGTGCACGGGCTTCTCATCGCAGTGGCTTCGCCTGTGGCAGAGCTTGGGCTTTAGGCGTGCGGGTTTCAGCAGCTGGGGCACACGGCCTTAGTTGCTTCACTGCATGTGGGATCTTCCCGCACCAGGGATCGAACCCGTCGCCCCTGCAACTGGTAGGCAGATTCTTATCCACTCTACCACCAGGGAAGTCCTAACTGTGGGAACTGCTGTGAAAATGTATCTGTGCTACTCACAAAGTAGCACAGATACTCTAAGGGACTACCACCGTGCTGTGGCCGAATTCTGCAGTCGGGCGACACCACTGCGCGTGACCGCAGATGTCTGATGCTCTCGGCGCTCACTGTTCTCCCCTCCTCCTCTCACTCGGGGATGCCTGGGGCTCCTGGGGAGAGGACGACACCCTCGCGCTGCCACATTCCCACCCCTCGCACACAGCGACTGGTCTGTGACTTGAACCAGGCCCATCAGTGTGACCCTGAGGACTTTTTCTAATGACAGCGCTGGGACAGAGATGCCCTCCCTCTCCTGGTGGCTTCAGCAGCCGCCTTCTGCCACGACGAAGGCCCACACTGGGAGCGAGGCCACACCACGCCTGGGAAGAGAAACAGAAAGATGTGGGGTGACTGGGGTCACCGGGTCGTTGGACCAAAGGCGCCTGAGACCAGCACTGCCTCTGGGGCTTCCCCGGGGGCTGAGCTGCTAAAGAGTCTGCCTGCAGTGCAAGAGGCCTGGGTTCCATTTCTGGGTCAGGACGATTCCCCAGAGGAGGAAATGGCAGTCCACTCCAGTATTCTTGCCTGGAAAGTTCCATGGACAGAGGAGCCTGGCTACAGTTCAGCGGGTTGCAAAGAGCTGGACACGACTGAGTGACTCAGCTCACAACACCACCTTTGGACTTGACCAAGGAGTTCTTTTCACTACTTCAGCCATTTGTGGTTGTAGGTGAAAGCACTTGTGGGTGGATCAGGGTGCTGCTGAATCTGCATTGCTTTAGTTCTTACTTTCCAACAGGCTCCAAAATCAGTCAGTGAAGCAAGTCACAAAAACAAAAGCTCCAGTAACTGTCGTGTTCTTGACTTTTGCTGTGTATCAGAATCGTATAGAGAGCTTCGAAAAATCTCGGCAGATTAAGTGAAAATCTGTGAGGGTGGGACTCAGGAAACAAAATTTTTAAAACCCCACCAAGAGATTTCCAGGCTAAAAATCACTGGTCTAAGTAAATATCTAGCTCTATCCATTTAATGGAATCTGCAGACAAAATGTTCAAAATATGTCTTTCCACTGAAGTGGGGAAAGAAAGCTGACATGTATTAATAACTTGTAAGGTTAATGCAAACCATATTTGTATGACAGAAAAGCAAAATTTATTTGGAGTCTCGTTTTACCCTTAAAATGTATGCAAATTTTGTACGATACTGCCTTTTATAGACTTTCTTCTCTTTCCGTTTCTCCTTTCAACATTTAATTGGAACTTACCATGTCCAGTTACAGTGACAGACAACAGGAAAACAAGGAGAAACACAGTTCCTACAATCCAGAAAAAAATAGGTAATAAATCTAGTAATTGCGACAAAATCTGCTGACTTTATGAAGAGGGCAGCTCAGGGCACCATGTAAACAGAACAGGGACTCCGAACCTCCCGGGGGAAATGTTTAATCCGAAACCGAAGGAAGGCGTGTGAGTTACCTTGGCAGATGATGGAAGAGGATCCAGACAGTGGAAGAAAGGGAACCGAAAGAACACAGCAGCAGAGAGGAGAATTCAAGGTGCGGCTGGAGACGAAGGCAGGAGCCACGACCTACCCCAAAAGCAGCGCAAAGCAACTGAAGGGGTTTAAGCAGTCAAACGATATAATTTCTCTTTGGAAGATAATTCTGGCGGCTGTGGAGGAAATGCATTGGAGGAGAGGAGCACAGGTGGGGAAAAGAGGAACTTACTACTAGGGGGTTAGGGAGACCAGTTAACTGGGGGTAGATACAGTAGCCCAGGTAAGAGCAAGGAGGCCACTGGATGGAGAGAAGTGGGCTCATCTGAATGCCATTTTAAGAGGATGTAATTGATAGGGCTTGGTAATTGACTAGCTGTGATGAGTGAGGGGGAGAGAGAGAAGCCAAGAGTGATATACGTCTGGTTTGAGTAACTATGTGGATGGCAATGCCATTTCTTGAGTAAGGAACACTGGGAGAAAAGCAAGTTTGTTAAGAGATGAGTTAAATTTTGTCTCAAGTTTGAAGTACCTGTTGTACCTGTTGCACATGTAGCTACATGGAGCTACAGATAGCTGATACATGTGTTTCAAATTCAGGAGAGCAATATGCACTAGAGATCTACAGTTAAGAGTTATCAGCAAATTGATGGCAGTAAAACCAAGAGGAAGAACTCAATTATATACTTATAATTTATACAGGTGTAAATTATAAATTTAAATTTATACAAGTGTAACTTATGCAGGTATAAGTCTGTAGAGACAGGACTTAGGACAAAGCTCCGTGGACCACCTACAACTGAAAGGACAGCAGACGACGAAATCTTGCAAGAAAAGTGAGAACATGCTGACAGAGAGAGAGGAGACAAAACAAGAGAGTGCTGAGGAAAAAAAGGTTGAGGAAAGGCACATTTTTAGAACGCGTGATCCACCCTGTCAAAAGCTGATGAAAGCTCTAGTAAGATGAGGATTGAAAAACGTACAGAGAATGGAGTTAGCAACATGGAAGATCCTGGAAGGGCTTCCCGGGTGGCTCAGTGGTAAAGAATCCACTTCCCAATGTAGGGCGCGGAAGAGACACAGGTTCCATCCGTGGGTCGGGAAGATCCCCTGGAGGAGGAGATGGCAGCCCACTTTAGAATCCCATGGACAGAGGAGCCCGGTGGTCTACAGCCACAGGGCCGCAGAGTCGGACACGGCTGAGCACCTGAGCACAATCACCAAGTCCTGGAGGTGTTGCCATGAGTAGCTGAGGAAGGGAAGGTAGACTTCTTCAGAAGCTACTGAAACGGAGAAGAGAAAGAGTTTGGTAACTGGAGAGGGATGTGAGTCAACAGATATGAAGATGAGACAGACTGGAAAATGCCACCCCCCCTTTAATGAAAGGAAATCAGAAAGACAGATAAAAGCATAAAATACAAAAGTGTCAGGATACTGGAAGGAATGGGATCCAGACACGTGAGGGTTGCCTTTTCTACTGGAATAGGAGAAAGAGTATCGGTGCAGAGAACAGCGAGGATTGTAGGTTGGTTGGCCAGAAGTGGAGAGAATTCCTAACTGATCACTTCCGTTTGTTCTCTGAAGAAGGAGGCAGTCATCAGCAGAGAATGAGAGGAGATGGTGAGTGGGTCAGAGGTGTCAGGGCAGTGAAGAAGTTCTGAAATAGTTGTTGAAAATGGGAGATGGCTGACTAGGGAAACAGTAGGCTAGTCAGGCAGTGGTAAGGGCTTCACTGGGACTGATGACCATTATAACCAGGATGGTCTCTGTGCTTCGGCATATTTTCTCCTGTGGGGCTCAGCAGCCTGTGAGCTAGCAAGAAAAAAAATGGACAGATGCCTTCATGCACAGTGGGCAAGATACGTGCCACCGGAGGTGCAACACTAGGACTGGGAATATTGGCGGTGATGGGTGTCTGGAGGGGTGGGCTGTGAATCAGTCATGATTTGGAGAGGGAGGGAAATACAGATGGGCAGAGGCTGTTAACCCAGTGGTTCAGCGGTGGAGAATCTGCCTGTGATGCTGGAGATGCTGGAGATGAGGGTTCAGCCCTTGGGTCAGGAAGACCCCCTGGAGGAGGGCATGGCAACCCACTCCAGTGTTCCTGCCTGGAGAACCCCAGGGACTGAGGAGCCTGGGCATAGGATCCACAGTCCCGCAGACAGTCGGACGTGACTGGAGTGACCAGCGCGCAGCACAGCAGAGCAGAGGCTGTTAAATGGGGAGGGCTCGGGCAAGAGAACTGAAGGTCCCTGTGAAGCTGAAGAACTGGAGTGTCGGAGGTAACTCATCTATGAGCCGGATCAATCTCAGAGGATGGGATGTCTGAAACTGTGTTCTCAGAAGCAGAACAGATCAGGTGAAGACAAGGGCCAGAGAGCCAGCAGTGAAAGTAAATGGCTGAAAGAAACATGGAAAACTTTAGGAAATAAGATCAAGGGGAAAAGAAGCCAAGTTGTTGGATCACCTACATATCCCAGTTTGACGGGAGGACTTCAGAGAGAAGAACACTTGGAAGCTAGTTCAGTTCAGTTCAGTTGCTCAGTCGTGTCCGACTCTCTGTGACCCCGTGGGCTTCAGAACACCAGGCTTCCCTGTCCATCACCAACTCCCAGAGCTCGTTCAAACTCATGTCCATCAAGTCAGTGATGGCATCTAACCATCTCATCCTCTGTCGTCCCCTTCTCCTCCTGCCTTCAATCTTTCCCAGCATTAGGGTCTTTTCCAGTGAGTCAGGTCTTCGCATCACGTGGCCAAAGTATTGGAGTTTCAGCTTCAGCATAAGTCCTTCCAATGAATATTCAGGACCAATTTCCTTTAGGATGGACTGGTTGGATCTCCTTGCAGTCCAAGAGTCTTCTCCAACACTACAGTTCAAAAGCATCAATTCTTCGATGCTCAGCCTTCTTTATGGTCCAACTCTCACATCCATACATGACTACTAGGAAAAAACCATAGCTTTAACTAGATGGACCTTTGTTGGTAAAGTAATGTCTCTGCTTTTTCATATGCTGTCTAGATTGGTCATAGCTTTTCTTCCAAGGAGCAAGCATCTTTTAATGTCATGGTTGCAGTCACCATCTGCAGTGATTTTGGAGCCCAAGAAAATAAAGTCTGTCACTGTTTCCACTGTTTCCCCATCTATTTGCCATGAAGTGATGGCTGTATGACATGATCTTCATTTTTTGAACGTTGAGTTTTGAGCCAGCTTTTTCACTCTCTTCTTTCACTTTCATCAAAGGCTCTTTAGTTCTTCTTCACTTTCTGCCATAAATGTGGTGTCATCTGCATATCTGAGGTTATTGATATTTCTCCTGGCAATCTTGATTTCAGCTTGTGCTTCATCCAGCCCAGTATTTCGCATGATATACTCTGCGTATAACTTAAATAAGCAGGGTGACAGCATACAGCCTTGACATACTCCTTTCCCAATTTGGAAAATCCCAATTTGGAAACTCGGAAGCTAAAGACCCCACATGATCTTGCCACTGCCCACTCCTCTGATAATTTCTATCCTCAACTCCAGCCACATCACCCTCTTTGCACGCCCTCAGATGTGTGATGCTCATTCTCACCTCAGGGCATTTGCATATACTTTTCCTTCTGTCTTGCGTACTGTTCTTCCAAATATTTCACATTTTTTCCCAGTGCAATTCACTTCTAAATCCATGATAAAGCAACTTAATACTGTAAAATTGTTTTCTATCACAGACAAGTGATTTCCAAAAACTTGTTCTTGATAGCTATTATAAATCTCTATGTCTTATTTTACTGTGATTCACTGAAACACTCCTAAACTCAAACTGTAAATCTATAGAGTACATTTTTCCTATTTGAAACTGTGCAGTTTCTTTATTGTTACTAAACACAAATCTGAGTAGTCACTTCCACAATATGTGATCCATGCCAGAAAGCTTTGTGATGCCTTCCCGACCACAGTCTCCACAGGCCAGTGAAGAGGACACTTCATTTCACCTTCTGATGACCAAACACTCTAGCAATCCTCAGCCTGTCACTTCAGTTGGGTTTATGCTCCCATATCACTTCTTCAGAATCTTCTCTGATCAGTCTATCTGAAATAGTAGCTCTCAACTCTGACCCCTCGCTTGTAATTCCTATTCAAAAATTCTTTTTCAGAGTATTTAACTCAATGTGAAATTACAGTACACATGTATTTTCCTAATTACCTACCCTCCCATTAGAATGTAATCTCGATGAGGGCACTGATTTTCTCTTGTCCTCACTGTATTCTCAGAACCTAAACAGATCCTGGACTACACTAGGTACTTAATAAATACTTGTTGGATTGTATAGATCAACAGAAAAAAGGAAGGATCCAGGAAGCACATGAAAGGCAGCTATCAGTGATAAAGAGGGCATGGCTGAACAGCATAAATTCTAATGAAGGAGGGCTTTTATTTTTTGGCCACACTGTGAGACTTGGGGGATCTTAATTCCTCGACCAGGGATTGAATTCAGGCCCTCAGGAGTGAGAGCTTGGGGGACTAACCACTGGACAATCAGGGAATTCCCATAAGCAGAGCTTTGAAACAAAGGTGAAAGGAGAAAGTTTGAAAGGTACAGTTGGTAAGTGACACTGGAAAACCCGTCCTATCCCACTCTGGAAAATACTCAAGGCTCCGGAGAACATCAATCCCCACTAGAAAAGGCAAACGAAAGTGGGGTCTCAGTGGGAGAAGCAGATCTAAGCTGGCAGTGACAGGGGTTCACCTGCAGAAAAGCAGCAGTCACAGTCCACACCACAGCTCCAGCCTACAAAGGGCAGCTTCCCGTTTTCCACTTTTGTCCTTTCAGTTCAGTTCAGTCGCTTGGTCGTGTCTGACTCTGCGACACCATGAACTGCAGCATGCCAGGCCTCCCTGTCCATCACCAACTCCCAGAGTTTACCCAAACTCATGTCCATCGAGTCGGTGATGCCATCCAGCCATCTCAGCCTCTGTCATCCCCTTCTCCTCCTGCCCTCAGTCTTTCCCAGCATCAGGGTCTTTTCAAATGAGTCAGCTCTTCCCATGAGGTGGCCAAAGTACTGGAGTTTCAGCTTCAGCATCAGTCCTTCCAATGAACACCCAGGACTGATCTCCTTCAGGATGGACTGGTTGGATCTCCTTGCAGTCCAAGGGACTCTCAAGAGTCTTCTCCAACACCACAGTTCAAAAGCATCAATTCTTCGGTGCTCAGCTTTCTTTATAGTCCAACTCTCACATCCATACCTGACCACTGGAAAAACCATAGCCTTGACCAGACGGACCTTTGTTGGCAAAGTAACGTCTCTGCTTTTTAATATGCTATCTAGGCTGGTCATAACTTTCAAGGAGTAAGCGTCTTTTAATTTCATTGCTGCAATCACCATCTGCAGTGATTATGGAGCCCCCCCCAAAATAAAGTCAGCCACTGTTTCCACTGTTTCCCCATCTATTTCCCATGAAGTGATGGGATTGGATGCCATGATCTTAGTTTTCTGAATGTTGAGCTTTAAGCCAACTTTTTCACTCTCCTCTTTCATTTTCATCAAGAGGTTTTTTAGTTCTTCTTCACTTTCTGCCATAAGGGGGGTGTCATCTGCATATCTGAGGTTATTGATATTTCTCCTGGCAATCTTGATTCCAGCTGTGCTTCTTCCAGCCCAGCGTTTCTCATGATGTACTCTGCATATAAGTTAAATAAGCAGGGTGACAATATACAGCCTTGACGTCCTCCTTTTCCTATTTGGAACCAGTCTGTTGTTCCATGTTCAGTTCTAATTGTTGCTTTCTGACCTGCACACAGGTTTCTCAAGAGGCAGGTCAGGTGGTCTGGTATTCCCGTCTCTCAGAATTTCCCACAGAACGTGTGCCTTTGCTCACCTTTATCTCCCGCTCAGAATTCCTGCCTTGTCAACTGTCTGCTCAAGTCTTGCCCTTCTCTCAGCAGCTCAGAGTCACTTTTTTTGGCCACTCCAGGCTGAGGTGCTTTTTCCTTACCTAAAGTTCCACAGAGAATAGAGCATATACTATTCACTCATCACTCTTATTTACACATTCATTTGTTCATAATTTTTTAAAACTGTGATGTACCTGGTACCTGTACCCTCGGTGGCTCAGATGACAAAGAATCTGCCTGCAATTCAGGAGACCCAGATTTAATCCTGGGTCAGGAAAATCCCCTGGAAAAGGGAATCACAACCCACTCCAGTATTCTTGCCTGGAGAATCCCATGGACAGAGGAGTCTGGCAGACTACTGTCCATGGGATTGCAGAGTTGGACACGACTGAGCGACTAACACACCAGGCACCATTCAAAGTGCTGCTTCATTTGACTATTACAGCTTTGTTCTTATCTTATTTCTACAAGGAAAGTGTAATATACTGTTACAATAACTAAAACAATAACAGTGAAACCACAAGATTATCGTAGTTTCTAAGGAGACAGTTTATAGACACGATAGAGAAAATAGAGAAGGCAAATAAAAGGAATACTACAGCATTAGAAAGAAAATGTTAAGATTTTATGTTTTGAAACTTGTCTCCCGGATCAGACTGACTGCAATCAGATCCTATATTGCAGTCAATCTGTATTCTAAAGTAATGCCTGTGTTTTAGATGTGTGAGAATGTGCAGAGCTATTTTACAAAAACCCACTTTATGAACTAGAGTATGCAATGTCACAAAATGAATCTAATTATACTATTACCCTCTGTAGTATTTAGAATAAGTAAGATGCTAAAGCAAGCAGAGAGGGAGTTTATTGGCCATGTGTTAGGTGCCCTGCAGAATCGAGGGGCAGCTCTGAGGCCAGGTCCTTACGGGATATGAACAGGATGGAACAAGTCCCTGAGCACCTTGCAGGGCTGTTGCTAAAACGCATCTGTGCCAACCATTCTGAGTCCTCAGGTTTCAAAGTCCCAGGAGAGAGACTTACGGGCTCAGTACAAAGAGCAGAGGGCACACAGCCTCTTGTCTGACAGTCCCACCAAACTGTATTCAATTGGAAAGAAATTCTTCTCCAAATGTAAACCGGGGTGCAATTACCAAGACAGTGAAAATGATCAGGGGGAAAGAAGTGCCTTCCCGACGCCCCTAGTGAGAGTGACTCGCTCCCGCACATATGTATGCAGAGTTTCTTATCTGCCTTGCCTTTACCCATGCCTAAGCACACTCTGACTGAGCCAGTGCTGCCGAAGTAGCTCTTCATTCCCTCCACTAGTGGCTACAACAGCTGTATCATCTGGAAAACGGTGTCCTGGAGGCCCCCAATCCTCTACTTCAAAATTAATACAGAAATACTCTGAGGAGTGAATTTAGGCAAAAGTAAATGCATTTTTCTCTATTCCACTATAGAAAATTTTTATAAATTTTTAACTTAAAAAGTGTGAAAAGCATTTTGCACATTTCTAATGTGAAAAACATACAAAATGAATACAGAAAGACATAAATCCTTAGTTGTTTTTCTATCTTCTCTAAGTCTGTAAAATGCCCACATAATGTCCTTATTTTAGCAGGAAATGTTTTAAATTAAAATTAAAAAGGATATAATACAAATCTAATTTTCTTTTGAGCTGACTCAGCTAAGAGTCCCTTCAACAGTTTGGCCAACTAGCTCCCTACCTGGTGTAACTTTTGAATTAGGCTAAAAACAAAATGTTCAGTTCACTAGAGAATAACTACTAATAACTGGTGAGGAAGAAATTATTCTCAGATTTTTCTAAGCTGTACCTGGGAACATAATTCTAGAAAACCGTCATCGTAGAAAATGCACTACTGGATCTGTCAGAGGTTCTCTTATAACCACTGTAAAATAAAATAAAATGCAACAGACTAATTCCATAGGGCAACTAGGAGTGAAAATAAATCAAATACTGTAAAGAGCAAATGTATATCCCTACAATAAACATTACTCAGTCATTAAAAATGTGTAAAGTATTGACACTTGCTATATCATGAACATTGAAAACACTATGCTCAGTGAAAGAGTGCTTCCCAGGTGGTGCTAGTGGTAAAGAACCTGCCTGCCAGTGCAGGAGACAGACGTAAGTAAGAGATGTGGGTTCCATCCCCGGGTGGGGAAGATCTCCTGGCAGGAGGAATAGCAACCCATTCCAGTATTTTTGCCTGGAGAATCCCATGGACAGAGGAGCCTGGTGGGAGACAGTCCATAGGGTCACAGCCAGACACAAAAAGCCATATATTGTATAATTCTACTTATATGAAACGTCCAGAAGAGGCAAATCTGCAGAAGGTAGATTAGTGGTTGTCAGGGACTGCAGGGAGGAAGAAATGGGGAGTGACTCCTCATGGATCTGTGTTTCATTCTGGAGTGATGAAAATGTTCTGTAATCAGATAGTGGTGACCATGTTTGCACAACTTTGTGAATATTCCAAACCCCAGTGAATTGCACTTTGAAAGGGTGAATTTTATGTTATTCGAATTATTTCTCAAAAAAAATTTTTTTTTAAGGAGGTAAGGACTTCTCTGGTCATCCAGGGGTTAAGACTCCATGCTCCTAATGCAGGGGGCACAGGTTCAATTCCTGGTTGGGGAACATGCCACACCACATGGCCAAAAAAATAAAATTTAAATTAAAAAAAGGGAGGGGAGGAGGCTTAAGAGGTTTGGCATGAAAAGAAATTGTTCTAAGTGCCTAAGAAAGGCATGGAATTTGGTATTTATGTCTAGGCAAAGAGTGGAACAAAAAGGCATGAGAAAGAATACCCAATAATTACACCCTTAAGGTCCTAAACATTAAAAAAGATTTTTTTTTAATTATATTGCTCATATTGTGAGACAAATCATTTTCTCCTTTTGAAAAATACATGGTGACTTGCTTGTTTTTTCAAGTACTGCAAAAAGTTGTCTATGGCCTTTCTCAGTTCTTTTAGTTTATGTATTGTGGAACAGTCTTGCTGCAAATCAAGTGATTTCATTATGCTGCAGGACTTACACTCACTTGAGCTTTGTAAGGGCTTTTTATTTATTTGGAATAAAAGCATATGGTTTGCAGACCATGCCAGAAAATCAAATCCTAACCATCTATACTTGCTCCAGTGAAACTCAAAGACTTCCCTGGATTTTCTTTTCCTCATTCTCTGAATTTTAATCTGTGTTTTTAGCCTTTGAGTTAACTGAGAAGCCTTTTCGTTCTGTGCACTAAGCACATTCCTTCAAAGCCGCAGGCATCCACTTCTCATTGGATTTATGACAATCACAACATCGGCATGCAGGTATTAAAAACACTCCATTTGCTTTTCCCATCACACCTCTGGTTACCTCAGGGAACCCCTCTTTGGTAGAAAAGGAGTAAAGGTAAATTTCTGCCATCCAAACCATGTCCAACTACTCCAGGGTATTCTGCAGTCATGTACCTTTTCTTCTGCACATTTCTACAGCTCTAGCTATTGAGTCATACTAGGAGTTTTGCTTTCCAGAAGAAGGTGGAGTTTCAATGAAAAATGGTTCCAACACACAGCAGCCCAGAGGAACTTCCCTTCTGCAGAACAGCCCCCTGCCCACTAGGATACTCCTTTCTGTAGCCTGATGAGTTTATGAACTAAATGATTTTCAAGGATGGAATGGCCTGAGAGCATTCTAAACTTTACGGTACTTTACCCTTTGACACACAACATAGATCATTCTAAGTATTTAATATTTAACACAACGGAGTCAGTGCCTTTGTAAAAAGAGCTAAAAAGTTTTAAAATTTGCTTTGTTTTCCTATCGGCACGATGCCATACATAAATGGGCGGATCAGAGTTCAAAGTAAAATAGTGAAGACTAAGAAAAATAAAGAATAAAAGAGGTAAAGGATCTCACGAAGCTTGTGAGAAAGGGCAAAAATCCTTTTCTCTGTGTTGCCTCTTTGTAGCTGGTCGTTGGGCAGACCGTTCTGTGAGACTAGAGATGATAAGAGCAGGAGAGGAAAATGAAAAGCGTGGTCTTTGCAACTAAAAACCATTAATTTAGGCTCAAGTACAATAAAAGTGCATGGCCTCGCATTCTGACAGTTACATAATTAGCAATATTTCTAATGAAACAAGCAATTTACACTACACTTATTAAAAAATTCTTATAAAAAGTTGATAGGCTTTAAATTGATTAATGCAGATATCTATACTCCTAATGCTCCATTTTAGGCCCATTAAGAAAATAAAATTACTTTTCCCATGCTTCCCTATTATAGTAAGTAGACTCTCATGGACTCATGGCTACCAAACATAATTAAGTCATTTGAGTTCCTGGGCAGAGAGGACTGGAACTATATAAAGAGCCATTAATATTCAAGTGACGAAGTCATTCAATATATGTATTTTATTGCCATAAAGCATATCATTGTTTTCTCATCTTGAAATAGTATACACTATTTTGCAAAGCTGAGAAACAGTGGGTTTCTTCTGCTTTTATAATTCAAACGTCGTTCTCAAAGTTTGCAAAGCTCACTGAAGTAACCACACTAACAGTGAAGCAGGGCTTGCTTGTTTTGCTTTTAAGGAAAGTATGTATGTTTGAGCATAACTGTCATGATGGTTTTAAAAACAGGTATGTATAAACTAGAGGCAATATAGTACTACATCCTTTTTACCAAAGTATTTTCTACTTGTAGCGAAAGAAAGGAAAAGAGATGACAGTTACCAATCACTATGGAAACCATGGAAGGGTAAGCTAAAGAGAAATTTAAACATATACTAAAAAAAAAAGTACAGAGAAAAGTATGTATAGTAGGAAGACTTTAATACAGCAGTGGACAGATCTTCCTAATCATGAAGGCTGTGAGAACTACAAAGAAGTATTACGTTTTCCTGTGGAGATTAAAAACTCCATTTAGATATAATATTACCTAGAAAAAAGGGAGCTGGCTTAGCTAATGCCTTGAGATTCCCATGCTTCTTTCACTAGCATGGAGGGGAAAAGACAGGGGGAAAGAAAAAGGACTCTGGACCAAGCCTATAGGTAAAACCCTCAGCCTGTCTACCTGAGTCCTTTGGGGACGAGGCAGTTTTGAATAGCTGAGTTTTCAGGACAGTTATATGTGTATCAGTCTGAGAACTGAGATTTTCTTGCTTCGTTTAGATTTTATGTATTGATTTCTGGCTGTGCTGGGTCTCTGTTGCTGAGCGGGCTTTTCTCTGGTTTTGAAGAGCAGGGGCTATCCCTAGTGTGGTGTGTGGGCTTCTCATTGCAGTGGTTTCTCGAGCCGCGAAGCAAGAGCTCTAGGGCCCTGGAGCTTCAGTATGTGGGGCCCATGGGCTCACAGGTTTCAGCTCCTGGGCTCCAGAACACAGGCTCAGTAACTGTGCACAGGCTTAAGCTGCTCCGAGGAATGTGGGATCTTCCTGGGTCAGGGACTGAACCCGTGTCTCCTGAATTGGCAGCTGGATTCTTTACGACTGAGCCACCAGCGGAGGCCCCTAAGAATTAAAATTTTCAGTAAAAGTACTACTAAAAATGTATTTAAGTTCCCTGATCTTTTTTCTTCTTCCTTTAGACTTCAAAAAAAATTTTTAATACAAGTTAAACTCAGTATAGAAATTAAGAAGGCAAAGAAAGTCATAATCCTACCACCCAGAAACCATCAGGTAACATTTTCTCAGTTCCTTAAATAGAGTGTTTTAGACAGAGTTCAAGGTTATAAAATAATGGGATCCTCAGTCCACATAAGTATATTCTAAAGCCCTACACTAAACATTTTATATGCACTGTCTCATGGTCTCTACAAGCCAATGACACAGGTGTTATTATTCCTGTTTTAGAGATGAAGAAAACAAAGCTTTGAGAATTTATTAAGGATCCATCAGTTCAGTTCAGTCAGTCAGTCGTCTCCAACTCTTTGCAATCCCATGAATCACAGTATGCCGGGCCTCCCTGTCCGTCACCAACTCCCGGAGTCTACTCAAACCCACGTCCATCCAGTCGGTGATACCAAGGATCCATAAGAAGCCACAAAAACTAAATTTAAATCCTTTTGTCCATTCCCAAAGACTGATTTCTCATAGGATCATACCCTAAAGGGCAACATACTGTTATACATTTCAAGGATTCCCACACAAGCATCCTTTACACACTTTTAAAAAAATTATTTTAATTGGAGGCTAACTACTTTGCAATATTGCTTTACACACTCTTAATGATTTTTCAAACTTTCCTTAGTATCAGGTTCTCATCTTCCAGTTTTCACAAAAGTGTATTTTCTTCTTATAGTATCCACACCACTTTCTAGTTTGCTGTTTTAAATTTACTCAAGCTTGGAAACATCAATAACAAAATAAACTCATGAATTTGTGAAACAGAAAGGAGACTTCCAATGGGTGAAGTATATGTAGACTTTGTAATTACATATATTGATTATTCCCTACTTACAGAGCTGTTCTGAGAAATGAGATGTTACTATTCTGGCTTTGAGACTTAAGAGCTATTATGTACTTAAATAGCTACTATACTTAATAGCGCATGCATCAGCAAATCCTGAAAAATATGCACACTCATAACCCAAAATGTTTTAATAAACATTTAGATAGTTACAGATGGAAAGGCATATCCCAGAGTCAAGAAACCTGGTCATATAGGAGAGTAGAATAGTGGCTGCATCTGCAGAAAATATGTTCATCTACAAACATATACAAAATATGTTCATCTACAAACTACAAAAATATAAATGTGCCATAAAACAAAGAAGGCAGAGAAGCGGGTCAGGGTGTGGAACGTTCGAACAAGAAAAGGAAGAGACTCATTAGACGCTCAGTGGGGAAGAAAAGTGAGTCCCAGATTCAAAAGAAAGACTGCTCCCAACTCTTTCCGGCCTACAAAAGCAAAGAACACCAGAAAGAATAACACAGCACAGAGCCTGGGGACAGGGGCTTTTGTTCAGCCATCAACTCTCGTCTGACTCTTCATGACCCCACGGCCTGCAGCACGTCAGGCCTCCTTGTCCCCCCACCATCTCCTGGAGTCTGCCCAAGTTCATGTCCACTGAATCAGTGCTGCCATCCAACCAGCTCATCCTCTGTCGTCCTCTTCTTCTCTGGAGAAGGGAATGGCAAACCACCCCAGTATATTTGCCATGAGAACCCCATAGACTGTAATAAAAAGACAAGGGGAGTTTGATACAAATTAAAAAAAAAGAGGCTAACATATGCTTTGTTGTTTTGCTTGGGATAAGAATAGTGGATATAGAGGAAGAAAAAAGTTGCCCTAATTTTGGCTGGAGTCAGCCCTGCTTATCTCCACTCAATGTGGACAAATAAGAAGGCTCACAGAGCTATTTTTATTGTGTAAGTTTGGCAGGCATGTTGCTTTTAACCCGATGACATATACTACAATTTCATGTAATATGTAAAGTTTCCTCTTATTTGTGAGGTTAACCTGAAAGCTTCATTAATCAAGTTATCACTATAATTAAAAATTATCTGAGTATAGTTTCCTTACAGTTATTTTGCAAGTGCATATGTTTTTCCACACTTGTATGGAAAAAAGATGCCTGCAAGGGGATGATGGGTGGCAGTTTCAATTGTGCTTTTCTTCCACTAGCCTCTGTTTCCTGCTAGGCTCTCTCTTAAGAGAAAGAAGCATGATGCCACTCTGACTTGGAAATCTCTGACTCTCGGGGGCGAAGTAGAACAGAGCCGAGACGACTGCTTGGAGTCTGGCGTTTCCGAAGGCCTTCCACGGGGTGGGAACTTCAGAACGAGGTTTCGGATGCCTATTTAAGGCTGAGCCCCATTTTCCACCCTTCCACGCAACCTTCTCCTTCAGGCTGTGACTCTGTCAGTCCTCCTGAACCCCCGTACCGTGTCCCTGAGACCGACCTGACACGTCGGCATCTGAACTGCTCAGGCTGATAGCTTACAGTCACCCACTTAAAGACAACACAAAACAAAAGTCAAGTTTCATTTAAGGCAGAAGGGAACTTTGCCGGGAACGTAGTAAGCATGGCCTCCCTTTGCCCTCTTTATGCTTTATTCAAACAGAATTTTAAAAGTGACGGTAATTTATATCTAGATAATTAAGAACTGATTACAATATGCCTGCAACCATTGTTTATAAATGTTGAATGGCAGTGTGTCTCTCAGATGCTTTGGTAATAGGGAAAAAAATGAATCCTTGATAAACTACAATACATTCACACAAATCTGAGTACTATTTAAGCTTATTAGCATGGCAACTTAAAGTTAAGCAACAAGGTAAGTACTTAGTATAGTCACAGCCAAATAAAACACATGAACTGCCTAAAAAATGTCGCATCTAAAAAAATTCATCTTCATGTCCCACTACTCTGTGGCTATTAACACCATGGTGTGCTTTAAAGCCATTAAAAAGAATTCATTTGAATCAGTTCTAATGAGATGGATGAAACTGGAGCCCATTATACTGAGTGAAGTAAGCCAGAAAGATAAAGACCATTACAGTATACTAACACATATATATGGACTTTAGAAAGATGGTAATGATAACCCTATATGCAAAACAGAAAAAGAGACTCAGATGTATAGAACAGACTTGTGGACTCTGGGAGAAGGCGAGGGTGGGATGTTTCAAGAGAACAGCATTGAAACATGTATATTATCTAGGGTGAAACAGATCACCAGCTCAGGTTGGGTACATGAGACAAGTGCTCGGGCCTGGTGCACTGGGAAGACCCAGAGGGATCGGGTGGAGAGGGAGGTGGGAGGGGGGACTGGGATGGGGAATACATGTAAATCCATGGCTAATTCATTTCAATGTATGACAAAAACTACTGTAATGATGTAAAGTAATTAGCCTCCAACTAATAAAAATAAATGGAAAAAATAAATAAATAAATAAAAATTATGTCATATGCGATTAAAAAAAAAAAGGAAAAAAAAAAAGTCAAAAACACTAAATTGTCTAGAAATACTCAGAATAGTAACAGAATCACACCGTGAACTTTATTTTTAAGTTTAGATCAATGAGGAGAAAAACAATAAACCAGTCAGAAAAAGCACCAAGAAACAGTCATTTACATACACAGATGATTCGAACCGCACAGATTCACCTTCAGTTGACTCAGTCCTATTTACAATACAAACTACATCTTAACTCAAGAGGCTGATCATATCAGCACCGAGAGAGAAATGTCACTTAGCCAGGTATCTTGACATAGGGAATGGAATTTTATGAAATCTCTATATATTTATCACTATCAACTTAAAAAATTGATTTTGAAAAACAACTGCGGCCTATCACCAATTCACAAGTGATTCGGCCGGAAGAAAACAAGCGGGGACTACTTGATGTTGCGCACGCCTATTACCAATTCACAAGTGATTCGGCCGGAAGAAAACAAGCTGGGACTACTTGATGTTGCGCACGCCTATCACCAATTCACAAGTGATTCGGCCGGAAGAAAACAAGCTGGGACTACTTGATGTTGCGCACGCCTATCACCAATTCACAAGTGTTCGGCCGGAAGAACACAAGCGGGGCCTACTTGATGTTGCGCACGACTCTCCTGCAGTGGTTTGTTTTCACCTCCTCCAAGGCCTGTTCCAGCTGCTGAGCCAAGTGCAGCAGGGTGGCTGGGTCTGTCTGCAGAACGTGGGTGTTGTGACCTCCATTCTGATTAAGGTGGAGCTTTATAGTCACTGATGGTTTAATCTGTTGTCTGAGGCTTCTGCTTGCAAGCTTAGTTTTAAATGGAATAAGAGCATAATGACTACTTAACAATCATGCTGAACATATGTATAATGACATTATACCATACACAAAAATTGAATTTCAGATGAATCACAGACTTCAAAATGAACAGTAAACTTTAAAATCTTTGGGGGGAAAAAAAAATCTTTGGGGGTAAAAAACAAAACTACAATGTATAGGTAGTTATACAGTATGGAAGGGTTTCTTAAACATGATATAAAAACAAAAATCATAAAGAAAACTGATAAACTGAAATACATTAAAATTATTAAAATTTCTTGGAAAGATTTCTAAAAATAGTGGAAAAAAACAAGCCACAAACTCAGAAAGATACTCTGTAACACATAACCAAAAACAAGTATCAAGAATATATGAAGAAGTGCTCTGATTTAATAAAAACCCCACAAAACCAAGAAACTTGTACAGAAGACCTATGAAAGCACTTTTCAGAAGTAATATTAAAATAGGTAAACACAGGAAATACATTACATTCAACTTTATTAGAAATCAGGAAAATGGTCAATAAAATCATGCTGCTTATCAGACTGGCAAGAATTAGAAACCTGCCCATAAGGAGCACTGCAAAGTGATGGTAATGAAAATTCATCCACTGCTGGTGAGAGTGATGAAAGAATTACTTTGGAAAACAGATAAATTACCAGCAATTCCACTCCTAGGTACATACCTTAAACTCTTACACATATACACAGATTCATAATAGTATTTGTTTCCAAGAGCCAAAAGCTAGACATATCTCAAATATTCTTTACCAACAGAATGGATAAATTGAGAATATCCATACAATGAAATGCTTACTAAATGATTGGGAAAAGAAGTAAACTACAGCAACCTGAACTGTCATCAACAAATCTAAAAAGAAAATGTTTAATCGAAAAAGCAAGTTGCATATGCCTTCAAGGAGCCTATAATCCGCTTTATACATTCTCCCGAGTTAATATATATATGCAAGCAGTCAACACACTGGGATACAATTGCTAAGCTTGTCTAGCTGATTTTCTGTAACCTATCTGGACCACTCAAATCAGGAAGAATCTACTATTACAGCAGTTTACAAACATTATTACACATTAGAATTACCGAGGTGACAAGGGAGCTTTAAAAAATCCTGTTGCCCAGGTAAAACTCTGTACCAATACATCAGAACCTCTGCGGCAGAACACAGGTATCAGGATTCTTTTAAAGCTTCCTAGATCATTTCAATGTGCAATCAAGTTTGGGAACTAGGGAGCTATCCCACATATTCATTTGTTCATTCTCAGATTCATGTGGGCCTTTACAACTTATGCTGTCTCCTCTCTCAATAATATTACCCTGGTTTTCTCCATCCATTTCTTTTTCTGAAATTTACCCTTCTTTTATTGATGCTTTTCTGGATCATGCCAATGTACACTGAACTACCTGAGATACAGCTTTTCTGAAATACTCAGAAGTACCTTTATTTATACAATTATATTCTTTTTTCCTCTCCAGAACCTTATTTCACAACTATCTTTAATTACTAGTTATTTTGAGACATCTAATATCACTAAACAAATAATATCTTTTCCAGGTGAGAAAGTGTCTTACAATTCTTATGGTTCCCAAAGCATTCAGCACAGCCCTAATCAGTGACTGGATGGCATTCAATAAATATCTCTTAACTAGCTTATCTGTCACTGCTTGAGAAAGGCTGCATGCAATAGTCTGAAAATTCCTTTTTGGTTGTGTATGTGGCTTTAAAAACAACCCAATCTCATAAAAAGAAGGCAGACATAGAAGAATATTTATTGAATCAGTTCATGAATAGAAAGTTACAGAGCAGAAAAAAGTAATCTGTGCATTAAGAGACAGGATGCTGGTTACCTCTGAAAAGAAGGATGGGGAAGTAACTTGTAGAAGGCAAGAAGGATGCTTCTGAGGTGCTGATCATGGGTGCTGGTTTCATGGGTGTTTTTACCACATGATAATTCATTGGCTATATACTGACTTGTGTACTTTTCTATAAATGTGCTTTATTTAGACAGAAAAAGATTTTCTAAAAGCTAAGCACCACTTTAAAAATATAGATAACCATCTGCTTTTCCAAAATAACCTATTTCTTACAAACTTCACAAATTAAACCAATATGAACATATTAAAAATATAAGAGAATGGAGAATTCCCTGACGGTCCAGTGGTTAGAACCCAGCACTCTCACTGCCAAGAGCCTGGGTTCAATCCTTGGTTGGGGAACTAAAAAATCCCACAAGCCTTGTGGTGTGGTTAGAAAAAAAAAAAGAAAATGAACTATTTGTGAAATGGTCTAAAAATGGACATTAAAAAACTGAAGTTTCAAACCAGAATTTGGTTAAGGTGGTAAAGAATACAACAAGTGTGAAAGACATAAGCCTAAAATAAATTTTATATTCTAGGTCAGATTTTTTAAAAAAAAGTCATACCTGTACATCCAGTCGCCATTCAAGGCTGTGGTAACTGGGAAGGTCTGGTGCCAATTCATTCAGGATAGTTCTGATCTCCTTTCTGTTGTCCAGATAAAGCTGAAGCAACAACTTGTTCAATTCTTCAGGAAATCCAAGAACAAAAACAGAGTCTTGGAAATCTAGTTCAGAAATCTAAAAATGAATCAAGTTTATCAAAATTTATTTGTGTCTAATAAATGCTGAAATACTGGATATACACAAAAAAATATGAATTCCATTCTGTCTAGTAAAAGAAACAACACTCCTGAGTAAAAGGCAACCCCTGTCCACTCTTCCAAACTCTGAGTTTCTGATACATAAAAATAAAAATAAGCAACAAAAGCAAAAATAAACGAGTGGGACTACTTCAGATAAAAGGCTTCTGCACAGCAAAGGAAAGCATCAACAAAATGAAAAGGCAACCTAAAGAAAAATCTGCAAATCACGTATCTGATACACAATAGCAAAATAGATAAATAAGTAAATAAACCGATCAACAATCTGATTAAAAAATGGGCAGAAGATCTGAATTCACATTTTCCAAAGAACAGATACAGAAGGCCGACAGGCACATGAAAAGATGCTCAACATCACTACTCATCAGGGAGATGTAAATCAAAGTGATGAGATATCACTTCACATCCACTGGAACGGACAGTACCAAAAGGACAAGAAACAGGTGTTGGTAAGGCTGTGGAGAAAAGGGAACTCTTGTACACTGTTGGTAGGAACATAAATTGGTGCAGTCACTATGAAAAACAGTATAGAGGTTCTTCAAAAAATTGAAAATAGAACTACCATACGATCTAGCAATTCTACTTCTGGATGTTTATCCAAAAAAACCAAAAACATGAATTCGAACAGACACATGCACCCTCATGTTCACTGAAGCATCTATTTACAGTGGCTAAAACGTGAGGACAAACTAAGTATCCATTGAAGGATGAATGCATAGGGAAGTTGTGACATATACACACAGTGGAATATTACTCAGCCATAAAAAAGAATGGAATTTGCCATTTACAACAACATGGATGGAACTTGAGCATATTAGGCTAAGTGAATTAAGTCAGACAGAATAAGAAATACTGTATGATTTCTCTTACAGGTCAAATCGAAGACAAACCAAAAACAAAGCCCCAGCAAACTCACAGATACAGAGAACAGATGGTGGTCGCCAGAGGCAGGGAGCGGGTGGAAGAAAACGGTCTGGGTAATCTCAGTGGGATACTCAGATGCGGACTGAACACAGGAAAGTCACGTGTGTGGCCAGGAAAGGGGGCGGGAGAGAAGGACATGGGAGTCCCAGTCTGTGGCTCTTCAGTGGAACAACATTGTTGGGGACCAAGCCAGCCTGACACTGACTCTCAGTAAGATGAAAGGAGACTGCCCACAGCAGGCTTGCTTCTGCTCCCTATTGGATAACCCACATGAGGAGGGCTCAACAGGCAGCGAAAAAGGAGAGGAAGCAGCATTCTTTCTCTGTTTCTCTTCCCATCATCGTCTTCACCTCAGCCACCTTAATGCTCTACTTTGCCTGCTCTTTGCCAGTTTCTGCATGTCACCCTTTTTGGGAGGGGACTTCACTGTCATTAGACTTGTTTCTGTTTGTAATAGCACAGGCTTAGGTTACCTGGTCCCTTTAGCAAGTACTTCCTGAGATCCTGCGATGGGACAGGTCCCATGCTAGGAAGACAGAACTGAATAAATCAAATGGGCTCACTGCTGGTGTGGAGGGCTTCTAGTCTTTGGGGCCAGGTGGTTTAGGTGTGTTGACCAATCACATCAGGTAGTCTCTCCGACGATTCAACCCGACTAAATCTAAGAGCAAGAGGCTAGAGGTCTATTGCGAGGAGGAGGGCAGCCAGGAAAGCTCTGAAGAGGGCCAGAAAAGATCACCTCAGGAAGCAAAAATGAGCTCCCCATGTCAACTAACGGAACACAGATTTATGTGACAGAGCATCTGCTGTGAAACATCTCTAAGTGTAACATTTTAGAAAGTCTGACAAAAGGGATCTATAAAACATATTTTCATGCAGTTAACCACTCAAATAATCTAATTATTTCACCCTAATTATTAGGGTGAAACACCATAACTCAATAAGCCACACTCTGTCTTTCATCACTTCCACCATGAGGATTTGCTATCAAAATGTTAAGCCTTTAGGGTAGTTTCCCAAATTTACCTGCTCTTAAGAATCATTTAGCCTTTTTGGCTCTCTGAGCTGTACCATGGCGGTAGGCAAGAACAAGCGCCTTACGAAAGGAGGCAAAAAGGGAGCCAAGAAGAAAGTGGTTGACCCATTTTCTAAAAAAGATTGGTATGATGTGAAAGCACCAGCTATGTTCAATATAAGGAATATTGGGAAAACATTGGTCACGAGAACTCAAGGAACCAAAATCACGTCTGATGGCCTCAAAGGTCGTGTTTTTGAAGTGAGGCTTGCTGATTTGCAGAATGATGAAGTAGCATTTAGAAAATTCAAGCTAATTACTGAGGATGTTCAGGGCAAAAACTGCCTGACTAATTTTCATGGTATGGATCTTACCCATGACAAAATGTGCTCCATGGTCAAAAAATGGCAGACCATGATTGAAACTCACGTTGATGTCAAGACTACCGATGGTTACTTGCTTCATCTGTTCTGTGTGGGTTTTACTAAAAAGCGCAACAATCAGATCCGGAAGACCTCTTACGCCCAGCACCAGCAGGTGCGCCAGATCCGTAAGAAGATGATGGAGATCATGACCCAAGAGGTGCAGACAAACGACTTGAAAGAGGTGATCAATAAATTGATTCCAGATAGCACTGGAAAAGACATAGAAAAGGCTTGCCAATCTATTTATCCGCTCCATGATGTCTTCGTTAGAAAAGTAAAAATGCTGAAGAAGCCCAAATTTGAATTGGGAAAACTCAGGGAGCTACATGGTGAAGGTAGCAGTTCTGGAAAAGCTACTGGGGACGAGACAGGTGCTAAAGTTGAACGAGCTGATGGATACGAACCACCAGTCCAAGAATCAGTTTAAAATGCAGACTCTTAATGGTGACAAATAAAAGATCTTATTTGTGGTAAAAAAAAAAAAAAAAAAAGATCATTTAAAGCACCTTGGAAAAATATTCTCAAGCCCCTCTTCTAGAAAACCTGATTCAACAGGTTTGAGACGAACCAGGAATTTGGTTTAAAACGGTTACCACGGGAATTCCCTGGTGGTCCAGTGGCTAAGACTCTGCGCTCCTGATACAGGGGGGCTGGGTTCGATCCCTGGTTAGGGAACTAGATCCCACATGCCACAACTAAGACTCTATGTAGCCAAATAAATAAAAATAAATGTTTAAAAAAATAAATAAATAAAACGGTCACCACAAGATTATCACCAAAAGGTAAGTCTGAGAAACAGCAGAATGGACAATATGTAAATTAAGCCGTGTGTGTGTGTGTGTGTGTGTGTGTGTGTGAAGTCACTTCAATCCTGTTGGATTCTTTGCGACCTCATGGACTGTAGCGCACCAGGCTCCTCTCTCCATGGGATTCTCCAGGCAAGAAAACTGGAGTGGATTGCCATGTCCTCCTCCAGGGGATCTTCCTGACCCAGGGATTGAACCTGAGTTTCTTATGTCTCCTACATTGGCAGGTGGGTTCTTTACCACTAGCACCATCTGGGAAGCCCCATGTAGCCAGCTGTAATTTTTTAAGTATTTTTTCTAGTAAGAGCATGGAGAAACAACAACTGGTACAAGATTCCCAGCCAGTATTAAAAAGGGAAAAATGTGGAAAAAAATACTTTATTAAAACACAAAAACAACTGCTAAAATACCCAGTTTTCTCAATTCTCCAACAAGCTAGATACTGCTAATACACAAAAAGTTAAATCATTTCATTCTCCCTCTTCTTAGGATACACGTGGTAACATGAGGAATTAGAGGCAATTCTAATTTATACTAACAAGAGGTATTCATGCCAGCAGGTCACATTATAGTCAGATTATGTATGCATGGCTTCACGCAATCAATTATAAACCAGTAACAACATTACTGACATGAGCAGATCCTACCAGGATTGATATATAGAGTATAATGAACCCCTTTAAGGTCCTGGTAATACAAAAGCCCTTACCATGAGCTTCGAACTTTCAGTAAGGAGGTATATTAATCCTTCCACACCATGTTGGACAGTGTCACTACTCACACTGAGTTTTCCTGAAAAAGAGTAAATATTATCCATTACTCCTTGTTTTCAAACACTGCAATAAAAAATAATTTCGGTAATAACCTCCTGTTCACTCGCCATTCCCAGGCAAATGCCTTCAGTACTTCCCACCATGTAACCTTCTTTCAAAATACAGATGCGTGGAGACAAAATCAGCTGTACTATCTCTCTCCTGAGCGCGCAGCTACTTCAAGCCTAGTAGAAGAGACAAAATCGGAAACCTGCCCTCGTCCATCGGGGGGAAAATACTTCAGTAAAAGCAGATGTCTGAACAACGAACACAGCCAAACACTTGCGTATTTACGGTTCACCGAAGTATTCCACACAGTTGGGTGCATGTAGGCATCATAGTGTATCTGGCAGATGGTGTTATGTCCATTACACGCCAAAAAACACAAGCTTTAAAAAACTCAGTATTTAGAGCACGCGCAGTATCTGCGCGCTGGCTTAACAGGGCTTCTGCTTGATTCTGCCACGACGGGGGAAAAAACCTTTAGAGTCGCAAGAAGCCGTCCTCTCCAGGGCGACAGAAAACGTCCACACTCCCCGAGCAGATTGCACTTCTGTGCCTCCCGTTTCTTACTGGCAGCGCCTTCGTAGATCTTGGGGTTCGAGCCACGCCGCAGGAACTCCACCGCGATTCGCCCAAACTCTGCGACCACTGCAACGGAAGCCAGGAGAGCCTGAGCGCCGGGCGCTCCCCCCGACCCCTCCCCAGGCCGCAGGGAACCACCGGCCGCCGCCGCGCGCCCTCACCCGCGCTGTCCACTTTCGGCAGGAAGGCCAGATGCTCCTTGTGCTCCTCCGACAGGTCCAGCAGCATCTTCCCGGGGTAGCCGGTTTCACGGGGCAGCGCCGACCCCACCCTCGCCACTTCCGGGGCCTGAGTCCAAGCGTAAAGTGGCTCCGGTGCTTCAGCGCCCGGAGGCTTGGGTTCCGGCTGAAGGCCGTCCTACACGCAAACGCCTTCCCCGGCGCAGACTGGGAGCCGGAGATCCTCCGGTTTGCGAATCAGACGTCGCCTGCGGGGCTCAGAATGCCTTGCTCTGAGGAAGAGAAGTGTAAAATTCGACTCGCCCCCTTGCGGAGCTTACATGAATAATGTTAGCAGCTAACATTTATGAAGCACTATGTCAGGAACTGTTCTCAGGTTTATTAACTTGTTTAGAGTTCACAAGAACCTTACGAGGTAGGTATCCTTATTGTCCCCGAGACAGATAAGTAAACAGACAGGTCAAGCAACTGAACGTCACTTTTTTTAGCGCTAGGTAGTTTACACAGAGCTTCTGTATATGTTATCTTACTTGATTTATCTCACTTAATGCTCTCAATAACCATGCCATCGTTTGTACAGACGGGTCATCATTTGTACATGAAGAATCCAAAGCTCCCGATACGGTGTTATCAGCCAGTGACAGAGCTGGAAGAAGGTCAGAGCCCTTGACCACCTGCTCCAAAATCCGTCATTCTGCACAGCATCCTGAAAGATGGAGGTTTGTAACACGTTCCGAGAGTGATTATAAATTAGGATAAAGATGAGGAGGAGGAAAACAATGACCCATGCTTGTCGTTATTTTTTATGTGTTAAGGGCAGTGGGAGAATTTGGTTCCTTTACCAACTCATTCTTCTCACCTGCTGTGGTTCAAATATAAGAGACTATTAAACAGCTTATTAATAAAAATATGACTCCTCAATTTTTACTCTCTTAGTGGAGGAAAGGGTGGGGGAAAAGAGAAATTTCACATCTATGGTTGTGATATCTAGGAATATAGATAAAAAGCTAATTATATGCCCCAAGATATCTATATGCCATCTCCTGAGCGGAAGTGAACATTGGAAATGTTTTTCAGTTCTGCTCTCTGCATCTCCCTCATCCCTTACGTGTGACTGAAACGGAAATTGTTTCCTATTGTTGTTGTTCAGTCACTGAGTCATGTCCAGCTTTTTGCTTCCCCATGGACTGCAGCATGCCAGGCTCTTCTGTTTCCTATGTGGGGGCACAGACAGGCAGATCCTTAAACTTGTTAGGTCTTGAAGCAGCATTTGCAGAGAGAATACAGCTTTTACTGACACTGTGTTGCAGATCAGCAAAAAATGGCATTTTATGAAGATTGTATTCATACATTATTGAGAGAATGTCAATTATAGAGGGAATAAGGAATGATGAAATGAATTTACAAATAGGTATACTATTATGCCAGTATAACATAGCATTTCTGTTCTGTGATCTCAGGGACTTCAGCAGGAGTGGTGATGGGGGTTGGGGGTGAAGATGGGAAATAAGGATGAACAGAATGGGGTGGTCAAGGAAGGTGGTCAAAAAGCCAAGTTATACCTGGGGAAACCCACCTGGGAGTTAGAACTTGCTAGGATAATGTATAGAGTGACTTTCTGGTACCAAGTGTCTATGGTTGTTTAGAGGTAATTACCTGATTGAAAAACCAAAACTCTAGATTCCAGATCTGAATCTGAGACTTAACTACCTGTAGGACCTAAACCAAGTTGTTTTTATAAATTTAGCCTCTTAATTTGTAAAACATGTACTTTAATGATGACTGTCCTTAATGTACCATGCGGGGCTGCTATGATGCTCAGATGAATTAATAAATTCATATTAAGAAATTGATCTTGATGATCAAATTAAATAAACTAGCATTAAGCAAGTGATTTTTAAGTGGAAATATTTATATTTTATGAGCAGATGTTGTGTGTACATGTCATTGAGAATGCCTTGTATATGATTATCATAAAATTCATTTATTTAATTTAACAAATATTTATAGAGCAGTTATTCAAAAGCTCAAGCATATGTTATTCCTTGGCAGTTTAGAGATGAATAAAACACTGTCCTTGGCTAAGAGAAGATAGTAAAGGAGACAGTCAAGTAATTTCTATGCTGTGTGAAAGTGGTAATACCCGAGGAAAGAACAGAATGACCTAGAGCAAAGAGAAGGTGATGCTTAACTTTGATTTCAGTAAGATTCAGTTTTAGAATAAATGTCCCATGGTAGCCTGTCTATGCTAATATACTGCTTGATGTCTGTTTAATATTGTAAGAAAGTAAGACCTATATCACTTCATACTATCTTACTTTTAGAGCTAAAGTGAATAAAAAATAAAAGACTCAACAATTTTTCAGTTGATTCTGGCAGGGAATCAGTTGTGCTGTCACATTCTCATCTTATCATCCTCCCCTTCATCTACCTTCCTTTCTCCTCATATTTCATCATATTTCTTTCTTCTTCATAGACATTCCTGCACCAGGAACTTTGTACCAGGCATCTCCTTGGTTATGTTTCAATGATAGGTAAATAGTTTTCATTCCAATCCTAAAGACAGGCAATGTCGAAGAATATTCAAACTACCCCACGATTGCATTCATTTCACATGCTAGCAAACTAATGCTCAAAATTCTCCTAGTGAGGCTCCAATGGTACATGAACTGAGAACTTCTAGATGTTCAAGCTGGATTTAGAAAAGGCAGAGGAACCAGAGATCAAATTGCCAACAACCATTGGATCATCGAAAAAGCAAGAGAATTCCAGAAAAACATCTACTTCTGCTTTATTGCCTACGCTAAAGCCTTTGACTATGTGGATCACAACAAACTGTGCAACATTCTTAAAGAGATGAGAATACCAGACCACCTTACCTGCCTCTTGAGAAACCTGTATGCAGGTCAAGAAGCAACAATTACAACTGGACATGGAAAAACGGACCCATTCCAAATTGGGAAAGGAGTACATCAAGGCTGTATATTGTTCCCCTGTTTATTTAACTTATATGCAGAGTACATCATGTGAAATGCCTTGCTGGATGAAGAACAAGCTGGCATCAAGATTGCCAGGAGAAATATCAATAACCTCAGGTATGCAGATGACACCACCCTTATGGCAGAAAGCAAAGAAGAATTGAAGAGCCTCTTCATGAAAGTGAAAGAGGAGTGTGAAAAAGTTGGCTTAAAACTCAATTCAAAAAATGAAGATCATGGGATTCAATCCCATCACTTCATGGCAAATAGATGGGTAAACAATGGAAACAGTGACAGACTTTATTTTGGGGGGCTCCAAAGTCACTGCAGATGGTGACTGCAGCCATGAAATTAAAAGACGCTTGCTCCTTGGAAGAAAAGCTATGACCAATCTAGACAGCATATGAAAAAGCAGAGACATTACTTTGCCAACAAAGGTCTGTCTAGTCAACGCTGTTTTTCCAGTGGTCATGTATAGATGTGAGAGTTGGATCATAAAGAAGGCTGAGCATCGAAGAATTGATGCTTTTGAACTGTGGTGTTAGAGAAGACTCTTGAGAGTCCCTTGGGCTGCAAGGAGATAAAACCAGTCAATCCTAAAGGAAATCAGTTCTGAATATTCATTGGAAGGACTGATGGTGAAGCTTTAACTCCAAAACTTTGGCCACCTGATGGGAAGAACTGACTCATTGGAAAAGACCCTGATGCTGGGAAAGATTTAAGGCAGGAGAAGGTGACAACAGAGGATGATATAGTCAGATGGCATCACCGACTCTCTGGACATGAGTTTGAGCAAGTTCTGGGAGGTGGTGATGGACAGGAAAGCCTGGCATGCTGCAGTCCATGGCGTGACAAAAAGTTGGACATGAATGATCGACTGAACTGGACTGAACTGAACTGATGATCTCTTGCAAGGAATTGCAGTTTAGTTCAGCACATGGTCAAGGGGAAGGTAGCATGGTGGCATCCATCACATGAACTGCCCTCTCATGAGTCTGAGGCTGGCATCAAGTAGCTTATGAATTAGTTCCTAAAATTTTCCTCATTATTTTAGTTAAGTTTTTTAAACTGGATAATAAAATTCATTCAGAAAAGGGTACAGAGTTGGAAAAAGAAAAAAAACACGTCCTGTCGAATTTTCTCAAATTCAGCACATCTATTAACAGAAATCAAGAAATAGAAAGTTACCAGTACCCCAGAACCTGTGCCGTGCTCTGTTCCAGTTACAATCCCCTCTTACTGTCTCTGCAATGACCAAAACTTCTGCACATGCTGCCTACAACATCTCTTCAGCATCCTCTTTCCTTTTTTTTGTATCAACTTTCTATGTGCCCAACTCTGTAATATCAAACTAGAAACCTATTTTTAGATGGCCTTAGATTTTAGGTGTCTCTGACTATTGGAAAAGGATCAATCTTACAAACCTTTCTAGCAAATAGAGTCAAAAAATTTAAATATTTTAAAAAAATGTTTAATAAGTGATTTGTAAGACTTCTACACTAAAAACTAAAAAACATTGATGAGTGAAATCAAGGAAGACTTAAATAAATGGGGACATATACCACTGATGGTGAGATATATGGTGGGTTGTAAGATTTACTATTATTAAGAAGTTAGTTTTGAACAATCAAAATCCGAATAGGCTTTTTTTAAAAATAGAGGATGGCAAATTTATTTTTATTATTTTTTGCAAGTTTATTTAAAAATCTTTTTGGAAATGTAAGTGGCTAAGAATAGCCAAAACAAACTAGGAAAAAGAACAAATCAATTGTAAATTGATTTTTGACAAAGGTGCCAAGGTACTTGGGCTTCCCTGGTGCCTCAGTGGTAAAGAGTCACCTACCAGTGCAGGAGACACAGTATCGATCCCTGGGTCAGGAAGATGTCCTGGAGGAGGAAATGGTGACCCACTCCAGCATTCTTGCCTAGGAATCCTATCGACAGAGGGGCGTGGAGACCTACAGTCTGTGGGGTCACAAAGAGATGGACACCACTTAGAGACTAAACACACCCAGACCTAAAGAACTCTGAAACTTCCAGAAGAAAACATTTGAGAATATCTTCATGGCTTTGGGGTGGGCAAAGATTTCTTAGGAAGCAGAAAGCATGAACTATAAAAGAAAAAAATGATAAACTTCATTGGAGTTAAAAATTTTCATTCATCAAAAGACACCATTAATAAAATGAAAGAGTCCATAGATTAGGAATAAATGCTTACAGTGCATACATCTGACAAGGAACTTGTATCATGAGTATGTAAAAGTCTCCAATAAACCAATAATTAAAAGATAAACAACAGAATTTTTTAAATGGACATGAACTTAATTGATACTTCACAAAATAAAAGGTACAGATAGCCAAGAATCACATGAAAAAGAATTCAATATTATTGGTCATCAAGGAAATACATGAGAAATCATTTCAAACCCCTAGAGTAGCTAAAAATCAAAAGTACTAATGATACCAAATTTTGTTGAGTCTGTAAAGTGACCAGAACACTTGTTACTAGAGGTGTAAAACTATAATACTGCTTTGGAGAACTGTTAGGTAGGTTATTATAATGTTACTATATATTTACTCTGTTATCATACAATTCCATACCTATATGTTTGCCCCCAAAGAAATGAAAGGATATATCCACAAAAAGATCTTTACCATTATGTTTAAAGCAACTTTATTTACAATATCGCAAAACTGGAGACAGTCCAAATGTCACACATCTGAATACATTGTGGTGTGACCATACAGTGGGATACTACTCAATAGCAAAAAAAGATCCAAGGAAGACTTGTATGGAGGAAGTGCAAATATTGGAGTTATTAGACCAGGACTGGAGAATAACTATGAATAATATGTCCAAAATATTAGAAGACTAGTAAGGTATTTAATCAGAGCAGTAGAAACTGTAAAAAAAAGAAAATTAACAAGTTAGAAAACAAATATACAATATAAAGAGTAAAGAAAAGGAGCAGTTCATTGTAGAAAACTAATAAAATTAGTAAAATTGACAAAAGCATTACAAGACTGACTATTCATGGCAAAAATAAAAATAGGGCAAAAGATACCACCAATGATATCAACAATGAATAAAGGAATATTACTACATAGAGAAAAAGAAAAGAATGTTCTACTAATACATGCAGCAATGTTAACGAGCCTCAATAGATTAAGTTGAGAAAAATAACCCAGACACGAAGTGAACAGCTATATGATTCCTTTAATTGGAAAGTGTTATACGTGGAGGTGTATCAGGAAATCAGAATAGCAGTTGTCTATATGGATTAAGATAAATTTAGGAGCTTGGAGGAACTTTCTGGGGTAATGGAAGTGTTTACATCTTGCCTGGGGTATTAGTTACACAGATGTATATATTTGTTCAAGCTGTTGAATCTTACATTTAAGATCTTTGTAATTCACTGTAGGTACATTCTACATCAGTTTAAAAAAATTAATAGCAGAAATTCAAAAGATATCTGAGACCAGCATTAGACGTAGATGGTATTTTTAACTCTACCAGGGACTCTCCGTATTTCAGTTCAGTTCAGCCGCTCAGTCATGTCCAACTCTGCAACCCCATGGGCTGAAGCACGCCAGGCTTCCCTGTCCATCACCAGCTCCTGGAACTTGCTCAAACTCATGTGCGTTGAGTTGGTGATGCCATCTAGCCATCTCACCCCTCTATAGAATATTTTCCCTATATAGAATTTTTTGAATTACTGTTTTCACTATGTACTGCAATCATATGTTTAAAAAACAAAAAGCATTTTAAAAAGTCCCAGGAAAGCAAAAAAAAGAGAGAGAGAGGGAGAAAGAGTAAACATGCTTGCTCATGTCCTTGCTTCCCACCTTCCCAGTTGCCCTGCTTACTACCCCATAGACAACTGCTCTTCTCCGTTTCTTATGAATTCTACCTCAGACTCTTTGTGCAAAAACAAATGCCCTAAATTTTCACTTAGGGTGATGGAGTTTGAGAAAACATAGTATTGAACTTTAAATGTTCATGTAGCATCAGAACTGTTATTAGAAACCCCACAATTAAAACAGTTATTAGAAACCT
Source organism: Odocoileus virginianus (assembly GCF_023699985.2). Taxonomy (NCBI): domain Eukaryota; kingdom Metazoa; phylum Chordata; class Mammalia; order Artiodactyla; family Cervidae; genus Odocoileus; species Odocoileus virginianus. Next base: position 57,329,302 of record NC_069677.1, on the reverse strand, counting down.
TAGCATTAAAGTTAGAGGTTCTGTTTGACCAGGTCCTCATACAAACTGGGTTATCGTGACTTTTCAAAGCACGATTTCTGGAGGATTCTCACGTGCTGTCGAGCCTCCTTGGACGGTCAGGTTAGAAATGCTCTTTTTCGCTAGGACTCTTGCTATTCCTAACTGCTGAAGCCATCGTTTCTCTTTAAAGGCGCTGCAAGAAAACAGGACGTAATTTATAAGGAGGTCCATTCTTGTCCCCATTTGTAGCTAAAATGGTGGAAATCTTGGGCTTATTTTATTGTTCCAATGGCCGGTTTGTCTTGCCCTATGAGGAGGTAAACAGGGAAAAGGAATCTTTCTAAAACTGTTTCCTTGTGAATCGGTGGGAATGAAATCATCCCAAGGCAATACCAAAAGGTGAGCACTCACAGCTAGGAACGGAAAGCCACTCAATGTCATAGAATCTGCTGGGCTGAAGCTTTTTTTTATTTTTTGGCCTTGCTGTGGAACTTGCAGGAACCTTAGTTTCTGAACTAGGGATTGAACCCACTTCCTCAGCAGCAAAAACCTGGGGTGCTAACCACTGGACCGACAGGGAATTCCCTCCTTGGTACTTTTTATCAAAATGAAACAAAACAAAACAACATGGAGAGTTCTGTTGTTATCAGGAGCGTAAGAGCCCATCAGAAACATCTTTGGGGATTTCCGTCTATTCTCAGTTCACTCTGACCCTTCTGGACCAGGCCTCCATGTTTGAATCTTCACTAAGCTGGATTTCCAGGTTACATCAGGTTCACTGAAATAAGACAGTAAGCTGTAAGGAATACCATTTTCTAGGCACATGTCGGCAATGTTCTTTGATGTGGAGAAAGCTGACCCTGTCTTCTGAGGAATGAGACTCAGTCAGTAATCTCCACAGCACTCACCTGCACTCACCGCCTGAGACCCATGTTAGCACTGGATCTGAGTTAACTCAACACTCTGAGTCAACCCGCACAAGTACATTTTTGTGAAGCCAAAGATGGCATTCCTGGAGGCTTCCCTGATGGTCTCATGGCTAACCCTCTGTGCTCCCAATGCAGGGGGCCCAGGTTCAAACCCTGGTCAGGGAACTAGATCCCACAGGCCACAACTAAAAGACTGAAGATTCTGCATGCTGCAGCTAAAACCAAGCACAGCCAAATAAATACAAATAAATATTAAATAAATGAATGAATAATGTTAAAAAAAATGTGGAGTTCCTAAATGACATGTAGTCCAGCAAACGCTCTCATATGATGCCAGATGAAATGTCTGGGGTCCTGGAATGGGAGATCGCATTTCTCACACAACTGGGAACATCTAATGGACCCCCCCGACCCAGTTCTCCTGGGTCACCACCCTGAAGGGTTAATGAGGCCCTTTCCCGTCTCCTGGCCATGATGCTAGCTTGAGGATGGTGGACACCGCCATCAAGATGGCACATGTCCATTTCTCACATTTCGGCCCAGGAGCTGTGACTGGTCCTTCAGGGCTCTGTGCTCAGACCACCTGGCTGCCGGGCCTGACTGCCAGCTTCAGATGGAGGGGGTACTTTCGTGACTCCTGTAAGGGGGGACATGAGTCCAACCAGGGGGAGCTTTTCAGGGGCAGAAGCTATGCAGGCTCCCTGTGCCCCCCACAACACACCAACAGGGGGATGTGGGGTACATCCTGCGGAGGATGCTGTGAAAACAGGAGAAGACAGATGGGAAGGCAGTCAAGAGTACAAATGCAAGGAAGAGAAAAATACTGGGAAATGAGAAACGATGAGATTGGAGATAAGATTTCTATTCTCAACCTCATTGTGTGCAGTTTATTTCACTCAGTCGAGTCTGACTCTTTGTCACCCCATGGACTGTTGCACGCCAGGCTTCCCATCCATCACCAACTCCCAGAGCTTGCTCAAACTCATATCCATCAAGTCGGCAATGCCATCGAACCATCTCATCCTCTGTTGTCCTCTTATCCTCCTGCCTTCAATCTTTCACAGCATTAGGGTCTTTTGCAGTGAGTCAGCTCTTTGCATCAGGTGGCCAAAGTATTGGAGCTTCAGCATCAGTCCTTCCAATGAATATTCAGAACTGATTTCCTTTAGGATTGACTGGTTTGATCTCCTTGCAGTCCAAGGGACTCTCAAGAGTCTTCTCCAACACCACAGTTCAAAAGCATCAATTCTTCGATTCTGAGCCTTCTTTATAATCCAACTCTCACATCCATACATGACCACTGGAAAACTATAGCTTTGACTAGACAGACCTTTGTTGGCAAAGTAATGTCTCTGCTTTTTAATATGCTGTCTAGATTGGTCATAGCTTTTCTTCCAAGGAGCAAGCGTCTTTTAATTTCATGGCTGCAGTCACCATCTGCAGTGATTTTGGAGCCCCCCAAAATAAAGTCTGTCACTGTTTCCCCTGTTTCCCCATCTATTTGCCATGAAATGATGGGATCGGATGCCATGATCTTCATTTTTTGAATGTTGAGTTTTAAGCCATTTTTTTCACACTCTTTCACTTTCATGAAGTGGCTCTTCAATTCCTATTTGCTTTCTGCCATAAGGGTGGTGTCATCTGCATAGGTTGTTGAGGTTGTTGATAATTCTCCTGGCAATCTTGATGCCAGCTTGTGCTTCATCCAGCTTGGGATTTCACATGATATACTTTGCATATAAGTTAAATAAGCAGGGGGACAATATACAGCCTTGATGTACTCCTTTCCCGATTTGGAACTGGTCCGTTTTTCCATGTCCAGTTCTAACTGTTGCTTCTTGACCTGCATACAGATTTCTCAGGAGGCAGGTAAGGTGGTCTGGTATTCCCATCTCTTTAAGAATTTTCCATTTTTTGTTGTGATCCATATAGTCAAAGGCTTTGGCCTAGTCAATGAAGCAGAAGTAGATGTTTATCTGGAACTCTGTTGCTTTTTCTATGATCCAGCAGATGTTGGCAATTTGCTCTCTGGTTCCTCTGCCTTTTCTAAATCCAGCTTGAACATCTGGCAATCTTCGGTTCACGTACTGTTGGAGCCTGGCTGGGAGACTTTTGAGCATTCTTTTGCAAGTGTATGAGATGAGTGCAACTGTGTGGAAGTCTGAGCATTCTTGGCATTGCCTTTCTTAGGGATTGGAATGAAAGCTGACCTTTTCCAGTCCTGTGGCCACTGCTGAGTTTTCCAAATTTGCTCACATATTGAGTGCAGCACTTTCACAGTGTCATCTTTTAGGATTTGAAATAGCTCAACTGGAATTCCATCACCTCCACTAGCTTTGTTTGTAGTGATGCTTCCTAAGGCCCACTAGACTTCACATTCCAGGATGTTTGGCTCTAGGTAAGTGGTCACACTATCGTGATTATCTGGGTCATTAAGATCTTTCTTTGTGTAGTTCTTCTATGTATTCTTGCCACCTCTTCTTAATATCTTCTGCTTCTCTTAGGTCCATATGGTTTCTGTCCTTTATTGTGCCCATCTTTGCATGAAGTGTTCCCTTGGTATCTCTAATTTTCTTGAAGAGATCTCTAGTCTTTCCCATTCTATTGTTTTCCTCTATTTCTTTGCATTGATCACTGAGGACGGCTTTTTATCTCTCCTTGCTATTATTTGGAACTCTGCATTCAAATGGGTGTATCTTTCCTTTTCTCCTTTGCCTTTGGCTTCTCTTCTTTTCTCAGCTATTTGTAAGGCCTCCTCAGACAGCCTTTTTGCATTTCTTTTTCTTGAGGATAGTCTTGATCACCACCTCCTGTACAATGTCACAAACCTCTGTCCATTGTTCTTCAGGAACTCTGTCTATCATATCTAATCCTTTGAATCTGTTTGTCACTTCCACTGTATAATCATAAGGAATTTGATTTAGTCATACTTGAGTGGTCTAGTGGTTTTCTCTACTTTATTCAATTTAAGTCTGAATTTTGCAATAAGGAGTTCATGATCTGAGCCACAGTCAGCTCCCAGTCTTCTTTTGCTGACCGTATATAGCTTCTCTGTCTTTAGCTGCAAAGAATATAATCAGTCTGATTTTGGTATTGACCATCTGGTGATGTCCATGTGTGGTATCTTCTTTTGTGTTGTTGGAAGATGTTGTTTGCTATGACCAGTGCGTTCTCTTGGCAAAACTCTGTTAGCCTTTGCCCTGCTTCATTTTGTACTCCAAGGCCAAACTTGCCTGTTACTTCAGGTATCTCTTGATTTCCTACTTTTGCATTCCAGTCCCCTGTGATGAAAAGGACATCTTTTTTTGGGTGTTAGTTTTAGAAGGTCTTGTAGGTCATCATAGAACTGTTTAACTTCAGCTTCTTCGGCATTAGTGGTTGGAGCATAGACTTGGATTACTGTGATATTGAATGATTTGCCTTGGAAATGAAGAGAGATCATTCTGTCATTTTTGAGATTGCATCCAAGTACTCCATTTCAGACTCCTTTGTTGACTGTGAGGTCTACTCCATTTTTTCTAAGGGATTCCTGCCCAGAGAAGTAGATATAGTGGTCATCTGTATTAAATTCACCCATTCGGGTCCATTTTAATTCACTGATTCCTAAAATGTCGATGTTCACTCTTGCCATCTCCTGTTTGACACTTCCAATTTACTTTGATTCATGGACCTTACATTCCAGATTGCTATGCCATATTGTTCTTTACAGCATCGGATCTCGCTTCCATCACCAGTCACATCCACAGTTTTAGGGCTAAAATTATTCTCACCAGTAGGTGGCAACAATCTAGCAGATAGAAATACAGAAAGACCACTAAAACAGTCTAGCTTTATTTTTTTTCTTTCCTTCTCAAGACACTGAGTAAGGATGAAAGCCATTCATAAATCTATATTTCCATTGTAATCATGGCACCCAAGAATGCCTCATAAGTCGTGGATGGGTCCTGAGGTCTAATTAGAGTTCTGTTTTCAGGGAAAATGGATGACCCACATATAAAATCTTACCTTATGAAATGAATGTGCCTGAAAAATTTGCTTCTGACACACTTGTTTCTGTCTTTAAATGTGATAATGGATTACTTTTTAAACGTACCTTAAATGTTAATATCAATTCTATTCTCTTATCCGATATAGCTCTCCCCCAGCCTGTATATCTTATCTGTAAGTCAACGGAAGTCTTATGATTCGGTTTGTCATTAAACTGTTCTTTTCTTCCCTTCCACTTTCACTACCATCCAAGCTTCCATTGACACTTTTGATATCTCCCAGATTGCAAGTTTCCCCCTTCTCCCTTTAATTATAATTGGAGATTCCTTTTAATTAAAAAAAAAAAAAAAGGAAGCAGCAGCAGCAGCAAGGGAACTTGTTCACTGATAAAACTCTTCTCTCCCTGAAAATCTGATGAGTAGAATACTACATGGATGGGCCAATAGAATCAGTTCATTTTGTCCTGAATATGAGGTTAGGTTGTGGGCCTTGAAGCTGGGGACTGATGTGTTGGAACAAGCTGTATTACACCATGTGGCATGTTAGCGCTTCATGGACCATCTGTCCCCTAGAGCTGCCCGGTTAAAGTCTGCCTTTGTTTGAAGAGCAAAGCTTACCTGGCCACAGCTAAGCAGTAGATGGCGTTCTCCCTTGGAGTCCTCCCACTATGCTCCGAGAAAGATGCGAAGGACGATCTGAGTAAAAAGTCAGCACTGGGAGTTGCATAGTAAAATGATGGGTGTGAATAGCCCGCTCTTGAAATTGGAGGGAGAGGGACTTGGGGCATATATGTGTTTTTTATGAGCTTTTCTTTTTTCCTAGCCGTGGCAGTGGTTTTTTTCCGGTTTTGTTGTCTTTTTTGTAGCTCAGAGAATGTGTTTGCATCTGCCAGCGGAGGAAGTCTGACTGGCTCTTCCCTTGGGTCCTGCCGTGCAGTTGCCGAAGGGTGGGCAAGTTGCCTGCTCACAGTTTGCTCCCGGAGAGGCGGCAGTTTACCCTCAGTGCCTCCTTGGGAGTCCCTGTCCGTAGCCTTCTGCCAGCTCTTGGAGGTCATTTTGGGTTTGGTGAAACCATCCACCATCACAACGTCTCCAACTCTTGCCCCCAAGACCCTTGCTCCGCAAAGCTGGCCTTTATTCAGGTTGTGACTCTGAGCTCTGAGTACCCATTGTTTTATTTTAATATAAATCCTCATGGAGACTGAGATTTTCAGAAAAGAAACCGTCGACCACATTTTACTCAGTAAATACAACACGCAGTCTTTATGCTTGTGTTTGCACGCAATGGTCAGGGGAGTTTGTCCTGCTGCGTTTTTGCAATCCAGGCACAGGACGCTGCAATTGACAAAGGCCTTCAGAATCAACAGTTGGCCAGCTTCCGCGGCTGCATGAATGGGGCATTTAGAGACGTCTGTGTGCAGGGCTTCCTGGCACCACGCTCGGTAGGGGTGCACGCCGACTGCCTCGTGGGGCCGCACGCCCTGTTTCAGGGCCCATTCAGTGAGCTCAATGTACCCGTAAAAGGCGGCGATGTACAGGGCGACCCTTTTCTGATACCTGAATGAATGAAACAAGCCAGAGCAAACAGACAAATGTAGTTTCACTAAATACCCCTGAAGCATTCTAGTTAAAATATTTATTTCTTCCTAACTTTTACCTAAAATGTTTTCAGAAAAGACCCATAGTAATATACGGGCTTCCCAGATGGGGCTAGTGGTAAAGAACCCACCTGTCAATGCAGAAGACACAAGAAATACGGGTTCGATCCCTGGGTGGGGAAGATCCCCTGGAGGATAAAATGTCAGCCCACTCCAGTATTCTTGCTTGGAGAATCCCATGGGCAGAGAAGCCTGGAGAGCTACAATCCATGGGGTCACAAAGAGTCGGGACACAACTGAAGTGGCTTAGCACTCAATATGCAGGTTAAATCACACAGGCCCTGCTTATACACATTGCCCTACTGTGCAAATGTAAATAATTCAAACTGGTTTCTTTAGAGCAGTTTTCTTTTTTATGAAAATCAAATGTTCAAGAAAAATATTAAGCTTTGTATTAACTGGGAAAGTACAGGAAGGGATTCAGTCTGTTTTTAGAAATTTGAACATTTTGTATGTTTGTTTGCCTTGTCCTTATTTTCTGGCTTCTCAGAGTCTCCACTGCAATCTAAACCACTAGAGTGCCTCCCATCAGCATGACCACCAGTGCCACAGTCTCCTAACTGGTCTCCCACTTCCTTCTTACCCCGCTATGGGCTTTTCCTCATATAGTGCTTAGCAATCTTTTTTCCCTTAAGTTGGTGGTGGCCTATGCCCTGTTCTAAACACTCTAATAGCTTCCTGCTGCAACTGAAGTTCTAATGCTTCACTTTGGCCTACAAGGCCCCTGTCACCAGGACCCTGCCCATCTCTAGCATCACTTCCCACCAACTCCCCTTCTCTTCCACTGTATTATACGCTTACTGGCCTTCCTGACATCTCTATCTTTCCAATACCCCCATCAGGCACAAATCAAATTATTGGTGAAGAGTGTTCAGAGAAGTAAGAATTATGGAGGCAAAGCTAGACAGAGCTCTGCCGGGTAATGTCCAGATCCACTGGACAAGGTTGACCAGACCCCACTGTAGAGATGGAGGCAAGCTAGCCTGGTATCATTCAAAATCTACTGCATAGAACTAACTCTTGTTTCTGATTACATGTTCACCACAGCATCTGTTCCTGTCTGTTGGCTTCCCATGAAATTCTCCTGAATGAGAAAGATGGTTTTCCCAGAACATGAGAGCTTCTAGGGCCCTATGACAGTTAGAGTCTAACTAACTAGAGTTATACATGAATGCATTGGTGTTCTGGTTCATATATCAATTTATTTTGAAATTCATTAGTGTAAGCCAGCAACTCTAAATTTGATCAATTTTCCTGATTTGGGGAGAAAAGCGTCTCCTGGGTCAACTAACTGTCCTTTGCTTTCATCCTTAACACCCATGTTGGAACTAGCGCACTCCTGTTGCTGAGACAGTTGATTCTGCCTCCAAAACGATCTTTTCACTGTCTCTCTGTTCTCCTAGACCCGCCTCTGCTACATAAGCCTCACTCAGGCTGCCGGTGTCTTTTGAATGCCTCTATTCCTCACACTGCAACCAGAGCCAACATTCGAAAATGCAGGTTGCATCATGGTCTTTCTCTACCTTCCATGTCTTCCCACCATTCAAAAGATAAAGTGCAAATTCCTTCACATTCCTACAGAAGCCTTCATGAGCTGGCCTATTCTAATCTTTCCAGCCTCTGGCCACTAGCTTCCTCTAATTCTATAATCTACCATGTGGAACTTCTTTCAGTTTTTTAAATCTATTCTTGCCCCCTGGGTCTTTGTACATGTGGTTCCATCTGTTTTGAAAGTGTTTGTTAATCTGTCATGTCTGACTCTTTGTGACCCCGTGGACTGTAGCCCACCAGGCTCCTCTGTCCATGGGATTTCCCAGGCAAGAATACTGGAGTGGGTTGCCATTCCCTTCTCCAGGAGATCTTCCCAACCCAGGGATCAAACCCAGGTCTCCTGAATTGCAGGCAGATTCGATACTATCTGAGCCACCAGGAGAGCTCTCATTGGAACCTTTTAATTCTTCTCCCAACCGTTTACCTGAGTGTCAGCCCTTCAAGTTCCTTTTTAAGGATGCTTTATCCGCTCCCGCAAGTCTAGTCGTCCCTACTGTACTTCCCCGCATCTTCTTGCACCACGCCCGTGTCATCACGCTTCTCAGGCTGAATGGTAACAGCGGTGACACCTAACATTTGTATCCTCCTTACCATGTGCCAGGCTGACCTCCAAGTCCCTTATGGTGTTAGTTCAGTTAATCTCTAAAGTAGTTCTGTAAGATAGGTGCTGTTATTATTCGCATTGTACAGAAGAGGAAGCTGAGGTACAGGATGACTACTTGCTCACGTGTACACAGTTAAACCCTGAGGGAGCAGGGCTATGAGTCTAGGTAGATGGGCACTGGGGTTTGTACCCCAGAACATTTTGCAATTCTGTTCTTCCAAGAACTGGTTACTTGTTTTGTGTTTCTTCCACTGGACTGTAAGCTTGCTAAAGGCAGGAACCATATCTTGTTTATTGTTCATAGTACATAGTAAAGGCTCAATAGATGTTTGTTGATTGGGTGGATGAATTGCAAAAGGAGCTCTTCAGTCTCATTATTTATATTCTCTGAGCTCTTAGATTTTATTTAGAGATTAAGTGGAAATGGTTATGAGCACTGGAGTAAGTTGCTGGGATCCAAAACTCAGTTGGGCCCTTTGCTAACTGTGTGATGTTGGGCAGATTCCCTAAATCAGTTTCCTTATCTGTAAAATAAGATAAAGAATAAGACTTTTGTGGGCAATCTCATAGAAATGTTCTGAGTATAAAATAAGGTAATAAATATAACAATGTCTGCTGCAACGTATTCAACAAATAGGCACTGTTGAAACCGATGAAATGGTTCTTTGCATTCAGAGCATGAAAACAGAGTATTATAATTATCCCCAAATAGAAATCAATTTAAATTATCTGAATATCTTAGAAAATTTCAAACGCTGGCTTTCCAGTCTGTCACCTCACATCCTCCTGCGTGGGCATCTGTAAAGTATGACTAAATCACCACACGGGGGCAGTGTTCAAAAATAGCACTGCATTAAAACCGAAAAAGTAGTTTATGCACCTGGGAAGCTACTGGCTGCAGAGATAAGTTAAAATGTTCACCTGCTTCTCTGAGCCTACCCCCCTCCATTGCCCCAGCGGCACAAGCAACACTTCATGTGTGGCAAAAGTTAAAAGCGTGCATTAAACGTAATTTGATAAGCTACATGATAGCTTAGGAAGAGACCATGGATATTTTCAGCCAATCAATGAGCAATTAGTGGTTTTTAGAACAATTGAATGTAAGAGTGGCAAGGCACTTATTCTGGTAGCTTTTTAAAAGTGCTGTTAAAAGTCTAATATCCAAACCAAACTGAAGTCTCCCATTTAGATTGTTAGTATGAGGAAAACCTTCTTAAATTGCAATTCATCACCAAAGGCTCTCAGCCCTGGTGGCATCCTTGCTTTCTTGTTCCAGAATACATCGCAATAAAAATGCCTAAGGGGAACTTTCGTGGAGCAACACCCCAGCTAAAGAGGTTCTATGAGGGTTTAGCAAAAATTAATTAGTTTAGCATCTGCTTTATCTCGTACTTGAGGACTGGTCCTTCGTTTGATAAATAGCGTTGGACTTGAAGTTTTTGTCCAAGGAGACAACCCATCAGAAACTCCTTCCATCCGTCCCAGACATCCAAGCGAAGTGTTGTGCCTGTGGATAAAGAGAGGTGGAGATGGCTAGAGTCAGCAGGGTTTGGTGATCAAAAAACATTTAATGATAGACTTCTCCAAACTGGCCTGAACTAGGTGCCAAACAAAAAGTAGCGTTTGAATAAGGAGACAGGGCTGCCTAAAAGTGAGAGAGAAGGAGAGATGCTATCTTTAGCTTAGGCCTACATTAACTTGGAAAAACTTTTTAACCTCCGTATACTTGCGTTTTCTCATCTGCACGGTGAAAGCATACACTGCTGGGCTTCTTTCTGCAGCTATCTTAAAGCAGTCCTGTGGATACTGATTCCTTGCTGATCTACACATCACCGTGTAGATGAATGCTGTTATGTTGAAAGAGAAACTCAAGAAACGGTGGCAGGACATATGGATTTCTTGGGCCTTTAGCTTATGTGTGGGCTATGGGTGAAGATGAACAATCCTTGCATCGTATCCTTCACAAAACAGGAGCCATTCTGTATTATGAACATACAAGTGATATGCTCATTGCAGCTGGAGGATTTATCACTTGTTCCACAAAAGCCTGCCTGCTCCTGGTTTTGTGACTATATTCCCTTTGTCCTTCAGGCTGGTGTTTCCCAGGAATCTTGCCTCAGGCTTCTGCTCTTACTCTCCATGTTCCCTCAGGATAAAACCCAGACTTGGGAACTTTCTTGGAAGTCCAGTGGTTAAAACTCCATGCTTCTAGGGTGAAACGGATAACCAGCTCAGGTTGGGTACATGAGACAAGTGCTCGGGCCTGGTGCACTGGGAAGACCCAGAGGGATCGGGTGGAGAGGGAGGTGGGAGGGGGGACTGGGATGGGGAGTACATGTAAATCCATGGCTAATTCATATCAATGTATAACAAAAACCACTGCAATGATGTAAAGTAATTAGCCTCCAACTAATAAAAATTATAAAAAAAAAAAAAAAAAAAACTCCATGCTTCCACTGCAGGGGGCATGGGTTTGATCCCTGGGTGGGGAACTAAAATCCCCTGGCTGGAGTCCAAACTCCAGCCAGGCCCCTGCTCCAGCTGCGGATTCCTCCTGCCAGGGACATCACCAGCCAAAGCATCATGCTAGATCCTTACTGTTGTGAAAGACAACCTTTGCAGTGCAACCAGAAAGAGGAAAAGTCAGAAATGGGCTCCTCCCCATCTGACCCACTCAGACCTTTCTCCCATCAGCCTGCCTCCCCTCACTCTCTTCTGGCCATTCTGACCTTTCACCTGTTCTTCAGATGCATCAAGTCCTTTCCCATCCAAGGATCGAAAGGCCTACAATTTCTTTTGCTTCAGAGGGGCTTTATCCAGTTCCACAGGGCAGTGTCCTTCTGACTCAGCTTTGCCTTCAACACTGTATCCTCACAGAGGACCATCTCAGTCACCATGGCTAAAGCCATCTCTGCCACAGCCCACCCTCCCCGAGACACCTTATGCTGTGACCTTGCTTGAAATTCTTCATAGTCCCTGTCATCAGCACTTGAAATCATTTTCCTTGTGTGGAGATTTTTTTCGCGACCTACTCGAGAGGAAGCTCCTTTAGGATTTGCCACACCACCTGCCTCTTGCTGAGTGCTCACAGATGGTCCTCTGGGAGGGCACAGTGCCCACGCCCAGTTTGCCAGCTGGCCGACAGGCCACCTCCGTGCCACTGATGGCATCATTCATCACCCTTGAGTCCGCAACCTCCAGGCAGGCCTCCGCTCCAGCTGCAGGCTGCTCCTGCCGGGGACATCAGCAGCCAAGGGGTCACGGTAGAAGCTGCTGTTGTGAAAGACAACTTTTCACCCCCAACCTGCTTCTCTTCCTGCCGCGTGTCTCAGTGTGTGTCCCCACCGTCTTCCTTCCTTGCCGCCTGAGCTGGGAACCTGGGAGTTGTTCTCCAGCCCTTCCTTTCTCTTGTGCCCCCAACATCTATACAGTCACTTGTTTTTCTTGAGTCACTCAATCGTGTCCAGCTGTATGTGACCCCATAGACAGTAGCCCACCAGGCTCCTCTGTCCGTGGGATTCTCCAGGCAAGAATACTGAAATGGGTTGCTATTTCCTTTTCCGGGGGATCTCCCTGACCCGGGGATTGAAGCTGTGTGTCCTGCCTGACAGGCAGGTTCTTTACCACGGAGCTACCTGGGAAGCTCATACAATCACTTAGACCTGACAGCTTTACTCTGTTTCCTCACCTCCATCTCAGCCAGCTCTGTCCTATTTCAGGCCTAGATAATCTCTCACCTAAATCTACCTTGAGAAGCTCCCCGCAGCCTCCCCATCTTTATTCAATTCTCTGCTCAGATGTCATCTGTTCTAGCCAACCATCGACAATAGCCTCTCCCCACCTTACCATGCCACTCTCAATTCCCTTCTGCTTTCTTTTATAGTTCTTCATTCTACTTAAAATTGGGTATTTTAATCTGCTTACTGGATGATGCGTGCCTTCCCCACTGAAAAGCAAGCTTCAAGACAGTAGGAACCTTGTTACTTAAAAAAAAAAAAAAACTTTTATTTATTTGGCTTTGGTCTTAGTTGCAGCATGCAAGATCTTTAGATGTGGCGTGTGAAATCTAGCTTCATGACCAGCGATCGAACCTGTGCCCCCTGCATTGGGTCTTAGCCACTGGACCACCGAGGAAATCCTGGAAACTTGCTACTCTTGGTCACAACTCTGTGCTTGTTCTCCCGGAAGGATCCTGGCCCATGGTGGATGGTCAGTAAATACTTGTTGAATGAAGCTCTGACCGACCCCTCAAACACGTTCTGGCCATGTACTGCCCTCCTAAACCCTTAGCAGCCCAGTAGACTCTGCGTACCCCAGGCTGTTTCTGGATTTGTGGCTTCTTTTGCTATCCCTTCTTTTAAATTCTTCTGATCCTCCCACTTTCCTCCCAATAGTTCATGATGCAATCCTGGCATCACCTCCTCCAGGAAGCTCTCTTTGACTGCACCATCCTCTTACCTCTCCAAATAGGATAAATGACTGTTCAGCTGGTTACCATAGAATACTTGGAAACTCTTTGTCATTGAACATACATTTTTGCTTTGGAATTGCCAGTTGACAGACACTGAAAGAGAACTCTTTGAGCCCAAGCATTATGTTTCATCCAGTCTATGGGCTCTATTTTATTATGCTCTTGGGTTGCAAGGAGACCCTCAAGAAAATGGGGCTTATTATATCAGGACAATGACAACATCTTGATGTCTAAGGAACCGAGACATCTCTCAGAATGGGCCATCTCTCCCGGGGGCCCCAGGATCTCTGTCACATGCCCTCTGGGTCTCTCCGTGTGCCTTCCTTTCTCCACTGACGGGCTGCCCTCTTACTCTTGGAGTTTCTGTCCTATCACAACTTTGGCATGCATGCCACATGGATCTGCTGTAACCCAACCTTACTTCTTGACCTTTTCATTTTTTACCCCTACTGATAACCAGTTTTGTCTCTCTATGTTTCCCAGTTTGAATTCACAAGAATGATAGTTAATAATAATAATAGTAACATATTGATATGAATAGCTAATATGCACTGAATACTTATTATATGTTCTGAGTATGTGAATAATTTAATAATTTAAAATTCACAACAACCCTAAGTGATGGGTTGTATTATTTTCTCCATTTGACAGCTGAGGAAATTGAGGCACAATGGCACCCCACTCCAGTCCTCTTGCCTGGAGAATCCCATGGACGGAGGAGCCTGGTGGGCTGCAGTCCATGGGGTCGCGAAGAGTCGGACACGACTGAGCGACTTCACTTTCACTTTTCACTTTCATGCACTGGAGAAGGAAATGGCAGCCCACCCCAGTGTTCTTGCCCGGAGAATCCCAGGGACGGGGGAGCCTGGTGGGCTGCCGTCTATGGGGTTGCAGAGTCGGATACGACTGAAGCAACTTAGCAGCGGCAGCGGCGGCGGCAGCAGCAAGATGAAGCAACTTCCCCGGGTTTTACAAACCAGTCAGTAGTGGAACCAGGTGTTGGGCCTGGGCATTCAGGCTCCTGGGCCCTTGTCCCTGTCCTCTGTGTAATGCTTGCCTCCAGGCGAGACTCTAACTGCCTCAGTTAGGAGAGCCGAGGCCCCTGGACAGCAGATGGATTGACTGCCTTTGACTCAGTCTGATGGCCCCAGAAGTTGATTGCCAAAGTGATGATGAGGCAGTGGGTGACTAGACTCATTCACACACATCCTTAGGCTCAGACAGGTTTACCATAAACACTCATAGGTGAGAAAGAAGGAAAGTAGAGTATTCATAACAGCAGTCATCTTAGAGTCACAGAAGGCTGAAGATACGAAGATCCACCAGGGCTTCCTTGGTGGCCCAGAGGTATAGAATTTGCAGGGTATATGGTTTCAATCTCTGATCAGGGAATTAAGATCCCACATGCCTTAGGGCATCTACTGAGCCCTTGCTCTCTGCAACTAGAGAAAGCCCTCTCAAAGACCCAGCACAGCCCCGCCCCAAAAGAAAAAGAAAAAAAAAAAAAAATATATATATATATATATATCCTAAAAGACCAGCCTGTGGAGAATTGCCTGAATTAGTGAGCTGGGAGTAGAATGTGGCTTGGAACTCATGTCTCTAGGATTCTTTTGAATGCTTAGAAAGCCTCCTGTTTCCAGTTGCCTTTCTTTCCTTTTTGCTTCTCCGCTCTTGCCCTTCCTGCCTCAGCTTCACAGGCAGACACCCACACAAGTGTGTTCTTCCTGCTGATCCCTCTCCTTTGGTTTGGTGGTTGTTGTTTGTTTTGCTTTTGATCCCTCCCTTTTGAATGTTACAATCCGTAGTCTTGAAGTGGGGCTCTTCTTCCCTTACTCTTGGCTCTAGGATTTCTTGACCTTGGCCTCATGGTCCTTTGTGGGTTGATTCCTAGTTGACGGCTTCTTTACTCACAGAGCCTGGTCTGCATTAATAGCCTCAAAGCACCTAGCCTACCTTAACCCTCACAAGTCTGGCCTCAGCTAGGAGAACTCACTCTTTTGCTGGAGAATTATGGAATTATTCTGTAGAGATGGTGTAGCAGTTCTACTCTAGAAATGCCTGAATAAACATTTTCCAAAACATGGATCATCCCCGACATAATAGATTTGTTTCTCTAAAGCTTCTTGCTGTATTTAAACTTTCTTATAAAATATTTGAGGACTTTCCTGACAGTCCAGTGGTTAAGACTCCACCTTCCAATGCAGGGAGTACAGGTTTGATCCCTGGTCACGGAGCTAAGATTCTACGTACATTGTGGCCAAAACACCAACATATAAAAATCAAAAGCAATATGGTAACAAATTCAATAAAGACTTTAAAAATGGTCCACATCAAGAGAAAATCTTAAAATAAAATATTGGATTTCTATGACCAGCACTAGAAATAAAAGACTTTAAACACTGTACCAAGTGCATTGATGTCATCTCCCGACTTAAGTGACTTACTCTGTTTTTAATTTATGGAAATCACTCACACATGAGCATTGAAAAGCTTTAGCTTAGCACTCTACCCCAGGCCCCTTGGTCCTCCACAGTGAGGCCACACAGTCTCCATTTGAATGACCGGAACAGTCCGAATATCAGTAGCAGAGGATTAGTTAAGATTGCAGGCCAGCAGCTTGGAAGTTTGGTGGAAAGTTGCTCGTCCTGTTCATCCTGCTCAGATGTTGTCCTGTTCTAGTAACTTGCCTTATTCCTCCAGGAAGAAGAGACCAAGCCCGCATCTTATGCCTCAGAGCACAAGTCTCGATATCCTACTCCACCTTTGGACTTCAGAACTGAGATCCCATCTCTGTTCTCTGAGCCTGGGACTTGGGGGATTCTTATTCTGCAGCCCGGTCTCTGGGGTTGGATTTCTCTTACATGTTGACAGAGGCTCCAGTACCAGCAACCAGCTTATCTCACTTCCGACCTTTTATGTCATTCGTTCATTGATTCCTGGTGGCTCAGCAGTAGAGAATCTGCCTGCCACGCAGGAGACATGCGTTGGATTTCTGGGTGGGGAAGATCCCCTTGAGAGAGAAATGACAACCCACTCCAATATTCTTGCCCGAGAAATTCCATGGACAGAGGAGCCTGGCAGTCTATAGTCCCTGGGGTCTCAAAGAGTCCAACAGGACTTGGACACTAAATACCAAACAAGAAAACAAAAAAATGCATTGATTCATTCACTACCCTGGTGCTGTGATTCACCTATGGGGCCCTGCTGGATCCCCCTAAGGTTCACCTTCTGTCTTCTTCCATCTTCCCGACTGCTAATCCAGACTTACCAGCCTGTTCCAGGACCCTCACCAACAGAGTATTTTACGTGAACAAATGTTACAGGTGTTTTATCTATCAATTTCAGTTTTTTGCAGTAAAGCAGTTCTAATTTCTCAAAGATCATAGGTGACAATGGATGGTTTTTCCCTTAATGCTTAACTTTTGAATGTCTAGCAAATTTCTAGGTGAGTTAATAAGCACCATTTATTAGATAATCCTTCCATCCCAATTGATCTGTAATGCCTCCTTTGTCACACATTAAATTCCTTCATAAGCTTAGGAATTCTGTTAGAAAATAGCAACTTATTTTTAAAGTGCTATGTTGCTCCAGAAACTGCAACTAAAATTTATAGCCAAAGGTAAAGCTAATGAGACTTAAACTTCAAGGACTCTTCCTGCATGAAACTGTCTAATTCTTTACTCTTAATTTTTTAAAATGGATTCCCCAAATTGTATATATTTTCA
Source organism: Odocoileus virginianus (assembly GCF_023699985.2). NCBI lineage: Eukaryota > Metazoa > Chordata > Mammalia > Artiodactyla > Cervidae > Odocoileus > Odocoileus virginianus. Next base: position 57,312,375 of record NC_069677.1, on the reverse strand, counting down.
AAACCTGGCTCCACCCACTCTCTACTTCCAAACCCATCTACCATGCCTAAGCCATGCAGGAAAGCACGCGCAAGCAACAGGGCCCATTCCAGGGAATGTCTCCAGCCTCTCCCTGTGTGGTTCCTGTGTCCCAAGTTCCTGGATTCCTCACACATACTCTGGGGACAGTACTTGCCTGTCTGATTTAGGCTTTTTCTTTCTGAACGTGAAAGCTATGTCTCTCTGGCTTGGGTTTCCCTTAATGGAAATCAAAACAGAACACTGATCAGAACTTAAAGAGCTCAAGTGAAATAGGTATCAGTAAAGACACTGGGTTGACAGTAGACCTTGTTGGAAAGAGCCCAACCCTGAATGTGAGATGACCATTCATTACCCAGGTGACCTTGAACAAGGTCACTTCACTTCTCTGAGCCTCAGTTTTCTCATATATAAAAGGAATGAAAATGGCACAGTAGGTCTCTAAGTGGCCTAACGTCTGGCTGAGGGGCCCTGGAGCCCACCTAGATTTCGAGGCCTGAGCTGACAGGACCCTTTTCTTGGAATAGTCTCTCAGATGTGATATGCTCAGTCTGGCCGTGAATACCTGCCATGAGGTGTTCACAGTGAGAAGTACCAATGGCATCATTCTGTCCTGTATAGGTTGATTCAAGAAAAGTTATATGTGTGTGTGTGCACATGTGTGTGTCTATTGGACCTCTATAATGTGTCACTAAAGCTGAAGTCATAAAATTACAAAATCACAAACATTAGGAAATGTTGAGCTTTGATCAAGGCTTGATAAGTTAATTCTCAGACATTCTATCATGGAAAAAGCCCTTTGTCCCTTATTACTTATCTTCTTCTTAATGCCTGCAACCTTTCTGTCTCCATCCGGTTTATTGAAATTGTTCTCTCTGAGCTCACCAGTGACCTTTAAGCCAGATCAAAGGGTTTTTAATCATACACTGTCTTTGGTCTTTTACCAGCATCCAGCAAACTGTCTCTTCTTCATCATCTGTGACAATGCAGAGTCCCTGTTCTCCTCCCAACTCTGACAGCTGTCTGTATCATTTTCTGACTCCTGTTCTCTCTACTTACATCAGCTTCAGCACCTCCTTTTTAGAGGATCATTTTAAAGTGTGTTATCCTTGACATACCCTGAGCAAGTAATTTAAGCATATAGAATCTTTTTGTTTTCTTTAAATCTATAAAAAATTAGGGGTTGGGGGAATTCCCCAGTGGTCCCATGATTAGGATTCCATAATTCCATTGCAGGTGGGACAGGTTTGATCCTTCGTGGGGAAATAAGATCCTGCATTCCACATGGTGCAACCAAAAAAAAAAATAGAGGTTGGACCAGGCCATTTCTGAGCTCTCTTCAGTCTCTAAATTGTCTCCTCATGACCTGAGCAGCACAAGCCTGAAGGGCAGTCACCTGGTTTTCTCATTTCTCCTTTGTCGTTTCATTAAGTAACTAAGTCATAAGCTGCTTGAAGACAAATCCCACTTGTGTAGCGTAGTGTGAGCATGCTCAGTCATGTCCGCCTCTTTGCGACCCGTGGATTGCAGCCCTCAGGTTCCTCTGTCCACGGGGTTCTTCAGGAATACTGGGGTGGGTGGCCATGCCCTCCTCCAGGGGCTCTTCCCGACCCAGGGACTGAACTTGCATTTCCTGCGTCTCCTGCATTGCAGGCGGATTCTTTACCGCTGAGCCACTGGGGACGCTCTTGAGACTGAGAAGGTTCTTATTTCTTGGTCTGCAGACCCAGACAACAAAGAGAGTCTGTTTTGTTTTCCGCTGCGCTGGACCTTCAGTGTGGTGTGCAGGCTTCTCTAGTTGTGGTGAGCAGGCTGACTTAGTTGCCCCAAAACATGTGGGGCTCTTAGTTCTTTGCGCAGGAATGGAAGCTGTGTCCTGCATTGGAAGGTGGATTCTTTATCTCTGGGCCACCAGGGGGAGCCCCCAAAGAAGGGGGTAATTTACATAAAATTGATAATTTACATCCACACTGCACCTCTAGAGGTTTTAGTTTAGAAACACCCCCCCCCCCCCCGTCGTGCATCTGGCATCAGAAAACCCGCGGGCTGAGTCGCAGCTGTGGTCCCACGCCGTGGGGGTACCGGGGTCTGTCTGGTAATCCCTGAGCAGGTTGCAGTCATACATCTCCAGTCCCTCTGGGGTCCGAAGACAGAAGACACTCACGGGCACGCCACACCTCAGAGCGACCAGTGTCCGCAGATCGGACACTCTTTTACCGAGAAGGGAAATGCCCTCCGTGATGGCCACGGTTTCCTGGGTCACCGCGTTGAACACACGGACAGTGGGCTTCTGTTCCTCCTGAGGAAAGAGAGAAGGAGAACGCTCAGGACTCAGTCTCGTCTGGGGGTTGGGACGAGACACAAACGTCTCGGAGTGCTGCTCTCAGCCCTCCAGCTTCTACAGCCCGCGTACTAAGGTTGCAAGCAAGAGCCAGTGAGGCGCCTTGACCTCTGGTCTGAGTCTCACGCGTCTGTCTGAAGACATTTCTGAGCCCTGCTGGAGTAGGATTTAGCAATCTCCAGTATTCTTGCCTGGAGAATCCCATGGATAGAGGAGCCTGGTGGGCTACAGTCCACGGGGTCGCAAAGAAACGACTTAGCATGGCCTTGAGACAAGTGAAGGAGACTTGGCGGGGCTTTGAGTCCCTTCTTACTTCTTACCTGTGGACCCAGATGCCCGAGAGGAGTGGTGACCACATATACCCACGCGCTGCTTCTGGAGGTGTTTGTTTAGTAACAGTTCCTCCATCATGATGTACTTTAATATGGAAATACTGTGGATTCTAAACCTCAGCCAATTAAAAAAATTCTTTCTAGGAGGTTGTCTCTGGGCAGTGGGACTGAGCTCGGGGTAGGAGGAGAATTTTGCTTATCATTTTATGCTCTTCCTCTTCTGAATGGTTTGACTTTTTTTCGTTGTTGTTTAAAACAACTTCATGTATTTATTTTTACTGTTTTATAAAGGGAAGTACTTGGGAAGATCCCCTGGAGAAGAAAATGGCAAAACCCACTGCAGTACTCTTGCCTGGAAAACCCCATGGACGGAGGAGCCTGGCAGGCTACATACCATGGGGTCTAAAAGAGTCCATATGACTAAGCGACTTCACTTTCACTTTTCACTAAATAAAAGTGACAAAAGTTTCCTCTGCTCCTTTTGATTGGGAATCTGAGCTGGAACTCAGATATCTGAGAGTTGAGAAGGAACCTTTAGGAAAATGTTAATCTGTTAAAACCCTTAAATCAATCAGATCAGAACTACAAATGTAGCAGAAGGGGCCAGTGCGGAAAGGGTGGGAAGGAAAGGTTACTAAAACTTCCCTTTTACAACCACAACAACAGAAAAGAGACTGGCTTTCCTTTCTCTTCAGGGGATTCAGGAAGATCTTGTTTTTCTTTAGCATGATGCGGCCACAGCAGATGTCAGCTCACGGAGCTGCCGCCCCGGGTCCCAGTAACCGGTTTCGAGGGCCGTGAGCAGAACTGAGAAGCTGGCCTGGCCTCCGGGTTCCTCAGGTGGCTGCTCCAGCCGGTCCCTGCTCCCTGGCCCAGCTCCTGCTCGCCTCCCCTTCTACCTATGAGATTCGTCCTGGTTTCTGCAGGGACCGCTCCCTGCCTCTGGTTTATGATACGTGAAATTCGTCGTGCCCCTCCCAGATAATGCATTGCCACAGTGTGAGCAGCATGCAGATATCTGAAAGAGCCTTGAAGGAGCAGTGTTACTGGTGATCACTGGGGCTGTGGCGCTCTTGTCTGAGGCCCATTTCAGGGACTCAGATCGCTGGGAGCAGTTCAGCTCTCTCCTGCTGAACTAATCTGCAGGCAGAGCGGCTCGCTGAACTTTAAGTGCTTAGAACCAGCTTCCTCAGCAGCCCCTCACAAACTCCCTCAGTAAACACTGAAAGGACGCAGGAGTCACCCTTGGTCTTTCTTCATGCTCCTGTTTGCCCCTGGCTCCATTAAGGCTCCTAATCCATATGCTACTTACAGCCAGGAGGAAATGCCTATGAAATCTGAATAAAGAGATAGTGAGGAAGAGAGAAAAGTTATATTTTATGTAATAGTTATTTCTTGTTTCTTTTATGATTACTCTGATTTCCCTAAAATTAGCCCTTGATCTGGGTTTTCATTTATATTTAGAATTAAATGCAGAATGTACAAACAAAACAGCAAAGCCCCAAATCACCCTTAACAACTAACTAACTACTATGTGAAGTTAGAAAAATAAGTTTAAAAGGTGGTTTTCAGAGTATGAATAAATATTTGCCTGCTTTGTTCTAACCTGTGGTGTTTTGGGAACTATTGCTTGAGTTTTGCTCATTGTGGTCCCCCAGTGCCTAGAATAGTGCCCAGTACAGACTGGACTGTCCATAAATGTGTGTTGAATAAATGATTCATAACACGTCTGGAACACAGTTCTCACTGCACTATTTTAACTCTGTATTTTCACCGTTTTATAAGCTTTGTTTTTGTGGGAAACCCATTTTAAGTTCACTAACCCATATTAGTGAAGGATAGGGAAACCTGGTGTGCTGTAGTCCATAGGTCACAAGGAATTGGACATGACTTAGCAACTGAACAACATTTTAAGTTCTACTGAGAACCATACCAATTGGTGATGCTTCTTCATATTGGTTTTACAGAGAAGGAGCAGGTAACTGTTGATTAACAGCAACTTGCTGACTCACCTTATCTATTTAAAAAAGGCATTTATCTATATGATACCCCTCCCTGACTGTTCTGAACGTTGAAACACTGGTAGTTATGCCCAGGAAAGTCAGATGTGTTAAATAAGCAATTCCATAAACAAGCCATTATTGACAAATGTAAAATTAGATTTTCCACTTTACAAGCAAACCAAGGCACCATGGTAAGAGGTACATACAAAGTGTCTTAGTTGTCAGTAAAGAAAACACATAGATCTATTTCGTGCACACGTGCATGCTCAGTTGCTCGGTCACGTCTGACTCTTTGCAACCGTATAGACTGCAGCCCACCAGGCTCCTCTGTCCATGGGAGTCTCCAGGCAAGAATGCTGGAGTGGGTTGCCATGCCCTCCTCCAGGGGATCTTCCTGACCCAGGGATCAAACCTGCATTGCAGGCAAATTCTTTACTGCTGAGCCACAGGGGAAATTCTCTATAAATATAATTCTGCCAGAGAAGGAGAAAATAAAGATCGTTAAGAATCTGTGGAACTTGAGAGTTTTTAACTAAACCCTTCATGTTGGCCAGTCCTGTGACTTGTAATCCTATTCTTCCTGGATTCTCTGTAAGAGTCTTGTACGTCTACATTTGATTCTTGTCGTTAGTAGTTTAGAACTTTAGGGAAAGTTTAGAGTTCAGTGCAAAGGCAGCTTGTATCACTGTGATGGATGATGCTTAATCGGCAGAAGTTATGAAATATTCTTGTAAGTAAAACTATGAACATAGGTTGCTTTGGGGAGGGAAACTAGGGGCCAGAGGTAGGAGAGAGACTTTTTATTGTTTATCCTTCTGTAGCATTTGAGTTAAGCACCATGTGAATTTACTACCTGGTCAAAAATAAATAAAAATTTTAAGTAATGAAAATAAAGTCAGTGCTTAGCTAAGTGAAAGTTGATACTATATAGTTTATAGTATACTATAGTTTATAGTATATAGTTTATACTATAAACTTAGTTTATACTATATAGTAACAAAAACACATTATGTATATACATATTTAAAGACATGAAAGACATTTAAGAAATAACATGGAATTTAATATGCTTAAAAATGTATTATACTACAATTTTCTGAATATTAGAGGGAGAAAAGCAGAAAAAATTGTTTTTCTTTTTTGATAATTAGGCATCTTTCAAGAGCATGAAAACAGTACCTCTAAAATCAGAAACAAGAAAAGGATGCCCACTCTTACCACTCTTATGCAGCGTATTGGAAGCTCTAGTCAGAGCAATTAAACAAAAAAGAGAGAGAGAGAGATGAAAGGCATTCAAATTGGAAAGGAAGATGTAAAGCTGTCACAATTTATGGGTGACTTGATTTTATATAGAGAAAAGCCTACAAAGAAAACTATTTGAAATAATAAAGTTGCAGAGTACAAAATCAACTTTCAAAACTCTGTTGCAATTCTAGAGACTTCCTTGGTGGTCCCGTGGTTAAGAATCCACTTTGCAATGCAGGGGATGCAAGTTCGATCCCTAGTTGGGGAGCTAAGATCCAACATGCCTTGGGGCAACTAAGCTCACATGCCACGAAAAGAGAACCCAAACGCCACAGTGAAGATCCCCTGTGCCACAACTAAAGACCCAATGCAGCCAAATAAGTCAGTTCAGTCCAGTCGCTCAGTCATGTCCAGCTCTTTGCAGCCCCATGGACTGCAGCATGCCAGGCCTCCCTATTCATCACCAATTCCCGGAGCTTACTTAAACTCACGTCCATTGACTTGGTGATGCCATCCAACCATCTCATCCTCTGTTGTCCCCTTCTCCTCCTGCCCTCAATCTTTCCGAGCATCAGGGTCTTTTCAAATGAGTCAGCTCTTTGCATCAGGTGGCCAAAGTACTGGAGTTTCAGCTTCAACATCAGTCCTTCCAATAAACACCCAGGACTGGTCTCCTTTAGGATGGACTGGTTGGATCACCTTGCAGTCCAAGGAACTCTCAAGAGTCTTCTCCAACACCACAGTTCAAAAGCATCTATTCTTCACGCTCAGCTTTCTTTCTAGTCCAAGTCTCACATCCATACATGACTACTGGAAAAACCATAACCTTGAATAGACGGACCTTTGTTGGCAAAGTAATGTCTCTGTGTAATGCCAAATAAGTAAGTAAATATCAAAATGTTACTCTCCCAATTCATTCCACCCTCTCCTTAGCCTTCAAGAGGGAGGGGATATATATATATATATATATACTTATGGTTGATTCATGTTGTTGTATGGCAGAAACCAACAGAACAATTACCATCCAAAGGAGGAAAAAAAAAAGAACAAAGAAAACACAAGAAATCTGTTGCATTTCTAAATGCTAACAATGAAAGAGAAATTAAGAAAGCAATCCCATTTATAATCACAATGAAGAGGATAAAATACCTAGGAACAAATTTAACCACAGAGGTGAAAGACTAGTACACTGAAAACTCTAAAACATTGTTGAATGAAACTGAAGACAGCACAAAGAAATGGAAAGATACTCCATTAATTCTAAGAATCAACATGATTGGACCCCTGAAACTAACACAACATTGTAAATCTACTGTACTCCAATAAAGTTTTTTAAAAAGTCGACTGGTTGTGAGAGAGAGAGTATATGGCCTACAAATCCTAAAATATTTACTATCTAACCTTCTGCAAAGAAAAAAAAAAAAAACAAAGCTTTGCCAGTTCTTGTGTTATATAATTATATCTCAGCAATGTTGAAAATCCTGGGTTGAGTATGACCATGGTTTTGCAAGAGAATGTTGTTCTTGCTTAATAATACACACTTAAGTATTTAGAAAAGGAGAGTCAACATTATTAAAATGTTCATAATAACTAAAACAGTCTGCAGAGTCAGTGCAATCTCCATCGAGGTCCCAAGGCATTTCTCACAGAACTAGAACAACAACAAAAAAAATCCTAAAGTTTATATGGAACCGCAGAAGATACTGAATAGCCAGAGCAGTTTTGAGACAAAATAACAAAAAAGTTGAAGATATCACACATTCTGGTTTCAAACTATATTACAAAGCAATATTAAAAAAATGGCATGGTATTGGCAAAAACAGACTCATGGAATAGAATTGAGAGCTCCAAAATAAACCCACACATATATGGACAATTAATTTACATGAAAGGAGCCAAGACTATAAAATGGAGAAAGGATGGCCTCTTCAATAAATGTTGAGAAAACTGGAAAACCGCATGCAAAAAAAAAAGAAAGAAAAAGGAAAGAAACTAGGTCAATATCTCCTACCATGCACAAAAGACAACTCAAAATAGACTAAAGACTTAAATGTAGGACCTGAAGCCATAAAATGTGACAGAAGAGAACATAGGCGGTATGCGCTTTGACATTAGTCTTAGCAATGTCTTTCTAGGTATGTCTCCTCAGGCAAGGGAAACAAAAGGAAAACAGTACGACATCAAACTATCGACCTAAAAAGCTCATGCACAGCAAAACAGCAATTCAGAAAGATACATGTACCCCCGCCTGTGTTCATCACAGCATCATCTACCATAGCCAAGATGTGGAAGCAACCGAAATGCCCATCAACAAAAGAATGCATAAAGAAGATGTGGTGTGTATATATATACATATGTGTGTGTGGTTGGGTGTACAATGGAACTGCTTAGCCATAAAATGATTAAATCCTGCCATTTACAACATGAGAGACCCAGAGGATTTTATGCTACGTAAAGTCAGACAGATGGAGAAAGACAAATATCATATGATTTCAGTCCACGTGGAATATAAAAAGCAAACTAGCAACACCAAAAAAATGAACAAATCAAACCAAAAAGTAGATTCAGTGAACAGAGTAGTGGTTAGCAAACAGGAAGAAGTGAAGGTAAAGGAGTGAGACATGGGTAAAGGGGATCAGTGGTTCAGAGATGAATGGAAACTAAATTTCTAGCGACAAGCATGCTATAGAGTTTGTGGAAGTAGAAATATAATATTGTATGCATAAAAATTATATACTATTATAAACAAATGTGGTGGCAATGGAAAAGAAACTTTAAAAATACATGAACAAATGCTTGTAAGATATTAAAAACACATATAAAAACGTGGCCTTTTTATTTACCTAGATGGGGATCAAACAATGTTTATTTTTCTGTGACTTATCTTTACTACATAATAGTAGATGTTTTAGAATATTCCTTTTAAAAGTAGACTTCCCACTTCGTCTATCAGTAAAATACATGCAAACAAAAAGAGTTAGCTTTAGCTGCCAGTAACATTTTCTAAATGCTAAATATGAAAAAATTAGTGCCCCATTTAGCACAGAATATGTACTTTACTGTGTTCCTTGAGGTTGGTGTTTCATATGGAGTAGAGAACTAGTACTGAACACTATTTCTATCCTAGAGAACAATTCTTATATTGCTTGTCTCTTTGATAAATTGTTAAAAGTTGAGGATCCTTCACCCAAAAAAGTCTCCATGTACATAGTTTTGCATATTTTGCCACTCTAGGGTTTTGTTCTTAAAGCCCAGCCACAGATCCCAAATTAAGCACCACTGATTACAGACAGTCTAAATGGAAAATGCTGTCTCCGTTTGTATTACAGCTAATTCATGCATGGCTGTGCTGATGGATTTGAGTGTAGAAACTGCCCCTTCATTTTTATTGTTATGGAGAATTTCTTCCCTCTCCTCATTCCCATCATCTGTTGTAAGCCCAAAGAACTGACTTAACCCTCTTTCTCTCACATCAGTATTTCAGATCTGCGCCTCAGTCTTGCTCCCATATTGGTTTACGGGTTGCTCTGTGATGACTATTTTGGGGCAGGCAACTTAGTGGGAAAGAGGAGGGAAGGGGAAAAGGAGCCAGTGAGGGGACTTCATCCAGTCTCCATGCCTTGTTTCCCCTTCCTGCATGGATTTTTGCCTAAGACTGGTTTTACAAGTGAAAAAGAGGGGAAAGCAAGAAGAGAAAACCTCTTCCTAAGTTATGAAATCACTTTGGTTGAATTATCCATAAGTTTATCGAACATGAGGTAGATATCTTAGACAAATGTTACTCTGTTCATCCATCATACCTTAACAAAGCATTTGAGAGTTGAACAAAATGATATTCCAATGTCAGCAAGACTCCAGCTGTCCTTTAGAGCTGCTCCAGCATATGTCAGCTCCAGATACCTCCTGCCTTGTTCATCTTCAGAGAGAGGAATGTGGAAATAATCCTTTAAAATCAATAGCATATTATGAAGACAGCACATCTCTACATTACTAGACCAGCCATGTAATTTCTTTTCTTTTACATTTTCCACTGAATATTATAAAATTGTTTGGGAGAGAAGGAAGAAGTCTTAGACAGGGGTTCTTAACCTGGGGTCTTTAGACATTCCCAAAAGTTTATGGATGGAATTTAGATAGGAAAAACTGTATTTGGTTTTTAACTCCAAATGAAATTGGAATTTTCCTTATGTATATAGGCGACAAACTAAAGTAGCCATAATTGCCTGTTCCTGTGACTTTGTCACCAATAGAAATCACAGATAGCTTCATACATCATTATAGTTGCTGCAGATATCTCAAAATATTTATACTGGTCTCCTTTGAAACTGTAATAGTTATGAGACGCACTGCAAACGCTTGTTGCTGTGTTAATAAGGAAACCCACGTGCCACCGATTTGTTTTCTAATTTTTGAAAATTGTATTCCAATACAACTGGTTTCCTTTTTGTGGATATGCATTTTATTTAATGCATGTAAGAAGGAGTCCATAGGCTTCACCAGACTGCCTAAGGGATCCATGACACACAAAGGTTAAGAGCCTCTATGCTAGAAGATCTAGATTTTAGAGATCATAGTAATTACTAAATATAATATAACTATGATTCAATAAATGCTCCTCAGCAAATGGGAATAAATCATGTCCAGTTAAATACCATTTGATGGTCAATTCCTAAATATTTGTCTTAATTTCCCATTTTAGAGTGAGTATTGAGAAGAAACTTTTAGGAAAAGTACTGCACCCAAATTATTTCTTATTCTGGCTCTGTGATCCAGGTTAAATGGTCAGCCTCTCTGAACTGCAGTTATTCCTGGATGCAAAATGAGACTGTAGCCCCAGAGTCCCCTCCACATCCCAAGTCCTTTGGTTCTTTATAGTTGCTTGCTCAACACACAAGCCATTGTCTGATAACTGGCCTGTTCTACTTGCCCAGCCTAGAGTTAGTATTTTGTTTTTCTCCTTTTGTGAAGAATTGCAGTAATACTATCTGGCCAATGCACAAACTTATGAATCTTATAAAGAGAAGTTAAACTTTTTTTTCCCCTGAGAATTTTCCTGTCTAACATATTTACAGTTAACATCATCCAACAAATGATTATGTAAGCAAACAATGATATTTTCAAGTAGTTTTACTTCCCTGTTTGCTAAAAATGTACCCAATATTATCTTTGCCCCACATACAGTTTAAACTTCACTGCATAGTTAAAATTAATACACATCTTAGTGGCTCAGGGACAAAGTACGTACCTTTATCATCAGCTTGACAGCCTCCACAGTTTCATCTGCTGAAACATCAAATGGTTCAAAAGATCCCTCAAAGGCTATGAAAATTCTCATTTTCTCAAAAGAAGAAGCTTTTCCCCAATTCTACTGTATAGCTGGGAGAATCCCAATTCACAGTTAAACACGACGGCCGGGGCCACTCTTACTGCCAGCCTTAGAGGCGAGCTGAGAGAACGTGGCGCGTGCAGCCGTGCAGTACCACCGTCCCAGGTGACGCTGGCCGCAGCTCCGGTGGAGGAAATGTATCTCTGCCGACGGCATTAGTCAACAGTCCTCTATTACGGAAACCAGCATGCTTGACAATGGTTGAGGCAAGTGTGAACAGGTGTCAAGCATGTAACACGAAAATGTCACATGAATTCTAATTTGTGATGTGACCACCATCCACTGACCCTTGAATCCAAATTTGCCCAAGTACAACTGATCAAATGACCCTTTGAAAGAGATATTTGATTGGGATGCTTTGGCACAGAGTAAAGCAAAACAGCGTTGATCTTCTTGAATGTGACCATCCTGGAAGTTCTCTGTAAATAACTCTGAGCTGAAGCATTCTGGTTTCCATAACAACTTTGTGTACTTGCTCCCCAGGGTATTTCTAATCCTGCCACGGGGTACAGAACAATACCCACTTGCACCAGGGAGATGAATGTGTAGGCAAATGACTGTGGTTTTCCCTTCCCTGCATAATGGGATCTGCCCAATAACAACACAATACAGTTGGTTATTTCTTTTAGTCCTTGCCCTTATGTTGTTTAGAACAATTTACCATTGTTATCTCCTTCAACTTCCCTTAGTGTTGGTGGAAAATATTTCAAACCCCTCTCAAAAAAATGAGCAAACATATTAAGCACTATTACTCAAGTGTATAGAGTAAGCATTTTACTGGAGCTTAATCCTGACTCTCCTTTGAAATCCACAGTATTATACACCTTGTTTAATGTTATTATGTCTGATCATTTTTTCATATACATAAATCCTGTTCTCTTCCTGAAATTCCTCCCAATCTAGGACAGAATCCCTATCTTACATTTCTTTTTACTCTTAACAGCACTTAGCATAATGTCAGTCACATGATAGGTGCTCAGCAAATTTAACTCTCGATTAAGTCTATTCTGATTCCCAGCCTGAGTTCCAATTGTAAGAAACTTGAGAAAACAGAAAACTTAAGAAGGGTAAAGGATTTCATCCACAAACTGATTATTTTGCCTCATATTTTTCGTGTTGCAACGTGATGATATCGTCTTATGCTTTCAACATTTCGATTGAAAGAATATTAAGACAGGACGTAGTTTTACCACTGTTTTGGTGTCTTGCTTACCCACCCTCACCCCCTCCAGCTGCAGTTACTGTTAACTGCTAAAGGCTTATAGCTACACCATGTTTTCCAAAGAACTGCCCTCAGTTGATGTGCGCTGTCTTGCCAGGAAAGCTACGCACTCCCTTCAATAATTGACCTCAGAAGTCATTTTGTAGCCCACTGTCTTACATCAAGGGGTGAAAATTCTGCAAAGGATCCCTGCAGAACAGGCCATAGCTGGACTTTAACTGAGATTACATTCTTCCTTAGTTCTTTCCTTTTTCCCAATCCTGCTTAATTCTTTTGCTTACTAAGGTTTTCTTTTCTTTTTATTTATTGATTTATCTTTGGCTGCTCTGAGTCTTTGTGGCTTTGCATGGAGTTTTCTCTAATTGCACTTCCCTGGTGGTCTAGACAGTAAAGAATCTGCCTACAATGCAGGAGACCCAGGTTCAATCCCTGAGTTGGGAAGATCCCCCAGAGAAGGGAATGGCAACCCACTCCGTATTCTTGCCTGGAGAATCCCATGGACAGAGGAGCCTGGAGGGCTACAGTCCATGGGTCACAAAGCGTCAGAGACGACTAAGTGCCTAACACCTTCAGGTTTCTCTAGCTGCTGCGAGTGGAGGTTCCTCTGCGTGGTGGTGCCCGTTGCATTGAGCAGGCTTCTCATTGCGGTGGCTTCTCTTGAAGCTCAAGTTCTAGGCTCACAGGCTTCAGTATTTGGATCACATAGGCTCAGGAGCTGTAGCTCACCAGCTTCATTGCTTCACAGCATGAGGAATCTTCTTGGATCAGGAATCAAACCCATGTCCCCTGCATTGGTAGGCAGATTATGATACACTGCGCCACCAGAGACGTCCCAGGTTTTCTTGAAGAGTGCTCCCTCGGTAACTGGCACACATCCCAACCCCTGTCTCAGGCTCTGCTTCCAGAGACCAACCTAGGGCAGAGAATCTCAAAGGTCATGTGTGCATGCTAAGTCACTTCAGTCGTGTTCAACTCTTTGCCACCTGTGGACTGTACCCCGCCAGGCTTCTCCGTCCACGGGATTCTCCAAGCAAGAACGCTGGAGTGGGTTGCCATGCCTTTCTCCAGGGGATCTTTCCATCCCAGGGATCAAACTCCCTTCTCCAGCATCTCCTGCATTGCAGGTGGATTCTTCACAGCTGAGCCGCCAGGAAAACGGAAGGAAGCTCATATGCGTTAAGAAATCACAACCAAGTACTTTATAACTTCCTGAGTGGCTTGCTTTCTTACGCATGTATAGTTTTGTCTTCTGTAGTGGACTTGCCTTTGCAGTAAATGCTCGGCTCTGGTAGGCATGAGCGGCCCCTGGTCTAGTTGGTTGCCCGGCCCTGGCTTATGTGGAGCTGCTGGCTACTGGTTGGTGGGCTGGGTCCTGGGGTGGCTGGCTGAAGAGCCGCAGGAGGTGCCAGGGCCAGTGCTGTCCCACTGGGGGTGAAAACTGGTTCTGAAGTTAGTGGCTGTGGGGCCAGATCTAGCGTTAGACCGCTGGTGGGTGGGTGGGCTCATTTCCTGACGCGGCTGACTGTGTGCTCTGGGGTGTCCTAAAGCGGGCGCTGGCCTACAGATGAGTGGGCTGGATCCCAGGGCAGCTGGTTGAAGGTCCAAAGTGTCTTGGAACTGGCACTGTCCTGCTAGTGGGCAGAGCTGAGGTCCAGGGGTTTCCGGGGCTCAGGGCCCCTGGTGCGTGAGGCTGGTCCTTTGGTGGTGGACAGAGGCCTGCAGTCGCTGGCTGCCGGGAGCCTGGGCTTTGCCCGTACCCTTGCGTGTGGGGTTGAGTCCTGAGCCCTCTGAGGGACCAGGCTGTGCCCAGGGAGAGTGTGGACTCAAGGGTTCCTTTAGGCCGCCTGCCTGCTGCTGGGTGGAGCTGTGGTCCTGCTCAGCCAGTCGCCTGGCCTGAGGCATCCTAGTATGTACTGGTGTTTACTGTACCTGTGGGTGGGGCTGGGTCCCAGTTTGGGTAAGCTAGAGGGAGGAGTCCAAAATGGCGCTTGCCAGCCCCAGAGGCCTCCGGGTAGAAGGGAACTCCCAAAGTGGCTGTCACCGGGGCGAGCTTCAGCTGCTCCTGACGCTGGGAGACTCTCCGAGGTCAGCAAGGGGGTCTGACCCGGGCTCCTTTCAGGTCACTGCTTCTGCTCCGGGTCCTGGGGTGTTGAGATTTTGTGCGCCTGCTTTAAGAACGGAGTCTCTCTTTCCTACAATCCTCTGGCTCTCCTGAAAATAAGCCCTCTGGCCTTCAGAGCCAGACGTTCTGGGGGCTCATCTTCTCAGTGTGGGACCCCTGGGTTGCAGCCTGATGTGGGACTGGAAACCCTTGCCCCCCAGGGAGAACCTCTGCAGCTGTCAGAACCTCGCAGTTGTCGGTCACCTGCCCAGGGGTCTCGAGTCTTGACCACAGTGCATCTCTACCCATCTCCTTGTGGTTCCTTCTTTATGTCTTTAGGAGTAGACCATCTTTTCTGCTAGATTACAGCCTTTCTCATCTATAGTTGCTCTGTAAATTGTTCTAATTTTGGTATGCCCCTGAAAGTACGTGAATTCAGGGTCTTCCTACTCTGTCATCTTGGCCAGCCAGCCAAAATGTTCTGACAAGAGAAGTAAAATTGAAAAGAGCAAGTAAAATTACCCCATCATAGAAGACATAATTATAAACCAGTAAATCATGGCAATCAAAAATTTTAAAAATGTTTATTTATTTATTTGGCTCTGTCAGATCTTAGTTGCAGCAGACGGCATCAATCTTTCACTGAGGGTCACAGAGTCTCTAGGTATGGTGCATGGGCTTGGTTGCTCTGTAGCATGTAGGATCTGAGTTCCCGAACCAGGGATTGAACCTGCGTCCCTGGTATTGTAAGGTGGATTCTTAATCACCTTCCCTTGACCACCCGGGAAGTACTGAACTTTTAAGACTACTACAAATAATAAAGTAATTCAACTAGGTGGCTGGATTTATATCAATACACAGAAATTAATAGTTTCCTAGAAACAAATGACTGATATAGAATATAATGGAAGAAAATACTCCATTTATAAGAAGAAAAAAAGATAATATGTTAGGAGTAAACAGCAGGAAACATGTAAGAAATGTATAAAATAAATGTTAAAACTTAACCAATAAGCATAAAAGACTTGAAGAAGTGGACTGGCGTACCATGACTTCAGAAGAAAGTTTCAAAACCATTAAGTCATCAACTTTTCTCAAGTGAAAAGTCAGGCGAAGTTGTCAGCTGCTCATATGTGTCCAGCTCTTTCACCATGGATGTAGTTCAACCTGTGGACTGCAGCCCGCCAGGTTCTTCTGTCCAGGGGACTTCCCAGGCAAGAATGCTGGAGTGGGTTGCCATTCCCTTATTCAGGGGATCTTCCCGACCCAGGAATTGAACCTGGGTCTCCTTCATTGTAGGCAGATACTTTACCATCTGAGCCACCAGGGAAGCCTTCTAAAGTTAATATAAAAGTAACTTCCTGAGTTAGTATATAAATTTAAAACATAAATTAAAAAAATCCTAACAAAGTCTTTCCCCAGCCTTATTGAATGCAAAGGTGTACAGTGTAATGGTATATGTATATACCATTTTGAGATGATTTTGAGATGATTACCACCATAAAGTTAGTTAACACACCCGTCACCTCACACACTATTTCTTTTAATAGTGAGAACATTTAAGATCTACTTTTAGCAACTTCTCAAATATACGATACAGGACTTCCCTAGTGGTCTAGCGGTCAAGAGTCCAGCTGCCAATGTAGGGGACACGGGTTCGATCCCTGGTCTGGGAAGATTCCTCGTCCAGTGGGACGTCTAAGCCTATGTGCCCCAAGTACTTGGGCCTGTGCTCTCTGGAGCCCGAGCCCTGCTACTCGAGAAGGGTCACTGCAGTGAGAAGCCTGTCATCACAGCTGGAGAGTAGCCCCCTCCCACCACACCACACCTGGAGGAGCAGCGAGGGGCAGCACAGCCCCCCAAATATATAGTAACATATATATATTCAATGTCACATGGTAAACAGTATTGTAAAGGAATGCTGAGTGGTCAGTGGTCCTTTACAGTAAAATTTACCTTAGTAGGATATGCTTTGGGTTGAAAATTCTCAATGCTGATGTGTTGAGAAAAACTGGTAGCATCTGTCTTTAATATAGAATTATGCTTTTATGGTTGTAACTTTAAAAATTTGTTACTGACTTCCATTGTTTTCATTATGCATTAATATGCATTAATAATGCATTATGCATTAATTCTTTTCATTTATGCATTAAGAAAGCATAAATGTGCATTTGAATTACCTGGTAATACTCTTAATATAGGGATTCTCATTGAGTGGTTCTCAAGTGGGCCTGAGATTTTCAATTCTAACAGACTCCCGGACCAAACTTTAAATGGCAAGGAACTGGAAGCTATATGGAGAATTTTTTAAAAGTAATTATGAAGAAAAACACATTTTGATTCGGCTGCCTTCCAATTAAATACAAAGAAAATAAAAAGAAAACTATTATTTAAAATTTCACTAGAAATAGTCTTACAAAACAGATTTCAATCTTGCATTCCTTAGTTTACTTGAATATGGTAAAAGACATAAACAAAATCCATTGTTGTATGACTGATAGCAATAAGCATTTTTCATTTGTAGTTTAGTAAAAGTAAAATGAGCTACCTTCAGTTTAAAATTCATGAGTTTTTAAAATCATATTTATTAAAAAATAAATTTAAAAGATGCAAGCTTGTTTTGACCACAAAGCTTGTTTCACATTTCTTAACCCCTGAAAAGTTTAAGAACCAGTAGTCTTTGTTAAAACTACAAATAGATGTGATAATTTACTGTACTGATACCACTTTTGAATAGCTCTTGATAACTGGAGAAGGCTTTCATAGAAAGCATTTGTCTGTAGTGACAGGTTGCACTTTATGTTTCAAATAGGCCAGCTTTTTGAGAATAAAAACAAGTTTGAAAAAAGGAAGCAGAATTCTTAATTCTCAATATTCTTCCTTTCCTTATATTATTCCTGATTCTTTTAAAGTACTGTTTTAGCTTTTTTAAGAAAGTAATTTATTATTTTTTTTTATTTTAACTAGAAAAACAATCGTGCATTTGGGCAATCCTAAAACTCCTTAGATATATTTAGCTAAATATAATACATCTTCATAAGTGCAGAACTTGGAAGGAAGTAAGGAATATCCTCTTGGGTCAGACAAAGAGGAAACTAAAAATCAGATCTTACTGTTCCCCAAATTTGCTATTTAGCAAAGAAAAACAAGAAAAGGATCAAAGATGAGAGAAAATGGACTCAACTCTAAAAGAAATGGGTGATTTGGAAGTTTGGTCTGGTGATCAGCAGTATCAGTATCACCTGGGCACTTGCTGGAACTATAGACTCTCAGGCTCCGTTGCAGACCTGTGGTGGAATCAGAATCTGCATTTGGATAAATGCTCAGGTCTTCCTATGATAGTAGTTTAAGGATCACTGGTCTACGAGATGTCATAATTGAAAGGTACTAGGAAGATTTCCCTTGACCATTGGGTTTTTCACTCATTCTTTTCAGTATCTAAAATTTCATTTTCATTTAAGATATTGTGGTTTTGAAAGCTGCTTTACAAAACATGCAACTCCAACAAGGCTAGTACTCATGTATTCATTTACTAACAAGTTTTCTAAAGGATAGTTAGCTGGAAGTGGAGCTTTGAGGATCTAAGGTAAATTTTAGGTATTCAGAGAGAGGCATATGCTCAGATAAGGGGTGCTATTAGGCAGGAGAGCTGGGCATAGACAGAGAATGTGGTGGAATCTATGAGTAAGAAGTTGCGTTGTTTGCCCCAGATTATACAGGAGAGAGTCATTTGGTTCCAGTTTGAGCCCTCTCGCTCCTGTTACACTGGCTACTCGTTGTTTGTCATTTCAGCTCAAAGTTCAGGCTCTGAACTTTTGGATGGACTTGCATTCAAGTTCCAGTTTCAGAGCCCAAAAGGTCTATTTAATTTCTCACCAGCTGTGTGTGTTTGGATGAGTTATTTCATTTCTTGGAACCTTACAGTTTCCTGATCTGTGAAAAGAAACACAACGGTAGGACTTAAGGTTGTCAGGAGATTTATAACGCAGCATATAAAAGAGCTTAGAATAGTGCTGTTGCTGCTACTATTCTTGTTATTATTCGTGAAGGGCGCAGGGGGAACAAGGGAAAGTCTGGGACTATTTTGAGAGCACTGATCTCCTGGGGATAGAGAGTCTGATATGTGAAATAACAATGTCGAAAAGAAAGATTGGAAAGGTTTAAGAGTAAAGTGTGCCTAATTAAAAGTTTTACTTGGCACCAAATATGAAGCGATCAATGATAAAAATAAAGTCATTATACATTTCTCCAAAAAAGACAAGCAGAATTGCCAATAAACACATGAAAAGATGTTCAACATCACTAATTATTAGAGAAGTGGAAATCAAAACTATTAATACAATGAAGTATCACTTCACACCAGTCAGAAGAGTCATCATCAAAAAATCTACAAACAATAAATGCTGGAGAGGGTGTGGAGAAGAGGGAACCTTCCTACACAGTTGGTGAGAATGTAAACTGATACAGCCATTACGGAGAACACTATGGCGATTCCTTAAAAAACTAGGAATAAATTTGCCGTTTGACCCAGCAACCCCATTACTGGGTATATCGTCTGCCTACAATGCGGGAGACACGGGTTCAGTCCCTGGGTCGGGAAGATCTCCTGGAGAAGGAAATGGTAACCCACTCCAGTATTCTTGCCTGGAAAATCCCATGGACGGAGAAGCCTGGTGGACTACAGTCCATGGGGTTGCAAAGAGTCGGACATGACTGAGCGACTTCACTTTCACTTTCATCCTGAGAAAACCACAATTCTAAAAGACACATGTGCCCTAATGTTCATTGCATCAAACTATTTACAATAGCCAGAATGTGGAAGCAACCTAGATTTCCATGGACAGATGAAAGGATAAATAAGATGTGGTACATATATACAATGGAATATTACTCAGCCATTAAAAAAAACAAATTTGAGTCAGTATTAATAAGGTGGATGAACCTAGAGCCTGTTATACTGAATGGAGTCAGAAAGAGAAAAACAAATATCGTATATTAACGTATATATATGGAAACTAGAAAACTGGTATTGATGATCCTATTTGCAGGAAAGGAATGGAGATGAAGATGTAGAGAAAGGACTTGTGGGCACAGTGGAGGATGGAGAGAGTGGGATGAATGGATAAAGTAGCATCAGCCTAAGTACACTATCATATGAAAGATGGAGAGCTAGTGAGAAGTTGCTGTACTACACAACCTGGTCTGGTGCTCTGTTATGACCTGGAGGGTTGGAAGGTTCAGGTGGGAGCGGAGATGTGTGCAGTTGTGGCTGATCTGCATTGTTGTGTGGCAGAAGGCAATGCAACATTGTAAAAATTAAAAAACAACATCAACAAAAAGTAAAGTCATTATGAAGTAGCAGAGAGGTAAGCCAGAGAAGACTGTAAGTAAACATTGGAAAAAGCTAACGACTTTGCAGTGCCTTTGACTGTGTGGATCACAATAAACTGTGGAAAATTCTGAAAGAGTTGGGAATACCAGATGACCTGACCTGCCTCTTGAGAAATCTGTATGCAGGTTAGGAAGCAGTAGTCAGAACTGGACATGGAACAACAGACTGATTGCAAATAGGAAAAGGAGTACATCAAGGCTGCATATTGTCACCCTGCTTATTTAACTTATATGCAGAGTACATGATGAGAAACACTGGGCTGGAAGAAGCACAAGCTGGAATCAAGATTGTCGGAAGAAATATCAATAACCTCAGATATGCAGGTGACACCACCCTTATGGCAGAAAGTGAAGAAGAACTAAAAAGCCTCTTGATGAAAGTGAAAGAAGAGAGTGAAAAAGTTGACTTAAAGCTCAACATTCAGAAAACTAAGATCATGGCATTTGGCCCCATCACTTCATGGCAGATAGATGGGGAAACAGTGGACACAGTGGCTGACTTTATTTTTCTGGGCTCCAAAATCACTGCAGATGGTGATTGCATTCATGAAATTAAAAGACACTTACTCCTTGGAAGGAAAGTTATGACCAACCTAGACAGCATATTAAAAAGCAGACACATTACTTTGCCAACAAAGGTCTGTCTAGTCAAGGCTATGGTTTTTCTAGTGGTCATGTATAGATGTGGGAGTTGGACTATAAAGAAAGCTGAGCACCAAAGAATTGATGCTTTTGAACTGTGGTGTTGGAGAAGACTCTTGAGAGTCCCTTGGACAGTCCATCCTAAAGGAGATCAGTCCTGGGTGTTCATTGAAAGGACTGATGCTGAAGCTGAAACTCCAATACTTTGGCCACCTCATGCGAAGAGCTGACTCATTGGAAAAGACCCTGATGCTGGGAGGGATTGAGGGCAGGAGGAGAAGGGGATGACAGAGGATGAGATGGTTGGATGGCATCACTGACTCAATGGATATGGGTTTGGGTAAACCCCCGGAGTTGGTGATTGACAGGGAGGCCTGGCGAGCTGCGGTTCATGGGGTGGCAAAGAGTCGACACGACTGAGCAACTGAACTGAACTGAACTGAACTGAACTGAAGGATTTTGCTGGTCGTCCACTGATTAAAACTGCAAGCTTCCACGGCTGTGGGTGCAGGTCTGATCCCTGGTCAGGGAATTAAGATCCCACACGCTGCATGCCTACAAGCTGATTTGCTTCAGTCATGTCCAACTCAGTAGCCCACCAGGCTCCTCTGTCCATGAGATTCTCCAGGCAAGAATACTGGAGTGGGTTGCCATGCCCTCCTCCAGGGGATCTTCCAGTCCCAGGGACTGAACCTGCTTCTCCTGCATGTCCCGTACTGCAGGCAGATTCTTTACCCATTGAGCCACCTGGGAAGCCCCATATGCTGTGTGTCAGGGCCAGAAAAAAGAAGAAAGGCTAAAAAAAGCGATCAATTCTAGCCATTCTCATATACTGTCTGTCTTTTTTTCCCATTAGCTGGTTATTACTACTATTTCACATGGTGGTAGTGGTGGTGTAGTCGCTAAGTTGTGTCCAACTTTTGCAGCCCCATGGACTGTATCCTGCCAGGCTCCTCTGTCCATGGGATTTTTCAGGCAAGAATACTGGAGTGGGTTGCCATTTCCTTCTCCAGGGGCTCTTCCCAACCCAGGGATTGAACCCAGGTCTCCTGAACTGCAGGCAAATTCTTTACCAACAGAGCCACAAGGGAAGACACTATCTAACATACCTAGTGCTTTAATCTAATCATCTGAACACAGGCACGTGTAATTCAGCGGTTCCCCTACATCTTTATTTTTGGAAATGAACAAACTGAAGGCTGATGCATTTCATTACATTGCCAAGTTGATAAGATTTAGCCACAATCACGATGGAAGCTGGGAGAATTTCCAGATTATAGAGCTCGTCACCAGATGCTAAGCCTCTATCAAGGAAGTGAAATTGTGTGATTGATGGCTGGAATAAATTCATGCATGAAACAGGAAATAACAAGCAGTGAACAGAAAAGAAATCTACAATCGGGAAAACAAGCAGTATTGGAGGAAATAGCAATTATATAACAGCGTATTGTCAACTGAAACAGAACAAACAGTAGGCTAATTAAAGTACTGTCTAAGTACCATTGTGTTAGTTGGAGTGTTTTATATCATTACAGAATTTTAAATTAAATTCTAACTTTAACTGCTGCCCCATTTAGTAAAATCAAGCATATCAAGCTTGTGTCTCCCCTTCTGCTGGCTCATGGTGTTGTTTTGTCTCCTGTTCTGTGTCTAAATTGTGGAGAAAACTTGGACATTTTCATGCAAGTTCCACAGATGAGGACAGTGCTATCTCAGATCTGTGTTCTCATCTCTTCTGTTGTATTTTCTCTTCTGCAGAGTATCCTTCTCTGCCTGAAAAATGTATTTGATCTTGCAATTTGCAAAATAGTGGCAGGGGAGGGGAGAATTTATGAAATATGAAGCTTCAGTGGCTGACCATGAAATCTCCAATATCCACTCTTCTTTCTTGAGCCTAAGGAAAATAATCAGTGCATGAATTGAGGATTTCATTGAAAGGGTTCCATATGGAAAGAACTGGGGGACCTGAGCCAAGGAGTCTCAGAACATAACATGGAGATGGCTACCTGCTCAACTTACACTAGGTGCTAGCGCCAAATATGTGTTTAGTTGTTTTTTTAAGGCACTGCCAAGGAGGCTGCCTGTGAATGATCTCATACACTCCCGTGTATTTAATACTACTTTTACAGCGAAGATTCCTAAATTTATATCTGCTGTTATTATCCCCCACTTGACATTCAGATACCTCCTGGACATCTCCATTTAGATATCTTGGTCTTAACATATATGAAAACGAACGTGTGCTTTTTCCCCTCCAATTTTTCCTCTCCATCACCCAGTTTTCTCTGTGTCATAAATGGTACCACCAGTCACGCAGCTGCTCACATCAGAAATCTGGCAGTCGTGGTTTTTCCTTTTTCTCTCAGCTTCCACACCCATCATCAAATCCTCATCATTTAAACTCCAAAATACATCTTCACTCTGACTTCTTTCCATCTCTACTGCCACAGCTTTGGTCCTGCCCATTATTTGCTTCTTGGATTATTGCAGCAACCCCCTGACTGGCTTTTTTGTTTTCACTCAGGTCTTTCTTCAGTCTGTTTCCTACACAGTTGCAGGGTGTTTCTCTTGAAATGCAAATTAGATCATGTCATTTCTTGGCTTGAAATTCCTAATTGCCTTAACGATAGAACTGGAACCTTTTGAGAATTCCCTGGCAGTCCAGTGGTTACGACTTGGTACTTTCACAGCCTTAGATCCGGGTTCAATCCCTGGCTGGGGAGCTAAGATCCTGCAAGATGCAGGGTGTGGTCGACTCTCCCCTCCCACGCCTTCCCCCTGCAAACAAACAAACAAAAGACAACAACTGAAAACCTGGGACCTTTATTATGCTTTATAGACCTCCACATCAGTGATTTTCAAATGTAATCACTTGGAGTTAAAACACAGATCCCTAGGCCTGACCCCCAGAAAAATCTTATTCTCTGCCTGGGCCTGAGAACTGAGATTTCTAACAGACTCCCAGATGAGGCTAATTTGGCTAGTCGAGAAGCTCGCCTTGAATAGTAGTGTCCAATTAAACCTCTTCTCTTACCTCCCATTCCTTCCTTCACTATATTCCAGCCCCAATGGTTCCCTTACCCTCAATTATGCTAGACTTGCTCCAGCCTCACGGCCTTTGAATATGCTTTCTAGGTGCCCTTATTAGCATTTATTCTATCTTTTTTCCAGTTTCCTTACTTCTCTCCTGTGGTGTGTGATCTCATGAAACACTTAATTAAAGCATCAAGGGATGAACATGTGCCACAGGAGAAGCCAGTGGAAAACACCCTCACTGGAATTTGAATTGTGAGCAGAATGATGAAAATGGCTGGAGTACTACTGCCAGGATGACAATATTGATCCAGTGGGGCAACTGGAGCCACTGGTTATTGATCTTTACAAGACTGTACTTCAGGCATCCCTTTAATCCTGTAAGTATTGTCATATTCTTCAAGTAAATTGCCTTTTTTAACTTAAATTGATTAGAATTGGTTCCTGTGAAGTTTTGCTCTTTAAATTTTGACTTATGTCAGCTTTTCAGAAAGTTTCTTTGACAATTTTGTACAATATAGGTCCCTCCTTTAATTCTCAAATGATTGTTTTGCATATATTATGATAAACTTTGCAGTTTAAATATGTTAATATGGTGAATGGTACCAATCAATTTTATAATGTTATCTTAAATTCAACATTGTTTGGTCATAGTATTCATTTTTAAAGCTTTGTTAGTTTTAGTTTACTAATGTTTTATTTGGGATTTTAGCAATATTCATTCAAAGTGAGATTGGCCTATGATTTTTCTTTACCTGTATTATCTTTGTTCAGTTTATTTAACGGGGGGATTTATTTATTGTAATTTTATTTGTTTATTTTTGGCTGTGCTGGGTCTCCGTTGCTGCATGAGTTTTTCTCTAGTTGCAGTGAGCAGAGGCTACTCTCGGTTTGCGATGTGTGGGCTAATTTCAGTGGTTTCTTCCGTAAGCAGGGGCTCTAGAGTGCAGGCTTCAGTAGTTGTGGGGCACAGGCTTGGTGATCTCGTGGCATATGGACTCTTCCCAGATCAAGGATCGAACCCAGGTCTCCTGCATTGATAGGCGGATTCTCTACCACTGAGTCACGAGGGAAGCTGCTGCCCTCATTTTTAAACGATGGCTTAACTTGACACAACAAATTCTAGGTTGACAATTGTAACTATTTATTTTAGTATTTGAGGATATTATTTCACTGACTCCTGGTTTCTTGTGTGCCTGTTGAGAAGCCAGCTGCCATTCCTTTGCAGTTCATTTTTCTTTCTATTTAAGAATGTCTATTTCTTTTTTCTTTAAATTTCCCCACAATGAACCTAGTTATGAAATTATTTTGTGCTTCTTTAGGGACATCTAGATAGGAATTGTTGTGTCATAGAAAATATTACTTTCCAGCCTTTTTAGATAATGACAGATTGTTTCCCAAAATGACTGTCTTGATTCATATTCCTGAATTCTTACATCTTTATATTACATTATGTCATCTGAATTTTTGTGTGCTTATTCTGTGATAATTTTTTTTAGCAAATGAAGGAAGACTGCTTCTCAATGACCCAACTAAGAAAGGAAAAGTTGAAATTGTATGTCAGTCATTTGCAACTCATTTTAAGGGAAACAATGACCAGATCATTTTTTAAGGCACTTAGATTTAAATAGAACTTTTCTGGGGTCTGGCTTTTCTTAAATCCTTGAAAATAAACTTATTGAAATACCTTTTAATACCTGTTTGTGTATCTGTTCTGAACTTTTATTCATTTATAATATTAACTTATTAGTTTAGAATTTGGTAAAGAAATGGGAGGCTTTCTAATCTTTGGCTAAAAATTTGCTAAAACAATTTTCATAAGTCCTGTTTAGTACTTTTTCAAGTGTGTGTATTCCATACATACATGGATTCCTATGGATGCTTTATGGACTTCCCAGGTTGCTCAGTGGTAAAAAATCCATCTACCAAGGCAGGAGACTCGGGTTCAATCCCTGGGTGGGGAAGATCCCCTGGAGGAGGAAATGGCAAACCATTCCAGTATCCTTGCCTGGGAAATCCCTTGGACAGAGGAGCCTGGCAGGCTACAGTCCATGGGGTCACATGACTTAGCTAATGAACAACAACAGCAATGGATTCTAATTCTTCTTCCATCACAGTAATAATTTTACTTTCTTCTTTTCAAAAATCTTTTTATCTGAATCTTTTTTCTGATTCTAAATATAATAACACCTAGAGTAATTTTAATGTCTCTAGTTGATTTTAGTGATTGAAGAAACTGCCTGCATTCTTTTCATTACTTAGGGAAAACTACTTCTAAACCATTTTAGACAATTAGATTGTTGGGTATCTTGTCTTTTTAGTTGTTGCTGTCTTACACTATATTTTGTTTAGTCGCTAAGCCATGTCTGACTCTTTGTGACCCCATGGACTGTAGCCTGAGAGGCGCCTCTGTCCACAGGATTCTCTAGGCAAGAATAGTGGGTTGCTATTTCCTTCTCCATACAGTTTATTGGAGTTAGGAAATTCTACAATTTTGTATGCTGTTTGTACTTTTAGGAGGATATAAAAAATAAAAAACTGTCAAGAGCCTGAATTTTTTTTTGTCTATATGAGATAATTAATGACTATTAATATCAGGTGTCACATTAACCCTTCATGCTCTAGAAAACCATAATTGAGATGTTTATTAATCTTACTGTCTTACCTACTTAAAAAAATTAGTACATTTTTTCCAATCTATTTTCTTCCAGTTTGCCTTCATTTAACACAATGGGGAGAATAAATGCTTCTGCAGGATGTAGCACAATTCATCTGCCTAATTGCAGAATAACACATTACCTTGTTTGTAACTGAAAGAACTATATCTGTTGTGATTTGAAGAGCACAATAAAGTCAGATTAAAATGTTCTGTATCCAGTGTGTCTTTATTTTATTTTTAAAAAATATTTATTTGGCTGCATTAGGCCTTAGCTGTTGTGGCAGGTGGGATCTAATTTCCTGCCCAGGGATCAAACCCCCACCCCCGGCAAAGGGAGTGCAGTCTTTGCCACTGGGCCACCAGGGAAATCCCCCAATGTGTCTTTATTTAAGGGATGAACAAAGCTATTCTCTTTAACCTGTAAAATGTGGACATTATTATTTTTTACTTTTCTTGATGTCATGAATCTCTGATTTACTATAAAGCCAGACTGAGATAATTTGATGAAAAAATGTTTACAGGGATATTCTAACTATACGTTTAAGTATTACACTAGCCTTCATAATAATATTCCCGATTCTGACTTTTCCTTATGACTTTCTTAAAGGCAGGACTGTTTATTAAGTATTGAATGTGTTTACAACTGATGAGAATCTAAGAATATATAGAATGTATAGTCAGAGATACACCGAAGAGGAAAGTACCTTTGATGACCTTTATTTATTTTATTGTAACTTGATTTAGACTTCTTTGTATTTTTTTTATTAATTATTTATTTTTATTAGTTGGAGGCCAACCACTTCACAATATTGTAGTGGTTCCCGTCATACATTGACATGAATCAGCCGACTACTTTGTATTTAAATTTTGAGTGGGTAATACTCAAAAGGTACAAAAGTTGAAAGGCACAAAAGGATACACAACAGGGAGTCCTCCTGTTCCTCAGGTCTCCCCAGAGCAATCCAGGTAACAAGCTGCAGCCAAGGGTATTCCGCAGCCGCTCCAGGTGGTAACTCCCTCTCGGCCGTCCTTTTTCTAAAGTGAGGTTGAAGGAAGTGAAGCCTGTCACTGGCTCTTAAAGGCGCCTTACTTTGAAGCAGCAGCAGAGCCAGAATCTAGCTCCTGGCATTCTAGATCATAGCTCTTTGCGGTCCTTGCAGTAAGCCCACATTGCCTCTCTGCAGTGTCTAGTTGTTAACTGGCTCATCAGCGTGAATGCTGGATATTTCAATCCGGTCATTCAAGTTTAAAAGTAGCTTGGTTTAAAACCGGAGTACTTGGGTCAAGGAAGTCTTATCAGAAAGCAACATTTTTGTTGTTGTTGTTCATTAAAAGAAAGAAGGGTTTTAAAGGGCTGACCTAGGGTTTAATCACACGGTTTGACTTTTGCTGAGTCTCGGGGATGGCGCGTGTCAGACCCAAAGCGCAGACGTCAGCACGGCTTTCACTCTGGCATCGGGGGACTAGTGCTCAGCCCTAGGCCTGCTCGCTCCTCTAACAAGGCGACTGAGACTCTAAGGCGCTGGCCTTGGTTCCATCCTTCTAGATCTCGGTCTGGACGCGGTGCAGAAGGGATAAAGCCCCGTCCTGGCCTCTTCCACAGGTCGGGTGAGTGCGGCACAGGAAAAGAGTCGCGACGGCTCCAGAGCAGGCCCGCCCAGGGGGAGCCCGCCAGCGGATCTCGGGCTGCTTCGGCCCAAACAGCCCGAACGGACTAGGCCAGCCAGCTCTGGCCGCTCGGTCCGATCCGCTCCTGACCCACGGCCTCCACTCCTGGGGGGACGCGGCAGGATTCCATAGCCAATCCCTTCGGCCATCCTACCCTTTTCCCCGCCAAAAGCAGATTATTCAGCCTCGCTCCACAAGCCAGCCCCACCCTGCCCTGCCCTTTCAATCCAGAGAGGAACGGTCACGAGGCCAAGAACGCACTCCGCGCGCTAGGCATCCCTCTGAGCTGGACCAGAGCAAAGCAGCTAGACTCGGCGAGAGTGGGAAGGAGCCTTAGCGAGCAGTTCTACGGCCCAATGGCTTTCTTCTACCTTCGGGTGCGGGCCAATGAGGCGTAAGGGGCGGGACTTCCGCCTCGCCTTCGGTGTTGTCGTCCGCGCTCCGACTCGGCTGTGGGGGTCGGTGCGGAGACCCAGTCATGAAGTCGGGGTAGAGACTTCTGCAGCGACGCGGCTGGCGTGCCTGTGTGTGTGGCAGGGTCAGCTTCCAGGTAAGAGCCTCTCCTGCGTCTCGACGGCCGGACGGCAGGTTTCCCCCCGTGGGGCCTGCCGGGGAGAACACACCCCCTCGCCCGCCCTGAAGCTCCGGGGCGGCCCCGCCGCCGTGCTCTTGGCTGCTCCTCAGGCTGGGTGCGGAGGAAATTATAGTTTAGTTTTGTTTTGCAGAAGGTAGAATAGAAAACCCTGCGCTCAGAGGCCGAGTCTCCCTTGCATTCCTGCGCCATGAGTTTGTATCTAAAGTTGTTGGGTTATCTGTTTTGCTTCTTGCATTCCGCTCGTGAGGTGTCTTGAGCCTGGGGAGCTCTCCGGAAGTCGTCTCTTTCCGGGCGTCCCCTGTCGAAGTCGCTTGAATTTAGTTGTGGGAAGGCTTTAGTCTTTGGGGGAAAAAGAGGGTAGTCGCCTTTCGCTTTCTAACCTTCCTGCCACCCCCACCCCCCACCCCGGAAGCTAGATAGAAGGTGGGACGTGATTCTGCTAGGGACAGATAACCACGTCCCTGCCCCCTAAAGTTGGCAGCTCTGCCGGGACGCTTATTGAGTGGACCCGCGCTGATGAAAGGACTTTATCTCAGAGAGGGAGTGGGCAAACACCGAAGCCAGGCGATCCCAGAAGCACTCGTGCGTATTTGGTGGCAGTCACTGAGTGTTCTCTGTCAGCTTTTAGGTAAATTCCTCTATTTTGTCCTAATCTGGCAATGGTAGATTTCCAAAACCATCGTTTCGTCTTCAGTTTCAGCACCGTGGGCAGCTGCTTAGGTTCTTTGTTGTTACCCCAAACTAGCCTGACAAGTGTTCCTCAGTGATGCTGCAGGAACAGGGAAAACTCATGCATTCCTTTCCACAATGATCTGTTGTTCTCCAAGGAGAACATCTGCAGTATTTGATACAATGTAAATAAATAAGATGGGTGTGCTGTCGGAGAGTTCTAGTTAGAGATACATCAATGCAGGGTTTAAGGAAGGGCTTTCAAGGATTTAATCTTTTTAGGGTTACATTTTAATGGGTCTATGAGATTAGCTTCATTTTGGAGTAACAAAACTGGGCTGTAGTAGCAGGTTTTTTGTTTGTTTTTGTTTTTTTTTTTTGATTGAACAGCATGTGGGATCTTAGTTCCCCGACTCTGGTAGCAGTTTAAAAGAACTTTAAATAGTAGATAAGAAATGTAGTGGGCGTCTCTGGTGACTCAGTGGTAAAGAATCCGCCTGCCAATGAAGGAGTCATCGGTTCGATCCCTGGATGGGGAAGATCCCCTGGCGGAGGAAATGGCAACCCACTCCAGTATTCCTGCCTGGGAAATGCCGACAGAGGAGCCTGGTGGGCTACAGTCCATGGGGTCGCAACGAGTCAGGTGAGACTGAACAACAGTAACAAAGAAGTGTAGTGCAGGGCTCGTGGGAATTTTGAAATCAATTTAGTGCATTGACATTAATGTTAGAAAAAAACAAAAAAATAGCATGGGACATCCTATGGAGTAAGAGTAAATATTATTTCATGAAACTTTTGTTTTAGGTTTAAAAAAATAATCTATGAGTGTGAAGAGGAGGGTGTAAATGTATACCGTATTATTGTGGATTGTGGCAAAACACTGGATCCCAAATTTGGGAGTCAGACTGGATTCAGCCTTCAGCTCTGCCGTTTACTAATTTTGTGACATTATCTGTGAATAAGGGAAGAATTATAAGAATTAATTGATATAAAATATGTCTGTTACATAGTTAAGCCTCAAAGTAGCTGTTTTTGTTGTTATTATTTTTTGGAAATGTTGGCTAAGAAGCCCAGTAAATTCTTTCTGTAAGAAACGACAACTGCTGTTTTAATAATATATATTTTTTACCCTTGCCTTTATTTGAAGCCAGCAGCTTCATGTCTCCATGTATAACAGTAAATGATGTGGACAAAAATCTTAATTTGCAGGGTTTAATATTGAAGGATTGGGAGTACGTTCTCATCTGTCCTTGTTTAAATCTCATTTCTTGCAGGCATTTGGCAGGGACCTAACTGTTACTGCATTCAGCACCCTTCCTTTGATGTTTTTCTGCATCCTAGAGTAACATAGATTTATCAAAAGTTTTCCAGGCACTAATTTTAGCAAAGTAAGGGCAGGACTTAGGATATGATAGGTTTGTGTCTTTGAACTGAATTGGATAGGAAGGCATTTTATAGTTTTTGCCATAAGGATATGTGAAATGGCATGGTCAAATATCATGGTGTTCTTATTTCATGTTGGTATGACCTAAAAATGGTTGATGTTTAAGTAAAAAGTGTGGTTTTGGACATTTTGAAATCTGGGAATGTTTAGCAGAAGTCACAATGAGTTTGGATCAAAGTGGTGTTTTGTCCCATTTGACATGTCACTGCCATGTGGTATTGCATATGGTAATTTCACATGACATCCAAAAGGAAGAGACCAAGCATTGTCAGTTTTCTCAAAAGAAGAAACAGAATTAATAAACATTTCTTTTAATTAGATCATGGTGGATAATCATTGTTTCAAAATTCATGTTTTCTGCAAATACTTATTGAACATTTATCAAAAATACTAGTTTCCACAATCCTTTTACATTACATAAAAGCTAATTTAGGAACAATGAGAACATATAGTCAGTATTGTTAGTTTACATATCATAGTACATAGGTAACAATCACAGTTGTAATAGCTAACATTGTTTACTACAGGCAGACAATTCTAAGCACTTAATATTTGTGATTCTCTTTTTATAAATAGGGAAATGAAGGCATCGAAAATACATAACTTTCTGAGTTCACACAGGTTGTTAGTGGAGTAACTGAAACTTGAATGTAGGCATTCTGATTATGAAGCCTGTCTTGTATAATGTTTTATTAAAAAATACAGAATGCTGTGGAGTTATTTTGGATTCTCGCTAATTTGGATGGCTCTGGGTAAGCTCTTTTGACCCTTGGTTTCCTCAGCTCCTTCCTCAAAAATATATTATTAAGCCATTATGTTTTTGTGTGGTAAGGATAATTTGTAAAGCTCTAGACAAGAGTATGTGTTCAATAAATCATGTGCCTCAGCCTTTTCCTTTCATATTGAGGATGTGGCCATTTGAAAGATTGTTAGCAACTGGAGGAGGATGATAGAAGAAAGAATTTCACCTAAGGACACTGCTGAAGCAAAGGTATAGAGGTAGGAAAGCAGAGAACATTTGCCAAGGTTAGTATGTTTAAGGAACAGGCTGGTATAAAGATAGATGGATAGAGTTTACAGGAATCCTTAAAGGAACCAGGTTAAGGATTTTGTACATGATTCTTGGTTGAGAAGAATCCCTCTTTATAGATACTAATCTGGAACAAAGTCCATCGAAGGAGTGGAATTACAGTGGTTGAGGCAGGAAGTGATGATGGTGGGATTGTTGTGAAGGGTTTAGATTGAGAATGTTAAGTGACCCTGGGAACCAACAGAAGTATGGGCCTTATTTTGGGGAGGGTATTATGATGAAGAACAGATGGTGGTGGTGGAAGGGGATTTAGGAGAAGAATTCATGATACCATCTTTGGCTGTGGAGCAGAGGATTAGTTCAGATGTTTGGAAATGTAAAATGGAACCTGGAAACTCTGTGTACTCCATAAAAAGAGTAGAGACCAGTTGCTCACCATGTGAGGAAATGGTCTAAAGCCACAGTCCCCCTGTGGGTCAGTTTCACAAGAGGGATGTGACCCCAGAAGACCCTCAGAAATGCAGATTTATCACTGAATAGAGTTCTACCCACTGTTTTCCCCTGTAATGTTGTTTTGTGTCCAGGGAGGATAGGGGTAAGGTAGTGGGGAGGGAAAATTTTGGAAAATTAGCAAGGCTCTCATTTATTATTTCAAAAAAGAGCCAGTAAATTGAAGACTAGGGATTCTCACATTAAGAACTTGGAAAGATGATGTGATATAGTACCAGACACTTATAAACACATGTTGTATGTTGCATTGTAACATCTCCAGATTGCTTATTTTGTGTCATCCCCTCTTTGTTACCCTGAATTGATTAGTAGCAAAACCTTTAAAATCAGAGAATCTATGTGCTTGTTAAGGGTCAGCAATGGAGGGGATCTAGAGAGACTGTATTCTACTTATAGCCAAGACTGTGGGAGAAGCTCAGAGGATAAAAGGAGAAGGCCTCCTGGTGTGGTAGGAAGTTTAGCAATTCTGTGAATCCTTGAACCCATTCTCTGGCTTCAGTTTCCTCATTTTGTAAGATGATGATGATGATAATACCAGTTCTGTCCTGTTGCAAGGAAGAAACATGCCTAGAGGCCCTTTATACTTCAAAAATGGAGAAGAAAGTGTCAACCCACTCTAGTATTCTTGCCTGGAGAATCCTGTGGACAGAGGAGCCTGGCGGGCTGCTGTCCATGGGGTCTCACAGAGTTGGACACGACTGAAGCAACTTAGCATGCATGCATGCATTGGAGAAGGAACTCGCAACCCACTCCAGTGTTCTTGCCTGGAGAATCCCAGGGATGGAGGAGCCTGGTTGACTGCCTTCTATGAGGTCGCACAGAGTCCGACAGGACTGAAGCGACTTAGCAGCAGCAGCAGCATACTTTAAGAAGGGCGCAGATCTAAGTAGAATGGCCTGTGGTTTCCTTTCTTGGCAGATTTTCTAGAGTTTGGTACAATTCGTTAGTGGCATGATACTAAATTAAGCAGTATAGTATTTTACTCATCTCTGAACTGTTTTCAGTTTCCTGTAATGCAAGGCCAAAGTAACTGGCCAATCAAATAAAAATTGGACATTAGGCTTAAGCATTAAGACAAGGAAGGTTTGCATATTCTGTTATTCTATTGCTGGAAACATTACTTGGACTCCACTACTTACGAATTTTTCTATCACAGTCATTCACTCAACAAGTATTGAGGTATATTTTATGTCAGGCATTGTTCTAGGCATGCAGAGTATGTTAGTGAACCAAAAAAAAAATTAAAAATAAAAAATCCTTGTCTTCATGGAGCTTATTTTAAAATAAGGTTAATTTTAATAGTTGAAAATAATTAGATTTTTCTTGTATTCTGTGTTTAATATAAAATTATGATTCTGAACAGATAAAGTACAAGTACTGTAGCAGATTGTAACTAATTTTGTAGAGCACTTTAAAGGAAGGGACTGCATCATTCTGACTCATGCATGTCTCCCCATTTCCCCTTTTCCCAATGAAATGACTTTGATGTATTTAATGCTCAGCAAATGTAGGTACTCATTAAATATTTATGATGGGGAGAAGGAAGTTGTGTTAAGGCAAGGGCCAGATCTTAAAGATAGAGGAATCAGTTGAGTGTAAAAAGTATTAAGGGCCCCACGTGCTCACTAGATTGAAGGTACAGAGGAAGAGAAGGGAGCTGTGAATTGCACTGCCTGGCTTATGCAGAAGTTCAGTTATATTGTAGCTGAAAGCATCACCAGTAAAGGAATTTGGGTGTCTGGGTGTTCCCCACCTTGCCCAATAAGTAGCTCGGTGACTTTGCGTAAATAGCTTGACCTCTCAGTTCGTTTCCTCATTTGTACAAGGAAGTAATTTGAATTTTCCAGCTAAAAAAGTCGGCTTTTAAGACTTACAAGATGTCTTTTATCATTTCACTTTACTAGTATAGATAAAGCAGAGCCGATCACGAGCTTCCATTGAATAATAATCAGACTGAATTTATGCTTTTATTAACAAGCTAGATGTTTAAAAAAGATGTCTACAAAATTAATGCTACCTATTTGATGTTATTTACTAAGAAGACTACATTGTAATTTTAAAAAACAAGGCAAAATATAGCCTAACATGTAGTTTCCCTTTTTGCCATTATGAAGGAAAAATAAGGCATAATATTTTAGACCCCAGTAAAGGATGTTACTAGTTGTTCATACTTTAGTCTTACATCAGCCTCTGATTACTGTGCTAGGTGCTAAGTATCTCAATCTGAAACCACATAGTTCCTAACTTCAACGGGTGATGAGCAAGTTAAATGTTTCCTTACACCGAGGTGGCCTGGAGAAGGCACGTAATGAGAGGCTGAGAGAAGAGAAAGTTCAGATAGTTAGCGGTTAGAGGAGACTGTGTAGGAATGGCAAGGGACAAAACTGGAGCAGTTCATGAACTTTTTAGTTTTCAACTTTATTCTAAAAGTTGTTTAATCTATTAAGGAATTTTAGGCAGGGAGTAATGTGATTAGGCATCTTTATATCTATCTTTATATACCTTTTAAGAGAATGATCCTTGGGGAAGATATTTATCTTGCTTCCAGTTATTTCTGTGGTATAAATCCTATTTGAGGAACTCTGTCTTTTATTCGGGTTTCCCTTGTGGTTCAGCTGGTAAAGAATCCGCCTGCAGTGGGGGAGACCTGGGTTTAATCCCTGGGTTGGGAAGATCCCCTGGAGAAGGGAAAGGCTAACCATTCCAGTATTCTGGCCTGTAGAAGCCCATGAGTTGGACACGACTGAGCAAGTCTTTTATTCTGAGCAACAGTGTTGTGTGGTTTTAGGGTATCAGTAACCTTGAAATATTTGGACATTAAAACTTATTTATGTCCATAGCCACATTAATGTAAATTGAGAAGATGGCTGAAAATGAAAGGTATTCTGCTTATTGAAATGAGAGAGCTTCTGGTCAGGTAAGAATTTGACTTAGGGTTATTTCTAAGGGGCTAAAAAATTTGTCGAAGTTAGATTGAATATGACTCTAGTTTGGGCTCATTTTTTAATGATCAGGATATCTAGTTAAACTTTTAGAGGGAATGAATCGTCAGGGAAGAATAATCCCACCTGATGATAGGTAAATATTTCTAAATCAAGTCATAAGAGAGTAGGAGTTGAATTTCTGCTTTGCTTAGGTGTAAAACATCTCATTAAATATTGAAGAATAATTTGTCTAATCACTGTCCTTGTAATTTACATATTTGACCTTCAAAAAAGAAAAAGTGTGCTTCTAAGTTATACATTTATATAGCAAGTATTTTAAATATTAATTGCTTAACATTTTTTGAGGTGAAGTTCATAAACATAAAACTAATAATTTTAAAGTTAATAATTGGGTGGTACTTAGTAAATCACAGTATTGTACAACCACCACTCTCTATCTAACATTTCTATCACTAGAAATTAAAACCTTGTACCCATTCTCTGCTGCCGCCAGCCCCTGGCAGCACCAGTTTGCTTTCTGTCTCTATGGATTTACTGGAGATCTCATTTATTCTGGAAATCTTATATAAATAGAACCATACAATATGTGACCTTTAGTGTCTGGCTTCTTTCACTTAGCATAATGTTTTCAAGGTTCTGCGAGGTTGTTGCAAGCTACATTGCTGTATGTATGAATCTTTCCTTTTTACAGCTTAATTATTTTATTGTATATATACAGCATCTACTGAAGGATGTTTGGGTTCTTCGCATCTTTTGACTATTGTGAATATTGTTGCCATGAACATTCATTTACAACAGTTTGTCTGAGAACTAGTTTTCATTTCTTTTGGATAAATGTAAGGAATGGAATTGCTGGATCATATGGTAATCTTATGTTTACCTTTTGAGGTCTTGCCAAACTATTTTCCACAGTGACTGAACCATTTTACATTCTTACCAGCAACATATGAGGGTTCCAGTTTCTCTTCATTGTCACCAACACTTGTTCTTACCCAGTTAAAAAAATTAGTGCTATTGCTACCCATCTGAAAGTAGAGTTCCACAGAATAGCAAGGAAAGATAAGAAAGCCTTCCTCAGTGATCAGTGCAAAGAAATAGAGGAAAACAATAGAATGGGAAAGACTAGAGATCTCTTCAAGAAAATTAGAGACACCAAAGGGAACATTTCATGCAAAGATGGGCTCAATAAAGGACAGAAATGGTATGGACCTAACAGAAGCAGAAGATATTAAGAAGAGGTGGCAAGAATACACAGAAAAACTGTACAAAAAAGATCTTCACGACCCAGATAATCACAATGGTGTGACCACTCACCTAGAGCCAGACATCCTGGAATGTGAAGTCAAGTGGGCCTTAGCAGGCATCGCTGTGAACAAAGCTAGTGGAGGTGATGGAATTCCAGCTGAGCTATTTCAAATCCTAAAAGATGATGCTGTGAAAGTGCTGCCAGCACTCGACATGCCAGCAAATTTGGAAAACTCAGCAGTGGCCACAGTACTGGAAAAGCTCAGTTTTCATTCCAATCCATAAGTAAGGCAATCCCAAACAATGCTCAAACTACTGCACAATTGCACTCATCTCACATGCTAGTAAAGTAATGCTCAAAATTCTCCAAGCCAGGCTTCAGCAATACATGAACCATGAACTTCCAGATGTTAAGCTGGTTTTAGTAAAGGCAGAGGAAACAGAGATCAAATTGCCAAAATCCACTGGATCATGGAAAAAGCAAGAGAATTGCAGAAAAACATCTATTTCTGCTTTATTGACTATGCCAAAGCCTTTGACTGTGTGGATCACAATAAACTGTGGAAAATTCTGAAAGAGTTGGGAATACCAGAGCACCTGACCTGCCTCTTGAGAAATCTGTATGCAGGTCAGGAAGCAACAGTTAGAACTGGACATGGAACAACAGACTGGTTCCAAATAGGGAAAGGAGTACATCAAGGCTGTATATCGTCACCCTGCTTATTTAACTTATATGCTTATTTAACTTATTATATCATGAGAAACGCTGGTCTGGAGGAAGCACAAGCTGGAAGAAATATCAATAACCTCAGATATGCAGATGACACCACCCTATGGCAGAAAGTGAAGAAGAACTAAAGAGCCTCTTGATGAAAGTGAAAGAAGAGAGTGAAAAAGTTGGCTTCAAACTCAACATTCAGAAAACTAAGGTCATGGCATCCGGTCCCATCACTTCATGGCAAATAGATGGGGAAACGGTGGAAACAGTGACAGCCTTTATTTTCCTGGGATGTAAAATCACTGCACATGGTGATTGCAACCATGAAATAAAAGATGCTTACTCCTTGCAAAGAAAGTTATGACCAAACTAGACAGCATGTTAAAAAGCAGACACATTACTTTGCCAACAAAGGTCTGTCTAGTCAATGCTATGGTTTTTCCAGTAGTCATGTATCGATGTGAGAGTTGGACTATAAAGAAAGCTGAGCGCTGAAGAATTGATGCTTTTGAACTGTGATGTTGGAGAAGACTCTTGAGAGTCCCTTGGACTGCAAGGAGATCCAACCAGTCCATCCTAAAAGAGATCAGTCCTGGGTGTTCATTGGAAGGACTGATGCTGAAGCTGAAACTCCAATACTTTTGGCCAACTGATGCAAAAAACTGACTCATTGGAAAAGACCCTGATGCTGGGAAAGATTGAAGGCAGAAGGAAAAGGGGTCAACAGAAGATGAGATGGTTGGATGGCATCACCGACTCTATGGACATGGGTTTGAGTAAACTCTGAGAGTTGGTGATGGACAGGGAGGCCTAGCATGCTGCAGTTCATGGGGTCAAAAAAAGTCAGACTTGACTGAGCGACTGAACTGAACTGATTGCCATCTGTGTGAATGTGATGTGATATCTCACTGTGGTTTTGATTCACATTTCCCTAGTGACTGATGACGTTGAGCATCTTTTTATGTGCTTCTTTGGCCATTTGTGTATCTTTGGAGAAATGTCTATTCTAATTTTTTGCCCATGTATTAGTTGGATTGTCTTTTTATTATTGAGTTATGTTTTATGTATTCTGAATACTAGATCCTTATCAGATGTATGATTTGCAAGTATTTTCTTCCCATTTTGTGGGTTGTCTTTTCATTTTCTTATTACTATCCTTTGATGCATAAAAGTTTTAAATTTTGATCAAGCTCAATTTATTTTTGTTTCTTATACTTTTGGTGGCATATTTAAGAATCCAGTGTGGAATCCAAGATCATGGAGATTTACTCCTTTATTTTCTTCTAAGAGTTTTATCATTTTTGCTCTTACATTTAGGTCATTTAATTACTTTGAGTTAAATTTTGGATATTGTGAATTTAGGGGTACAGCTTCATTGTTTTTCTTGTGACTCTCCAGTTGTTCCAATACCAATTGTTGAAGAAAGTATTATTTCCTTGTTGAATGATCTTGGCACCTTTATTGCCAATCAGTTTGGCCATAGAAGTATGGATTTATTTTTGGACTCTAAATTCTGTTCCTTTGGTCTATGTCTATCCTTATGCCCATACTACATTGTTTTGATTATGGCTTTATAGTAAGATTTTA
Organism: Odocoileus virginianus; assembly: GCF_023699985.2. NCBI lineage: Eukaryota > Metazoa > Chordata > Mammalia > Artiodactyla > Cervidae > Odocoileus > Odocoileus virginianus. The sequence continues at coordinate 57,273,591 of NC_069677.1, read as the reverse complement.
TTATTTTTTTTATAGTAAGATTTTAAAATTGGGAAGTGTGAGTCCTGTAGCTTTGTTCTTCTTTTTCAAATTTATTTTGGACTATTCAGGGCCCCTTGTGGTTTCATATGAATTTGAGGACTGACTTAACCATTTCTGCATTAGAAAGGTTGTTGGAATTTTGGTAGAGAATGTATTAAAATCTGTAGATTGGTTTGGGTAGTATTGCCATCTTAGCAATATGTAGCCTGTCTTTTGTTTTGGTTACACCGTGTGGCTTGCAGGGTCTTATATCCCTTACCAGGGATTGAATGTGGACCACAGCAGTGAAAGCCTGGAATCCTAGCCACTGGGCCCCCAGGGAACTCTTCAACAATATTTAGTCTTATAACACACGGGTTATCTTTCCATTTATTTAGGTCTTTATCATTCAGTAATGTTTTGTGGTTTTCTGTGTACAAGTCTTTCACTTCCTTATTAAATTTATTCCTGGGTATTTTATTCTTTCAGATACCTTTATAAATGCAGTTGTTTTCTTAATTCATTTTTGGATTATTCATTGCTGATATATAGAAGCATGACTGATTTTTGTGTGTAGCATTAATTTCTTTTTTTTTTCTTTTTTTTTTTCATTTATTTTTATTAGTTGGAGGCTAATTACTTTACAATATTGTAGTGGTTTTTGTCATACATTGACATGAATCAGCCATGGATTTACATGTATTCCCCACCCCACCTCCCTCTCTACCTGATCCCTCTGGGTCTTCCCGGTGCACCAGGCCTGAGCACTTGTCTCATGCATCCAACCTGGGCTGGTGATCTGTTTCACCCTAGATAATATACATGTTTCGATGCTGTTCTCTCGAAACATCCCACCCTCGCCTTCTCCCCCAGAGTCCAAAAGTCTGTTCTGTACATCTGTGTCTCTTTTTCTGTTTTGCATATAGGGTTATCATTACCATCTTTCTAAAGTCCATATATATGTGTTAGTATACTATGATGGTCTTTATCTTTCTGGCTTACCTCACTCTGTATAATGGACTCCAGTTTCATCCATCTCATTAGAACTGATTCAAATGAATTCTTTTTAATGGCTGAGTAATATTCCATGGTGTATATGTACCACAGCTTCCTCATCCATTCATCTGCTGATGGGCATCTAGGTTGCTTCCATGTCCTGGCTATTATAAACAGTGCTGCGATGAACATTGGGGTGCACGTATCTCTTTCAGATCTGGTTTCCTCAGTGTGTATGCCCAGAAGTGGGATTGCTGGGTCATATGGCAGTTCTATTTCCAGTTTTTTAAGAAATCTCCACACTGTTCTCCATAGCAGCTGTACTAGTTTGCATTCCCACCAACAGTGTAAGAGGGTTCCTTTTTCTACACACCCTCTCCAGCATTTATTGCTTGTAGACTTTTGGATAGCAGCCATCCTGACTGGCGTGTAATGGTACCTCATTGTGGTTTTGATTTGCATTTCTCTGATAATGAGTGATGAGCATCTTTTCATGTGTTTGTTAGCCATCTGTATGTCTTCTCTGGAGAAATGTCTGTTTAGTTCTTTGGCCCATTTTTTGATTGGGTCATTTATTTTTCTGGAGTTGAGCTGGAGGAGTTGCTTGTATATTTTTGAGATTAATCCTTTGTCTGTTGCTTCATTTGCTATTATTTTCTCCCAATCTGAGGGCTGTCTTTTCACCTTGCTTATAGTTTCCTTTGTTGTGCAAAAGCTTTTAAGTTTCATTAGATCCCATTTGTTTATTTTTGCTTTTGTTTCTAATATTCTGGGAGGTGGGTCATAGAGGATCCTGCTGTGATTTATGTCGGAGAGTGTTTTGCCTATGTTCTCCTCTAGGAGTTTTATAGTCTCTGGTCTTATTTAGATCTTTAATCCATTTGGAGTCTATTTTTGTGTATGGTGTTAGAAAGTGTTCTAGTTTCATTCTTTTACAAGTGGTTGACCAGTTTTCCCAGCACCACTTGTTAAAGAGGTTGTCTTTTTTCCATTGTATATCCTTGCTTCCTTTGTCGAAGATAAGGTGTCCATAGGTTCATGGATTTATCTCTGGGCTTTCTATTCTGTTCCATTGATCGATATTTCTGTCTTTGTGCCAGTACCATACTGTCTTGATGACTGTGGCTTGGTAGTAGAGTCTGAAGTCAGGCAGGTTGATTCCTCCAGTTCCATTCTTCTTTCTCAAGATTACTTTGGCTATTCAAGGTTTTTTCTATTTCCATACAAATTGTGAAATTATTTGTTCTAGTTCTGTGAAAAATACCGTTGGTAGTTTGATAGGGATTGCATTGAATCTATAGATTGCTTTGGGTAGTATAGCCATTTTGACAATATTGATTCTTCCAGTCCATGAACATGGTTTATTTCTCCATCTGTTTGTGTCCTCTTTGATTTCTTTCATCAGTGTTTTATAGTTCTCTATGTATAGGTCTTTTGTTTCTTTAGGTAGATATACTCCTAAGTATTTTATTCTTTTTGTTGCAATGGTGAATGGTATCGTTTCCTTAATTTCTCTTTGTTTTCTCATTGTTAGTGTATAGGAATGCAAGGGATTTCTGTGTGTTAATTTTATATCCTGCAACTTTACTATATTTGTTGATTAGCTCTAGTAATTTTCTGGTAGAGTCTTTAGGGTTTTCTATGTAGAGGATCATGTCATCTGCAAACAGAGTTTCACTTCTTTTCCTATCTGGATTCCTTTTACTTCTTTTTCTGCTCTGATTGCTGTGGCCAAAACTTCCAAAACTATGTTGAATAGTAGTGGTGAGAGTGGGCACCCTTGTCTTGTTCCTGATTTTAGGGGAAATGCTTTCAATTTTTCACCATTGAGGGTAATGCTTGCTGTGGGTTTGTCATATATAGCTTTTATTATGTTGAGGTATGTTCCTTCTATTCCTGCTTTCTGGAGAGTTTTAATCATAAATGGATGTTGAATTTTGTCAAAGGCTTTTTCTGCATCTATTGAGATAATCATATGGTTTTTATCTTTCAATTTGTTAATGTGGTGTATTACATTGATTGATTTGTGGATATTAAAGAATCCTTGCATTCCTGGGATAAAGCCCACTTGGTCATGGTATATGATTGTTTTAATATGTTGTTGGATTCTGTTTGCTAGAATTTTGCTAAGGATTTTTGCATCTATGTTCATCAGTGATATTGGCCTGTAGTTTTCTTTTTTTGTGGCATCTTTGTCTGGTTTTGTAATTAGGCTGATGGTGGCCTCATAGAATGAGTTTGGAAGTTTGCCTTCTGCAATTTTCTGGAAGAGTTTGAGTAAGATAGGTGTTAGCTCTTCTCTAAATTTTTGGTAGAATTCAGCTGTGAAGCCATCTGGTCCTGGGCTTTTGTTTGCTGGAAGATTTATGATTAGTTTTGATTTCCTTGCTTGTGATGGGTCTGTTAAGATCTTCTATTTCTTCCTGGTTCAGTTTTGGAAAGTTATACTTCTCTAAGAACTTGTCCATTTCTTCCAAGTTGTCCATTTTATTGGCATAGAGCTGCTGGTAGTAGTCTCTTATGATCCTTTGTATTTCAGTGTTGTCTGTTGTGATCTCTCCATTTTCATTTCTAATTTTGTTAATTTGGTTCTTCTCCCTTTGTTTCTTAATGAGTCTTGCTAATGGTTTGTCAGTTTTGTTTATTTTTTCAAAAAACCAGCTTTTAGCTTTGTTGATTTTTGCTATGGTCTCTTTAGTTTCTTTTCCATTTATTTCTGCCCTAATTTTTAAGATTTCTTTCCTTCTACTAACCCTGGGGTTCTTCGTTTCTTCCTTCTCTAGTTGCTTTAGGTGTAGAGTTAGGTTATTTACTTGAGTTTTTTCTTGTTTCTTGAGGTAGGCCTGTAATGCTATGAATCTTCCCCTTAGCACTGCTTTTACAGTGTCCCATAGGTTTTGGGTTTTTGTGTTTTCATTTTCATTCATTTCTATGCATATTTTGATTTCTTTTTTGATTTCTTCTATGATTTGTTGGTTATTCAGAAGCGTGTTATTTAGCCTCCATATGTTTGAATTTTTAACAATTTTTTTCCTGTAATTGAGATCTAATCTTACTGCACTGTGGTCAGAAATGACTGGAATGATTTCAATTTTTTTGAATTTATCAAGACTAGATTTATGGCCCAGGATGTGATCTATTCTGGAGAAGGTTCCATGTGCACTTGAGAAAAAGGTGAAGTTGATTGCTTTGGGGTGAAATGTCCTATAGATGTCAATTAGGTCTAGGTGGTCCATTGTGTCATTTAAAGTTTGTGTTTCCTTGTTAGTTTTCTGTTTAGTTGATCTATCCATAGTTGTGAGTGGGGTATTAAAGTCTCCCACTATTATTGTGTTACTATTAATTTCCTCTTCCATACTCGTTAGCGTTTGCCTTACATATTGTGGTGCTCCTATGTTGGGTGCATATATATTTATAATTGTTATATCTTCTTCTTGGATTGATCCTTTGATCATTATGTAGTGTCCTTCTTTGTCTCTTTTCACAGCCTTTATTTGAAAGTCTATTTTATTTGATATGAGTATTGTGACTCCTGCTTTCTTTTGGTCTCCGTTTGTTTGAAATGTTTTTTTCCAGCCCTTCACTTTTAGTCTGTATCTGTCCCTTGTTTTGAGGTGGGTCTCTTGTAGACAGCATATATAGGGGTCTTGCTTTTGTATCCATTCAGCCAGCCTTTGTCTTTTGGTTGGGGCATTCAACCCATTTACATTTAAGGTAATTATTGATAGGTATGGTCCCGTTGCCATTTATTTTGTTGTTTGGGGTTCACGTTTATACCACCTTTCTGTGTTTCCGGTCTAGAGAAGATCCTTTAGCATTTGTTGAAGAGCTGGTTTGGTGGTGCTGAATTCTCTCAACTTTTGCTTGTCTGTAAAGCTTTTGAGTTCTCCTTCATATCTGAATGAGATCCTCACTGGTACAGTAATCTAGGTTGTAGATTCTTCTCTTTCATTACTTTAAGTATGTCCTGCCATTCCCTTCTGGCCTGAAGGGTTTCTATTGATAGATCAGCTGTTATCCTTATGGGAATCCCTTTGTGTGTTATTTGTTGTTTCTCCCTGCTGCTTTTACTATTTGTTCTTTGTTAATTTGATTAATATGTGTCTTGGGGTGTTTTGCCTTGGGTTTATCCTGTTTGGGTCTCTCTGGGTTTCTTGGACCTGTGTAACTATTTCCTTCCCCATTTTAGGGAAATTTTCAGCTATTATCTCCTCAAGTATTTTCTCATGGCCTTTCTTTTTGTCTTCTTCTTCTGGGACTCCTATGATTCGAATGTTGGGGCATTTCACATTGTCCCAGAGGTCCCTGAGGTTGTCCTCATTTCTTTTGATTCTTTTTTCTTTTTTCCTCTCTGCTTCATTTATTTCCACCATTTTATCTTCTGCCTCACTTATCCTATCTTCTGTCTCTGTTATTCTACTCATGGTTCCCTCCAGAGTGTTTTTGATCTCATTTATTGCATTATTCATTTTAAATTGACTCTTTTTTATTTCTTCTAGGTCATTATTAAACATTTCTTGCATCTTCTCAATCTTTGTCTCCAGGCTATTTATTTGTAACTCCATTTTGTTTTCAAGATTTTGGATCATTTTTATTATCATTATTCTAAATTCTTTTTCAGGTAGATTCCCTATCTCCTCCTCTTTTGTTTGACTTGGTGGGCATTTTTCATGTTCCTTTACCTGTTGGGTATTTCTCTGCCTTTTCATCTTGTTTAGATTGCTGTGTCTGGAGTGGGCTTTCTGTATTCTGGAGGTCTGTGGTTCCTTTTTATTGTGGAAGTTTCACCCAGTGGGTGGGGTTGGACGATTGGCTTGTCAAGGTTTCCTGGTTAGGGAAGCTTGCGTCAGTGTTCTGGTGCGTGGAACTGGATTTCTTCTCTCTGGAGTGCAATGGAGTGCCCAGTAGTGAGTTTTGAGATGGGTCTCTGTGTTAGGTGTGACTTTGGGCAGCCTGTATGTTGACACTCAGGGCTGTGTTCCTGTGTTGCTGGAGAATTTGTGTGGTATATCTTGCTCGGAAACTGATTGGCTCTTGGGTGGTGGTTGGTTTCAGTGTAGGTATGGAGGCTTTTGGTTGGTCTCTTATTACTTAATGTTCCGTGTAGTCAGCAGTTTTCTGGTGTTCTCAGGTTTTGGGCTTAAGTCTCCTGCCTCTGGATTTCAGTTTTATTCTTACAGTAGTCTCAAGACTTCTCCAACCATACAGCACTGATAATAAAACTTCTAGGTTAAGGGTGAAAAGATTCTCCCCCGTGAGCGACACCCAGAGAGGTTCACAGAGTTACATGAAAAAGAGGAGAGGGAGGAGGGAGATAGAGATGAGCAGGAGGAGAAAAGGGGGGACTCAAGAGGAGAGAGACAGATCTACGCAGTTGTCTGTTCCCTAAGTGTTCTCCGTAGCCCAGACACCCACAAAGATTCACAGAATTGGATTGGGAAGAGAAGGGGGAAGGAGGAGATAGAGGTGTTCTGAGGTAGAAAACGGAGAGTCAAAGGTGGGAGAGAGTAATCAACACCCTCCTGAATAGAAATGGGAACTGAATATTGGCTTCTTAAATGTCCACAATTTATATCACATACTCAAAAACAAAGATTAACAGTCTAGAGTAGAGGTTAGACTCTTAAAAATACAATATTAAAAGCAAAAACAAAAAATTTTAGAAATATATATGAAGTTCGGTTTAAAAATAGGGCTTCTCTCTCTTTTTTTGCAAGGTTATAGTGAAATGAAAATGAAAATTAAGGCGTAATAGAGGAGTAATAGAGGACTTTAAAAGAAAATAAGAGAAAAAAAAGAAAAAAAATTTTTTTCCTAATTAAAAAAATTGTAAAAATATATGAAAACGAAAGTTAAGGATTAATGGGGAGTAATAGGGAATTTTAAAAGAAAATAAAAGAGAAGAAAAAGTAAAGAAAAGAGAAAAAAAGGTAAAAATATATCTAGGAATTTCTCTGGAGCTGTTGTGGTCAGTGTGGGTTCGGTTCAGTTTCAGATAGCTCCTCTTTCCAAAAGCTTACACTTCTTGATATCTATAGGCCCCTTCCGGTGTAGTCGGTGTTAGCTACAGGGATTTTAATCTGTTGCACCGGTCCCTTCTGAAGCGGTTCCCTTTGTTTATTTGGCTTCTGTTTGCTAGTCTCTTCAGTGTCTAATTTCTGCCATGACCCAGGCGGGCGGAGGTGGTCTCTTGTTCAGGTTCGCTGGTTCAGTCCCGCTGCGGGGAGGGCGGGGCCCTGCAGACAGATATCTGTGTGGATAGCACTCAGTATTCCGGCCACACTGGGTTTGCCCTACTCACTGGTGTGTGCTTTCCCCATCTACACTGCTCAGGCTCCCGGCTGCTCTATATGGAGCGTGCCCTGCGTTGCGTGCGGTCCCAGTTTTTGGGTACTCCACAAAAGCGCAGACTCGGTTGCGCCTGCGTTTTGTGCCTTCCCTGGCCGAGCAGCTCAGGCCGCCAGGAGCTTGACGGGCGCCCTCTCCCCTGGGGCGGCGCGCCTTCTCCCCTCCGCAGTCCCAGCCTCAGTTTCCACCCACGCCAGTCGGGTGCGTGCGCCTGTGTTTAGCCACGACCCTCCAGGCGGATGTCGACCATCCAGAATCTCAGGAAGTCTTTGGTTAGAAACTGGAGGCCTGTTTGCAGTGTTGTAGGGGATGCCTTCTCTGGGGCTGAATTTGCCCCTTTCCCCTCCCCCCTGCCTCCTGCCTCCGGCGGGGATCAGTCCTTTGTTCTGCGAACGGCCGGCAGTGTGTTCGGCTGGTTAATTTTCTCTCTCTCTCTTGCTATCCCACAGTTTAAGTTGCTATCTCACGAAAGCTCCCTCCGATTGCTCTCAGGGCCTTCGGGCCAGTCCTTACCCTAAGCAAGGCCGCCTGCTCCTCTCCGTTCCGCCCCCACTTGCTGGTGGCGGATGCGGGCGTCTGGGGTACTTTTCTTCTGGGAGTTGCTTTTAGGCACGTAATCTGTGGGTTTTATTTATTTTTCCTCCCAGTTAGGTTGCCCTCTGAGATTCGAAAACTTCCCCCAGACCCGCCAGTTCGAGGGTTTCCTGGTGTTTGGAAACTTTCTCTATTAAGACTCCCTTCCCAGGACGGATCTCCGTCCTTAGCTCTTTTGTCTCTCTTTTTATCTTTTATATTTTGTCCTACCTCCTTTCGAAGACAATGGGTTGCTTTTCTGGGCGCCTGATGTCCTCTGCTAACGATCAGAAGTTGTTTTGTGAAGTTTGCTCAGCGTTCAATTGTTCTTTCAGTGAATTTGTAGGGGAGAAAGTGGTCTCCCGGTCCTATTCCTCCACCATCTTGGCTTCGCATTAATTTCTTTTAATGGTCATTTGCCGCCTTTTTTACCTTTGTAAGCTGGATCACGTAGGTAAATAAGAAAGTGGGAAGTGGAACACTGAAGAATTTTGATCTCAATGATGTATGATTATTGTGAATATTAATAGAATGGGATGTCCTTTTAGCATAGTGTTGAATGATTATCTGCTTACACTATTGCATTCCTGGTATCAGGATTGGTCATTATAATATAGATAAGAATATTTTATTTTCTTTAAGCTTGAAGAAAGGTGGGCATATTTATTTTTAAAGTTAATTTTTTTTTGCAACTTAATTCTGATGTTTTGGAGAAAGGCTTAGGGATAAACCATATTTATCATTAAATCTAGTTCAGAAATCCATGAATAATAAAAGTAAGGTTGAAATGGTTGTTGTTGTTTAGCCACTAAGTTGTGTCTGATTCTTTTTGCGACCCCATGGACTGTAGCCCACTAGCCCCTCTATGCATGGGAATACAGGAGTATTCAGTATACAGGCAAGAAAACAGGAGTGGGTTGCCATTTTCTTCTCCAGAAGATCTTCCTGACCCAGGGATTGAACCCACATCTCCAACATTGCAGGTGAATTTTTTACCACTGAGCCACCAGGGAAGCCCTTGGAATCGTAGCTGATTTGAATATGTGAATTATCATTTATATATGTTAGTTTACCTTTCTTAGTTTTCCTTGAAAGAGGATTTCAAATATTTAGCCTTAAAATTTCATTATGAACAATTTCATCTGTTCAAATTTCATATGAACAATTTCAATCTCACACATAAATAAGTGCAAATTTATACAGTAATTAGATGGTCTGAAAGGGCTGGCATTTCATGATATACACCTGTATTTGAATCGTAACTCCATTATTTAAGAGGTAAGCATCGTTGGGCAAGTTACTTAAGAAAATGAATACTTTTAATGTACTTGCTAAATCCTCAGCACTGCTATAAGCCCTTAATGTTATTTATCTAATTCTCGGTTTCCTATATTTATGGAAGGATAGTAAGACCTTCCACCATCTGTTGATACTGTTGGGAGTATTAAAAGAAATAATGCATATTAAGTACATAGCCAGAAATTTTAAAAATCACTTACAGCTTATGTAACTTATTATCTAACACCAACAAAGATGAGAAAAGGATAATCAGTGTTGGAAATGTACATTTATTTGGTATAATAATTTATTATTATGTACATTTATTTGATATTTATAAATATTAATAGGAATATTTTCTCTGGAAAGCAATTTGGCTACATGTGTAAAGTTTTAGATTGTTTCCTTGGCATAGTGATTCCACATTTAGGAATCTGTACTAAGGAAACAATCTGAAATATGGAAAGGGATTTATATTTATCATAGAATTATTTATAATTGCAATAGGTAGATTCAACTTAATATTACACAGTAGAGGGAGGGATAGAGAAGGTCATGATTTAGCCATATAATGTAACATTCAGCAGGTATTAACAAAATGTTTATGAAGAGTTTTAACAACAAGGGAAAATGATACAACTTTAAGTAAAAAAACATATAAGTCATAATACAATAAGTATAAAAATGATAATAAAATATGGATTGGAAAAAAACCTGCTAGTAGGGTTGGATCAGAGAAGTAGAACCAGTATGAGTGATGTGGGTGATACAGAATAAGGGAATAGACTTAAGAAATTCTGGTATCTGATTACGAAGTATATCAATCACAGTGCTCTTGCTGTTGTGCCCTAATACGCTGGGTGAGCTGGCCCTTGTGGGTCAGCTGGGCGGTGGTGAGGAACGAGAGCTGAAAGTGAGGTTGGAGAGCGAGGGTATATAGGAACCTGTGAGGATGAACTGCAGCACATGAGATCAAACGCTCATGTTATCTGTGAATGTTAACCTTTGGGTGATCCGTATTTTCTTCATGTCTTCTACTGAGCATTATTTTTAGTATTAGAAAAAATCATAAACCTTTTATTAGATAACAATATAATGAATAATGTGTAAGGATTAGAGGCTGATTACAGTGTCATTAACTTAAATCAGTAAATGGTGGATTTACCAGGCCGAGAACTTTGATCTATACTTTACAACTCTCCTCACAATCTTTGCAGTTACACTTCAAAAGCTGAGTTCAATTTGTCAGGTCCTGAGAGGAGTCAGTGATTTTTATAGCTGGTAAATTTTCATTCATCTGTACTGCTAGTGTTTAGACAAGTCTCAAATAATTTGTTTTGAGCTTTGGGAGAAATTGTGTTGATTAATGTAAATTATGTATGTGTATATTTTAATTTGGAAATGATCTCATTTCCAGAACAGTACAGGAACCTTTTCTTTCTTTCCTTAATCATCTGAGAGTGAATTGTTAACCTCATATTCTGTACTCACCAGAGGTGTTAGTGTAAGATTCCTACAAACAAGGATATCTTCCTTTGAGAAATGACTGAGTTGGGGGCTACAGCAAGGAAAGTATAAGATGGGACAAGAAAATCTTGTGCCAGGAAACAGATGTGCCCAGACATGACGTGACTGTTGTTGGTTAGTCGCTAAGTCATATCTTAACTTCTGCAACCCCATGGGCTGTAGCCCGCTAGGCTCCACTGTCCATGGGATTTTCCAGGCACGGATACTGCAGTGGGTTGCCATTTCCTTCAGGGGATCTTCCTGACTCAGGGATCAAACCCGTGTCTCCTGCATTTGGAGGTGAATTCTTCACCACTGAGCCGCCAGGGAAGCTGGGGGTTATTCAGTTAGGCCCAGTGTAATCATGAGATTTCCTGAGAGTGGAAGAGGAGGAGTTTGGAATGAAGTGATACGAGAAGGAATCAATACGCCGTTGCTGGCTTTGGAGGTGGGGCATGGGTCACCTGAGCCAAGGGATGTGGGCAGCCCCTCGAAGCTGATAAGATAAAAAGCAGTTGTTGCATAATTTAAAACATTTTGTTTTAAAACACACGGATAATAGCCTAGACTAGAATAAGAAATCTGTGTGACTTACAAAGAAGTGATACGTCAAAGAGTGTGGGTGCTCTTTGAGATTCTGCATCAGTGGCCACGATGAACACTCATGGCCATGTACTCACTTTCCTTTTTCCCTGTTATTGAGTGAGTGAAGTACTGTCTCACTTAAATCCTGTTAAGAGCAGAAAGATAACTGTGTGAATTATCAATTCATTTTCCTTCTGCTCCAGATCTCACCCTTCAGTACCTGCTCTGCGGTAATTTGGACTGGACTCTAACCGTTTCTCGTTTACAAAGAGCGTGATGTTAAGCTTTACTAGGTGCTAACGGGTCAGGATGCTGGAGGGGAAGGGACTTCTTCCCTTCTTCGTTTCCTCGTGTTCCTTTCCTAGTTTCCTCAAGAGCTGTGTGTGTCCTCTTGCCCCTGCCCCTTCCCCTGGGACACTGGGGACATCTGGTGGTGCTCTGCCTCAGCCGCAGGCCCAGCGTAAACAGGCCCCCCCGGTCCTGCAGTCCCGGTCCACACCTGCCTTGCCACGGCCCTTCTGAAGTGGACGCCAGGTACCTCAGGCCTTGGGCCTGCAGTGCCTTGACTCCTTCTGCATGCCTGTGCCCCAGCCTTGGCTTGCGTGTACCCAGGGAATTGTTTCCTGCAGTTCTCTCCACACGCGTACTCTGCATTCCAGGTCTTCTGCCTGTAGCAGTGTCCTGAGCACCTCTGCACACTTGCTCACCAGCCTCCACACCTGCACTCCGGAGACTGGTTTCCTGCTTGTCTGGCAGTGTTGGGCCAGCTCTGGTTTGCACAGTCTGGTGAGACTCTGTTATCTTGTGAGCTGCAGCCATACCTTCGCCAGTGAGAAGCTCCAGGTTTGAGGAGGGGACCCTTCTCCCAGGTTTAGTCTTTTTGGGTACTCTCCCTCAGCCTTACTTTTCCCATCAGAATTTAATAATTATTTTTCCTTAAAAAATTACAAATGGTTTTATTGATTTACAACTGGCAAATAATACATATTTAAAGCTTATGCTTTTATTAGCTTTGACATATTTGTGTAACAGTTAAACCATCGCCATAGTGAAGTTAATGTTTTTGTTTGGTGTATGTTATATAAAATGAAATAAACTGGAGAAAGTTTATTTTGAAATGTGCAGGTAAATGTCAAGTAAAATCATGAGAGTCCCACCACTCAGAGTTTACACATAGACATGTTAACAGGTTGTTTTATTTCGTAGTATTTATGCATCTTAATGTAAATATGAAATATTTTTAACAGTAATACAGAAAAGAAGCCAAGAACCGACTCTGGGAGTGATGTTTTAAGAAGCAGTTGTCATCAGTGGAAATGGGGTGTCTTATCTGGCACCCCATACTCTTACACCATTGATTTAGTGGGATTAATTCCATGCCTCAGACAGTGTATGGGGCATTGGGTGTGCTTAGCTTTTTGTTCATAAATTATACATAAATTAAAGGAAAAGGGTGGGAATAATGGATATGAGAATTGGTTCATTTATTCTAGTATTTACACATAGAAATTGAGTCCCCTAAAATAGGAAACTGGAATGATAATACAAGTTGCTTTTCCCTGCTATGTTTTTGTTTTACTTGACAAGGTTGTTCTGAGGATTAGATGGAAAAACATTCACTTCAAATACTTGGCAGAGCTCTTATGTCAAAATTAGTAAGTTCTCTACTAATCTGTGTATAGTGGTGATACTGATATTTGTGTGAAGCATCATAAAACATTTTGATTCAGAAGATTGATATTTTGAAGTGTAGATGCACTAGGCCTGAAGTATTGATGCAGGTATTTTTTAATATTTATTTATTTGGCTGTGCCAGGTCTTAGCTGTGGCATTTGAGATCTTCAGTTTTAGTTGCAGCATGTGGGATCTTTAGTTATAGCATGTGAACTCTTAGTTCCCTGATCAGGGTGCATATGGAGTCTGAGCATTGGAAGCTCACAGTCTTAACCACTGGACCACCAGGGAAGTCTCTGCTGGGCCTGATTTGATAACCTGGAAAACCATAATTTTCTAGAATGTTTCTCCAAATGATGCTTAAGGCTCGAATGTTATGAAAGCAATTCATTGTCAGTTGTCTTTCTTGTTCACTCCTTGGCTTGTTGCTGGGGTTGGCATTGGCACTGGTGACAACAGTGGCATTGAAGAGAAATATGTTTATTTTTGTTTACTTTCCTATTTCCCTCCCTCCCTTCTTGCTCTAATTTGACCCTCTACCCCACTCCTCTGACTTACAGGAAGTTTATAAATAATGACTTGCTCTAGTACTTGCCAATCTATAGTTGAGAACAGTGTTTTTCAAATTTGGCTTGATAATGTGGATTCACTAGGGGACATTTTTAAAAAGTAAAATTATAAGTCTTCTGTCTGACTCTCCAGGGAGGGACCTGGGAATATTTATTTTTACCACAAGCCCCTGGATGATACGTGCTATAGACACATGACTAGATCCCATCTCACGTCCACTGAGTGAGAAGATAACAGCTCTGGGCTGAACATGTCTGGTTTTTAGTAGTTGCTTGTTGTTTGTTGATTCGGTATGTGTGATCTTGATAGGCTTCTGCTTGCTAGCTTTCGTAATATTTCCATGTCGTCAGAAAAACAAAGCAAAACAAAATCTTGTTTTAAAGACAAGCTGCTTTATTTTTGCTTTTTTTCCTTTTAAAAATAGAGGGAGATTTCCCTGGTGGTCCAGTGGTTAAGACTGCGAGCTTCCAATGCAGGGGGCACGGTTTTATCCCTGATTGGGGAACTAGGATCCCACTTACAGCATTGTGTGGCCAAAATAATAATAATAATAATAATAATAATAATAATATGATATTGTAGATACAAGAAAATGCATAAAACATTTGTATATGGTTTCAAGAACAATTATAATGCAAATTCCCATCTCATCACAGCCCAGGTTGAGATGTGGACTATTGCTGACATCCCAGAAGCATCTATTTCTTGGTCACACCCGCTTCCTTAGCTTTCTTACCCTCAAGGTATCACAATCTTGATTTTTATGATTGTAATGTCCTCATTTTTCTTTACCTTTTTACCTCTTAAATGTGAATCTGTACAGAATATCTTCTGTTTTGTCTTTTAAAGAACTTCATGTGAGTAGAATCATAGTGTTCGCCTTCTTTGTGACTTGCTTCCTTTGCTCAGGGTTATTCTTATGAAATTCGTCTGTATTAGTCATACAGCTGTGATTTGTTTTCCTTATTGTAGGGAACTACATTGTATGCCCATGCAGAAATTTAATTCTACTTTAATGCTTAATGCTCAATAAAGTTTATCAAAAAGGACAACTCATTGCCTATGTCTATATAAGAACAAGGGAGATAATAGATTGGAGGAAGAACGGGACCTGACTTTCGCCACTTAATAGTAGAAATATCTTTGATTATATTATGTTAATGTATTTTTAAATTGAGGTAACATTGATAACATAACATTGTTTCATGCTTAAATTATATTTCGATCTCTGTACATACTACAGCATGCTCAGCACTGAAAGTTTGATTTTCATCTGTCACCCTGCATTTGACCCATTTTGTCTTTCCTCAACCCCTTTCCACTCCAATAACTACTGATCTGTTCTCCATATCTGTGCATTTGTTTTATCTTCATTTGGTTTGTTCCTTTTATTAGTTATAATCCACATTACATGAAATCATATAGTACTTCTCTTTCTCCATCTGACTTATTTCACTTAGCGTAATATCCTCAAGGCCCATGTGTCTGTTGTACATGGTAAGACTTTATTTTTTTAGTGGCCGAGCAGTATTCTGCACGCTTACCAAATCTTTTTTATCCCTGTGTCGTTAGGCATTTAGGTAGTTTCATTTCTTGGTTATTGCAGTGAACATCGGGGTGCAAAAAACATTTTTTTGAATTACTGTTTTCATATTCTTTGGATAGATATCCAAAAGTGTAGCTGGATCATATGGTAGTTCTCCTAAGTGTTTGAGGCCTTTCCATATTATTTTTATAAATTGACTGCATCAATTTACACTCCCAGTAACAGTGTTTGAGGGTTCACTTTTCTCCACGTCTTCACTAACACTTATTATTGCTTGCCTTTTTGATAACAGTCATTCCGATGGGTGTGAGGTGTTATCTTGTTGCAGTTTTGATTTGTATCTCCCTGATAATTAATGATGTTGATCATCTTTTCATGTGCCTTTTCATCATCTGTGTGTCTTCTTTGGAAAGATGTTGCTTCATATCCTGTGCTCATTTTTAAATTGGGTTGTTTGGTTTTTTGCTGTTCAGTTTTCTGAGTTCTTTGTGTACTTTGTATATTAACCCCTTATTAGATGTATGATTTACAAATATCTTTTCCCATTTAGTAGATTGTCTTTTCATTTTACTGGTAGTTTCCTTTGCTGTGCAGAATCTTTCTAGTTTGATGTAGTTCCATTTATTTATTTTTGTTTTTGTTTCCTTTGCATGAAGAGACATACTCAGAAAGATATTGCTAAGTCTGATGTTAAGGTGCATATTGCTTATGTTTTCTTCTGTTGAATTTTATGGTTTCAGGTCTTACGTTAGGTCTTTAATCTATTTAGTTGAGTTTTGTGTATGGTATAAGTTGGTGTTCTACTTTCTTTGTTTTTTTTTTTTTTTTTTTTTTTTGCATAGGGGTGTCTGGTTTTCCCAGCGTTTATTTGTTTATTTATTTGTGGCTGTGCTGGGTCTCTGTTGCTGCACATGGGCTTTCTCTGGTTGCATCAGGCAGGGCTACTGTTTGTGGTGGGGCGCGGCCCGCAGCAGGGGAGCTTGGGTGGTGGTTGTACCTGGGCTTAGTTAGTTGCTCTGTGGCATGTGGAATCCTCCCGGGCCAGGGATGGAACTCATGTCCCCTGCATTGGCCGGCAGATTCCAAACCACTGGACCACCAGGGAAGTCCTTTCCCAACATTTATTGAAGAGACTATCTTTTTTCCATTGTAGCTCTCCGCTCCTTTGCCATAAGTAATTGTCCATGTAGGTATAGATTTGTTTGGGGGCCCTCAATTCTGTTCCATTAATCTGTGTGTTTGTTTGTTTGTTTTTCGTGAATACCATGCTGTTTGGTTACTATAGCTTTGTGGTATCATTTGAAATCAGGGAGTGTGATGTCTCCAGCGTTGTTCTTTTTCTCAGGATTGCCTTGGCTTTTCACAGTCTTTTGTGGTCCTGTATAAATTTTAGGATTTTTGTTTTATTTCCGTGAAAAATGTTCTTGGGATTTTGATAAAGATTGCATTGAATCTGTAGACTGCTTTAGATAATATGAACCTTTTAATAATGTTAATTCCTTCAGTCTATGAGCATGGAATATATTTCCATTTATTTGTGTCTGCAGTTTCATTCAACAGTGTTTTATAGTCTTCAGTGTACAGGTCTCTCACCTTGATTAAATTTATCCCTAGGTATTTAGTTCTTTTTATTGTGATTGTAAATAGGATTGTTCTCTTAGTGTCTCTTTCTGATAGTTCATTTTTAGTGTATAGAAATGGAATATATTTTTGTATATTGATTTTGTACTCTGCACTTTACTGTATTAGTTCATTATTTCTGATACTTTTTTGGTGGAATCATGTCATTTGCAAATAGTGGTGGTTTTACTTTTTCCTTTCCAGTTTGGATGCCTTTTATTTCTTTTTCTTGCTAAATTGTTCTGGCTAGGACTTCCAGTACTGTGTTGAATAAGAGTGGCAAAAGTGGGCATTTTGTCCGATTCCTCCTCTTAGAGGTATAGCTTTCAGTTTTTTGCTGTTGAGTGTGATGTTAATTGTGGACTTGTTTTTTGTCCGATTCCTCCTCTTAGAGGTATAGCTTTCAGTTTTTTGCTGTTGAGTGTGATGTTAATTGTGGATTTGTTTTTTGTCCGATTCCTCACCTTAGAGGTATAGCTTTCAGTTTTTTGCTGTTGAGTGTGATGTTAATTGTGGATTTGTTTTTTATAACCTCTGTTATGTGGAAATACATTCCTTCTATACCTATTTTATTGTTTTTATGTAAATGAGTTTTGAATCTTGTCAAATGCTTTTTCTACATCTGTTGAAATGATCAAATGACTTTTATCTTTCATTTATTAATATCATGTATCACATTAATTTGCAGATGTTGAACCATTCTTACATTCCTGAAATAATCCACTTCATTATGGTTTTGATCAATATGGTTTGAATATGGTTTTAAATGTTGCTGCATTCAGTTTGCTGGAATATTGTTGAGGATTTTGTATCTGAGTTCTATCTATCTATCTACTGGCCTGTAACTTTTTTTGCATGTGTGTGTTGTCCGTGTCTGGGTTTGGGATCACGGCACACACTAAACAATGGGAATAGTATGTATGAGTCCCGCAGGGAGAAGCCTGTTTGCTAACCTCTTAAAGTTTTGGTTTATTTGTTTCATTTGTTTGAAAAATCAATTTGTTGTGGAGTCTGAAAAAAGCTTGTATTGATTGACAGTAAAAGTAAAAAATCTTAGATGTGGCTTGCTTTTAGTTTAGATGACTTCATGTTAGAGAAATTAGCTGGGCAACCTTCACCTCCTCTGCAAAGAACTATTGAGTATCTTATTTTTGCTTAAAAAGTTGAGCCCTGATGTTGTCAGTTTTTTCCCATTGTAACACTTTTGCTCATGACAGTGTCTCAACCATTTCTTTAAAAGAATTTAAAACTATGCTTTATGGGAACTTAAATGTGGTATATGTTCAGTAGTTCTCAGTTGAACTCTTAGAAGTCATATTATGAAGTTATTGATATATTCACTTTTATGAATTGAGAACGCTGTTCTGGAGGAAATGTTATAGTCTGATATATATGTAAACAGCATGATGATGAGCACATTGGTTTTTAAAATTTTTTTACAAGTCTTTACTAAAATGTGATTTGGCTATTATAAACTTTACGGTAAAATAGTTAACTAGCTGTTTCAGATTTTTTTGTTAGTGCTTTCTATAGTACATACTCTTTTGATGTGTTTTTGAAATATATGATACATTTTTGGAGAAAAATAAATTGAAATTACTGCCTATTAAATCATTTTTCAAATTAGGAAAAGATTATCATTATTTTAGCAGTGTGTTATTTTGGTCAAGTTTTTGAAATCCTAGTGATATGCAAGAATAGCTTGAGGACCAATGGAATATGAGCTTATTCAGAGGCGTTCTTATGGAGATGGTTAGCTGTTTTATGTGTGTTTTTTGGCACTGAGCCAGTTGATGTCAGATGTGTCATCTTCAGAGTTAAAGGTTATTTGAAAAGCGCATTCCTGAAAGTAATGTTGGTCTTAAACTTTCTAAATACATCCCCATCTGTAAAATTTAGAATGTAAAAAGTTTATAATGAATTTTTTATAGATGAGTTGCATGGTATTGTCACAAATTTAAATGTGAGGTTAGGATTTATTCTGCTGCTTGGGGAAGTTTTAAATTTTGCAACTAGCAGAATAGCATTTGATGAGTGACTGGCATCTGTGCTGTTAAGCCATGTGGATAATCACATGTAGCCTCCAGGGTACTCAAATTCAGCCCAAGAGAAAATTAATAGAATTAAGGATTGGTTCCTCAAAATGAAATTTGGTTAACAAATTACTCTTTTGGCTGTGCTGCCTGGCATGTGGGACCTTATTTCCCAACCAGGGATTGAATCCACACCCTCTTGCTTTGAAAGTGTGGAGTCTTAACCACTGGACCACCAAGGAAAACCCTCATTCCTCCATATTAAAAACTTGTGCATTAAAGGACACTAGGAAGAGTGAAAAGAAAACCCATGGAATTGGTGAAAATGTTTTTCAATCATGTATCTTACAAGGGAAATATATGCAGAATATATAAAGAACTTTTACAGCTGAACAGCCACTACCAGTCAGTTAAAAATGGACAAAGAACAGGATGTGGAAGCAGCCTAAGTGTCCATTGACAAGTGAATGGGTAAATAAGATGTGGTATATGTATATACAGTGGTTATTGCTCAGCTGTTAAAAAGAATGAAATAATGCCATTTGCAGAACATGGATGGACCCAGACATGGTCATACGCAGTGAAGTCGGTCAGACAGAGAAGGAGATCGTGTTGCTTATATGTAGAATCTAAAAAAAAAAAATACAAATGAACTTATTTACAAAACAGACTCAGACTTAGAGAACATAGGTACGGTTACTGGAGGAAGGGCAGGGAGGAGGGATAGTTAGGAAGTTTGGGATTGACACGTATACTCTGCTATATTTAAAATGGATGACCAACAAGGACTGACTGAATAGCACAGGGAGCTTTGCCCGATATTCTGTAACATTCTAAATGGGAGAAGAATTTGAAAAAGAAGAGATACATGTGTGTGTGTAAGTGAATCACTTTGCTGTCCACCGGAAACTATCACAGTGTTGTTCACCAACTATGCTCCAGTACAAAATAAAAAGTTTACAGCAAGAAGCTAATTCACCCTCCAGTAATGGGGATTCCCTTAAATCTATTAAAGAATATGTGTACAGGTATCTTGTGGTCGTTATACACTATGTTTTAGACCAGTAGTTTTCATCTTATGTATCAGTCAGATATGTGGAACCATTATACGAAACTATTTTAAAATCTGTGAAACGGGCAGGAGCCCTCGAGGGCCTCGTGAGGGATGCTATGGTCCAGGGCTTGTGACGTAAACTGTGTTTGAATGTAGTGATGAATTAGGAAAATATTCACAGGGTAGTAAATGAAAATAATAGTTAGCAAAACATGTATAGTGTATTCCAGTTTTGTTAAATATGTATATTTAAATTTGCATATGGCTAAAAGACTGGAAGGTTATACCTCAAAATATAGACACTGGTTATTCTTTTACTTGGTGATTATGAATGATTTCAATTTTTCTCTCATTTTCCACAATGAAATTAGAATTAGCTTTGTAAATAGACTTTAGAAACTCTTGAATGTGTTACTTTGAAAAAGGCAATAAAAGCAAAAATGTATAGCCAAAACCTACTTGATGTTATTAAAAACACACACAGACACACACACAGCAAAAGAAGCAGGTGCCATGAGCATTGGACTGAAGTCCTTGAGTGCCTGTTTGGGCCTAGGTCCATTCCACAACCTTTGGGACACTGGCCTTGGGTACTGATGCTATTTTCAGTTGGGCTTTAGCATGTAGATCTCAGAGGCAGAGTGCCTGGGGTTGGATACTGGCTCTACTATTACTCATTGTTTGATCTTGGACAAGTTACCTAACAGGGCCTGAGTTTTCCCAACTATGAAATGACACCTTAGAGTGTGTTGTTAGGGTTAGATGAGTTAAATTCAATAACATGCCTAGAGCAATGCCTGGCACTTAGTAAGTGGTCAGTTATAGTTGTTGGGATTATTATTATTCCTATCATTAGAGTTATTTGCCCTCTAAACTCCGTCTTCCTCTCCCTCACCTAAAGTTAGCTGAGAATTCCAAAACTTTACAAGCAAAGTCATACTTCTTATTCAGAGTAACTTTCCTAAATAAGTCCGTGGTCAGTATATTGTGTACTAATTCCTTCTAGTAAAATTTAGTCACCAGCGCACCTTATTTTATAAGGATTTTTATGTTTTTATGGTGTGATTTCTGCCCAGAAATGGTATACTGTGGTTATGACGGGGGTCCCCAAGTTCACTGCCTCACCATCTTAATGGGCTTACAAGACTCAGCGTGTGATTACTTGTGATCCTGATTTATTACAGTGAAAGGGTGCAGAGCAGAATCAACGAAGGGGAGGGGTGCATGGAGTGGAAGTCCAGAGGAAACCAGGTGTGAGCTTATGAGAGTCTCTGGAGTCAAAGGTGGTTTGCTTAGTCTCTCAGCAGTGAGTTAGGATGATACATGGGGAATGTCTACCTGGGAAGCTGATTAGAGATTCAGTGCCCAGGGTTTGTACTGAGTGAGGGCTGTTCAGGTAGGCACCTTCCACCCAGCATGGACCAGATTCTCAGACTCCAAGAAGGGAAGCAGGTGTCCAGCGTAAACCACGTTGTTTGCAGCATGTAGACGGAATGAGCTGTTCTCATCAGGGACTGAGAGCAATCCTCCTGAAATCTAAGCTGTCAGATGCCAACGACTGGCCAGCCTTGCAAGCAGGTCGTTCTAAGGATAGTAGTCTCTGCCCGCTGTGTTTAACTCTTCTCAACAGAGATATATTCTGAAAATGTATTTTACCTAAGACATTCATATCAATTAATCTATAAACCTTGAAAACAGCTTTATTGAATTATATAATGCACCATAAAATTTACCCATTTAAAGTGAAAACTGCAGTTATTTTTAGTAAATTTATAGAGTTGTGCAATCATCAGCAGAGTCTGAATTTTAGAGCATGTTCATCGTCCTGAAAAGAAACGCCATTTCCGTGAGCGGTCATGTCCATTCCTGTCTGTCCCCCGTCTCCCTCCTAGCCCCATCCCCAGGCAACCACTAATTTATTTTTGTCTTTGTTGAACAAATCTACACATTTAACGTACTTTTACCTTTATATAATTTCTGGTATTAATGGCTTTTGCAAGACAGTAGTTCAAAAATTATTAAAGGATATTTCTCTTTCAGTGTGTTTGAAAGAGTCAGAGTTTGAGTCTGTCTGGTAGTCTCTAAGTCTGAAGCCTTACAAACAGCAGTGGTCATCAGAATTGTTATTATATGAATTTGTGATATTTAAAGAAATAATTCATTATATAGGCTCTTGTCTTTGCAAACTTCATTCTCACCATTTAAAAAGTCACTTACACTGTTGGTTGAGGCTTCCCAGTGAGAATGTTGATACTTGGTTACCATTTGGTTCTTTCATGGAATCTTTGTGCTGTAAGATAGAGATTCATGTAGAAAATTGGGTGAGGTTGGGGGAGGCAGTTGCACTAGTGCCATTGGGAGACAGAAAGGCAAAGAGGTGTGCGTGTGTGTTAGGAGGGGAAGGGCAAAAGTATTACTTTATGATAAATGGCTATTTTTTTTAAAAAATGCTCTAATGTGGGGCATAATATTCGAAGATAAATAAAATGGACATTTACAAATTATATTTTAAAATTACCAAAAAAAAAAATAATAAAATTACCATAATTCTTTAAGATTGTAAAAAATGCGTTAAGTCAAAGGTACATGTGCATTTTTAAATCACTATTTTGATTGAAGTCTAGTTTCTCCCACAATTAAGTTAGTAGACAGGCGGTACTATACCCACTCCAGTATTCTCGCCTGGGAAATTCCAAGGATGGCGGAGCCTGGCAGGCTACAAGTACATGGGGTCACAAAGAGTCAGACACGACTGATCAACTAACACACATTATAAACTGAGAATTGTGAGAGGATCTTTATTATGGAGCTAAAACATAGAACTTAGTAACCACGAGTTCTGTAGGTATTGACTAACACTGGGTGCTTACTGAAACGTCTGAATCTGTGTAAACAGTTACGCTTTGAAATACTAGTTTCATTTTAATGTTGATCCATGTTTATAATTTAAAAGACATTTTTGGACATCAGGAATGACTCTGTCGTGTAACTTACTTTCAGAGACAACGCCCCACAACTTACTGTTACTCCTCTGCTTGTCTTCCAGGTGATTTTACAGCGAGATGCTGCTCTCCATAGGGATGCTCATGCTCTCGGCCACGCAAGTCTACACCATCTTGACTGTCCAGCTCTTTGCATTCTTAAACCTCCTGCCTGTAGAAGCAGACATTTTAGCAGTAAGTAAATTTAAACAGTGAAATTTATTCATGTCTAAAAACATCCCTTAAAGAAAAGTCTTTTTTTTTTAAGTTCTGAATGATAAGAGTGAATAATGAAATAATGGAATCTCACAAAGTGTTTACCTACAAACACATAAGTTCATATGCA
The DNA here is from genome assembly GCF_023699985.2 of Odocoileus virginianus. NCBI lineage: Eukaryota > Metazoa > Chordata > Mammalia > Artiodactyla > Cervidae > Odocoileus > Odocoileus virginianus. The sequence continues at coordinate 57,250,481 of NC_069677.1, read as the reverse complement.
TATTTGTTACTTGAGAGTGTAAGCGCTGGTTTCTTAGTTGGTTGATCTCTAACATAAGATCCCATGTACAATAAGTACCTGATAAATGTTGCTCGTGAGAGTGTTGGTGCTCTCTTGAGTGTGGGTGCCCACACTGATTTACATGCTGTGTGTTTTCATAGAATTCTACTGTTTTTTCTTGGTCACTAGTGTAGCTGTAATGACTGTGATGGTGATATTTTAAGAAACTGTACAAACAGCCATAAACATTTTTAACTGAATGAGGAGAAGCCTAATGATTTTATCTTCGTTGGTGGGTAGAAAAATTTTTAGAGAAGAAGGCTGCTCATCAAAACCTTCTAGTCCTCTCTGAGCTACTGTCTTACTGTCCTCTGTACTAGGAAGTGTATGTGCTTGCTATTTCTCATTTCTGTGAAGTTAGGAAAAGAAGAGATAACGGTATCTGCGCCTGTCATGTGTGAGTAGGTGCACCTCTGCGCTTGGTACTGTGCTAAGGATTTATTGGTTTTTCTTTCTGGGTGCAAGTGATTTGCTTATTAATATTGGGTAAGAAAGAGAAGGGCCAAAATTGTTGCTGACCAAAGTTTATTGTGGTCCTCAGCCATGCTTCTTCATCCTGTGGCCCTTGTGGAAGGGCCTAGAATCACTAGAACTTTAGAGAGCCAGGCTGGTTTCCATACCTTTTTTCCCCTCTGATGGTTCCTTATCTTTCTTTCCTTTTCATCTGTGGTAGAAGTGCTAATTGCTCAGGGGTGTCCGACTCTTTGTGACCCCATGGGCTGTAGCCCACCAGGTTCCTTAGTCCACGGGATTCTCCAGAAAAGAATACTGGAGTGGTTTGCCAGGGACTCTTCCCCAGGGGATCTTCCCAACCCAGAGTTCGAACTGGGGTCTCCTGCATTGTAGGCAGATTCTTTTTTTTTTTTCTTAACCTGAAGTGAATGTTCACCTATTCTATGGTTCAGCTATGTGAAGGGTGAAATGATTTTCAGTGGATTGCTCTGGGAATTTGACTGGCTATGTGATGTGGATCAAAATACTTAGTCATTATAAATGCCTCCATTTTTAATTTTTTTTTTCTTTTTTTTTTTCCATTTATTTTCATTAGTTGGAGGCTAATCACCTTACAGCATTGCAGTGGTTTTTGTCATACATTGAAATGAATTAGCCATGGATTTACATGTATTCCCCATCCCGGTCCCCCCCATTTTTAATTTTTTAACTGGAGTGCTATAATGATTAAATAAGGTAAACTGTTTAGTATCTACACATAGTAAATGTTTTATCTTTTTATCTTCACTATAATTATCATTCTCATCATCTTTCACTCACTCCCTTGGTCTTATGTGACTGTTTAAATTGTATTTTTTTGAAAGAATATTTATTTATTTAGCTATGCCAAGTGTTCATTGCCATGTGTAGGAGGGAGCTTTCATTGCAGTATATGGGATCTAGTTGCCCAACCAGGGATCGAACCTGTGCCCCCTGCATTGGGAGCGCGGATTCTTAACCGCTGGACCCCCACAGGAGTCTCTTCAGCAGTATTTTTAATTTAGATACAGCACAGGATGTCAGAGATAGAAGAACAGTCAGTCCTGCCAACCTTGCTGGCTGTGCCTCAGGCAGGTTAGTGTGGCATGTAGGCTGACGTCTTCTAGTGAAGGACTATTCAGCATGAGAGCTACTTAAATCTGGTCTTTATGTTGACATTAATGATAGAGGCTGACAGGAATGCAGAGGTAGCTTGGTGGGGAGTCGGTTGTGGGGTCGAGTGTCTGGGGGAAAAGAGGAACTAAAAATTGAGGCAGAAGAACCGGATGTGGTAGCACAGTTGTTCAGAGGAAGTGAGTTAAAAGGTAGAAAACATTAGCTTTTTCTTTTAATTGAATAACAACATCACTGTAATCTGAATTTGTAATAATAAAATTTAAGTAAGTTGGAAATCAGGTTGATTCTGGCTCCATTTTGGACAGGTATTAGGATGTTGCTTTTGAAAAGCTGTAGCCAGTGTTAAGTGATGCTGTTTGTATGCCAGATGATTTTGTTTTTGGCAGTTAAACTCTCCCGCTTGACCATTAATTTGCTGGCAGCAGTTTTGTCCAGCTAGTTGGTGAGTTCTTAGAGGACATGGGGGCTTTCCCGATGGCTCAGTGGGTGAAGAATCTGCCTGCAGTGCAGGAGACAGAGGAGACGCGGGTTCAAGCCGAGGTCAGGAGGGTCCCCAGGAGGAGGAAATGGCAACCCACGTCAGTATTCCTGCCCTAGACAGAGGAGCCTGGCAAGCTACAGCTCACAGGGTTTTGAAGGTTGGGCACGACTGGGACTGACACACAGGATATGGAGACACTACTGTAGAGTGGGTCGCTGACTGGTCAGTGAGTCCCCTGGGCCACGGGCGCCTGGGAGACAGGGCTCTGTCCTACTCGCCTTTGCTTCTGGTACCTGGTAAGAGTCACACCTGCCTCTTGAGAAACCTGTGTGCAGGTCGGGAAGCATCAGTTAGAACTGGACATGGAACAACAGACTGGTTCCAAATAGGAAAAGAAGTATATACGTCAAGGCTGTATACTGTCACCCTGCTTATTTAACTTACATGCAGAGTACATCATGAGAAACGCTGGGCTGGAGGAAGCACAAGCTGGAATCAAGATTGCCGGGAAAAATATCAAAAACCTCAGATATGCAGATGACACCACCCTTATGGCAGAAAGTGGAGAGGAATTAAAAGAGCCTCTTGATGAAAGTGAAAGAGGAGGGTGAAAAAGTTTGCTTAAAGCTCAACATTCAGAAAACTAAGATCATGGCATCTGGTCCCATCACTTCATGGCAAATAGATGGGGAAACAGTGGAAACAGTGGCTGACTTTATTTTTGGGGTTCCAAAATCACTGCAGATGGTGATTGCAGCCATGAAATTAAAAAACGCTACTCCTTGGAAGGAAAGCTATGACCAACCTAGACAGCATATTAAAAAGCAGAGACATTACTTTGCCAGCAAAGGTCCGTCTAGTCAAGGCTATGGTTTTTCCAGTGGTCATGTATGGATGTGGGAGTTGGACGGTGAAGAAAGCTGAGCACCAAAAAATTGATGCTTTTGAACTGTGGTGTTGGAGAAGACTGCCTGGATTAGAATCCTGGTTCTTCTCATTTACTAGAGCAAGTTATTTTCAAGCAGGGTGTTTTATTCTATAGTCAGTCTGTAAAATTAGAATGATGATAATAATATGACTTATAGTATTGTCATAAAGATTAAATAAGTGAATACCTGAATAAATGTTTAGTATGATGTCTAAATGTTCCATAATTGTTAGCCATTTGTTACTTTTTAAATTGAATTAAAAGACCCTGATGCTGGGAAAGCTTGAAAGCAAAAGGAGAAAGGAGTAGCAGAGGATGAGGTGGTTAGATAGCATCACTGACTCAGTGGATGTGAATTTGAGCAAACTCTGGGAGATGGTGGAGGACAGAGGAGCCTTACGTGCTGCAGTCGAGGCGCAAAGAGCCAGACACAACTTGGCGAGTGAACAACAGGATCGAATTAAATTTCTGTTAGGGCTGCTGTCAAGGATAACTAGTTAGGAAGAGACTTTTTCAAAATAAGTAGATTAAAACTAAAGCACGATGATCACTGAGCCTGAGACTCCAGAGAGGAGTGATTTTATTTCTGTTTGAACAGTGAGTGTGCTCTAATTTCATGAGCATTAGTGGACCCCTTGCTCTCCCTTACTTTGAAAAGTGAAGCACTTTTGTACTAAAGATTTTTCTGTTTGTCTTGTTCAGTATAGAAACTTTTTTTTTTAAACAATGTGATTGTAAAAAGCATTGTGAGCAAAGTAACATTTGCTTTCCTGACAAAAGGCAAAGCAATTTCAAAATGAGGCTCACTCACTAACAAAACTTGGATTCCAAGTCCCAGTGTTACAAGTACTATAGTTCAAGCTAGATATTTTATTTCTGAAATTCTAGCCAAAAGCATGAAACTCCTCAGTAATAGGAAGTTATAAAAGAGTACTTTAGCACAGCTGTAGGTTTTTCATTTCCTAGTCTTAAAAGTACATTTTAGTAAAAGTATTGCCTGTACACATCTATCTTTTTCTTTGTATTGATCTAGATATATTTCCTTATTTTATGGTAGTGTCTTTGGCCTTGGAGGAGTTAAATGACTGTCTCAAGCTCAAAGGTGATCATAATTTAATCAAATCAGTTAAAGGAGGATGTTTTAATTAAGAGATTAAATGATACATTGTGATAATGGAGGTAAAAGCACTTTGTTGACTAAAGCACTGTGAAAACCAAAAAGGGAAGTTGCTCAGTCGTGTCTGACTCTTTGCAACCCCATGGACTATAGTCTTATCAGGCTCCTCGGTCCATGGGATTTTCCAGGCAAGAGTACTGGAGTGGGTTCTGATTTCTTTCTCCATTGTAAACCATAAAGCACTCTGCAAATATGAATTGTTTTTAAAATAAGAATTTACTCTGAAGCATTGCTGGCTTTCAAGTATACTTCCAGGCTGATTATCCCAAAGGTAACAGGATAGGTTCAGTGATCATATTTGGATACTTGAGTTACAGTTTATTGAATTTATTACAAACACACAGGGAGAAGCACAGATGAAAGATGGGTATGTTAATACACTTAGGATAGGGCGAAGAGCCACACCGCCCGAATCCTGTGTTTCCTGTTGTTAGTTTCTTCAGTCCCTCTGCTGGGCTTCCCTGACGGCTCAGTGGTGAAGAACCCGCCTGCTAATGCAGGAGACGAGGCTTTGATCCCTGGGTTGGGAAGATCCCCTCGAGAAGGAAGTGGCAACCCATTCCAGTATTCTTTCCTGGGAGGTCCCACCGGCGGAAGGAGCCTGACGGGTTGCAGGCCATGGGGTCACAAAGCGTCTGACACCACTTAGCGACTAAACACTAAGAAGTCTCTGTGCTGCATCCACTTTCCCTGGTGACAGTATGTTTACAGTGTAGTTGAGGATGAACAGGGGGACTCAACAGATGGAAAGTGTCTGGATCCAGTGTTTGCTTGCTGTGTTGGAGAGACCTGAGGTATTTGCATCTGAACACAGCTGTAATTTGCCCTTAACCTGCAGAGCTGTTGACCCACCAGTCTCTGGCAAATGACACATGAGGCTAGAATGAGGATCCCCAGTGGGTGTTTGATGTAAAGACAGCAATCTGGATGTGTGACCTAATCCATGTTGTGAATATTTAATATTTGCATCATCCTTCTGTCTTGCGCTGTCTGTACATAGCACTCTTGCTTTGCTCCATCCTTTTAAAATGTATTCAAACTAATCGTGTTCAGTTTCTTCTGTCTTTGGCCTACAGTTTACTGACAGCTTCCTTAACTTCTGTTTCACTGTGTACATTTCACCTGTGTTTCAGAAGTTACTTGTTTACCATTTTTGTTTAGTTCCATGTCTTCCTCGTTTTTTTTGTTTTCCTTAAAGCATATTGAATACAGCGTCTTAAATAATGCAGTAAGCTCACTTTACAGTTATCATTACTGTTACTCTCCATTATAAAAGTATAGCAGATCCTTGTTTTGTTCTGTTTTGGTGGAGGACTGAAATACTGTAGCATAGGAATCTGTTTCTATATGGAAGGGGGGGAGTTATTAAAGAGATTGAATACCTTCAGCTCTCTATGTGTATGTATTTCATTGAGTTTAGGTCTTTCATTTTCAGTCCTGGATAAAAATGTTCAGATTACTTAAAAAAATGGCAGTCTTAAAAGGGTGGTTTGATACTCCTTCTTTCTCTGGGGAAAAGGCATCTTTCAAAGCTAGATCCAGAAATCCAGTGAATCTCTTCCTTTATATCTAGACCCTTATAATACAGAGAAAATAAAATGAAATTCTTGCTGGAAAATAATCTGTCTAGAAAATTTCTTGCTAGGGAATTGTCTTTGGGGAAAAACTCAGGAAGACAGTAGGTAGTTAAATGTTACAGAATTGTTGCTTCTGTTTAATAATAATTATATGAAATCAGAATCCAATTGAAACAGTTGTATATGTAGTAAATTTTGTCAATATATTCCTTTCTTAGTGGATATGCATTTACAAAGTTGAATTATTGTGATAAGCTGTGATAGTAAATCAGAATCGTAGAAATGACAATTTAAATAATTTAACAACCTTTTGTTTTTAATGTTATGTGTACATTGGTTGTAACTTGATTGTTTTTAATTTTATATTTAGTATAATTTTGAAAATGCATCTCAGACATTTGATGACCTTCCAGCAAGGTTTGGTTATAGACTTCCAGCTGAAGGTTTAAAGGTAAGAAAGTAGTAATATATGATTAAAATTATAGGATATTTAATAAAGTTATCTTTATTGCTTTTTATTTGTTTAAAGAATGAAAATATTTCTTACTGTTACTTATAAAACCTATATATATTCTTTCATAAAGGGCTCAGACTATTGACAAGGTATGAGAAAGAAAGTGAAAATTACTTGTGATTGTATTTTGTTATTCTGAACTAGCTGCTATTAGCATTTGACATGATATTTCAGACCTGTTCTTCTAGAATATGTGCTATGTGTTTGTTGAGATATATGTACAAATATTTGTGCATATATATTTATGTACACATACAATGAACCTATATTTAATACTAATAGAAATTTTTCACTTGGTTACCTGCCATTTTTACTGAATTGTAAACTAGAACATCTTTTCATGCTAATAGACAAGGATCTGCATTTTAGTTTGCTATGCCTGCATGGTTTTGCAATATCATGACATACTATGGATTTTTGAATGTTTTTGTTTAATTTTTTTACTGTGGATATTTAGCTTGTCCAGTTTTTGCTAATGCACTTTGCCCATTTTTAAATTAAAATGTCCATTCTTATTGATATGTAAGAATATATATTGAAAGTATTAATCTATTATTTGCCTTATATGCCTCAGATAGTTGTCCTTCATCTTTTAACTTTAAAGTTTCAGAAGTTATATTTGTGTATTATAGTTGCATATTATTATCTTTCTCTTCTACCTCTGGAGTCATGCTTAAAAAAATCCTTCCGTGCTCCAGTATAAGGTTTTTATGTTATGTAAGTGAGAATACATGAAGTTGTGTATATATGTACCACAGAATATTTTCAGTTTGTTCTGCCATAAAAATGTTACTCTCAACTAGGATACCAGGCATCTCTGGGAAGGATGTACCAATTTTTAAGTTTTTCAAAGATTTTAAATTATTTTTAAAAACCCAGTATTGTACAACTATTTGTCATTGTAAAAATATTTAAACAGAAAAGAGGTATGTAGAGGAGAAAGGAAAAAGCTTTCTTGTACCCTTTTTGCCACCTGTACATGTTTCTTCTTTAGGGTTCAGCATCAGGTTGTTATGTGCTCTCATAGTCTTCAGATCCTTTTCTAAATATCTAGTGCTTTTTAGTTCACACATTTATGAACTTGTAAAGTTCATAAGTGGTTATCATTATGTATATGAAAGGTTTCTTAATTTTTATAATGAAACCCATTCTAGCTAATTTATCCAGAAAGGAATTTATGAAGGGATGAGATGTTGAGAGTATCGCAGCCTGGAGAAGCAGTTTCCAGACTGTTTCAGCAATAAAACCCAGAAGTGCCTTGTGGAACTGCCATGATAAAAGACTGATGGCAGCCACTGCCTGCCAGAGAAAAGCACAGAACCTGGTCTGTGACCAAGAAGCTCCTGTGGTCTTAAGACAGTCTGCCTCTATGTGCCCAAGCTGGTCAAAGAGACACCCTTTGCCAAACTGTTTCCTCAAATCTATCACCTGGGTTTTTCTAATTGACAGACTCTAGACCACACAGTCTAGAAAAGCTATGACAAAGTTAGACAGCATGTTAAAAAGCAGAGACATTACTTTGCCGACGAAGGTCCGTCTAGTCAAAGCTGTGGTTTTTCCAGTAGTCATGTGTGGATATGAGAGTTGGACCATAAAGAAACCTGAGCGGTGAAGAATTGATGCTTTTGAATTGCAGGAAATTGAAACCAGGTGTGAATATCAAACCAGATATTCAAGGAAATCAGTCCCAAATATTCATTGGAAGCACTGATGCTGAAGCTGAAACTCCAATACTTTGGCCACCTGATGCGAAGAGCTGACTTGTTAGAAAAGACCCTGATGCTGGGAAAGATTGAAGGCAGAAGGAGAAGGGGACGACAGAGGATGAGATGGTTGGATGGCATCACCAACTCAATGGATATGAGTTTGAGCAAGCTCCGGGAGTTGGTGATGGACAGGGAAGCCTAGCGTGTTGCAGTCCATGGGGTCACAAAGAGTCAGACAGGACTGAGCCACTGAGCTGAGATCACACGGTGATGAGCTGTATATTGATACTGTAGCAACTCACCTCGCTGTGAGGGAGGCTGGATAATACAGTCGTTGTTATTGTTATTTTTGTTGTTTTGGTCTACTTCGGGAAGGTAGGATCATAGTGTGGGAACAGTGGTTTCAAAAACTTTGGGCACTATGAAAGAAAGGTATCCACTATTGTATTTACATTTGATTCCCCCACCTCCTCATATTAGCATTATGTCTTAGAGATCTTTCCGCAGCCTTGCTTGGTATTCTGTAACATGAATGACCACAGTTTATTAGTCATATTCTATTAATAAATATTCAGATATTTTGGTTTCTTATCTAAAGCCAGTTATTTTGCTAGGATAGAGGTTTGGAAGTGTAATAAATGAGTGCATGGGTATTTATATCTAAAATTTTCTTAGATGCACTAAATTACTTTTCTAAAAAACTGTACTAATGGGTATAAGAATTTCCTACACCCTTGCCAATCCTGGATATTATCAGTCTTTTAAACTTCTGCCAATCTGATGCGCCAAAGAATTATCTTGTTTTAATTTGCATTTCTCTGATTACCAGCGATTTTGAGCTGGCAGCCTTTCTTCCATTCAGCATAAAGAGTGTGTCCATCCTTTTTCACTGAAGAACCTTTCTGCTTAGTAAGCTTGTTTTGAAGAGTTTCATTAACTCTTGATAACCATAGTCTTATTGTAGCTCTTCTGTGCTATTGTAAATTTTGACATTTAGTCAATAAGTTACGTCCGATTCTTTTGCAACCCCAGGGATTATAGCCTTCCAGGCTCCTCTGTGCATGGGATTTCCTAGGCAAGAATATTGGAGTGGGTTGCCATTTTCTTCTCCAGGGGATCTTCCAGACCTCGGAGCCTAACTGGAGTGTCCTGCGTTAGCAGGTGGATTCTTTACCACTGAGCCACCTGGGAAGCTCATTGTACATTTAGTTTACGTTTAAAAGGTATTTTGACAACTGTTTATTCACTGCCTGGGGAAAAAAAATAGTGTTAAATATCTGCCTGCTTTTACCCTGTAGTTATAGGGCAAGCCCAATAGGTGAAATACAGTGATAGTAAAGAGAGTATTCTAACAAATTGCAAATTGTTGGATCATTATAGATAGCTTTTATAGTTGCATGACTGGCTTGCCTTTGCCCAGAATCAGAATTCACAAACGCTAGCCTACTTCTTAGGAGAAGGCAATAGCACCCACGGTCCTGTCCTCTTGCCTTGAAAATCCCATGGACGGAGGAGCCTGGTGGGCTGCAGTCCATGGGGTTGTGAAGAGTTGGACACGACTGAGCAACTTCGCTTTCACTTTTCACTTTCAAGCGCTGGAGAAGGAAATGGCAACCCACTCCAGTATTCTTGCCTGGAGAATCCCAGGGACGGGGGAGCTTGGTGGACTATGGTCTATGGGGTTGCACAGAGTCGGACACGACTGAAGTGACTTAGCAGCAGTAGCAGCAGCAGCCTACTTCTTATTGTTTATAAGGAGGACTTGACGATAAAGTGGACATCGCTCACAGTAGTGTAATGTCTATAAAACTGATTAAACAGGTGTGTTAAAAATATAACCAAATTAATTTAAAAATATTGTATGGTTATAGCATTAAGAGACATAGCTGAGAAATATTTTTACTTTTGAGCTTTGTCCAGAGTGGTTAGTTGGGATAGTTTTTGTAGGCTTGTGTTCTGTAGACAGAATCTGTATATTTTATAACACTATAAAATATTAGTATAAAATATAGTAAAAAATTCTGTAGAATCTGTAGATTTTATAATAGTATCACCGAATTCCAACATTTATAAAAGATTAGATATGTATGGTATGACACATATCAATTGAAATTCTGTTTGCATTCACTTACATATGCCCCAATTAAGCTAATAGTAACAAAAGAAAATTTTAGCTTTAATGTAAAAATGTGAATCTTACAAGAATCAAAATATGTCCTGTTAGTGTTGTTGAAGTTTTAAAAGAAAGATTTGATACTTTTACCTGGGGGAAACTCTTTGTTTTTGGTTATATATTTTAATTGGCTGTGTTAGCCAGTACCATTAACAGAAAACCTTATTTTTTTTTTTTTTTTTTGAGACCTTATTGGCTGTGCCTCAGATCCAAAAGGAAGATGTATGACATCAGTATGTTCCTTTAAGTCTAAATATCTCATAAGAGACCTAAACATTGTCCAGAGTTAGATACTCACAAAAAGTTCCTTACTGAGAGTCCCTGTTAGACACTGGGGAAGGTCTTGAACCTCTCAGTTTGATGTTGTCATTCCGTTCTCTCTCCTGCCTCACTAAAATAAAAACTTACAAGTAAGTGTTACTCTTTTGCCATATCCTTGTCAAGACTTATTATCAGAATTAAAGGATTGCCCACTTGATGGGGTATGAAGCGTTGTCTTACTGCTTTTACTTGGGATTTCTTGAATAATTAGTGATATCGAGCATTAGTGAGATGTGCATGTATGTGTGCTAAGTCACTTCAGTCGTGTCTGACTCTTTGCGACCCCATGGACTGTAGCCCACCAGGCTCCTCTGTCCATGGATTCTCCAGGCAAGAATACTGGAGTGGGTTGCCATGCCTTCCTCTAGAAGATCTTCCCGACCCAGGGATTGAATCCACATCTCTTACGTCTACCTGCATGTAACATTATATAATTATTAGTGAGATATAGCATTATTGGTCAAACGGGCTTCTAGTTTGTCTGTTTTTTAACCCATTTTTGTATTGGTTTGTAAATCTTTAAAATATTGACTTTTAAGAGTCCAGACACTAATCTCTTAGTTCAGTTTAGTCCAGTCGCTCAGTCGTGTCCGACTCTTTGCAGCCCCATGGACTGCAGCACTCCAGGCCTCGCTGTCCATCACCAACTCCCGAAGCTTGCTCAAGCTCATGTCCATCAAGTTGGTGATGCCATCCAACCATCTCATCCTCTGTCATCCCCGTCTCCTCCCGCCTTCCTTTCCCAGCATCAGGTTCTTTTCCAGTGAGTCAGTTCTTCCCATCAGGTGGCCAAAGTATTGGAGTTTCAGCTTTAGCATCAGTCCTTCCAATGAATATTCAGGACTGATTTCCTTTAGGATTGACTGGTTTGATCTTCTTGAAGTCCAAGGGACTCTCAAGCGTCTTCTCCAACACCTCAATTTAAAAGCATCAATTCTTTGGTGCTCAGATTTCTTAATCTTTTAGTTATATTGCCTTATAAATATTTTCTTCTTTGTGCTTTTTAACTTAAAATTGCCTTTGAAAATTATGCCTAAGTTTAAATTAATGTAGACATGTTTTTTGATGTTTTGCATTTTCTGTATCTTAAGTAATTCTTCCCTACCCTGAGGCCTTGAAATATTTTTCTCTGTTTACTCCAAAATTTGTAAATTTTTCCTATGCCCTTCACTCCATGCTTGGGAGGTCTTTAATCTACCCAGGATTATTTTATTTTATAGTGTAAAATAGGCCCCTATTTTTACCTTTCTGAAAGAATACCCAACCACTAAAGCCTCATTATTGCATAGTCAGGATTTTATCATGTAGATTAGTAATGCTAGCAAAGTTTCTGATTAGACTCTCTGTATATTATCAGTATCATTGGAATAATTCAGTTATATACCAAAGGCCAGTCTCAGGGGGATCAAATTTTTCTAGGTTTCTTGTTTCTTTGCTTTTAAGAAGTGCCTTGACAAGTAGGGGGAATAATAATGATTATTAAAAATTCAAATCAAGATTATCTCTGAAAGGTAAGCCTAGTATTTGGGGTTTCCTGAGTATTCCTGTAAATGGCAAATCTTGTTTTCAGCAAAACACCTTTTGGGCTGGATTTACCGTGATCTTTTGTTTTTTTAAATATGTATTTATTTACTTGGCTGCATGAGGCCTTGGTTGAGACAGACGAGCTCTCAGTTAAAGTATGTGGGATCTAGTGCCCTAGCCAGGAACCGAGCCAGGGCTCCCAGCACTGGGGGCACAGAGTCTCAGTCACTGGGCCACGGGGAAGTCTGGTGCCGTGACGTTTGCAGACAGTGTTTTTGTAACCTGGTACTCAGCCTAAGTCCTTCATGTCAGTGAGAAGACCGGATAAAGATCTTGGCAGGAGATTCATCCTTGACTGCCTTTCCTCATGTATAGACACACAAAGGTACAAATAAAAGGATTTCCTCCTATGATTAGTTTTTTTTCTTCTGATCTTTATTCTTAAATTAGTGCCTTATAGCATCATCACCAGTTAATTTTTCACAAACTGTACTATTCTTTGAAAATAAATTTACTAGTTAATTTTAGGATTATTTTATAAGAAATTATTTTGTTTAATGTAAAGATGAGATTAGAAGAGAGTGGTTTTTTTTGGTTTTTTTTTTTTTTTTGCTGTGAAGGAAAATGCAAATATTGCAAGGAAATGTGGTTGTTTGTGAGACTTCCTTCGCTTCCTTTGTAGCAGATATTCAAGAGAGATTCAGGACTGCTGCTGTGTTTTTCCTCCAGACACCTGACAGCTTTGTGATAGGAAGAGTCTTGGTTAAGGCTGAACGTGCATGGCTGCCTCTCTCCTAAGAACTATGAATTGTTGCAATGTCACCTTCAATTTGTTGGCTAAAACAGAGGTCAGAGTTTCCTTTTTGAAGGAAAAATAAGGAAATAGGACCATCAAAACAAGGAATAAAGCCAGCTGGCTATACGTAAAAGGAGAATTCTAAAATACAAAGGCATTTTCAATTGCACAAACTTCGATTATATTCAAAGAATGCTTCTTCAGTGACTCTTGAACGTATAAAATAAGCCTCTTCCTGTTAATTTCAAAGGTGATGATTGCTTATTCATGTATTTCTGAATCAAGGAATATAGAGTCTCATTAGAGATAGAAAATAATGAAGAATCATTTCATTAGGGCAGCTTATCACTTAGATGTGGGGGAGCTGGGAGACAGCATAGAAGGGAGGGCCTGAGAAGAGCGCACGAGAAAATCTACGGCATCTCGCCCGTCTTAGGTGGAATTCCGAAAATCCCACCTTGGTTCTTCTCCTTTGTTCCGCGCTTTGGGCCCTCGTCTCTTCCACCATCCTCGGACCCACACACATTGTTCTGTTTGTTCTCCTGTCACCTTGGAAGTAAAAGGAGGCTTAGGTTCTGATACTGTAAATCAACATAGTCAGCCTACACACATCCCTGCCTCACTGCTGGGCATTTCTGGTGTCGGTTCGCTTAGTAGTTTTCATTAGATTTTCTTGCTGGCTTTATCAATTTGATATGGTAAAAATTGGTAATTAGCTTAAAAAGGGTAATTTTTTATTCGTTTGCCCATGAAAACCTATTTTTCTGGTTATAAGAGTAATATATGGTCACTATAAAAATTAAGATGGTGTAGGATGTGAAAAGAATTTGAAAATCATCCATTTATATATATTACTTTGCAACTTCTTGAAATTTGGCAATATCATAACATATCTGAATATCATGGGTATCTTTTCATGTAAAAATATATGTATTCATAGCATCACTAGAAATTCTGTAATTTATTGCAGTACTGGAATTACACCATAATGTGCCAATCCCTTGTGTCATTATACATTTAGGTTGCTCTTAATTTTAAAAATTATGAAATATTGGAAACAGAATAGCATAGGGAAACAACAGAATACCAGTATACCTACTACTTAGATGCGAATATTTTACCATTTTTTAAAGAAGAAATTAAGTGTTACCAATACCACTGAAACATTCTTTTTATCCTCCCAATTAGGTTCCCTCATAGATAATCATTACCCTGAAATTTATGTGTATATTTCCCATTTAATATTATAAAACATGTTACCTTATGAACACTGTTGTGCATGCTTTTATATGTTTCATGAGGCTTTTAAACTTGCCTTTTTCATCCAACAATGCATTTGAAATTCATGTTATTATATAGTCTTAATTCATTTCAATGAATAGCACTTCATTTTATGACTATGCTACAATTTATTTTTTTATTCTTTTGTTGGTAGATGTGTAAGATGCCAGTTTTTAGCTATTATATAGTGTTGCACTGAAATATCTCCTTGCGTACAGTATAATTGAAGTTCATTTCACACTCATCAGATTAGTGAGAAAAAAGTCTTAATCAGTGGCTGACAAGGAAATGGGAAACCAAGTATTCTTGTGAATGGCTGGCATATGAACTTCTGACCCCTTTGGAGAGACTGATAGTATCTCCCTTCTTTAAATTAGAGTTTGCCATATGGTGAAATAATTTACTTTCCCCCATACTTACTGTATTTCTTATTTCATTTAGCAAAGAAATCAGTGATCATCCTCTTTGAAATTAACAGAAAATCCAATACCGATACCAACACATATTATTTTGTATCGTTCTCCCTACTTTTATCTGTGAACCTGCACCACCTCTTCTTGCTATTCACCATTCTCTTTGAATACTGCATACTGAAATCAATTCAGTAGTTAGGATCTGACCATTGCTATCACTTAATCTTAAGTTCTGACCCCCTTAATCAGCCTGATAACCAGATTATATTCAACTTTAGTTAACTAGATTGTGCTCAACTCTGAGTTATTGTAGAAGGAAATGACTCCCCACTCCAGTATTCTTGCCCGGGAATCCCATGAAAGAGGAACCTGGCAGGCCACAGCTCAGAGGGTCGGAAAGAGTCAGACACGACCTCGGTACTCAGCACACAACTGGCTTGTGATAATGACAAATTGCAGACACTTACGATGATGACATATTACTCAGGATTCACTTTTGTTTGTAAAACTGAAGGAGAATTTCTGTGCTGTCTCTTAAGTTTTCACAGATTTACTTTCTTTCTTTGTTTCTGAACTTTTTGTTATCAAGGATTTTGTTAAGAACTCTAATGGATTAACACATTTAAAGCTTTTATGTTCTTAGAGGATTTGCCAAGTACTGTGGACTATAAAATATGAATAAATATTCCTTACTGATGTTTATTGATTATATGGCAATATAGAAGAACATCTTAAAGGACATGTAATTACAGTGTAAGTCCAATTCACTTAGAAATCCTCATTTTTAAAGAAACCATCTTGTTGGATATATCAAGTCCTACAAGTATACCAGTCTTTTGAGCTTTTGATTTTCCACTTTGTTGATTCACCGTATGTGTGCTAAAGTCGCTTCAGTCGTGCCCAGGTCTGCGACTCTGTGGACTATAGCCTGCTAGGCTTCTCTGTCCATGGAGGTTCTCCAGGCAAGAACACTTAAGTGGATTGCCATGTCCTCCTCCAGGGGATCTTCCTGACCCAGGGATCAAACCTGTGTCTCACTATGTCTCCTTCATTGGCAAGTGGATTGTTTACCGCTGACTCCACCACATAAATCCCTATTGGTTCAGAATGAAGTGACAATTTTTAATTTTTCTTAAGAATGATAACAGTATAAGTGGGTATGCTGGTGAAATAGTATGCAACCTATTGCTAACTAAAAAGCATTGTCCACCAGAGGGCGCAGTGATTTTGTTTTGTCTACATGCTGAATGAGAAGCCTGTACCGGGTGGACTTTCCTCCTAGAGCTTGAGATTTATAAAATAAAAATCCTGACAAATAACTACTTCTATGTTAGGTAAAATGCAAGGCAACAATCCTTACATTTTTATATATTATGTTGTTATTTTTAAGAATCAAATTTGATACTAGAATTAAATCTGCCCTTAAGTCTTAAAAGATAGATTCTGAAAAGAGAAGAAATATAGCTTAGTAGCAGCATGTCAGAATTTTGTTGAAAGGATTGTAATGTGTTTGTCAGAAACCTCATTTGGTTTTATGGTGCATCAGTTGACATACAGTATCTAGAAAAGGTTAAAGTGTGATATTTCCTGTCTGTTGTTGTATTGGTCAGATCACTTATAGTAGTATATTAGGTTTGGGCACCAGATTGAACCATAGTAAAGTTTAAGAACCAAGTCAAACATCACCTTTTCTGTTACTGCCTCACATAGAATAATTTTCTCTGATCTGTGCATTTGTGCTGCATGTTGTTTTTATTTTGTTTTATCTTACTGAACTTAAAGTAATGAGTAATGGTTAAGGGGTGTTTTACTGCCTAAGAGGAGAGTAATCTCCAGCAGTTTGTGAAAAGGGTATTAAATGTACCTTGTATGTGAAAATTACTAGTAGATTTTAGAAGAATGGTCTAACAAAGCATGAGAGAAAATGGCAGTGGATCTTTTTAACAGTCTAGAAACAAATTAATCTGTCACACATTAGGAACACATTAGCTGATAAAGTCTGATTGACCAGTGTGACTCTTTTTGTCTGTGTTTGAATGTAAAAGTTATGACAGGTTCCATTGACATTTTATCATTTGAAATGATTGTATTAAATTTTAGAATCAACCTTAACTGCCTTTTCGGCTAACGATTTGTTCATTTTTGTAAAAGTGCATTTCTCCTCTTCTTGCCCATTTTGTTCTTCCCTTTTTTTTTTTTTTTTTTTTTGGTCCAGCAGGGGGAGTAAGGCAGAGTGGTTGAGAATGTAGGGTCTGAAGCTAGACTTCCTGGGATAAGCTCTTGGACAGGTTACCTAACTCTTGAGACTCAGTTTCCTCCTCTTTACAGTAGGGATATGACAATGGGAGTTACCTCGTCGGGTTGTTTCAGAGATGAAATGACTCAGGGCGTTTACAGGGCGTAGGGCCTGACACAGTGCTCCATGCAATGGCTCAGCAACAGTCAACTGCCTGCCTTTGCTGCGTTCTTAGTAATAGCTTCAGTATTCACCGGCAAAACAGCCCACCACTTTTTTTTCCTTCATGCTTTTACTTTTATATTCTTGCAAAGGGAACGATGCTCTGTTCCCTTGCTTTCAGCATTTTTGTTGACATCATCATTGCATATACTCTCCTTACCCTAGGTCAAGAAGATCCCCTGGAGGAGGGCATGGCAACCCACTCCAGTATTCTTGCCTGAAAAATCCCATGGACAGAGGAGCCTGGTGGACTACAGTCCACGGGGTTCGCTAACAGCTGGACATGGCTAACGATACAGAGCACAGACACATACTCTTCTTAATTTATTCATTGGATAGTCACCATTCAGTTCAGACTGAAGGGAGGAGAGTCTGAGGCTTTTCAGCCTGAAACAGTCTTTTAAATAAAACCATTTAATTAAATTATCTGCCTCTTTTTTACTTCGTTAACAGTGTGATTTATCAACCAAAGTAATTCTCTCCTAACACTTACCCTGCAGTTTCACAGTTCTAAATACTTTGGAAGTGTTAAAACACAATTATATTCAGAATGATTTTTGAGTTTATGTTATTTGAATTTTCCAGTTGAAACATGGTAACCCAGACCACTTTGGAAAACTGAATTGCTTGGTGGTATTTACTAAAGCTTGAAACTCTGTGATCCAGCTTGATATCTATAGTTCTTCTTTGTACGTAAACATCCTGCACATGTGTTCATGAAAATACTTGTACTGGAAAGTTTATAACAACACTGTTTGTAATAGTGCCTACTATAAGTTACCGCAATGCGCATCAGTAGGATACATTTTGGTATACTCATACCATGTAATACTATAGAGAAATGGAAAGTAAGATCTGCTGAAGAGCAGGAATGAGTCTGAGAAATACAGTACTGAGAGAAAGAAGTCTGAAGGAGAATCTGCTGTATGTCTGGTTCTGCTTCTGTCAAGAATAAAATTAGGCAAAGTCTGATCTAAGCTATTCAGAGTCCATGTAGTGACATTGCTGATTGGATGAGGGGGTGGTGACTGACAGGGATGATGAAGGGAACTCCTGGAGTGCTGTTAATATCTGCTTCCTGATACAGGTATGTTTAGTTTGGGAACAGTCATCAAGCTGAAAAACCATCTTTTGTGCACTCTGCTTCATGTATTGCCATAAACCTTTTTTAAAAATCCTTAAATATATATACCACAAACCTGTTACACATTTGATGATATTGAGGTGCCAGTCTGAATGCACTATTTTTGTCCTGCCTCCTTGTTTCATCAAAAGAGAATTAAAACAACAACGGTAAGAAAAATGAGCATCCTCTCTGAGTCTCCTCGACATTGGTAGTTTTCTTGGGCTTCCTCCATCCCCCCTACAGGGATGTAAACTGTCCCTGTCAGTAAATAGGGATAAGGAGGATGCTTGATCGCAGAGCAAGCATCCTTTTAATAAAAAGGAATTGGCTGTGGAGGGAAACTTGAGGCATGTGGACCTGGAATAAAGCAGCACCTTCTTGGCCACTCTTTAAGGGACTAGAGAGTTCTGCTAAATTCATTGGCACTACCAATCCATTACACTGCCTCGTAGACTTTCTGGATAAAACAAAATAAATTTTCACTGATTTAAGTGACATATATGGGGGAAGGATAGGAACTGGTAGACTGTTTTATCAAGCTACTGTTTTTAGCACAGTCCACAGGAAAAATAACATTTAATAATTTTAAGACCCGTTTTGGGAAATTCCCTAGTGGCCCAGTGAGTGCTTTCACTGCCAAGTATTCTGGTTTGATCCTTGGTTAGGAAACTAAGATCCCATGAGCATGTGCCCCCCTCCCCAAAACAAAACAAAACAAAACAAAACAAAAACCTGGTTTTTTTTTTTTAGGCTTCCATTAATGCAAATAGAGTTTTTTTTTTTAATTTTTACCTTATGTGTGTTTAAGTGTTGTAAATTTTCTTATGTCTAAAAATAATACATACTAATAATATATGCATAATAATATACAAAATAATACATAACAGATTCATCAATACAGAAATGATTAAAAAGCAAAAGCCTTTTCCTGGTTCCACTCGTAGAGTTTTTTGTGTTCATACAAAAAGGTGTACATACTATACATTTATTGATTCTAAAGTGAAGTTACTCAGTCATTTCCAACTCCTTGCGAGCCCGTGAACTGTGTGTAGCCTGCCAGGCTCCTCCATCCATGGAATTCTCCAGGCAAGGATACCCCATGTTGATACATTAATTCTAAGATTCCAAGTCCCATATTGATTCCAAGATGCACTTTATTACCCCATGTTTTAACATATCTGAAATTGGGATGTGTCTTTCACTTGTTATCCACTAGATGGTGATCATGATGGAGTTTTCCTCACAGGAAATTTGGTCATAGCTGTTCATATTGTCTTCACTTCAGTTGAGTTATATACCCTGTTGCTGCCACATGGCTTGAGTTTAATTGCTGTTAAAAGTGTCTTGAAAAGAACTGTGCTGTATGATTTGGCTTTAAGGCAAAAAGTTAGTGTGCAGAAAGGCATAGGAAAGGCAGCAGGGAGCAAATTTAATATGAATGAAGTAAATATTGTTTATTGGGAGGATAACCACAGTTCTGTTTCCTTGCAAAGTAAAAACCAAGCACTTTATGGAATCAAGAAAGGGAATTATTTGAGTAAGCGAAGGTATGCTGTGTTTTATTCCTGAAACATGTGCAAAAGCGTTCTCTATCACAAGCTAGGTAATTCATTTAAGGCAAGAGAAGTTACCAAATCCTGTAGAATAGATGGTTGGTGTGACCAGTTCATGTACCATACAGGACTATTTTAAGACACTGTGTCATAGCTTTAATTACTCAGTTCAATTCAGTCGCTCAGGCGTGTCCAACTCTGCGACCCCATGGACTGCAGCACGCAAGGCCTCCCAGTCCATCACCAACCCCCAGAACCTACTCAAACTCACGTCCATTGTGTCAGTGATGCCATCCAACTATCTAATCCTCTGTTGTCCCCTTCTCCTCCTGCCCTCAATCTTTCGCAGCATCAGGGTCTTTTGAAATGAGTCAGTTCTTGGCATCAGGTGGCCAAAGTGTTGGAGTTTCAGCTTCAGCATCAGTCCTTCCAGTGAATATTCAGGAGTGATTTCCTTTAGGATGGACTGGTTGGATCTCCTTGCAGTCCAAGGGACTCTCAAGAGTCTTCTCCAACACCACAGTTCAAAAGCATCAATTCTTCAGCACTCAGCTTTCTGTGAGAGTCCAACTCTCACATCCATACATGACTACTGGGAAAAACCAAAGCTTTGACTAGATGGACCTTTGTTGGTAAAGTTACAAAGTTACTCACTTCTTATAATTGAATTTGAAGACTTTGATAATATCTTTATGTGTTTATTCAGTGTTTTACATCTATTGATTTTGGTTTTTCTGTTTTAAACTATTAATATAATGTTTTATATTAATACATTTCAGATGTCAAACCATCCTGTATTTTTGGGAAAGCAATTTGCTGTATTTTTTTTAATTGGTAGTTATTTTGTGAATGCCTTTTCAGTTTAATATGTATAGATTTATCTTATTCCTTTTAGTGATTTTGTTATTTTCCACTGAAAGAATATATTATAATTTCTTAAATGGCTGCCATTTGATATGCATGATTTCTGGTTAAAAACAATATAAGAGGGAACATCTTTCTACATACACCTATATATTCCCAGTCTAGTAATTCTATAGAATAAGTTCTTAGAAATGCTGTGCATTTTCATTGTTTGATGAAAGAAAATCAGTAGTTACTTTTTGAAAAGTATTTACTTGATTTAGAAATGTGAATCATTGTTGGCAAATATATCAACATGCTAACAATGGTTGTCTCTGGGGTAATGGACTTATGTGTGATTTTTTTTTTTTTTAAGTTTAATAGTAAAAATGGAATTTTAAAAAATGCTTAGGAAACCAAATAACTGCTTTAGTAGTTCTGGGACTGTGGGCAGTTGGCAGGTAGGAACTGTTGTCGTTGCCAGATAATTCATCTAGCATTATGCAAAACATGGGGAGCAAATTCAAAAGGTGTTTATAGAAGTAAGTTGAATTCATTTTTTTTTTTTTTTTTAGTTTAACAGAAAACTTACTGTTAATTCTTTTTTTAGGGTTTTTTGATTAACTCAAAACCAGAGAATGCCTGTGAACCCATCGTGCCTCCGCCAGTAAGAGATAATTCATCTGGCACTTTCATCGTGTTAATTAGAAGACTTGATTGTAATTTTGATGAAAAGGTAATGTTTCTGTTTTCATTTTTTGGTTACTGTTTGTTTAGCTAGCTAGTTTAAATTCTCTCTTGTTTCAGAAGGGATTTAAGAAAGTTTGCACAATTCATTCAGATTAAATAAAGGAGTAGGGACAGAAAGAAAATGAGGAGACAATGAAAGACAAGAGTGAGTTTACTTAACTCATTCATTTGCTATAAAATTTAAGCTTTTAGCTGCCAGTACAAAGAGGAAAACATCATCAGTTTTATGATTCACAGTTTTACCTAATTACTATTGGTTCTAACACTTTTCATGTGGTTATTGGGCATCTTGAACTGTGGTTTGATAGTGGTCTTGCTTGATCTAACCTAGGAATGGAAATGCTAGTCTTTAGTTTTGTGTCTTCACCCTCCAGTATGATTACAACTTCTGTATCTATATCTTTGTTGATACTGGGATTTCTCTTTTGTAATAAGCTGACTGTCACATGTATAAAGTTTGTCTCCATGAAGTGGGTTACATTGGCATTTCAAATAGTTAAAAGTTTGCCATAGGACTTCCCTCACTATCATTAATTCAGCTCTAAAGATGTGAGATTTTAAGGTTTATTTTTTGTTTTTTTATTCGTTTTTCATTTTGTTCTTTTTTGTTTTTTAATACTACCTTAAAAAATCTGTTTTTGGATTGTCTGCTTGTCAAGAGAGCCAGATTGACGCCTGTTCCTTTTATTGAACTATCTCACACCTGAGTGTCTTATGGGTGTCTTAGAGAACAGACGTGAGATATATCATTTCATGTACTGTGCATGCTTGATCTTAGATGATTTATCCGTTAAGTAAGAAAGGCTACTCTGACTCCTGCTGTGCCTGCCTTTTTGTCTCTGCTCCTTTCATTTCATGAAAGAAATTACACCTCCATAATAAACTTTTTAAATGAATAAAATAATAACTGTAAAGGAGTTTGAAAATGTAGAGCACTTTGTAAATAATAAATGTTGTTATATTGTATATTAGTTCCAAATTTAAACTCTCAGTTGCCTTTAAATGGGAAATAGAGCTTGAAGTCGAATGTATTAGATTTCCTTCTAATTGTTATGCTTTTATGGTAGTTTGAATTTAAACCATTTTAAGATTTGATCTAGAACTAAACTATAATAATTATAGATTGTTCCAGCAAAAATGAACTATTATTATAATATTTGATAATTTCATGCCACTAAGAAATGAAAAGTAAGCTAATTCTGCTGATTTCAAGGTTTATTGCATCATTAAGGTATGTAATATTTGTCTTAGTCCAGTCTTTGGTAATTCAAAACTACAATACCTTTTATTTTTTTTTAAGTAACTTTCTTTTTAGGTGGGGATGGGGGGTATTGCAGTATAACATTTAGGGAAATACTGTCATTAAATATTTATTTTTTGGGGTAAAACCCAACTCAGGAATGGATAGGAGGGCTTGTTAGTCCTCCAGTCCCTTCAGTGAATCCTCATCATGTGTCTGAGTATTTCTAATGGAATTTCGTGATTTAGCTAATATTCTAGCTCATCACTTTCCACTTCCTGTCTTGAATTTTGTGCTGTAGCCATATCACCTACTGAAATCTCTCAACTTGCTGTGTTTTTGTGCCTTCACACATGCTATTTTCTCTGTCCAAGATCTTGAAGATGACCTTTATCACCTATATTTCTGACCATCTCATTTAAGTGCTAGCTGAGACCGTTACCTCTTCTGGAAGCCTTACTTTTCTTTCTCCCCTCCCTTGGGCAGAACAAATCATCCCAGCTCAATGTGCCTTTATATCTCTTTATCACATTGTTGTTTTTATTATATGTAGTTCACATATATGCAGTCTTACTGTGTTTAGAGTTCATGTTTTAACTATGTTTAAATATCTAATTTGTATTACAGTGCATAGTAGGACAGCAATAAAGTTTTGTTAAATCAAACTATGTATTATAGTAAGTCTTCTACTTATGTGTATAATGTATTCTTTAAAAGCACGTGCGTATAAAGAATATGTAAAAATGTTTTAATTGAGGATTCTAATCTTAGAAGGAAAACATTAAAATATTTATTATATAACTCATTGTGTAGACATAGTCTTAATGGATAAAGTTTTATTCTGTACATATTCTTTAATTTCGTTAATTTTCCTTCACAAATACACAATATATTATAGACATTTAAAATGAAAGATTTCTTACTCATATTATTTCTAGTGATTTCTTTCAGTTATATTAAATTTATAAGACATTAATTTACTGAGGGAGACATATTGGTTGTATTCAAGATCTGGAAACAGACTGCATACATTTGAATCACACCTTTATCATTTATAGTAGTGTGATCTTAGACAAGTTATTTTTATCTCTCTGTGCCTCAATTTCTTTATCTGTAAAATAGAATTATAAATGTTCCTGATATCATAGAATTGTTATAAGGATTAAATGAAATAGTCAGTGTTGAATGCTTGTCAGACATGCCTTGCACACAGCAACTAGGCAGTAGTTATTAACCATCAATGTTTTATTGATTTTTTTATTATTGATATAAAATAGAATAAGGGTAAAGATGGCAAAGATGCTGACTGTACTAGGCTGAAAGGTCCTGTAATCTATTCTCTGCAAGCTGGATAACTAGGAAAACCAGTGGTGTAATTCAGTTAGAGTCTGAAAGCCAGAGAACCGGGGGATCTGATGGTATAATCCTAGAGTCCAGAGACCCAAAAACTAAGAGCTCTGAAGTTTAAGGGCAGGAGAATGTGGATGTCAAGAACAGAGAGAGGGAATTCATCCTTCTCTTCATCTTTTGTTCTGTTTGGAACCTCTAGGAATTTGATGATGCCTATTCACATTGTTGAGGGTGGATCTTCTTTACTCAGTCTGCTGAATGAAATGACAAACACTTCAAACACCCCCTCACAGACACCGGCCTAAATATTTTACCAGCTGTCTGGACACCTCTTAGCCCAGTCAAATTAACACATGAATTCAGTTCTCACCTTTCAGAAACTAATCATTGGCTGATAAGTCACACTGTGATATAGTAACTCATGTCAACTGATGTGTAAAATTTTTAATTTGGTTTATAAAGGACAGTGTTGTCATGCCAGTGTGTAATGTATAAAAAATAAATTTCATAAATACACAAGCTTATGAATTACAGATCACCTGTCAAGGTAGAGTGAGTGGAAAAAGATAAAGTCATCATGATTGCTGGGAAAACAACTGGAATCTCATTCCAAAGAAAATTTCTTTTCTAATGGTGATCACTGGTGAATAGGCTATTAGCTTTATTAGGTATAATCTTCAGATCAGAAATCCATGACTGTACTTTTTTGGCTTCCAAATTGATGATTAAGTTTTGTAGTAAGTATGTTACAGAAACCAATCATTTACAATTTATGTATGGTACTTCTCTTATGAATTGCAAATAAATAGCTCTTTGTGGATGCTCAATAGTGGTTCATTCATGTGTAGCCACAATTTTTTATGAATAAATTGACTTAAGAAAATAGTTAGAAAAAGAGCTCATTTTCTTATTCCTGATGCAACATGCTAGGACTGAATACTGACAAAAGCTTAATTCAGCACCATACAGTATGCTACAGTATATTGAGAATAGTTACAAGGTGGTTTTTTTGTTATGCCTCCTATACAAAGTGATACCCAAATTATCTCAGACAAATGAGAATTGCCACCATCTTACAGAGCTTTCTTTGGTGAAAGGAGCCCTTTCCATTGTAGATAGCAGAAGAGAAAAGAAGTAAAAAATAAAATTCTCTCAAGATACTTCAAATGATAATGGTGGTGGGTATTTCAAGGTTTACTTATTATAAATCTTTAGACTTTTTTTTGAAGAAGAGCATTATGCTGTAATTAAAGAAACCTAAACTTCTCTTATTCTCTCTTAAAAGTAAATGAGGGAAAGCTGTATGTTACAATAAAGGAGATGACAGAATTTCTATGCAAACTATCCCAAGTGGTTTGTGACTCAAGGTAGCTAATAAGATGCTGAAATGCAATTAACAGTTTTTGGAAGGTAGAAAATTGAATTGTTTGTAACATTTAAACATAGAGTACTGTTTTAATTTTTTTTTTTTAATGTTTTCTCAAGAGAAGCACATTTGAGCCTTTTAGTCTTCTTGCCCTGGAGAGATAATAGCAGAACCCATACTCAGAATTAGTATTTGGATATGTGGTGTGTCCAGAAGGCCAGATGCTTAACGTGAGAACAGTCACTTTTACTCACACTGACAAAAGCTGCATCTTCTGAAAAACCCAGCGCTTTAGAGGAAAAGCAGAGCAGTGTTATTTTGTTTGTCTTTATGCACTTGTGCTTCACTGTGACAAAATATAAGTGTTTGGAAATGTTAGCTTGTGGTGAGTGTTTGAAATTAGGGAAACATTTCTGGCTTTCTGGTAAATAAATTAAGGCCTTATTAAATCTTCTAGTTAGAAAAATGACTTCATAGCATTCTGAGGCAGAGAGGTCTCAGAAGACTTGAATTGGCATCCCAGTGGGAAATAACATTTAAAAATTCTTGTAGAAATACTTGGTTATTTCAAGAACATTAAAATAATCATTTAAAATAGAACTTTTGTAAGCTACACAGATTTCTGTGTTTATAGCCAAAAAGTCATTAGTTGTCAAAAATCTGTTGTCATTGCAGTCCGAAATGTTTCTACCTTGTGGTTTTAATGCTAAGTCAACTTCTGCAAATAGTCACTTTGCCTTATTTCAGCTGAACTCAAGGGAAGCTTGGTAAACAGAAATGGTGTAGTGCACGTACTTCTGTTGAATCTTATTACTGCTTAATGCGCTAGTGATTATTTTCGAAAAATGTAGCTAGCTGCAGGAGGCTGAAAGGACTTAGATATTATTCCCTCCATATTTCAGGGAGGGGTTCGTTAGATGGAGTTACATTTGGATGGTAGATGAATACAATCCAAGGAATACATTGGTACTCGTTTTCAGTTGGAATGTGACTTTTACAAAACCCAGCTGGGGCACAAACCCCTACTTGACCTGACTTCTGTCTCTGTCTGAAGTCAAGTCACATCTGTACCTTGCCTGTCCCCGTACCTCAACCTTGAAGAATTCACAAGGCCCAGTAGGTGCTGAGCGGTCTCTTCCCTCTGTCTTGGTTTCTCCCCTGTCCTTCGTTTGAGCATCTTCCCTCGCTTGTCTACCTGGCTTGTTTTAGCTCTAAGATGAAGTCTCATCTCCTTTCTGAAACCTTCTTTAATCTTCAAGGCAGAGCAGATCACTTCTTTTATATATTGCTTATTTAACCCTCTGTCAGCCTCTGTGAGAGAAAAGATCATGTTTTTGTTTCTACAACTCAAATTCTTAATACATTGTGTAGCACTTGGTAGATGATTAATAAATATTTGCTGAATTTAGAATATTTAGAAAATCCTAATGGCTTTAAATTTAAGTAGATTATGGAATAAACAGTATTATTGGAACATTCTGTCAGCTTCATGTTCATTTCACTTAATGTTCTTGGAATGCCCTTGGAAGTATTTCTAAATCTAGATAATCATGTATCCCACATTTTTCTCTGGGTCTAAATACTTTATGATAATTAAAAAATTAACATAAGCATTATGTTAACATTATAATAACATAATAAAAATTTTGGAGTGAAATTCTGTCTTCTTACAAAATAGGCATCTAGTTTTTCTTTCTATGCTTACCTTTCATTCTCCTCTCTCAGGCCTCCAGGCTGATACAGTATATGGTAGTCTCAGAATTGCACTTTTATTTCAGTAGTACTAAGCAAGTAGATATGAACTTAAATAGAAGCTGAACTCATATATTAAAGTCATCTATAATATCATTATTTAAATTTTCTTACTCTTTTCTGTATTTCTCCAAAGTAATCTACAGTGTTTGTTGCTAATCTACTTTGGAATCCTGTTTAAAAGATATCACTGAAGAAGCGTGTTGAGTAATACTCGGGAGATGAAAGCATTTCTACCCGTATAGGATCCAAACAGCTCTGCGCTACTAGGGCATTCATTTGTTCATTTCTTTCCTTCTTCCACCCTTTGGTAAAAATATCTGTGTTAATAATTAGGTTCCTTTATATGCAAATTCATTCAGTATTAAAACAGCAAGACAAATTCTCTTCTTTTACAAAGAAAGTAATATTTAATGAAAGAAAAAGCTGAAAAACAGTATATTACATGTACTTTACCCTCACCCAGTGAAAGCATATAATGCCAGTAACTTCACTTATATAGCTCTTCAACACACATTCTTTTATTGGAAGTATAGTTGATTTACAATATTATATTGGTTTCAGGTGCACAACACAGTGATTCAAAACTTTTAAGAATTATACTCCCATCTAACGTTATTGTAAAACATTAGCTTTGTTTTCCCGTGCTGTGCCATATATGTTTGTTGCTTACCTATTTTAATCCCATATCCCTGTCTTGCCCCTTCCCTCTCTCCAATGATAACTACTAATTCTATTCGTGAATCCATGTCTGTTGATGTTTTGTTACATACATTTATTTCATTGTTTAGATTCCACACATAAGCGATAACATAAAGTATTTGCTAGCATTACACTGTCTAGGACCGTCCATGTTTTTGCAGATGGGACAGTTTCATTCTCTTCATTTTCGGTTGTATACTGTATCTTCTCTACCATTTATCTATTGATGGACATTTAGGTTACTTCCTTGGCTGTTGCCCTGTGGCTCTTGTAAGTAATTCTGCTGCAAGCATTGGGATGCATGTATGTTTTCAAGTTAGTGTTTTCGTCTTCTTCAGATATATTCCCAGGAATGGGATTGCTGGATCATATGGTAATTTTATTTATAGTTTTTTGAGGAGCTTCCATAGTGTTCTCTATAGTGGCTGAACCAGTTTACATTCCCACCAACAGTATGAGAGTTCCCTTTTCTGTACATTGTCAACAGCATTTGTTACTTATAAACTTTTTGATGATAGCCATTCTGAAGAAAGGGGCTTCCCTGGTAGCTCAGCTGGTAAAGAATCTGCCTATAATGCTGGAGACCTGGGTTTGATTCCTGAGTTGGGAAGATCCCCTAGAGAAGGGAATGAATACCCACTCCGGTATTCTGGCCTGGAGAATTCCATGGACTGTATAGTCCATGGGGTCACAAAAAGTCAGACATGAGTGACTTTCACTTTCACCTTTGATTCTGACAAACGTTAGGTGATATCTCATAGTGGTTTTCATTTACATTTCCCTCATAATTAGCTGTGTTGAGCGTTTTTTCATGTACTTGTTGCCCATTTGTATGTCTTCTTTGGAAAAATGTCTATTAAGGTCTCTGTCCACTTTTCAGTTGAGCTCTTTGTTTTCGGTACTGAGTTGCGTGCATGGTTCATACACTTCAGATGTTGACCCCTTCTTGATTATGTCATTTGCAAACATTTTCTCCCGCTCAGTGGGTTATCTTTTTGTTTTAGCAGTGGTTTCCTTTGCAATGCAAAGGCCTTAAGTTTAATTCAGTCCCATTTGTTTATTTTTGTTTTTTTATCTTTCTGTCTTAGAAGGCAGATCCAAAACAACATTGATCTGATTTATGTCAAAGAATATTTTGCTTGTGTTCTCTCCTAGGAGTTTTATGATTTCAGGTTTTAAATCTGAAATAAATCTGAGTTTATTTGAGTATATGGTATGAGGGATGTTCTAATCTCATTGTTTTTTTTTTCAAATTTTCCCAGCACCAATTATTTATGAGACTATCTTTTCTCCATTGTATATTCTTACCTCTTTTGTCATAGATTCCACACACATTGTTGCCTTTAAAATAAAGTTATTCAGATTATTCAGGTACACAATGAATGAAGAATGTCTAGTTAAGGAAGATGGAATCTAAAGGAAGAGGGAAAGATGGCTTATGTCACTGAATTCCTTTTGATGAGAGTGAAAACATCATCAGGGTCTAATGCTATCTTCAGCGAAGTAGCTCTTCCCAGTGTTTACTGTAGGGATTCTGAAATATGTTTAGGAAAGAGTGATGTTGGGATTCTGAAATATGTGCAGGAAAGAGTGATGTTGGATTTAATCTTGGTAGGATTGCTTGCCACAGTTCTGGATCTTATTTCAACAACTGCTTATTCCCTACTGTACTGTAATGTTTGCAGAAATTTTTATCCTATAGATAGAACTAACAGTTTTTACATTAAACCTGAATTACCTACTATTGTTCCATTCTCATCTTCATTGCTTTGATCATTTGAGAAAGAAATTTTGCTTCTTAGTGTCTTCTTCCTTCTTCAGATGAAAGAACATAGCTACATTTTGACAGTTGTCTCTGTCCTCTAAGTCCCTCATGAGTTTCTTTACTTCATCTCTTTCCCTTGTAGGGAAAACAGCTTCTTCCCGCGTGCTAGATATCCAGATTGGGACAAAGTATAGTTTGTGTCCAGGCTAATGGTTGAGTTATTGTTGCTTTCTGTTGGCAATTCTGAGAGAAAAGAAAAATCAGTTTTCCAGAGAATGTTTTTTTTTCCAGTTGGCATTTGAAAACACTTAGAAGCAGTGTTACACTACATTTTCTGCAGAGGATCTGTAGAGGTTGGACAGTGACGTAGTGCTCCAGTTCTCAGACGAGACCTGGGAGTGCCAGAACCCATGGACGGCCGGGGTGGGCAGATGAGGCCAGGCTCCGCACCGCAGCCGCCCAGCATCTGTGTGATGCACTTTTACCTTCTGTGTTTTCAAACATAGCATAACACAGAAAAACTGTTCACAGTGTATGTATGTACAATTTAAGTTGCAATTTAAATGGTAAAATAAATATCTGAGCACTCACTATTCAGCTTAAGAGAGACCTGTTACTAACGTTAATTAGTTAATGTTGTTAATTACTTTAACCAGACTTCATTGGAGACTTTGTTAGGTAAATCTTATATATTTTATTTCATTTACAGATTATGTTAGATTTGTACTAATAGCCTGTTTTCATGAAGGAGCTTCCTGTTGGGAGAATTTTTATGATAATTTCAGATATTTTAATAAAATGATGTTAAGTGTACCACAAAGTGACTGCTAATTAAAGCTGCTCATTTTCTGTCCTGTGTTTGAAAAGTTGTGATAGGAAAGATTCTTGGCTGAGGCCAGAGCAAATCCCAGCTGGCATTACTTTGCATTTCCTATTTCTTTACTAGAGATTCTTTCTTTTTGCCCCATAATATTTTTCCCCCTCTTGCTTGATTCTAGCCTAAGAAAAAAACCCATGGGTGTATCTTTTCTCATTTCACTTTCTTGGGAGTAGGACTTATATTTTTATGCAGATCTGTGTGCTGAGCTTACAGTATAGAGCTTAGAGCCCCAGAATCAGTAGGCCTTAGAGGGAGGCGGGTGCTCAGAGACCTGTCACTAGGGGGCGCTGAGCGCCAGAAGTCTCATCGTAACTGCCTCGCCAGTTACTTTTCCAGCGCAGTGTGAGCCTTTGTCATTACTTGGAAATTCCTAGAAGCTGATAGCAAGTTTAGATTTATCCTTATGTTTCACAATAATTTCTTCCAAAAAACTTTATTAACTGTGGTGATTGGGTTAAAATGGAGCTACTGCTGTTGTTGGGATGAGAAATAAGATTTGATTGGAATATGAATCCTATTAGTATTTAAAAAATAGGAACTTAGTTTGGATCCTTCGTTTTAATATGCACTTTAATATACATAGATAACTAGAGGATATTTTATGGATACTTTTGTTAAATTTAAATTGCCAGTCTCAAAATTAAATATTTAGGCAGCTTTTAACTAATATAGTTTAACTGGTATATTTCATTATATAAAAGTTTTTTAAAGAAAAGCTTCTTTAATAGCAAGCATCAGAAATAGCTACGTAAAGGTTTATTTGGGTTTTCTTAATGACACCAAGAGAAAAAGCATCAGTTTTAGTTTTAATCTTTAGTACTAATCACATGCTAGGTATAATATTAAAACTACATTGGAAACCACCACATTCAATGACCTATGCATTAATGACTTTGATTTTGTGATGGTATGTTACACAATAATATTGTTGGAAAAGCACAGTCTATTTTCTGATTGCAGACAGTCTACAGAACATTAAAAACTCACTATATGGATTTCAAACTTTCTTTACTGCAACCTATATTAAGAAATTTATTTTTACACATGTCCCCTTAGTATATATACAGCGCACAGCCTATAATAAAGTTTCATAAAACAGTACTTACCTATATTAGCTAAAATACTTTGGTATATGAAATTTCCTTTTATTAAAAAAAGTTCACCCAGGTTCTCTAAATTATTTTATATATAATGTTCAGTACCCGCAATATTTAAAATTGCATTCCCATATACAAAGATTGACTTTAAAACCTGTCGCTGGGATATAACATAAGATCTTTAAGTAATTTTTAAAGTTCCATGGATTCTGGTTTGTTTTCTGCTCTACTTGAAACGAGTAAGTGTGGCTTTGCTGATTTTGCAAATTTTACCAGCCCTGCCCCCCAAATTTTCTAATGAAACAAATTCAATTTATCTCTCAGCCTAAATAAGAAATAAACTTGTATGTTTGTAACATGCCATTTATCAAAAGGTCAGTGCTCTCAGTATATAACCTAAGATAAAAGAAGGAAACACGCCTTGGTATCACCATAATGTCATGAAATTCCAGCGTTTAAAACCGTGTACTTTTCCTGATGACTTTTTCTTGGAACTTTTTCTGTACTTTTTTTGTTGTTTTTAAGGATAGAATTCTAATCAGGTTTTCTCCTTTGTTTCTGCATTGTAGAGAAGAATGTAAGAGTGGAGCAAGGTTAACGGCTGCTAGTAGTCTGAATGCAGAGAGAGGAGGTGGCACTGTCAGCACTGAGCAGAAAGCACTAGGAGTAGTAGAGCGTCTTCACGATGGTCCCAAGTCATTGGAAAAGGTCGAATCACGTTTGTTGTCTTTTAACTGAGACAGCTAGGAAGATGCAGAATATTTCAGAAAAACTTTTTATCCACGATGACTGAAGTAAAATTTTTGGTATGTTTTTAAGGGGGAAGTAAGCCATAAATATAAAGAAATTGCATTTTTATGGCGTATGTCTTTCTGGGTAGGACTGGATAGATAGTTACCCTAGTTATGATTTAGTTTGACTAAATAAGTATTTATGTGAGAGATTCTTCTAGGCTGGAGATACATGCTAGTGAACAAGATGGTTCCTTAGGAAACATGAAGTCTGGCATTCAAAGTGCTCTGACTGTTATTTTATCAGATCTCTTATTTTTCAAGGTGATGTCAGGATTAATTTTCTGATAATTAATGCTTTTACTGACACACATGAAACAATGATCTTCTGTTAATTTTTAAAGTAATACTTTAAATTATCACAAATTTATATTTCTAGTATTGTGATTTCTATTAAGATAGCAGGACTGTGGTTTTATTATATTTTTGAGAACATGCTGAGATTAGTGTACATTTATGTCATTTAATGAACTATGGAAGTTGAAAATTACTCTGTGTGAGGTTAATTATGTGACATTGGCTTGATTAAAATGTATCAGGTTGTCAAAGTACCCAGATCGGTATTAAAAAAATAACTTATTCAAGACAAAAGCTTGTGGTGTATATAATAACAAAGATGAAAACAGATGTATCCTGCAGAAGTTAATGTTGTTTGTAATTCCCAAGTATTGATATTTTGTCTTTATTTTAAGAGTTGAATCTTTTATGTCTTATTCCTCTCTTTCCTACAGCAGCGTTCTCCTCCATGTTCACAAAATACAGTTACCACACTTAGGAAATTTATTATTGATAATTGATAAATAACTATA
This sequence comes from Odocoileus virginianus, assembly GCF_023699985.2. Classification (NCBI taxonomy): domain Eukaryota; kingdom Metazoa; phylum Chordata; class Mammalia; order Artiodactyla; family Cervidae; genus Odocoileus; species Odocoileus virginianus. Next base: position 57,217,440 of record NC_069677.1, on the reverse strand, counting down.
ATAATATAGAGTATTAGTATATATGTTATATGTGTGTGTGTGTATACATAATTAGGTAGTATATCCTATCTGATAAATGGAGTACATACCCTTCTGCAGGGAAGCAGATTGAGAGCAAGAAGAAAATACAGAGCTTTTCAATCACTGAAGGTATCACCTGATTCAATGGGAGTGCAAGAATATCTTGTCATTCTCTTCCTGGTGTTAATTAAGCAGTGAAATTACATCTCCAGATAGATGTATTTTTCTTATTGATACATAAACCATAATAGTGGAGCTTCCCTAATATTTATTACGTCTTTCTCTGCCTCTGTTCCTTCACTTTCTGGCCCTGCTGTGCTGCAGATGGGACTCTGCCCCCCACCAGAGATCACACCCGGCCTCTCTGTGTTGGGAGCCCAAGTTTTAACCCCTGGACTACCAGGGGAGTCCCTGTAGTTCTAGTCTTATTACTTCTTTAGTGAATAAAACTGTAAGTCATCACTGAAATTCCCCTCTAGATCACGTTTTGGTTTTGTTTTTATTGGAGTATAGTTGATTTACAATGTTGTGTTGTTAATTACTGCCATATAGCAAAATGACTCAGCTATACATATATTCTTCTCCATTCTGATTTATCACAGGATATTGAGTATAGTTCCCTGTGCTCTATTCTATATATACCAGTTTGCATCTGCTGATCCCCAAATCTCCATCCATCCCTATCCTACCACTCTCCCCCTTGGCAACCACTAATCTATCTTCTGTGTCCCCGATTCTGTTTCTGTTTCATAGATGGGTTCATTTGTGTCATATATTAGATTCCATGTATAGATCACATATTTTAATTCTGCATGAATTACAGGCTGGAATATTTCAGTATAGTATTTTCTTTCAACTTCCCAATTAAAATTAATGACCTTTTAACACTTAATAAAAATGTTGAAATAATGAACTAAAGGTTGTATTATCATTCAAATCAGAAGAGGATATATTATAAATGGCTACTATTCTCAAACATCTTTTGCCCAGCACCTGAAGGCAGATAACATCAGAAACAAGGGACATCTGTAGGGGATACATGTACAGTGTTCATGGAGTATCGTCTGTCTGTCTTCAATAATCCTGTTTTTAGCTTGCCTTTGCACTGTTGTTCAAACATTAAAATTATTCTTCATGCAAGGGAAAAATAACACTAGAATTCAGTTAAAGACTTCAGAACTGTAAATACATTTCAAATAAAAAAATGTTCCAAGTGTGTCTCATTTTACATGAACATCCAGACTACTGTCTGATATAATGATGAGGTTCTTTTCATGGTTCTCTTTCATCAAGAAAAGTTACCTCATAACATTTTTAGCATTCTTGCAGGTATATACCTAGAGATAAGTATACACAGATATGCTTATTTGTAGTGTGTCCTCTCGGGAAAATCAAAGTGCACTTAAATTTAGTTCATGTATGGAACTTAAAGGACGTTGGAGACTGTAAGATATATAAAACTGTGAGTGGATTATGTTTTATTACAAGTTTAATTATTTTCCACAACCAGGTAGCGATCTTTATTCCAGATATTTGTTGAATGAATTAATTTGCTGAAAATATGTAAATTTAAACCTCAGGTCCTGATATTTTATATTCTACCCACCTAGGAAATCTGTATATAGAAACCTCCCTACCTCTCAAGTTTAGTGAGCTCAGAACCATTCTCTTCTTCCTCTTGAAAACAAGCTCTGTTTCTCAGCTTTCCCATTTTTGGTTAAGTACATTCCTAAGTTTCTTAGTTTCAAAAAAATTGGCTTTGAAGAAGCATGAAAATATTTCACATCATTGTAGTCATCCTGCCTTGTCATAACAACTTCCAAATCTTCAGTCTGTCTTCTCCATATCAAAGTATTGCCAGATTGTTCTAAAACATTGCTTTAGCCATGCCACCCCCTTATTCCAGTGCCTATTGTGAGCCCTTAAGGTTCCTGGTGATTCAGATGGTAAAGAGTCTGCCTGCGGTGCAGGAGACCTGCGTTCGATCCCTGGTTGGGAAGATCCCCTGGAGAAGGGAATGGGAACCCTTAACAGGGAAGACCCCACGTCTACTTTGCTGAATGGCCTTCAAGATACAGTCCTATCTGTCCTTCTTCCCCGTCTCTCTAACCTCTGACTCTCCGACAGCAACTGTGAAATTAAACAGCAAAGACAGTAGTCGTAACTAGCACTTATTAATGTGTGCCAGGAACTGTTTAAGCACTGTTTTAAGTGCTGTCCATGTATTAAGTGATTTAATCCTCAGAGTGACTCTTTAAGTTGGGTGTATTATTATGCTCATTTTACTGGAGTTATTCGCCTAAGTGTATGCAGCTTGTATGCAACAGAGTCAGAATTTGAGCCCAGATAACCTCCTTCCAGGAGTATAGTTTTAACTCCTCTGCTGGGATTAGAGTCTTCCTTTCTGTAACACTCTTTTTCACTTATTGAGGTCCTTCTTTGTGTTTTGTTTTTAATATGCCTTAAATATGCCTCAGTCCTGCCTTTTGCCTTGTTATTTCTGTCTTCCTCTTAACATGAGAAATTTCCCCACAACTCTTTCCTGTTAATGCAGCTTTCATCTCTTTATTAAAATGTTTGAGGTCCTATAAAATCTGTTTTTATAAAGTTTTTATAAACTACCACACTATTTGAGCACTTTTCTTTTTGGCTTATACTCTGATTTGTATGTTTTATTTTGCCCGTAAGATTTTAAGATAAATGATGTCATGTGAGTTTGGGTGCTTTATTATATCAAAGAAAGTGATCCCTTAAAGTGACCTCTTTCTTAATCCCTCTTTTTAGACATTTGTAAAATGTTACATAAGGTTAGTGATCCTGTTTCTCATTCTGATTCATTGGGAAACTCTGTGCTTCTCTATCTAATCAAATAAAATTATTTTCAAATCTCGGCTCTGCCTAAGTGTGACCTTAGGGTATTTTCGTTTACCCGTCTTTATTCATTTCTAGAATATTGAAAAGAATATCTACATGGTAGAGTTCTATCAGATATTAGAGATAATATATGTAAGGCACCAGCACATGAGGCTTCTTTTATTCAGAGATGTAGCCTTTGGTCTGGAACCTTGTTGTATATATTCTATCAACAGTTCCCTCCACCTCCTCATGCCTGCGTGTCCCTTAAAAAATTTCTCCTTACGATCATCTTGACAACACAGTGAATTCTTTCTTCTCACAAGGTCTGTTTGTGAGTGTCAGTATCACCAGTTTGTGCAGTCTGGAAATAAGATGAACTGTTATTTCATTCCCAGGATTCCTTTTAGAGCCTGTCTCATTGAGTGCTCTTCCATCAGCAGTCTGCTGTCTTCTTGTATCCTGGCTATTTATAGTAACAAGTCGGCAGTCCCACATCTCTTTAAAATTTGTGATTAGGTGCTGCCTGGTCTACATGATTTAGTTGCAGTTAATTGGTTGATTAGATGTAAACTAGTACATTTAGCACAGTTTGAGTCTCCTTAAAAAGGCACGTTTGCAGTTCAATTCAGAAGGTCTTTTTGTGCAATTTTCTGTTTGATGGCTGTTTTGAAATTTAGGTTTGTTCACTGTGCCTGCTTTTTATTAACGAATCTTTGAGTTCTCTGCTTCCATCTGACAACATATTTGAGATTGCATTTTATGAATGTGAAACCTTGCACATGCTTACTGATTATTTAGGCCTTATTTCTGCTTCCTGTGTTTTTGAAAATACCAGCTGCTGCATAGTTTTAAAAGTCTAATTTAATTTGACTGACACATGATTTTTGCAGTTCATAACATGAATATATTCTCCTTGTTTGTATTCGTAAGCCCATTGGTCCATATGTTAATGTGTTTCTTTGATTTAATTTCATTGCTTTATTTTAAAAATCAATAGCAATAACAAACGTCTTGGGGAAGCCTTCTTATTAAATTTTTAAACATATTGCTATTTTCTGGAATTCACACTTGTGCTTACAAAACTCCTTCCTATTTTAGTGGTTTTCTATTTTAAGAATTTTATTTTTTAATTAGAGAACAGCTTTTGATATTAATCTAATTTTATATTGTATTTATGGAACCAATTGCATTTTGGATGTGTGAAAGAAACATATTTCCTCAGTTGCTCAATGCAGTTTTCAGAAACTACTGGCTAAATTTAGTTACACACATAGCAGATTGTTTCATATCGGTGATTTTTAACAATTTGCAGTTCAGGAAGCCTCTTTTAAGAGTCATGCTATTTTGTCTTTACGCATAGGCAACTGCAGAAGATTAAAGGACTCCATACAGCCTTGTTTTATAAATGGGATAGTATGTATAATGCATAAATATAAGACACTATAGAAGATCTTTAAGAACATTATAACAGGCATATATACCAAGTGGGAAGCAGCTACATGGGTGCTTGGGACAGCATGTGGACCAGGGCATTAGAATAGGGCGTGGAACAGGATAGCCTTCATGGAGGTGATGGAATTTGAAGCCTGATCAGGCACTCAGAACCCAAAGGCTGTTCCAGGCAGAGATGGTAGCCTGAGCAAGTAGAGAGGCTGGAACGCAGCTGGCCTGTTGGGATGTCCGGGAGTATTGAGTCCCCTTGAGGATAATGATCGTTTCTGATTCACCTTTAAGTTCTGCATTGTGCCCAACACACAGCACCTTACATGTTATGTAAATTCAACAAATATTTACTAAACTGAACTGTGTTGTTTTTACCTACACTTTATCATAGTTCCTGGGACCACTTTTCTCTGTATCCTAACATGTTGTATCTTTGCTCACAAATACATATTTTTCAGGGAAACAAGTCAAATCGCAATTTCAGTGACTTTGTGTATTAGTTGGCTTTACAAAGAAAAGTAAAACTTAAGTTTTATATAAGGAGAGAACAGCTTTTGATATAAATTTTGTAGTTCTTAAATTGTATCTTTGGAAACACTTGCTTTTTGGATTTGTGAGAGAAACATTTCTCTGTAGTTACTTGTTTAGTGTTTTTAGGAACAATTAAACGGTCATTAAAGCATCCAATAAACTAATAGCAACCCCAACCAAGTATACTTTAGTTTAAATAAAAGCTAAGTGAAGTCTGTCCTGCTATGAAAATGTAATGAGTAAATAAAAGGTTAATATATAAGTAGCAGATAAGGTTTAGAAACTATTAAATCCGTCTTGAGAGATTTATTTTTTTCTCCCCTTGTAAAGCAATAAAATCTACGGGTAAAAGACTGTAGAGGTTGACATTTTTAAAATTATAGTTGGATAACAAAATCCACCTAAAATTAAAACATGCACACACAGGCAAAAAGTAGTAAACTTTTTTTGGGGGGGGGTTATTGACTTTTCCTCGCATGACTACAGAACATTCCTTGTAACAGGTTTGTTGGTGGGTTGGTTTTCTTGTCATTATTCCGAACACTAGAGCAGTAGGTCCTATGTTGGTGAACTATTTATGCTATTTTGATTCATTAAAAAAACTTAGAGTCCCGGGTTTGATCCCTGGGTCGGGAAGATCTCCTGGAAAAGGAAATGGCTGCCCACCCCAATATTCTTACCTGGAATTCCATGGACAGAGGACACTGACCGGCTGTAACCCATGGCGTTGCAAAGAGTTGGACGCAACTGAGCAACTAACACACACACAATTTTCTCTCTTGTATTTGTAATGTTATAATATGAGCTACTGATTTAAGCATGTACACATTTTCATTCTGGAAACGTTTAATGAGTGCTTGCTCTGTCAGCCTGCTGTTTCACAGGAGTTACAGAGACTGTAAAGGCTTCCCTCACGGCTCAGTGGTTAAGAACTTGCCTGCGATGCAGGAGATGTGGGTTTGATCCCTGGGTCAGGAATATCCCCTGGAAAAGGAAAAGGCACCCACGTCAGTACTCTTGCCTGGAAAATCCCCTGGACAGAGGAGTCTGGGGGGCTACAGTCCATGGGGTTTCGGAATCAGACATGACTTAGTGAGTAAGCATACCCACAGAGAGACAAAATATTAATTCTTTGAGGCATTTGCAGATTTAGATTTTTTTTTCAGTGATAAGATAAAATTGTTCTGACTAACCCACATTATCATCTCTTTCAGAATTCTGACTTTGATCTGTGAGGTAGTTGTGGAGTCAGGGCAGTGTGGAAGGGAAGTTTGCTCTTTTTTGCCTGAACGGGGCTGACTGCGTGAGCCTCGTTTCTTTACCTGCCATCCAAGTCCAATCTGCTGAGCACTTGGGCATTTGTTTTATTCTTAGGAACTTGACTTTTTGGACTTTCCCTTACTCTTTGCAGCTTGATGCAGGTCTTTATTGAATTACTGTAGAATTTTGAATCATTGTTATGCTGATAACTAAAACAGAGCTAGTATTAGATCTTCTGGGAATTATTTTTTAAAATTAATTTTAGAAGTATTGATATTATAAAGGAACTTTCAGACATATCACTATGCAGTGATTATAAGGGGATATATTTCAAATTTCTTGCCATATTAAGTATTTAGAATTATATGTATATAATTTTCAAAGTATTCAAAACTATTATATATATATTTACATATCCAGTTTTCATTTTATTTAACCAGTATGCAAATAATAGCCTTCATTTTTACCAAATGGTTCAAAGGTGGTACAATAAGAGGTTAGTCTGGGTTTATTTTTGTTTAAAACAGACTGTTACTTTAAAAGTGAGGTATGGTAACATGTGTTGCATACTTTTCAGATCTTTGCTTTAGTAAAATTCTACTACATAGCTAGCCATATTCTTCTGGTGTGAAACTGACTATTAATATTTTGGAAGCTAGTTTTAGGAAAGATTATATAGCTAAATAGAACCAGAGTCAGCAACTTAAGGCTGGAGTATTTTTATTTTTAATTTTTTCGAAGCTTTAGAAAAGCTTTCTAAAGAAAACGGTTGTTGATAAAGCTAGTAATAAGAATAGCTTTTATTTTACTTATTTCTTTGAATCATAATGTGTTAAGCATTTTAAAATTATTTTACATATGATAGAAGTATTGTTGCTATTCTGTTTTAAACTTGGGGAGACTGAGGGTTAAGGAAGAAGAGCAATTTGCCCCGAGTTTATTGCACTAAGTAGTGGTGGAGGTAGGTTTGGCTTCTCAAGGGCTGATGGCTCTTGAGCGTGGTCCCACGTCTGTATCCCGTTAGCGCTGGACAGGGTTAGTGCTTTCCGTCCTTTTGGTAGGTAGCTTACACATCGTCCTTTATTTACCTCTCATTTCACTTAGTACCTTGAGTGAAATCAAGAAGATATCTATAGAAGTCCTTGATAATCAATTGTATAAGGTTATGTTTCAAGAACACTCTTGAGATCGGTCTGTATATATACACATCTAGTCTGTCCTTTTTGGAGTTGTTGATTTATGTTTGTGGAAGTTGAGGGACCTTGTGGCACATCCTCACACCGTGACTGTTTTCTGACTTGCAGGTTTTAAATGCACAGAGAGCAGGCTACAAAGCAGCCATAGTCCACAATGTTGACTCCGATGACCTCATTAGCATGGGATCCAACGACAGTAAGTACAGGTATCACTTTTCTTCTCTCCTGTTTGACCAGTCGTTCAAAACTAAAATTTACCAGAGTCTCTCTTCTTTCGTTTTCTGTTCTAGAAAGCAAAATTTCTTCCCCATCAGAAAGATAATTTCCAGTTTCTAATCCCCTTGGGATAACTTTGCTCGCAGTATAAGTGGAATTGACTTGTTCTTTCCTGAACAGTTTGTTCTTGTTGCTGGTTTGTTTGTTTGTTTTTAACCCATGTGTTTCATTTTCGAGGATGTGTTGATATTTTGGTAAAAGCTAAAGGAAAAACCAAAGCTTTAAATAGAGAGAAGCCTGTTGAGTTAAGGATGCCATAGGAGAAGTTTTGTGATTTATTTAGAGATTCACAACATTAAATTTTAGAATATGCAGAAATACTAAGTAGCTACTGTATTCCTGTGGAATGTCAAAGCCACATACTTGTGCTCTCTTATACCAGTTGGTTATTATTGGCCTCTTAATATATATTGGCATGCCTATACCTTTTTGTTCAAAGTGGCAATATCTTTCCTTATTCTCTGTGAAATATTAGCTTGTAGGGAAAATGAGCTAATTTTAATGAAACAACTGGCTTTAATCAGACTGATTTTTAAGCTGTATGCTTTCACTTAATTTATTGAGAGTGATAAAGGTGTCTCCTTTATGGTGATAAGGCTCCTTTTGGCCCCCACCAAATGATGGGGCTGGTTGCTCGGAGAACTAACTAGGTGATTAGAGGATTGGAACTTTCAGCCCCACCTCAGTGGCCAGTGGTTTAGTCATTCATGCCTATGTAGTGAAGCCACCACGAAAACCTACAAGGACAGGTTCAGTGAGCTTCTGGGTTGGTGAAAGTGGAGATGCTGGGAAAGCTGCCCTCCCCTGGAGAGGGCATGCATCCCTTCCCATATCCCTTGCCCTATACATCTCTTTCATCTGCTTGTTTCTGAATTATATCCTTTCTTAATAAACTGGTAATCTAGTAAATAAAATGTTTCTTTGAGTTCTGTGAACTGCTCTAGCAAATTAATTGAACACATGGGGTAAGGATTGTTGAAACCTCCAGTCTGTAACTGGTAGGTCAGAAGCAAAGGTGACAACTTAGACTTGTGGCTGGTGTCTGAAGTTGGGGGTGGGGATTCTTGTGAGACCAGACCCTTAGCCTGTGGAATCTGATGCCATCTCGAGTTAGATAATGTCAGCATTGAATTGAGTTGTTTCATGGTGTGAGGAAGATGCCCATGTACATTGGCAGTTGGGATCAGAACCCCAGATACACTAAATAAACTGCCAACATTCATGATTAAGTATTTTGTTTTTCTTTTTCTTTTAGTATATATCCATAATACCTCTTGTTATTAAGTTGCATTGAATCATATATGCAAGAAAGAGTTTGCAGCAGAGAGCAGACATACAAGGCATGGATTGATATACTCCATTGCAATGTATTTAGGACTTTAACTGTATCCTCAATAGGGAATATTTTGGATTTCTTGACCAAAAAATCTTTTTATAACACGGGACATTATTCTTCGTTGTTGCTGTGCTCAGTCGCTGAGTTGTGTCCAACTCTCGGCGACCCCATGGACTGTAGCCCACCAGGCTGCTCTATCCATGGGATTTCCCAGGCAAGAATGCTGGAGTGGGTTGTCATTTCCAACTCCAGGGGATCTTCCCGACCCAGGGATCAAACCCATGTCTCCTGCAACTCTTTTCCTTCTTATTCCTAATACAATCTAGGGCAAAATTACAATATATAAAAAGTAAAACTTAGTGATAAGTTCCTTACTTTCTTTATATTTTAAATGATTATTTTAATCTTCTGGCTGGTTAAGTCATAATTGTAGAATGCATGATGTACCCATAAGAGCTTCTGGCACTTCACTGAAAGTTTAACAACCACTGATAGGAATTAGAGGAATTGATTAAGGGATTTTACTTATCAAATAAACTAATACTGTTGGTCCTGCACATTTGATACAGGTTTCTTCCCCTCCTTTAATCACCTCCCTTAAAACATTATCCTACAACATACCTCCCACATTAGTCATTTCTGTGACCTGTACACTTGACTAACAAAATGGAAAGCATAGACACTCTAAAAAATAGGCCTGAATTCAAGTCCAAGCTCCTGCTTGAATTGACTGTATAATTTTGAGCAAGTTACTTGCTCTTTGTGGAGAAGGCAGTGGCACCCCACTCCAGTACTCTTGCCTGGAAAATCCCATGGACAGAGGAGCCTGGTAAGTTGCAGTCCATGGGGTCGTGAAGAGTTGGAGTAAGTTGCAGTCCATGGGGTCGCTAGGAGTCAGACACAACTGAGCGACTTCACTTTCACTTTTCACTTTCATGCGTTGGAGAAGAAATGGCAACCCACCCCAGTGTTCTTGCCTGGAGAATCCCAGGGATGGGAGAGCCTGGTGGGCTGCCGTCTATGGGGTCGCAGAGAGTCGGACACGACTGAAGCGATTTACTTTTTGTGTGTTTTGCTGAAAACCTGGGCTTAGGGTTTAGTGACCCTCAAGACCTTCTCAAGGGTTTTGGGTTGAATAAAATGATTAGTATTTGTAAACTATTTATTCTTTTAACATGCTTTTAATAAAAATTTTTCAATTTGGAATTGTCAGTTCCCTTGGACACCTGTTTTGGCTTCATGTCACTAATAAAACCTTTTTATGTGATAATCATGTCAGTTCCTAAGGAAAGTGTGCTAAATATTAGAAGTAGCACATAACCATATAATCCTGTTGTTGCTATGGAAATGTTCCAACTGAGTTATTTTATTTCAAAAATTGTTCAGAATTTTGGTTCTTGACTTTATTGCTTCGATTACTTTCCATGGCATTTTGCTCTGTCCTTGAGTATGTATGTGTTTGAACATTTTATATATCCAACACGCTGTAAAGATATTTCCCATTTTCATCTTTGCTGTCACTAGTAGAGGAAAGAAAGCTTGGGTTTATTAAAATAAGCATGTATCTGTCACTCTTTTTAGGTTTAGATCATAACCACAAGGAGAATACTGCACGTATTCTCCTAATATATGGTTCTGACATCTGGAAACAAAAGGAAGTTTTACAGACCCCTTGTTGCCAGCATTTCACACAGGAATGTGTCGGTTTTTTGTTTCAGGTAGGACATAGGACAGGGTCACCTTGAGTCAGTCACATTTGTCATCTTCAGGAGGCAGGAGAATGTGATGAACATGAACTTCAAGACTAGGAAATGTGGGTTTATTTCACGCTAGTTCATAAAAGTTACTGATCTTTCCAAGTCCTTTAGTTTCATCTATAAAAGTGTGAGTATTTTTAATTTTTTTTAACCCGACAAGATTGTGAAGATCATATGAAAGAAGGCATATGGGGAAAAACCCATGATAAGGCAGAGTGGAAAGAGTCTAGATGAGGAGTCTGAACCTCAAGTTTGGGTCTAGGCTGTGCAGATTGCTGTATAAACAGGGCAAGTTATCAATATGTGTGGGCTTGTTTCTTCTCTTTTCTTCCTTGCTTGCTTCCTTCATCAGATAGTTTTTGGTAGCCTAGTCCCCATCAAGTACTCTCTCAGGCATCATGACTACAGAGGAAATAATACAGTTTTAAGGCTTTGCTCATACTTTTCATTGAAGTAGCAGAATGATATAGTTAAGAGTGTGGTTTCTGGGTATGGCCTTAGAAGGTTTGAATCCCAGCTCCACCAGCTACCAGTGGTCTGGCCTTGGGAACATCACCTAACATCTCTGTGCCTCACTTTTCTGGTATGTTAAATGTCGAGAATAAGAGCATTCAAGTCATTGGCTTGTTGCTTATGACATATAAATATTTAGAAGACTTCCTGGTTCTTAATAGCTGTTTAATGATTCTTTAGCTGCTATTAATTTTTATTGCTGTGGTTATTATCATTACATTCTAGAGTGGGAATAATACTCATAGAGGTATGGTATATGTCAAGTAGTGAGTGGTAAGTGCTATGAAGAAAAACATGCCAGGTTAAAGGAATACAGGGTGACAGGGATGAGAGGCTGAGGAGGGCTGTTTTTAGATGGGTGATCAGAGAAGGTTTCTTGAAGCTTTGACATTAGAGCTAGGTCTGAAGTGAAAGGCTAAGCCATGCAGATTTCTGGAGGAGGGTGTTTCAAGGAAAAAGAAGAGCAGACAAATGCAAAGGCTCCGGGATAAAGCAGCTGTGACAGAAAGGTGCGACAGAGCGTCAGGGCGGCTGCAGTAGAGTGAACAAGGGGGAGAGAGATCGTAGGGGATGGAGTTAGAGGAGAACCGGAGGCTAGACCACGCTGGGTATCGTAGGACTTTAGAATTTGTTTTATGTAGGTTTTAAACAGAGGTGTGAGCTGATCTGATCACTTCGGTTGTTCTTTGGAGAACAGACTGAAGGTGAAAGATGAGCAGGAGTGCTGGCTGAGAGACCAGTTACAACACTGTTCAACAGCCAGGCAAGAGATGGTGGCAGAGGAGAACTAGCAGTGACTGTGATGGGAAGTGATAGAATTACGGATGTGTTCTGAAGTTGATAGGGTTTGACCTAAGGAATAGAAGGGGAGGAGTAAAGGAGAACTCCAAAATGTTTAACTTGAGAAACTAGGTGAAAATAGTTAATGCTGTTTACAGAGATGAGGAAGAGTAGGACTGATGAAGGGAAAAAAGATATTGAGAGATCCATTTGAGAAACATTGTTGGAAACATCTATCGTGCATTCAAATGGAGATATTGGACAGGCAATTGGAATGTGCATCTAGAGAGGTTGGGCTTGACCACTTTAATTATAACCTGTCTATGGTACGATAATACTACTTGGCATGTGTGCTTTACAGAGTTATTTTGTGGATCAGAATTAAAATTCAGTGTTTTTAAAGTATTTTGTGAATGAAAACATTTGGTTTTGTTTTCAGTAAATAAACGATGTGGTGGAGTCTCTAAGGTGGCTCTTCATATTTGTATACATCATTTCCCTCTTAACCTTTTGACTGAAGTGAGGAGCTTTTAACACCTCATTAGATATCAAAACTCAAAGTTATGTTACTTCCAGTAATTATAAGCCAGTAGTTACAAGCCAAAAATTCCTCTTTGAGTTTATCAGGGTATCTTTGTGAAAGAGTAGAACATTTTACAAAGGGCATTCAGTTCCAAGCTTTAATTACCAAATAAATTAAAATTTAAACTGTTACATGAAAGGGAAAGATCTCCTAACATGACAGAAAATATCTTCCTAAAATATGTATGATTATATAATAGTACTTCTGCAGCTATTAAAAATTATGAGGTGGATATTTATTTAGTGACATGACAGAATGTCTGAGATATACCATTGAGTAGGAAAAAAATCTATAATTTTCCCCATTATTATATGATCCCATTAATACAAAATTTTTCATATTTATTGATCTTATTAATACAAAGATAGTGATTAAATATTCTTCTGCTAACCATTTTGGCTCTTTCGCTTTTAGGGCTTATATGATATTGGAGTGTGTGTGGGTGTATGTGTGTGAGAGACAGAGACACACCCAAGGAATGTATGAAATGGATGATTTTATTTGTGTAAATCCAATCTGAAAATGAAAAAGCATGTATTCTATTAAGGATACTAAGATTTAAAAATTTTTAAACTTGTCTTTGTAAGAATTAAAGAAAAATACATCAGTGGTTGCTGAGGTTGTGGCAAGGGCTTGACTGTTAAGGGGCATGAGAGAATTTGGAAGGATGATAACGTATTTTTTTATCTTGATTGTGGTGGTGGTTTCATAATGGTACCTATTTGTCAAAACTTACAGAACTGTTTCTGTTGCTTCAAATAAAGCCTTATCTTTGGGTGGGAAGGGTTATGATTGTGTTCTGTTCTTCTTTATGTGCATCCACCTCTCTCCTCTTTTAAATAAATAATAAATAATGCAGTTTTTAAAAGAAATGTAGAACAAAACTGTTGTGCAGAATGTAACAAAAGAAAACAAATGGACTTTCTCTAAAGCCAAATGCGTTAAAGTAACTCATAGTTAAAACTACGACTGTTTTCCGTGATGACAGTAAGCGAATTTTACTTCTCGAGTCGTGGGTAATTTTTACAAAGTTCTTTTTTTGTTGGCATTTGATTTTGGTTTTTTAATATAGATATGGAAGTAAATTTTGTAAGGCACAGGTCAAAACACAATGCTTTAACTTGCACTCCGAGCTTAGGAGGAAGTAGAAATTTACCAGGCTCCCTGCCCAGTGCCCTTTCGGAACCCTTGTCAGCCCTTCACTCTGGAAAGCCTTAGATGTGTGGTGTCATTTTTCAGACTGTTGTAAAGTGGTCTTTTCTTACATTCTTTGGCTTACACCTCTCCTGGGAACGGGTATGTAAAAAGAGCTTTTTCACTTTTTCATTTAGGGATTAAGTTATGTGTGGGAAAAAATACTTTATTTCTTCCTCTTATTTCTTTTCTAACAGTTAAGTATGTCTGTACAGGAATAAATCAAGTAAATCAAAATGGAAATAGAGTAAGATTTATATTTCAGTCTCATAGGACTGTTGAGATAGTGTGGTAATGTATATCTGCAAAATGTTATTAGCTTTTGTTGTTGTGAATGTCATCCTGTTTCTCGGCCATTTGGATCATGGTATAAATCTGCAGTCTGGAAAATCAACTAATAGACAATTCAAATTGATTATAGTTATTTCCACTTACATTGATATTTGCTGTTATTATAAAGAAAGTTAAGTTGATTTTACACTAACTGTGGGCTTTGAAGAATAACTTTTACTATTGTTTTATACAGTTGAGGTACTAAAGAAAATTGACATTCCATCTGTCTTTATTGGTGAATCATCAGCTAATTCCCTGAAAGACGAATTCACATATGAAAAAGGGTAAGTCATGGATATAAAAAAAATCATGTAGCTTAAATTCTTTTCTGTGTGAGGGTAGAATTATTTAAGATTAGTTGTAATCAAAAGTATGTTTTAGAATGTACTCTGTTGTGCTAAATTATATCTTTTCTTAAGTCATAATTTTAAGACTTGACTTTTCTTCTGTGTATGATTGCATATTGAAAATATGTTTATGCTAGAGAGATTTAGGCACCCATGTTGCTAAAAAGAGAACTTCCCCTTTTATAGTTTAGTCAAACCATTGGTATTTAGAAGCAATGTGATTTACATTTATATGATATTTTACATTAAGACATATTCTATTTTATTAAATGGAAATGTTTTATAAAGACAGAATCCAACACACGATGTGTTTGGTGACTAACTTTTACAAACACAGTTTGTTTTCAAGTTTAAAAAGTTTGACTAGGATTTTAAAACTCCTTATGGAATTTCTCCCCCAAATCTCATTACCATGATAGAATTCAGACTGAAACTAACCTAAGGCACAACTGTCTTATCTAATATAGAAAACAGTGCAGTTCAATTAACACTTCAGAGCTTCTTCTAAAAAACAGGTACCAAAACATAGTGGACAGGAACAGGCATTTGACCAAGAGAACAATATTAATAATAAAAGCAGTAATATTATAATATAGTAATATAATAAGTATTGAGGATTTAGCAAGTGCCAGGCACTCATGAAACAAAGCTTTTATATTTGTTAATCCATTTAATTCTAACAACAACCCTCCAGAAGTTATTATTATTATCTCTTGCCATCTACATTTGCCAAAAGAGGAAACTGGCACAATGAAATGCAATTCTAATTATTTGGGGCAGGGGAATCCATGATTATTTGAGTTTGAATATGAATTAAAAAAGAGAGGGAAAGAGTGTCTGTTTACATTTTTTGTCCTTTTCCCTATATGGTTTTGATATTTAAAATACTGTTCACATATTTTGTGCTTAGAACATCTTTATTAAGTTAGGGAATATAATTTTGGATATTGTACTAAAAATAGTTAAGCAAGATGCTATTTTGCAAGCCATATTTGTGTAGTTAATGGGGGTGAGGAGAACTACTACTTGCTTTTATATCAGTATTATTCCCTCATATAGAAAAATTGTGTGTATTTTAAAGAGTCTTTTTGTTTTAAATAATAAAACCATTTCTTTTTGAATTAAGAAGTGATAGATACCTGCTGATAAAATATGGAAAAATTCAGAAATAGGAAACATTTAAGTGAAAGTTCCTATGACGCTCTTCACTGACAGTTTAACTTTGTTCCCCATGTTTGAATGCTGACCTTAGCTAGAGGTACCCTGCTCATAAAACAGGACCTTGACATACTCAGTATTTTGTTACATACTTCATTTATTTAATGTTTAGACCTTTTCCATGTTAATGCAAGGATACAAAATCTCTTATCCCAGCTCTTTGGGACAGATATAATGTGGAATTGAAGCATTTTCAGATTTTTAAAAGTTAAGTAATATTCCGAGGGATAGAATTTGAGGATTGAGGCAGCATTCTATAATCAAATAACATATATATCTGTAATAAATGTATGGGTGTTTGATCATGTCAGTTAGGTTCAGGTTGACTATCAAATGAATTGCAGACATTACTTTTTACAGCTTTTTAGGTTTCAGAATTGTTCTGAAGGATTGTAGACCTGTGCACACTGGTTTGTCTCGTCTGTCTCTTGACTGGCCAGTTGGTCAGTCTGACTGCTTGCCTACCTACCTACCTATTAATTTATTCAGCTGTTTAAAACTAGAGATGGGTATGGTGAATCTGATCATTCAGTTTCAGAATTATCAACTATGGCCAATTTTGTTTGGACTCTTCACTCTTTAAGTGCCACCTGCCCTTTTTTCCCCACGCCATGATTATTATTTTAAAGCAAGTGCTAGATACCCTTTGATCTAAACTGTAAACATCTCAGACTATATCACTAGAAGATAAAGTTATATATAAAAAATATAATGGCATTTCATTATTTTATCCTTTTTTAGTTAAGAAAAGTAAACATTTAATTCAATATCAAAACATTTCAATCTAGATTTGTTTCAGAGCAAATAAGGGCATATAATGACCCTATTTTTAATCTATAAGTTTGCTGTGCCTCTTTTTTTTTTCCCCTACTCATTTATTTATTGGAGTAACAGGGTCATTTGTCCTGTAAAATTTTACCACAGTCTGGACTTTTCTGACTGCATCCTTGGTGTATTGTCTAGAGGTTTCCTTTGTTACTTATTTTCCCTGTAAATTGCAAGTTAGATCTAGAGGGCTGCTCAAATTCAAGTGTGACTTGGGGGCCAGGAGGATAGGTAAGGCAAGAATAATTTATATGTATTATTATGTATTATGTCTCCATTAGGAGACATAATATTTGGTTCTCTCTTTGTGATGTGAGCAATCATTAATAATCATTGTCTGAAGCCGTTGGTTCTTTAGGATTTGCAAGTGGTCTTACTTTATAATTCCTCCTTAATTTATTATCTGAAATAACTCTATAAAGAGGATTGGCACCTCATCAGTTATTTGATTACGTTGCTGTGCAGTCTGTGATGCGAAGCACCTGGAGTCGGTGCCTAAAGGCTCACCCAGCCGTGGTAGCCGTGTGATGTTGCTGACACCGTGCTGGTTGAGGAGCACGGAAGTACAGTGGAGAGATCAGCCGTCTCGGTGACCGTTACACAGACCCTTCCCTGGTCTGAGGGAGTTTTCTGCTGTAGGATTCGCTGCTGTATGCAGTTTGCTCATGCAGCACAAATAGTGTGCTTATTCTGTTCAGTTTCATTTCTTGAGTCCCTGTCAGTTTTTATAATACTAGTATTGTCTGGTTGATAACCATATAACCGTATTAACTGTGGTTAATAACGGGGAGAATAGGGCCTTTGGTTATTCTCCCCCCTAACCCCCACAATATACACATTTTTGTAGTTTTTTGTGCTTTTTTAAGTTAAGCAGTGGAGAAGGTTTAGAATAGAGAAGCTACAGCTCTTGTGAATTTCTTTGCCAGTTTTCCGTGCTGTATCTCACAGATGAATGTGGAGTACGGGGGTTATATCCATTGTACTTGGTACAACAAATTCCCATAAAGCATAAAGGGAATAGGGAGTTCATTTTCATCAATAGTGGCTCCAGAGTTTTTTCATGGGAGAAAATGATGAAAAATAATTTGGTGTGTGTGTGGGTGGGTTCTTGTTGACATTCTGCCTGAGGTACTGCCAGTTTTAAATGCTGACTTTTTGCTTGTGAAATATGCTAACTTTCATCCAGGTTACTAAATTCAGTAAACACATGTTCTTAGGAGGGACACAGTAAGTGTTGCTTAACTGATTTCCTCTAACCAGTCCAAAAATTTCTTTTAATTAAATGGCAAATTATTTTGATAAATATGTAAAGCTGATTTAAAAATGGAGAAAACATCCCTTAACTTAATGGAAATCATCTATTAGAAAATTGATGGGTCTAGTGGATTAAATTGTAATGTCCAAATGCTTTTAAAAAATATTTTTGTTTTCAATTAACATCATAATTTGACAAGTCAATATTTCCTAATTATTTATCTTTGTTTTCTTGCAGGGGCCACATTATCTTAGTTCCAGAATTTAGCCTTCCTCTGGAATACTACCTAATCCCCTTCCTTATCATAGTGGGCATCTGTCTCATCTTGATAGTCATTTTTATGGTAGGTAAATTAATTTTAAATACTTAATATGAATGGCTCTAAAACACATTATACTGAGAGAGGCCGTACATAGAAGAGTACATGTTGTATGAGTTCATTTACATGACTTCTGGAAAAGGTGGAAATAATCTGGGTTGAAAAAAAGCAGAACAGTGATTTCTTTGGGGGAGTAGGTGCAGGGAGGAAAGGAGGTGAGGGATTTACTCAGAAGAGTATCAGGGAATTTCCTGGAGAATGAGAATCATGTTGTGTATCTTGTTTGGGTTGCACAGTGTCTGATTCATCAAATTGCATACTCAAATTTTGTGCGTTTCATTGTATGTGAAGTTTACCTAAAAAGAAAAATTAAAAAGAGCTATAAAAAATACTAAACTCTAAGTAATGAGTTTACATGCTGAATTATTTGAGGGGAAGTATATTAGTATTTGCAACTTACTTTGAAATGGATTGTAAAAAATAAAGAGAAAAAATGTATTGATGGGTAAATAGTGGCATAGATAGATACGTGATTAAAAAATATAGTAAAATGTTAATTGTAGAATCTAGGTAGGAGATATATGCATATTTATTATAAAAATTCTTCTAACTCTTCTCTAATTTGAAATTTTTCATATTAAAATGTAAATAAAGAATACTGTGAGGCCTTAAGGTTAAGAGGGTGACACATTGTTTCCAAAATAGTGGTTATCGAGGTTGACCCCAGGACTCTTGGTGGGTCTGCAGGGTCAAAATTATTTCCATGATGATACTAAGCTATGGTTTTCCTTTGTCACTCTCTTTCTTTTGGGTTCATAGAAGAGGTTTCTAGAGGCTCCATGGTCTGAAGTATGAAAACAAATTGAATGCAGAAGCACATGTGAGAATCTCTCTGTGTCTATTAAGATAGATATTAAAAGAGATTTACAAAAATAGAAAACAATCCCACTATTGTCCCTAACCTTTTTATTTTTCATAAAGAGTATTTACAGTAACATCCAATGAGTTTATTATTGTATTGAATTAATAGACTAAAGGTTAAACACTGTCTTTGAAGTAGTCTTCCTGTGATGTGGTATTTCTTTTAATTTGTTGGTTTTTCATATCCATCAGTTTAATAATTTTTTTTCTGTAAACATTTAGCATGTCTTTTGTTAGATTTTTTTTTAATTGTATTTTCTATTAGATATTACTAAGGTATAGGAACTTACTAATATTTTAAAATAAACTTTTAATTTTGGAATAATGTTAAAATTGCAAAGAAGAGAGTTCCCGTGCATTCCTCATTTAGTTGTCCCCATTGTTAACATTTTGCTTACCATGATACACTTGTCAAAACTAAGAAACTAACACAGTTAACATTACTGTTACTGAAGTCCAGACTGGAGAGATTTTACATTTTTCCATTAATGCTTTCTTTCCGTTCCAGGACCCAGTCCAGGCTACCACATTTTCTTGTTACCGTGTATTCCCAATCTCCTCTGACCTGTGACAGTTTCTTAATCCCTCCTTGTTTTTCATGACCTTGATAGTCCTGAGGAGTCCTGGCCAGGTATCCTATAGAATGTTCCTCAGTCTGATATTTTTCTTATGGTTAGAATGGGTTGGTTATAGGTTTTTATAAAGAGTGTCAGCAAAGCAGAGTGCCGTTCTCATCTTAACGTGTCAGCCAGGGGCACACGGTGCTTGCATAACATCACTGATGGTGCTAACCTCCATCCCTTGCTTTAGGCTGTGTTTGCCAGGTGTTTCCACTGTGAAGTTAGCATTTTTTCTCTTTCTGTATTCGATTCTTCCTTTGGAAGTGAGGCACTAACTATAGCCAGTCTTAAAAGTGGGGAGAGGCAGGAATTAAGCTCCACTTCCTGGAGGGAGGGAAGTATCTACATATATTATTTGGAATTCTTTTATAAGGATGATTTGTCTCTTCTCGGCATTTATTTATTTGTTCAGTCACATTTATATTGGTATGTGCTCTGTATGTTTCTTTTATACTTTGGGTAATAACCCAGTACTACATTATTTTTGTTGTTTAATTGTTTGAGCTTTGGCCATTGGGAGCTCTGCAGGCTGGGTCTTGGATCTCTTTGATTTGGCTCATCCTTCTGTCATAAGTATGATACTTCTTTAGTGTTTGGTCCTATAAGAAACCCCAGGCTCATCATTTCTTTTTCTTGCCCTAGCCCTAAAACCAGACGTTTCCCCAAGGAGCCCTGGATTTGTTTTTTGTTTTTTTTTTAATTGAAGATTAGTATTCAAGAAACCACTATTTGGACAGTGGACAGTATTGATTTTTCTATATTAATTTTATCTCTGCAGACTTACTGAATTCTCCAATTCTGGTAATTTGAATTTTTTTTTATTCCCTTGGGTTTTCAGTATAGAAGGAAATATGGAAAGTTAGAACAACAAGAAGTATCCTTGGCAAATTAGGAGTAAATACCTTTAAGCCAATAAAGATTACTGAGTAAAAACTTAAATGAACATTATGTAGTGAATTATTAGAAGCCTTCCCATGAATGTTAAAAAAAAAAAAATAAGATGCTTATTGTACTTCCTGTTTAACATTGTGCTATATTTTCTGGTAAGACAAAAAAAATGTATAAGAATTAGAAATAAGGAAACAAAATTTTTCTTTGCCTTTTTTTCTTTTCAAATAAAGAATAGGTGATGCCTTAAGTGTCTTTTTTTTCTATCATGATGATCATTGTTTTTCTTTTATTCTTATGTTGGATTACATGAATTTGTTTTGTAAATTCTAAAAACCCTAGTATCTTATGTACACTCTTTTTGACTATGATATATAAATTTTGCCTTTGCATATTGGGTTATCAAATTTCCAGTATGGATCAACCAGTTTACACTTAGGTGCAGAAATCCTAAATACTAGCAACCTGGATGTCCAGTTAAGAGAAATTTAGTTTTATGGGGCTAGAATAATCTTGACATCAAAACTAGATAATCCCTTGAGCACTGCTGGTGGGAATGTCAAATGGAGCTATTACTATAGAAAATAGTACAGCAATTCTTCAAAAAAAAATTAAACATAAATTTAACATATGATCTAATTCCAGATCTGGGTACATGCTCAAAAGAATTTAAAGCTGGAAGTTAGATATTTGTATGCTTATGTTCATAACAGCATTATTTCAATAGCCAAAGGTGAAAGTAACCCAGTTATCTTATTGATGGATGAATAGATAGACAAAATGTGGTATATACATGTGATGGAATACTGTTCAGCCTTAAAAAGGAAGGAAATTCGGACAGATGCTGCAACACTGATGAATCTTTAAGACATGTTAAGTGAAATAAGCAAGTGCTACAGGACAAATGCTGTATGATTCTGTTTCTGTGTGGCGCTTGGAGTAGTGAGATTCAGAGACTGAAAATAGAATGGTGGTTGCCAAGGGCTGTGGAGAGGGGAGGTTGGGCAATTACTGTTTAATGTGTACAGAGTTCCACTTTTGGGAAATGTGAAGAGTTTGGTGGATGGATGGTGGTGATGTTAGCACAACAATGTACTTAATGCCACAGAACTGTATACTTAAAAATGGTTAAGATAGTAAATTTTATGTTTTGTATATTTTGCCATAATTTAAAATAACTAGACAAGATAAAGCTAGTCCCATAAAACTAAAGCTTTCTTTTTTCTATTTTTTAAACTTTTTTTTTTTTTTTTAATAAAATTGGGATTGTCTTTTTCCTGGAAGTTTTGGTGAAGGTTGCCTGTAAAATTATCTATATCTGCTGATTTTTTTTTTTTCATAATTACGTGGGTATATAAATGGTTGTCTTTTTCTTTATACCAAATTATATTTCTAAGAAATTTTCTGTTTTGTCTGTTTTCAAGTATTGTATAAAGTGATTTATAACATCTATGTACTCCTATAGCAACTTAAAGAGAATTCCTACTATATGTGGGATGAGTTCTGGTTTATTCATATCCACCCATACCTTGAGCAGTGTTGTCAGAAGTTTGTCTTTGTCTTTTAGAGAAGTGGATTTTGCATTTTTCTTTTTTTCCTTTCATTCAAGCAATGGTTGTTCTGCATCTCCAAACCTAGCCACTGCTTTAGGGTCTGAAGTTTCCTCAGTGAACAAAATAGGTAAAAATCCCTGATTTCAAGCAGCTTACATTCCAGTAGGACATGTATTCTAATGTCTTTGCTCTCTTTTTTAATCCAGGTGGTGAAGAGGCATGGTAACTGTGGTTAAGATGTATAAACTTTCCCCATGTGTGAAAAGCATTTCAGGGTGTAAAGTTTTCTATATGTCCATTAACTTGAGCTTGTGTATTTGTCTTATCTAGTCTTTTTTTTTTTTTAGTATTTTGAAGAGAGTTTGAGATATACTTCACATAACATAAAACTGACCCATTTAAATCATACAGTCCAGTGGTTTTCGGTATATTCACAGAACTGTGCTACTGCAGTATGCAGGAATCACTGCAGTTGTCTGTAGTTTTCTGCACTCCTCTGTCTTGTGAAGAAGTGCTGTGTAATAGAATGATACTGTGAGCCACATTTATTGTAATTTAAAATTTTCTGGTGGCCAAATTTAAAAAGGTAAAAGGAAATATTTCTGTGTGATTAACTTAATATTGTATTTATTTAACTTGGTAAATCCAAAATGTATTTCAACATTCAGTTAATAAATAGTTACATATCCTACATCCTTTTTGTCCTGAGTCTTTGCAATCTGGTGTATATTTTATACTTTCACAGTAAATCTCGATTGAGACATTTCAAGTGCTTGGTAGCTGCCTGTAAACGGTGGTTGCCATAGTGGGCATCTTGGGTCTGTGGTCTTTACTTTTTTTTTTTTGTCTGCTTGACCTGGAAATTACCGAGCTTGTGAATTTATGTATTCTTCCACAATTTTGTCATTTTCTCGGTGAAGTATCCTTTTTATCATTGTGATAACTATTTCCTAATGATGATTTTTGTCTTATATCCTACTTTACTTGATAAACCAAATTTTACTTGGTATTATCATAATATAACTATCTACCCCTGTATTTTTTACTTTTATTTTTGTCTTAACGTGTCATTAAGTTTTAATCTCATACCTTGTAAATAGCATATGGTTGGAAGTTTTTCTTTATCCAATATGATACACTCTAAATTTTAAACAAAGCTGGTGAATTGAATCCATTTACCTTATTGTGATGTGGACTAACTTCTGTTGTTGACTTTTTATTGTTTTTTCCTACTGTGCAGATTTGGATTACCCAACTTTTTTTCTCTTTATCCCTCTCTGCATTTTCCTGCTAGTTTGAAAGCTTATATTATATTGTTATTCTTCTAGTGGTTACTATTAAATTTTTAAAATAAACCTGTACTGAAATATGCTGCTGCTGCTGCTAAGTCACTTCAGTCGTGTCAGACTTGTGCGATCCCCTAGGCAAGAATACTGGAGTGGGTTGCCATTTCGTTCTCCCACTGAAATATGATTAATATATTAATAAACTGCACATACTTAATTGTACAGTCTGGTAAATTTTGACATACATATATGGATATGTATGAAAGCACCATCATGATCAAGATAATGAAATATCAACCCACCAGAAAAATTTCCATTAAAAAAAAGTTTCCTTATACTCTATGATAATCACTTTCTTTTCACCCCTTCCAAATTTCTCCTTCATTTCTTCCCTCCCCACCATCCCTGGGCAGCCACAGGTCACTGTAGATTAATCTGCATTTTCTACCAGTTTGTATACAGGGACTCATAAATTATGTACTCTTTTGTGTCTGCCTTCTTTCTCTCAGAATACTTATTTCGGGACTCATAAGTGTTATTGAATATGTTGATATTCATTACTTTTTATTGACCAGTCGTCTTCCATTGTATGACTCCACTGCAGTTTTGTTTATTCACTTACCTGCTGATGAATGTTTGGGTTGTTTCTAGTGTGGGGCTATTAAATAAAGCTGACATAGGCTTTTTTGTACCGTTGTGTACAAGTTGTTTTATGGATATACACCTTCATTTCTATTGGCAACACATAAGTAGGAATGGGATGATTAGGTCATTTCATAAGTATGTAGTTAAATTTATAAGAAACCACCAAACTATTTTCCAGAATGGTTGTACAGTTTTACAGTCCTTCCAGTAGCATATCAGCGCACCAGCCCTTGTACTTGCCTGCCAGCACTTGGTATAGTCAGTCTTTTTCATTTTAATAGATATATAGCATGTGTATATATATATACACACACACACACACATAATACAGCAGTGTTTGTGATTTGAATTTTTGTTTTTATCTTGACTAATTATGTTGAACATCTTTCCAAGTGCTTATTTGCTGTCTATATCTTCAGCAGTGAAGTGTTTATTCAAATATTTTACCTATTTTCTGTTGGGTTGTTTGTGTGTTCTTATTATTGTGTTTTGAACTCTTTGTATATTCTGGATAGAAATCCCGTGTGACACATGCAATTTTCAGATATTTCCTCGCAGTCTGTGACTTGTCTTTTATCTTTAAACAGTATCTTTTGAGGACGGAAATCACTGATGTAGACAGAAGTCTACTGATGTAGTCAAATCTGTCAAAATTTTCTTTTGTGAATGTTGTTTTTGGCATTTGGTTCTGATCCCATGTGTTTATTTTTATTCTTGTAAGCATAGCAATTTATATTTTTTAATGTTTTTTATATTTTATCTGATATTTCTATATATTTATAATATAGGTAATCTGTATTAGTTCTATCCATTTTGCTACTGGAACCACTGAAGGTGCACTTAAAATTTTATTAGTTTGTAACTTATAGAAATTTCGACCCTCCCATTTTTGATTTAATGAAATCTTTGTAACCTAGAGTCTACCATTTATATTTTTGCAAACAAATAGTTACATGTTATTTATAATGTTTCTGTCAGAATAAAGATAGTTTAGGTCAGTGAATAAAAATTCAAAGGATAATTTATGGGCTAACTAATCACTAATAATAAAGATAGAGCTATAGTGTTAGACCCATGCCTCTCCCCAGCTCTGTCAGTACTGGCGATGTGACATTAAATTTTTTGCCTTTCTGACCCTCTATTTCCTCATATACAATACCCATTATAAAATTTGAAATTTTTATTTGTTTGTAACTTACAGAAATTTCAACCCTCCAATTGACACATTTCAATACAACTTGTCAATACATCTAATCATAGATATTTTAGCTAATAAGCCTTGTGATTAGGGTTTAAATAAATTGATTTGTAGCAGCTATCTGGAAACTTAAAAGGCATTTATTATCTTAGTAGTCATTTTCTATTTGCATGTTTAATATCTATTTCCCTTTATATTTCTCTTTTGTTTTTAGATCACAAAATTTGTCCAGGATCGGCATAGAGCTAGGAGAAACCGACTTCGTAAAGATCAACTGAAGAAGCTCCCTGTACATAAATTCAAAAAGGGTAAGCGATTATTTTCTAAATAACCACCATTAGTTTATTTTAATAATACATGGTGATCGTACTTTAATAATCCTGCTGAGTCCTTGCCGTACGCTATGCCTAATTCTCAGTTAGTAATTAATGAGTGAATGTAGAAGGTGGTCTTTTGCTATGGTTTATGCTGGTAAAGACAGGAACAGTCGGGGCAGGGGTGGGTACTAGTCTTCAGAGAATTTAAAAACGGTGATGAAACTGGCCGAAAATGCTTTATCATCCCCATGCGCCAGAAGTTGAAAACGTCCGTGGGTGAAGTATTTCTCTGCACCAGGCGGTCTGCTCCCGCTGATCCTCCTCGTCTCTCTCCTCCCTCCGTCACTGTATTAACACTGTGTTAACTGAACACTGTAGTGCTGGGTTAACTAAACACAGTAGGGTAGCTATTATGTATCGATGTATCATCGATGTATTTTAAATGTATCATCTCATTTTAATTTTCATATTCCTATGAAATGGGTACCATAATGGTTATTATATGTGAGGAAATAGAGGGTCAGTTCAATTCAGTTGCTCAGTCGTGTCCAACTCTTTGCAACCCCATGAACCGCAGCACACCAGGCCTCCCTGTCCGTCACTAACTCCAGGAGTTTACCCAAACTCATGTCCATCGAGTCGGTGATGCCATCCAGCCATCTCATCCTCTGTTGTCCCCTTCTCCTCCAGCCTTCAGTCTTTCCCAGCATCAGGGTCTTTTCAAATGAGTCAGCTCTTCGCATCAGGTGGCCAAAATATTGGAGTTTCAGCTTCAACATCCATCCTTCCAATGAACACCCAAGACTGATTTCCTTTAGGATGGACTGGTTGGATCTCCTTGCAGTCCAAGGGACTCTCAAGAGTCTTCTCCAACACCACAGTTCAAAAGCATCAATTCTTCGGTGCTCAGCTTTCTTTATAATCCAACTCTCATATCCATACATGACCACTGGAAAAACCATAGCCTTGACTAGACGGACCTTTGTTGGCAAAGTAATGTCTCTGCTTTTCAATATGCTGTCTAGGTTGGTCATAACTTTCCTTCCAAGGAAAGGGAAAAAATTTCCAAGGAAAGAGGGTCAGAAAGGCAAAACATTTAATGTCACCTCGCCAGTACTGATAGAGCCGGTAGGGGTCTAACACTCTAGCTAAAGTTTCTCTTGCTTAAGCTCCGTGAGCTTTCAGTGCGGTACATGCTTATTAAATCTTTTTGGCCAGTAGTTCCCTAGAGTTTTCAATTTCTATGCCAGTAAAAATGTTCTGTTTTTTTAATTCAGTAGAGAAAATGCATAGAGAGTGAAAAGGAGGAAAAGAGAAGGCATTAAAACTTAATTCTGTCAACTATACTTCAATTTAAAAAAATTAGTTCTGCAGAATTTTTATTTTTCCAAGTAACACCTATTCAAAAAACCTACCAAATATAATAACCATTACTTTATGAAAAATATAAAGTTTAACAACAGAAATACAGGAAAATTGCATGTTAAATAATTATCAACATTTATAAAAATGCAGTGCGCTGTCATCATACAGTGTGGATTAATTAAAAGTTATTCATAGGCCAATTTGAGGGCTGCCTTTAGGAATCACTTTTTAAGGCTCCATATTTTCATTCCTCAACTGGAAGTATTGGTATAAAGGTGTATTTAAATCACGAGACTGCTGATATCACCAAGTGAATGAGTATAAATGGACAGAATGCCAGACATTTTGGGGCAGCCTAACCCTGAGTAAGGAAGAAGTGGAATCAGCAGTGGAGACCAAGAAGTGACCAGGTATACAGGTGAAAATCAGAAAACAGTGGTTTACCAGAAACCAAGTGATCCCAGTCTCTATAAAGAGCAAAGAGTGATTGATAACCTGTGTCAAGTGTTCCTGATAGATCGATGAGAACTGATTGATTACTGATTATCATCATGTGCAGTTTTGACAGAGTGATGAGTCCAAAAACCTGACTGTGGTGGGTTTCAAAATGGAAGGAGAGGAATAATAACTATAGACAATTTTTTCAAGAAATTTAACTATAAAGGAGAGCAAAGAAATGGTGCAGTAGCTGATAGGGGAAATTTCATTGAAATAATAGCTTATTTGCTGAAGAAAATTGATGATGTAGGGGATAGATGGGAGAATTGCTATAATATATGTCTTTGTGAAGGCAGGAAGGCATGGGATCTGGAGTACAAATAGGTGGATTGGCCTTAGGTAGGCGCATGGAGAGCTAAGCTCAGGTAAAGTAGAATATGTGGGCACAAAATCCTGGCAGTGTTTATGGTGGTCAAGATGTGGAAGCATTCTTTACTTCATGGCTCTCAGTGAAGAAGGAAACGGAATCAGCAACCAAAAGATAGGATGGGGAGGAGATGTTGGAGGCTTAAGGACAGAAGGGTATAGGATATTATTCTAGGAGAGCAGATGGACAGATGGAAGAGGGAAATATGATTGCCTGAGGGCCTGAGCCTCCCTTTCAGGTTCATAGTTATGAACCAGTCAGCATAACTGTGTTTTTCTGTAGCCATGTTCATCTGTATGGAGTGGTGTCTATCCTTCCTATACCTTTACATTTTTTTAGAAATGTGAAGTATAATGTGTATGCAGAAAAGGATATAAGACATTTTTCTGAAACTTTCCAGTTCGAGAAACAGAACCTTATTAGTATCGCAGAAACTACTGTGCCCCTTCTAGACTAGGACCCTTTCCTTCTCACTGGAAGTAATCACCATGCTGGCCTATGATAATCATGTCGCTGCCTTTCTCTTAAGTTTACCACCTATGTATGGATTCCGAAACAGTATGACACAGTTTCCTGTTTTTGAATTGTATTCTTTGGTCCTTCCTCTTTGACGTTTTTTGGATGCAGTTAACCCACCTTATTGCATGTATATGTAGTTCATTCAGTGTCATTTCATTGTGTAAATACATTGTTTATCCATTTTACTGTTAATAGACAATTGGGTTTTTGTTTTGTTTTTTATTTTTTGTTGAAGTACAGTTGATATACAATGTTCTGTTTCCCCAGTTTGGGGGGATCTTTAAAGACCATACTTTTAAGAACATTCTTGTACTTATATCCTGGTATATATGAGCATGGATTTCTTTATAGAGTACATACCTAGAAATAGATTAGCTGGCTCATAGGATATACATATCTTCTATTTTATTGGATAATACCAAATCTGTTTCAAAGGAATGATGTTAACAGTTTATATTCCCATCAATATGTATAGGAGTTCCTCTCACCTCACATCTGAACCAATATTTTGTACCGACAGACTTTTAAATCTTAGCCAATCCAATGGGTTTATAAAGATAGCTCATAGTGGTTTTAATTTACATTTCGCTCCTTGTCAGTGAGGTGAAGTGCCTGTTTTTATTTCCTAGTTAGATTTTCACTTCCATGAAGCAGCTTCCATATCATGCTTCCTGTTGGGTTGTGCTCTCCTGCTCTTTACATGCAGGAGGAGTTCTTCAGAGATCCGCACAGCACCCCCTCCTTCCGCAGAGTTGTGGGTGTGTTGGTGAATCAGCTCTTCACTGATTTTATGTGTCCTAACTGTTTTCCGGTTTCGTTGCTTATTCTTTTCACAGGACTAAAGTTCTTTTATGTTTTGCATGTTTTAAAAGAATTTCTGCCATACTCTTAAGATCATATGGATATTATTTTCTGAAAGCTTTATAATTTTGCCTGTTATGTTTGGACATTTAGTCTATCTAAATTGATTCTGTAAAATTTGGGCCCAATTTGTTTCCAGTTTTATATTTTGTATAAGGATATACAGTTGTCCCAGAGCTATTAAACATAACACTGTTTGTAGTGTCGGTCAACTGTGACACAATCCAGTGTCCGTGCGTGTGAGTTTGTTTCTGAACTTCTGTTAGTCTTACTCTTATCTCAGTTACTATAGATTTATGGTAAGTCTTGATATTCTGATTGAGTTAGTCCTCCTGCCTTGCTCTTCAACAATTTTTTAGCTATTCTTGGCACTTTGCATTTCCATGTAAATTTAAAATCAGCCTGTCAAGGCCACCCTACCTCCAAATATATAAATATATGTATATATTTGTATATACAGTTATTGCATTTTTTGTAATAAAATATACATAAAAGTGACCATTTTAGCCATTTTTAAGTGTAAAATTCAGTGACATAATCTGTATTCACATGTGCAGCCATCACTACCATCTATCTCCAGAACTTCTCCATCATCCCAAGTGGAAACTCTGCACCCAGTAAACAGTAACTCTCCATTTCCCCGCTAAGCAGCCCATGGCAACTACCATTCTGCTTTCTATCTCTGTGAATTTGGATGTTCTAGTCATGTAGTGAAGTGAAAGTCGCTCAGTCATGTCCAGCTCTTTGCGACCCCATGGACTATACAGTCCATGGAATTCTCCAGGCCAGAATACTGGAGTGGGTAGCCTTTCCCTTCTCCAGGGGATCTTCCCAACCCAGGGATCAAACCCAGGCCTCCCTCATTGCAGGTGGATTCTTTTCCAGCTGAACCACAAGGGAAACCCTCTAGTCTTTTAAGCAGAATAATAAGTAACTGGCTTGCTTGACTTGGCATAATGTCCTCAATATCCATGCTGTAGGTTCATCCACGTTGTAGTATATGTCAGAATCTCTTTCCTTTTAAAAAGGCTGAGTAGTATTCATAATATTCTATGTATATACCACATACTATTTATCCATTTATGTGTTGATAGATACCTAGGTGCTATTGTGAATAATGCTGCTGTAAACATAGAGGTTTATAAACATCTGTCAGTCTCTGCTTTCAGTTCTTTTGGGTGTATATCCAGAAGTGAACTTGCTGGATTAAATGGTAATGCTCTGTTGAATTTTTTGAGGAAAGCTATACTATTGTCTATAGTAACTGCATCATTTTACACACCCACCAGCACTGCACAAGGCTCCGTTTTTTTACATCCTTGCTAACACTGTCATTTTCTGGTTTTGTTTTTGATAGTAATCATCCTAATGGATGTGACATGGTATCTCATTGTAGTTTTGACTTGCCTTTCCCTGATGATTAGTGATGTTAAGTATGTTACCATGCACTTACTGTTGTTTGTCTGTCTTCTTTGGAGAAATAGCTATTCAAGTTCTTGGTCCTATTGTATTCATCTTTAACCTTTTGGGAAATAATTTCAAACTTAGAAAAACTTTGCTTCAAAGTTTAAAAACTTTTGTTCTGAGAAAGACTCTGTTAAGAGGACAAAAAAAAACTTTGCATGATTTCTCCAAAAGCACCCATATACCGTTTATTCAGATTCACCTATTACTTACAGTATTTGTTACCATGGGGTTGCCGTAATAAAGTACCACAAATTAAGTATCTTAAAATGATAGTTTATTTTCTCACAGTTCTAGAAGCTAGAATTCCAAAATCAAGGTGTTGGCAACGTTTTTCTTCTGATCCGAGGACAGATTCTTGCTTGTCCCTTCCTTGTTTCTGGTATTTGCTGGCAGCTCTTGGCTTTCCTTGACTTGTGGCCACAGAATTCTAATCTCGCCTCAATCTTCACATGCCTTTCCCCCGTGTGTATGTGTGTGAGTATATGAGTTTCCATTTCTTTTTTTTCCCCCATTTATTTTAATTAGTTGGAGGCTAATTACTTTACAATATTGTAGTGGTTTTTGCCATACATTGACATGAATCAGCCATGGATTTACATGTATTCCCCATCCCGATCCCCCCTCCCGCCTCCTTCCCCATCCCATCCCTCTGGGTCTTCCCAGTGCACCAGCCCCAAGTACTTGTCTCATGCATCCAACCTGGGCTGGTGATCTGTTTCACCCTTGATAGTATACTTGTTTCAATGCTATGCTCTCAGAACATCCCACCCTCGCCTTCTCCCACAGAGTCCAAAAGTCTGTTCTGTATATCTGTGTCTCTCATTATACAGAGTGAAGTAAGCCAGAAAGATAAAGACCAATACAGTATACTAACCCATATATATGGAATTTAGAAAGATGGTAATGATAACCCTATATGCAAAACAGAAAATGAGTTTCCATTTCTTATAACAACACCCAAATCCACTAAAACCTCATCTTGACTTGATTACCTCTGGAAAGAAATGATATCCAAATAAGGTGACATCCACAAGTTCTGAGTGGACATGAGGTTTTGGCTGCAACCTATTGCTTTATCATTTTTGCTCTCCTTCTTTATGTATGTGTGTAAAATTTTCATCAGAATAATTTGACAGTAAGTTATATACATCATGATTCTTTGTGTCTAAATATTTTAATGTGGATTCTTAAGAATAAGGAGATTCTTTTGTGGTACTGCATTTAAGTCACCAACTATAGGGTATTTGTTGATGGGTTATTTTAAACTAATTCATTGTTCTTTTTCTAGTGTAGTTTGTTCCAGTAGGTTCCTTTATAACAGTAGTATCCAGGCTGGTATCATTTATTGCTTGTAGTTCTATTTCTTTGGGTTTCTTTAATTTGAACTTGTTGTTTAGCCTTTGTGTTATATGATGTTGACATTTAGAATAACACAGTGCCCTGGCTTTGTTAAAAATATACTTTTGTTTTTTTTAACTAATAGATTTTATTTTTAGAACAGTTTCAGGTTTACAGAAAAATTGAGTGGAAAGTATAGAGGTCTCCTACATGCCCCTCCCCTTCTTAAATTACCCCTAATATTATCGTCTTTCATTTGTGTGGTACACCTATTACAAATGATGAATAAATATTGATATATTATTGACTAAAGTACATTAGTTTACATTAGAGTTCACTTTCTGCGTTGTATAATTCTATGCATTTTGACAAATGTCATGTCATATATCCATAATTATATCGTACAGAGTCACTGCTCTGAAAACCCCCTGTGCTCCATCTGTTCACCCCTTTCTCCTTCCTTCCCACAAACTGCTGGCACCAACTGATGCCTTACTGTCTCTATAGTTTTATGTTGCAGACTGTCAGCAGTTGCAACAATACAGTTGGAGTAGCAAATATGTGTGTATAAGTTTCCTTCCTGTTTCGTGACTTGATGGGTCATTTCTTTTTATTGCTGAATAATACTCCATTGTATGGCTATACCATATTGAAGAAGATCTTAGATGCGTCCAAGTTTTGGTGGTTAAGAGTAAGGGTGCAGTAAGTTTTTGTGTGCATATTTTTGTGTGGACATAGGTTTTCAGTACAGTTTGGGTAAACAGCAAGGAGGGTGATGGCTGGATCCTGTGGTAATGCTGTGTTTAGCTTTGTAAGGAACTGCTAAACTCGTCCCCAGTGGCCATGCCACTGTGCCGTCCCCCTGCAAGAACTGAGGGTTCTGCCGCCGCCATGCCACTGTGCCGTCCCCCTGCAGGAACTGAGGGTTCTGCTGCCGCCGCCATGCCACTGTGCCGTCCCCCTGCAAGAACTGAGGGTTCTGCCGCCGCCATGCCACTGTGCCGTCCCCCTGCAGGAACTGAGGGTTCTGCTGCCGCCGCCATGCCACTGTGCCGTCCCCCTGCAAGAACTGAGGGTTCTGCCGCCGCCATGCCACTGCGCCGTCCCCCTGCAGGAACTGAGGGTTCTGCTGCCGCCATGCCACTGCGCCGTCCCCCTGCAGGAACTGAGGGTTCTGCTGCCGCCATGCCACTGCGCCGTCCCCCTGCAAGAACTGAGGGTTCTGCCGCCGCCATGCCACTGCGCCGTCCCCCTGCAGGAACTGAGGGTTCTGCTGCCGCCGCCATGCCACTGCGCCGTCCCCCTGCAAGAACTGAGGGTTCTGCTGCCGCCTCCATGCCACTGCGCCGTCCCCCTGCAGGAACTGAGGGTTCTGCTGCCGCCGCCATGCCACTGCGCCGTCCCCCTGCAAGAACTGAGGGTTCTGCCGCCTCCATGCCACTCCGCCGTCCCCCTGCAAGAACTGAGGGTTCTGCTGCCGCCATGCCACTGCGCCGTCCCCCTGCAGGAACTGAGGGTTCTGCTGCCGCCATGCCACTGCGCCGTCCCCCTGCAGGAACTGAGGGTTCTGCTGCCGCCGCCATGCCACTGCGCCGTCCCCCTGCAAGAACTGAGGGTTCTGCCGCCTCCATGCCACTGCGCCGTCCCCCTGCAAGAACTGAGGGTTCTGCTGCCGCCATGCCACTGTGCCGTCCCCCTGCAGGAACTGAGGGTTCTGCTGCCGCCGCCATGCCACTCCGCCGTCCCCCTGCAAGAACTGAGGGTTCTGCTGCCGCCGCCATGCCACTCCGCCGTCCCCCTGCAAGAACTGAGGGTTCTGCTGCCGCCTCCATGCCACTGCGCCGTCCCCCTGCAGGAACTGAGGGTTCTGCTGCCGCCGCCATGCCACTGCGCCGTCCCCCTGCAGGAACTGAGGGTTCTGCTGCCGCCGCCATGCCACTGCGCCGTCCCCCTGCAAGAACTGAGGGTTCTGCTGCCGCCTCCATGCCACTGCGCCGTCCCCCTGCAGGAACTGAGGGTTCTGCTGCCGCCGCCATGCCACTGCGCCGTCCCCCTGCAGGAACTGAGGGTTCTGCTGCCGCCGCCATGCCACTGCGCCGTCCCCCTGCAGGAACTGAGGGTTCTGCTGCTGCGCGTCCTCCCCGGCCTTCGGAGGCGTCACTGTTTTGTGTTGTCGCTGTTCTAATAGGTGTGTGGTGGTGTCTCATACATATATTGTTGAGCAGCTTTTATATGCTTGCTTGTACTTGTCATCTGTATATCTGCTTTGATGAGATCGTTTAGTCATTTTTTAGTTGGCTTTTACACCTGACTGAACGTTTGTGTTCCTCCACACTTCATGTTAAAGCCACAGTGCCCAGGTTGATGATATCTGGAGGTAGGGCCTCTGGATGTGACCAGGTCGTGAGGGTGAAGCCGTCATGAATAGGAGTAGGTGCTTTCATACTTGCAGAGACACAGGAGGAATGGCATCTTTCTCACCCGAGGACACAGCAAGAGGGCAGCCCTCTGCAGATCAGAAGGAGGGTGGTCACCGGAAGGAACCTGGCCAGCCCCTTAACCTTGGATTTCCTGGCCTTCGGAACTCTGCGGAGGAAATGTTGTTTAGACCACCCAGTCTATGGTTTGTTACGGCAGCGCAGATTGACCAAGACAGGTTGTTCTCTTATTTGGGTTTTAAGAGTTCTTTGTACATTTCATACAACAAGCCTTTATCAGGTATGTATTTTGCAAACATTTTTGCCCAGGGTGTGACTTGTCTCTTCACTCTAGCCAATGTCTTCTGCAAAGAAGAAGTTTTTAATTTTGATGAAGTCTCTCTTGTCGGTTTTTTCTTTCATAGTTCATTCTTTTGGTGTTGTACCTAAAACCTCACTGTCAAATTCAAGGTCAGCTAGATTTTCTATGTAATCTACAAGTTTTACAGTTTTGCCTTTTCTGTTTAGGTCTGTGCTCCATTTTGAGTTAATTTTTGGGAATGATATAACATCTGTGTCCAGATTCTTTTTTTTAACAGATCTTTTTATTCTGGTAAAGTATGTATATAATATAAATACGTCATTTTAACCATCTTTAAGGGTACCATTCAGTGGTTTTAATTACATTCACAATGTTTTTGCAGCTGTC
The DNA here is from genome assembly GCF_023699985.2 of Odocoileus virginianus. Lineage (NCBI taxonomy): Eukaryota > Metazoa > Chordata > Mammalia > Artiodactyla > Cervidae > Odocoileus > Odocoileus virginianus. The sequence goes on along the minus strand of NC_069677.1, from coordinate 57,182,428 downwards.
ACCACTATCTATTTCTAAAATTTTCTCATCACTCTAGGATCTCTGTACCTCTTGAACAATTACTTCTTATTCCTACCTCCCAACAGTCTCTGGTAACCTCTAATCTACTTTCTGTCACTATGAATTTGCCTATTCTAAAAATTTCATATACGTGGAATCATACAGTATTTGTCCTTTTGTGTCTGGCTTATCTCATTTAGTATAATGTTTTCAAGGATTATTCATGTTGTAGGATATATCAGAACTTCATTGCTTTTTATCAGTTCAGTCGCTTAGTCGAGTCCAACTCTTTGCGACCCCATGGACTTCAGCACACCAGGCTTCCCTGTCCACCAACTCCCAGAGCTTTGCTCAAACTCACGTCCATTGAGTCGGTGATGCCATCCAATCATCTCATCCTCTGTCGTCCCCTTCTCCTTCTGCATTATTCTTTCCCAGCATCAGGGTCTTTTCCAGTGAGTCAGTTCTTCACATCAGGTGGCCAAAGTACTGGAGCTTCAACTTCAGCATCAGTCCTTCCAATAAATATTCAGTACTGATTTCCTTCAGGATTGACTGGTTGGATCTCCTTGCAGTCCAAGGGACTCTCAAGAGTCTTCTCCAACACCACAGTTCAAAAGCATCAATTCTTTAGCGATCAGCTTTCTTTATAGTCCAACTCTCATATCTGTACATGACTACTGGAAAAACCATAGCTTTGACTAGACAGACCTTTGTTGGCAAAGTAATGTCCCTGCTTTTTAATATGCTGTCTAGGTGGTCATAGGTTTTCTTCCAAGGAGCAGTAATATTCCTTTCCATAATAATGTGGTGTGTTTTTACCACATTTTGTATGTCCCTTTATTTGCTGATGGATACCTGAGTTAACATCCGCCTTCTTGCTCTTGTGAATAACACTGAAAATTGATGTAAAGTATATTTGAGTTCCCGCATTCAGTTTTTTAAGCATCTAAGAGGAGTATTGCTGGGTCGTGTGGCAGTTCTGGGTGTAACTTTCTGAGAAGCTGCCACAGTGTCTTCCAGAGCTGGGCATGCTCTCCATGCCAGCAACAGTGCTCAGCGTTCTTCTTCCTCTGCATCCTTATCAGTGTTCTTTGAAGCTAAAAGGTTTTTAATTATGATGAAGTGTGAATTCTCAGTGCTTGATTTTGTTTATGCTCTTGGTGTCATAGTTAAGAATACATTGTGAGTTTTATGGTTTTAGCTCACATTAGGCCTTTAATCAGTTTCGAGTTGATTTTTATACTTATATTGTGAGGTAGGGCTCCAGCTTTATTCCCTTGCATGTGGAAATGCAGTTGTCCTAGTCCTAGCACCACTTGTTGAAGTGACTAATCTTTCTTCTTTGAATGGTCATTTACCCTTGTCAAAAATATTTGCCCCAGATAAATGGGTTTATTTCTAGACTCTTCAATCTATTCCATTGATCTCTGTGTCTATCCTTATGCCAATACCACAGTTTTTGGTTATTCTGGATTTGCACTGTATTTTGAAATTGGGAAGTATGGGTTCTCCAACTTTGTTCTTCATTTCTAAGATTGTTTAGCAAATAGCTAACTCTGAGAAGAGTTGGATATAATTCTTATCTTTGTTGCTGTAAAGGTAAGGTCCTCTCCCCCCAGCCCTGGCTTCTTTCAAGACTGCTTTTTTAGTGAGCCTGTGGCTCTGGGCTGGGAACTTCACAAGTGCCTCTGTTTTTTCCCCAGCCTCTAAGTGGGACCTGATGGCTGGAAAGGTTGAAGGTGGGTTTTTCCCTTCCTCCATGTTGGTTAGACCTGAAAGCTAAAACGCCAGTAGGTTATGACCTGGTGAGATGGTTTATTCTTGAGGGCAGGCTTGTGAAGAACAGAATACTGTGGCATACTTCAGAGGGCCACTTTTCCCCTCCCCTGCCAGAAGTCCGAGGGGCTTTTTCCTTCTCTGTTCACTGTGAGAACCTGATAAAGCTCCACAAGATAAAACTCACACACGAAGAAACGTACAGGCTCCACTGGGGTTTAAAACTCTTAGACTTGTACACACTGGGCCTTTGGCAGTTCATCAATTACAGTTTAGTTTTCCCTGCCCTGGTACTGGTCCCTGGGGAAGTGTCTTCTAGGGGTTTCTGCTCTGATGAGCTGTGGTTCTCTGTATCTACCTGTTTGTGCCTCTAACTTGGGAGGTGGGGGCAGCAGTTTGCCCTGTGAGTTAATTTCTCTGATGGAGCTAAGAAGAATTGATTTTTCAGTTTGCTTAGCTTTTTACTTGTTGTTAAATGGTGACTTCTAAGCTTCTGATATGCTGGACTAGAAACCTTCTCCTAGAGTTTTAACTGTCAAAAGCATCCACACTGAGCACCAGCCATTTACCGCTCACAGTTTACGAGTGTCTATCCAGTACTGCTGCCCACGGCGTCTTCTGCTTCTGGGCTTCTGTCCAGTCATTTCTGATTCTCTCTGCTTATCTGTCTGCCCAGTTTGGGGGCAGCAGATTTCCCCGTGACCTTTGTCCTTCAACAGGTTTAAAAAGAGTTATTGATTTCCAGGTTTTTGTTTTTGTTCTTTTTTTAGCTTTTTCCTTGTGAGCACAGTAGCGATAGCTTCCAAGACCCTTATCTGCCACACCAGAGCCTGGAAATCTCCCTCTGTCCTTCTCATCCTACTGCTACTTCTGCTTCACACCAGCATGGTTATACATGTTTCTCTAGGTCATATATTCACCTGGGAGTGAAATGGCCGAGTCACAGCATTTATGTATGTCATCACATTTACTGCATAGTGCTAAGTTAATCTCCAAAATGTTTATACCAACTCACCATCCTACAAGGGGTATATGAGAATTTCTGTTACTTTACACATTTCCAGATCAATCCAGTATTCTTAGAAAGTTGTGGGTCTGATCATATCTACCTGTCTTCATGAGGTCTTCATTTAGTTTAGTACCAACAAAATTATTTGTTAATATTATTTTTGATTTATACAGACTGCTTTTAAAAAATACTGCCCTTAAGTAACTTACACATTAACTTACATGGTAAATTCCAGATTTAAATAATCATTCATTCATCCATAGTGGGCACTGCTGAGCTCTAGACATACTGTTCTACCTAACACTGGGGATGCGATAATGAGCATAAATCAAAAAGGAACTGTCATCCCACATTTTACTAAAAGACCTCACACTGCTTTATTTAACTATTGAGTTAGTGGTTTAGAAAACATTTTGGCTCATTGCATCTTTTTTGTGTGAATTCCTAATATATTAATGAGATGGGCCTCACATTTTAAAATTATTTGTTATTAGCATCTTAAAGATACTTTGTTTGGCATAGGGTGTATTTTTTTTTTTTTTAACTTTTAAAAAACATTCATACCTAGCATGGCACTTACTTGGTAGGAATTCAGATATTTGCTACTTGCTCTAAGTTAACGATTGTCACAGACCATTTAAATTCAGTTATCCTGGTCCTAAAAACATTAAAGTTTCCAGCAACTGTTAGCGTCCCAGAGCTTCGCTAGCATGCCTTCTGCTGTGTCCACTGACAGCAGTCCTTCATTTGCACCAAAGGTTTGATGGTGTAGAACTTGTTATCAGCATACCCGATCATCACATTGTAAGCCACATTATGAGAAACCTAGAACCAATCACTGGATGAACTTTTTAGCAGTATCAGACTAAATACATTTTGATAGTTGTTATTTTGTCTGTGAAAAAGTCAAACTATTTGTCATAATTATGAAAAGGGTAAAATCAAAATGGTTTTCACATGAACACAGCATTGGATACTATTTAAAAAAATTTTTTTTTTTAATTAATCCTTTGCCAAAACCTTTAACCATGGATTCTTTTTCAGTCTGGACGCTCGGGGCCACACAGTTTTGAAGTATGAAAAGCCTGTCGAGTTCACTACTGTCAAAGGATGACAGTGTTGAAAACTGATGCTCTCTCTGTCTTTCGAGTTGAAAGTCTGAAATAAACTAGTCTATCTAAAAGAAATCCCACCCACATTTCCTTACTTGTGGGAAGTTATCTCACCAAGCACTCTGAATCCTGGCTGCAGCATACGATTGTACTGGTTGTATGCTGCATAACTCTGGGAGGTTTTCACTCATTCTTCGTCATCAGAGAATTATGTATTTGTGGTAACAATTATATGGGGGCAAACGATGATGTCCGTTGAGGTGCCTTTTTCCTACTTTGCTCAGGGTGTCATTGAGCCCGTAGAATTTTTAGTCTGGAGATAAAATGATCGATGTATTGTTGTAGCCATCTTCACAACCTGCTGTGTGACCAGCCGAGTCTCGAACACAGGCAGATTTACAGGAGAGATGATCCATTTCCTTAGCAAATAAGGTGTGCAAAGGTGGCAGGACACACAGTTTTAGACTAAGACTAATAGGTCATCAGCCAGATGCAGTGTTTAAACTCTGTTTAGATCCTAGTTTGAATAAATCATCTGCAGAAAGAGTTTTGAGATAGCTGAGAACATTTGAGTATGCCTTGGGCTTCCCTGGTAGCTCAGCTGGTAAAGAATCCACCTGCAATGACAGAGACCTGGGTTCAATCCCTGGGTTGGGAAGATCCCCTGGAGAAGGGAAAGCCTACCCACTCCAGTATTCTGGCCTGGGGAATTCCACAGACTGTATAGTCCATGGGTATGCAAAGAGTTGGACCCGACTGAGCGACTTTCACTTTCACTGGGTATTGAATGGTATTAAGAAGTTACTATTCATTTTGTTAGGTGTGATCATAGTATTGTGATTACATCTTTTAAAAGTCCTTATCTTTTAGAGATACAACACATACTAAAGTATGTGTTGGTAAAATGATATATCTCAGAATTAGTTTTAAATACTTCAGGGAAAAAAAGCAGAGGAAGGTAGATCTAGCGAGAAGAGCAGAAGCTGAAACTCGTGATGGTGCATGAGGTGGTATAATGGTATTTGTCGTGTCCTGCTCTGCAACCCCATGGACTGTAGCCTGCCAGGCTCCTCTGTCCATGGGATTTTCCAGGCAAGAATATGGGAGTGGGGTTGCCATTTTTTTCTCCAGGGCATCTTCCCAACCCAGGGATCAAACCGCGTCTTTTGCATCGGCAGGCAGATTCTTTACCACTGCGCCACCTAGGACGCCTGGCATAATGGCGTACCATTATACTCTTGTGTATACTTGAAACTTCTCTAATTTAAAAAAAGTAGAGAAAGAAAGTAACTGTCACTAGGTCTTATATCCAAAAGGAAATCCAATAGAAGTCAGTGAGGAATGTTCATCATTTTACCTCTTCTTGCTGTGGGAATCATTCCATTTTAGGAATTATAGACAGGTCTAAAACGCCACTGAAATCACAAGTCATTTCCTTTCCTATAGCTGGTTCCTAGTCTTCCTTCTACCACAGATAAACTTTATTAGTTGGAGGGGTGGGGGCTTATAAGTAATGTATCAATAAGTTGTTCTTATGAACCCCATAGCAGTGAGGAAGTTAGCAGTTAACTTTTAGAATATCAGCAGAATGTTACATTGGAAAGAATACAGGATATGGAACCAAAAGACCTGATTCTTAGTGATTAGCTCTGTGGTCTTGAGCACTTAACCTCCCTCTCTGGTAATACTTGCTGAAAGTAACTTACAAATTATTATAGACCCCAACTAAGCAAGTTTAGTATCATGCTAGCCGTAAAATCTATATAGTTTCATAGGCCAGCTTAGATACTCAGGATGCCTTAACTTCAGAAGAAGAAGAATTCTGAAGTTGTTCTATAGCAGTGTCTCCCTTGTGTCCTTCTAGAGTATTTCTTACAGTTAGACTCTTTTTTTGTTTTTTCACTACTCTGTCATGGGAAATGTTTTCACAAATATATTGCCTCATTTGGCTTATTATCCATGATCTGTAGTTTGACTTTTTATTTAAAGATGTTTTCCCCAAAATGGTATTATATTAGCAAATTTTCATAGGCTGATCATCCTCTAAGACTCATTTTAGTAATTTAACAAATGTTTATTTGTTTTATGGTGGCTATGCTCTGAAAGAAGCAATGAATTATTTTATAAAGTTAGTCTGCAGTCTGTGCCCTCAAAAAAAAAAAAGGTTTGTGGCTCAGAAAGTCTCAACATTTTTCTGCTTCCCTCAAATTGACATATGCAACTCACTGCCACCAGTAACTTCTCTTCTATGCCATGGTTTTCAGTGCTGGGTGGTTGTAGGTGGGGTAGGCATCTGTAGGCAGTGAGTGACTGCTATAGTCAGTCATCAGTATTTTGAGTCCTCTTCTTCTGTAAAGTGGGAATCTCCTTTGCTGCCATTTATTCTTTGGTTCACTGCTTGCTTAAAAAATAGCACACTTTTGGTCTATGGGCTTTACATCAGGTGATTATCTCCTTGGCCCTTGCCTCTTCCTGGAGCTACTTCCTGGTGACTTCCATACTTTATCTCCCACCTTTCTGTTGAGCACTGGCTCCATATGCCTGGTTAACTAATAGACGTCTGTGCCTGGATATACAGTCTTCAAGTTCAGTATGTTCAGAACTGTTTTTCCTTTTGCATTTAGTCAACATTTGTTTGACCAGCCACTGTGCTTGGTGTTAGAGATAGCAGCTTACTGTCTGTAACTATATACAATAAGAGAACCTCTATAGTTTATTCTGAGGATCTTTTTAAAAATCTTTGATTTATTTATGGCTGCTCTGAGTCTTCATTGCTGTGTTGAGGGTTTCTCTAGTCGCAGCGAGCAGGCGCTGCTCTCTCTGCGGTGCATGGGCTTTTCATTGCAGTGACTTCTCTTGTTGCCACTCTGCTTTCAGAGATCAGAGCAAACCTGTACTGTGTGTCTTATATTACAATAAAGCGTGTGGTCCAGGAAGAGCAGATACTCTGTCTTCGCAGAGATATTATCGATACATTTTGACACTCTGTAGTCTAAATAAGCTCCACACATACTGTTCAGGCTATAATTTGTCTTTGGTACTAGTTACATTATTTCAGGATAAAACACAGTCACAAAATACTAACCACTTCCTTAACATTTAGAATTAATTTACCAATTCTTATATTTTAAAAAAACTACCAGATTGTATGCAGTTCATTTTTTCCCAGCGCCTGTCCTGTTCCTTTTATATGTTGTATCTTAATAATGTCAAATAAAACACTTAAAAGTTGTTGGATTTCTGTTAAATGAAAATAGCCATCACGTAAGATTACATGTGTTATCTTCGATTTACCCCTTCTCTGTAATTACCTGTGTCTAGTCTCCAAATGCAGTGAGTGAGTTACTCTTCCAAAATGGTCATTGGATCTGATCATTTCTTTCTTTTGGTCATTTTATCATGCAAGCCAACACCAGTTTATTGCTTGATTTTTGAGAGGATGAACATCAGGTCAGTCTAACCATCTCTAGGCTGACCTGTGCGTCCGAGGCCCAGGCCCCTTCATCGCCCGTGTGAGGAGTCTCTAAGATGCTGTTTCATGCGTCGGTCATTCCTCTGCTCGAGAGCTTTCAGTTAGCCTCTACTGCTGAAGAGATGCCAAGATCAAGCTTCCATCTCGGTGTTAAAACTTTCAGGATTTGACTCCACCAAACCTATCCACCTTTACTTCCCACTGCTCTTTATTTCTAGCTTTGCATAACTTTGATCTTGCCCTGTTTCCATGTTTATTTCTTCTTTGCGACAGTCTTTCAACTGTTACCTTCCCAATCCTGTCTTTTCCTCCTTAGTTTTTTTCAATTCAGTTTACCTTTTAGACTTGACCCTTGGTGCCTCTCTAAGCACTCTTCTCTAGTATCTCTTGGTATACAGCTCTTCTTTCCGTGGGTATCTTCTGTTTATCAGTAGACACAGTGTTGAGGATTGCCACTGTGCAAGCATAGTATTCCTTATGGACTTGGTTGCATATTGTCTTCTGTCATCTTGAGAGTTGGCTAGAATATTCAGCATGGAAGTAGGAAGACAGGCCAGTTTAACTCCCGTCAGAATCTATACAGAATTTATCTACACTATTAGCTTTTTGTACTTAAACCTATCTGATTAGGTCCTCTGATAAAAGTTTCAGGCAGAAATCAGGATTTCCTGGGAATAACTTATGTAGTTATTCGTACATTCTTCCAGCAGATACTTACTCACTGATTTTACTGTGTGCTAGGCACTGTTCTGGGTGGGAGTGAAACAGCAGTAAATAAAATGGAAAAAATAAAACCTCATGCCTTTGTGGAGCTTTGTGGGGGTAAAAGGACAAGTAAAGCAGTAAAGCGACACAGCAGGATGTGCAATGAAGAAAAACAGATGAGCGACACAGCATGGGACAGGATGCTATTTTAGATAAGACAGGGAAGACCTCTCTGAGAAGGACACTCTGCAAGAGATCCAAATGAAGGAAGAGAATAAACCGGGGTGGGGGGTGGGGGACAGGAGGGAGGGGAGACCATTGCAGGCAGAGAAGGAACAGCAAGTTCAGAGGCCTTCAGGTAACACTGTGTTTGATATAATCAAGGAACAGTAAAAAGAACATGTGACTAGACTACATACAGTGGCTTAGAGGGTGAGTGGTTAGAGATGAGATTAGAGAGATGCATGGGGAGCCAGGTCCCACCATAGTGCAGGATTTTATTGTGATTTTATTGTGTTGTGGTAAAACCTGGGCGGGTTTCTAGCAGAAGAACGCCATGCTAAGATTACTGTGGAAAAGGACCCCTCACACTGGTGAATGGCGAACAGACTAGAGATTAGCAGGGAAGCAGGTGTGCGGCAGGTCCAGGGGAGAGACGGATGCTTGTTAACCATCCCTCTTGACATGAACAAAGGCTCTGTGGCATGTATTACTCTGCATGTTTTTGGGGAGCCTGCTGTCTACTGGACATGGTATTCAACACTAGGGTGAGGAAAAGACACAGTCTGTATCCTCATAAGTTAAGAACTTACAACCAGAGCTCAGTCCAACCAATGGTGGTTGGTATGTTTTCCTTGTTGAAGTATTTTAAAGGAAAATGCTCTGAATTTACTATTAAAAAATGAATCTGAAAAGGGAATATCCTCAATTCCTCGAACACTTTCTATAATGGCCACAAAGCAGTAAAATAATGAGGTTCCCAGTCAGGTAGAAGCTACTGTAATGGCTGTGGCCCTCAGCGATCACTGTTTTCCTGAGTTACTTGAAAATCAACTGTTTTATTATTTTAGGCCCAAGGTCTGCACTGTAGTCTTGACACAGACTGAAGGGGATTGAGAGAGTTGGTCAGGTTGATTTATATCATGGCACTGTTGACCTTTATCATTTGCCTGTAGATGTGATTGCTATAGACAACCATACCTTCAGCCTATTAACTAACTTCTCACTGAAGAAGTCAGTGTCATTTATACCAAATGAGTTAGGCAGTATTAAATTGGATTGGGATGGACACTGCACCCAATTAAAATATTGATAATTTTCTATTTTAATCTTATAAGCATATAATACACCTATTATATAGCATAAAAGCAAACCATGCACCTTGCACAATGATCTCATTTAGTTCTCAGAGCAGCACAATTAGAAAAGTATTGTCATGACAATTTAATTGAAAAAGAAAATGACTTAGAAGTGTCAAGTAATTACCTGAGTGTGCATAGCTAGGTAAGTAGCAGGCTTTTGACTACAAACATTACGATTATAAATACTACCCAAGCCTGTCTTTCCTTTTCAATCACTACCACTTCAAAATGAAATAAACTGCCTTCTAGCTTTAATCCACCTCTTCTCCCATCTCTAATCTTCCCCCAGCCCCTAGCTGTACTTAACCCTTACCATCTCAATTCACTGTGTCAAACAGACAGAACATTTTTGAGAAAAACCTAATTTCCTAGTGGTTCAAGTCTACCAGCATACTCATTTTATCATATTCTCCATTAACAAAGTAGATTACCTGTTTATATTTCTGCCTTTATAACCTGTCTTGTCTTTTGTTCACATTTCTTTTGGGATCTCAGTGTTTTCTTACCAAACTTGTACATACTTTTTAGGAGGAAATTTTATGTATGCTTTTTTATAGTCATTTTTACTACACTGAGAATTGTAATAAAAACTAGCTCAATCCAGTCAGCAGGCAGAAGTCATCTAGAAAGAATTCTGCTTTAAGCAAAAATAATGTGTCCTGTTGCTTCCTCCACTTTAAGCTTCAGGTATACCTGAGGCTGCTCAAATTTTTCATTTAATTCCTTGAGGAGAGTGAAAAAGTTGGCTTAAAGTTCAACATTCAGAAAGCTAATATCATGGCATCTGGTCCCATCACTTCATGGCAAATAGATGGGGAAACAGTGGCTGACTTTATTTTTCTGGGCTCCAAAATCACTGCAGATGGTGATTGCAGCCATGAAATTAAAAGATGCTTGCTCCTTGGAAGGAAAGTTATAACCAAACTAGACAGCATATTAAAAAGCAGAGACATTACTTTGCCAACAAAGGTCCATCTAGTCAAGGCTATGGTTTTTCCAGTGGTCATGTATGGATGTGAGAGCTGGACTATAAAGAAAGCTGAGGACCAAAGAATTGATGCTTTTGAACTGTGGTGTTGGAGAAGACTCTTGAGAGTCCCTTGGACTGCAAGGAGATCCAACCAGTCCATCCTGAAGGAGATCAGTCCTGAGTATTCATTGGAAGGACTGATGCTGAAGCTCCAATACTTCGGTCACCTGATGCGAAGAACTCACTCATTGAAAAAGATCACAGTGTTGGGAAAGATTGAAGGCAGGAGGAGAAGGGGACGACAGAGGATGAGAAGGTTGGATGGCATCACCCTCTCGATGGACATGAGTTTGAGCAAGCTCTGAGAGTTGATGATGGACAGGAAAGCCTGGCGTGCTGCAGTCCATGGGGTTGCAAAGAGTCAGACAAGACTGAGCAACTGAAATGAACTGTTTATGTTTATGTTAGGGGAATCTAACATTTAGGAAATATTTGCCAACAAACAAAAAAAGAATTTGGCGTTTGGAAGTATTTCATAGGCACCTGTAATCAAACCCACAGAAATTAGCAGCTTGAGGCTGCGGCACAGGTAAAATGTCTGTAAAGGTTGGTCAGCACTCTCATTCATTTACGGTATTGTGGGGACAAGGTCATCTTAAATCTTCCTGTCTTCGTGTTCTTCATCTTTGTCGCTTGTTCCAAAATGTTTATGCTGAGTAACATTTAGATGTTTAAAATACTGACTTCGCTATTTCTAGCACATGCAAGGGCTTCCCTGGGGCTCAGTTGGTAGAGTCCACCTGCAACGCAGTGAACCCAGGTTCAGTTCCCGGGTGGGGAAGACTCCCTGGAGGGGACATGGCCACCCACTCCAGTGTTCTTGCCTGGGAACTCCCGAGGACAGAGGAGCCTGGCGGCTGCAGTCCATGGGATCACCAAGTGCTGAACACGTCAGCGACTGAACCGTCACCGGCACACACAACACAGTGACAGCCTGTTGTTAGTTACTGTCTAGCTTTTGAGGCAGCCAGCTTCCTTACAAATTTCATTGTTCACTGCTGTCCTCAAAAATACCTCTTCAGTTGACATTGTGGTTTCCTGAGTTTCCTGCATCAATTGATGCATTTTCTAGAACCATAAAGAGTGGTTACCACATACCATGTTTCACAGCAAATGAAAAATCCTTATGTTTTCCCTTAATAGTCTCTCAGCTAAGCACTGAAGGCAGTCTCCATGGGAGCCGTCTCCCTACCCCATTAATGTGTGAAGGAGGAAAATCTCTGAGATGTAAAGGATGAAAAAGTGGGTTTTATATTTGAAGTTTTAAGTTACCCACATTTTTCCTTTATGCTTAATCACTGAAATTTTCTAATCATGTTTAGAAGGACGAAGATTTTTTTTCAGAGACTGAAAAAATGCAGTGTGACATTTTATAGCAGATCACAAAACAGTGGGGCAGTATTTAATTTTTTTAACTTTTTCTTATATCTGTTTATGAAGACATCCTTATTTTTATTACTCTGTTTAACTGCCTTTAAAGTGAAATCACTCAGTCGTCTCCGACTGTTTGCAACCCCATGGACTGTAGCCTGCCAGACTCCTCTGTCCATGGGATTCTCCAGCCAGGAATACTGGAGTGGGCAGCCTGTCCTTTCTCCAGATCTTCCCAACCTGGGGGCCGAACTGGGGGCTCCTGTGCTGCACGTGGATTCTTCACCAGCTGAGCTAACTGGGAAGCCCTACCTGTCTTTAATCCAACCTTAAAAGTAATTATTTGTTCCTTTGCTCAGGGTTTAAATATAATCAGGAACAATTCTTAAGGAAGTCTGGCTTATGAAATATTTTATCCAGTCTGTCTTCCGTTCACATTTCTTAGGAACAGGTATGGCGGAGGGGAAAACGAAAGATAAGATTTATTTATTTAAATTTGCTAGAAAGAGCTGCCATTGTTTTCTTTACTGGCCAAGCAGGGAGCGAGTGGCATTTTCTTTATAAGAAAAGCAATTTTTGATTTGAAGCTCATGGACTCAATGCTATATCTCCCCTGGACACATTATTTAAAATACATATTCTTTTCTCATGAAAATGTGTGTGTTCAGCCCTGAATGTTCATTCTCTTTCACTTTGAGGAAACCTATTCTAGTTGATTTAAGGTGGACTAGTTTGTTATAAAATTGAACGGTTAAGGTTTGCATCAATTTTTGTATATACTATGACTAGATTATTTCAAGTAAACTTATTTTTTGATTGAGGTATATTTGATTTATAGTATTATATAATTGTCAGGTGTAAAGTATAGTGACTCTCATTTTGTAAAGGTTATACTCCATTTATAGTTATTTTAAAATACTGGCTATATCCTCTGTGCTATGCAGTATATTCTTGTAGCTTATATATTTTACACCTAGTGGTTTGTACCTCTTAATCCTCCACCCCTTTCACCCCTGCCCTTCCCTCTCCCCACTGATAACCATTAGTTTGTTCTGTATATCCATAACTGTTTCTTGTTATATTTGTTTATTTTTTAGATTCTGTGTACAAGTATATCACACAGTATGTCTTTGTCTTAGTTAACTGAGCAGAATATCCTCCAAGTCCATCTATGTTGTTGCAAATGGCAAAATTTCACTCTTTTTTATAACTGAGTGGTAGCTCTGGAATATATACACACATAATGGAATATATATACTACATCGTCTTTATTCATCGATCTGTTGATGGACCAGTTGCTTCCTTATCTTGGCTATTGTAAATAATGCTGCTGTGAACATGGGGTGTGCAGTCTTTTCAAATTAATGTTGTTTTCTTTGGATGTATACCCAGGAGTGGAACACTGCTGGATCATACGGTAGGTCTGTTTTTAGTTTGTTGAGGAATCTCTATTCTGTCTTCCACAGTGGCTGTACCAGCTTACATTCACACTAGCAGTGTACAAGGGTTCCCTTTTCTCCCCATCCTTGCCAGTATTTTTGGTCTTTTTGATGATAGCCATTCTAAAAGCTGTGAAGTGACATCTTATTGTGGTTTTCATTTGAATTTCTCTGACTTTAGTGATGTTGATCACCTGTGTGAACTTCTCTGACATTTAGTGATTTGATCACCTGTATCAATTTCTCTGATGTTTAGTGATGTTGGTCACCTGTACATCTTTTTTGGAAAAATATCTGTTTAGGTCTTATGTTGTTTTGATGTGAGCTGTTTATGTATTTTGGATATCAACCCCTTGTCAGTCAAATCATTTCCAAGTATTTCCTCCCATTCATTAGTTGTCTTTTCATTTTGTCGACAACTAGTTCATTTTTAAGTCATCTTCAAAAATAGTGATTTCTCTTCCTATAACTAGTTTTGTGTCTTAATTTTTTGCCATAACATGGCTAAATGCAGGTGCCCACCTGACTTTTACATTTCTTTGTTCAAGACTGACAGAAGGCCAGTGTGACTGAAGTGTGAATGAAAGGGGATGGTGATGTGAGAGGACAGATCTGTGTATCAGATCGTATTCAGCTATATGAAGGCCATGACAAAGAGCTCAGATTCTATTCTAAGTGAGATGGGGCACTGTTTATGTTTTTAAAATATCACTTTGGCTGCTATGGAGAAAAACCATATAACACAGGAAAAGAACAGACTCTTCTAGTAATCAAGGCTAATGGATTAGTGTAATTGAGGAATCAGAGAGACCAACTGAGGATTTTTAGAGAAAAGTGTATAGGACTTGGTGGTGTTGAATCTAAGCTTTAAGGGAAAGAGGCATCAAGGCCATGCCCAGGCCTGATAATCAGTGTTGGCTGCTGCAGCGGCTGCCTTAAGTGTGTGTTTTCTGCTCTGACAGGTCAGTGCCCTTGCTATATCTGATGACCCAAGGTTTGGGGAAAAACTAGGGAGAAACAGGTTTAGAGGGGAAAATCAAAGTTTTGTCCACTTACGTATTATAATGGTCCTAGATTGATGAGATTTTAACTGTCTTGTTGAAAATTTTCTGAAACATTTAAATAACAGTAATATAACAATCCAGATAGGAGTGTTTCCATATGGTCACACGTAGCAGACATGAATCTCACCCCTCCTGCAGCTTCTGAACATCTGTCCGCTAGTGAATCAGCAGTCTTTGACAAAGCCTGGAGGGGTGTTTGCATCAGGCTCTCCCGGCCTTCTCGCTGTTTTATGGGAAGACGCTTTGAGGGGCCGCCTAGAGCATCATGGGCTTCCCCGCGGCTCAGACCGGAAATAGTCTGCCTGCAGTGCAGGAGACCCAGGTTCAGTCCCGGGGTCAGGAAGATCCCCTGGAGCAGGAAATGGCCACCTAACTCCAGGACCCTTGCCTGGAGAATCCCACGGACAGAGGGGCCTGGTGGGCTACAGTCCATGGGGTCGCAGAGAGTCGGACATGACTGGGCGACTGACACCCACTTTCACCACAGCTTTATAGGGTTTCATAGCCTCCTCGTCCGCTAGGTAGCAGCAATGCTGGCTCCCAGTGTGAAAACCGAAGAGGTCTCCGGGGGTCACCGAGTATCCCGAGGGGCAGGGGAGCAGAGTCGTCCCCTGGCTGAGAACCACTGGTTTATAAGCAGTAGAACTTTCTAGCATGGTGCTGACAATAACAAAGCTGACATCTGTTAGCGCTTGTCAGAGCCCCTTTATCTCATGCTGCCAGAATCACTGGGCAAGTTGGTTAATTTTTAAAATCTGCTAAGGTTAAAAATCATTTTCAAAAACATGTAAACGCCTTTAACTTAAATATAAAACCACTTAATAACTGTTTGATGTTGGGCCATTACCTTGAATATGAATCCACTGGCTGGATTTCTAAGTTGTCATGTCACATAACACATTTTCTACCATTTTTAATTTTGTGTCTTTTAAAAACGGACAGATATTTGATTCTGTTTTCCCTTTTGCTTTTTTGTTGATATGTAACTGTCTGCTTTTTAGATTTCTCACCCATACCACATTTAATCACATTTTGACTGGAGAGGGGTTGGGGGAACACTTTTATCAAGTGTCTACCAAACCTAGCTTTCAAATAAAACCGGAAGTCACATACACTCACAGCTCAAGGGCTGCTGAATACTTACATTACATAATTACCCCAAGCAGAGCCAACAGGTTCATTAACCATTGCCACTAGCTCTTTGCTACTAACAGAATCACGTGGGGATATCAGAGAGCAGATTCCTAGCTATGGCCTTCATAAGCCAGTATGCCTACCAGGTCACTTTTATCAGGTGGAGACTGGCTAAGTAGTACTGTTTGTGCCAGACACTACTTGCATTCTCTTTTAATCCACAACAATCAAAAATGATAGTATATTAATGTTTTGCCTTTGAGTACTGAAATATAAAGATGGCATCTTGCACATGGTTACGTAGGTAATAAAACAGTCAGGATGTGCTTTACCATTTCATCACACACACCATGGGGGTTAATTCTCTACAGAACACTAGGCCCCCTTCTGGTCCATGATCACAAATTACACCTTTGAATGTTGACCAGTTATCATCAAAGTAAGTGCTGTACCTAGAAAATATAGGAGATCAATATAAATCTATCACTTGAAACACTTTAAAGCATCAATTCCGTTATGTCTAGCCTAACCCCCTGATAAGCTCAGCTGGTAAAGAATCTGCCTTCAATGCAGGAAACCCTGGGTTGGGAAGATCCGCTGGAGAAGGGAAAGGCTACCCACTCCAGTATTCTGGCTTGGAGAATTCCATGGACTGTATCGTCCATGGGGTTGCAAAGAGTCGGACAGGACTGAGCGACTTTCACTTGCAGGCTAACCCTAATACTACTTATGCTCATTTCTTATTGCTGTGGTGACAAATTTAAAGCCACAAACTTAGTGGCTTAAAGCAACATAAACTTATTATTTGTTTTGTAGGTTTGAAGTCTGACAGGCCTCACTGAGCTAAAATCAGACATTCTTTTCTGACGGCTCTAGTGGGGGAATCCATTTCTTTGCCTTTTCCAGCTTCTAGAGGCCACCATGTTCTTTGGCTTATGACTCTCCTTCCTTTCTCTCTTCAAAGCCAGTAATATTGTATCTCTGACATAGTCACATCTCCCCCTCTGACTCTGAACAAGAAAAGCCGTCTCCTCTCACTTTTAGGGGCCCCGGTGTACCTTGGGCCCGCTTGGATAACGCAGGATAACCTTCTACCTTAGTAAAACGAGGCTGAGGTCTGTGGTACAGCTTCGGACTGCTTCAGTCCTGTTCAGTTATGTTAACTGCATCTGTTTTTAATGGGCATTTTCACAAAGTCGTAAGACTGAAAATTTGATTTGTATGAGAAATCAGCATGATTGACTTCCTTAATATATTGGAACTGTCCTCAAAGCCCAGGTAAATGGATCAACTGTGTAATTACAGATAATTATAGATATGTTGGAGTCCTTTAGTATTTTAATAGTTTGAGATAGGTAAAATCAGTCTCACTAAATCTCAAAAAGAGGTTGTAACAGAACCCGTATTTGTTACAGAATATATTTGATAAGTGATACTATAATAACCACATTCAAGATACTCAACAAAAATTTTCATTAAAACTTTCTATTTAGGACCTCTCCTGAATGTGCTTAAATGACTACAGACGTTAAAGGGATTCTTTCAATTGGAACTATTATTCTTTTCTATATATGTTAATGTTCTTCCCACCTATCTATCCAGACAATGGCTTTATCCTGACATGCTTCCTGATGTGGTTGCCCTGTGTGTGAGATAGGCAATGACTTTGTCTTTTTTTAAAATAAAGGTTGTAAATTCAACAGTAAGGAATTCAAAAGGGATCTTTTAATTAATTTTACTATTTCTATCATAGGAGATGAATATGATGTATGTGCCATTTGTTTGGATGAATATGAAGATGGAGACAAACTCAGAATCCTTCCCTGTTCCCATGGTATGAATAATTACATACTGCTTTGAATTTATACGTAATTTATACTTGGGTTCAGTATTAGAAAATAGTTATTAGCACATCATAAGCCAGGCCCTGTACTAATCAGTGATCTCATTAGAGGAGGAAGATTTATACAAATTTACAAACTTGTCTCGTCCCTCTGTGATGCATACAGATGAGAACATGAATAACCATGGCAGGAGATTATGTTCTCAACAACAGTGTACTGTCTAAAAGATGTGTATTTTGCTTCAACAGCTTATCACTGCAAGTGTGTAGATCCTTGGCTAACTAAGACCAAAAAAACCTGTCCAGTCTGCAAGCAAAAAGTCGTCCCTTCTCAAGGCGATTCAGACTCTGACACAGATAGTAGTCAAGAAGAAAACGAAGTGTCGGAACACACCCCTTTACTCAGGCCTGTGGCTTCCGCCAGCACCCAGTCATTCGGGGCCTTGTCGGAATCCCGCTCACATCAGAACATGACAGAGTCTTCAGACTACGAGGAGGATGACAATGAAGATCCCGACAGCAGTGACGCAGAAAATGAAATGAATGAACACAGTGTTGTGGTCCAGCTGCAGCCTAATGGTGACCGGGATTACAACATAGCAAATACTGTCTGACCTTCAGAGGATGTTGGGTTATTTCGTTTTAAAATGTTTCTTTAGGCATATAGTTTGATTTTTTTTTTTTTTTTTTTTTTTTGCTCCCTTCAGAGATTTCTGTAGAGATAATTTATTTTTTATTCTACAGGTTAATCAAGATTACTGAAACAGGTTTTTTTGATCTGGTATTTTATCTGCAGGAGTGTACTTCATTTCACTAATAATAGACTGGTGCTGTAACTCAAGCATCAGATCGACTCTTTTGGAATGAAATATAGCCAAAACATTAAAAAAAATTCCTCAGTATAGCTTGCAGTTAAGACCTAGATCACAGGATGCACACGTTCCACGTTTTCACACACAGGGTCAGTGCTGTAGCCGCCGAGCATGAGCCGACTCCCATCTCCACAAAGTCACCCAGCGCTGTTGGGCTGGGATATGCTTATTCTGGTGTCTGCCCAGATCGCCGTCATCAGCGAGGCCACCACGGCACCGCAGAGGAGCTCAGAGCTTTCCCCTCTGTTGCCGAGCAGCCCCTCCCTGACAGGAGCAGTCAGCACTCCGGCAGTCCGCAAAAGGTTTGTTCCTGTTTCTAAGGTTTTTAATACTAGTGTCATGTATGAACTTGATTTATCAGCTGAAGCAGTGTCTCTGACTTCACTTACTGAATTTCAGTATCCTTCAGGATTCTGTGTGGTGATCAAAACATAAGCAAAATGCTGTATAAAAATACCAAACTTCAGTAATTGTTAATATTCAGATCATATACCTCTTAATAAGAGCATCCTATGCTTATTAGCCCTGCTAAACTGTGTACAGAGGAAACTGTTCAAGTATTGGATTTGAAAACGTTGCTTATGTTTAACAGAACTAATGATGTATTTAAACAATGTATTATGAAAAGCTAAATTACACATTATTGTAACTATGTAGAAAATATAGGCTTATATATATATAATCAAAATGCTAAGAATTTTTATATGGCCTTGTATGAAGGGAGTTTGAATGTTAATAAACACGTTTTCCACTTCCTTTGTTCTCCTGTAGTATTACCCACATTAAACCTATTTATGTGCACAGTGTGTTTTAAAGGTACAATGATTAAGGAAATTTAGGTCAGATAAATACACATTACCTTAGGATTTTATACAAAGTAACTGCTCACAAGCAATTAGGGAATCCCCCAAAACTGCAGACCACATTGTTCCAACAACAGTGTACACCATGGTGCCTTTTCTTAAAATTATGGTACATCTTTACAGTAAACTGCCGTGCAGCCCCAAGAGGGTAAATAACTAGATTTATC
Organism: Odocoileus virginianus; assembly: GCF_023699985.2. Classification (NCBI taxonomy): domain Eukaryota; kingdom Metazoa; phylum Chordata; class Mammalia; order Artiodactyla; family Cervidae; genus Odocoileus; species Odocoileus virginianus. The sequence continues at coordinate 57,163,207 of NC_069677.1, read as the reverse complement.
TGTATTGACATGGGAAGTTAATACTGAACAGAAGCATGTTAGAGAATAGTTAAGTGTACCAGTTAGCCTTCTGTTGTAAAAAAATTTAATACATTTTTTAAAAATGTAACACTATTGAGGGAAATTTCACTTTTTGAACAGCTTTTAAAAAAATTCTTATAAGCAACAACAAAAAAATGAGTATTTCCACTTAGGAAAATAAAAAATTGAATTCTTCATTATTCTCCCACCCCTTCCCCACAGAAATAAAAGAGCTGAGAAACAGAAATTATCAGTTTCCTATGGTAGTTAAAACAGTGCTATGGAATTTGATGCACCTGTTTGATCCCAACTTTTCTGACCCTGTCTGCCCATCTGTGTAGTTCATTTATCCTGAGGCAGGGTGCACGGTCCAAACACTGTGCTCACTGTCTAGCACATGAATGTGATAGTTTTTATAATTACTGAATAAGAAGAACATACCTAAAGTATAATTTTTTAAAGGGAAAAAGTTAATCACGGTTAAGTGTATTAGATACTATATTCCCTCAGTCTTTAATCCACAATTCAAATCAAGGACTTGGTTCCTTCAAATTTAAGTTAGGAATTTTTCTGAGGCAAAAGTCATTTTCTTTTGAAACTCTTATAAACTCTCAGTTGTTAAGAATATATATACTTAACAGCACTATCTAGGATTGTTACTAGTTCTAATAGTCACTTGAAATCTTTCATAATTTCTCTATGGGTATAATTACACAGCTTTGTGGTTGGGTGCATGAGACAAGTGCTTGGGCCTGGTGCACTGGGAAGACCCAGAGGAATCGGGTGGAGAGGGAGGTGGGAGGGGGGACCGGGATGGGGAACACATGTAAATCCATGGCTGATTCATGTCAATGTATGACAAAACCCACTACAATACTGTAAAGTAATTAGCCTCCAATAAAAATTAAAAAAAAGCCACTGAATAAAATTAAAATACCATTTCCACTAAAAAAAAATCTTCCTAATCTAAAAATCTTCTGATTATAAAAAGTATAGTTACCTAGAAACTTAACCCGAGAAAGATCTGTATTTTGCCTTCAGAAATACACATGTAAAATACATTATATATGATATATATTTATCCCATTATATAAAATTCATTGGTGAGCACTGTCTTATGTAATTCTTCAATGACTATTTTATCTTCTGAACATAGTCATTTATTCGACTCATAACCCTGAAAGTTAAATCTTGTAGTTTTCCAAGTTTAGTTATTCTAAGTAACACTGTGGGAGTGACATTCTGCTATACAAATTTATATAGCTCCATTTCTTTAGGTTAAATTCCTAGAAAAGTACAAAGCAAAGATGCGTGTTTATGTATTTTCATACGTGCTTCTCTAATGAAATTAAGGAAAGGGGGCCAGTTACTGTTTCATTCATCATCTGAGCGACAAAGTGGCCATCCACTGTCTTCTCTGGCGGCTCCGGAGGTAAATGAGCCGCCTGCAGTGCAGGAGGCCTGGGCTGGGAAGATGCCTGGAGGAGGGCATGGCCGCCCACCGCAGTCTCCTTGCTGGAGACTCCCCCATGGACAGAGGGGTCTGCAAAGAGCTGGACACAACTGCGGGATTAGGCAGTGCAGCACAACTCCTGTCTTTTCCCCTACCCACACCTCCAACACACACACGTCCCCTCACCTACTCAGAGGTTCATTCATAAGGGTTTCCCAAGTCTAGCCACTGCTTTCTAGTTAGTTACCCTAAAGTGTAAACTTACATTACCATAAACTCATAAGTCATCGCAACCCAACCACCAGATTTTCATCTGACCAACCTCTTGCTCCTAACGGGGATCTTAACAGGTCAGGAGGTTTCTGGGGTTTTTTTTACCTTTCTAAGGTGTGCCTGCTATTTCAGCGGCCCGAAACCCCACACCTTCCACACCTTCACATCCCTGCATGGCCAGTCAAATCCAGAACTAACAACGCTGTCAAAGGAAAAAATCTTAGTTATGCACAGTGTATCTTGAGAGATTAACTTCCATTCCCTAACCCACTCTTTCTCATACGGTAGCATACAGTCCGCTTTAAATGAATCAGACTGACCTAATAATGATTATTTCTCAAGTGACTTCAGGAAACTTCATCTCCAAGGTAGCATTCCAGAGCCCAGAATCTGAATTATAACCAGCTTCCCAGTTTTGCTTAGACCCACCAAGTTTTGAGCTTGGAACTTCCACCTGGCAGTTGATGATAATCACTTACCTGAACAGTCTTAAAACATACTTAGTAAAATTCAGTACATCTCAGAGGCCTTATGACCTCTGGGATTAAACCTGACTATTACACAGTCACAGTTTACAGGTCAGTCCACAGCCGGAAGCTGCACAACATCCCAACCCCAATTATCTTCTATGCTGCCCAAGGAATGGCTTCTCTCACGTGAGAGGCCCAGCTGCCTGAGTTCACCTGCCAACACGGCCTCCAAATCCAGCGGGGTCATATGACAGTTCAGTACAGAAGAACCCACAAATGCAGAAACTCTTCAGGATACTGGGCCCCTTACGGCTCACCAGATATTCGTATCCAAACACCAGCAACAAAAGAAAAGTTATTTAATTTCTAGTGGATAAATCAAGTTTTGCCTCCTAAGCCTGAAGATGCACCCAAAATGACAAGCCATTTTTAATAGAGCAAAGCTTTTTAAAAATAAATTCCTAGGCACTCATAACATTAGAGAAAATGGAGCAGGCCACCAGCTGAAGTTTTTGAAAAATTTTATGCTTTTGTAGCAGAAAAGTATATTCCCATTATGTCAAAGATCAACTGTAACAGTAAGCTAACAACTTACATAAATAACAGGAGTCTAGAGTATTTGGTTGGAATAAATTTATTTCATCTGTCTGTAAACAAGGTGTTTAATAGTTATGGCATTTTTTTAAATGCATATTAAATCAGATGAGTTAGACTGTATCCCAGATGTAACAAAGTGCAGGGAAAGAAATGGACAAATCAGCAACAAGATTTGTTTTTAAATCTGTACATTATCCACAAGGCCCAAACAATAGAAGCAAATACTAGAGTGTCCCTAAAGTAGTGCCATTCGAAAGAAACCTTTAACAGGTCAGTTAAAATCCATCTCACAATAGCAACAGTTCATTTTAACAATAGTATGGCACAGAATACATATGAAAAAAATTCATCACAAGACAGCCAAGTCCACAATAATGCAACTTCATATAAAAACTCAAGCTGCAAATAAAAGTTGGTCCTATGAAGAACAAACTGGACACACTCCAGACGGTTATGTTGGGATACCTAACGTCCATAATGGCAGCCTTTTACAATCCTACTGAAGAGAAGAGCTGGTGTGCAAAGAAAAAGACAGGAGCACAAGTCTGAGCTACTGCGGTGCCGGACCGTCCCTGGGGATTCCACGGTCACTAGGAGGTCGCGGGAGGAAGTGCGTTTGCTCTGGTTTTGCGGCTGCACTTGTCGCATGTCCTGTGGACACTATGAAGAAAGTTCTGTCTCTACTCAAGTGCAACAACAATACTAAAAGCAAACTACTGCAGCTCTCAACAGCTCATCAACAAAAGTGATATTAATTGGTTAAATAAACCAGGCACTGCATAAAAGAAGATGGAAGCGAACCAAATACCTATGTGCAAAGGGAGGGGGTGGGAAAAGGGGAGTGAAGGAAAGATGCATGCGCTTTTTCCTCCCAACCATGCGCTGTGAAAGGAAGACTATGAGCTAAGTAAATGCTCAAAGTGCTGAAAGACACTGATCAAATTAGAGATTGTACAACCGGCACCTTGCTTAATATTAACTTATTTTAGTAATCAATATCCCATTAATTGCTAAGACAAAGTGATGCCCAACTTGGCATGCCCCCTCCCCCCAAATTTCAAGGTATCATGCAAATCATTATTGTGCTGCAATTATGTTGCCAGATAAGGTTGGTTACATACAGTGGTTAACATACAAATGATCCACTGGGCAAACAGGAATTGCGACATTAGAAAATAGGTAAAGAAAAATTAGCTACCATCTATAATCTGGTAGCGCTGTGACCATAATTGGGGTGATGATGAAGACAGTTGCTAGGAAGATGGGGAGAGGCTGCTTACACATGAGACCTCCTCAACAACGCAAGTGCATACGCTTTCTTGTCAAGCGTGCCTCCGTGGGCACCTTCCCTTCCCACGACTATAACCGGTGCTGGAGTGCACAAGGGAACAAAACAAAGGGAACAGAATTATTGGGGGGGGGGGGGGGAGCGGGAAGAAAGACGCCTTTCCCCACCGACAGAGGGATACAAAGGAGACAGGTTCATGCCCCATCACCCTGCATTGCTAATAAAATTTCCAGAATTAAGACTCAAGCTTACAGCTAGGAAAGTTTAAGAGCAATTTTCCCCTAATACTTAACAGTCTGCCTAGCAGCTAGAACCCAGAGTCTCTCAAGTATTTTGCCATTGAGTATGCCTTCTTATTCAATCCGCCTCCATGGACCCCTTCTTTTCCCATTACAAAGACCAAGACTGAAAGAGAAAGAAGAAAAGTGTTTCAAAAGAAGTGTTAATCAAGAGACTCACATAAGTTTTAGCAGACAGAATCCCGATTAATAAGTTAACATTAAGTCAGTTTTTCATGAACAACGAAGCACTGAAGTCAGCCAGGTCTCCAAAAAGGAGAACTTTCAAACTAGAAATATGCCGAAAACATTCTATTATCTGCATCTTGGAGTCCAGCTGCAGTGCTCTATAAAAGTATCTTTACACTAACTAGGGGGAAAAGAGTGTGACTTTACTGTTTTTTTTTTTCCCCACTTAGGTTACTGAGTAGAGTTCCTGGTGTAGGCCCTTGTTGTTTACTTTATATATTGTGGTGTGTCCTCATTCATCTCCAACTTTTATAATTTATCCCTCCTCCCCAACTTTTCCCCTTTGGTAACCCTCAGTTTGTCTCTAAGTGTGTGAATGTTTCTGTTTGATAAATAAGTGCCTCTGTATCATGTTTTTTAAAAGTCCACATATAGGTGATTTCTCTTTCTCTGACTTTTATTACTTAGTATAATCTCTAGGTCCATTCATGTTGCTGAAAATGGCATTCCTTTTATGGACATCCATCTTATATAGAGAGCAAAAAACTCTGCATGACAAATACACATTAGACTGATCCCCAAAAAATGAATTTTAAAAAACTTATTTACTTATAAAATTCTTTCCAAATTTAACTGCTTAAGTACAAACTGTTAAGTCTTACTAGTGAGGCTACGTGTGTATTACTTCCAGAGAAAAACCAAGACTGAATTTTAAATAGCATTTTCAGTGCTATTCAGAAAAGCCCAAATGAAAAGTTCTGAAGGTTTGTGCTTACTGATATCCTCACTGTGTTAGCTTTATTTTTAATTGAGTATAAAACCCTAAAATAAATTTATTATTTCCAACAGCAGGTTTTTCTATGATGTAGTTCAAAGGTCTATCCTCAGAATGTGTATGTATCAGATTTTACATTTATCGCCACTAGATGTCAGGAGTGCAGTGTGGCACAAAAACTTTGGTTTTATGTCCCATGGCCGATGCTTCTTTGTAGTGTATTTATCTGAGCTCAGCTACTATTTGAGATTTACTCCTATTTCACAGCCATCTAATTTTCCTACAGAGACATACTCATACATAGCAATGCACAGCGGAACAGCAGGGACCTTTAGGACAGTCCTGGGAGCCAGTAGGCCCACTACAGTAAACGATGGCTCACAGTGGCTTCAAGTTTCTTCATGTGGTAGATTTGGTCTTAACATTAGATGGGCCTGCTTTATTAGGCTACACCAGCCTTCTTTATTTACAAAACATTTTCACAGGTTAACACATTAAAATGTATTTGTAAACCAATTAGATGTCATAATAAATCTCAATTTTTAAAGTTTCTTTCAAAAACGCAGTGAGACTTATTTAGTACAGTAAGACTTTCTGCAATGTTGACAATAGGAAACACAAGAATTTCTGGATCAGTGTGTATAAATGAAATATAATTTCCTATTTTTCAAATAAATCAGGCACATAGAGTCTTTGAAAATATTTAGTAAGTGCGAAACTTACTCCAAAACCCTCATTCTAATTACTTCTCTCTTCTCCAGCAATGTTTCTAATAGAAATGGAAGCCAATATTCATTTTTCATTTTTTATGCTGAATAGTGAATGACCAAAATGTGAGTAAGAAAGACGACTTTCAAAGGTCAAAAACCCAGAGGGACTAAAATAACCAATTTGAATGATTTAACAATCTGAATAACTAGCAGTTGAGGAGACAAAGTGATTTTATTTTTTAACTTTTTATTTTATATTAAAGTATAGTTGATTAACAATGTTAATTTCAAGTGTAAAGTGGTTCAGTTATACATACAGATTTTCCGTTTACTAAAGCTGAAACTGAAGGAGCTGATGTTAAGACTCTATTTCAGCATAAAGTCAGGCTCTCAGAGGGGAGGCGTACACGCGGCTGCTGGAGAGAGTAAATGAATCTAGAGAAGAGCCTCCTTCAGTGCTGGGCAGTTCACAAAAACCAGCTTAATAGCCATTATGGACTAACACTTTATTCAAAATGGTAAAGAAACTGCTTAATAAGTTGTAATGTGACTTGCCACTTTTAACCAAAAGGGCACTGTACTTACCTCTACCAGCTCTGCCGACGGCAACGTTGTATGTTGGCTCCCCACCTTGACTCTTTGTCCGGATGTCCATTGTGCAGTCGCCATCCACGTATAGGCTATCTCTGATCACTGAGCACTTCTTTGCGCCAAGAGTCAAACCATTGGTAAAGAAACCTTCCCGGTCTTTTCCTACAATCATATCTATTTCTCCTGGCTGCCCCCGCCCCCAACCACAAAAAAAAAAAAAAAAAAAAAAGAGAGAGAAAACAAAACAAAAAGTTGTAGTTAATTTCTTGTCTTGGTGTAACAGGAAAACTGTCAAGTCTGTACTACCACTACAAGACATCCACATTTCATTAATGTAAAACCAAGTTCCCGTCTTTTTTAAAAGATTACTTAATCTTACAGGATGATATGTTCTATCAGTCAGTCAGTTAGTTAGATTTCACAGTTAAGAGAGAGTGGTCTGTTAACTAAGCCCAGTCTATGCAAAGAATCTCCAGTTGGTAGTTGACACTAGATAAACTACAAACTTGAGTTATTTATAAACTTGTTTCAAGTCAGGCGGCAGCCGAAGTGCTTATGTAATGGTAAAGATTCACCTAAAAACTTTCAACAAAATCTTATCACAGTCACGTTAACAGTCTTGTCATATCAAACTTAAAGTTGTTTGATTAAAGTTTCCTGAAACAAAAGTCCACGCTTGGCAGATCTGTTCACATCTACTCTGTTTCAAATAGCTTGACATACCCCCTGAGGATGAACCTCAAGCCCTGAACCTCAGGGCATCCCCCAATTCATATTTCCCTCCTCTCTTATTTTAGCTCCTACTCCCCCTCCAACTCTCCTTCCCCTCCCTCCTCAGTAATCAGTTTTCTTTCCGGGCAAATGCAAAGAGGATTCTGTCTGTAGCACTGCAATAGGCAACCATGAAAGAGTAGAGAAAATGGAGGGAGAGTGGGAAAGAAACTGAGGTAGCGACCAGAACCGGAAAGGAGAAAACGTGCATTCTAACATTCCATGAATAAGAAGGAAGGCGTCGCCCCCATCAGAACTGCAGAGTCATAGCAGGCCCCAGCCATTTCCATGCACTCTCCCGCAATCTTCCCAGCCAGACAGCGGGAACTCACACACAAAGACAAGAGGACTGCAGGAAAAAAGTTGATCGCCAGACGCCAATTCTCTGTAAGAATTGTAGTCCACTGCGGCAATAGAGAACCTGAAAGCACCTGGATCAGGAGTTCTACACAGCGAGACCTTAAACCATGTTAAGTAGTACAAGAATAATTAGTAGCACCCATAGTAAGGGGCCTGAATTTTGGCATTTGATAGGAAGGGGGCGTGAAGCTTAGGAAATTAAGAGAATGGTCCTGTATTTGATATAATGTAACCATTTCAGACCCTTATGCAGAAAGAGGCAAAACAATAAAGCAGCACTGGAAGGCTTATAGACAATTATTCCCCAAACATGTGGCAACCGAGTCAAACCACCAAGTCACAGGAAAATCAGGCACCGGGAAGCATTAATCTGCATTAGTTCCCTTACGAAGATCACTAAGAGGGAGGGACTTGGAGAACTGAAGTGTCCCCTCGGTGTTCGCAGATTATTGAAAGCCCCAAGCACCCCCTTTTCTAGAGCTCTGTTGCGTAATTGGGGATAACTGTATATCGATGAATCTCCATAGGAGAGAAATCAATGGCAGTTCGCCATCTTGGAGAATTAAAAAAAAAAAAAAAATCCTATGGAGCCAGAGATTCACGAATCCACCTACGTTGTCTGCGTACATTTCTCGCAAGCCCAAGAGGCCTGGACACCGGCAAACCTACGCCAAGTGGCTGCGAGGTTCCTGGGGGCCGGGCAGCCACCGCCTCCCAGAGCCCGCGGCGCGGCCGGCGCGCCGTCCCCGGAGCTAGGGGCGGCCCGGCCACCCGAGGACCCGCGCCCCAGCCCGGCCCCTCCGGTCCCCGCTTCCAGCCGGGAACGTACAAAGCAAACCCCAGGGCTTCCAGGGGACCCCGGGGCGGGGGCGAGAAAAGGGAGAAGGCCCCCCACCCACGGACCGGTGCGCGCCCCCTCCCCCAGCCTCATCCGGACAAGCACCGGGAACGCCGGCGAGCGCGGCCGCCGCCCCCGCCACCCAGCGCAGCCCCGGCGAGGGGGCGTCCCCGGGCCTCGGCCTCTCCGCCCGCCCGGCAGCCGCATCCTCGGCGCCCGCCGCCCCGCACACCTGCCGGCGCGGCCCTGCCCGAGTCCGGCCCCGCGCTGCGGCACCCCCACGGCCGGCCGGCCCCGCTCGGGTCCGGGGCCGGGAGCCCCGGTCCCCTCCGGTCCTCACCGTAATGCTCTGGAAGACGCCCCCGGCCGTGGCTGCCCAGACGTATTTGGCGTCGCAGTAGCCGACAATGGCGGCCTCCTGGCAGCAGCCATCGCACATCAGGTTATCCACGTAGCTCTGCCAACCGGCCATCTTCGAGCCCTTCGCACTGCAGCGGGGACGGCGAGGAGCAGCAGGCGCAGCGGCGGCGGCGGCGGTCGCGGGCGGCGGCGGCGCGGGGGGAGGCGGGGCGGGGGCGGAGAGGAGGCGGCTCTGCGCAAGCACCGACCGCCCCCCTCCCCGAGGAGCTGCGGAGGGAGGACGCGGGGACGGCGGTGAGGGACGAGCCGCGGAGCGCGCCCGGCCCGGCCGCCCTCCCGCCCGCGCCTGCGGGGCTGATTAGCTCGCGGCGGCAGGCTGCGGAGCGGCCGTGCGGGCGATGGCGCCGGGGACGACTCCTCGCAGCGGCTCCCCGGGCTCTCCGCCGTCCCGGCGGGCGTGCGCGCGCGCGTGCGTGCGATCCTTCCGCGGCGCCCTGGCCCCGAGGGTCCCGAGGAGGGAGGGAGGCTGAGCGGGGGCACGGCGCGGAGGGATACCGCCCGGGGCAATCACGGCGCCACGTGCGGCCGGCGAGGTCTGAGTGCGGCGGGCAGCTGAGAGTGGCTGAGCCTCGGACCCGCGGTCTGCGGACTGGGCGTCTCCCTCGTCGCTCTCGGTACCCCCGGGACGGCGGCGTCTGGGGCGCCTCGGAGTCCCCGCGTCCGGCCGGTGAAACGCCTCGGTCCTGCGGCCGGCGGCTCGGGATGCGGTACCTGCGCCTCGGTGTCGGATTGCAGAGTTGCCCTGGTGACGGGATGCGGAGCGTTGACTCCTCTTTGTGGTCCGGGCGGGCGGGTAGCAGAGTCGGCCACTGTCATCTCAGGCATCCTCAGTGGGACCCTCTTCTCTGGACCTCTCGGCCACAAAGGCTACCAGGCGGGCGCGCTCCAGCAATCTGAAATCAGAGTGGCATTCTTGGCTTTCAGGAGCATTTCTGAGCTTTGCCGGTCTTTCATTGTTGCTTCATTTGGGTACCAAGGGCCTCTCATTGTGTGGGTTCCTTGACAGAAGAGCCTCTCTTCCCCTGTTTTAAAGCGGCTAAACTGCTCGTAAATGCCGAAGAAAACAAATAGCGAGCAGTGTAAAACTATTGGTTGGTAACTGGGAATATTACTGGTGGGTCGAAGAAATCTGAACATATAAAGAATTTTAAAATCTTAAGAACGGGTTCGTTGTATGAACATGTTAATGGTTCTACTCTCATAAAGGTAAACTAATTTCAGGACCCAGATCGGAGAATGGCTTGTATTTAAGTGGTAAAACATGGGTAGACTCCCTGTAAATATTGCGTGGTCTTTAGTAACCGCTGGGCGTTATGACTATGCAAAGGATTCGGAGACGTCCCACAATTTCGATTTTAAATGAACTAAACGATCTGTCAATCAAGGGAAGAGCGCGTCTCAAAGCGTTTTTGAAAAAGTTGATTTTCAACTTTAAAGTTATCATGTGAGGTCACAGTTACTGACAAGGAGGATTCCACAGATGTCGCTCAGGAAAGAAGATAAAAACGTTGCTACGTAATCTAGTTGGTTCTGACGTTTTGTATTTTTTCTGATGTTTGCTTTGAAATGTACAACTCTTACCAGCAAGGAAGGGAAATCACCGTCAGCGAACTCCCAAGACAGGCTTCTGTCAGACTGAGATAATGTATTCTTTCATGTTCTGATGATACATAGAACCTATGTGCTATAAAATGTGTGCCAAACTTGTTTCATTTTTGCAAATGTGCCGCCCACCTGATTTACTCACACTTACTCATTCTTGTTTACTACTTTTTTTGTGTGTATGGTGGTCGTTGATGGTTTTAATCCTTGTTTTACTAGTTGATCAGCCTCAAAATTAATGATACACTGCACAGTGCCGATGTAAGAATTCATTAAGCTGTACACTTATTCGCGCTCTTTATACAAGTTGTAATTCAGTAACTTTAAACAGTAAACAAAGGTAACGAGTAAAGAAAAATAATAAAATGATAGTTTGAAGTTGAAATTGACTTATTAATCTACAATGAAGTTTTATTTGAAGTTTTTAAGATTTAATTTTTACACTATTTTCTTCATATAGCAAAGCAATGCAAATAATTCTTATTCTTTTATTGTCTAAACAGCAAAAGAATTAAGTCAACTGAATATTCTGCATATTCAAATCTCAAAAGATTCTAAAACACATTGGGTAAAACAAAAGAATTTAAAATTCTTATCAATTTTTAATATTTTTTAAAATACCTAAAATTACTGTTTTATTTTTCAAACGGTGTCATTTCTATCCCAGTATTGCACACACAATTCCTCCTCCAGGGGATCTTTCTGAAGCCTGGAGAATAAAAATAAAAAAATAAAAGAACTATGAAAAATAAACTTGTGTAATAGACCAGATTTTACAGTTTAGATTTTGAGATGATGCATTTGAAGAGTCTATTCACTTCTCTTTTTGGTATTATAATAAAAGACTCCTAATGCCCTTTTTCTTTAGAACAAGCCACAGAGCACGGCTGCCTTATTTTCTATTTGTATACAGTGATCTGGTCCTATTTCATGTAACTGTTGCTTACCACAAGGTGTTTCAAAAGGCATGAGTAGATGTTGAACACTGTTTTAAGAATTGCAATATAAGTCCAAGAGAGTACCAATATGAGAAAAAGTACCAATTTGTATCTTTCTCTGCTTTTATTCTGGTAATTGATAATAGTGATGTCTGAGCAGAACCAAAGAGAAGTAAAAGCACTGTTGTTGAAACAGATATCCAGAAGTAGCTAATAACAATCAGTTGTAGCATATTTAAATGCAGAATGCATTATTTTGCATTGTTTCCAAAATATTTTGTTCTTATTTAGAATAAGTAATAATAACTGTGGTAAGTCATATTTAATGTACAGTCAAGGAGTGCCGGAGCCATTTATGTCCACATGTAAAAAATCATTTGACATTTTAGCAAAACACCAAGAAACAAGTTGAAATTAAGATGTATCCAAGCTGATAACTGTGGTGTTGGCAAAGACTCCTGAGAGTCCCTTGGACTGCAAGGAGATCCAGCCAGTCCATCCTGAAGGAGATCAGTCCTGGGTGTTCACTGGAAGGACTGATGCTGAAACTCCAATACTTTGGCCACCTGATGTGAAGAACTGACTCATTTGAGAAGACCCTGATGCTGGGAAAGATTAAAGGTGGGAGAAGAGGACAACAGAGGATGAAATGGTTGGATGGCATCACTGACTCAATGGACATGAGTTTGAGTAAACTCCGGGAGTTGGTGATGGACAGGGAGGCCTGGTGTGCTGCAGTCCATGGGGTCGCTAAGAGTCGGACACGACTGAGCGACTGAACTAAACTGAACCTGATAAACATTGGGGTAAGAGCTATAGAACTAACCCCAATACAGTAAAACTCTAGTAATTAATTAATAATAACTAGGCCCACCTCAAGTCCTCAATTAAGATTTTGACTTCCACACTTGGTTTTCTTCAAAGGCGTTTTAATTATAAAATTGTCACAAGAATCAAGAAAGTTCAGAAAATGGAGCAAAAGCACTGTTAATGCCACAAGCAATACAAATGTTATCTTTTAAATCTATTCACTCGTTTTATTTATGATTTTTACAGTTAAGAACAAGGAGTACCTACAATTCTGGATTTGTCAATTTTACCCTGAAACTATGAATTTTTTTTTTTACTAGCTTTAGGTTATTTAATACAAGTTAACATATTTTCTTTCTGATAAATTGAACTTTCGAGTAATATCCCTCTTTAGGGCTTCCCAGGTAATGCTAGTGGTAAAGTATCTACCTGCCAGTTCAGGAGACATAAGAGATGTGAGTTTGATTCCTGGGTTGGGAAGATCCCCTGGAGGAGGAAGTGGCAACCCACTCCAGTATTCTTGCCTGGAGAATTCCATGGACAGAGAAGCCTGGGCGGGCTGCAGTTCATGGGGTTTCAGAGTCAGACACACCTGAGCACTATGGCCTTCTTTATCACCAGTATTGTTTTTGTCATAAAATCTATCTTTTAAAAATTGAAGTATAATTGGTTTACAACGTTCTGTTAGTTTCTGGCGTACAGCAAAATGATTCAGTTATATATTGTTATTTAGTCACGAAGTCATGTCCAGGGGTAAAGTCTATCTTGTCAGAAATAAACGATGTTATGCTTGCTGTCTTGTTTTTAAATTTTGGTTCTGGCTGTCCTGGGCCGTCACCGCTGTGCGTGGGCCCTGTAGTTGGGGAGGGGATGCTGCTCTCTAGTTGAGTGCAGGCTTCTCACTGCAGCGCCTGCTGTTGCGCAGTACAGACGAGCTCAGGCCCTGGGGTGCAAGCTCAGTAGCTGTGGCACACAGGCTTAATTGCTTGGTGGCATGAGTGATCTTTCCAGATCAAGGGTCCAAGCCATGCCCAGTGCATTGGCAGTCCGATTTCTGACCACTGGGCCGCCAGGGAAATCCCCTGCTCTCCATTTATTGACATTTTTCTCTAATGTACCCTTCCTGCCTCCCTCCTGCCTCCCACCTCCCTTCTGCCTCCCCCTCCTCCTTTCTCTTCCTCCTGGTCCTCCCTCCTCCTCCCTCTCCATCTCCTGTTCTCACTCTCTCTGTCCTTAAATTTTAATGTCTTTTTATGTTCACTTAGCTACATTTTATCTTTTTGTCTAATATGCAAACTATTCTTTAATTTTTTCATTCATAGGGAACTCATATGTTCATTTTCTATTCCTTTAGTGTTACACTGAAATTTTACCATGCACATTTAATAGAATAAAACTTTAAGTTAAATAATATATTACACCCTCCAACCAGATAATCCAAGGACCTTAAAACACTTTAAGTCTGGTCACCCCTCTTCATAATACTATTATTTTACACAGATGCTTCAGTTCAATTCAGTCACTCAGTGGTGTCTGACCCCATGGGCTGCAGCATGCCAGCCTTCCCTGTCCATCACCAACTCCTGGAGCTTGCTCAAACTTGTGTCCATCGAGTCGGTGATGCCATCCTGCCATCTCATTCTCTGTCGTCCCCTTCTCCTGCCTTCAATCTTTCCCAGCATTGCGGACTTTTCTAATGAGTCAGTTTTTCCCATCAGGTGGCCAAAGTATTGGAGGTTCAGCATCAGTCCCTCCAATGAACACCCAGGACTGATCTTTAGGATGGACTAGTTGGATCTCCTTGCAGTTCAAGGGACTCTCAAGAGTCTTCTCCAACACCACAGTTCAAAATTGACAGTTCTTTGGTGCTCAGCTTTCTTTATGGTCCAATTCTCACATCCATATATAACTTCTGAAAAATCATAGCTTTAACTAGACGGACCTTTGTTGGCAAAGTAATATCTCTGCTTTTTAATATGCTATCCTGGTTGATCATAGCTTTTCTTCCAAGGAGCAAGCATCTTTTAATTTCATGGCTGCTGTCACCATCTGCAGTGATTTTGGAGCCCAAGAAAATAAACTCTCTGTTTCCATTGTTTCCCCATCTATTTGCCATGAAGTGATGGGACTGAATGTCATGATATTCATTTTTTGAATGTTGAGTTTTAAGCCAACTTGTTCACTCTCCTCTTTCACTTTCATCAAGAGGCTTTTCAGTTCCTCTTTGATTTCTGCCATAAGGATGGAGTCATTTGCATATCTGAGGTTATTGATATTTCTTCCAACAATCTTGATTCCAGCTTGTGCTTCATCCAGCCCAGCATTTCACATGATGGACTCTGCATATAAGTTAAATAAGTAGGGTGACACTATACAGCCTTGATGTATTCATTTCCCAATTTGGAACTAGTCTGCTGTTCCTTATCCATTTCTGTTGTTTCTTGATCTCCATACAGATTTCTTAGGAGGCAGGTCAGGTGGTCTGGTATTCCCATCTCTTTCAGAATTTTCCACAATTTATTATGATCCACACAGTCAAAGGCTTTGGCATAGTCAATAAAGCAGATGTTTTTCTGGACCTTTCTTACTTTTTCAGTGATCTAACAGATGTTGGCAATTTGATTTCTGGTTTCTCTGCCTTTTCTAAATCCAGCTTAAACATCTGGAAGTTCTCAGTTCACGTACTGTTGAAGCCTCGATTGGAGAATTTTGAGCATTACTTTGCTAGCGTGTGAGATAAGTGCAATTGTGCAGTAGTTTGAACATTTTTTGGCATTGCCTTTCTTTGGGATTGGAATGAAAACTGACCTTTTCCAGTCCTGTGGCCACTGCTGAGTTTTCCAGATTTGCTGGCATAATGAGTGCAGTACTTTAACAGCACCATCTTTTAGAATTTAGAAATAGCTCAGCTGGACTTCCTTCACCTCCGCTAGTCTTGTTCACAGTGATGCTTCCTAAAACCCACTTGACTTTGAACTCCAGGATATCTGGCTCTAGGTGAGTGATCACAGCATCGTGGTTATCTGGGTCATGGAGATCTTTTTTGTATAGTTCTTCTGTGTATTGTTGCCACCTCTTCTTAATATCTTCTGCTTCTGTTGGGTCCATGCCATTTCTGTTCTCTATTGTACCCATCTTTGCATAAAATGTTCCACAGATATTTATGTACATTTATATGTTACCGGTTTTATTCACTTGCCATTGCTTCTCATATTTCAGACCATCATTTTATGATCCTTTTCTTCTTTTAAAGTAAATATTTAGATGTTCTTTTAGTGGAGGTCTCTTGATGGGAAATTATTTTTGTTTATCTGAAAATGTCTTTGTATCACTTTCATTTTTTAAAAAAAATTGATTGGATCTACAATGCAAGACTGACACCTTCAAGATGCTATTATTTCATTCTGATTTTCATCACTGCTGCTGTACTTTATGTTCTGTCCCTTTTCTCTGCTTTTGGGATCCTTTTGTCTTTGCTGTTCCACAATGATGTATTTATACCTGGTTTTATTTTAGTTGGAAAAATAGAGTTATATCTGTGATCACTTGTGGAAAATTCTCAATCATCACCCCTTCAATTATTCCTTTTCCCAGTTCTCTCTTCTTTTTGGGTTCAAAATAAATGTTTCCTTTTCCTCTTCTTTTCTCCATATCTCTTAGCTTGTTTTATATTTTTCATCTTCTTATCTCTCTATGCTGCACTCTGGGAAATTTCTTCTGCCAAATGTTCCAATTCATTGTTTGACTATGTTTCACCTGTTATCAGACCCCTAGATTGAGCTTTTTACTTCCTAAAAATCCATGTTTTTTATTTCTAGAAATTCTATTTTATTGCCACACAGATCTTTCTCATCATTCCTGGTATTCTCATTGCTTGCCCAACTTTGTGGTTCCATACTTTATTTCTTTAAACGTTTCTTACCTAGTTATTCTGTACTCTGTATATGCCGATTTCAACATCTAAATAAGTTGTGTTAGTTTTTCTCTGACACATAGAGGCTTGCCTCCTGTGTACCTGGTGATCTTAGATTATGAATTTATATTTCCTGGGTCTTAAATAAGTGAGAATCCTAATGGCTTAAGTTGAGGACAGTTCCTTTCAAAGATAATTTGTATCTGCTTCCGCTGTGTGTCCAGGAGTGCTAGAAAACCTTTAACCCGGGGCCACTTTACACCGTTCTCTGATGTCCCCTGTGTGCGGGTGTCTCCTGAATGCAGGAGCATCAGATTCACCTCCTCGCACAGAGCCGCTGTTGGCGTCTGCACTCAGACCGCCTGCCTCTCTCCCGCATGCGTGGAGATCCCCGCTCTAATTCTGCTCAAGACATTTCTCCTTATTTGGGAGGAAGAGGAGTCTTTGAAGATTTTTTTAATTTCTAAGAACCAAGCAAAACATCAAAAAATGTTTTTGATCCAGATCTAGTTGTTCTGCAGCTGGATGATTCCCTCACAGTATCTAGTCCACTGTGATGCCGGAAGTAAAAGTCATACTCATAATTTTACATCTTCTCTGTTTCATTCAGTAACTATAATTTGAACATAGGTTTCCAGCTCGGGTACTGCTTGGTGCTATTTACTGAGACAAGGAATATGGAAATTTGAGCAACACAAAGAAGGGAGATGTTAAGCTTGGTTGACTTTTAGTGAAAATGTTGCTTGGCAGAGAGAGATAGAGCCCTGTAGTTCAGAAGAGAGGTCTGGGCTCAGATAGCATTCAGAAGTGAGTAAAGGAAGAGACTCGCCGTGAAAACAGAACGAGTGGCCAGAGAAGTCAGGTGGGACTCAGAAGCCAGTAAATCGTAAATGCACAAGGAAAAGTTTCTCCAAATGGTAGGAATGGACAAAAGTAGCAAAACTTAGAAATCAAATAAGAGGAGGGTTGAAAGGCACTCAAATATGTGATATGACATAGATGGAATCCCAAAAATGATGGGAAAGGCCTTATTTACAAAACAGAAATAGACCTAGAAAACAAATTTAGGGTTACCAAAAGGGGGAAAGGGATAAATTGGGAATCTGGGATTAACAGATAGACACCACTGTATATAAAATAGAAAAATCCTACCGTATAGCACAGGTAACTATATTCAATATCTCATAATAATCTATAAATGGAAAAGAATCTTGAAAAGCATGTTATATATATGTACATGTGTATATATAGATCAGAATCACTGCTGTATATCTAAAACTATCACATATAAGTCAACTATGCTTCATTTTTTAATATAAAAAGAAACACCTTGTGCTGTGATGATTCTCAACTTCATAAATAACATCCCAAAACCCACAGATGAAATGAATGCCTTAAAGTCTTTAAGTGCAGGGAGAAGAATTGGCCTTAGACAAAACACCGGAAACCTTCATTATAATAGCAGTGTATGATTGTAGTATTTTCACTTTTTTACTGCAGTGTAACATACATACAGAGAAGAGAACCAATCATAAATGCATACCATGATGATTTTCACCAAGTGAACTCAACCAGTTAACCCACACCTAGATCAGTAAACAGGATAATATCAGAAGCCCAAGAATTCTCTTCTTGCTCCCGTTAAGGACTACTCAGATCAGGATTTTAACTACTTTTATGACTTTTCAGAACTCAGGATAATTTCGCCTATTTCTGAACTTTAGGTAAAAGCCTACGTACACAGTAGGTCCTTTTTTGTGACTCTTTCTGGCTTCTTTCCCTCAAACGTTTGTGAGTCATCTATACTTTTGCATGTAATTGTAGTTTGCTCATTCCCGCTGTATGCCATTATGTGACTACATCATTATTTATTCCTTACACTGTCAGTGTGCATTTGCTGAGTCCCTAGGTTTTTGCTATTATGAATATAAACTTTTCTATGCATGTGTTTTGGTGAGCACATTCCTGGGACCGGGACTGCTCATAGGTTTAGGCTCACTAGAAACTATGAGACAACATTCTGAAGAGGTTTTATCCCAGAACGAGCAATGTAGGAAAGTTTCAGTTACTCCCCATCTTCACCAACATTTGGTATCATATCTTTTTAATTTTTAACATTTTACTGGATATGGATCTTGCGTCCCCGCATGTGTGCGCCTAACCTCAGCTGGTCTGCCAGCGCCAACCCTAGTCCCCCGCGCGACCCCATTTCTGCTCCAACAAGATGAAAGAAACCATCATGAACCAGGAGAAACTCGCCAAACTGCAGGCACAAGTGCACGTTGGTGGGAAAGGAACTGCTCGCAGAAAGAAGAAGGTGGTTCATAGAACAGCCACAGCAGATGACAAGAAACTTCAGTTCTCTTTAAAGAAGTTAGGGGTAAACAGTATCTCTGGTATTGAAGAGGTGAATATGTTCACAAATCAAGGAACAGTGATCCACTTTAACAACCCTAAAGTTCAGGCATCTCTGGCAGCAAACACTTTCACCTTTACAAGCCACGCTGAGACAAAGCAACTGACAGAAATGCTCCCCAGCATCTTAAACCAGCTTGGTGCCGACAGTCTGACCAGTTTAAGGAGACTGGCTGAAGCTCTGCCCAAACAGTCTGTGGATGGAAAAGCACCACGTGCCACGAGAGAGAAGGATGATGATGAAGGTCCAGGTCTTGTGGAGAATGTTGATGAGGCTTCCAAGAATGAAGCAAACTGAACTGAGTTAACTTCTGAAGAAGATAAATCTTAAAGAAGTTACTGGGAGCTGCTATTTTATGTTATGACTGCTTTTTAAAATTTTGCTTATGGATCTGATAAAATCTAGATCTCTAATGTTTTTAAACCTAAGCCCCTGGACACTGCAGCTCTTTTCAGTTTTTGCTTATATACAATTTATTCTTTGCAACTAATGAAGTTGAAGAAGCCTAAGAATAAAGTTTGAGACAAAGATAAAATAAAATAAACATTTTACTGGGTAGGTAATGGCCATTTATTATGGCTTTAATCTGCATATTCCTAATGGCAAATCTATATTGGTGAGCATCTCTTTCAAATGTTAGTCAGTCATTTGGACACTTTTGTGAAGTGCTTGCAGTAGTACTGACAATGCAGTCATTCAAGTAGATGTATCTTAAGTTATCCTTTCTTTTCGAAAAAATCAGGTAAGTTGAGAAATAATGAAAGAGAATTTAGTTGTGATTTGTCTGATGGTGAGCTTTCAAAGGCATGGGAATGGTAAACACATTTGTATAAATGTGTCTGACAGCAAAATTTTAAATACAAAGTATGACAATTCAGTTAATCTAATGGACTAGATATTACCAGTTTCTCCTGTTCTTTCTTGCTAACAGAATCATAAATTTACTTGGGAGGTAACAATTTAATTTAAAATAATTCCAAAAGTTTGGTGAGCATCCAGTCCTCCACTGGCCAAAAATTGTCTAATGGAAAACTACTTTCCCCCTGATAAGTTTAAAAAAAATTTTAAAAGGCCAATATAAGCTTTCTGCCTTTAACCTGCCTTTCCTCTGGTCCAGATGGTGATGAAGTAGCGCTGAGATAGGGCAGCCATTTGTGACTATGCTGAGGACGGTGGAGCAGCTGGGGAGAAGGGACCTGCTTTCTCAAGGGCTTCACCAGCCTTGCACCGCTGACCCCAGATTCTTCTTACGTTGGATAAATAAATTCCTTCCTTGGTTAAGCTAGTATATAATCAGCCTCTGTTAAGTGCAATTAAACCCTTTGCTCAGCAGAACATCCATTTTCCTAGCCCACCTCAGGTCCTTAAAGTTTACCCAGTGTCATTTTCTCCATGATGAGCTGAGCATTTGAGGAAACGCCTTACAGTCGCGGCATCCCTACTGTAGTGCCTGAGCTGGCCACATCGTGGAAAGCTAACCCACCAGTTTTGTTGCAGCCCTATTACACTGTGCCCTGGAGGCGGCAAGGATTCATGTCCTTTCCTAAATTTCACACAAGCTCCTCACACAAGTCCTGTCACACACAACTCCCTAAGAGTTTTGATTTATTTTCTCTAATATTTTTGTTGTTCAGTTGCTCAGTTGTGTCTGACTCTTTGCAACCCCACGGACTGCAGCACACCAGGCCTCCCTGCCCTTCACCATCTCCCAGAGCTTGCTCAAACTCATGTCCATTGAGTCGGTGATGCCATACAACCACCTCGTCCTCTGTCGTCCCCTTCTCCTCCTTCCCTCTATATTTTCCAGCATCAGGGTCTTTTCCAGTGAGTCGGCTCTTCGCATCAGGTGGCCAAAGTATCGGAGCTCTCTGATCTACCACATGCAAAAAGAGGATTCTTGAATCATAGCTGAAGCATCTCATTCCAAGGAAATTGTGCTTGAATTTGAGGGGTGGGTTGTAGAATTCCAGGGGAAGAGGGCGAGGCCTGTAGAAGCACCGGCCATCTTGTTATCTGTGAGAGAGATGCAGGCACTCCAGCACAATCCTCCCCAAAGAGATAACACATCTAATATTTCTTGATCTCAGTCCCAGAAGGCAAGCAATGAAATTTAATTTAATTAAGTAGATAGCCTTCCCCAAAAAGCATTAAAAGGAGGCTTTAAATTTTTGTGGTTGGTCTTCTCTCTCTTTTTTTTTTTTTGGCAATTCATGTCCTTTACTTGGTCTTCTTTAGAATAGTTCTGATTTCACTTCTAGAGAGAATGTTTCTAGGTCTACAAACATACTGATGAACAGAGAACTAAAAATGTAAATTAAACAATTATGCATTACATTTACAAGTAGCTCTTAAAGTGAATATTAAAATATGGGGGAAGGGATAAACTAGGAGTTTCAGATTAACAGATACACACTACTAAAAATAAGCAACAAGGACCTGCTGTGTCACACAGGGAACTATGTTCAATATCTTGCAACAGCCTGTAGTGGAAAAGAATCTGAAATATATATATATATATATACACACACACACACCACACGTGTGTGTGTAACTGAATCACTTTACTGCACACCTGAAACTAATACTTTATAAACCAACTAAACACCAAAAACTTAAAAATACGTGTGTGTTTTTAAAATATCATTTGGCATTTAAAGAACACTGGCTTCCCCGGTGGCTCAGTCAGTATCCACCTGCCAATGACGGAGACGTGAGTTCAATCCCTGGGTCGAGAAGATCCCCTGGAGAAGGAAATGGCAACCCACTCCAGTATTCTTGCCTGGGAAATCCCAGGGAGAGAGAAGCCTGGCAGATGATAGTCCACGGGGTTGCAAGTCAGACGAAACTTCCTAACTAAGCCCCCCACCACCACATCATCACCACCCCCACCTGCAGCACCCTCACCTCTATGGAGAAACAAATAGTAGGTAGCTAATTGTGGGCATGACAAGACTCTCAAAGACCACGGTAATGCCCTACATTGCCTTGCCATTTCAGGCTTGTCCAGACTCACGTAAAGTGACACCTGTGAGAAACGTTGGCAAAGATTTGAATGTGCACTTTACAAAAATGGTTCGCAAGGTCAATAACCACAGGAAAAGGTGCTCAACTGCTTTAGTCACCAGGAAAAGGCAAATTAAAACTAGAGTCTACCATCTTACACCCATCAGGAGGGCTACAATTTAAGAAACAAATGTTGGCAAGATTGTCGGGAAATCGTAAACTCTGTGCACTGGTTGGTGGAAATGTAAATGTAAACAGTGTAGCTGCTATGGACAATAGTACGGCAGTTCCTCAAAAAATTAAAAATAGGTTTATCACATGATCCAGGAATTTTACTTATGGGTATGTACTCAAAAGAGCTGAAAGGGACTTAAATAGATATTTGTACACCCATGTTCATAGTAGCAGTATTCACAATAACAGAAAGGTTGAAGCAACCCACCTGTTCATCAATGATTGAATGGATAAACAATACGTGATTTATACATACAATGTATGTAAGGAATTTCCTTCCTAAGGAAGGAAATCCTACAGTATCAATGAACTTTGAGGATATTATCCTAAGTAAAATAAGTCAGTTATAAAAGGACAAATAATACATCCTTTTCCTGCAGGAGGTACCTAGAGTTGTCAAATCAGAGACAGAAAGCAGGAGAGTGGTTGACTGGAGCTGGGGGGAGGGAAATGAAAAGCTATGATTTGCTCAGTACAGAGTTTCAGTTCTGCAAGATGAAGAGCTCCGTGGAAGAATGGTGATGAAGGCAGTAGCACCACACTCTAAATGTACCCGACACCACTGAACCGTCCAATTAAAAGTGGTTCATGGGCCTCCCCGGTGGTCCAGGGGTTAAGACTCCGTCCTTCCCACATAAATGGAATCTAGAAAAATGGTACTGGTGAACCTATTTCAGGGCAGGAATAGAGATGCAGACAGAGGATGAACTTGTGGACACAGCAGGGGTTGAAGAGGGTGGGATGAGCTGGGAGCATAGCACTGACACAGATACACTACCACGTGTAAAGTACACCACTCGTGGGAGCGCAGCCCAGTGCGCTGTGACGGCCGAGAGGCGCGGGATGGGGCTGGGGTGGGAGAAAGATGCGAGAGGAAGGGGACATGTGTGTACTTACCGCTGATTCACGTTACTGAATGGCAAAACCAGCGCACCATGGTAATGCAATTATCCTCCAACTTAAAAAATCAGTCTCTTTACAATAAATAGATTCAGTTCAGTTGCTCCGTCGTGTCTGACTCTCTGTGACCCCATGGATTGCAGCACGCCAGGCCTCCCTGTCCACCAATTCCCAGAGTTTACTCAAACTCATGTCCTTTGAGTCCGTGATGCCATCCAACCATCTCATCCTCTGTTGTCCCCTTCTCCTCCCACCTTCAATCAGAATCGGGGTCTTTTCAAATGAGTCAGTTTTTCACATCAGGTGGCCAAAGTATTGGTGTTTGAGCTTCAGCATCAGTCCTTCCAATGAGCACCCAGAACTGATCTCCTTCAGGATGGACTGGTTGGATCTCCTTGCAGTCCAAGGGACTCTCAAGAGTCTTCTCCAACACCACAGCTCAAAAGCATCAATTCTTCAGTGCTCAGCTTTCTTTATAGTCCAACTCTCACATCCATACATGACCACTGGAAAAACCATAGCTTTGACTAGACAGACCTTTGTTGGCAAAGTAATGTCTCCATTTTTTAATATGCTGTCTAGGTTGGTCCTAACGTTCCTTCCAAGGAGTAAGCGTCTTTTAATTTCATGGCTGCACTCTGAATCTATTTCTCATGGGCTATAAATATATTATTATGACCTAAAAAAAAAGACTCCATACTTCCACTGCAGGGGCACAGATTCAATCCCAGGTCAGAGAACTAAGACCTCACATGATGTGTGGTGCAGCAATCAGTCAATCAGTAAATAAACTAAAAATGGTTAAGATGGCAAACTTTATGTGGACTTTATTGCAATTCATTTTAAAACTAAACCCCCCCACCACCACAGTACCACTACAAACCTATCAGAATGGCAAAAAATAAAGAAAGAAACTGCCAATCATGACCAACCAGGACTACACATACACTGCTAATGTGCTGTGCTTGGTCGCTCAGTCGTGTCTGACTCTTTGAGACCCCACAGACGTACTCCAGGCCCCTCATCCATGGGAGTTACCAGGCAAGAATACTGGAGTGGGCTGCCACGTCCTTCTCCAGGATCTTCCCGACCCAGGGATTGAACCCGGGTCCCTTGAGTCTCCTGCACTCAAGGTGGATTCTTTACCACTTGCACCACCTGAGAAGCCCCTGTGAAGAGGTATGAGCATTTAATCAATGAGTTAACAGAAAGTGTAGGATAATCAAATGGAAAAGGGACCCAACAGTTATTTAGTACCAAGGGTCAGCAACAATAGCAAAATAAAAAGCAGGCTTGGTGATGTATTCCAAGGTGATAAATGTCCCAAATATCCTGTAAAGGCTTGCTGAGCAGAGAGACTCATCAACTTTCAGGGAATGAAATCCCAGTGGTTTCATGAATAGTAATAAAAACAGCAATAAGAACACACATGATGTTTATAAACCTAATAGACCACATCAGCCTATAACAATATGCATTGTGTAATCTTGACCAAAAGAGTTGTAAAATATATTATTTTCAGAGGCAAACACCAACTTCTGGTGACAAAATTAAGTCTAGAAAAAGGAATGGACTTAAAAAATCTTAAGTAAGCTAACAAATAAGTTTTAGAATAAGAAACATATGCTCAGTATTGTAACAGTTGGGTTGGATTTGAATCACCTGGAGAGAAAAACCAGTATTTTTGTGCCCCAACCAAGGAATGACAAAGCGTACAGAAACTGAGTTTTGGGGTCTGTTGAGAATCGTAACTAGAAGGTATCCAACTATATCACTAGAACATTAGGAAGATGTCAAAACAAATTCATTCATAATCCAAGGGAGATATGAAACAACCTTAATGAAGAAATAAATTCAACATATGGCGTTTGATATTTAGAATAGTCTGAAGTTAAACATTGTAGTAAGCTTTGCTGTCCTATGTGTTTTGCCTGCTATTGAAGGTGTTGAAGTTTTCAAAAGAATTGATCATATGGGATTTGCAATTTCAGTTTAAAGTAAGGTAATTTAATCAAATTTTAGATCACGGGTTAAATGTTCAATCTGTGGAGAGTTCAAATCATTGTGGGTGTTTCTCTGTCTGCGAAAACCCTCTGAGATACTAAAGACTAAGCCACGTGTCCGGCACAACTACCCTCTGGGGAGAGGAGAGCCGTGACTCACAAGGTTCCGGGCGCCCTGGAAGACTCTGTCGTCATCTTCTCCAGCGGCCGTGACAAGAGCCACAGACTAGGGGGTTTAAACCACAGAAATTTGCTTTCTCACAGCTCTGGAGGTGAAGAGTCTGAGATTAAGGTGCCAGCAGGACTGATTTCTTCTGAGGAAGCTCTCCTCGCCGGTAGATGGGACTCTTCTCCCTCAGTCTCCATTTTCCCTCTATGCCTACCTGCCTCCTGCTGCTGCTGCTGCTGAGTCACTTCAGTCGTGTCCGACTCTGTGCGACCCCATAGACGGCAGCCCACCAGGCTCCCCCGTCCCTGGGATTCTCCAGGCAAGAACACTGGAGGGGGTTGCCATTTCCTTCTCCAATGCATGAGAGTGAAAAGTGAAACTGAAGCCGCTCAGTTGTGTCCGACTCCTAGCGACCCCATGGATTGCAGCCCACCAGGCTCCTCCATCCATGGGATTTTCCAGGAGAGAGCACTGGAGTGGGGTGCCAGTGCCTTCTCGTACCTGCCTCCTAACCTTCTCGTAAATCCGCCGTATCGGGTGAGGGTTCACCCATATGCACTCATTCCACCTTCGTTACCTCATTAAGGCTACCTTTCCAAACACGGCTGCATTCTGAGGGACTTCAACACATGAATTTTGGAAAGACAGAATTCAGCCCATAACAATGTCTAAAACTCTGTGGTCTGGAGCTCATGCACTGCTGGCAGAGAGACCCAGCCTGGCAAAGTCGCTGAGGTGCCAACCGTGGGGGAGGGCGAGAAGGAGCTGAATGCTCAGAGGAGAAGCAATTCGGCAGGATGGGCTGTTCGGAGGAAGAGACAGAGAACTGGGTCCTCACAGTCGTGCCACGGAGACCCGTCACTGCACACAGGTCACTAGGCTGCTCTGAAACATCTCGGTACCCAGGGTACGCCTCAGAACCATTAAATCAGAATGTCTGGGGGTGAGACTTGAGCACCAATTACTTGTAAATCTTCCCAGCTGATTCCCATCGTGTAGTTCAGGATGAGATCCTAAAGAGCTGATCAAATGTTCTTGACAGCTCCAGCATTCAAGACAAGTTATTCCTTCTAACTTATTCAAGGTAAGTAGAGGGTATAACTGTCAGACTGCATGGCCCCCGCCCACTGGAAGTCAACAGGTAGATCCTGTGGTCAGCTTCACTCTGCGAGGGGAATGCTACCAAAGACCACTGGCAGTGGTGGCCCCTCTGGACAAGCACTAAGGCTGATACGTGGGTCTCCCAGGCACTTTGCCCCTGACATTGAAACCCCAGTGTGTCTCCACGACTGTATCCAGCCTTCCCCACCCCTCTTCACCCTCTATTTCCGAGGAAAAAAAGGAAGTGAGAAAGCTATTTGTGGATATTTGCAGATATACGTATTCTGCAATACGCTGGGAACGTTTGAACCATGTGAACGGGTTGAACACAGCTACTCAACCCTTTAGGAACACTGTGTCATGGAAACACTGTTCTAGAACAACACAGTGTCACCGTGGGCCCCCTGACCCGTGCAAATATTAGCCTTCAACTGAAATGACCAAAACCAGACGTTTCACATCTAGAATGTTTTCTCACAGAGATTTTCAATAGAAATATTTTAGCTCTCCAGATACATCCAAATAAAATATTTGGTTTTGAAACAGTCTATTTAAAGTCAGTGAGTTATGACTGCATTAAACAGAAGTGTGCATCAGAGCTCTGTTTTCAGGGCCCTTTCTCATCTTTAGTCTGAGCAAGTGTGATCTGTGAAAAGTGGTGAAATTCTGAACTCTAGTGATTTAGAGATGATTTTTTCAAAAACATGCATCTCTGAGGTAGTGAAATTGAGAAACGCCTGTGATATTTACTATAAAACCTGTTTGGCGACTCTTTTCACATATTAATAGATTTGCATTATAAAACCAGAAATGGCTTTCGATTATAAAAATCTATCCCCAGGACATAATAAAATCATGCATGTAGCCAAACTGTAAAGTCTCATCATCAGAGAAAATGTATCATTCTAAAGAGACATACTATCACCCAGATCTTAGTATTAACAATATGGTATATTTAAAATAAACTCCACAGAAAAACTAGAAAGCAAAAATACTCTACCACAATGCTTCAGAATCAACTGGAGATCTTATAAATTCTGATTCTGGTAGAGTCTAAGATTCCTCATTTCTAGTTAAGTTCTCAGGGGATGTTACTACTTCCAGTCAGTAGGTCAAGGTCTCTGAAAGCTTAATTTCTGCCTCCATAATTATGCCCACTCCAAAGATGGTTTCTAAAGCCTTAGTTCTTCACTAACATTTTCGTCAACTTTGAACAGTCTTGACAGTTAGAATTTTATATCTGTTAGCATTATCTATCCCCTCTAAGTTTTATTTTTTAACTTCTTGGGGAGGCCTCTTTGTAAACATATTTTCTAATACCACTCTTTTTAAACTTGATTATATAGTTTATAAACTATGCATAAAGCCATCAACTCATTATTAATCAGTAAACCAAGATTTCTCCCAGTGACTGATAAGATGTGTACTAATGAGACAATTGCTAATGTTTAACAATGATCACCCACGGCACCTCTAGGAATAGTAATGACAGCCATTACTGATTGATACTTACTATTTGTCTAACAGTGGTCTAAGTGATTTATTTTATCCATCTTAATTGTTACAAGGACCTAATGAGGCAGTATCTATTTTATTTAGCAAACAGTCATGCAATGCTTTCTATGTGCCAGATACTAAGTGCTCTACAAATATTCACTCAATCCTCAGAAACTGTATAAGGTTGGTGGTATTATTATACCCATTTGCAGATGAGAAAGCCAAGGCCTAGAGAAATTAAGTAACTTAGTGAGAATTTACTAAGTTAACTTAATGAGAAGGAAGTGGTTTGGTTAGAACCTAAGAAGCCTGGCTCCTAAGTCAACCTCCTAAGCAGAGGAGGAAGCAGGTAAGAATATA
Source organism: Odocoileus virginianus (assembly GCF_023699985.2). Lineage (NCBI taxonomy): Eukaryota > Metazoa > Chordata > Mammalia > Artiodactyla > Cervidae > Odocoileus > Odocoileus virginianus. The sequence goes on along the minus strand of NC_069677.1, from coordinate 57,135,227 downwards.
AAAATCGAGCTGACTTGGCTCATGGCCAATAAGAGGAGATGGCAGGGGTCAAAAGAAGGATTTGTTGGACTCTGTACCCCCTTATCTCTGAACACTCCACATTGCCTCTCTAAATTAGCAAAAAATGCCACTGTGGGACATTTGATTCTCATTAAGGGAATGTGATCTCAGATCCTTTGCTTTGCATGCTTAACTGCTCATTTTTGTCTTCATTAAAGACAGTTATAATTTCAAACCATGATTTTCTATGCTTAAGAAACGGTTTTTAATATTAGATCATGTCTAATATTTAAATGTGGTGTATTAATACATATAGTTACAAAAGGAACAGGAAGTTATAGGAATGAATAATCAATTGGCATCAGTTGAAACAAGAGCATTTCATAAAATCCCCAGATTCCATCTGTTCAGTGAGTTGTGACCCTTAGAAGAAACTGTAACAGTTTAGTTGAACTTGCAAATACTTTAACCACATTTAGTTAAAACCAGGGCCATCTCTAATTTCATGATGTACACATTAGACACATCTATTCAGAGATAAACTGGATGTTAACCTATCTCTTGTAGAGAACATTTAGTTGGTTCTTGCTTTTTAAAAATCCAGCCTAATAGTTTTGTGTCTTTTAACTGGAGTGCATAATCCACCTATAATTAATGTGCTTATTGATAGAGTTGGATTTAGGTCTACATTTTGCTATTTCTTTTCTAGTGTCCCATCCTCTGTTCCTCCTTTTCCACCTTTATATGCGTTAGTCAAATGTATTTGCATATTCCTAAATTTAGACTCCTCCATTTTTAAGATAGAACTCTTTGTCATTTTTTATTGGTTGCACTAGGGATTACTTCATCTTAATTTATCACAGTCTATTTAGAGTTGACACTGTACCCTTCATTTAAAATATAAGAATTTAAAAAATAAAATAATTTGTAACAGTATAATTCCATTTATGCCACCCATTCTTTGTGTTATTATTGTCATATATTTTACATTTATATAGATTATAAACCTTAAAATGTTATAAAATTTTGCCTTAAAATTTTAAATAAAGCAGGATAAGAAAAAACGGTCTTTTATATTTACCCAAATATTTACTATTTCCAGTGTTCTCCATTCCCTTCTATAGATTCAAATTTCTGTGTGGTGAGGCTTCACTTCAGCAAAAAAAACCTTCTTTAACATTTCTTGTAGTACAAGTCTGTTAGTAACAGATTCTCTCAACTTCTGTTTATCTAAAAATGTCTGGACTGGCAGTTTTTATTTACTTTAATCACTTTAACGATATTATTTCATTGTCTTCATTATCAGAAATAAGCTGTCATTTACAACCCACTCCAGTACTCTTGCCTGGAAAATCCTACGGACAGAGCGGCCTGGGCTACAGTCCGTGGGGCCGCAGACAGCAGGACATGACTGGGCGACTTTCCTTCCCTTTACTTACTCTCCTGTATGTAATGTGTCTTTTATCTCTAGCTGATTTTAAGACTTTAGTTTTCATTTGATTATGATGTTACCAGACGTGGTTTTCCTTGTGATTATCTGCTGAGAGTTTGCTGAGACTCCTGGTTATTTAAATTGATATTTTTCATGATTATTTCTTTCAATATAGTTTCTGCCTCAATTTCTATCTCTTTTCCTGAGACTCCAGTCACACATATATTAGAATGGTTGCTATTTCCCATAAGTCATTGAGGCTTCCCTTTTCAATTTTTTCCTCTCTATTCTTAAGATTCGATGATTTTCAATTAGCCTTTCTTCTCCTACTTCCAAGATGCTAATAAGTAATTTTTTTTCATTTCTGATGTTTCATTTCTAGATCTGGAATTTCTATTTAGTTCTTTACAGTGTCCATTTATTTGGTAGTATTTCCCATATATTCAATCATTGTGACATTTTGTCCTTTAAGCCCTCAAACATATTTATAGCATCTGAAACAAAGACCTTGTCTGCTAATTCCGACACTTAATCCCAGAGTTGGTTTTTGCTGATGGCTTTTCCTCTCTGTATTAGGTTACGTTTTCCTGTTTCTTTGTGTGTGTGTCTAAGTTTATTGTCTCTTAATTCCACCTACACTCTTAGGACGTGCTCTGTGAAAACGGACTGACTGTTTCAACATTCATGTGTGTATCCATAGTTCCTATAACGTTAAGCTTTTTTAGCGGAGGAGGCTGGAGGCACCTTGCAGGATGAAGAGCGGTTCTCTTCCTGGCTCTGCCACGCGGCACTGCTTTCCCTTGGTCCTCTGCAGAGACCGTCAGCAGTGATGTGATGGGCTGTGCGTGTGTGTGAACACCCAGCGGACTCCACTCCAAGCGCGTGCCCAGAGCACACAGTCCTCTGCTAACTGGCAGCCCCACCCCAGTCCTGGCGACCGCCACGCTGTTGCAGACACAGCACACTTCAGTCTCATCCTAGGAAAGACGCCCCGATCCCCCCGCACCACTGCCCCCTGGTCCGTCTGCCTGCCTCTCTGAGGACCGGTTCCTGTCGCCCCCCGACGCAGACGCCCCGATCTCCCCCTGACCACTGCCCCCTGGTCCGCCTGCCTGCCTCTCTGAGAACCGGCTCCTGTCGCCCCCGGACCACTGCCCCCTGGTCCGCCTGCCTGCCTCTCTGAGAACCGGCTCCTGTCGCCCCCCGACCACTGCCCCCTGGTCCGCCTGCCTGCCTCTCTGAGAACCGGCTCCTGTCGCCCCCTGACCACTGCCCCCTGGTCCGCCTGCCTGCCTCTCTGAGAACTGGCTCCTGTCGCCCCCCGACGCAGACGCCCCGATCCCCCCTGACCACTGCCCCCTGGTCCGCCTGCCTGCCTCTCTGAGAACCGGCTCCTGTCGCCCCCCGACCACTGCCCCCTGGTCCGTCTGCCTCTCTGAGAACCGGCTCCTGTCGCCCCCCGACCACTGCCCCCTGGTCCGCCTGCCTGCCCCTCTGAGAACCGGCTCCTGTCACCCCCCGACCACTGCCCGCTGGTCCGCCTGCCTGCCTCTCTGAGAACCGGCTCCTGTCGCCCCCTGACCACTGCCCCCTGGTCCGCCTGCCTGCCTCTCTGAGAACCGGCTCCTGTCGCCCCCCGACGCAGACGCCGCCGCGCTCAGACCTGTGCTGGCTCCGCTGCTCCGGCCCCGCAGGGTCATTTTCTGATCCCCAGACACGACGTGGCACACAGGCTACAGCTCCCTGCCTCCCTCCCTGTCCTCCCGGCCAGGACGGCTGGCCTGGGGACTGGAGGGGACAGCTGCTGCCCGCTAAGGTGGACAAGCTCTGGACTGAGCAGCCAGCAACATCCTCTGCCATCACTGCACTGAAGCCGCTCCTCCGAGGAGGCCTGAGCTCTGAGGCAAGCCGCTCCCGAGTTTGCGCCTCCTGAGAGCTCTCCGTCAGCCCCAGAAGGCCTTTCTGAGCTCTTCGTGCCTTTCGTTATCACTCTGCTATAGTAATTTAACAACTTTTTATGTTGAGCTTTCTGTTGCAATTAGTATGTGGTCCCGATCCACCCCCCCCCCCCCCCCCCTAGACTGATAAACCCATCTGGAAACTTTTAAATTGTATTTGTTGCCGTTTAGTCGCTAAGCTGTATCTGACTCTGTGAGCCCATGAACTGCAGCTCTTCAGGACCCTCTGCATTTTCCAGGGGAGAAAACGCGAACCGGTTGCCATTTCTTACCCCAGGGGATCTTCCTGACCCAGGGATCGAACCGCGTTTCCTGCTTGGCGGGTGGATTCTTTACCACTGAGGCACCTGGGAAGCCCCTTTAAATTATATATTGAACATTGTTACTGACTTGTTAAAGAGACTCTGGATTGTGCTGTTTTCTTCTGAATAGTATTGATTTTTGCTCAGGTCATCAGTTTAATTACTTACTCATCACTTTGAGTTTCTATAGACTTGGTTTTATTATTTGAGGGTAATTCTGTTTCAGTTTTGCCTTTATTCCTAGGCAAATGCACAAGTACTGAGACATGGTCATTCTATTCTGAAATTCCAATTGCAAGTTCAAGGTATGTACCAAGCTTTTCTAATTTTGCAGGACTCAGACTTTAAATTCAGCCTCCCTACGCTATGCAGCAAAAGAAGTATCTGCTTAGCTCCATGAACTTCTAGCTGTGGCTTTCCACTGGGCTTCTTGAAGTCTCTCCCATATGCGCGGAGTTCAGAAATTAGCCAAGGATTTGAGGGAAGTTTTTACACAGATTTTAGGATTCCCTCTCTCCCTCCTTTCTGAGATTTTCCCCCTTAATTTCCAGAAGTTTTAGCAGTTTGAACTCCATCCTTTGACATTTCAAGCCAACAATATTGCACTTTTCTGCCTGAATTCTAGCCACTCTGCATAGTGTAGGCTGGGGTGTGCTCTCAGGGCAAAACGAATAAATGTGGCTTTCATCCTTCCTTATTCTCTTCTATGTCTGCCAAGTTTGGTTGCTCTCTGGTGCCTTATGATAGCAGTTTTTATGTTTTGTCTAAAGTTTACATTGTTACCTGCAGGAAGATTTGTCTGATACAAGCTTTCTGCCATTACCAGGACCAGAACTCTACACTGGGAAGCCTGGTGTGTGGCAGTCCTTGGAGGTGTGAAGAGTCAGACATGACTTAGCGACTGAACAACAAGAAGACGTTATCCAAATAAGTAACTGATAGAGGTATTAACAATATTAATCCTGGGCAGGACTGTGCTAAACAAAAATTAGAGAAACCATATTTCTGAGTCAATTTTTGATATTAAAATAACAGGCCAATTTTGATTATTTTTAAAGAAAATATCTAATTTTGATTATGTTATACAACAGTAAATTGTGGTTATTAGTTTGCCCTCAAAGTGCCTTATGCAATCAACAGATTGTGTGAAATATGTTAAGTATTCAAGGTTTTAAAAATAAGATTTCAACTAGGAAAAAAGGGTGTCACTATTTGACAAAAACAGTTTTCTTGATAAACTGGGCAGATTATGACATGTGATACTACATTTTGATGAGCATAGTATATGAAAATGTTACAGTCTGGATCAAGTTTTTAGATACAAATGTTACATATTTATGATTACATTTCCCTGTCCATATACCATCACACTATCAACAATGAGGTTGATCTAGGGAATCTGTTAACGAGGATATAAAATCTTTTATTTTAATTTTTTATAATTTTAAATGTTACTTTCCATTTATAATTATTATAGAATATTGGCTATATTCCCCATGTTGCACAATACATCCTTAAGCCCATCTTACACCCAAGAATTCGCACCTTCCACTTTCCCACCCTAGTATTGCACCACAGTGGTAAACACTAGTTCTCTGTACCTGTGAGTTTGCTTCTTTTTTGTGTTAAAAAGCAGATACTTTTAATAAGACATAGAAACTTTGGAAATGCGTAAGAACCTTTGATAAATTTCAATTTGTTTCTTATCTAGTTGCTTGTGGAAATCAGAATGACTGTGAGAAAACACAGGGTTGCACGTAACAAAATTGGTTTTAACTTTATTTTTGGCTGTGCTGTACCTTTGTTGCTGAACAAGCTTTCCTCTGGCTGCAGCCCGCAGGGGCCACTCTCTTGTTGGGGCGCACGGCCTTCAGCAGTTGCAGCGCATGGACTCAGCAGTCGAAGCCCTAGAGGACAGGCATAGCAGTCGTGGCCCAGGGGCTCATTTGCCCCTCGGCATGTGGGATCTTCCTGGACCAGGGATCGAATCCGTGTCTCCTGCATTGGCAGGCAGATTCTTAACCACTGAGCTACTAGGGAAGCCCCAGCGTTGCACTTTTGTCCTCTTTCTTTCTACCTTTTTATGGTGGTATTTTGTGGTCGAGAATTTTTAAACCTATAAATATTCAAATTATGTGTGCTTAGTCGCTCAGTCGTGTTTGACTCTTTGCTACTCCACAGACTGTAGCCCGCCAGGTTCCTCTGTCCATGGGGATTCGCCCAGCAAGAATAATGGAGTGAGTACTGCATTTCAGACTCTTGTTGACCATGATGGCTACTCCAATTCTTCTAAGGGATTCTTGCCCACAGTAGTAGATATAATGGCCATCTGAGTTAAATTCACCCATTCCAGTCCATTTTAGTTCACTGATTCCTAGAATGTCGACGTTCACTCTTTCCATCTCCTGTTTGACCACTTCCAATTTGCCTTGATTCATGGACCTAACATTCCAGGTTCCTATGCAATACTGCTCTTTACAGCATCGGACCTTGCTTCCATCACCAGTCACATCCACAGCCGGGTGTTGTTTTTGCTTTGGCTCCATCTCTTCATTCTTTCTGGAGTTATTTCTCCACTGATCTCCAGTAGCATATTGGGCACCTACCGACGTGTGGAGTTCCATCTTTCAGTGTCCTATCTTTTTGCCTTTTCATACTGTTCATGGGATTCTCAAGGCAAGAATACTGAAGTGGTTTGCCATTCCCTCCTCCAGTGGACCACATTCTGTCAGACCTCTCCACCATGACCTGTCCGTCTTGGGTGGCCCCACACAGCATGACTCATAGTTTCATGGAGTTAGACAAGTCTGTGGACCATGTGATCAGATTGGTACTTTTCTGTGATCTGTTTTAAGTCTGCCTGCCCTCTGATGGAAAAGGATAAGAGGCTTATGGAAGCTTCCTGATGGGAGAGACTGACTGAGGGGGAAACTGGGTCTTGCTCTGATTGGGGGGGGGGGGGTGCGGGAGTGGAGAGGGCATGCTCAGTAGATCTTTAATCCAATTTTCTATTGATGGGTGGAGATGTGTTCCCTCCCTGCGGTTTGTGAAGCCACTGAGTCATGTCGACTCTTTGTCGACTCTTTGCAACCCCGTGGGCTGTAGCCTACCGGGCTCCTCCGTCCACGGGATGTTCCAGACAAGAATACTGGAGTGGGTTGCCATTTCCTGCTCCAGAGGATCTTCCCCACCCAGGGATCAAACTCGGGTCTCCCGCACTGTAGGCAGACGCTTTACCTCGTGAGCCACCAGAGAAGTCTGCCAAACTATGGTGGAGGTGATGAGGATAATGATGACCTGCTTCAGAGGGTCCCAGGCGCGCACTGCTGCGCTCAGTGCCCCAACCCTGCAGCAGGCCACCGCCGACCACGCCTCCCATGGAGACCCCTGGACACGCACAGGCAAGTCTGGGTCAGTCTCCTGTGGGCTCACGGCCCCTTTCTCCTGGGTCCTGGTGCACAAGGTTCTGTTGTGCCTCCTAGAGTCTGTTTCCCAGTCCTGCGTCAGTTCTGGCGGCTCTGTGGGGGGTTAATGGCGACCTCCTCCAAGGGGGTTATGCTGTACCCACGTCTGCACCCAGAGCCCCTGTCCCTGCGGCTGTCCACTGCTGACCCGGACCCGCACAGGAGACGCTCAAACACAAGAGCTTCATGAGCTTTACATAGACTCTAGCCTTGCTGTCACCTTGATCCACCATCCCTGTGAATGTGCTTAAGGCTGTAAGTCATGTCTGGCTCTTTGACCCTATGGACTGTAGCCTGCCAGGCGTTTCTGTCTATGGGATTCTCCAGGCAAGAATACTGGAGTGGATTGCCATGTCCTCCTCCAGGGCATCTTCCCGACCCAGGGATCAAACCCACATCTCTTATGTCTTCTGCATTGGCAGGTGGGTTCTTCACCAGTTGTACCACCTGGGAAGTCCATATATACTGATAGGAAGGAAGTGAAGTCGCTCAGTCGTGTCCGACTCTTTGCGACCCCATGGACTAATGTAGCCCACCAGGCTCCTCTGTCCATGGGATTCTCCAGGCAAGAATACTGGAGTGGGTTGCCATCTCCTTCTCCAGGGGATCTTCCTGACCCAGGGATCGAACCTGGGTCTCCCACACTGCAGGCAGACGCTTTAACCTCTGAGCCACCAGGGAAGCCCCATATACTGATAAGTATGTAAGTATATATTTTAATATAGGTATTAATACATACTCATAAGTATCTATTAATATATATGGGCTGCCCAGGTGGTACTAGCATACTTCAATTGATAAAAGAAAAAAGAGTGTGTTAGGTTATATGTGGTTTTGTAAATTATATATTGATTTTAGAATCTTTGTTCTAGGTAGGTAAGACAAGATTCTACTCTTTAAGGTTCTTGATGAGCCAGTAAAATATGTTTTGTTTGTATTTTTTATCTTCATACATGAATTTAGTATATTTGTTATAATAATTGTAAAAATAAATCCCGAGGTGATATCCTAACTATTAGTCTTTATAATTTCTATTTATTACATGGGTGCAAAACGGGACTCTCTTCTTTATTAGCTGCTTTGAGGTGTTGGGGACCTGGGAGAACTCAGGTGAGTGGCGATGCTCACCGGCCTGAGCAAAGGTGCCAGGCACAGTCGGCAGGGATGCCACGCCCTATGGGAGGCTTGTTACAAAAGCACCTTCTTGCCTTTAGTTCTGTCTTTCTAATCTTGGTTTATTGTCTTGAAAAAAAAGAAGAAAGGAAAGAAAAATAAATAAATATAGGCTGGGAATTGTCTTGACTAGTGAGGGTGGATGGAATTCTTGTTAGGTTTTCCAAAGGAGCTGAGAGTCGTTAGTACAGATGACACTCACTGATTAGACAGAATGAGCATGAGGAGACGTCTGTGGTGGCTCAGATGGTGAAGCATCTGCCTGCAACGCAGGAGACCTGGGTTCGACCCCTGGGTCGGGAAGATCCCCTGGAGAAGGGAATGGCAACTCACTGCAGTACCCTTACCTGGGAAATCCCGTGGACAGAGGAGCCTGGTAGTCCACGGGGTTGCAAAGGGTCAGACACGACTGAGCGACTTCGCTTTCACTTTCATCACAGAGAAGTAATGAGAGAGAGTCAAGGAAACTTTGAAAAAGTTACACGAATGTCTGAAACGTCCAGGCAGGGACTATACAGTCTTTCTCATCAGGTTTGATGAATGAAATGATCTCACATCGCTCCACCTGTGAAAACTGATGACTGTGGAGAAATCTAGAAAAGCATTACTACATGCAGGGTCAGGTTTAAGCCCCTACGACCAACTGGCAATTATGCTGAGGTGTTTGAAAGAGTGCTTACGTGAAAATTTACCTAGAAGCCTGGCAGAAATATATGTTTTTGAAAATGTATTTAAGAAAACAGGAGTAAAATATATCAAAACACTGTTCCTAGTCTTCAGAAGAAATGGGAGCCTTTCAAAAAGATCTGCTTTAATTCACATTGATTAGGTATAGATATTCCCACCCCCATGAAGTGAAGGCCTGATTGTTGAAAGATGTATCTGGATTCATGAGTCATGGGAACAGTCTGTTGACTTTCAATTTAGAGATTAGATCATATCTGATATTCTTGGAAGCTCCAAGATATTTGGAGCTCCAGTTCCTGTATAGGAATGTAGGCCTTCCGCCTCAGTGGGTAGCCCTCCCCCGTGTAGACACACACACACACACACACACACACACACACACACACTCCTCCTGTGCCTTTCTTTCCCTTTAGAACGAGAACTAAAAGAATGTGAACTATGCAGGAAAATGATACTCAAACTATTCAGAGGAAGCTAATGTAAACAATATAATAGGATCCTTAGCACAGAGCAAACAAGTTTGGCTCCAGGAATGTGCTTGGTAAGTTCCCAGAAACACAGAACAGGGCTCTCTTTTGCTTCTGTGGCCCCAAGAAGATGAAGCCAAACAAGAGTGAAACGCTAGGGATCATTAAGGAAGACACAGGAAATGAAAAGAAACCCTACCCTGCCAGTTTACCGAAACTGGGGATGCCATCTGTTGCTCTGCTTCTTGCAGCTAAAGAAATAAAACCGAACCGTAGCAGGCTGGAAGAGCAGAGGACATTTCCGTTTGCAAGGAGTAGAGATGTTCTCCGCCCTGCCTCCCACCCCCACCTCCCCCAAAAAAAGGTTTAGAGGAAGACGGGAGTCACAAAAAACAAGAGAGGGGATGGCTGAATTACCCAGACTCAGCAAGAGCGTGTTTACCAAACACAGAGCTCCCTTTTAAGATTGGAGAAGGTGCAAACTGGGACAAACAAAGGGAAGCCTCACTCTGCACTCGGCTTGGTGTGCTGAGAGTGCACTAGAAAGGCGCGCTCAGGGCTCCCCTGCGGGCTCCGGGGTAAAGGATCTGCGAATAAGCACGATCAGCACTGGAGACGCGGGTTCAGTCCCTGGCCCGGGGACACCCCGCACGCTGCGGAGCAGCTAAGCCCGTGGGCCCCAACAGCTGACGCCCGAGCACTAGAGCCCAGGAGCCACAACTCCTGAGCCCACAGGCCTCAGCCACTGAGGCCTGAGCCCCGAGAGTCTGTGCCCCGCAGCAAAGAAGCCGCTGCTGAGAGCCCGCGCGGCTCACCACGACAGCAGCCTCCAGCTCGGCGCAACTCGAGAGAGCCTGTGCGCACCAGGGAAGACTCAGCAGGGCCAGAGTAAATTTTAAAAATCTTTAAAAAGAAATAGAGCACCCCGCAACACGATGGCCCTAAAGATGATCATCCTTAGTCAAGTAAATCAGAGAAAGACAAATAGTATAGCACGTGATATCGCTTATATGTGGAATCTGAAACAAAAATGACAGAAATGAACTCATACAAAACAGACCCACAGACATGGGAAACGGGCTTATGATTACCAAAGGGGGCAAGTGAGGAGTTTGGGATTAACATAGACATACTACTACATATAAAGTAGATAACCAACAAGGACTTACCGTGTAACACAGATAACTATACTCAATATTTTGTAATAGCCTATAAGAGAAAAGAACCTGAATAAAAATAGATATAACTGAATCACTTTGCTGTACACCTAAAACTAATGCAACATTCCAAGTCAACTACACTTTAAGAAAAAAGCCAAGAAATAGAGTCCTAGCGGCAAACTTCCGTGACGCCAGGGAAGGCTCAGAAAGTGATGATGACACCAGAATAAAGGTATTAACTTTGGTGCCTGGTAGTCTTGGGCCTCCCAGGTGGCGCTAGTGGTAAAGAACCTGCCTGCAATGCAGAATATATAAGAGACGTGGGTTCAGTCCCTGGGTCAGGAAGATCCCCTGGAGAAGGAAACGGCAACCACTGCAGTATTCTTGCCTGGAGAATCTCATGGACAGAGGAGCCTGGCGGGCTACTTATAGTATGGAGGGACGCAAAAAGTTGGACAGGACTGAATTGACTTAGCATGCACACACATAAACATTAGTTTGCCTCCTGCTGCTCTAAGATAATGAGGGGGTTCAGAATAAATCACCCCAGAGTGTGCCACTTTGGTACATGCATGTTTAAGATAAAGACACTAAAGACCCAACCAACTCAAGAAAAGCTGCTTTACTTCTCTTTGCCACCTCCTTTAACTGCCTAAAAGAAATGAGAAAGGGAGCCGATACCAGGAAGAAAGCTGTTACCAGATACCATTTTATCATATGAGTGACTTCTCTGCCTGACAGAGCAACTTTGGTTTACCAAATACCCGCTCTTCTCATCCTCCTGTAAACTGCTGTCCTCCCCGGGGAAGCCCGAGGCTCCTATCTCAGGATGGAGGAGCCTCTAGGCTTTTGCTATACCGTCTCTTAGCTCAGGATGGTATGCAAGGCTCAATTGCTTGGGTTGCTTCAGGTCCCATATCTTTGTGGTCCCCCCATAGGTACATAATTAATGTGTTTTTCTCTTGATGATCTGTCTTTTAATTATGCGGTAGGGGGGTCTTGGCCAAGAACTTAGAAGGTTTGAGGGATAATTACCTTTTTTCCCTCAACAATAATAATTCAGTTCACTTGGTTCTGAGAATATTAAGAGCATTTCTCAATCTCTAGTTTGGTAACACTCTGTTCTCAAAGGACACAAGCAGTCTACTGCTAAATGTGCTGCCTGGAATCTCTGTATATGAGAAAGTGAACTAAAAATATCTTTTGAAAAGAATAGGAAAATTTCAGGATTCCATTGGAGATTCTGGCCACCTGTAGACTTGTATGGAGCTAGTGGTAAAGTACTCACCTGCCAATGCAGGAGATGTCAGAGATGCAGGTTTGATCCCTGGGTTGGGAAAATCCCCTGAAGAAGTGAATGGCAACCCACTCCAGAGTTCGTGCCTGGATAATCCCATGGACAGAGGAGCCTGGAGGGCTATAGTCCATAGGGTCCCAAAGAGTCAGACATGACTGAAATGACTTAGCACGCAGACCTGTAGATTTAAGGTAAAGGAAAGTGAATCTGAATCACACTAAGAAAATTTTAATACATTGTCTCTTGGTGATAAGTTCTGCAAATGACAAATGTTGAAATATTGTAGGGGCCATTGCCAATCTAATGTCTTTCATTTGTAACTCAGTGGATTGTTTGATTAGAGACTCAGTTAACCAACAGATGAAAAATATTATGATTGTGAAGCCCAAGCTTCAGAAGGTAGCTCTGTAAACATCTTTTAAAATGGTTTTTCTCATGACTAATGCTAGGACATCTGCAGAGATGTTTATAGTGAAGGACAAAATTTATTCTTGATATTTCTGTTCATGTGCTTAAATAAAATTTCCCTTAAAATTGGAAACTGTAATTCTCTGTTACTACAGCGTTGTGTGACTTGTGCGGGTAAGAGGAGAATGCGGATTCCCTCCAGACGTTCTCCCACCCTTCAGAGTGAATCAGATTCTGAAATCATCACGGCCGAGAGCAGGAAGCGCAGGGCAGGGTGGAAAGATGGAAGGAGATACAGTGAAGGATTTTCTACAAAGCTCATCCTGAATATCATGCTCTTTCCCTTCATCTACTGATCCATTCATGAGTACTTACTGGCACTTCTTAATAGGTTTGACATCCGCTTAACCCAGGCACAGTACCCAGGACTTACAATATTTTTAAGGGTGCATAAAAATGTTTTCATTTCTCTTTAAAGCAAAAGAAAATTAATGTTTAGGTTGAAGAAAATGCTTCAGTATATTATACTGACTTGTTTGTTCATTATTGCAATCCAACAATAAAATTCAATTTAAAGTGTTTTATTTTTATGGAGGAAGAGGCCCAGGACGATAAAGGTATCTCGGACCCTTGAAAGTCATAATGTGGGCCTGCCTCTTCAGTCCTCAACTCTGTCATGAACTTCAAAGGAAAAGGAGAAAGCCTAGATTCTAATCTCAGTCCTTCTCAGCCTTACTCCTTTGGTTTCAGACATTCTGTGTAGCAAAAGGAGGAGGTGTACTAGACTTTGGCCCTGAGGCCCTAGCTACCCACAGAATTGGATATTTCCTCCAGACTGAGTTTCAAGGGCACCCTCACCAAGAGTACCTATGATGGACTTGGCAAGCCAAGTAGACGGTGTGGACTCAGTAGAGCAAACGCTCTCTGCAAAGCAGCACCTTAGAATCCTAGGCATGTGGTGGAACCCACTCCAAACCACTCCAAGTTGCGGAGCCAGCCTTCAGGGGAGATGACTGACCCAGGGCTAGCTGTGCGGTAAACAGGCCGGCCTGTCCTGGGCCTCCGGGCACCACCCAAGATTCAGAGGGTCCCCTCGCTCACTGGCTTACAGGCTGCGTGCAGTTTTATCTGGTCTGAGCCTCCAAGATCACAGTTTCTGAAATGTAAGTCCATTCCAGGAAAGACAGGAAGTCAGAGGCAGATCCTGGGGATGGGCGCCATGAGCAGTGTACGCGGTGCAGAGGCCCCCCAGCCGCCCGGCCGGCTGCTCACGTCGCTCCGCGGGGCCATCCAGCAGCCCCATGTGGCACGTGCTGGACAGCAGGGCTTCCTGAGGCCGAAGGACTGGACTGTGACTCAGGCCGAAACCAGACCTCCTTGCCTCCTCTGGGGTGTAGAGACCCCAGAAACTGACCAGCAAGGCTGGTCCAGTGTCCGCATGAGGAGCAAACAGAGCAGTCATTGGCAGCTTGTTAGAAGTGCCTTGCTGAGAGTGTGTGTGTGATTTTCTCTTTTGCTGGAGCATGGAATCTTACTCTGAAGAATCATCATAAATGGGTCTCCTTCTCTCAGCAGATGGAAAAGGAGTCACTCCATGAAGATTTGGCAACAGGTGGCATTTCCAAGAAAGCTGGTGGTGACAGCTCAGTGGCTGGTTAGGGAAGAGGATCCTGTACGGGGCACAGTAAACAGAATAAGAAGGCTCACTGTCATCTCAGTGTAGGGGACTGCCGCATCTCCCAACATGCTGATGAAGGTTAGCACTGGAATCTCTAACCTTTGTATGTAAGTTATTAGAAAGCATGTCAGCAACCTTTTCCCACAGTCTACCTTATAAAAGGAGATGGTTTGTAATTTCTTCCACGCAGTTCTCTATGCATTTACAGCCAGGAGTACAGTTCCGCGGTCTTCTTTAATCTCAGAATAATTCAAAAGTGTGTTTAGGGGCTTCCTTTTCCTGATTAGAGTTTGGAGAACTTGGGATTGGACTATTTTGCAGATGGTTTCTAGGAATGATGATGTTGGGTTCAGGTGCCCACTCCCTCCTAGAAGATCTAACAGGTCAATATGTGCTGCAGGTACATGGTCAATTCAGTTCAGTTCAATCACTCAGTCGTGTCCGACTCTTTGCGACCCCATGGACTGAAGCACGCCAGGTCTCCCTGTCCATTACCAACTCCCGGAGTTTACTCAAACTCTTGTCCATTGAGTTGGTGACGCCATCCAACCATCTCATTCTCTGTTGTCCCCTTCTCCTCCTGCCTTCAATCTTGGCCAGCAACAGGGTCTTTTCATATGAGTCAGCTCTTTGCATCAGGTGGCCAAAGTATTGGAGTTTGAGCTTCAGCACCAGTCCTTCCAATGAACACCTAGGACTGATTTCCTTTAGGATTGACTGCTTTGATCTCCTTGCAGTGCAAGGGATTCTCAAGAGTCTTTTCCAACACCACCGTTCAAAATCATCAATTCTTCAGCACTCACCTTTCTTTATAGTTGAACTCTCACATCCATACATGACTACTGGAAAAACCATAGCTTTCACCAGACAGACCTTTGTTGGCAAAGTAATGTCTCTGCTTTTTAATATGCTGTCTAGGTTGGTCATAACTTTCCTTCCAAGGAGCAAGCGTCTTTTAATTTTATGGCTGCAATCACCATCTGCAATGATTTTCGAGCCCCCAAAAATAAAGTCTGACACCATTTCCACTGTTTTCCCATCTATTTGCCATGAAGTGATGGGACTGGATGCCATGATCTTAGTTTTCTGAATGTTGAGCTTTAAGCCAACTTTTTCACTCTCTTCTTTCACTTTCATTAAGAGGCTCTTTAGTTCTCCTTCACTTTCTGCCATGAGGATGGTGTCATCTGCATATCTGAAGTTATTGATATTTCTCCCAGCTATCTTGATTCCACCTTGTGCTTCATCCAGCCCAGCGTTTCTCATGATGTACTCTGCATAAAAGTTAAATAAGTAGGGTAACAGTATACAGCCTTGACGTACTCCTTTTCCTATTTGGAACCAGTCTGTTGTTCCATGTCCAGTTCTAACTGTTGCTTCCTGACCTGCACACAGGTTTCTCAAGAGGCAGGTCAGGTGGTCTGGTATTCCCATCTCTTGAAGAATTCTCCAGAGTTTGTTGTGATCCACACAGTCAAAGGCTTTGGCATAGTCAATAAAGCAGAAGTAGATGTTTTTCTGGAATGCTCTTGCTTTTTCGTTGATCCAGCGGATGTTGGCAATTTAATCTCTGATTCCTCTGCCTTTTGTAAATCCAGCTTGAATATCTGGAAGTTCATGGTTCACGTATTGTTGAAGCCTGGTTTGGAGAATTTTGAGCATTACTTTACTAGTATGTGAGATGAGTGCAATTGTGCGGTAGTTTGAGCATTCTTTGGCATTGCCTTTCTTTGGGATTGGAATGAAAACTGACCTTTTCCAGTCCTGTGGCCACTGCTGAGTTTTCCAAATTTGCTGGCATATTGAGTGGGGCACTTTCACAGCATCATCTTTTAGGATTTGAAAGAGCTCAACTGGAATTCCATCACCTCCACTAGCTTTGCTCATAGTGATGCTTCCTAAGGCCCACTTGACTTCGAATTTCAGGATGTCTGACTCTAGGTGAGTGATCACACCATCGTGATTATCTCGGTTGTGAAGATCTTTATTGTATAGTTCTTCTGTGTATTCTTGTCACCTCTTCTTAATGCCTTCTGCTTCTGTTAAGTCCATCCGTACCACTTCCATCCTTTATTGAGCCCATTTTGCATGAAATGTTCCCTTGGTATCTCTAACTTTCTTGAAGAGCCAGGATCCTCCCGGGCACGCCTGTCACTGCCCAGACAACACCATTCAGGAGAGCTGGCGGGGACGGGGTGCAGAGGCAGGCCCAGGTAAGCTCAACTGCCATCTGGTACAGAGGGGACATGGGGCCCCCGCTACACTGTAGGCAGCAGGCACCACCCACCCTTCCTCAGCCAGGAGCTCTCGTAAGACAGTAGCCTCCACAAGGTTATCAAGGGAGGGCATAACACAGGAGACTGGCAATTTGACATCAAATGACTATAATATGGGGCTTCCCAGGTGGCGCTAGTGGTAAAGAACCTGCCTGCCGATGTAGGAGACATAAAGACACTTGGGTTCAGTCTCTGGGTCTGGAAGATCCCCTGGAGGAGAGCATGGCAACCCACTCCAGTGTTCTTGTCTGGACACTCCCATGGGCGGAGGAGCCTGGTGGGCTACAGTCCATGGGGTCACAGAGAGTCAGACAGGATTGAAGTGACTTAGCACACACACACACAAACATACGGCATTCTGGAAGGAGCAAATGATGAGCACAAGTGGCATTATTCCTGGTGAAAGCTCACTGTCTAGATTGAATTTAATGATCGCCTCCCTTTCTGTTTGTCTGAAGCAGACACTATACAGGGCTTTGGCCGTCTGTGCCATCCTTTCAAAGTGTTTTCCCTACCCTATCATATTCGTTTCTCATCCATACAGACACCTAGAAACAACTGTATGCTGCAGGGAAACAAAACTCAGCAAACATTCCAACTCTGAATCCTAGAGGGAGGGATAGACTTTGTTTAGGGGGATGGAGTGTGTAACAGATTAAATTTACATGTTGACATTTTCCCCCTGCCATCTAGTTTCAAATTTCCCAACTCCTGGGCTTTTTAGAAGGTATTTTACATGTAGTTCCTGGAATATTTATGGATTGTAAAATCACTTTTGTGGGGCATCACCAATATTTTTGTTTTGTTTTAAATTGTTTATTATGGGAGATACCAGCTATATAAAATATTAGAGAAAATAGCATAATGAACCATCATGTACCATGTGCCTCTCACCGCTCCAACAGTTATGAACTCCTGTTCAATCTTGTTTCATCTACACCTCAAGTATTTTCAAGCAAGTTACAGACCTTGAATCATTTTATCTGTGAAGAGTTTGTATCCCTAAAAGATGATGCTTATTCCCATTTAAAAATAACATACATGGAATAGAAAATACAGCACAAAGGGTATGTGATATCTCATTAGACTTCTGTTTCAGTAGTGTGGGGGGTGTGTGCGTGTGTGTATGTGTGCCCTTGGCTGTGATGTAAAATGTATTTCTTACAGGGGGTCTCAAAAAAATTTCAAAAGTCATTGTTCTAGAAGGAACTATGAAAGACACAGAAGCAGGCAGCCTCAACTCTCCCCACCCCAACCTTGCCGATGTCAGAGGAGAAACTGGCTCAGTCCAATAGGAGACAAGGGTTGGGGGAGGTGGTTGGGTGGGCTATGAGTCTGGAAGATGACCTGGATGATGTGATGTCCTTGCCAATATCAGAGGAGAAACTGGCTCAGTCCAATAGGAGACAAGGGTTGGGGCAGGTTGCTGGGTGGGCTGAGTTTGGAAGATGACCTGGATGATGTGATGTCCTCTTGTTGTTTAGTCACTAAGTTGTGTCTGACTCTTCACAACCTGTGGACTGTAGCCCACCAGGCTCCTCTGTCCATGGGATCTCCCAGGCAAGAATACTGGAGCGGGTTGCCATTTCCTTCCCTAGGGCATCTTCCCGACTCAGGGATCAAACCCACATCTTCTGCATTGGCAAGCGGATTCTTTACTGCTGAGCCCCTAGAGAAGCCCACGTCCTTTTCTTAGAGAAAACTTTTACCAGGCAGGATCTGTGATAGAGAAGAAGAGAAAGTCTAGTGTAATAAAAGTTTGCAGCCTCCCCCTTCCTTTCCAGGGAGGCCTTGGAGCCTGGCTTTTGGTTGCTGCTGAGAATAAAAGATGAATTGAAGGAGGCCTAGAAAAGCTAAATGTGTCTCCTTAGTGAAGAGCTGAGCAGAAGTGGGGAGGGGAGAGGGAAGTGGCCAAGCCTGGAGCAGTTTGGGGGGAAAGTTTTCAAAGAGAAGAGTGGAGAAAGGAGCCAGGGGACATTTCTGAGTGGCTGCTGTGGAGACGACCCGGACGGCTGATGAGATATTTCAGGATAAGCTGCTGTGAGTCATGCAGCGTAGCTTGCTTAGACCCTGTTTTTAAAGCTTCGGTGAGGTTTAAAATCCTTGTCAGTGCTTTTTGTATGTGGAGTATGTGCTTCCATTGAAAGGAAAGGAGGAGCATGTGGTGTGTGAGGGCCAGTGCGACATGTTGACCGTCTCCTCCACTCCTGACTTTGTGATCTGTTGCTTGCACTTTCAGCCTGCAGCTTGGACAGCCCTCTTTCCAGAAAGCTCTTTCTCGGTGCTCCCAAGAAGGCTACTGCACTTCCACGCTCCTTGGTGTTGGAATGGTGATTACAGGCTAGTCTCCCTCTCCTCGGCTGTGAACGGCTTGAGAGCCGGGGCTCTGACTCATCTCAGCCTTCCCTGGGACTGTTGGCTTACAAGACGGCCTCTGTTGTCTCTCTGTCTTCAAGGAAATGAGGCTCCTCCTGGGGGGGTCCCAGGAAATAATAGGGAAAAATACAATTAGGAATAAAGCCGAGTGTTACATTTGTGATGTGGGCTATCCTGGGTGCTTTCTGAGTTCAGGACGGAAAAGGTGGACAGGTGATAACAGCAACAATAATACTAGTAAATGCTTGTTAGTGCTCTGAATGCAGTCTTCACAAGAGCCTGATGAATCAGACACTATTATTGTTCCCATTTTGCAGATGAGGAAAACAAAGCGCAGAGAAGGGGAGAGGCTAGCTTGTTCACGGTTCCACTGCAGGAGTGGGGTGGAGCGGATCAATCCGGTTCCAGGCATAGCGCTCTTTGTCACAGCCGTACACTGAGTATGTCACAGCCGTACACTGAGTGACGGGCAGAGGTCCCGTGGAGGAGAAGGACTCGAGTGGTCGAGAGAAGGGAGGTCATGCTGAGGGGTGTGCAGAATCGTGGGAGGGGAGGTGTTGGTGTGCTCGCTGCCTGTGAAGCAGGAGTCTTCAGAAGGAGCTCTGGGTCAGGCTGGATGGGGGTGTGGAGCCTGGTGATGGGGCTGAGAGAGGATGCTGCAGGAGCTAAGAGGCCGCTGAGGCCTCTGGTTGGAGAAGGCCCACGCTGAAGGCCACCTCAGGGCGGGGGCTCCAGGCGGGCAGGAGTGGTGTTGGGAGCGTTGAGGGGGTGGGACGGTGCGGCCAGGACCAGGGGCGCGGTCCACGGAAGGCCGCCTGCGGGGCTGAGACGGAGGCTGACCGTGAGCACAAGGCCAAGCTGCCCCTCTCCGCCCCACGGGCACGGGGGTGCTGACCTCAGAGACGGGACGGGGCCTGGAGCGGGTGGCCAGCGGGACAGAGACCCTCCCTGAGGGGCATGGCGCTCTGACTGAGGAAGCAGAGGGGGCCCCAGGGCTCCCGGGCCCGTGGGAGGACAGAGGAGCCGCTGGCAGAGGCACATGCGGGAAGATGCCAGACTGGCGACAAGATGAGCAAGGTCCAGGCAGGGCAGAGATGAGCGGCCTGAAAACATGAGAAGCCCTCCTGGGACCTGACCTGCACGCCTCTCTCCCTGAGAGCTCCCCTCAGGGAGCCTGGGAGCAGCATTCCTCGCCCCCCGGGCCGTTCTGCGTGACCTTCTGCTCTTTCCCCCCGCTTCGCGCCTTTCTCCTTTATATCCTTCGTGTGCTGTGTGCTGAGCCGCTCAGTCGTGTCCAGCTCTTCGCGGCTTCATGGACGTAGCCTGCCAGGATTCTCTGTCCATGGGATTCTCCAGGGAAGAATACTGGAGTGGGCTGCCATTGCCTACTCCAGGAGATCTTCCTAACCCAGGGATCAAACCCGGGCTTCCTGCATTGCAGGCAGATTATTTACCATTTGAGCCACCAGGGAAGACCTTGATCTTCACTTAAACTTCCACCTTCTCAGGAAAATGGTTCCCACTCCACGCCTCTGAAATTAGGTCAGTCCATTCGTCATCACAGGTGAGGTGCTCCCAAAGCACCGACACTCTTCATATTCATCACACCACTGATTGTTTCACTCATTCATCAACAAGCATTGATGCAGCACCTCCTACAGGCCAGGCACTGTTGTGGAGCTGAGGAAGCAGCAGAGAACAAGACAAAGCGCCTGCCCTCGTGGAGCTTACTTTCTAGGTGCAGGTGATGAAAAAAAATAAGTTAAAAAAACACACAATCATGAACAACGTCAGAGTAAGCAGTGCTATGCAAACAATTAAAACAGAGTGCCGTCACACTAGGTTCGATAGTCTGAAAAGGAGACGTTGAAGCTGGAGGCTGACTAGCAAAAGTCAGCCAAGTCAAGACTAGGGCCAGCAGGTAGTGCAAATGCCCTGCGTAGAAGTGAGCTTGGCCTGTCTCAGCAAGGAAAGAAGACCTCACGGCTAGAAAGCAGTAGATGAAGGCAGGAGTCACATGCAAAGAAGTTTGAGAGGCCAGATCAGAGAAACAAGGACACAAAGACGCAAGCTTTTCTAAGTACGACGTGTGCTCAGTCCTGTCCAACTCCTTGTGACCTGATGGACTGTAGCCTGACAGGCTCCTATGTCCGTGGAATTTTCCAGACAAGAATACTGGGGTGGGTCGCCATTTCCTCCTCCAAGAGATCTTCCTGACCCAGGGATTGAACCCATGCCTCCTGCATTGGCAGGGATTCTTTACCACTGTGCCCCCTGGGAAGCCCTCCGAGTGCAGAGGAAGTCATTGAAGAGAAGAATCACGCAATAATAATTTACACTTCTGAAAGATACTCTGGATGCTGTAAGGAAAAGGGACTGTGGAGGCACAAGAGTGGAAGTAAGGAGGCTTGAAATTTCAGCAGTCTGCTGGGAGAGGATGGTGACCTGCACCAGCATGGAGAAGCTGAAGCCGAAGATGAGTGAGTCGATCTGTGGATGTTTTGGAGGCAGAGTCATAGGGCTGCCTGCTGGACCGGAGGTGGGCGTGAAACAAGGAGAGGAGTCAAGCATCACTCGTCTGTTCTCCAGATGGGATTGGGAAGCAGCCATTTATTGGGGCTGAGAAGCATGATGGAGAGTGAAGGGAGCCCGTGAAATCTAGAGTTCTGTGTGAGGCATGGTGTGTCTTTTGGACATATACCAGTCTGTGGGTCTGAGCAGGGATCAAGGTTGGAGAGAGGGATTCCTGGGCTATCAGCCTAAAGATGGTATTTCACACCAAGGGCCTGGTCGAGATCATTTGGGAGTTGTTTGCATTCTGATGAAAGTGATGGAGAAGTCACTGTGAAGGATATGAGATCCAGGGCTCAAGTGGATGGAGTAAACTCCAGAGACACTTCATTCAGAGAAACAAGAGAGAAAGTGGGTGAAGAGTTCCACAGAGATGCTGGTAGGTTAGGAGGTTACATCCTAGGTCCCTAAGTGAAGGAATCCCTCCTCGATTATTTCCATTTCTCAATGGAAAATTAAAGAATGTTTACCAGCTGAGCATGAGAGCAAACGAGAGATATTAGAAGTTTGAAGCAATTGATCAGTTGTTGTTCAGTCTTTCCTTTTGAAGGACTGTCAGCCCCATGAAAGCAAGAATTGGGTCTGATTTCTTCATCACTTGTTTCTAGTACCTTACAAGTTGCTGCACATGTAGTAAGGTTCAATGAACAATTGCTAAATGAATGAAAGAATCAGCTATTGAATGAAATGTCTTAGATGTCTCTTCTGGTTGTTTATTATTCTGTGATTCTGATAAGCTCAACTGGGTAGTTTTCACTTGGGACAGATTCCTTATAGGATTGCAGTCAAATGGCAGCTAGGGCTGGAGTTACGACTTCCTGGTTGATGTTTGTCTGGCGTTCGGGCTGTGATGTCTGGGCCCCTGGGGACTGGCTGGTGTCACCCCCTCCACAGCTTCTGCGTGTTGCTAGTATGGGCTTCCTGACGGCACGGAGGTCTCAGGGTGGTTAGATTCTCTTACGGTGGTGGGTTCCCCCAGGGCTGGCTCCTCTTAGAATTAATGTTCTAAGAGACCCAAGTGGAAGCTGCAAGGTGACTTAAAACCTAGTCTTCAAAGTTCTGCAGCATCACATTCCTTATATTCTGTTAGTCAAAGCAGTCACAGCCCCCCTTCCCCGGATTCACTGGGGGTGAAGGAATAGGCTCCACGTCTCAAAGGGGGAAGAAACTGACGCAGCTTTCTTGAAGACAAGCGGCAACTACATCAGTGTGAATGTGTCCTAAAGACCTTGGAAGTTAGGTGAGAGGATAGAACTAGAGACAGAAAGGAGAAATCATAGGCAGAGATTAGAAGCTGAATTCATGAGATAATTAGACCCCTTAAGGGAGAAACTGTAAAAGGGTTGTGCCTTAGAGGATGTTCCTGCCTACCTCCTCCCCTAATCAAAGGAAAAGAAGAGAGAAGTGGGGAGAGAGAGCTAAAGAGGAAGGAGGAAGGACAGAGAGAAAAGGGGTGTGAAGGCAGGGCTGGGGGAGAGAGACAGAGAGAGAGGATTTGGTATCTAACCATAGCCGAGCAGACCCTATGGGGACTTCCTGGGACAGACCCCCTTCCTCATATTCTCTGCTATAGCTTATCTCTGAAGTACCTAGAGAATAGTATCTGATAACATTTCCTGAGTTTTTCAGATGCTAAAACCACCACCAATAGGAGACATTAACTACTTGGTGATTATAACTAGCCACCCACCCCCCGCCTCAAACCACAGGGTCTCTAAGAATTGACTGCCCTGTTACCTCAACATGAACCAATCAGACAATTTTATACATGAGCTGATCATAAACCCCAAGGATGCTCCTCTATCATCTGGCCTTTAAAATGCTTTACTGAAACCCTTGGGCAATTTGGGCTTTTCTTGGGCACAAGTCACCCATTCTCCTTGCTAGGCCCTGCAATAAACCTTTCTCTGTTCCAATCTTTGATATTTAGGTTTGTTTGGCCTCACTGTGCATCAGGCACGTGGACTTGAATATGACAACATAACTGTAGTTCGTGGCATAAGTAAAAACCCACTTGAGTTGGACCATAAAGAAAGCTGAGTGCCGAAGAATTGATGCTTTTGAACTGTGGTTTTGGAGAAGACTCTTGAGAGTCCCTTGAACTGCAAGGAGATCAAACTAGTCAATCCTAAAGGAAATCAACCCTGAATATTCATTGGAAGGACTGACACTGAAGCTGAAACTCCAACACTTTGGCCACCTGATGCGAAGAACTGACTCACTGGAAAAGACCCTGATGCTGGGAAAGATTGAAGGCAGGAGGAGAAGGGGACAACAGAGGATGAGACGGATGGATGACATCACTGACTCAAAGGACATAAGTCTGAGCAAGCTCTGGGAGTTGGTGATGGACAGGGAAGCCTGGCGTGCTGCAGTCCACAGGGTCGCAGAGTCACACACGACTGAGCGACTGAACTGAACTGAACTGAAGGGCAAAACTCAAGTCCACAAATCTGTTCATTTTTAGAGACTACTGAGTCACCTAGGAAAAGGAATGGTGGTTGCCGGTTTAGCCCTACATGGAACGGAACTTTAAAGTGTTCCACTTGGGTTTTAGCTTCTAGTTACACCTGAGGTTGTTCCAGTCTGGTTTAGGTTCAGGCCCATGACAATGCAGGCTGATTCTCGTTGTAAAAGTCCTCACTCACATACCCCACGGCAGTGTTTGATTAAGTTTCACAAAACCTTCCAAAAGCAGTGGTTTTGGTTCAGTACTGGGTTTGAAAAAAAGATAACAGCTACGCTAGATTTAACACCGGGTTTGGCTGGGATCAGTTATCTGGCTCTTTCAATAATTTTCTTTTTTCTTTGCCAATTAAGCCAATTCCTGAGTATGCTTTGTATCCGAGTCTCAGTTTTCATTGAGAAATGAGATTTTTATCTTTGCAGAGTTGGAAAAAGGAAAATATAAAGCAGCGGGTCCTGTCAAAAGGAAAGGTGAATTCAATGTCAAATGATGGAACCACGAAATGAGAGAGCCAGAGGCTCTAATGAGGAGGAACTGAAAGGACAGAGAACAAAAGGGAGCAGAAAATGATGGAAGGGAGAGGAGGTCAACGTCTCTGCCAACCTGCTTTCTCATAGAAACCCTTCCAGTATGTGGCAGTACTGAATGCATGCATCCAAGGAAAGTGCTCCACTTATCACTTTATTTATCATAGAATCATACACTGTGTGATTTAAAAAACGATAGCCAAATTAAAGTGCAGTTATTGTCCTTTTATATTAGTTGATGTCTATAAAAGCTCACATGCTAACAGAGACTTTTTATGCCTCTGCTCCTGGCTCAGAATGAAGACTGGGATCAGAGGCTTGAATTCAGCCTTGAGTTTGTGAACTGTTTGTGAAAAGCAGTTACTCCCACTTTAAGTTAAATTTCAC
Source organism: Odocoileus virginianus (assembly GCF_023699985.2). NCBI lineage: Eukaryota > Metazoa > Chordata > Mammalia > Artiodactyla > Cervidae > Odocoileus > Odocoileus virginianus. The sequence goes on along the minus strand of NC_069677.1, from coordinate 57,110,597 downwards.
ATCTTGAGACGGCCTCAACATGGGAAATTGAACACTGGTGCTTAATGTTATTGCTGGAAGGTACTTCCAAGCTTATCCATCCCTAACGTTCATTTAACAGACGAGAACATGCAGCCACCTGGATCTGAGAGATGAACTTACTCATTTTCTTTAAAAGACAGTGCATTTCACAAGGGATTTTGTAAATAAGATTGCATAGATACTTTCAAAAAGATCATTAGTAGTCAATGTATTAATCCCCCCACATCATCCAAATAAACTCATCCTTGTCAGCAGTCTTTTGAACTGAGCCACATCAAAATGTGAGATGTCTTTTGAACTTCCTTTTCAATGTCTTTGAAGTCACAACTCTGGGCTTTGTAAACTTCTTCACAAAATTAGCCCTTTAAGTCTGAATAGAAAATATCTATGTGGTGACACTGTATTAATCAAGGCAGGCTCACTGCTGTAAAAATAAAACTCCTAATCAATGGCTTAATACAATATTTGGGGAAGTTATTTAGCTTTGTTTCAATTTCCTCATCTGTAAAATGGGGATAATATTAGCATGTGCTTCAGAATGTTGTTTTGTGTATTAAGTGAGCTGACAGTTATAAAACCCTTAGAACAGTGTCTGGCACATAGTAACCTATGCAAGTGGCTGTTGAGTGGGTAAATGAACAAATGTATCAGCGAACGAATGAATGAAAATGCTCACTCTTCCTTACTGTCCACTGTGGGTGCTCCTGGTCTGTTGGTTCTCCATGGCCTAGTTGGGGCCTAGTCTCCTTCCCTCTTGGGACTCCACTCCCCTCGAGATGCTCCGGGTCCTCTTCATCCCCCCAAGTAGCAACCAGCCTCAGGCCTCCGGTGCACCCTCCCCTTCCTGACATCGAATTTGGAAATGATTTAAAGTTGGCTAACAGGGGAAAGATCCTGATTCAGCCGCCTTTACGTAAAAGAGACCTTCACTGAAAGATGGAGATAATGACCCACCTCATTAGGCTTTTTTGAGAATTACATAAAACAGCATATATAAAGTACCTGGCACTCAGTACCAACACATGACGTCCACTATTAATGTCTCATGGCTTGTTTGCATTTGTCTTCTGCATTTTAGCTGTTTTTCTATTTCTTTTCCTCCTCCTCCTTCTAATCGGTACAAACAGGTCCCTGTATCTGACACTTTGGTGTTTAATGACATTCTCTATAGTGTTAGATCTTATTTCTCAAAATACCCGTTGCCTCATCTGTGCCTTCCCAATTGTTTGGCCTCTGGAAGAACGTTTCTGGGTAAGGATGGGCGTGGTCCAAAGACATCCTATTCATGAACTCACCTTCATTCCTGTCTAAGCCAGCAGTCAGGTTCCAGGTAAAGGATGAGAAGCAGTGATGGGGAGTGAGCAAGGGTGCAGAAATGTGGGACTTTAATTTATTTTTAGACATGTTTTCTTTCACTAGTAACAGTATTTTATAAAAATACCAATGAAAACTTCATAATACCATATTTACAATTTCTTGGTTGCTTGACTGTATCCATTTAACTGTGGATTTAATTAGATTCAGACTCAAATGAAACACCTTTCTTTTTTTTCCAGGTGCTTAGGGAGGTCATACCTTACGACCAGGCTTCACAAGCCACCTATATTTCGTGTTACCTTTTGTAGCATCTAGTGCTTCTTCTCAAAAGCAGTTTTAACACGTTCACATTATGAAGCAGAAAGAAATAAGAGCACTTTCTTGGAAATCTTGCAACGCTCTTAATATGACTAGAGATACTTGGCCTTAGTGCTGCTGAGATGAGTAAAGGAGTCGATAGTTAACAATTTCCCAGTTGCCTCAAAGATAGGGCAGCTGATGTGACTATTATTTCCCCTTAAGAAGCAGCGTGGTATTAAAAATACCCTTGTTCAAGTCCCACCCCAGATTGATTACAACAGGCTCTCTGGAGGGGAGACCAGGCACAGGAATGTTTTTATTCAAGTTCCCAATTCTGATGTGCCTCCAGGGTTGAGAACATGAATATAGACATTCAGCTGTTGTTGAGTCGCTCAGTCGTGTCTGACTCTTTTTGGCCCCATGGGCTGCAGCAAGCCAGGCTTCTCTGTCCTGTACCACCTCCCAGCGCCTGCTCAAACTCATGTCCATTGAGTCAGTGATGCCATCCAAACATCTCATCCTCTGTCGTCCTCTTCTCCTCCTGCCTTCAGTCTTTCCAAGCATCAGGGTCTTTTCTAGGGAGTCAGCTCTTTGCATCAGGTAGTCAAAGTATTGGAGTTTCAGCTTCAGCATCAGTCCTTCCAATGAATATTCAGGACTGATTTCCTTTAGGACGGACTGGTTGGATCTCCTTGCAGTCCAAGGGACTCTTAAGAGTCTTCTCCAACATCACAGTTCAAAAGCATCAATTCTCCAGTGCTCAGCTTTCTTTATAGTCCAGCTCTCACATCCATACGACTACTAGAAAAACCATGGCTTTGTTGGGTGGTCCTTTGTTGGAAAGTAATGTCTCAATTTTTTAATATGCTGTCGAGGTTGGTCATAGCTTTTCTTCCGAAGAGCAACTGTCTTTTAATTTCATGGCTGCAGTCACCATCTGCAGCAATTTTGGAGCTCAAGAAAATAAAGTCTCTCACTGTTACCATTGTTTCCCCATCTATTTGCCATTAAGTGATGGGACCAGATGCCATGATCTTAGTTTTTTGAATGTTGAGATTTAAGCTAGCTTTTTCACTCTCTCCTCTTTCATCTTCATCAAGAGGCTCTTTATTTCCTCTTTGCTTTCTATCATAAGGGTGGTGCCATCTGCATATCTGAGGTTATTGATATTTCTCCCTTCAATCTTGATTCCAGCTTGTGCTTCATCCAGCCCAGCGTTTCACATGATGTACTCTGCATATAAGTTAAATAAGCAGGGTGACAATATACACCCCTGATGTACTCCTTTCCCAGTTTTGAACCAGTCCATTGTTCTGTGTCCCGTTCTAACTGTTGCTTCTTGACCTGCATACAGATTTCTCAGGAGGCAGGTAAGGTGGTCTGGCATCCAGAATTCTCCCTAAATCCATATAGGAGGCACTTGATTATTTTATGTTTTCTAATAGCAGAGAGTTTATTGCCCCAAACTATACATACATGACAGCATGTGAAGGCGGGAGACCCGAAGACAGAGGAGCTGAATACCACGTCCGCTCCCTAGCTCGGAAGTCCCGGCAGTGTTGGCACGGCCACCCTGACTCACGTCTCTGAAGCCCAAGGCTGCCTAAGGGGGAATTCAGACGCCCTTGGGAACGAGCTGGGCAATGCAGCAGGTGTTACCGTCTGTCTGAGGGTCCTGTGGCAGGTCCTCCATAGGGACGGGAGCCCAGCACCATCATAGGTGCCTTAGGTTTAACATCCAAAATAACTGGGTTTTCCAGTTGTTGACGAACCCTCTTCCACTTTCCCTCACTCTCACTAACCTCTCATTTAACTGAGTCGTCGTGATAATCAAGCTTTCCTAATTGTATCCCAACCAAAATTAAATCCTCTGCATTATTGTGTATAACTTGTGAAAAGAAAGGATAGATATGGGAGGGCGGTGGCATAAAGAGTAGGACTCGTCATTGCTGATAGAGGTGGATGTTCACACCACCACGGGTAACATTTTCCAAGTCCAGGCCTTGCGTTCAGGAATAAGATCAACAACACCTGCTAGAAATCCTGAGTTTCAGGCTCCCCTATCCCCAGACCTACAGAATTCCCAGCTGACGAACATTAAAGCTTGAGAAACGGCAAAGAACTCTAGGATGGCCGTCTGTAAGGAGCTTCTGGTTTTTGGCAAAGAATACTTTTTTTAAGAGGTAAATACATGATCTAGTTTGAAAAGATACATGTTACAATAGACAAGACATGGAAGCAACCTAAGCATCCATAAACAGATGAATGGATAAAGAAGATGTGCTGTATCTGTATATACAATGGAATACCACTCAGTCACAAAAAAAGAATGAAATGTTACCATTTGCAACACTGGATGGGCCTGGAGGGTGTTTTGCTAAGTGAAACAAATCACACAGAGAAAGACAAATACTGCATACCATCACTTATAGGCGGCGTCTGAAAGATAAAACAAACTAGTAAATAAAATTAAAAAACAGATGACCAGATATAAAGAACAAACAAGTGGTTATCAGTGGGGAGAGGAAAAGGGCTAGGCGAACCACAGGATTAGGGGGAAAAAGAATTATTACACTATTATATGAAACCATGTGTGTGAAACTTTTGAAAATTGTACAGCACTATGGAATTTAAAGAATCCTTCATTCAATATATTAAAAAGTAAAAGCATGATCTCAGAAAAATGTATAGTGAACATGTATCAAAGATTTAAGCCATTAATCATATGAGTTTGACAAAACAGCAAAACCGGTTCAGAAGAGAACAGGAAAAACTGCTAAATTTGGTCAATGAGAAAAAAACAAAATGCTGGAATAACATTGCAAAGCTCAGTACAAAACTGGTTTCTGTCTTATAGGAGCCTAAAAGCCTTTTGGGTTTAGTTATTATTATTTATTTATATTGAAGTATAGTTGATGCTTTTGAACTGTGGTGTTGGAGAAGATTCTTGAGAGTCCCTTGGACTGCGAGGAGATCCAACCAGTCCATCCTAAAGGAGATCAGTCCTGGGTGTTCATTGGAAGGACTGATGCTGAAGCTGAAACTCCAATACTTTGGCCACCTGATGCGAAGAGTTGACTCACTGGAAAAGACCCTGATGCTGGGAGGGATTGGGGGCAGGAGGAGAAGGGGATGACAGAGGATGAGATGCTGGATGGCATCACCGACTCGATGGACATGAGTTTGGGTAAACTCCAGGAGTTGGTGATGGACAGGGAGGCCTGGCATGCTGCGGTTCATGGGGTCGCAGAGAGTCAGACATGACTGAGCGACTGAACTGAACTGAACTGAACTGATAGCTGATTTATGATATTATATTAGCTTCAGGTGTACCGCATAGTAACTACTTTGATAGCTTATATTCCATCTAAAGTTATTACAAAATAATGGCTGGATTCCCTTTTTTGCACAATATATCCTTGTTGTTTATCTATTTTATACACAGTAGTTGGTATCTCTTAAACCCATACCCCTGTGGGTTTATTTTTTGATTGGAAATAAACAGCTTACCTGTTTACTAAGATACTGGAGAAGGAAATGGCAACCTACTTCAGTACTCTTGCCTGGAAAACCCCATGGATGGAGGAACCAGGTAGACTACAGTCCATGGGGTCGCAAAGAGTAGGACACGACAAAGCAACTTCACTTTCTTTCCCACTAAGACACAAATCATTTGCAATGTATCAGTTTTCTACAAATTTACATCTAACTCTCCTGAACCTGGCCTCTAACTCTTAATAATAGAAAGTAATATGTCAAACAAAGTTACTTTCACCTTAGGCCTGCAAATGAGATAATACTTGAGTGTTATTTGAAAGGCTAGATGGTTATCTTAAATTTTGGATAATTTTTCTTAAAAACTCAGAGAAGACAGATCTAGAAATCAGGAATTGCAATAAAATATCATAGGTAATGATAAAAATGGCTAACATGTATGGAGTGCTAGTCACTGTGTTCTCATGAGTCAGCCCTTTTAGTTAGTTACTGCCCTAACCTTATGAGACAGGAGCTATTACTGTCCTCATTTTACTGAGGAGATAAGTGAGGTAGTCTGTCTCTAGAGCCTGTGTGCTTAACTGCTTCCCATTCTAAAAAACAGCTGAGGGTACAGTGGGATCCATGTATGTTTATAAATTTGACAGAAGTAGGGATACAGACTGATGGTGGACTTAGATACATCCCCATTTTTCATTTCTAATCTAAAATTTGCATCAGGCAATGAGATATGACAATTGTCTGTTATGTGGGCTGCCTGGAAACCTAGGATGGTTTGAGTAGAATGCTTGATGCGTTTTGCCATTCAGAGCCGCTACTCCTGGTAATCAGACCTCATTTGTCAGCTCATTAAACCATCACTTTCAATCCTAAACTGAAGCAGTTATGTTGGTGTGTCTCATAGAGACAAGGGGAGGGAGACTTGGGTGTATTTTATAATTCAGTGGGATGGAAATGTCAGTGTTCTTTGTAAAAAAAAGAAAAAAAATCCATCAGAATCTGGCATTATCTGAGAGTCTGGGTGTTTAGTTAGCGGGGTCTTTGGCTTGATTTGGTATCTAGAACCCCTTTAGCAAAAGGCCAATGGGTAGCTGAGCCAAGTTGTTCTTTTCTAATTAAATAAGACTACAATCTAACCCTCCCCAAATGTGTTAGCAAATAGTGGAAGGAATGCTCCAGCTCACAGCCCCCAGAGTAGGTGTCGGTGCCCTGTCCCACTGCTCCGCCTCTTCATAGCTGGCACGTGTGAAGCAGGAGTTATGATTTGATGAGCCAGATTGTCCTCCCCAGCCGCCTTTTGTTTTGTCACAATGAGCTGCACGTGCAGAAGTGTTTTCGTCTGTAATTGCTCCCACGAGGGGGTAATTGCACCCCAAAGTGGGTGGCTGCACCAATGGTAGGAGCAATTAGCAACAAAAATGAAAATAATTGCAGGAATCCAAACTGACATCTTAAAAAAGGGACACCCAGTAGAAGCATGGCTGAAGATCTGGCCACTCTCTTTTTCCCCACTGCAAGTATATTTGTTATTTGAAACCAATATTATAATCTCTGAACCCACCTTGACTTCCCACACATATAGGGGCCTCTTGGAAATAGTGTACATTACAGGACCAGTGAAAAAACCAGACCAATCCCAAATGGCAGTTCATTTAGGACCTAGGAAATGAAGTAACTGAGAGTCAAAATTATCTTTGAGGGAAACAAATGCATTTTTATCATAACTGCCAATCTCATTTCCCCACCCCAAACATGGGGGAAAATAGGGTAACGGAATTAGTAATAAAGTCATTTTTTGTTGATTCAGCCTCTAATCCCAGAACTCCAGGAACGATAGGTACACATCCTTCCTATCCGCCTCTCCCCACCAAATTATTCCCGAATGGTGCAGGATCACGGCAGCCTCAGTGGGGCATAATCATGGCCTGTCTCCACAGCTTTGCTCCCTGCAAGGTCCTCCTGGCCTTCTCCACCCAGGTAGCCCTGGGCTACGCCTGGCGGTAGAACTTGGCTCCCTTCTGCTCTAAAAAGCAACGTCCCCTTTGAAGCGGGGAGACTACACCGCTCCCCATTCGTGTTGCACTCTGTAAGGTGGGCCACAAGGCTGTGAACTTTTTTGCTCTCAAAGCTTTCCAAGGTTTTAGTGAAATACCTCCGTTGTACTGGGGCTTCCCTGATAGCTCAGTTGGTAAAGAATCTGCCTGCAACGCAGGAGACCCCGGTTCGATTCCTGGGTTGGGAAGATCCTGTGGAGAGGGAAATGGCTACTCACTCCAGTATTCTGGCCTGGAGAATTCCATGGGATCACTATATAGTTCCTGGGGTCACCAAGAGGTGGACACAACTGAGCGACTTTTCACTTCACTTCACTTCTGTTGTATTGCACCCCACAGGCCCACAGGTCTTGTAGTCGCCCAGCTTTGGGACCAAACAAAAAGCCTGGAGACAGGGACAGAGACATTCAGAGTTTGCCAGACATGGGGATCTTACCCAAAGGTCCTGGGGTGACAGCCCACTATGTATAGTAGATAGTAGACAGGATGTGGCAGAAGCTTCACTCCTCAGGGGGGAGGAGGCTTCCCTCTAGAGGGGGAATAGACATCAGGTGGGCTCCTCAGTTACCGGGGCCAAGCATGCTTATAATTAAGAGGACTGGATAGTCATGTGAGTGAAGTGGGGCCTGGTCAGGAGGGGATGCATAGAGAGCAAGAGGGCAGCCATCCTGAGTGACGGGACCATACAGTCTCTCCCTTATTTTTATATTTTAACTTCCCCAACTCTCGCCAGCGACTTGGGAATGGGGTACCAGGGAAAGCGAAGTGTGGGGGGCATTGGGATGACCAATCCAGAGGGCACTGTGAGCCCCGCACCCTCCACGGTACTCAATCACCCCACTCACATCCGTGCACTCGCCAATCTTCCTGTAGAAGTTTCCTCTCAGGTTCTTGGACCCCTCAGGCAAGAGGACCTACAAACGGGCTCCTCTTATCTGTTCAGTGTTCCAGGGGTCCCTGAGAAGGCCTGAATTTTTCTGGAAACACAGCCTAAGCTGTCCTTGGGACCCCAGCGACAAGGGTATTGGTTGACAGAGAAACACTTCCCTGAGGAAGACAGAAAGGGAGGGCAGCGTTTCACAGCGACTTCCATTGATTACAACCCCACAGGGCCCGATGTCACCAACAGAGTGAAGGAAATTAACTCGGTGATGTGTGTGCTGTTCAGCGTTTCTGTGTTAGAAAAGTCTTTCCCCTGAGGAACAAGTTTGCTACATGAATCAATGCCAATCCACCTGAAGAGTGTGGAAGAAATAAAGGAATATATAATGGATTTCCTTCTGCTAGAAAAACCACACTTTTGTTTTGCTTGCAGGGTGGCGGTAGAACTTGCAGCACTTTGGGGTGGAAAGTGGGAGGGTGAGGGGTGAGCTCATTTGTTGACAAGGAATGATTTGGAGGAAACACTGGGCCACCTGTGGGCAGAATGTATTTAAAGTCCAAAGGCTGGCCCAGCAGCAGAGATCTCACGGCTGCTGCTCTGGGCGTGAATTCTTGGTCGATTTAATAATAGCCTCCTCCAGCCAGTGCTGGGAAAGAAATGTTGTGTTCCATTTACTCCCGCTGTTTGTAGCATCTGGGATGCTGCTCCATCATCCTGCCAATGTCATCCTCCCCTCTTTCACTGCTGTAGGCAGCCCTCGTCCAGAAGATTTACTTTGCAGATAAAAGGCATTAAGTGGTCAAACATGATTCAGGTAAGGGGTTACAAAGTGTTTTTGTTAAGACAGGGAGAGGAAGGATTAGAAAAAAGAGAATCAGGCAAGGATATTTAAGTAGCTGCTCAAACATGGTGACATTGGATGAACTGTGATCAGGCCAACTATTTGGCTGGAGTAACCAGAGAAGGTGAGGTCATCCTGAGTCCTAGTAAATCCCCTTGAGGAGAGTGGCTACCTCTATGTCCCAGGCCTAAAAGAAACCCCATGACTGTCTGTGGAAGGAATTCTCTGCGCACGGGCTGCAGTCAGAGTCTGGCTTCCTACCTGGATGATCTGGTGTGTGATCAGTGGAAGGGCCTGACGCCAGTGGCTCTGAGTGGCAATGGCTTGCCGAGGGAAAAATGGACATCTGCTGGAATTTCATGTGTTTCAAGGAGGGGCCTCCCTCCTTTTTGTCTATGTTCAAATTAGTTTAAGCCGGGAATAAAAACTTGAATGATTTGCTTAGACTTTAAATGCAAATATCATTGGGGGACAGTGCATTAGTGAAAAAAAAAACCACATTAAAATGTAATGGTTGGCGTGCGCACGTGCGCTAAGTCACTTCAGTCGTGTCTGACTCTCTGCAGCCCCATGGACCGTAACCTGCCAGGCGCCTCTGTCCATGCGAGTCCCCAGGCAGGAATACTGGAATGGGTTGTCACGCGCTCTTCCAGGGAATCTTCCCCACCCGGGGACTGAACCCGATTCTCTCCTGTCTCCCGAATTGTAGGTGAGGTCTTTGCCACTAGCACCACCTTTAACGCTGTACCGATTGGCATGCTCTCCTAGATTAGAAGGAGGGCGTGGAAGAGGGGAGTAGCAGACAGACATGCTCTCTGCTGAGAGTTCTGGGAAGACGATGCAGAGCGACTGGGAGGAGAGGTGGTGGTTTCTGAAGAGCGTGAACGAGAGGGACTTCTGGGTTGGCGCAGGAGAGAGACAGAGCAGAGCATTTCAGGAGGTCACGGACGTTGGCTGATTTCACCTGATTGGTATTCTTCCTTCTGTCCTTGTGGAGCACTATGCCTCACACTCCATGTGATCCTGGAAGGACTGAGTGCTCCCATGACCATCCCCACCTCCCTATGCTCCTACCTAACCAACAGAGTCCTTAATCCTTTAGGACACTGGCCTTTCCATGACATGACGGGTGGACAGTGGGAGAGAGAAGGATCTCTTTTATTCCAGGATTTCTACTTGTAGGGATTGCGAAAGCCTGAAGGCAATTTCCTCAACAGTGTTGGGAAAACTGCCCATAGAACAAAGCTACCACACAGAGGGAACCAGTTCAAGTGGAGAAGAGAGGCAAACACACAGATCTGATGGCATCACCAAGGGTGTGGATCCAGCCACTCCTGGAAGGAGACACGCTAAGGTACAAGGGCCACAACAGAACCCCTTTGGCTTGAGAAAGTTTGAACTGGATTTTAAAACCAAATGGGAATCAGAAAGTAGGAGGGACCAATGGACTTCAATAAGAATAGATACAAACTCTATGTTTCAGTTCAGTTCAGTCGCTCAGTCGTGTCCGACCCCATGAACCGCAGCACGCCAGGCCTCCCTGTCCATCACCAGCTCCCGGAGTTTACCCAAACCCATATCCATCGAGTCAGTGATGCCATCCAGCCATCTCATCCTCTGTCATCCTCTTCTCCTCCTGCCCCAATCCCTCCCAGCAAAGAGTTGGACAGGACTAAGTGACTGAACAAGTAGGTGCAGAGCTGGTGAGTGTGGTATGAAAGCAGATGAGAGGATTGGAAACCCATTTATGTCACTTACGAAGAGGTTCAGGTGCCAAGCTTTAGGTCCTCGCATCTGTGAGAATGTGGTCACAGATGAGATCTGATCATTGCTTCTCAAGTTTCTGTTTACATGGAAGAAAGACCCTAGGGTAGTGCCCATGCTCACACCCTGTATAATTCAACACCTGGAACTTGCTTCTAACCAAGGCAAAGATGTCACTCCCATGATTAGTCTACATGCTCACACACACACATACATGTATCTATACATATATGCTGTTGTTTAGTCACTAAGTCATGTCCAACCCTTGGCGACCCATGGACTGTAGTCCATCATGCTCCTCTGCTCATGGGATTTCCCAGGCAAGGATGCCGGATGGATTGCCATTCCCTTCTCCAGGGGATCTTCCTGACCCAGAGATGGAACCCGCATCTCCTGTGTCTCATGTGATGTAGGTGGATTATTTACCCACCTAAAAAGTCACCTAGAAATCACCCTAAAATCCAGATCCTAACTCAGTAGATCTTAGGTGAGGCCTGAGGTTTTGTTTCTAGTGGTTCTCAAGCACCTGTCATGCCTCTGGTCTAAAAACCCACCTTTTCAGTATAAAGGAGATCTCCCTTATCTCTTCCTTACCCTCCTTCTCCTATCCCAAGTCTCCATCAAATGTGGAGGAACCAGTCTGGTAAAGGCAGAACCTGGAGCTAGGAAATAAGTTGGCTGATGAAGGCAGAAGCCTCTACAGTGAAAGGGCATAAAAGAGAGTCTGACAAGAACACACATTCTTTAGAAAAGTTAAGTCCATCACTTAACTTACTGTAACTGTGGACTAAACACAAATGAACACCTTCACTCATACTAGCCTTTAATGTCTTCCAGGCCAGTGAAATTTCAACACCTGCATGTATTTCCTGGTGTACGATTTTAAAGACAAATTGTGAAGCTGTAGAGAATTCACTTAGTGGAACTGCCCATGTTAGTAAGTTGGAACCATGAACTGAATGATCCTAACATAATACAAAATATTAAGTAACTCAAAAAATTATAGGTTTTTAGGTTTGTGATACACTTTTTTAATCCAGAGTTGAAGATGCTTGAATGCAGAATATTTGAGATTTAAAGTAAAAAAAAAAAATTCTTTTCCACTAGCTCCATTATTATTTTTATACTAAAATAATGCTAAAGTCAAAGGCAGAAGCAACCGACCATGAAGCTAATGCAACTTAAACCTCGGGACCTTCCATGCATGGCTTCTTCCAAGGCCCTGGAAGGGTATAAACCATATGTTCTCATGTTCATGTATTTTTGTAAGATTTGTAAAATACTTCTGCATCTTTTTTTTTTTAAAACAGATGCCCAGTATGTCTGGAAGTAAGCACAAAAGCAGCACTGATGTATTAATAGCTGATACTGCTAAGAAGCACCAATCTATAATGATGGACACAAAAGTGAAAATAATGGAGAGAGCAAAAGGAAAGATGCAATTGGAGGCCCAGAGGAAAGATGGAGAGAGACAAGAGGATGAAGAAATAACTGAAGAACCAGACCAATTCATGAAGCAGAACACAGCAGAAAATGGCAAGGGGGTTCTCCTTGTCTGAGGAGGCCCTGTCAGTTCTTGAGGCACAAAACTTGAACACAGAATGGGTCACAAAGACTGCAGCAGCCGCTCAGAATGTAGTCCAGTGCCACCATGTCATCTATGACAAGACAAAAAGAAAAAAAAGAAAAAAAGAGCTACTCTCCAGATATCACTGGATTCTCTTTTTCCATAGGATAGTGGTGGTTTTTTGTTGTTCAGTCACTAACTCATGTCTGACTCTTTGTGACCCCATGGACTGCAGCACGCCAGGCTTCCCTGTCCTTCACCATCTCACAGAGCTTGCTCAAACTCATGTCCACTGAGTTGGTGATGTTATCCAACCATCTCATCCTCTAATGCCCTCTTCTCCTTCTGCCTTCAATCTTTCCCATCATCAGAGTCTTTTCCAGTGAGTTGGTCTTCACATCAGGTGGCCAAAGTACTGGAGCTTCAGCTTCAGCATCAGTCATTTCCAATGAATATTCAAAGTTGATTTCCTTTAGGATCGACTGGTTTGATCTCCTTGTAGTCCAAGGGATTCTCAAAATTGTTCTCCAGCATCACAATTCTTCCGGGGGTGGGTAGATTTGAATCCAGCAAGGAACCAGAACCTGTGCCTTCAGTGGCAGGCGTGAGTGAAAGTGCAGCCCGCCGTCTGTCTCCTATTGCCGATGACCCTTCAGTTCTACCATCTCCTGCCTCCTCCCCCTCCTCGTCAGTAACTCTTCTAGCCTGCTCACTTGATGCCAGCCCTTGTATGCAAGCTGCTGTCTTGTACTACTGTACTTTTCAAGGTACTGCACTGTAAAACGGAAAATGTTTTCCTTATTTTTTGTGTTTGTTTTTATGTAGTATTCATGTGAAAAGTATTATCAACCTGTTACTACAGTACTTGTTAGGTATCTAGGCTAATTTTGTTGGACTTATGAAAGTGCTTTTAGAATGGAACTTATTCATATGTAGGGAACTTACTGTACATAATACTAAAAAGGTTAATTAACCAAGAAGCTATAACAATTCTAAATATGTATGAACTTAACACAGAACTTCAAAATACATGAAGTAAAACTGAGAGAAATGAAATGAGATGTAGACAAATCCAGTTATGTTGGAATCTTCAACATTTCTATCTCAGTAAGTAATCAACAGAACAAGTAGACTGAAAATCAGAAAGAATATAGAGGTGCAAAAACCTGTTCATAAATATTCACAGTAGCATTATTCATGATGCCCCAAAGTAGAGATAACCAAAAGCCATCAACTAAAAAATAGATAAGCAAAATGTAATACACTTACTTGATAAAACCACCATAAACATTGAATTGGTTAACACTGAACCATTACATCTAAAGGAAGCACCATGTTAGGTTCCTATGAGTCTCTTGTCATAGTAGTTTGTCAGCTGATCAATACAGCATATACTTTCATGTTTGTCTTCATTTTTTAAACAATTAACTTATTTTACTTTTGGTTGTGCCAGGTCTTCGCTGCGGCACACAGGCTTCCTCCAGGTGCGGTGAGCTTTACCTGGGTGCTTGGGTCCCTCGCTGCAGTGGCCTCTCCCCCCGCAGAGCACATGCTCCAGGCACACACGTTTCAGCAGTCGCAGTACACAGGCTCCATAGTTGTGGCTTGTGGGCCCAGTTACTCCATGGCACATGGAGTTTTCCGAGACCACGGACTGAACCCATGTCCCCTACACTAGCAGGCGAATTCCCATCCACTGTACCACCCAGGAAGTCCCCATGTTTGTCTTCATTGAAAGACAATCTATTTATTTAAAGATACCTGCTCATGACCAATAGCACTGTGACTTATGTCTGAATGAAGCTTACCTAACACGTGCATTCTCTCCGTAGCACAGTATAAGCTTCCTGTGACTTAGGGACACTGGACGGGCCTTCAGCGCTGTTGTTGGTGCTTAGTCGCCCAGTGGTGTCAGAATCGGTGTGACCCCATGGACTGTAGCCCACCAGGCTCCTCTGTCCATGGGGATTCTCCAGGTGAGAATACTGGAGTGGGTTGCCATGCCCTCCTCCAGGGGATCGTCCAGGGACAGAACGCAGGTGTCCTGAATTGCAGTTAGATTCTTTACCATATGCACCACCAGGCAAGTCCAAGAATACTGGAGTGGGTAGCCTATCCCTTCTCCAAAGGATCTTCCCAACCCAGGAATTGAACTGGTGAATTCTACCAAACTTTAAAGAAAAAAAAATAAGACCAATTTTACACAACGTATCCCAGAAAATAGGAGTGGGCACTTCTTAATTCCTTGTATACGGCCAGTATTACCTGAATACCCAAACCAGACAAAGACATGATAAGAAAAGAAAAGTACAGACTGATACCCTACAGACCAACCTCCCTAGACACAAACGTCTCCAACAGAATGCTAGGAAATGAAATCTAATGATATAAAAAGATAATACATCATGACCAAATGAGGCTGAAAAGGACCAAAGATCTATGTGTTAATTATTCAGAGACAAAAGCTAGGATTTTCAAAAGGAAACGTGACTAGTAAGAGGAAAGCCCCTGAGGACTGAAAAGGGAAGATGCAAGAGCCCAGAACCAGGTGAGACTCCCAAGCACAGACGCTGGTCCTAAGATAACCTAGACGAGTCGCAGGCTGGTACGACAGACACGGCGCCCCCGATCCCTTTTCTGTCCCACTTTGGTCTTTCGTGGATGCCCGGTCAAGCTGCTCAGGCTAATTCCAAGGCAGGCTCCTGACAGTGTTACTCCTTCAGCTTGCCAGTCGTGTTTTTGTTGGACCCCCGAGGGGGAATTTTGTTCCATGCTATTTTCTGAGGTTAGAGTGGCCTAAGTTATCAATTGTTTACTCTTTCGGTTGGTAAATCCTTGTCCAGTGACCATTTCCTGTCCTCACATGATTCTACCTTGGGAGGGATATTCCATGCAGCATTTGGGACTTACATTTTTTATTTGAACTTAAAATTTAACTAGGCATCCTGTATTTTAACTTGCTAAATGTGGCTACCCTTACCTTAGGCCACTTCCCCTAGTATTCCACCTATTGTTTGTTCCAGGTAACCCCTGAGAATATGTTTTCCACGAATCTTATCACTTACGGTTTACAGTGACAATATGTTTATATATCCAGGAACAAAAACAGGCTCCTGTCCAACAACCTGGAAGAGGAATATTGTCCCTTCAAGATTCAGGCTAGGCAGATAAATGAGAGTCTCTTTTCTCTAAACAGCTGTCTCCTCTACCCAGGTAACCAAAAACTGCCATGGGAAGAACACTTTTCTTTGCATGTTTAGAGAGAAATAAAAATTAAATTCTCACCTTAGGCTAGTAGCAATAAGTTAAAGATGTGACCAATCCAAAGATTTATTTGCTTCTTTTTCAACAACTCCTTTCACATACCATTTGTTAGAAATATCTTATATGATCTGACTTTTTGCTAAGTGTGTCTGAGTCTAGCTTGAAAGCAATTTCATACCAAGAAAAAACAGTGAATTGTGGCATCTGGTACAAGGACTAGGAATTCTTTATGCCTGATTAGTGCTCTAAAATGTCTTATTCATGAATAAGCCAATATTTTAAACTTCAAGCACAATCAACTTCATTATTTGAAATCTGGGGTATCTTATATTTGCTATGTACTTGAGCATTTTCTAAAATTCTTGGTGTTGAAAATGAGACAGTTAAGCTAAATGACATGACTAGGATTATATACGTTGATTATGACTGCATGCTTGAGTCAGAAACTCTTGCTTCTGCCATAGGTGATGAGCAATCTACCTCTCCGTAACTCTCTGTCATCTGCCTGTCAATGCTCTTCTGATTCTCCGTTTCTCTCAGTATCCTACAAACCCTAGATAAAAAATGTTTGTTACTTAAATATTTAGAAGCTGGATAGAAGTATGCATCCACAGGTTAATTTGTCCCCAAAGCTATATTCCATAGACTAAAACCACATGGATGAGTCATGCCTACACATGTAAATATACTTCTTGTGTATCAAATTGTTGGTTTAGTTGCTAAGTCGTGTCTGACTCTTGCAATCCCATGGACTGTAGCCCGCCAGGCTCCTCTGTCCATGAGATTTCCCAGGCAAGAGTACTGGAGTTGGTTGTCATTTCCTTCTCCAGGGGATCTTCCCAACCCAGGGATCGAACCCACAAGCTCCTGCTTGGCAGGTGAATTCTTTACCACAGAGCCACCTGGGAAGCCCCGTGTATTAAATACATATATCATGTTGAGACACACGTAGTAGACCTATATGACATCCTCCTAAATGAGTACACATGATTGGATGAAATGATCACTGTTTCACACATCCCATGTCCTTTGCCTGTTTCCATCAGTGAGACACAGACCGCAGCTTCAGATTCCTACAGCAGAGAAAGGCTTTGGGCTCTCCAAAGTCCATAGAAAGAGAAACCTGGAGAACGAGTCTTCCCTTCAGCTCATCGCTCCCCCAAAGATCCACAGGTTAGGGAGAGAGCCAAAGAAAGAGAACTGGAGAGGAGGGTAGGGGAGGTTAGCTAAACTCTAGAGTGATCTGAGAGGAGGTAACCTGGGGTTGCCCTCTCCTCCGGACGGGGGCCTTGGGCAAAAGGTGATGAAAAGGGTGAAAGAAACCCAGATGAGATCATAGGCTCTGAGGATGGTGAGCACCTATGCTCTCTTGCCCCTCCAGTCCACTGGAAAACTGGGGAGGCAGCCAGAACCAGAGTCCCCTGGAACGCCTTGTGTGTGCTGAAGTGCTGGGCTCACGGCCCCAGGCGGCCACGCAGAGCTGTGCCCTGACCTCTGACACAGCCAAACCCTGGGGGCCTTGCAGTCTCCCTGTGTGAATAACAGAAAATCAGACAGGAACGAGGACATTCATCCACTGGATGGATGTCCATCCCTGGATGGACAATAACCCAGACCATATGTACCCTCCCACCCCATGCCAGGGCCCACAGCAACTTAGACAGGAGGGAGAGAGAAACTTCCCTCAATGAGAGTATTTCCACAGAAGACATACCAAGTTTGGTTTTAAAGAGATTAAACAAAGTTATGTATTTTATGCCAGTAAGTTTGTGGCCAGCAATACATTTCCATTATAGAGAGATATTGAATGTAATATTTTATATATTTAAATCATATGCATTCTCTGTTTTGGGTTTCTAAGTTTGGAAATTTGCTAAGGAAACAATTAAGAGAGTGGAGTTTTCTGTTTATGATGGAGACTTGAGAGACTTAGCAGAAAATTATCATAGTGGTCACAATTAGGAAAATAAAAAAGAAGTGTGTGTGTGTGTGTGTGTGTGTGTGTGTGTGGTAGATAAATAGACAAACAGACAGAAATACTGAGCTACCACCTCTCTGTCTAGAGCAGTTATTTTAATGGTGAGGAAAAGCCAGATCACTGCTAAACCTTTTGTATGAAGCTGGACAACATGTCTCCTGGGTTTTCCAATCCACTTTGCCAGCCTCAGCTCTGCACTTAATCTTGTGGCCTGTTGTGCTTTCCCAGAAGACAGGAAGAATTCCGGCTGTAACTCCAGTGTTGAATCACACTTTCTGAAACAATCATATAGTGGGAAATGCATGGGCTTAGTCTGGCCCAGCAAGGCTTTTCATCTATTAACAACAAAGCACAAATAAATCAAAAAACAGCTTTTGTGAAAGTTTTGAGACAAAACATACATCTTAGGCTTCCGTTTTCAGGAAGAAGGAAATGATTACATTTATTTATTAAAGAATGAGAGAAAAAAGAATGTTTCTTGTTTCTCTTCATCAATCACTTCAACCAAAAAAGAGACAGATTGGTGAATATCGACTCAGCAGAGATTTTAAATATGAGGGGGCAAAATGGTAGAATGGCTGCAAGCAAGGACCCTGGAGTCAGATGCCATGGACTGAAATCTTAGTCTGGCTTCTGTACCCATGTCCCTCCTTGTAAAGTGGGGTTCATAAGGGTACTTCCCTCATGGGATTGTTGTGAGGATTAAATGAGCCCTCTGTCTAGAACCTAGATTAGTAAACAATATGTGTGTTGCTTGTTATTATTTATTTTTAAAAGTTGACATGCCAGGTTCACCAGTTTATTCTTCATCATGTAGGCAGGAATGGAGGGAACAATCTGGAAATCAACATAAGGGGTTCAGGTTAGGCATAAGAAAGAACATGGAAAGCTTTTGTTGTCTGAAAAAGTTCTGGAGTAGTACACCATGGAAGTTACAAGGGTTTGAAAAACAGACGCCTTCTAAGCAGGTAGTCGATTACTCACCTGATCAGGATAGATCTGGTATAAATCTGCTATCCTAGAGGCACCTCAGATGAGCAGCAACCATCTTGATCTTAGTAGCTTAGAATTTCATTTAATTGTCTCTTCTGACTTTGTGTATTTATTTTTGACTGTACAGTACAGCTTGAGGAATCTTAGTCCCCTGGCCAGGGATTCAACCCCAGCAGTGATATTGCTGAGTCCTAACCAGTGGATGCCAGGGAATTCCCTTTATTAACTTTAAGTTAGCAATGTTACTGGTATAATGGTGAATGGTTTGCCATTTCCTAAAGGTACATTTGCCCTGGTAGTGGACTAACTGCATATTAAGTCCCTAGAGAAGAGACTGCTACTAGAACACTGTTAAAGTCTTCCTATTCCAGATGATGAAGAGTTACAAAGAGCATGGCAACACTCATGTGACCGACCATTCAGGACGATTTTCCATGTGAGGTAATGCTATTGAACAAAACAGAATGTGTCTTAGAATTTTCCTAAACCCAGTTGTGTGTCTTCATACATGCTCCCCAGTTGTTTGAAAAAATGTCAAGAAGACACAGCACAGAACAAGTCAAATAAAAACAATTAAAAACTAGCTTCCTGGGACTGTCTGTGAGCTGCCAGTGGTTTGCCAAAAACAAAACCAGGAACCGAAAACAATCTGTGGACAGTTAATCTTTTGGCCACAACTAACTCAAAGGATGCTTTGAGATCTGGGGATAAAGCATCCTGCACCTTGGGGCCTGGCTGGTTTTGTGGTGACTCTTTCCTCAAGGTCAACATACTGATGAACAAACGGAACCAGGCAGTGTGCAAGAGTTATAATGGATCCCAGTGGTGTCATCATAGAAAAAGTAACACAACATTCGATCTATACTGTATGCAGATCGCAGAGTTGAAAGGACAATATCAAGGTCCATCCCTTAACCCCATTTTATAGATGGCAAAACTGAGACGCTGAGAGTTCAAGCGCAGATACAAGACGTAACTGCTTGCTGGTGGCAGAGCTGAGATAGAAAATCAGAAGCCCTGCTTAGTCCTCCAACTTCATTTCACACCACTCCCCTCTTCCCTCCTTACGCTCTAGGAAAATTCGTCTCCATCCTCGTCTGCCAGGTCAGGGTTGATCCCACTTCTGGCCTGGTACTTGCCCCTTCCTCTGTCTTTTTCCCCACACATTCCTGTGGCTTCTCTTTCTGCTAGGTGTCACCTCAATTTCAATTCCCTAATTTTCCCCTGGTAACCCACCAGTCACTGTCTGTCTATTGTAACCCTGTTTAATATCTGGAATTATCTTCTTCATCCACTATTTCTTTTTCTGTTACCTCCTGCCATTCTCGGGTAACCCCTAGGAGATGGGACCTTACCTGTCTTATTCCTCGCTGCACTTCCTGCTTCTAGAACGGTGTCTGGTACAGTGTTGGTGCCCAGGAAACAGAGTGTTTCACCACTAAGGAAGAGAGAACTTTTTCAGAGTCACTCTGGGACTTCCCTGGTGGGTTCAGTGAATAAGAATCCACTTGTCAATGCAGGGGACATGGGTTCACTCCCTGGTCTGCGAAGATTCCATATGTCATGGGCCAACTAAGTCCATGCGCTACAACGGCTGAGCTCGAGCACTGAGAGCCATGGTCCACAATGAGAAGCCCCCACAGTGAGAGAAACCCCCACAGTGAGAGAAGCCCCGACAGTGAGAGAAGCCCTCACAGGGAGAGAAGCCCCCACAGTGAGAGAAGCCCCACAGTGAGAGAAGCCCCCTCAGTGAGAGAAGCCCCCACCGTGAGAGAAGCCCCCACAGTGAGAGAAGCCCCCTCAGTGAGAGAAGCCCCCACAGTGAGAGAAGCCCCGACAGTGAGAGAAGCCCCCACAGTGAGAGAAGCCCTCTCAGTGAGAGAAGCCCCGACAGTGAGAGAAGCCCCCTCAGTGAGAGAAGCCCCCACAGTGAGAGAAGCCCCGACAGTGAGAGAAGCCCCCACAGTGAGAGAAGCCCTCTCAGTGAGAGAAGCCCCGACAGTGAGAGAAGCACCCACCGTGAGAGAAGCCCCACAATGAGAGAAGCCCCCACAGTGAGAGAAACCCCACAGTGAGAGATGCCCCACAGTGAGAGAAGCCCCCACCGTGAGAGTAGCCCCCACAGTGAGAGAAGCCCCCAACGTGAGAGAAGCCCCACAGTGAGAGAAGCCCCCACCGTGAGAGAAGCCCCGACCGTGAGAGAAGCCCCCACAGTGAGAGAAGCCCTACGTGAGAGAAGCCCCCTCAGTGAGAGAAGCCCCGACAGTGAGAGAAGCCCCACAATGAGAAGTCCCCACAGTGAGAGAAGCCCCCACAGTGAGAGAAGCCCCTCAGTGAGAGAAGCCTCCACAGTGAGAGAAGCCCCCACAGTGAGAGAAGCCCTACGTGAGAGAAGCCCCCACAACGAGAAAGAGTAGCCCGCAATCGCCATGACTAGAGAACGGAGCTCAGCAGTGAAGACCCAGCACAGCCAAAGATAAATAAATAAATAGGGTTGAATTTTTTTTAAAAAGGTACTGTTTATCTGAATCTTCTGATTACATTACACTGCAACTTTTATTCCTGTAGCATTAATAATAGCTATTATTTACTAAGGTTAGATGACATCACCAACTCAATGGACATGAATTTGAGCCAACTCCAGGAGATAGTGATGGGCAGGAAGGCCTGGTGTGCTGTAATCCATGGGGTAATAAAGAGTTGAACACGACTTAGTGGTTGGACATTTACGAATGATGTGGTATATTTTCAAATGTTCTGGCAGGCCTTTTTCAAATCTTATTTCATTCAATCTTTGCAGCAACCCTAGGTAATAATGATGCTTTACTGATGCAAAAGCTGAGAATGTAAGGGGCTCAAATAAGTGGCAAAGTAGCATTCAAATCCACACTTGTCTGACCAAAAAGTAATCAAGCCTAGAGTAAGCATACTGGTAACATGCTTTATTTATCTATCTGTTCCCAAGTGTTCAATATCAGAAACATACCACTAAATATGATTACAGAACACTTAGCAGATTGTGAAAGCTGAGAACAGGTTTTAACTCCACATTAACAATGAATCAGTCAGCTGAAAGTACAGAGATGTTTTTAACTGCACTGATCTTTGAAAGCTCAAGTGAGCTGTGCCTTTCTCATTTGTTTAGGTTCTGGTGTGTCTGTTGTGTCTGCCAGGACTGTGAGAGGAAAGGGGAAGCCACTGCTGTGGGGAGAGCCTTGCTGACTCAGGGCTGATGGACCAGCAGGGGCTGATGCCAAGTTTGGGTTCAGCCCTGCAATCGTGCAGGCGGCCTCGACTTGTGGGAAATGGACTTCAGACCGATTCAATCAGGCTATGAATCAGAATCTCAAGAACTGAAAACAGGAGCTATCACCCTAGTCTTGTTCTGCGTTCTACCTGCTAACCACGGCCTGCCCTCAGCTCCCCAAGCTGTGACTGTGGAGAGCTGTGTAAATGGTGGCTGACAGACAGGTTAAGGGATAATTTGGTGTCATTTTGGGCTGGCAGACTTTGGGGGACTCTTTTCAAGGCCAGTGGAGCTTTTCTGCTTTGATTTATACCCTGGCCATCCTTGGAGAAGGGAGATGGGACTCGGAGGAGGGTCAGTTGTTCATTCCAAGATCAGGGACATTGAGCGGCAGCACCGGCCGTCAGCTGCCTCTGATCCTGGCCGTGGTCGTGGGCACCAGGCACATTCACGAGCACCCGCAGTGGGCCGGAGCACCCCCAGAGGCTCCCTGCCTCATGCCCACTCTCTCTCCTCTCCTTTCACAGTGCTTCCACCTTCCCCTTCTGCTGGTTTGACTCCTGAAGTACACTGAGCCAAGTGTCTCTGCCCCAACCTATAGTTCTATTGCTAGAGCCACTTCCAGGACACTACCCAGAAGAGGGTAGTGTCCACCATGTTTTGTTCTTTTTTTAAATTGTGTATTCTTATAGAGTTTTAAAGGTTACTTTCCGTTGACAGTGTTTTCAAAATGCTGGCTATGTTCCCCATGCTGCACTATTCACCGTTGAATCTATCCTATACCCAGGAGTTCCCACCTCCCACTCTCTCACCTTACATTCCCCTGCCACCACCACTGGTTCCCGCTGGCTTGTCCTCTGTAACTGTGAGTCTATTTCTTTTGTACTGTATTCACTAGTTGGTTGTATTTCTTAGATGCCACATACAAGTGCTATCATACAGTCTTTATCTTTCTGACTTATCTCACGTTGCATAATGTCCTCCAAGTCTATACACGTTGCTGCAAATGGCAAAATTTCATTCTCTGTTATATTTGAGTAGTATCCCAGTGTATATACCACATCCTTTTTTATCATTCATCTGTTGATGGACATGTAGATTGTTTCTATGTCTTGGCAATTGCAAATAGTGCTGCTATGAACATTGGGGTGCATGTATCACTTGAACTAATGGTTTTGGGTTTTTTTCCCAGTCATGCTGTAGTTCTGTTTTCATTTCTTTCAGAAACTTCCATACTGTTTTACACAGTAGCTGCATCAATTTACATTCTTATCAACAGTGTACAAGGATTCCCTTATCTCCTTAAAAAAAAAAAAAAAACAACTAAGAGGCTGCTTGCAATATTTTGTCTCTTTTCCCATATTTTATTCACTTATGTATTTATTTACTTTTGGCCTCACCATGCAGTTTGTGGGATCTTAGCTCCCAGACCAGGGACTGAACTCACACCTTTAGCTATGAAAGCACAGAGTCCTAACCACTGGACAACCAGAGAATTACTCTCCTTTTCTCACTATATTTGTTTTTATCCAAATATTCCTTTCAGAAAATCCCTACACTGCTGTTTACCTATGCTAACTCCCTTCTCCAGAGGATCTTCCCAACCCAGGGATCGAACCCAGGTCTCTCACATTGCTGGTGGATTCTTTACCAACTGAGCCACAAGGGAGGCCCTACACTAACACAGGTTGTACAAAACATGTCCAAGGACTCAGTGCAAAGGAAGAAAAATTAATTTTTATGCTCTTCTGAAGTCTCGAACATCTTTTATGCGGAGCAGAACTGTGGAGCAGATCACAAGCCAGCCTTATACTCCATGGTGCTGGGCACCCCAGAGCAATGAGATGCAGTGAAAAGTATAAAACTGGATTTTTAAATATGTTAATGATAGGAGGAAAGAATGCTACTTGTACATTAAACATTAAAAGGGAAGGGTGAAATATTTTTCTTCAGCAGTTTTAGGATGAGAACATGGGAGAGGAGAGTAGCGTGTGAAATTTTGATGAAATGTGGCTTTTAGGAGGAAGAACAGATGAAGACAGCTGGGAGGAAAGCAGGATGTTCTGAATGAGGATGGAGGTTTGTCTAAAAGGAGTGGTTTCAGGAGGCCGATTTAGGGAGTTTCACCCACCAGAATCCTGGGGTACCGCTAGGCCTGGGGAGGCTGCCTATGCTTCAAAGTCAGGGAGTGGACGTGGGGCTCCAGTAGGAAAGGACTCATCTGTGCTGACAGGACCTCCCAGGGACAGAGCCGGGGAGGACGGGCGGATTCGCAGGCAGATACACGGAGCATCTGCCCCTTGGGCGATGGATCAGTCACGTGACTCACGGATGCAGCACAAACACAGGAGTTGTTCCCAAGGTTCAAGTGAGCTGTTTTCCAAGGATCAGAGGAAGGCTCGGCTGCAGGCTTGTCAGGCTGAGCTCTGGTGTGGCTTGGTGTGAAGTCTGGGTGAGGTGGGTGCCCAGACTAGGTTGCACCACAGGGGGATGGGCAGCGGGCCCCAAGGGGACATGCAGAGGTTCAGGAATCCAGATGCCTGCAAAGAAGGACGGGAGCTCCCATGAGCCTCTGAGAAATTTGAACAGGAAAACAGGTCTCTGCCCTGCTTTCAGGCGCTTATTCTCATCCTCTCCTGGTTAGAGCTCATATCTGCATGGGCTGCCTCAGTTCAGTCAGTTCAGTCGCTCAGTTGTGTCCGACTCTTTGTGATCCGTGGACTGCAGGATTCCAGGCCTCCCTGTCCATCACCAACTCTCCGAGTTTACTCAAACTCGTATCTATTGAGTTAGTGATGCCATCCAACCATCTCATCCTCTCATCCCTTCTCCTCCTGCCCTCAATCTTTCCCAGCATCAGGGTCTTTTCAAATGAGTCAGTTCTTTGCATCAGGTGGCCAAAGTATTGGAGTTTGAGCTTCAACATCAGTCCTTCCAGTGAACACCCAGGACTGATCTCCTTTAGGATGGACTGGTTGGGTCTCCTTGCAGTCCAAGGGACTCTCAAGAGTCTTCTCCAACACCACAGTTCAAAAGCATCAATTCCTCAGCACTCAGCTTTCTTTATCGTCCAACTCTTACATCCATACATGACTATGGGAAAAACCATGGCGGAGAAATGAAAACAGCTGACTTGCTGGAGAAGCCCGCAGTAGAAGAGCAAATGTCATGCTTGTCACCAGTGTTGCTTTTCATCAAGGGGCTGGAGTTGGAAGCGAGGCAGCTAACTGGAAGGAACCCAAAAGCAGATGGTCTGGAACAGACTGGGATGGTTTATGTCTATGTTAAGCTATTAGAGTAACTAAGGATGTGGGCCTATCCCTCACCTTACCACCCTCTCTCACCATACTGCAGATGGATGGATCTGAAGTTAGGTTACAGGGGAAAGCTCTTTAGAAGTAATAGGAGGGAGCTAGGCAGATGGTCACCTCAAAATTAAGCTTCAGTCCAATGGGGCAGGCAGCTGCAGAACTAGGCTGGGGTCAGTGACCCACACTGTGTTCAGAAGAGATATTAGAAGCCTAGGGTGTCTCCCAGGAGGGGCTCCACCTAGAAGGTTATAGCAAAGCAAAGGATAAGAGTTTAGAACTTTGGTCAGAATAAAACTTATGACTACGTTTGTCATATTTAGCAAGGAGACGGTCTCACTGTGGGGAAAGAACTGGGTCTACCTATGGTTTGGGTGGCATTATTTCTGGGGCACAGAGCTCAATCTGAGACAGTACAAAGATGCTTGCCAGGGCTTCTCAGAAAGAAACACTGTCTTTCCTATTTGTAAGATATCTCACTCCTGGGCAGTGGAGTGTGAACGTGAGTCCTACGGTTGCTGTGGCCATGGGATGAAGGGTATAGGACCAGCTGGGCTGCAGCTCATGTCATGTGCAGCCCATGCTATGACAGGGCAGAAGGTAACTCTAGTGGCATGGTCTGAGCTGTTGGATCAAACCTGACCTGAAACACCATTACTACTGAACAAATAATTTATATTATTATTACTTCAGATAATTTCAATGGGGTTTTCTGTTTTTATTTTTCAATATAGTTTTAATTCATGCATTGCATGCATGCGTGTTAAGTCGCTTCAGTTGTGTCCAACTCTTTGCAACCCTGGGGACTGTAACCCTCTAGGCTCCTCTGTCCATGGGATTCTCCAGGAATACTGGAATGGGTTGCCATTTCCTCCTCCAATCTTCCCAACCCAGGGACTGAACCTGCGTCTCTTACACCTCCTGCATTGGCAGGTGGGTTCTTTACTGGTAGCACCACCTGGGAATTCAGGCCTTAGGGAGGGGCAAAAGGAACAAACCTGACAGGAGTTATGATCAACGACAAAGGCCTCTCATTTCAGGAATGAGGTCTTTTAGAAAAGAAATCCTAATGGTTTCACTAAGGATGGTGAAAAAGGGAAAGTGTTAGTTGCTCCGTGGTGTCCAACTCATTGTGACCCCATGGACTGTAGACCACCAGGCTCCTCTGTCCATGGAATTCTCCAGGCAAGAATACTGGAGTCGGTTGCCATGCCCTCCTCCAGGGGATCTTCCTGACCCAGGGATCAGACCCAGGCAGATTCTTAACCATCTGAGCCAGCAGGGTTTTGAACCTGAGAGCAGTCTCCAGGCACTAGGACTTCTCTTCGGAAGCAGCTGCTCATCCTAGAAGCGGAACACAAGCTGCGCAAGGCCAGAAACGACGTCCAGAAGGTGAATGGCAGCAGTGCCATCGCCGTGTGCTTGATTTGTTTTTACGCTTTCCCAAAAGGCTGGGAGCTGGGTCAGAACTTCTTGCACTCTGCTAAACACTGTGTTGAACTCATCTGTGCAGAAAACTCACAAAACTGGCCCTTCCAGATTGTTCCCTAACTTCTGAGAAAGTAAGACAGCCCCCAAATACCACAAGCTGGCTGTGTGTGGGCGGTGCCAGAGGGAGGTGCCGCAGTGTTTCTGAGAAGGTCCCCAGCGCGATCTTTCCAGAAGAAACGTGCTCCTGGGAGGAGGAGCCAACCTGCAGCCTAGCCTCCAAGTCCTGGGGAAGGGGGAGGCCAGGGCCACGCCCTGAGGCTGTTCTTCCAAAGCACACTTAGGTTGGGGTTCAAAAACAAGCACTCACTCATCCCAGGGAAAAGCCACCTGCAGAGGAAGGCAGCACAGACAGGCCGTCTCCTCCAGGGGTCTCCAGTCACCGGAGAGGGGAGCTCCCCAGCACCACTAATGCTCTTCCACTGCTTGTATTTGCCCCCACGGTAAATGGCACATGCTGCCCAGGTAAAGGTATCCACCTGGGAAAAGAACGTCTCTGTGACCTGCCCTGATGTGAAGCCCCACCCCCTTGTAGGACTGACCTGGGCAAGAGCCTAGGAGAGTCCATTCTGGGACAGAATCAAATGATGGTCATTATTTCTGGGGCAGAAATGGCTCTGTGGAAATGGAAGTCATCTGGGGGCAGCTGCAAAATGCTGAAGAGTGTTCAGTACCTCCTAATCCTGGGGCCCCTTTACAAAAGGCCTTCATTACAGTTGCTCACTGTCGCATCAATGAATGGGAAGAGCTATTTTCATTTTTCCAGGACTGGTAGGCAGGGGTCACATCATAAAAGCCTGGAGATGTCACTCTAAGGGAGTCAGATTGGATACTGCAGAGAACTGTTCCAGAAGGGGAGTGACTGGCTCACAGATACATTAAGAGTCCCTTCAGGCATCAGGATGAATGGGAGGAAGGTGGGAGGCTCTTACAATAGAGAGAGCTTAGGGGGACTGGATGTTAGGCTATGACTGCAGGGGATGGAGAAGAGATGGTGGGTTCAAAAGAGAGAAGGTAAAGGCTAACTTGTGCTGCTACTTGAATTGAAATGAACATATTAAAAATCAAGTAAGTTGATTTGAGACTAAAACGCTAAAACCCAACAAGATTTTGCCTGGGAGGGGTGGGAAAAGATTGTAAATCAGGATGAAATGAAGGCTTAAGCTAAGCAGGAGGGCTGGGGGTTGGGGGTAGAGATCCTAGTTAGGACTAAAGTCCAAACTCTCTTTGATGTGGAGAACTGAGGTCTGCTCAACACTGAAAAGAGCCATGCAGATGCAGTTTCCAGCCTTCTCCTCCATCCCCAAACTCACTGGCACCTTGGAACCCTGGGCGGAAATACTGCAGCTGCCTTAGCACTGAACATTTTGTAAACTGCTGCATAGTTTTTGCAAGCATGGTACTCTTCAAAATGAAGATTAGTGACCCTGGCTTCTTGCTTACCTATGCATTAAATATGTATACTCTACTTTGTAATCATGACCACGAACATGGAGTAATATTAATAGCTAGACAGGTCATCTCTTGAAGTCAAGAACAGAAAAGTGTCTTTTACAAGGTAGAGTGTCAACCACAAAAGAACACCGTCATAAAGGAGGCTCATAGCTAAGTTGTGACAGACTGTTTCCAAAAATAGCAGCTGAGACAACTTTCATAACTATGGAAATCACAGTGAGAAGGCAAAAGTCTCTTCTGCCCTCTTGAAGCCTGCCAGGACAGAGAGGCGAGGTCATAGATCAGTGCCACCCAGCGCCCAGGGGCCGAGGGCTGCTGGTAATTGCTGAGACTTCACTCACTGTTTCCCAGGCATGTCAGTCCTTGGCAGGCGCCACTCTCCGCTGTCTCTGAAGCCTCTCTGGTCTCGCTCCGGCCGGTTGATTAGCTGCCAGCGGGCTGCGGCCCTGTGTCCCTGCTCAGCCACCTGACACTGCTCTGGGCTTTGTTCCCGCCTTACTGGAACTCCGGGACAAAATCAGATCCCTGTCAGCATTATCACGGGCACTGCAGAAGCAGCCTGTGCTCGGCCTTTAAATGTCCCTCCGCGTGTGGCTTTTCTCTGTTCTCATCCTAGCGGTCTCCCCGACCTGCTCTCTCTAGGGCTGACTTCTAACCTGTCCACTGGAGGCCTCCCCTAAACCAGACTCTCTGGGGGCGCTTTCCGAGGCTCAGGGCCTGGTCCCCTGGCCTCAGGGACGAGGCAAATCGAATGGAGAGAGCAAGGTGCACTTACAGCCCCCTCTTAGGCCCACAATTCTCTGTCCTCTGGTCTCAGAGAAGCCTT
This sequence comes from Odocoileus virginianus, assembly GCF_023699985.2. Lineage (NCBI taxonomy): Eukaryota > Metazoa > Chordata > Mammalia > Artiodactyla > Cervidae > Odocoileus > Odocoileus virginianus. The sequence goes on along the minus strand of NC_069677.1, from coordinate 57,081,796 downwards.
CTCTCTGTGCCTGGATGACGTAAGTGCCAATTCAAGAGTATGATTCAGGAAAATAAAATATTACTTAGTGGGGGTCACAGAGAGCCTTCAGTTAAGAGTTTTTGGGAAAAGTGTAGACCAGTGTGGGTAATGTACACATGGCCTGGGTGTACAGTGTATAGGAAAGGGACAGAATACCTTTCATGATGGTTGGTCATATTCATTTTTATGTCATATATGTGCTAGCTGTGTGTTTCTTTTTAATTTTCTTATTTCGGGGTAGCTACAGCCTAGCATTATAATGGAACCTCCGGAAAACTAGGTAAATGTAGGTGAGGGATGGAACAGATGTCTAATTTCAACGTAAAGCTCAACAATATGTTGCCAACAAATCCTATTGATTTTTAGTTTCTCGTACCTTCCCTGCAACACAGGACAGAAATCAGCAGAAAAGATGAGGAGAACTCCCAAGAGAGCTTCTAATTTTTTTCTTTTTCTTCATCCACTTAGCTCAACACCTTGAAGAAATTATATTTAAGACCCTGGTGAAAGTCGGCCACGAAGGATTCCACTCAGACCTTTTGTCCTGTAAGAGAGAAGGAAAAAACCCGCCGTTCCAAAGAGTTGATCTCCCTATTTTGTTGGAGCCTTCTGAGTTCTGTCTGCCTAAAGAACATTCTGCTAATTAATCAGACAGCCGGTGAGCTAGGTCTGCTTAGTTTTTAAGGAATAAGCAGCGTACAAAGTGTAAGCATCTCTGACAGTTGGGATTTCTGCTTTCAGTTTGCTGATACAAACGTTCCTCTTTGGTGTGATCAAAAAGTTCCAGCCCTTCTGTGGTTCTGAGAAGCACCAAGGATTTGAACACAGGCCTGTTGGGGGGATGGAAGAGGAAACTTGCTAAGAGAGACAGATCTGGGCCAAACCATAGGCCTGAGTAGTGAAACATAGACACTGCAGAGTGAGTCAGAATTTCTTGGCTCATTCACTCCCATCATTTGGGCTACACTGGCTCTTTGCCCTTGGTCACCTTTAACTTTTTCCCTCTGTTCCCATGTGGCCTGTCATATACCAGGAAATCACAGCATAGGGCTTTAAAATCAAATAGATGTGAGTTCCAAACCTGAGTCTCACTGCCTACTTTGGATGAGATTTCTAATCTTTTATAAGCCTCAGTTTCTTCATCTGTAAAATGGGGGTAATAATAGCATTCAGGGTTACTGTGAAAATTAACCAAAATAAAATATAATGAGGTCTATTGCCTCATCCACTGTCGGTGCTCAAGAGGTTATTTCCCACCCTGGTCCAGGCTTTGCCACTTAATAGCTGGGAGACTTTTAGCAAGTAATTTAAATGTTTCTGGCCTCAGTCTTCCTTATCTTTAGATCGGGCAGAAGGCAAACACAACAATCACCACTGTGAGACCCGACCAGTGGCTCGGGGGACCACTTCACAGCATTGCCCTTGTGGGATGGAAGAGTGTCTGGCCTCTGTTTGAGAGGCCAGAGGGTGTGTCTCCTCGAGGTGAAAGAAGCCTGCAGGCAAAGTCCTTGCAGGCGCACCTCCTAAACGCAAACACTATATTGCTTTTCCTTTGGAAAGTGTGATGGTCAACTTTTATGTGTCAACTCGTCTGGGCCACAGGATGCCCAGACATTATTCTAAGGTGCCTGTGAGGGTGTTTTGGATGAGACTAACATTTGAATGGGTAGAATGATAAAACAGATCACCCCGCCCAGCTGTGAGGGGCTGCATCCCTTCGGTGAAAGGTCTGAACAGAACTAAAAAACCAGCCCTCATGGGAGTGAGTGGAAATTCCTCCTGCCTGACTGTCTCTGAGCTGGGACACTGCTCTTTTCCTGCCTTTGACCCTGAGCTGCATCCTGCATCCTGATTCCTGTGGCTTTCAGACTGGAACTCACTCCATCTGCTCTCCGGGTCTCCAGCTTGCCAATCTTGGGTCTTCTCAGCCTCCATATGAGCCAATGCTTTACAATAAATCTATCATCTACCTATCTATCCATATGAGTCAATGCTTTACGATAAATCTATCATCTACCTATCTATCCATCCACCCATCTATCCACCCCCCTACCCTCTACCGGTCATGTTCTGGAGAATGCTGACCAATACAGAAAGTCTCTCATTTGTCACTCTTTCCTCTCTCGTTACTTTCTGTCTTAATCCAGAGGCTTTTCATCCCAGAATGAGAACAGCGGCAAAATCCATCATTTTGCTTTCAGCCCTCAGATGAACCTTTCTAAAATTCCAATTACCTCTCATCTTTTTGCTGCTCAGAAACTTAATGGTGTCATCACCTGGATAATCTGAAGACCCCCTCAGTCTGATATACAAGACCCTCCTATCTGATCACTTTATCTTACTTCCCACCATTCCCCTCACCAACTCTCCACACATTCACTAACTTCGTAACACTATTTTCCAAAGATCATGTGCATATTTCACTCAGCCTTGGTCCACGCCCTTCCTCCTGCCCAACACGCCTTCCCCTCTGTTTGTGTCGTTCAGTCGCTGAATTGCGTCTGACTCTTGCCACCCCACTGACTCCAGCCTGCCAGGCTTCTCTGTCCACGGGATTTTCCAGACAACTACACTGGAGTGAGTTTCCTTCTCCAGGGGATCTTCCTGACTCAGGGACAAACCCGTGTCTCCTGGGATTCCCGCAGTGGCAGGCAGATTCCTTCCCACTGAGCTGCCTGGGAAGCCCAAGCTTCCCCTCTAGCCCATCCCAAACACGCCCATCAGCCCTGCGGCTCCTCTGGTGGCTCAGACAGCAAGGGTCCATAGACAGCAGTCCGTGAGGGTCACAGAGAGTCAAGCCTGACTGGTGGATTAGCAAACATACCCTTCTTTTTGCCATGAATCTGTTGTCGCCATTGCATTGCACTGATTTGGGAAGCAAGCAACTGAATTTCTGACCTCAAGAATAGTTACAATACTCCCCTAATGGTCCAGTGGCTAAGACTCTGCGGTCCCAGGACGGGGGGCCCAGGTTTGATCCCTGGTCAGGGAACTAGATCCCACATGCCACAACTAAGAACTGGTGCACCCAAGTAAATAAATAAATAAGTTAAAAAAAAAAAAGAATGGTTACAATCAATGAAGCAGGGAGGGGAAGCAGGTTTAATGGAGAAATGGTTTGCTAAACCTTGGAGATGTCAAATCCGTGGCAGTAGCTTTTTTTTTTTTTTTTGCAAGGGGGGGTTCTCCTTTCAAAAATCACACTGGATTTCAATGAGAGAAGTGTTGTTTTGGGAGGATGTTTCTTAAAACTTTTTGTCTGATGCACATCTGACTATCTTCTTGTACTCTAATTTTAAAAGTAGAAATAGATTTTTTTTCTAGTTAGAAAAGAGTAAAGAATAAAATAATTAAGTTTAAAAGCCCAGAGTCTGTCATCCAGGGTGAAGTAAGTCAGAAAGAGAAAAAGAAGTACATATTAACACATATATGTGGAATCTAGAAAAAGGGTACTGATGAACCTCTCTTCAGGGCAGGAGCAGAGACGTTAACGCAGAGGATGGACTTGTGGACAGGGTGTGGTGGGGAAGGAGGGGTGAGACGATATCAGAGAGTGACTGACCTGTGTGTACCACCACAGGGCAGCGAGCGGGAAGCCACTGTGGACACAGCGCGTCAGCTCAGCGCGCTGTGATGACCCGGAGCGGTGGGGTGCTGGAGGGGACAGAGGGTCAGAGGGAAGGGGTATGTGTGTACAGACGGCTGTTGTGTGTACAGATTCGTGCTGTTGTGCAGCAGAAACTAATGCATTTCAAGGCAATTATACACTCATAAAGAAGATATAGAGAGGAAATAATTATTTGCATTTCTAGTACTCCAACTACTGCTGATATTTCAATGTATATTCCTACTCGCCTTTAAAAGGGCATTTTGAAAAAGGAGATTATGCCACACTTACTCCTTTCATACATTTTTATACATTATTTTAAACAATGTATGGTGAATATCTGCCACATCAATAAATATAGATCTCAGTAATAATTTTTAGTGATCATTTGAGGATAGACTAAAATATAATATTTAATCAATCCTGTATTGATGAATAGTTAGCTTATTTCAATTTTTCAGTCTCATAAACAACCTCATCATGTATTTCTATTCTCTTAAAATAATTCCTCAATGTGTGACATTATAATTTGTATAGCTGGGTTTGAAAAATTGTATTGATTTTTAGAGACAAAATTTGCAGGTGTTCATTGTGAGAACAGAAGGAAATAGAGAGGTAAGTAAAACAAAGATAAATAACTTATAATTCCATCCCCTAGAGATAAGCTATAGCTAGCACTCCATCCTGGAGTTGACAGAACACTTATAGAAGTGTTCTGATCATTTCTTTCTATTTTCCTGTTTGCCCAAGCGGTTGAAATTTTATCTGGATACTCACTGATGACTTTACATTTTACATGTTGTTACTGCTTCTCTTTTGAGCTTATATATTAGGCGTCTCAGCAAAATCACTCTGACACAATACAAATGCATAAAGAGGGATAGTCATTACCTTTTCGGCTTTATGTCTTATCAACTGAATATTTAATTTTTTTTTTTTTAGCTTCAGGCTCCTGCCTTGGAAATTGGATCTGGTGCCACAATGCTGTGTCACTTTCCTGCAGACACACAGAGCTCAGCTTGCTGGGGTCACATGCTAGGAACTTCCCACTCACCCACATCAGCACCTTTTTTGAGGAAACAGTACTTCTGATTATTCCATCTCTTTACTCTTTTTATTCCATGCTTCTCCATTTCCCCCCTTAGTTCAAAGAGCCTCTCTCCCTCTTCTTTAGATTTCAATCTGCATAGCACTGTATCTGTCTTATAATAGCTGCTTAAGCAAGTTTTGAAACACATTTCCCACCTAGAATAATAAGAGTAGGATGATGAGATAAATAGGGACAGATGATTTTCCTGGCCATTAGGCATTTTTGCCTTCCTGGGACCTTCTTCCTTCCACCTAAAAACAAAACAAAAAAAAAAAAAACATTTAAAACCCTATTTTGCAATTACAGGTGACGAAAGGCTAGGGCCCAGATCCTTGCAGGAGGGCTGGGGTCCCTGCCCAGGAATTTGCATTTAACCTAACGACTATAGGGAGAGTTGTTGGCAGCAATATGAGAATGACTGCAAAGCTGACATAGTAATGGAGGCAAGAAATCAGGAAAGTGGTGGAGATGGAGACAAGTGGGCAGGTTGAAGAGATGAGGAACTCGGGCGTGGTGTCCAGGTAGATGCTGGGATGGAGGAAAAAGAGAGCGCAGGGATCATTCCCTGGCGTCTGGAACACGTTGATTCCACTTTGGTCCATGTCTTTGCACCTGTGGCTTGTTGCTTCTGACTGGACCTTTCTCCCCTCTTCATCCCAATTGTTCTACTTCCCATTGCCCCTCAACTCACACATCACCTCTCCCTCCAAACCGGCCATGACTGTCAGCATGGAGACAGCATGTTATCACTGAGCAATTACGGAGAATTTAGGCTAATACAGTTTTGCCAAGAGAACGCACTGGTCATAGCAAACACCCTCTTTCAACAACACAAGAGAAGACTCTACACATGGACATCACCAGATGGTCAACACCAAAATCAGACTGATTATATTCTTTGCAGCCAAAGATGGAGAAGGCCTATACAGTCAGCAAAAACAAGACTGGGAGCTGACTGTGGCTCAGATCATGAACTTCTTATTGCCAAATTCAGACTTAAACTGAAGAAAGTAGGGAAAACCACTACACCATTCAGGTATGACCTAAATCAAATCCCTTATGACTATACAGTGGAAGTGAGAAATAGATTTAAGGGACTAGATCAGATAGACAGAGTGCCTGATGAACTATGGATGGAGGTTCGTGACACTGTACAGGAGACAGGGATCAAGACCATCCCCATGGGAAAGAAATGCAAAAAGGCAAAATGGTTGTCTGAGGAGGCCTTACAAATAGCTGTGAAAAGAAGAGAAGTGAAAAGCAAAGGAGAAAAGGAAAGATATTCCCATCTGAATGCAGAGTTCCAAAGAATAGCAAGGAGAGATAAGAAAGCCTTCCTCAGCAATCAATGGAAAGAAATAGAGGAAAACAATAGAATGGGAAAGACTAGAGATCTCTTCAAGAAAATTAGAGATACCAAGGGAACATTTCATGCAAAGATGGGTTCGATAAAGGACAGAAATAGTTTGGACCTAATAGAAGCAGAATTTATTAAGAAGAGGTGGCAAGAATACATAGAAGAACTGTACAAAAAAGATCTTCATGACCCAGATAATCACGATGGTGTGATTACTCACCTAGAGCCTGGAACGTGAAGTCAGGTGGGCCTTAGAAAGCATCACTATGAACAAAGCTAGTAGAGGTGATGGAATTCCAGTTGAGCTATTTCAAATCCTAAAAGATGATGCTGTGAAAGTGCTACACGCAATATGCCAGCAAATTTGGAAAACTCAGCAGTAGCCACCAGACTGGAAAAGGTCAGTTTTCATTCCAATCCCAAAGAAAGGCAATGCCAAAGAATGCTCAAACTACCGCACAATTGCACTCATCTCACACGCTAGTAAAGTAATGCTCAAAATTCTCCAAGCCAGGCTTCAGCAATGCACAAACTGTGAACTTCCAGATGTTCAAGCTGGTTTTGGAAAAGGCAGAGGAACCAGAGATCAAATTGCCAACATCTGCTGGATCATCAAAAAAGCAAGAGAGTTCCAGAAAAACATCTGTTTCTGCTTTACTGACTATGCCAAAACCTTTGACTGTGTGGATCACAATAAACTGTGGAAAATTCTGAAAGAGATGGGAATACCAGACCACCTGACCTGCCTCTTGAGAAACGTATATGCAGGTCAGGAAGCAACAGTTAGAACTGGACATGGAACAACAGACTGGTTCCAAATAGGAAAAGGAGTACGTCAAGGCTGTATATCGTCACCCTGCTTATTTAACTTATATGCAGAGTGCATCATGAGAAACGCTGGGCTGGAAGAAGCACAAGCTGGAGTCAAGATTGCCGGGAGAAATATCAATAACCTTAGATATGCAGATGACACCACCCTTATGGCAGAAACTGAAGAAGAACTAAAGAGCCTCTTGATGAAAGTGAAAGAGGAGTGAGAAAGTTGGCTTAAAGCTCAACATTCAGAAAACTAAGATCATGGCATCTGGTCCCATCACTTCATGGGAAACAGATGGAGAAACAGTGGAAACAGTGTCAGACTTTATTTTTGGGGGGCTCGAAAATCATTGCAGATGGTGATTGCAGCCATGAAATTAAAAGACACTTACTCCTTGGAAGGAAAGTTATGACCAACCTAGACAGCATATTAAAAAGCAGACACATTACTTTGTCAACAAAGGTCCATCTCATCAAGGCTATGGTTTTTCCAGTGGTCATGTATGGATGTGAGAGCTGGACTGTGAAGAAAGCTGAGTGCCAAAAAATTGATGGTTTTGAACTGTGGTGTTGGAGAAGACTCTTGAGAGTCCCGTAGACTGCAAGGAGATCCAATCAGTGCATCCTAAAGGAGATCAGTCCTGGGTGTTGATTGGAAGGACTGATGCTGAAGCTGAAACTCCAGTACTTTGGCCACCTCATGGGAAGAGCTGACTCATTGGAAAAGACCCTGATGCTGGGAAGGATTGGGGGCAGGAGGAGAAGGGAACAACAGAGGATGAGATGGCTGGATGGCATCACTGACTCAATGGACAGGAGTTTGAGTAAACTCCGGGAGTTGGTGATGGACAGGGAGGCCTGGCGTGCTGCGGTTCATGGGGTCGCAAAGAGTCGGACACGACTGAGCGACTGAATTGAACTGAACTGAGTAAAGGGACTAGTTATAAAGGTGTGATCAGGGTGTAAAGAAACCAAAAAGCGATGGAACAGTATCCCGTGACTAGTAGTATGTCACCATCCCAGAGGCTCGAAAGGGCCAGAGGAGGGAAGGTTTCTAGAGCCCCAGGGAAGAGTGTGTGGCAAGGGCCACCTGTCAGGAGTAGATACAGAGTCAGCCTGCCATGATCCTGAGAGGAGGAATCCTGGAGAGGACTAGCACCCCAGACTCACTCTCCCCCTTTCTGCTCACCTTTTGCTTTGGGTCCTCATTGACCAAATCTAACTGAACACAGCAGGCTTGGGGGCCTCTTGATGCCGTCCCTACCAGCCAGCAGCAGGGCACAGAGCAGCGTGGAGAGTGGACCTGGAAAACACCCTGACCACCCTCAGCCCGTTCCGGTCAGCAGCCTCTCCCATCAGATCTACAACACCCTGTGTCCTCACCACTGCAGCAGTGCTCAGGTGCCCACATCCCGCACCCCTGGCCCCCCACCCCCACTAGACTGTGAGCTCCTCGGCAGGGGTATCTGCTATGTCTTAACCATTTTGGTATACCGCCCACGCCTAGCACAGAGTCGAGCACATGGTAAGGGCTCCATAATATTGAATAAATAAGGATCCACCTGATCAAATGCTAATTTCATAATAGCAAGTAAATTTTTTAATCTATTATCAGCTGATGCCTTAGTATGACTTAGGGCAAGAAAGAACAAGTTCCAGCATTATAAGTTCGAAGTTACTGTCCCCAGAGGACATGTACTCCCTTGTTTTATTTTATTTTTATTTTTTTCAGTGGATCTGTGTCATCAGTCAATAAGCCTGCAGCAGCTTTCCCCCTGGGGGAGGCAGAATTCCTACCGGAAATTAACATGCATCTGTGATTCTTTTTTTTGTTTTTTTGTAACAAAGTTAAGGCAAAGCAACTGAAAGCAATGGCAACATTATTTCACGCAAATAGCAGGATGGGTCAAACAGAAAGATGCGCTGGGAATCTGAATGTACCAGGTACAGGCAGCCGCGCGAGGCTCACAGCTGTTTGCCGCTTCGCTGTGTTTATGGGAGCGCACAGATGCAGGCATGAGGTGGGGGTGAGGGAGTCGCAGACCCTGGCGGTCTGGCGTGTCTGCCCCTGCGTCTCTGTTTGCACAGCCATCCCAGGTCGCCTCCTCTTTCGATCTGTCCTACGCTGAGGAAATGGGGAAATCTACTTTGGCAGAAATTTTCAACCCATCATTAGTTTAACGTTCAAACCCTTTTGACAAGCATCTGCCACTCCACCCTCAGTGATGGAACGTGCCTCTTGTAACTGGTTCTCCATCGTGTACCTGCAGTTCCTTTGGCTGCATGTTATGTTAAAGGTAAACGCTGTCTTCACTTTGTTGTGAATTCTTGCCACATTCCAACTAGTAGGCACTCGAGGGGGATTTCTGGTTAAAAAACCCACTTAGAGATACCTGCTCCCTACGTGTCACAAGAGCAGCTCTCCACCTTGCTAGAGGTTGATGGCAGCAGTGTGTGAGACTCGGCTTCATCCCCGTTCAGCCGCTGATCCGGTGGACGGATGGTTCTGTTCCTCCCCCCACTGTGCCCAGAGCTCCACACGCCATGACAAACCAGGAACGCTGCCAGCTTGCTACCTGACTCCTCTCTGCCTCCCAACACAACGCGAAACAAGCTCCCGTTTCTCCATGCCGCACGCAAATAGAGACTGTTCTTCAACTTCAGAAATGCCCTTGGCACAGACCGCAGCAGCCTACGAGTCACAGGGACTCTGTCCATCTTTCAGAGCCACGGCCAAGGTGCCGGTCCCAGGAGTCAGGAAGCCCATGGCTCAGGGGCTCTTTCCCTGAGACGGAGGGGGTAAATGTTCCCTCATCAGCCCCCAGAACCTGGAGCCAAACCCTCGGGGGAATCATGCACTCAGTCCGTGTCTCCTTCTCGGAGATCCTGCTGCCAGGCCAGGCTGCCATGTTGCTCAGCTCTAAGTAAGTGGCACTCGCTGGGCCCTGGTGCCAAGCGCCGTCCTGAACAGAGCGAGGCCCCTGACTGCGTTACAGTTACTGTACTCCCCCTCTGCTTCTTCAGAGGCCCTCTCTCATCTCCCCCGCCCTGCTCTGTGACCCTGGAAACAGACCTTTGCGTGGCATCAGCACCCTTGCCCTCCGGCTCCCCACTGGCAGGAGACGGGAAGGAGGGGAGTGCCACGTTGCCCTGGGGCTCCGCCCTCACCACTCCACTACCCTCTCAGAGTTCTGGCGCGCACTCTGCCTGTCCTGCCGTCAGGAGCCCGAGGAGATCGCCCTCCCCCTCATCGCCTTCGTCTTTCTAAATGGTTCCTTTAAGAAACTGTTTTCATGCGACGCAGTTCTAGCGGGCCATCACTGATGTCTCGCTGGGATTCTCGCTGGGAGTCAGATGTGACTCAGCGACTGAACGGCAACACCAGGCAGAGCTGACAGCAGCATGGAGAAAAGACCAAAAGCCAAAGCAAACACGTGTGCAGGCATAATTTATGCAATTTCAGAGAGTGAAAAAGCTGAGAAAAGTAAAACAGGGTCATGGGACGGGGTCACCAGCTGATTCTGCTCACTGCCACTTAATAGCCTAATTCAGCCGGGCACCTCCTTCCTTCTACCTTTTTTTTTTTTTTCAATCATGTAGTCATAGTTATGTACATGTCAATTCCCTGACTTAAATTGAATAAATTATTTTCTTCAGAAAAAAAAAGAAGGACCATCTGAGTGACACCTAGGGAGAAGAGCTGTGTCCTAGAGTGGCCTGGAAAGGGCTTTCTGAAGAGCGAATGTGTGACAAACACCATAATGATGAGAATGAGGCAACTGCTCCAGCACAGGGAGAAAGAACATTCCAGAACAGCAGATGCATAGGGTCCCAATGACAAAGAGTTTGCACAGCATGGTCCTAGCAGACTAGAAGAGAATGCTAGGAGATGGGGTCAGGGAGGGAGGGCACAAAGGAGACTGGGTTTTATCCTAAAGGCACGGAGAAGTCATCACAGAATTTGGGGCAAGAGAGCTGGAATGGCCACGGTCCTAAGAGAAATCAAATTAAACCATGAAATTGTTTAGCTGGAGAGAATGTGATGAAAGGATTATTCACGCAGGTGTAGGCAGGGCTAGGAACTAATAAAGGGGTGAAGTGTGTGGGAACCAGTGACAGAGGGAAGCTGTTAGCAACCCTCCATTTGGACGGGACAAGGAAGGAAAGTCGTCCCTGGCGGCTGGGAGGAGGAGTTGGGAAAGAAGGGCCGTGGATGGGAGCTGCGTCAGCTGGTGACTTCCCCAGGGTGTTAGGAAGGTCTGGAGAGTGGAGATGGAGGCAGATCAGGGCACATCCTGAGCCACGGGGGATGAGCCCCAGGGAGGATGACGCAGGAGGACGGTCAGACACCCAACCAGCTGCACATGTGACGGGAAGTAGAGAGACGGGGAGGAAGGAATTTCATCATCCGACGGTCACCCTTGGTCCCAATTTGTTGTTCAGTCAGTCAATCGTGTCTGCTTCTTTGTGACCTCATGGACTGCAGCACGCCAGGCTTCCCTGTCCTTCACCATCTCCTGGAGCTTGCTCAAACTCACGTCCATCAAGTCGGTGATGCCATCCAACCATCTCATCCTCTGTCGTCCCCTTCCCCTCCTGCCCTCAATCTTTCCCAGCATCAGGGTCTTTTCAATGGCTCTTCACCTCAGGGGTCAAAGTATCAGGACTTCAGCATCAGTCCTTCCAGTGGATACCCAGGGTGGATTTCGTTTAGTCCCGACGTGACTCAGCAAACCCTAATGGTCTTCACAAACAGAAACACCCTCAGGACTGGGGCCCGAAGCTGGGCGGGCCAAGGGAAGGCACGCACAAGCCGTGGGCCCACAGCACAGGGGGCTCCCAGCCCCAGACGGGCCGCACCGTGCGTGTGGCGTAGGCGCGCGCGAGAGCCGTCTGGCCCTTGGAGCCGAGCCACAGCTTCGAGGGCGGTTTACTCAGCCGGCTTCACGGGCATGCCGAACTTTTCAAAGTCCTTTTACTGCTGAGCTCCCACGGCTCTGTGGGCCAGGAAAGCCTGTCGGGTGTGGGTCTCAGCTGAACAAAGGCCTCGCTGCCTTGCACCTGCTCACACCAAGGGGCCCCTGTCAACTGGCCGGTACAGGCTGGCAGAGATAGATGGCTTCCAGCCCTCTGCTCCTGAGTGCGGAGGAGAACAGAGCTCTTAGTGAGACTCAGATCCAGGGAGAGAAAACACTCTGGGGTTTTCTCAGAGAAGGTACATATATATAGCCTTCTTTTCCCCCTTCTGGTTTCTGCCTTGTAAGATACAGGAGAAAAAACCAACAGAGCATTGCTCTCTTAAGAAGCCTCAGCTGCCCCCAACTGACATTATCCAGTCTTTCCAAATGTTTTTAGCAGCATGAATCTTTTTACAAACAAGTTTGCCACAGAATCTTCATGTATAACACAGATGACATCCCAGTGGCCATTCCCTTGACTTTCCCACAGCCTTGATTCCAGGCAGCTTAGCAGCATCCTCCTGAATGTGTGTACGTGTGAGGTTCACTGAGGTATGATTTACATACAGTAAAATTCACCCTTTTTAGGCATACAGTTAGATGAGCTTTGACATGGTCTTGTAATAATACCACAATCCAGACACAGAATGGCTCCATCATTCCCCAAATTCCCTCCTGCCCCTTGCCCCCACCTCCACTCCCCACAACCACTGGTCTGATGTCTGGCCATGAATTTTTGGTGATTCCAGGACATCACATAAATGGAGTCAAGCAGTAGGTAACCTTTTGTGTCTGGCTTCTCCCATTCCAGCCTAATGCTTTTGAGAGTCAGCCATGGGTTTGCACATTATCAGTAATTTGTTCCTTTTTATTGCTGAGTAGAAGTCTGTTGTTCTTGTGTGGTTTCCAAAGTTGTCCTTCAGGTTCTGATCCTTTTCTACGTAGAACAGGAAGCTCCCATTCAAATAATCTTCTTTCTGCCCGAGAACACTGAGACGGAGCCGTGGAGGCCACTGCCGGAGCACGAGTGGGCGGCGGCTGCTGACCCCGGCAGGGTCGCGGGCGTGCCTGCACTCACCAGGGCCCCCTCGCCTCCAAAGCACCTCCGACTTGCCCCAGGACTAGGGTTCCTTGGAATCTTTAAATCAAAGCAAGGGAATATTGCTTGCTATTTCTTTCAAATTGTAGTTAGCAGACCAATTCTTGAGCTGGGGAAAGAATAAAAGGGAACGCATGCAATGGAAAAGAAACCATGGCCACTAAAGGTCGTCAAAGGACAAAGCTGTGTGACCCAAACACAAATCTGGGCAACTAACTGCAACCAAAACCTTTAGCCTTGGCCACGGCTCATCTGACTGTGCAGTGACAAGGAGCTTTGGATTCTCAGTCCTGCCACCTGACCAAGAGCTTTCGTTCCTCTCCCAAAAGCCATGCTGCTCGCAGACCAGCTCACTGAGTGGGGACCTGTGTGCAGAGAACGAGGCAGGGGAGGCGGGGCAGCAGGGTGCGCCCACAGAGCCGGGTCTCAGGGCCTTGGGTGCCCTGCTCCGGAGTCTGGAACTTACACCACAGGCAACGGGAAGGAGCTGAGGGCTTTAGGTAGCGGCGGGTCAGTGTGCCTGCTGGAGACCCCTCCACTGTCCAGGGTAGGGAAACCTGCTGGGGGACCCTGCCATGGTTCAGGAGAAAGATGATGCATCAGCAAGACGATCGAGAAGAAGGAAACCATCTCAGAGACATGTGGGATGCAGAATTAGCAGAGTCTGAAAGAAGGTGAGAGAAAGGAAGGTGCAAACAACAGCTCTTAGTCACCCCAAATAACACTGCGAGGCAGGTGTCCTGTCCATTTCACAGATGACAAAACTGAGCCTAGGGAGGCTGCATTAATGTGCCTGAGTTTACGAGCTAATGGGGCGGAAATCATACCACATAACTGAGGCCCTGCACTCGGGATCACTCAGCTGTGTGACAGTGAGAAACCCACTTAAGGGAGTACTGGAAATTACCTTTAAAAAGCCAAAAACTTGCTTTGGGAAGAGAGTGTCCTTGAGTCCTCATAGAGTGTTTGGGCAGTTACCATCAGTGAGCTAAGTGGAACAAGCAGAGTGTAAGAGGGCTTGCCCGGCTCTCATCTTCCTCACTTATCCTCTTTCGTCCTTCCTCTCGCATCTGGGGAAGAGAGATTTGTGTAATAACGAGTTAGTGTCTGAGAGCATTTTCAGCAAAGCCTGCTGCCAGCTGCCTCTTCTGACCCAGACACCTCCCCCAACATCATTTTATTCCTTTCGGGTAAGTGGCCTCCTCCCCACTTCCCAACTGCTCTGGAGATGAAAGAAGGCAGTGAGGGATTTATCCTTTTTCCCATAATATTGTGGCTGTAATTTAAAGCTGCCATAACTCATGTGTAGAACTGTGACCATAATACCATGGAAAAAGCCATCATTCAACCCCCAAAGGAAGAAATGTGGAATCCTGTTTCTTCCAGCTGTAAATCGCCTCAAAACCAACAGACAGCTAAGGGCACAACCAGACAATGGAAACTAAGGTTTGGAAAGTTACCCGTGATGAATTGTTTTTTTTTTTTCTTTTCTCCATTTTCCCCCATTTCACTAGAATCAAAAATAATTTTTTGTATTAGAAGGTGACCAGGACCAGATGATTGACCGGTATTCAGCTAATAAATGACTCTCTAAATTTGGGGGATGCCCTAAAAGACTCTCAAAACTGTTTTAAATTTGCAGATAATAGAACCTGGTCAAGTTGAGTTGGATCAGTTAGACTAGTTCTGTGAGGATACCAGCCATGAGTCCTCCGGGCACCATGGTGCCTGTTTTTCCTTTGTTTCTGGGATGGTCTGTTCCAGACCTGTAATTTCTCTCGCTCTATTCTTGTCCATGCTTCCCGGCTGTGGGTGAATATAACGGCCTGTGCTATGGTTAAAACTCACTGCCCCAATTATTCTCCAGTGAGCTCAGGCAGGAGATCCCGAATCCCCAAAATCTGCTCCCTGTATGCCCTGTCACACTCAGCTCTGTCCAGGATGCATCACCTTCTATGCATCAAGAACATTCTCCATAGTTTGTGCTCACTGTATGTCTCATTTCATCCTCACCACAACTCTGCAAGTTATAGATGATCATTCCCAACTTACAGCTGAGGAAATGAAGCTATCAAGTGTCTCTATGAGAAAGGAGAAGAAAAATTCTAACCCCGGTCAATGGAACGCAAGAACTCAGTGCTCCTGCCTCTCCTGGTTCACCACTCTTTCAGGAGGTGAGATGTATATGACCTCTTAGAAAAAGGAGGACAGAATTCTCAGAAATGTTACTGCATGTGTAAGGGTCTTTAAAATTTTTTTTCTTTATTTTTGGCTATGCTGGTTTTTCACTGCTGTGTGGGCTTTCTCTAGTCGAGGAAAGTGGGGGCTACTCATTAGCTGCAGCGCTCGGGCTGCTCACTGCAGGGGCTTCTCCCGTTGCTGAGCACGGGCTCTCGTGTGCGCAGGGCTCAGGAGCTGTCATGCAAGGGCCCAGGAGTCGGGCTCCCTGATTCTAGAACACAGGCCCAGGAGTCGGGCTCCCTGGCTCCAGAACACAGGCTCAGGAGCCGGGCTCCCTGATTCTAGAACACAGGCTCGGGAGTTGGGCTCCCTGATTCTAGAACACAGGCTCAGGAGTCGGGCTCCCTGGCTCCAGAACACAGGCCCAGGAGTCGGGCTCCCTGATTCTAGAACACAGGCCCAGGAGTCGGGCTCCCTGGCTTCCAGAACACAGGCTCGGGAGTCGGGCTCCCTGATTCTAGAACACAGGCTCGGGAGTCGGGCTCCCTGATTCTAGAACACAGGCTCAGGAGTCGGGCTCCCTGGCTCCAGAACACAGGCTCAGGAGTCGGGCTCCCTGATTCTAGAACACAGGCTCGGGAGTCGGGCTCCCTGATTCTAGAACACAGGCTCAGGAGTCGGGCTCCCTGGCTCCAGAACACAGGCTCGGGAGTCGGGCTCCCTGATTCTAGAACACAGGCTCGGGAGTTGGGCTCCCTGATTCTAGAACACAGGCTCAGGAGTCGGGCTCCCTGATTCTAGAACACAGGCCCAGGAGTCGGGCTCCCTGGCTCCAGAACACAGGCCCAGGAGTCGGGCTCCCTGGCTCCAGAACACAGGCCCAGGAGTCGGGCTCCCTGATTCTAGAACACAGGCTCGGGAGTTAGGCTCCCTGATTCTAGAACACAGGCTCAGGAGTCGGGCTCCCTGGCTCCAGAACACAGGCCCAGGAGTCGGGCTCCCTGATTCTAGAACACAGGCCCAGGAGTCGGGCTCCCTGGCTCCAGAACACAGGCTCGGGAGTCGGGCTCCCTGATTCTAGAACACAGGCCCAGGAGTCGGGCTTCCCTGGCTCCAGAACACAGGCTCAGGAGCCGGGCTCCCTGATTCTAGAACACAGGCCCAGGAGTCGGGCTCCCTGGCTCCAGAACACAGGCTCAGGAGTCGGGCTCCCTGATTCTAGAACACAGGCCCAGGAGTCGGGCTCCCTGGCTCCAGAACACAGGCTCGGGAGTCGGGCTCCCTGATTCTAGAACACAGGCCCAGGAGTCGGGCTTCCTGGCTCCAGAACACAGGCCCAGGAGTCGGGCTCCCTGATTCTAGAACACAGGCTCAGGAGTCGGGCTCCCTGGCTCCAGAACACAGGCTCGGGAGTCGGGCTCCCTGATTCTAGAACACAGGCCCAGGAGTCGGGCTCCCTGGCTCCAGAACACAGGCTCGGGAGTCGGGCTCCCTGATTCTAGAACACAGGCTCGGGAGTTGGGCTCCCTGATTCTAGAACACAGGCTCGGGAGTCGGGCTCCCTGGCTCCAGAACACAGGCTCAGGAGTCGGGCTCCCTGGCTCCAGAACACAGGCCCAGGAGTCGGGCTCCCTGATTCTAGAACACAGGCTCAGGAGCCGGGCTCCCTGATTCTAGAACACAGGCTCAGGAGCCGGGCTCCCTGATTCTAGAACACAGGCTCAGGAGTCGGGCTCCCTGGCTCCAGAACACAGGCCCAGGAGTCGGGCTCCCTGATTCTAGAACACAGGCCCAGGAGTCGGGCTCCCTGGCTCCAGAACACAGGCTCGGGAGTCGGGCTCCCTGATTCTAGAACACAGGCCCAGGAGTCGGGCTCCCTGGCTCCAGAACACAGGCCCAGGAGTCGGGCTCCCTGATTCTAGAACACAGGCCCAGGAGTCGGGCTCCCTGGCTCCAGAACACAGGCTCGGGAGTCGGGCTCCCTGATTCTAGAACACAGGCCCAGGAGTCGGGCTCCCTGGCTCCAGAACACAGGCCCAGGAGTCGGGCTCCCTGATTCTAGAACACAGGCCCAGGAGTCGGGCTCCCTGGCTCCAGAACACAGGCTCGGGAGTCGGGCTCCCTGATTCTAGAACACAGGCCCAGGAGTCGGGCTCCCTGGCTCCAGAACACAGGCTCAGGAGTCGGGCTCCCTGATTCTAGAACACAGGCCCAGGAGTCGGGCTCCCTGGCTCCAGAACACAGGCTCGGGAGTCGGGCTCCCTGATTCTAGAACACAGGCCCAGGAGTCGGGCTTCCTGGCTCCAGAACACAGGCTCAGGAGTCGGGCTCCCTGATTCTAGAACACAGGCCCAGGAGTCGGGCTCCCTGGCTCCAGAACACAGGCTCAGGAGTCGGGCTCCCTGATTCTAGAACACAGGCCCAGGAGTCGGGCTCCCTGGCTCCAGAACACAGGCTCGGGAGTCGGGCTCCCTGATTCTAGAACACAGGCCCAGGAGTCGGGCTTCCCTGGCTCCAGAACACAGGCCCAGGAGTCGGGCTCCCTGATTCTAGAACACAGGCTCAGGAGTCGGGCTCCCTGGCTCCAGAACACAGGCCCAGGAGTCGGGCTCCCTGATTCTAGAACACAGGCCCAGGAGTCGGGCTCCCTGGCTCCAGAACACAGGCTCGGGAGTCGGGCTCCCTGATTCTAGAACACAGGCCCAGGAGTCGGGCTCCCTGGCTCCAGAACACAGGCTCAGGAGTCGGGCTCCCTGATTCTAGAACACAGGCCCAGGAGTCGGGCTCCCTGGCTCCAGAACACAGGCTCAGGAGTCGGGCTCCCTGATTCTAGAACACAGGCCCAGGAGTCGGGCTCCCTGGCTCCAGAACACAGGCTCGGGAGTCGGGCTCCCTGATTCTAGAACACAGGCCCAGGAGTCGGGCTTCCTGGCTCCAGAACACAGGCCCAGGAGTCGGGCTCCCTGATTCTAGAACACAGGCCCAGGAGTCGGGCTCCCTGGCTCCAGAACACAGGCTCGGGAGTCGGGCTCCCTGATTCTAGAACACAGGCCCAGGAGTCGGGCTCCCTGGCTCCAGAACACAGGCTCGGGAGTTGGGCTCCCTGATTCTAGAACACAGGCTCAGGAGTCGGGCTCCCTGATTCTAGAACACAGGCCCAGGAGTCGGGCTCCCTGGCTCCAGAACACAGGCCCAGGAGTCGGGCTCCCTGGCTCCAGAACACAGGCCCAGGAGTCGGGCTCCCTGATTCTAGAACACAGGCCCAGGAGTCGGGCTCCCTGGCTCCAGAACACAGGCTCAGGAGTCGGGCTCCCTGATTCTAGAACACAGGCTCAGGAGTCGGGCTCCCTGATTCTAGAACACAGGCCCAGGAGTCGGGCTCCCTGATTCTAGAACACAGGCCCAGGAGTCGGGCTCCCTGGCTCCAGAACACAGGCTCAGGAGTCGGGCTCCCTGATTCTAGAACACAGGCTCAGGAGTCGGGCTCCCTGGCTCCAGAACACAGGCTCAGGAGTCGGGCTCCCTGATTCTAGAACACAGGCCCAGGAGTCGGGCTCCCTGGCTCCAGAACACAGGCTCGGGAGTCGGGCTCCCTGATTCTAGAACACAGGCCCAGGAGTCGGGCTTCCTGGCTCCAGAACACAGGCTCAGGAGTCGGGCTCCCTGATTCTAGAACACAGGCTCAGGAGTCGGGCTCCCTGGCTCCAGAACACAGGCTCAGGAGTCGGGCTCCCTGATTCTAGAACACAGGCCCAGGAGTCGGGCTCCCTGGCTCCAGAACACAGGCTCGGGAGTCGGGCTCCCTGATTCTAGAACACAGGCCCAGGAGTCGGGCTTCCTGGCTCCAGAACACAGGCTCAGGAGTCGGGCTCCCTGATTCTAGAACACAGGCTCAGGAGTCGGGCTCCCTGGCTCCAGAACACAGGCTCAGGAGTCGGGCTCCCTGATTCTAGAACACAGGCTCAGGAGTCGGGCTCCCTGATTCTAGAACACAGGCCCAGGAGTCGGGCTCCCTGGCTCCAGAACACAGGCCCAGGAGTCGGGCTCCCTGGCTCCAGAACACAGGCCCAGGAGTTGTGGTTCATGGGCTTAGCTGCTCCACGGCATGTGAGATATTCCCAGACCTGGGATTGAACCCATATCTCTTGAATTGGCAGGTGGATTCTTTACCCCTGAGCCTGGAAGGAAGCCCCAGACTTCTAAATCAAATATTGCCTAAATGTTTCTATTATTTACTTTTGAAGTTAGTAAGTCTCGATTCTTGTGCTTGTGCCTTCAGGTTACGAGTTCAGATTCGAGGGTTAGATGGCTTAAATTCAACTCCAATCCTGTCAGTTCTTACCAGTTTTGGCTTGGATAATAAAGTCAGTAACCTCTCTGTGTCTTGGTTTTTTCCTCTTAGAATGAAGATTCTAAGTAGTACACACTTTACAGTACTCTAAATTTTAAAAGGATACATTGACACAAAATGTCCAACACAGGTGTGGCAAGTGGGTTTGTGTGGTTGACTTACACTGGGGGCCTCAAATGAACCATGCCTTCCAATACTAAGCCCTTGGGTAATGTCCTCCCTCCAAGTCCTCTGGACTTGGCTGGATAACTTGCTTTGGCCAATGGGATACTAGCAAGTGGTATGGAAGCAGAGTCTTAGTCAATTCTTGCATATAGGGGTTTGTCTTCGGACATTTGCTCTCGAAGCCCTGAGCTACCATATAAAGAAGTTAGGTGATCCTGTTGGAGAAACTCCCTGGAGATAAAGAGAAATACCAACTCAAACCCTAGCTGCTCTGTTGCAGGCATCCCATCCAGCAAGATATCCATCTTGGACATTCCAGCCCTAGAAGACACCATGTGGAGCAGAAGCAGAAGTACCACCCAGCTGAGGCCAGTCAACCCACAGACTCCTGCCTGCCCAGTCGCTTCAGTCATGTCTGACTCTTTGCAAGCCCATGGAGTGTAGCCCTACATGCTCCGCTGCTCATGGGATTCTCCAGGTAAGAGCACTGGAGTGAGCTGCCATTTCCTCCTCCAGGGGGTCTTCCAGACCTGGGAATTGAACCCGTGTCTCTTACATTTCCTGCATTGGCAGGCAGGTTATTTACCACTAGTGCCACCTGGAATACTAAGAAATAATAAAATGTTCTTTTAAGCTACTACATGTTGTAGTGGTTTGTTACATAGCAGCAGGTAACTGAGATTAAAAAGTCCTTTCAATAAATGTCAGCTATTTTTTTAAGTTGTCATCATTATCCATTGACTTTATTTCCTCCAAAATAATAAACATTAAGACATAAAAAACTGTGTTCCTCAATATCTCCTTCATTCAGCAAAAATGTGGTGTGTTTCTACCACGGGCTGATCAACAAGGATTTGTCTCCCATTTTTTAAAAAACATGGTGTTTCCCCCCACAAGGATTCTTGCATAGGAATTCTGAACTCTTAGATTTGCAAAACAGACAAATTTAAATTTCTCATCTTGTTGGAATACTATTTATTGAGTGACTACAATGTTTATCCATTTTAAAAACCTTTTAAAAATGCATGAAGCGATGAGTGCAGAACCCGACCTTATTTTTCATATCTCCCTGACTCTTGATAGGAAGTTGAAAAATACTCAACACTACATCAAAACCAGGCGCTCAAGGATAAAAGGGCCTTTGAAAGGTCAGCCAGTCTGCTCCAGTCTAGGTAGGCTTTCATCACAGCTTCCCAGAGAGCAGCCAAGGCTCCTGTTTTTAAAGATCTGCAAGTAACATTCCTACAGAAGCAACCGCAAAGCCCTTCACGCACTGATGCTTCCAGAGGAAACCAGGGCATGGGGCTCACTGGGCCTTCCCTCTCTGTCTCCTACACACAGGTGCTAAGTCATGTCAGCTGCAACCCCATGGCCAGGAGCCCACCAGCCTCCTCCGTCCGTGGGACTCACAAGGCGGGAATACCAAAGTGGGTTGCCACGTCCTCCACTTCCTCCTAAATTCATGGACTGCTGTAATTCAGGGTCATGTTTGTGGCCCTAAAGTGCCATTTGGTTGAAAATCACCCACAGACATGATGAGTTAAAACAATCGGGTGGTAGCGAGAGCTTGAGTGTGAGCAAACTCTGGGGGATGGTGATGGGTGGGGATGCCTGGCATGCTGCAGTCTCCCTGGGGTCACAAACAGTCGGACACGCCTTAGTGGCTGAAAAGACAGAGTTTGTCTCCTTCCACAGCTCTCCTGTGGCCAGGACCTGCGGTCCTTCATCTCCTCAAAGACTGCCTGACTTCAGTTGTTGATAGGACACAGGAGTTTTAGCCTTGCATTAGTCCTCCATATCTCACACCCTGTTAATCCCATTTTAAAATCCGAGAGCTAGGAGACGGAGTCTAATCCAGCTCCCACACTTATGTGCTGTCATCATTTTAAAATATGAATGAGAGTGGGAGTGGGAGGTCAGAGAGGGACCAGGAAAAGCACTTGGCCTGGAGACAAACATTCACAAAGCATCTCAAATGTGAATTGTGGATGTTATTTCCTAAAAAGGCATTATATATAGATGCTTCTTGTTCAAATCTAAACTGTGTCCTGTGATGGACCCACACCTCATCTCAGGTACTGCAAATTAATTAAAGAAAAACAAACATGCAATCACCCGAGAACAGCACACTTATACGGGCTCCCCTGGGCTCACCAGTAAAGCATCAGCCTACAATGGGGGAGCTGCAGGAGACGTGGGTTCAATCCCCAGGTCAGGATGGTCTTCTGGAGGAGGCGCGCTGGTAACCCACTCAGTATTCTTGCCTGGAGAACTCCATGGACAGAGGGGTCTGGTGAGCTACAGTCTATAGGGCTGCAAAGAGTTAGACATGTCTGAAGCGACTTAGCATGGTACGGCCTAGCAGTTATACACTACTGTGTTTTCTGAGTTAAAATTATACCTTGCTAAGGTAAACTTTAAAATATGCCACAGTTTTGTGATCCTGCTTTGACAAACCTTTAAAACAATAATTGTGAAGCATCTGTGAATCTTATATGCTAGGAGGGCTTCCCTGGCAGCTCAGCTGGTAAATAATGCCTGCAATGCATGAAGCCCTGGGTTGGGAGGATACACTGGAGGAGGAAAGAGCTACCCACTCCAGTGTTCTTGTCTGCAGAATCCCCATGGACAGAGGAGCCTGGCAGGCTACAGTCCACAGGGACACAAAGAGTCAGACACGACTGAGCGACTTTCACTTTCGGTGTATGCTAGGAATTTAGCAGTTGACATCACAAGCTGGTGAAATGGGAACTATTTCCAGCCCATTTACAACTGAGGAAACTGAGGCACGGACATGATAAGAAGTAGGCCCAGGGCCCAGGTAACCGAGCAGAACCTTATGAAGCCTTCCCAGAATAGGCCCCCACCCATGCCTTCTGCCTGCCTTTTGTCTGTAGAAAAACTTTAGTCAAAGAATAAGTTTAATTACAGAAGTGAGAAAATGCAGAAAGAAAGGGGAAAAAAAAGACAAAATAATAATACTTTAGCCATTAAACAAAGTTGGGTCTATAGATTCTATCTCAAGGTCTATAGATAATATTGTCACGTCCTGTGAGCTGTTTTGCAGATACTGAAACCCCCACCAGGTGGGAGAAGTCAACTGTATGCTGCCCACAAGCATGGAGACCCCAGACTGGACGGAACCAGAAGGTTGAAGATGTTGACTCCCAATTACCCCACCGCCAACCAATCAGAAGAATGTCCATGAGCTGATAACACCTGCTCCCGGAACACTACAACTCTCCTCACTATGCCCTCATGGTTGGGACAGATGGAGGGCATTAGCCTGCTGTGGCCCCCTGTGCCTGACAAACCCATAGGAGCTACTCTTTTCTATGTCACCCAAATCGCTGTCTCCATGTTCCCATTTGGCATCAGTGAACAGAGGCTGAGTTTTAGGCACACCCCCCGGTGACGGAGCACAGAGCTCAGATGCAAGCTGTGGTACCTGGCTCTAGGGGTCATGTCTTCAACCCCTAACTCTGCTGTGACCTTGATGTCTGAGTCTCCACACACAGGGAGGATCCCTTCTATCTCTAAGAAGTGCTGGAAAGAGAAGGTGGGGAAGAGGGGCATGAGAACTGTGTGGCTGTTGAAACACAAACTGCAGGGCCTGCTGGAGCCAAGGTGAGGCTGCCTTCGAGGAACCCATCAGGAGCAGCCTGTCCTCCCAGCGGCCGCCAGGGCTTGGCCCGCACTGTGCTTCTGCACCCCGCCCCCGCCCCCGCCACACGCGCCTTCTGCCTTTCCTCCAGGCTCCGTCTCCATCTCTTGGCCTCAGGATTCCCGCATGTGAGGGCCCCGAGTCCCTTCCTCCAGCTGATCCTCTCTCGGCCCAGTCTGCGCCCCGCCCTCAGGGGCTCCCGAGCGGAAGCCACGCTCTCACCCGAGATGGGCCGCGGAGAACCCAGGATCCAGAATTTCTACCGCCTCAGGCTCTGGGTCGACCTCTCTGGGCCCAAGGTCCTGGGAGCAGAGGAGTGTGAGAGAGAGGAAGGCGGACGGCCCGGGAAGCCCACTGCAACGGGGGAGGTGGGGAGACGCGCGTTTGCGTCGTAAGCAGTGTCCTGGAAGCCTGCTGACGCTGCGATTCGGCCTTCGGGGTACACGTGTAGGCACCTGCAGGTGACGTCACTCACCACGGTGCCCGCGAGCCTGGCCCCTCGGCCACGGTTGCTGGAATCACGAAGAGTCATGGGCACAGAGGATGTGAGCTTTGTAATGTCCCACAACATGTTTGGGGCCTGAAAAATAAAAATGGATGACTGTAACAGAAAAATAAACCATAAAATAAAAGTCTAATGAAATGCTTACAAACCGCAACAGTGTACCGCCTAGTCAGTAACAAGTCAGTTCATACGTAACCAACATGTAATGCAGACGGCGGGTGGATTTCCATCTGATTTAATACATTTGCAATGATCTTCAACTGGCACTGAGGTAAAAGGCTTGCTCCCTCTGAGGCCGGGCGCAGTGAGGACAGGAGTATAAGTGCTGGGGGATTTGCATAGAGAGGAGGGTTCATGGGTGGGCATGACAGACCCGTAAAAGAGGGCGGAGGGAGACAAAGGGGGCCCTGTCAAAGATGCTCACAGGTTCCCCAAAGTAAGCCCTTCCCTCTCGCTCCTCAAACTTAAGTAAAATTCCAAAAATTACAGTTTTGATGCAATTAAATTTCTTGCAGAAGTCAGCAAAGGGTGTGGGTGGGGGACCGAGGCGGGAGTTTTGCCTCTGTCTCAGCATCTCTAAAAGTGAACCTGCCGCTGTCTGCAGTTGACAGCAGCCGGGTTTGGGACATCCACCCTCTCTGCGGTAGAAAATTCACATATAATTTAAAGTCAGCCCTTGGCATGGGGGCTCTTGCAATTGTCTGGGGGACAGATAGTGGCCCTGGAACTACGAGGTATTGGGCACCCAGGGAGAAATACAGGACAAGGTTCTTCCACATCCATGATTCTGCATCCACGTATTTAACTAACTGCAGATCGTGTAGTACGTAGTATTTCCTATTGAAAATAATCCATGTGTATAAGCAGACTCACACAGTTCAAACCCATGCCGTTCAAGGATCCACTGTATGGATCCAGCTAAAAATGAACTCCCATCCCCCCGGCCTTTCACAAAGCCTTTTGTGACCTGGCCCGCCTTGGCCACTCATCTTCTTTTCCAGCCCCCTCTCCTAAGTGCATCTAACCCCTGCTACTCATCCTCCTCATCCAGCCTAACCTCAAAGCCTTGATCCTGATCGTTGTCTTTGCCTGCAGTTCCTCCCCCAGACCTGCAGGCCATCAGGCTGGTCATTCAGGTCCCAATCAGAGGTCACCTGTCAGGGAGAACTTCCCTGAGCCCCCAGGGGAAATTCACCCCCCACCCCACATCTCCTTGTCTCCTTTTCTTCATCAAACTTTTCACTCCCTGGAGCTAGCTTTTCACATACATAATTCTTTTGCTCTTGTCTGCTTCTTTGCCTGCCTCTCACCTACTAGGACGGAAGATCCTCCAGGACAGGGACTTGCCATCGATGCAATGGTGCCTGGGATGCAGAGGTGGTCAGTAAATGCTTGCTGAAAGAACGAGAAGAAAAATGAATAAGTGGGTTTGAATCGACACGGCCCACAGGAGTGTGAAAATCATGGGAATTCTTTGAGTTCCTCTGATCGGGGGTAAACTAATTTTAACTAACCCTCCAAGGGGTCTTCAAGTAACATCTGGTTTATGTATGTATTTAATTACACCTTTACCTCATTGCAAAAGAATTTGTGGGCATTTTCAAAGATTACATAGAGTGCAGTAAAAATTGTTTTAAAGGAAATAGTAAATATGGAGAGGAAATAAGCACTGAAAAAATAAGATAAAATGATGGCAAGATTAGTAATTAGAATACCTATCACAGAGTTCTTTCTTCCTTGACAGAAGAGGACTGTAAATTTGACTTTGAACTTATTAGCTAGTGACAGCTTATCTACATTAACGTCCTTAAAAATGAGGAAAGGGTAAAACTTTCCTTATTGAATTTTCACCTGTTAGCCATGAGTCATAACAGCTAAGCTAACATTCAACATGTTTCCAATTAATTCTACTAACCTCAGTTACAGCACTATGATTTGTTATCAATCAGTATTTATTAAACATCTGCACACAAAGGGCTCATGCATTCCAACAAATTCATGCCTTCCTCCTGTGCTGCCCTAATAACATGGCAGGATTCTGACTACGCGAAACATTTACAGGGAGCAGAGCCTGCCGGAAGGCTCCTTGACAAGCCCTCTAGGGGACATAGGTCTGACACAGCTTACTCCTACCCGGGAGAAAATTCTTATTTGAGTTTAATGTACAGGCTCCTTAATAATACTGAGGTTCAATTTCTTCCTCTGCCTTCTCACCCCACTTTTCCAGAATAAAGTCCCTCATTGGTTTAATTTTTTCCTAAAGTGCACAGATTTTCCAAAATTCTGCTCATCTCCGTTTCTCTGGAAGCTTCCCCTGTTCTCCCTCTCCCTCTCTCTGCTACACACACGTTTTTGGACGGCAGGATGGCATAGTGTGAAAGCATGGGCCATGGACTATTGGCCAGACTGCTTAATATTTGTGTGTCTCAGTTGCCTGCTTGCAAAACTGTGGATGATAAGTGTGTTTGTACACGTGAAGTGCTTAGAATGGAGCCTGGCACAAGGCAAGCACTATGTGAACTCAACTATCTTTATGATTACATGCTATTCCCCTTTAAAGTGCCCCTCCTTCCCCGTGTTCCTCAGCAGAAGCTATCTTTATTCCTGTTGTCTTCTGTCTCCATGTCTCTGAACATTCCTGGTGTTTCTTTCCCCTCTTCTTTGATTGGAAAACTCCTATTCATCCTCCAAAACTGATCTGAGATACTTCCTCCTGCAGAAAATCTTTCTCAGTTGACACACCCAGCCCTCCCTGGGGCTCCCCTGGCAGCCTGCGCACTCTGTCACAGCCTTAGAATACTGTGAGGTGTTAACTGTTTGCCTGCCTGTCTCTGAAAAGGACTTCTGAGCCAAAGGCTGAAACTTGACCCTTGGTGCCCGCGGTGTCTGGCAGATTGATTGCTATGCAGTGGCTGCCCAGGTCTGGGCTGGTTGAAGTAAAATGAGCACAGGACTGATCCCACGGACAGAAAATCAGCCAAGAGAATGACAGCACCCCATTTCTCCCGCGTTCCATACTCAAGCATTGCAGTGTCAGGCTTGCTTTTCTGAGAGTGAAAGGCTTATTGCTCCGTCATCTTGGACTCTCTGCGACCCCATGGATTGTACCCCGCCAGGCTCCTCTGTCCCTGGAACTCTCCAGGGAAGAATACTGGAGAGGCTAGCCATTTCCTTTTCCAGGGGATCTTCGCAATTCAGGGACTGGACCCAAGTCTCTTAGATTGCAGGCAGATTCGTTACTGTCTGAGCACCAGGGATGCCTGCTTTTCTGGCTGGGACTAAAAGGAA
Organism: Odocoileus virginianus; assembly: GCF_023699985.2. Taxonomy (NCBI): domain Eukaryota; kingdom Metazoa; phylum Chordata; class Mammalia; order Artiodactyla; family Cervidae; genus Odocoileus; species Odocoileus virginianus. The sequence goes on along the minus strand of NC_069677.1, from coordinate 57,054,694 downwards.
CTGTATTTGTATTCTTTATCATTTAAATAAACATTTAATTCATCATCATATTAATAGGAATAATTCATCATTAAATAGGAAACAAAGTCCTACTTCCCTCCCAAAACACATTTCAGGAAAGTGACATAAATGTTGGACCCTTCACCGGGCCCTGGATTCAAACCCCAATTCTGCCTCTCCTAGTGGTGAAGTTTGGGGCAGAGCAGTTCACTTCCTTGGATTTCGATGTTTGCACCTGTAAAACAGGCGTTGTGATGCTTGTGATGGTAGATGTGAATGTGCTTTTAGAACAGCATAGCATTCCTCTGTGGATGTGAGAGAGTGTTATTTGAGGAGAAATCTTGGTGTCTAGACTTACACACTTATCTAATTAAGGGGCAGGGAAACTATTTCAGTTCAAAGGTTAACTGGAGATAATATTCCCTTTCAATCAAGATTCAGCTCTGCAGCGTTTTGCAAATTTATATCTTCAGTTACATTGTTTCATTAGATGTTAAAAGATGTTTCCCTACAGCTCACATAAACGGCGCTGCTGAGGAAGGCAGGGTGTTCGTGCGTCCCAAACCCTTAGCTCTGCAGGGCTTGCTGAATGTCCAGGGCAGAGGACGACTCTAATTTTACCAAAGGGAGGTGGGGGCAGGGCCGACCATCAGGGCAAAGTCCAGTTTGCATACTCCAAACACAGGGCTGTGTGAATTATGACTATTTTTACATGGCGGCTGAACCATGAAAACTTACACGTAATGATTTGTCAGCTAGAATATGTCTACATGCCAGTCCTTTAATTTTTCTTTGCTGCTTTCTAATTTTACTGTGATGATAACAAACAAAACCACAGCACTGCCATCAGAAACCAGAGCATGTCCATGAATAACTAACAGACTGCATACAGTTTTCCCAGTGAATTTTCAAAGCCAAGTGTGGGTTGGCTTTTGTACATAAATTGCCAGTGCGCCTTTTCCATTCTGGTGGGAGCTCTCTGAAGGGAACATTACAGCTGTGATGAATAACAGTCCCTCTAAAGAAGCTGGCGTGAGGCACGCATTTCATCCCACTGACTGGAACACTGTGCCCATCGCCAAATGTGCTGGGTCTCCCACCATTAAATAAATATATACATATGTCACTTGGCTTTGTTTCCAAGTCCTGGTTCTATAGAAACCAAGCACTTTATTACTATTAATAATACTACAGTTATAATAGATTCAAAACCAAAGAATGGTGCTTTGTCCTTAAATGGTGACCTTGATTACATTTCCCATTGTTCATTACTTATTACTTACAGCATCTTTTAACTCTTCCCTTACCACTGCAATAAATGGCGGTATTCTAATATAAACTAGCTCTAAGCAGCCAATATTCTAATCAATGAATCTATAAACATAACATTGACCTCACAGCATAGTAAGTTAACATTTATTATGTGACAGGTATTTTCCTAATAATTACTATTCCCATTTTACAGATAAGGAAACTGAGGTTAAAAGGTTAAGGTTAAATGAATTCTCTTAACATGGCTTATCTTGAATTTGAACCTAGACCACTACATTCTAATGCTTCTCTATGTAAGTAAAGCATAAAAGCACTGTTTGATTTTTTTTCCCCAAGCAGTGGCAGAATTATAACCATCCCCGTGGTGTATAGAGAGCCTTTTTGAGAGATAATATTCATCAGTGATCTTGCAATAATTATTGCCAGGATGCTTTTTTTGGAAATGCTGTTTAACAAAATAACTCAGGGTCTTAGTTATAATCAATGAAGAAAATTTGGAGGCAAATAATGCTTTCTGTTTCTTTTAAAAATTGTAATAGATGTAATCTTTATCTTACAATAACATCGCTTAGCTTTTGGGTGTTTGCTATAAGCTTTACCCTGCCCTCTGCCTTGTCTCTCTCCACCCCACCACTAGCCTGAAGAAGCGTGCGGCACCCGCAGGTCAGTAGCCCAGCCCCCAGTCTCACATGCACCCCGGCTACAGTGTGTGTGCCTGCTGCTTATGGAGCTAAATCCAAAATCCTACTGTCAAAGCCCTCATCAGCATGGCTTCATCTTGTCCATTCTCATTCCCCACAACTGCTCAGCATGTATCCTTCCTCTCATTGTAATCTCAGTCCCAGCGACTGCCCTGTCTTTGAGACACACACTGCTTTATTCCTGATTCCACACCTTCGATTATACACTTCCTGCATTATGGAATGCTCACTCTCAAAGGGTGATGAAACTTGAGATTCATTTCTTCCTTGACGCCAACCATTCTAACGCATGTTGCTTTCCCCTGGTCTTCTTCCTTTTTCCTCAAGTTTGATTCATTTTTTCAAAATGGGTACAGTAATTCCTTGTGTCTCCTGGATGATGTGAATTCTAATTGTTTCAGCATTTTCTTGTGCTCTCTTCATCTCCCCTCATCAATCTGCATTCCTTTAGCCTGTATATTTGTTTTAGGGTCACTTTCCTTCATATTGGAGGATTTTACAGTATTGGTGATCCTTGGTCTCTGTTTATATTTCAGAGGGTGGAATTAAGTATGTGAAAGCTCTGGATGTATGAGCAGTATGAACTTCTCCATAAAAGAAAAATGGCAAATTTTAATAAAAACAATAGCCTGAAAAGATATCCAAGGGAAAGCAATCCATTCTAAACTAAAGATTCATGAACAATGGAAATTTTGGTCATGAAAATAATAACTGTGTAGATGCAGAAGGAACTTATTTTATTCTAGAGCCTAGTTCAACTGTACACTGAAGAGACAAAGTTGAAATGATAGATCTTCAGTAAAGCAGCTCCACAGTTTATAACAAAGTATAATAGCTCTTTTAATTCTGAACAGATAAACAAAATTGTTTTTAAAGCAACTGTTTAGAAAATTAATCTGACAGAATATCTAAAAGTGCATTGATGCCCAATGGAAATTTTTGAAAAACATAATTTAGAGAAGTGTAAAATAGTGTACACTTTCTCACAGTTTCCTTGTTTTAACCATCTTACAAAAATATTCATTTAAAATCACTTTGACTCTTTAAGAATTCTGTGGGTTATTGGTTTTTTTTTTTTAATCCTTTTCACTTCATGGTTTCCTTTCCTCAGTAATTAAAACTGCAGTATATCAAAAACAAGCAAATGGGGAAAATACTCCTCAAGACTGTTTTTCCTGTCTTGTTAGCAGAACGTCTTCAAAATAAAATATTCTTAAAAGTTTTTCAGAAGATACTGAATTCACTGTGATCCTCAAGTGAAATGAAACTTGTAAATGCTATCAAAACCTCCTTAATTCACTTTCACATATTAAATCATTTTGTCATAATAATCTCATTGATTCATCATTCCTGTTTTTTCCCTCTTTACCTATTCTTTTATCATTACCTGTTGGTGACCCTGATAGGTAACAGTACCTTTGTTGTTCACTAGTTCTGCCTGACTTATGTGGGTGAAGGAAACAGTGTCACAAATGGCAACTGCCTGGCTTTACACAGGTGCCTGGAGGATGGCTCACTGATTAATGAGTCTCAGTTTGAAGGAATCACTCATATGGTTTTTTAGAGCTTGACTCTCTGCCCAATGAGGTAATGCCTTAAAGATGATTCCTTGTGTATTATATAAAAAAGGAGCTGAGGGTTGCAATTTAACTTGTAAGATATCATCTGAAATATTAAAGTGGAGAAAGTGCAGTCAGCAGACAAACTGAAGTGGCAGGGGATTAAGCACAGCTGCAGACAAAGTTATCCTGGTTCACAGCGTGCTCTGAGCTGTACCTTAAACTCACAGGGCGGAGCTTTGAACTAAACATCCCAAACCAGGCTCCGTTCTAGATCTAGTGAAACAGGCCTGAGAACCCGCACATTTTAAGTTCCCAGGTAATTCTAGTGCAGTGCGAGGACTGAGGACTACTGAAACAACAGGACAAGATGGATTACACATGGATAAGAGTCATGATGCTGCCCGTGTCTTCCAGGGCTCCCCAAGTGGCACTAGTGGTAAAAAACCCACCCGCCAATGTAGGAGACAGAAGAGAAGTGGGTTTGATCCCGGGGTCTAAGAAGATCCCCTGGAGGAGGGCACGGCAACCCACCCCAGTATTCTTGCCTGGAGAATCCCATGGACAGAGGAGCTTGGCAGGCTACAGTCCCTGGGGTCGCAATGACCCTGACATGACTGAAGTGACTTAGCACACACGTCTTCCCAGTTCTGGGTCAGGCACACAATGGGAGAGGGTGCAAACACACAGAAGGCGTGGCTCCCCCTGCTGAGTTTCCCATCCTACCTGAGAGACAAGCCCAAGCGAAGATAACTGAACGCAGCACAGAGCAAAGTGCAGGGAGGTGGATGCCACGCCTACAGGGATTCTGGGAAGGAAGACCCCCATGGTGCGAAGGGTAAAGGGGCTTCGCAGGGGAAGCACTGAGTTGGGGGCTTTGTGGGGAGCAAGGGGAGGTTGTTCCCTGCAGGTGAGACAGAGAGCAAGGGAAGGAGTGTGCGTGGGGCATGAAAGTAGTGTGCAGGCTGCCCCGGGGCTGCTCTGCCCCATCACGACTTCCCACTGACGCTTTACATCGGCCCTTACTGAAACTCCTTGGTGAAGTATCATGACGGGTGAAGAGCTGTGCCTTAGAGATTTGAGGAAGCTGCTCATCCCCTCTCCTAGCAGAGCATTCAGGCAAGGCAGCCAAGTGACCTGGTCCTCAGGGACCGAGGAGGAAGGAGGGAACCTGTTACCTGCAGCTGTGACACCAGACAGGAAGAGTCTGCAGCATCCAGGTGGAGTCACGGGAGCAAACTGGCCTTGAATGCAAGAGCACCTGAGGCCCTTGACAGAAATCCACATCGCAGTGAAGAGGCTCACGGGCCAAGCTCACCAGAATCAGGGCAGAAGGTCAAGAGTGGCCCAATGCAGCATTGGAGACAGGCAGCCCTACCTAGGGCCAGGCACCTCCACACTCCTGGAGGCAGGCGAGTGTGAAGCAGGAAGTTCTGGATGCCACAAATATTTGTAACAAATTAACTAGCATTCAAGTATTTTAATATTGTTATACAAAACACTATATAATATTATTTTTAAGCACCATGCACCTCAGCCTGCCTCATTCCATACCTGACCCCCAGAACATGAGGAGACATTCTGGCACCTGTGACAAACAGCAGGAGACGTTCTCCTCCAAATCAATTTTATAATTCATGACGCGGCTCACAGATGGGCATTATTAACAGTGCACACCATCTGGCGACTTCCCACTTCAAACCATCACTCTTGCTAAATAGATGTTAAGCTTTCAAAGTCATTATTTACAATTTTTGTATTCTCTAAATCTCAGTGCCTTAGGTTCAAGCCTTCTCTTATGCCTGACCCCTGGACCACCCCTCCTCCAGCTAGTAGAGGTGTGACTGAGACCGGGGGTGAGGGTATGTTGTGTTCATATACTGGAATTCATGGAAGAATGTAAATGCTATGGCATCCAAGAGGCCATGTCCAAACAGTACAGATCCTTCATGTGATGGAATGAGTCCCCTTTGGGGACCCAGGAGGGACAAGAGACTCATGGAATCAAAGCAAGCTAAAGGTAAAGGAGAAAAGGAAAGATATACCCATCTGAATGCAGCATTCCAAAGAACAGCAAGGAGAGATAAGAAAGCCTTCCTCAGTGATCAATGGAAAGAAATAGAGGAAAACAACAGAATGGGAAAGACTAGAGATCTCTTCAAGAAAATGAGAGATGCCAAGGGAACACTTCATGCAAAGAGGGACACAATAAAGGACAGAAGTGGCATGGACCTAACAGAAGCAGAAGATATTAAAAAGAGGTGGCAAGAATACACAGAAGAATGATACGAAAAAGATCTTCATGACCCAGATAACCACGATGCTGTGATCACTCACCTAGAGCCAGACATCCTGGAATGCAAAGTCAAGTGGGCCTTAGGAAGCATCACTACAAACAAAACTAGTGGAGGTGATGGAATTCCAGCTGAGCTATTTCAAATCCTGAAAGATGATGATGTGAAAGTGCTGCACTTGACATGCCAGCAAATTTGGAAAACTCAGCAGTGGCCACAGGACTGGAAAAGGTCAGTTTTCATTCCAATCCCAAAGAAAGGCAATGCCAAAGAATATTCAAACTATTGCACAGTTGCACTCATTTCACACACTAGCAAAGTAATGCTCAAAATTCTCCAAGCCTGGCTTCAACAGTACGTGAACCGTGAACTTCCAGATGTTCAAGCTGGTTTTAGAAAAGGCAGAGTAACCAGAGATTGAATTGCCAACATCCACTGGATCATAGAGAAAGCAAGAGAATTCCAGAAAAACACCTATTTCTGCTTTATTGACTATGCCAAAGCCTCTGACTGTGTGGATCACAACAAACTGGAAAATTCTGAAAGAGATGGGAATACCAGACCACCTTACCTGCCTCGTAAGAAAACTGTATGCAGCTCAAGAAGCAACAGTTAGAACTGGACATGGAACAGCAGACTTGTTTGAATTGGGAAAGGAGCACGTCAAGGCTGTATGCTTATTGGACTTATATGCAGAGTACATCATGAGAAATGCTGGGCTGGATGAAGCACAAGCTGGAATCATGATTGCCAGGAGAAATATCAATAACCTCAGATATGCAGATGACACCACCCTTATGGCAAAAAGCAAAGAGGAACTAAAGTGACTCTTGATGAAAGTGAAAGAGGAGGGTGAAAAAGCTGGCTTAAAACTCAACATTCAAAAAACGAAAATCGCGGTATCTGGTCCCAACACTTCATGGCAAATAGATGGGGAAACAGTGGAAACAGTGACAGACTTTATTTTCTTGGACTCCAAAATCACTGCAAATGTTGACTGCAGCCATGAAATTAAAAGATGCTTACTCCTTGGGTGAAAAGCTATGGCCAACCTAGACAGCATATTAAAAAGCAGAGACATTACTTTACTGACCAAGGCCTATCTAGTCAAAGCTATAGTTTTTCCAGTAGTCTTGTATGGATGTGAGAATTGGACTATAAAGAAAGCTGAGCACTGAATAATTGATGCTTTTGAACTGTGGTGTTGGAGAAGACTCTTGAGAGTCTCCCTGCAAGGAGATCCACCCAGTCCATCCTAAAGGAAATCAGTCCTGAATATTCATTGGAAAGACTGATTCCAATATTCATTGGAATACCATGTCCACCTGATGTGAAGAACTGACTCACTGGAAAAGACCCTGATGCTGGGAAGGATTGAAGGCAGGAGGAGAAGGGGATGACAGAGGATGAGATGTTTGGATGGCATCACCGACTCGATGGACAGGAATTGAGCAAGCTCTGGGGGCTAGTGATGGACAGGGAGGCCTGGTGTGCTGCGGTCCACGGGGTCGCAAAGAGGTGTACACGACTGAACTGAAGTGGAGAGATGTGAGCTGACTTTAGCCACGTGATTCCCAAGCTCCTTTCCACCATGTTATACCCTGGTACTGGGTGCTGTGTGCACTCTGCAGAGAGACACCAGTGATAACCCTCGTTCAGGAACACTCACCTTAGCTGTACTGACAAGGCTGGAATGTACAAGAGTATATATCATGATTCCTCGCTGGCATCTGATGAAAGCCAAACAAAATGAGAGTATATTAGGTGCTGAAGTAGACTAATTCTCCAGTGAGCCTCTTCCGAATTTACTGATGTAGGTTATTTAAGACTGGATTTTCATTTTGATGATTTATCTTTTAATATTTGCATTCTTTGAATATCCATGATAGACACATTGCAAAATAGAAAAAGATACACACTAACTAGTAAATTCCCCATCATTTTCAGTTAGAAAACAAAATTCATGTCCAGAAGGTTCAAATTCAGAGATGTTAATAAAGGGACCATTCGCAGCTGGGTGGGTAGGGTTAAGGGGACTAAAAAGGGGGATGTTGAAGCCCCAGAGACTAGCAACAGCTGAAGAAGGAAAGGATCTTACTGGAGCCCAGTGAGAGCTGGGGCTAAGCGTATTCTAGACACTGCACCAAAGTGGGGAGACCTTATAGAAGAAATCTCTCCATCTTTCTCTCTTACCACCCTCAGATCCCTGCTGGTGCCTCCCATTGGCCAAATCCAAGAGGAAGTCAACCATCAGGGGGAACCAGATGATGGAGGCTGTGGAGGACAGACTCTGCAAGGAACACAGTAGAGAAAGGAAAATGAGTTCAAGTTTGTTTGGGTTGGAGTCAGACCCAGAAAACAATCAACATAACACCACCCTAGACCCCTAAGCACCCCCTCTCCCCAATAACTATCATTCATGGTTTTTCATAACCATCTAGAAATAGTCTATGTATATAATATATGCCAACTCATTTTCTACATAAATAGTAGTGAACCCTTCCTTTGCTTCCCCTTGCTTTTTAGTCTTAGATTGGGACTGTTCTAGCATCCATGGGACTGCCTTGTTCTTGGAGACTAGAAGTCTTAAAAGTGTGGTCCTCCGACAGGCAGCAACAGCATCACTTGGGAAATTGTCAGAAATGCAAATAAGTCAGAAACTCTGGGAATGAGACTCAGCAATGTGTCTTAACAAGCCCTGTGGAGCATTTTGATGCACATTATAGTTCAAGAACCAGAGTTCTAGACTTTCTGAATGAGGCTAGCCTCATCTGATCAAGGCCTCTGGCTGCTCCCAGGTCATGTACCACAGTAGCTGGAGGACAGAGAACCACATTGTCAGGCTCTCAGGGCCACGTCTTCCCACTCTATCTGAGAGTAACAGAAGCCAAAGCACCAAGTGTTGGTTCAGTGTCTGATACCAGCTCTCTGTACAAACGCGAACCCCCGAGCAGCATGGAAAGGAGGGGCTCACTGCCTTCCTCCCGACACAGCCTCCTCGCTCTCCTTCTGTCTGTGTGGCTCTTTGGATGCAGGCACTGGGTTTTAATGTGTTTGGTGGAATATGTGATGCAATACAAGCTAAATATAATCATGGAGCAGCACAATCACATGCTTAGGGTTGGCATTTGCTTGGAATCCACAACAGTGAGACTCACGATTCATCCCAGTTCCTCAGGGCCCTGACTCCCTCAGGAAGGTCTTGCCAGGCGTTTATCAGCTGTTGGTTAATACGGCTCAAACACAGCACATGAGGCAACGAACGGTCCACACAGGAGAAGGACACCTTGTCCTTCGGAAGCTTGCAAACCAGCCTGAGGTGTGGGAGGCTCTTTTCAGCACTGTGAATCCAAGACCCTCAGCGTGCCCTGGTTCCCCCATCTATAGAATGGCAGTGATAGAAATGGCAGCCACTATGGAGAACAGTATGGAGTTTCCTTAAAAAACTAAAAACTGAGCTACCATGGATCCAGCAATCCCAGTCCTAGGCAAAGGATGCAGGCACTCCAGTGTTCACTGCAGCACTGTCGACTACAGCCAGGACATGGAAGCAACCTAATGTTCATCACCAGAGGCATGGATAAAAAAGATGTGGTACGTATACACAATAGGATATTACCCAGCCATAAAAAAGAATGAAATGACAGACCTAGAGATTATCATACTATGTGAAATAAGTCAGCAGAGAAAGACAGATATTGTATAATACTGCTAATATGTGGAATCCAGAAAAATGATACAGATGAACTTATCTGCAAAGCAGAAACAGAGTCACAGATATAGAGAACAAACTTACAGTTACCAAGAGGGGAAGGAAGAGGATGGATTGGGAGATTGGGATTGACATGTATACACTACTATGTATAAAATAAATAACATGTATAAAATAAATAACTCTTATGTATAAAATAAAGAACCTAAAAAAAGAGAAAAAAAAAAAATAAAGAACCTACTATAGCATAGGGACCTCTGCTCAATGGTCTGCGGTGACCTAAATGGGAAGGAGCTCTTAAAAAGTGTGGATAAATGTATACCTGTAACTGAATTCACTTTGTTGCAGAGCAGAAACTAACAGCATTATAAAGCAACTACACTCCAATAAAAATTAATTTTTTAAAAAAGGAAAGAAATGGCAGGGCCACTGGCTTGCACAATTCCATGGAGCATCGTCCAGGCACAGTATGATGTGAGTAGTGCTCCCTGGAGGGTGAGAGTGGAATGAATGAATGAATAAGAGCCTCTTCCGGTGCCTGCTTCTGGGCTGAGCAATTCCACTGTGTGGCAAAAGGCTATGATGGAAGGCGTACTTTGAGTCAGGCAGTCTGGAATTGAGTCCAGCCTCTCTTTCTTTCTTAAATGAGGCAAACTCATTCAACTAGAGGTATTCCTTTGATGTATCACCTAGAGGCAAGCATGCAATAAATATTTGTTGAAAAACTCAATATACCTTTATGACTACTAGTTTCTCACTCAGTATAATGGGGTCAATAATATCATTTATCTCATAGGGATAAACTCAGATTAGTTGAGATTTAAATATTTGAACAAATGTTTTGAAAGGTCTGGCGCAATGGAAGGAATTCAATATGTGCCATTATAGTAACCATGTACCAGGGAATGATTTAAACACATTACAAAGATTCCGAACTTGGGATAGCATGTCCTGAGTCAGTCTCCAGAAATAGAGCTATTCTAGATTATTCATGATTAAATTTTCATTTCTATAAGGAACTGGAGAATCAGAGAGAAACATTTATAACAGTGGGAGCATGATCCCGGCTGTATATCAGATTCACATGTGCTCATGCTAAGCTGCTTCAGTCGTGTCCGACTCTGCGACCCCATGGACTGTAGCCCACCAGACTCCTCTGTCCATGGGATTCTCCAGGCAAGAATACTGGAATGGGTGTTATTTCCCTCTCCAGGGGATCTTCCAGACCCAGGGACCAAACCCACATCTCTTACATCGTCTGCACTGGCAAGTGGGTTCTTTACCATTAGCGCCACCTGGGAAGCCCAGGTTCACACAGGGAGCTTCTAAAAATTGACAATTAAGTCAAATCCTGGGTCATGGGTCTTGAGTATGGCTATTTTTAAAAACTGCCCCCTGTGAGTCTAAGGTGTAACCACAAGGGAGAACTCTGACTTTTGGACACCTATTACATGCCAAGTGTGTTAGATGTTAGACAAATAGCATCTTCTTCATCCCTCACAACAACTCTGCATACTAGGTATTGTATGCTTATTTCACAGATGAGGAAATCAAGGATCAGAGGCTCAAGAAAAATCACCAGGGTCACAACCAGTGTGACAGATCCCAGCATGGAAACCTAACCTGGAACCACCTGACTCTGAGGCCAGTGCTCTGAATTTCACTGCTTTGCACTCCATCTGAAAGGATCCTGTAGGAAGGGCATCACAAGAGGGCACTGGGCCAAGAAAAAGGAGACCAGGGAAGGATCCAGGGACCAACTGAAGTTTGGTCGCTAGGACAAGTCACAGCAGTATCACCAGGACAGAAAGGTGAAGCCCAGAATGCCCCACGTTACTTCCGACCAGCGCCCCTTTGGGCTGAGGCTGGGCTTGTGGCGGGCTCACCAGCCTCTGTTGCTCAGTCAAGCCCAACATTCAGGACAGTGTCTGCCTGTGCTCTCCCGTGTGGCAAAAGGTCACTTACAGCAGAAAATATGGGAGTTGTTTTCCTTTCCAAATAAGTGATGTTTCTTGGTAAAATGCCAAGGAAATTCCTAAAAGTGTCAGAAATGGAGTTTCTAAGTGTATTTTTAGCAAAGAATGATTGGTTTTGTGGCAGTAATTGACAGCTTCCTATGTGAACCAAATCCAAAATGTTACATCCAAAATGTTACAAAATATCAGAGTTTGCATCCAAGACAAACTAGCCCTCTTGTACATTTGTAATTGTGACATGGGCTCAATTCTCTTTGGGTCTAGATGTTGAGTTTTTACTGTGAATACCAACATCCTGTAACTGACTATAAGATGTGAAACTCTGAGCTTGGATGGAGACAAACAAAATGTTTCTGTTCTTCTATAAAAGAATTATATTTCACTTCCACAAAACTATCTTCCAAAGCAATTGGGTGGGACAGGGGAAGGGAAATAGCACATTTTTTGGTTATGAATTCAGTTTGTTTGGTTCTCTTGGGCACAAGCCAACAATTGGATGGTCAAATAAGAGACCTCAGGGAATAAAATCTCTGCAAAGCTAACTTCATAATCTTATTAGCAGTTTGGACTATCCATAGTTCTTACAAATTACCATTAAATTATTGGGAAGTAAGCTAACTTTCTGAGGTTCCTCATCTGCAAATGAAGGGGGATGAGGTAGGACTTGATAATCAGAGAAATTTCGAGGCCAGAAATTCCATGCTTCTCTGAAACTCTACTGACTGAACTGACTCTTTAGGTCAGAATTTAAAATTCCATGCTTCTCTGAAAGCCACCACAAGCCCAGCCTCAGCCCAAAGGGGAACTAGTCAAAATAATGTTTCCCTTTTTTTGAGAAAATAAGTTATTTTTATTTCTCAAAAGACTAGTTCAATAGAACCATTTCCCCAAATTTTTTTTGACTCTTTACATGACAGTGATTTTATAATGTAACTTTCTATATGGGGAACATAAAGGTAATTAAGCCTCTACTCTACCAAGGGTGATGGAGATGGAAATGGCAACTCCAATATCCTTGCCTGAGAAATCCCACAGGCAGAAGGAGACTGGTGGGCTAGCCTATGGGATCGCAGAGAGTTGGACATGACTGACTGACACACACAGACACGCTACTATGGGTGATAGAAATTATTTTTTTTAAAGAAACAAATAGAAGCAAAATTTTTAAAATCACACCAAGAGCAGTAAATGATCAAGAGGAAGGAATACATTTCAGATAAAAGTAAGAAATGGATTCTTGGACAGCTTCAGTTCAGTTCAGTCACTCAGTCATGTCCACCTCTTTGTGACCCCATGGACTGCAGCACGCCAGGCCTCCCCGTCCATCACTAACTCCCACAGCTTGCTCAATTCATGTCCATCGAGTCAGTGATGCCATCCCAACATCTCATCCTCTGTCATTCCCTTCTCCTGCCTTCAATCTTTCCCAGCATCAGGGTCTTTTTCAATGAGTCAGCTCTTCACATCAGGTGGCCAAAGTACTGGAGTTTCAGCTTCAACATCAGTCCTTCCAATGAATATTCAGGGATGATCTCCTTCAGGATGGACTGGTTGGATCTCCTTGCAGTCCAAGGGATTCTCACGAGTCTTCTCCAACACCACAGTTCAAAAGCATCAGTTCTTTGGCACTCAGCTATCTTTATGGTCCAACTCACACCCATACAAGACTACTGGAAATGCTATAGCTTTGACTAGACGGACCTTTGTTGGTAAAGTAATGTCTCTGCTTTTCAATATGCTGTCTAGGTTGGCCATAGTTTTTTGTCCAAGAAGCAAGTGTCTTAATTTCACGGCTGCAATCACCATCTGCAGTGATTTTAGAATCCAAGAAAATAAAGTCTGTCACTGTTTTCATTGTTTCCCCATTTATTTGCCATGAAGTGATGAGACTGGATGCCATGATCTTCGTTTTTTGAATGTTGAGCTTTAAGCCAACTGTCTCACTCTCCTCTTTCACTCTCATCAAGAGGCTCTTTAGTTCTTCTTCGCTTTCTGCCATAAGGATGGTGTCATCTGCATATCTGAGATTATTGATGTTTCTCCTGGCAATCTTGATTCCAGCTTGTGCTTCCTCCAGCCCAGCATTTCTCATGATGTATTCTGTATATGTCAAATAAGCAGAGCAACAATATACAGCCTTGATGTACTCCTTTCCCAATTTGGAACCAGTCTATTGTTCCATGTCCAGTTCTAACTGTTGCTTCTTGACCTGCATACAGGTTTCTCAGGAGGCAGGAAAGGTGGTCTGGTAAGCTTAAATATAAAAAGCTTAAACACAGCTTAAGCATGAAATTAATGAAAAGTAAAATGCCTGACCACATTGAAAAAGATTTAAACTCCTTGCCAATTTGACACAAAGCACTGACATCAACTAAACTGAAAAACCTAAACATATACCATTATAACCTGGGCATCAGCAATAAACTAGTTAGTAGGGGTCATTAATTTAAAGAGTATTTAAGACTAGTCATGACCCAAGAAAACTTGGGGCTTCCCAAATGGCTTAGTATAAAAGAATCCCGCCTGCCAACACAGGAGATGGAGATTAGATCCCTGGGTCAGGAAGATCCTCCAGAGAAGAAAATGGCAAGCCATTCCAGTATTCTTGTCTTGGAAATCCATGTACAGAAAAACCTGGTGGGCTACAGTCCACGGGGTTACAAAAGAGTTGTACACAAAACTAGCGGCTAAACAACAAGCAAGTTTGAAATGTTCTGAAATTTTATAGCTTATGTATGAAAGAAATTTGGGAGAGAAATTCCAAAATTTGATAATAATCCTAAAAATGTACTTGACATTACCATTCAGTTCAGTTCAGTCGCTCAGTCCTGTCTGACTCTGCGACCCCATGAACCGCAGCACGCCAGGCCTCCCTGTCCATCACCAATTCCCGGAGTTTACTCAAACTCACGTCCATCGAGTCGGTGATGCCATTCAGCCATCTCATCCTCTGTCGTCCCCTTTTCCTCCTGCCCCCAATCCCTCCCAGCATCAGGGTCTTTTCCAATGTGTCAACTCTTCACATGAGGTGGCCAAAGAACTGGAGTTTCAGCTTCAGCGTCAGTCCTTCCAATGAACACCCAGGACTTATCTCCTCCAGGATGGACTGGTTGGATCTCCTTGCAGTCCACGGGACTCTCAAGAGTCTTCTCCAGCACCACAGTTCAAAAGCATCAATTTTCCGGTGCTCAGCTTTCCTCACAGTCCAACTCTCACATCCATAGGTGACCACTGAAAAAACCATAGCCTTGACCAGACAGACCTTTGTTGGCAAAGTAATGTCTCTGCTTTTTAATATGCTATCTAGGTTGGTCATAACTTTCCTTCCAAGGAGTAAGCGTCTTTTAATTTCATGGCTGCAGTCACCATCTGCAGTGATTTTGGAGCCCCCCAAAATAAAGTCTGACACTGTTTCCACTGTCTCCCCATCTATTTCCCATAAAGTGATGGGACCGACCGGATGCCATGATCTTAGTTTTCTGAATGTTGAGCTTTAAGCCAACTTTTTCCCTCTCCTCTTTCATCAGGAGGCTCTTCAGTTCCTCTTCACTTTCTGCCATAAGGGTGGTGTCGTCTGCACGCAGTGCATGGTAGGTGTCCTTGCTGTTACTATGATCGATGAGATGAGCTGACCTCCTCACTGACCTCCATTTTTTCCCTCTGCTGTACTACTAAGATTGTGAAGATGAGCAATTATGTTGAGGAAGTGAGGCTAGAATTAGGATGTAACAGAGGTTTCTTAAATATGTGGTGGCTTGGGAAAGTGATAACTGGGAAAATGTTGAGGAAGATTGAAGATAAAAAAGTAATTTAGAATAACACATCTATGTTGAATGTAGGCTTCTTGCTGATGTTTCAGGGGCTAATAACATCCCTTCCTTCCTCTTCCAAATTTGGAAACAAGAGGTAGACACAAAGTTACACAGATGGAGATCAAAGTGAGACTTCACTATTCATAAATAAAGCTGGCTTGGAGAAGAGTTTAAGCATGTGACACATGGATCCTAACACCTCACCTAATTTGAGACTGCACAGCTTCCTTGGAAGGGCTGTTCCACCTTGGGCCATCCCACAGGACTACTTTTCTAAGCTTACCTGTTGAATTTGGCAGAGTCAGCCTCCCTCTGTAGTTGGGAGCACAGGGCTGAGTTCCTCTCCAAAATGATAAAATTTGGGAAGTCTGTTCAGGTAAGCCTGTTAGCCCAGGGAGGAAAGAATGAGGGACAAAAAGAAGCTCCTGGAAGGGAAATTCTCAAACTTTTCCCCTTCCCCTCCTCCTGGAAAATGGAACAGTTAATCTCTTCCTTCTATGGAAACCTATGGTGGTGTGGGGAGGGCGTGGTCCCCCCCAACTCACATTTTTTTTTTAATGAGTTAAGTTTTATTTAGGGCAACATAAGGACCGCAGTCTGGGAGACCGCGCCTCAGACGGCTCTGAGAAACTGCTCCAAAGACGTCGGGGGAAGAACAGCATACATGTGATTTTGGTCAAGGGGAAGTACGTGCAGTTAAGCACGTTTATTTTTTTAGAAAGTTTCTACTGGTCTCGTGAAGCTTCTGCTAGTCACGAGAAAGTCATCACCATGAAGGATTTTAGTGTTTTTCTAGACATGAGGAGGCACTAGAATTGCGCTAATAAAATCAGCTCCTGAGAACATCTCTCTGAAGACCTGTCCCGCCAGCTTTCTGGAGCACAGAGCGCCTCGCTTCTGCTCTGCAGCCTGCACTTCTTCAGGGGGTGTTGGAGGTCAGCCGCTGCAGCAGCACATGATTTCATCCTTGCAGAGGCAGGTGGCAAGCGCCCATGGCAAGTGCCAACATGTGGTGACAGTGATTCAGTCGCTAAGTCACGTCCGACTCTTGTGACCCCATGGACTGTAGCCCACCAGGTTCCTCTGTCCATGGGATTTCCCAGCAAGAATACTGGAGTGGGTTGCCATTTCCTCCTCCACCAACTAACATTCTTATCTTGGATCTGCTTGCTTTATGCTTGACTGGAACTGTAGAAATGCTTTATCAGATGAGAATGAAAGAGAATTTTATTTCCTGCTTTTTATTCCTTTCTGTTGATCTTGGGTATGAGAATTGTATTGGGAAAGATTACAAACACAGAAAGATATAATGATTGATCGATATAGAGACTTGACTACTACAGTGGATATACTGGTTATCTATTGTTGTATAACAAATTACTCCAAACACAGTGACTTAAAACAACAATACATATTATCTCACATAGTTTCTGTGCAGGTCAAGAGTTCAAGAGTGGCTTAGATGGATGGTTCTAGCTCAGGATCTGTCAGGAGATCATAGTTAAAATGTTACCTGGGGCTGCGGTCTCCTGAAGCTTAACTGGAGCTGGAAATACACTTCTGAGATGATGCCCTTGTGTGGCTGTTGGGAGGAACCTTAGTTCTTTGCCGCATGGATCTCCCTTAGGGTTACTTGAGTGTCCTCATGGCGTGGCAGCTGGCTTCCCCCAGGAGAAGTGATCTAGCAGAAAGCAAAGCAGAAGCTGCAATGCCTTTTATGACCCACCGTTGGAAGTTGCAGCTTATCATCTCTGCAATGTCTTATTATTATACAGTCAGCCCTTTCCAGGTGTGAGGGGCCATACAGGTGCATGAAGACTGGTTGTTGTTGTTGTTTAGTTGCTAAGTCATGTCCGGCTCTTTGTGACCCCGTGGACTGTAGCCCACCAGGCTCCTCTGTCCATGGAATTTCCCAGGCAAGGATACTGCAGTGGGTTGCCATTTCCTTCTCCAGGAGATCTTCCCAACCCAGGGATCAAACCCAGGTCTCCTGCATTGCAAACAGATTCTTTACCATCTGAGCCACCAGGAAAGCCCATACCTGGCACAACTAGTTGTCAAATAAAAGGGGAAACGTCTCTGTAGAGGGGAGCTGAAACCCACTATGCGCAGTACCCTTTGGAAGCTCCTTGTAACTGTGAGATCAGCAGGTGGGCTTATCCCATTCATGTGGGAAAAGGATGAGGGCTGATTTGAGGGACTCCACTGTG
The DNA here is from genome assembly GCF_023699985.2 of Odocoileus virginianus. Taxonomy (NCBI): domain Eukaryota; kingdom Metazoa; phylum Chordata; class Mammalia; order Artiodactyla; family Cervidae; genus Odocoileus; species Odocoileus virginianus. The sequence continues at coordinate 57,037,158 of NC_069677.1, read as the reverse complement.
AGGCAGGAGTCCCCAACCGTACCCTTTCTGAGGCCTCTTCCTTTTTCTGGGGCCGCCTACCCCTACTGAGCCATTACCTGGAGGTCCCTGAAGGCCACCTGCTTTGGGGAGTGAGACTGAGACTAGGCAGGAAGCTGTTTCCCAGCTTCATCGCACAGGGCTTCCTCAAGCTGGGAAGGGAGCTGGGTGACGAGGGCTGTGCGTGGTGTGGGTGTGCAGTGGGAGAGTGGGCACTGAAGGGACGCCTGCAGCTGGACTGGGGAGCTCTGCTTCGCCCCCCTTCATTTATCCCCTACAACTGTGGCAAGAAGACCAAGCCTCTAAGAATGTGTAGTATTTCCCAGAGAGACAAGATAATGAATATTTTTCTTAGCTTATCCAGGAAGTTAACACAGAATACATTCTTAATTGCCTTTAGAAGCATTTATCCAATTGAGTGTAACTAGTAATTTCAGAAAGTGCCCAGCAATATGAATGTTATAGCACATTCAGAGGGCTTCGCTCCAAATTCTCCAAGCATTTCCTCAGTTAGGCTTTGAGGATGATGCTGGCGCTTGGCTCTCGAAGCAAATCTGAATTCCTGCGGACTCTGTGTCCAGCCTTCATTGCCCTTCAGTTTTCTAAGGCGAGGACCCGGTGGTTTACTGTCTTTCATCTTTAGGTCGTTCAGTTACCCTTCAATATGATTTCTAAAAGCCCTGGTAGGAAGTTGAGAGTCACACAGGAGTGACTTTCATGGCAAACCTCTCTTCCCTCCACCCTCACAAAGCCCAGAGCCAAGGAGATGCCTGTTTGGCTTTAAGTCCGGTCAGATAAACACTGTCTGAGCTTTGCCACTTTATCTGCAATATAACCTGGGGGAAATGATGTAAATTTCTCCACTTTAGATTGCTTGTCTGTAACATGAAGGAGTGATAGTACCAATCTGCAGGGGTTATGAGAATAAAGTGAAAGATTGCGTGTAAAGCTTTTAGTTCAGGCCTGATCCAAGGCACGCGTTCAGTACTTGTCAGTAGCGATTATTCAGTGACTTGAGGCTCCCAGTTTTCAAAAAATTATCTACAGACTTATGGTTACCAATGGGGAAAGCAGCGGGGAAGGATAAACTAGGAGTTTGGGATTAACATACTGTGTGTGTGCGTGTGTGTTAGTCACTCAGTCATGTCTGTCTCTTTGAGATCCCATGGACTGTAGCCCACCAGGCTCCTCCGTCCATGGAATTCTCCAGGCAAGAATACTGGAGTGTGTAAGCCATTCCCTTCTCCAGTGAATGTATACAAGCTACTCTATGTAAAATAGGTAACCAACAGGGACCAACAAGGACCTACTGTATAGCACAGAGAACTAAACTCAATATTTCATAATAACCTATAAGGGAAAGGATCTGAAAAAGAATAGAAATATGTATACATTCATATACATATAACTAGTTGCTGTACTATACACCTGAAACTAACACATTATAAATCAACTATACCACAATTAAAAAAAGAAAAAAAGTAGTAATGCAAAATAATTCTTGTTTATAGACATGTAAATTAAATCCAATAGAGGTTTAACTGGTTTCTGTTACCCACTGTGGAAAACATCAGCTTTGCCTTCATTTGCATATTCATTTTGTTATTCCTGATCTATAAATGTGTTCTTCCTTTGAGCTGTGGTAACATCTTACCAATTCTCCCTTTAAGAGCAATATATATACAATCTTTAAACTGTGTTCACTTAAAAAAATATCAAATCTTTGGAAATAAAGAAGGACTGTATGCCTTTCAATGTCATATAGGATAAGTGTCCAATCAGCTTGACTGAGGCTCATGTGACATTGTAGAGAAGGAACTTAGGACCACAGTGGACAACTGATTAGGGCCCTGTTTCCCAAAAGTTTGATGTTAAAATTAAGTTACGTGTAATTTTTGTCTAAGAGAAAAGTCTTTTTTGTCCAGTGGAATGGGTATCTACAGAAGCTATAGTTGTATTGCTTTGGGTTTTGTTTTGTATCTAATTTAGCAATTTGATTTCAGCATCCTGTTTCTTACTGACCATGTATAAATCCATCTCAATGTATCCTCCATTTAACCAGCTTTTGGTTCTCTTAATCCTGTTGGTTCTCTTATTAATTAGATAGATAGATGACACACACACACATACTATATCATAGAGTAGGAGAGTCATATGTTTCATCTTTTTGAAAATTATATTTTGACATCAATTAATTCATCTTTTTGCTTCAGTTTCCAGAGATGGGTTATTTTGACTGCAACCACAATAATATTAACTAAAAGATCTATATTTGCATTATCACAGTCTTTTATTCCAACATCCCTATCAGTCTCTTGGTGCCTAGGTGCCTCAACCTACCCTGAGGTATTCTCAAGGAAAACAATTCCCAAATGTACTTGAATATTTAATTCTTACCTTCCTTTTAAGGCAGTTGGTTTTTTATTAATATTTTATAGCTTTAGGTCTTATATTTTGAGTTAGTTTTTCGGTATCATGTAAGATAAGAATCCAATTTCACTATTTTGCATATGAACATTCAGTTTTTCCAACAATATTTGCTGAAGAGACTGTCCTTTCCCCATTGTGAAGAGGACACTTCTTGGCACTACTGTTAAAACTCATTTGACCATATATGCAAAGGTTTATTTCCTAGCTGCCTGCTCTATTTTATTAGCCTATTTGTCTGTCTGTATGCCAGTACCAAACTGTTTGATTACTGTAGCTTCATAATATATTTCAAAATCAGGAAACATGAGTCCTTCAACTTGGTTCTTCTTTCTCAAAATTGTTTTGACTATTTGGGATCCCTTGAGATCACATATGAATTTTAGGATGAATTTATTTCTACAAAATATGTAGCTGAAATTTTGACAGGGATTGTGTTGAATCTGTAGACTTCTTTGGGTGGTGTGGTCATCTTAAAATATTGTTTCCAATCAATGAACATAGGATGTCTTTCCATTTGTGTCTTTATTTTTTCAGAAATATTCTTTAATTTTCAATGTACAAGTATTTCGCCTCCTTGGTTAGGTTTATTCCTAAGTAGTTTATTCTTTCTGATGCTATTATAAACAGAATTGTGTCTTTAGTAATTGTTAGTGTACAGACACACAACTGATTTTTGTGTCTTGATTTCTTATCCTTTAACTCTGACAAATCTGTTCATTAGTTCGAACAGTTTGTGTGTGTATGTGTGTGTGTATGTTTAGCGCTCTGTACATGTTAGATCATGTCCTCTGTAAAGAGATTATTTTATTTCCTCCTTTTAATTTAGATGCCTTTTACTTCTTTTTCCTTGACTTAGTGCTCTGACTTTAATGCTCTTCGTTTTGAAAGTGAAAGTCAAAGTCTCTAAGTTGTGTCTGACTCTTTGTGACCCCATAGGCTATACAGTCCATGGAATTCTCCAGGTCAGAATACAGGAGTGGGTAGCCGTTCCCTTCTCCAGGGATCTTCCCAATCCAGGGACTGAACTCAGGTCTCCCGCGCTGCAGGCGGATTCCTTACAGCTGAGTCACTAGGGAAGCCCTCATTTTGGAGACTAAAAAATTAAGGAGTCAGGCAATGTCTTCCTACTGAAAACATTTACGATCTTCATTTCCCAAGATTCTTGTTTTCATGTTTTATGCACACACTTAATCCCAATGGGATGAGCAAGAAAGCTGTCTTTTACATAGTGTCAGAATCCTCTCTGGTCCTAAGTCCTCTTTGGTGGAGGACTTAGGTCAAGAAGATAGTAAAGTTCTACAGAGAACCAAGTTCGCTCATGCTGAAAAACAAATTATTTCTACCATTTTCCGAGGTCTTATCTGTGTCCTTATCTCCTCTTTGGAGGAGTTGTTCTTTTAAAATAAGTAATCTTTAAAAGTATACTTTCTCATATTTCTACACATATCTTCCCTCACCAATTATTTTTAAAAACTGTCTTAAATGATATAATGCCGAGCCAATGCTACTAATTTTTCTATGGATTCCAGTGGTCATTTCAACCACATATACTATATATGACAGTATACAGCACTGTATGCTATCATTTTACAGATGAGGCAACTGTGGCCCAGGGTATTTTTGTATCTCACTCAAAAGTCACTGAGCTTGCGAGTGATGGTGCCAGATTTTGAACCCTGCAGCCCAGGTCTTCAGTGCCTGCTTGCAGCAAATGGCCCCATTTCTAGCCTAAGCCTTGCTCTTAATTTTAGGCAACCCAAAACATGAATTTTCAGAGAACATATCATCAGGATGTAGATGTTTAAGTTGTTGGAATTTCCTTCTATTTGGTGGTTCTTCAGAGAGGCATATTCAGATATCTAGAAGTCAACTGGTTTTGAAACAAGAACAAACCCCTTGATATCCATATGGAGATTTGCATCCTGCCTACACTTTAAATTAACCTTATTGATGGATTTCCTGCCAAGCTTAGTTTCATTTATTATGCATGTTCCTTTTAGTAGGTGGAAGAAAAAAAAAACATGTGCAAATTATCCTCTAAATAAAGCAATATATAAACCAGGCTTATAAATTTTCTAAAGTTTATTTTTATTTGCCTAGCTCTTCTGTACTTTTTGGGAGATAAATGTTTATTTAATAAAAGGAAAAGTGATATCTTGAAATAAGGATATCTTAGTAGTAAACAACCAGGAGTGGATTTTTTTTTTTCATTCATCATTGTCAGCTGAAGACATTCTCAGTTAGCAGCTAGGGGTGAAATTTATGGTGTCAAGATGGGTGAGCCATTTCACTGTTTTTTTCTGAGCTTAAAGAAATTTCAGCCTGAAATTCCACCCTTTCTGGACTTTAAAATGTGACAACAGATACATGTATTGGAGTTGGACCTAAGACTTACTGCAGGACTGAAAGTCAGAATCAGGATTCCCTAGAGGGAATGATGTGGGGAATGAGTACTCATGGGGTGTTTATATTGGGATGAAAAACAATGATTCAAGGAAGGGGGAATAAGGGAAAGTTATGTTTTCTTAATATTACCCAAGAGAGTCAGACAACGCAGTCTGTCTGGAATACTCTTGGCTTTTGATGATCTGGGAGAAAGTATTGAAAAAAGAAACCTGGGTCAGTGGTGCCCATAAAAGACTACTCTATACCTGTCCTGTTTAACCAAGCTGGAGCTGGGGGAAGGAGACTGGTTCCCAAAACAATTCACAGCTTAGTGGCTGCTGTAAGTAGCTTGGAGCTCTAGAACTTTCTGTCTGACAAAAAATAATGACTCAGTTAATCAGTAACATATGTGGGCTCGTTCAGAGAATTTCTGACGGAATCTATGACTGCAACCGTTTCAGACCCCGTGCTCCCTTTTATAACAAGTATTTGAATGCCCTTTTTGTTATCTTGAAGTGAAATTTATGTATTACACATTAAAAAAAATAAAACACCTTGTTATAAAAAGAGAACCAAAGGGGAGGGAATCTGCAATATGACTTGTCTCTCAATTTGCAAATACTCAGACAAGACGACTGATGAAAGATAATTTAAAAAACAAACAGGTAAAATCATGACCCTCACTGAGATATAAAATGTATTTATGGCAATTACCTCATAACAAGGAACCAGGCAAATGTTATAACCCATTCAAGAGAGAAGCCAAAAAAATGGATACATTTATAAATTAGGAATATTGAAATGATATATAAATGAAGGCAAAGCTAGTTTCTTCAGCAGTGGAAAAGAGAGGATAATTGAACCTCTACCAGAAAGGAGAGAACTCAGATGTCTATAGACAAATATTATCTCACATTGTTATCACTTATCTACAATTTACAGAGTTGTAGAATCATTCCCACAGAATCAGATAACCCAGAGGGGTGTGCTGTACACTTTTCACTGAAGTACACATTTTTCTCTGCCTGCCTGCTAAGTTACTTCAGTTGTGTCTGACTCTGTTTGTGAACCTATGCACTGTAGCCCGCCAGGCTCCTCTGTCCACGGGATTCTCCAGGCAAGAATCCTGGAGTGAGTTGCCATGCCTTCTTTCAGGGGACCTTCCAGACCCAGAAATTGAACCCATGTCTCTTCTGTCTCCCACATTAGCAGGTGGGTTCTTTACCACTAGCACCACCTAAGGAAACCCAAAATTTTCTGTACAGTATCGTTAATTAAGTAATCAGATATTTACTAATACAGGTAAAAACACCCTGAATAAAGTATCTGTACCAGCAGCCTGACTCAGCTGGTTGCACTGTCACCCTAAATACAGCGATGCTTTCAGGGAGTCTCTGAAATGGAGGTCAGTACTTGGTAAACCTCTGGGCAAAGAAAGCACATTCTTCCCTCAATTTACACAGTACCTGAGCTCCTAGAAAAGTAGATGCTCATTAAAACCACTGGAGGACACTGGGTGTGTACAGTGGAGTTGGGTTCTAGTTAAGACAGTTACGTTTTTCACCTGTGTTAATATCTGGCAGAATACATGAAAGTTACGGGGGACATGGCAAACCCTTTATTGTGGGTCATTTTCCTCTGCACTACAGGGCATCTTCTTCTTTTTCTTTTTTACAGGGCATCTTCTATCCTAGCCCTACCCACTGAAGGCAAGTGGTACCCTGCAATCACGTGACAACCAAAACAAAAAGTCTCACAAATTACCAACACACTCCCTAAGGATGGAGACGCGCTGTCCTGGCTGAAATATGCCCTCAAATCCTCTGTTTTATCCCCACCTCCAGCAACACCATCTGCCCAGTTTGGCAACTCTGGAGAAAGGCAGAGGGCTTTCTTGAATAGGGTTAGGCCGGAACTAGTTTTTAATTTAAAGAACTGACTCATCTCCTCCTCTTCTAAGTTTAATTAACCAAGTTGAGAGACCAAGGAGGTCTGTCATTAGTGGGCTTTGATTGATACAAATCAGCTTTTATAACTGTAAGGTTTGGCTTCCCATAATTATTCACATGTTTAACATCACTCATTGTTTGCGTTAAACTGGACTCACTTGAAGCAATTTGCTTTTGTTAAATACATAATGAGCAGCACAATACTGTAATTTGACTTGAGCCATAAAACACACTTTAATATTAGCTTGTATTATATTTATCTAGCTTGTTTTGAGGAAAAAGAAAACTGACTAAAACCTAAGTAAGTCTATATTAAGCCAGTTAAGATGTAATTTGTATTTTAGTGTTGGATTGTGTTGGGAGACTAAAGTTGGGAAAATGTATCATGTTCTGTTAAGGGAAAGATTAGTACTTTAAAAACGTAAACTTTGGTTGCTGTGTTCGCATCATAGTATAGAAGCATCATTTATAGTTTGGCTTTGAGAATTACTCTGGCGTTAAGTTTATAGAAAAATGTAAAAAAGAAACTGAAGTTTTGGTTATATTTCTAAAATTGAAAAGTTAAAGTTTGATTAAAATGGTCACTGCTCTTTTTTTACTCTATTTTATTGTCTTTTCAATAAAAACATTAAAACAAACAACAAACGAAAGTAAATACACATCCCCAGTCTATTCAAACTGGACCTCTGCCTCTCTGAAGAGGTCTCACCAGCAGACCTGCAGTAGAAGGCGGAGTGGCGGTGGGTTGCAGATGGAACATGGTACAGTCAAATGGCCAAAGAGCTGGTCACAGAGGACGGGACGTGGTCCAGGAAGCGAGGACTGTGAGTACCTGCCATAGCCCAAGAAGCCACTGCCACCTACCCTAATGTTGCCAAATGTTATGATTTTACTTTCAAAAAGACAGGAAATATTTCATTTTTGTATGCAATTTTTCAGTTCTTATATGTTGGCTCACGTATATGTATATGTGTATAGCTAGATGGATGGACATGTATTAATATTTAACACACGTGTGCACATACAGACACAGACAACTCTACTCATATAACAGCTCCTTAGAGTTAGACTCATAAATAATGACTTAGGTACCAACTAGGACCCTCCTTTGAATCAGAATGAGAACTATGAGCCAGGTATTTTACCCCACTGCAGCTAGGAGAGGAAGTGGGTTTGGGGAAGTTAAGTGATTTGTCTAGAGTCGCACAACAGTAGCTGGACTGTTCTGCTCCTGATACCAGGCTGCTGCCCAGTTTATCAAGAAAACACAAGATGGTGAATATCATTCCGACAAAAAAAGCCACAGGAATAATTTCTGCTGAAAACAGCACTTACGCACCTGTTTAAGCAAAGGTCAACACTTCTTAAAGCTTCTTGACCCATGTCCCCATGAGACGCGTGAGGAGCTCTCCAGAGAAGGCGGAGGATCTGAATTTGCTGGTGTCCGCAAGCGAGCTGGGCAAGCTGTTTGCTGCGGTAGGCTGCCACCCTTCAAAGCTACTGAGAAGAATGACTGAATCCCGAGGGGCTGCTTGTGAAAAGACGTTAAAAGCTTTAATTGAAAGGATCTTCACATAGGCCACGTGTAACTTTCTCATTGTGAATTCCTGTCTTGCCCCCAGACACCCTGGGGCACCAGCAAACATCAGGGCCAGGTCATTCTGATGTACTTAAGACAGAGCCTCTGGCAGGGCCTTTGATGATGCTCAGCTTGGAGTCCTGTGCCGACCCCAAGGGTGAGGGATGATGCACTTGGAGCAATGTCATCTGTCAGGGTCTAACCCCTCTTCTGTGAATGTCTGCAATTAAACCAGCCTTATGGAAAATGGGGACGTTTCATATTTTAAAATGTCTTGATTGGAATGTGCATATGATGAAAAAGATAAGCTTGGCTACCTCAAAAAGCACTTCTGTAAGAAAGCAGCAGGGATTCCATCAGAATCTTACAATGAGCGCCAGGAAAATCCTGTCCCAGTTTTCTTTCCCTTGTTCGTGATTCATTCATTCATTGTCCTGACTCAGCTTAGGGTGTGACCCCAGGCTTCTGTTGTGGCTCAGCTGGTAAAGAATCCACCTGCAATGTGGGAGACCTGGGTTCGATCCCTGGGTTGGGAAGATCCCCAGGTGAAGGGAAAGGCTACCCACTCCAGTATTCTGGCCTGGAGAATTCCATGGACCGTACAGTCCATGGGGTTGCATAGAGTCAGACACGACTGAGCGACTTTCACTTCACTTTCACTTTTTTCCAGGCTTACATTCTATTAAAATCAGTAAACATTTCCTCTTCCAGTTCTAACTCTGTGAAGGTATCCTTTTCCCACACCGCCAAAGGGCAGCATGAAGCAAATGTTATTAAGAGTTCCTGAGTAAAATGTCCCATTCGGAAGCTTTCCAAACAACAAATTAAAAACTCTGCCCCTTTAAAGAGGTTTTGTATTACATCCTTAATGCATGTTCATCAAAGACAAAGTAATGCGAGAAAAGATAAACAAAAAGTCTTGGTGATTCCACTTAAAGATGTGTGTGTAATTCACAGTAAGCTATAGAAGACATCAGAACTAATGCAATGATCTCTTAATCTAAGAAAAGTTAGGTGAGAACTGGCCTTCATATTCACTGCATTCTTTTACTCTTATAGAGCCTGATACAAGATAACCATTCAGTTGCATAACCTCCCTATGAATAAAATTTCTTTTTTTGATAGATAAGACTGTTAAAATAGTTATCATTGGTATTTAGAATAATATATGATAGTTTAACAATTACCCACCAATATGTATACTCTGAGCTGAAAATCCAAAGCAATTAGGACCGTTCTCTAAATGTATATTGCAAATCATGCCCCATTATGTGGAGCCCTTATGCTTATGAAGGGAGGCAAAGCATACAAATGTGGGAATGAGATGCAGGGAAGCACAAATTGTGTAAATGAAATCCAGACTGTTTCTGGGAACATAATTTCATGAATAAAGATGATCTAGCATCTCTGAACTAGGTATTTTAAGATTAATATTTCTCAATAGTTCTTGTCAATGTGAGTGGCAGTAGAATCCATAATAAGTATTTTATTGAATTATATTTAGTTTAAATATAAATGTAAAAAGGCACCATGAATTCTCATGTCAAATTATGTCACCCAAAAGTTAATCAGTTGTACCATGACTCAAAAAAAAAAAAAAAGAATTCTTTTAATTTGGTAAAATATAGGCTTGTGTCTCTAAGAGCTCAATGATTTTTCATTAATAAAATTTATTTTTAGAGCAGTTTTAGGTTCACAGCAAAATTGAGCAGACAGTACAGAGTTTCCGTACACTCCCTAGCCCCACACATGCACAACCTCCCCACCAACCACATCCCAAACCACAGTGTTACATTCGCTGCCATCAGTGAACCTGCACTGAAACATCACTTCACCTTAATCCACAGTCTGCGTGAGGGTTCACTTGTGATGGTATATTCTATGGGCTTTGACACATTTTATGACATGTATCTAATTCCACCACTGTAATATCATACAGAATAGTTTTACGCCCCTAAAAATCCTCTGTGCTCTTCCTATCATCTCTCCCTTCCTCACAACCCCTGAAAACCACTCACTTTTTTCTTATATTGTCTCAATAGTTTTACCTTTCCCTAAAAATCAGCTCATTGAAATCATACAGTATAAAGCCTTTTCAGATCAGCTTCTTCCATGGAGCAGTATTTGTTTGTTTCCTCTGTGTTGCTTCATAACTTGATAGCTCATTTCATTTTAGCACTGAATAATATTCCATAATCTGAAGGTACCACAGTTTTGTATCCATTCACCTACTGAAAGACATCTTGGCTGCTTCCAAGTTTGGGCAGTTATGAATAAAGCTGCCACACACATCTATGCACATAAGTTTTTAATTCATTTGAGTAAATGCCAAGTCCCTTACATACCAGATTAGAAATTGAAAGGCATTATTTTTTGAAGTTCTAGAAAACTGAAGTGCTATGGTCAAAAGTTCAGTTGGTTATATTGTTTAGCCTCCTCATCTCAAACTGAAATTGAAACAGACAAGCCCACTTTGGGGGACACTTTTTTCTTTCCTTTTCTGAGCTTTTCAGGATTCAGTATTATTTATCAGGCAAGGCAAGAAAATACCCTTTTTCCTTTGGTTTCTTGAATCAAGAATCTACTTAACTATTTTAACAGATCAGTTTTCAAGTAAAAACCAGAAAGGAATCAGGAAGTTGTATTTCTACATTCCCATTTATCATGTCCTTTTATGTCTGTTTCAAATCCAAGTCCATCAAACCAGAATGTGAAATCACATTGAAAAAACTACATTAATCTCTGTTCCTACTCTGTATCTGAGAAATAAACTTGGAAGATAAAAACCTAACCTGCTGAGACTCAAATGATAGATTTTGTACCAATGGGTGATGCCAGTGAGAGGGGGTGCCAATGAGTGGTAAGTACACTGATGATGTCGGTCAATATACTCACCAACCTCACTGTAACTATTTGTTTGTTGCCTGTCATTTCTGTGAGACTGTCAGCTCCCCCAAGAGCAGGGACAAGGCCTGACTGATTACTCTGGCGCATAGTCAGTATTTCACTATGTGTTAGCTGAATGCATCATTGGTTCATTAGATATGTCTTATGTTAATTAACCTCATTTATTTAACAGTAAGCAAGCACCTCCCAGGTACAAGGCTGCGTGTTGGGTATTTTGGGTGTATAAAGATGAGTGCAATTCATACCCTGCCTTCCAAAAGCTTACCCAACTGTCAATCACTGTAGCAGGCTGTCCTTGCCAAGACCATGCCCCCTCGGCCTCCCCCTTCTTCCACTCTGGAGAGTTCCCCCAGGACTTACGGCGTCTCCCACATGAAGGCATCCTGTGACCGTGGAGCAGCTCAGCACCCGGAGGCAGCCGGGCACTGTCGGAGCAGTACCACCCCAGGACCGTTTCCACCCAGTGGGGGGCAGCCCCTTGCCCTTCAGTAGGAAACGTTTTGAGCCCACGGCACTCGGCCACTCAGGAGGTCCCCAACGGAACTGAGCCCAGATGCCCACAGCAGTGACCTGCTCATTAAACACCTTTTATTAGCTTTTCTCCTTCTTGGTCCCACTTCCTGCTCTTCTCACAGTGCTTCCTAAGATCTCTTCCCAAATAAACTATTCTCCCTAAATCCATTACTCTAGGTCTGATTTTAAAAGAAGCACGGACACTGGAGTGTGCCAACTACTAGAGGCATGAACAGAGAGCAGTGGGAACGCGGAGGAGGAGGGGATTTAAGCCTAGCTGGGAGAAGACTTGGCATCATTTGAATGGGGTCTGGGTGGGGGTAGTGAGTGCACCTGTGGGAAGAGATGCTTCAGGTGGAGCAAACAAGGGCATGGTGCTACTGAAGAACACAGACCTCTCACGGAATTGCAGGCAATTGAGTCCAGAGGGAATGTGGGCAGAAAAGTATCTCAGGCTTTCCCAGAAAGTACTCTGGAGCCCTTCACATTCCAAAAAGGAGGCAGTTCTCTCCTGCCCCTTTCATTCTAAACTTCAGCTCCAGTTACTTACTGTTTTCACCCTGGTACTTTGAAAAGTCCAAACATTCTCCTTTTTGTAGGAATCTGAATATAGAAACAAACATAGCTACCCATTGTCTATAAAAGCAGCCATAAGGTCACCACTCTTTAAGCATGGCACTTTCTTTCTGCCTGCAGATTTGAATTCATTTTTCTGAGTCCCCATGACAAGTTGAGCATTAATGTTTTGTTCTATCTGAGAGCTTACAGTCTAAACACAGTGTCCGTGCCTCAACCCAGACAGGGAACTTTCCTGCCTCTGTTAGAGGATAACCTTAAATTTTAAAACAGACAAAAAAAGGAAGAGTATGCCACAGAGTCAAGGAATATAACCCAAACCAACTATGTCTTGAAATCCCCTCTATTACTTCCCAAGCAAGTATAATGCAGATGGATGGTCCTGCTCATTCTTTCTCTGGGTCCTAGAAGTGGTTTCTCGCAAATGAAATGTTCTGACAAGTCATTCCATCTCCAGTGCTGACTCAATTATAGCTTCTTACCATGATCAACAACTGCTAAATTGGTTATAAACCCAATTTAAACCCAGAATGGGAGCTGAAAACCAAAAAACAGAGGTGTGGCAAGAGGACAGGAGCAGAATCATTTTTCCAGCATTGGAAAGCTAGTTTAGGAAAGGCAAAATGAGTACTTCAGGAACAGGTATACAATATTGGAAAATAACAGAGAGACTCAAGAAGTTATTAAAGCTCACAAGAGAATCTGGGGAGAGAACACTACTCATTTCAGCTCAGCAGGAGCCAGTTTGCATTATTATGTTTTGTTCTATACTTAGCTTTGAAGAAAGCCGCAAATTACAATGGTTAAATAGAGCTTTAGAAAATGGAAAATAGCAACATTGCAAGTACAGAAAGTATTGGGGTAGTAGAACATCCTCCACTTCAGGAATGGATCTAGAGAACTGAAATTCCTCTTTTGCTCTCCCACCCTCAAGAAGTTTAGCCATGTGTCTTTTATGAATCACCATTATTATAATATTGCTTGTGTATTAATAATAAACACAGCTTTGTTTTTAAAACAAAAGGATCAACCAGAGGTTGGGAGAGAAAGAAACCTGCTAGAGTAACTCAAACAGGTTAAGTACTTGGGGGAAGATATCAATTTAACACCTACCTACATTGAGAAGTGAATGATGAAAACACATTTTTGACCTTTGCACATTTAAGGCACTCCCCTACAGCCACACTGAAAGTGTTAGCTGTGACTAACTAACCCACTCTGTGACCCCATGGACTGTAGCCCGCCAAGCTCCTCTGTCAATGGAATTTTCCAGGCAAGAATGCTGGAGCGAGTTGCCATTCCCTTCTCCAGGGGATCTTCCCAACCCATGGATTGAACCTGCATCTCCTGCTTTGCAGGCGGAGTCTTTACCATCTGAGTCACTAGGGCAGCCTCATTGCATGTGTTATATGTAGTATGCATATAAATGTGTTAACCAACTGATGCTCGTAATGGCCTTATGAAACTGATACTGTTCCTAATCCATTTCATAGACGAGGAAACTGGAGCACAGAAAGGCTAACTGACTTGCTCAAGTTCGTACGGCAGGTAAGTGGCAGAACCAGGATTTAGTCTGACCTCAAAGTCTGTGTTCTTGATGACTACATTCAGAAGCCATGCTAGGAAGTGAATGTTTGCAGCCCTCCACAATTTATGTGCGGAGTCCTAACTCCCCATGTGATGGTATTTGAAGCTGGGCCCTTTGGGAGATTTGGCGGAGGTCACGAGGGTGGCGCGCCTGTGCTGGAATCACTGCCCTTATCAGAAGAGAAGGGGGCACCAGAGCTCCACCTCTTTACCAGGTGAGGACACAGAGCGGGGCGGCCATCCGCGAGCCAGGGAGAGAGCCCTCACAGGAAACGGAATCTGCGGGCTCCGTGGTCTGAAAGCTGCAGAGCTGAGAAAATAAATCTCTGCTAAGCCAGCCAGTCTTTGGTGTTTTGCTACAGCAGCCCAAGAAGAGTAAGACCACAAAGCTGTTACCCAGAGAGACAAGGAACTGTAGGCAGAAGAGTTTCAGCTCAGATCCAGGGACTGCTTCAGGAGCTTCTCTGTGAAGACCGTGTTTCCTGCAGGACGGGTCACACAGAATTTCCGGGCCCAAGGGTGATGTACGGTGAATCCAAGAGCAGGCGTCAGAGCGCTGGGGGAAGCTGCACAAACTGAGACTCAGTACCTTCCCTGCTCTCAGGCCACTTCCTGAGTGAAGCTCAGAGCAACTGTGAGCAAAATACTCAGAGATCTGGGTCTGGACAGGGCTGCTGAAGGAGGAGGAGGAGCGAGTCAGTCAGGGGAAAAAAAACAAAACCCTCCTCCTCTCATTTTCCCGGAAGATGGCATGAATCAGATTTTTGTGAAATATGACAGGTTATTATTTGAGGCGTCCTAGCACATCTCTCAGCCTTTCATAGAATCCCAGTCCCAATTGGTTTAGCTCTAACTCACTTTGTCACAAAATTTTTGCCACTAAGAATATCCAGAATTTTTGCTCCTATAATATCTCTATGAGTATATTCTCTATGTATGGGTAATTTTACTTCTATGGAATAGATTCTGAGAAGTGGGGTTTGTAAGAGGAAGAATGTTTTTAATTTGAAAGATATTTTCAGATTTGCTTTTAAATAGGTTCTAACAAATCACATTCCATTGGTACTGTAGCGAGTATTTGTCTTAAACATCCCTCCTAAGTTTAGGGCATTCTCCCCAGGGAGAAGCCAAATACATGCTTTCCCAAAATCCCTTGCAGTTTGAGTGCAGACATATGACCTACACCCTGCCAATCACATACCACAAAGGCTCCACACTAATGAGACAAAGATAGTTCCTCATAGAATCCAATCAATACTTCCGGATTCTAGACAGCAGTGATAGTCATGCCTCCTTCTGCGAACTTCGGTGCTCTGCGACACGGATATCTCATCAAGCCCTCAGTAGCAGGAATTGGTTGATCTTTTCTTCAATGCATTCACATCTGTCAATCCTGTTGCCTCTACCCCAGTTGAGGCCACCATGATCTGTTCTGGGACAGCAGCAGCAAGCTCCACCTGGTCTCCTAGTCCCTAGCATAATTAGAATCCATTTTCCTCCCGCAATCTGAATGAGCTTCCTAAAACTCAAGTCTAACTATGTCACCCCCTTGCTTTTAAAACCTTTCATTTTCCCCTCTCCGCCCCAGACTGAAATTTCTATTCCTTACCCCGGCCCATGAAATCTTCCAAGAACTGGGCAGGAATTCCCTCCCCAGGCACGCCTCTTTCTTCCCTGTGAACGCTATACTCAGTCAGACTGGACATTTCTCAGGTTTTTTATCACCCCGTGTATTTTCTCACTTCTGGGCTTTTGCAAACATTGAACTCTCTAATTTCTTCCCCTATCTTTTGCCTGCCTACCTTCTTGTTCTCTAGTTATCGGTTTACGTCTCACTTCTCTCACTGCCTAGGACTGGATTATGTAGCCCATCTCTAGGCTACCAGATGATCTCATAGTTCTTATCTCTGTTTCCCACTAAGTTGTGTGAAGGTAGGGGCGGTGCCCATTTTGCTCCCTGATGCACGCTTGCAGGCTCAGCCATTTCAGTTCTGCGCAACTCTTGGCAGCCCCACGGACTCTAGCCCGGCAGACTCCTCTGTCCATGAGATTACTCCAGGCAAGAATACTGCAATATTCCTGTCATGGCCTCCTTCAGGGGAGCTTTCCCACCCAGAGAGCGAACCCACGTCTCCTGCGTTGCAGGCAGATTCTCTACCGCTGAGCCACCAGGGGAGCCCTTCCCTGCTACCTGTTCAGGGTCTCACAGTGTCCGAGACCCGCTGCCGCTGCTGCTGCTGCTGCTGCTGCGTCGCTTCAGTCGTGTCCAACCCCGTGCGAGCCCACAGACGGCGGCCCACCAGGTCCCCCATCCCCGGGATTCTCCAGGCACGAACACTGCAGTGGGTTGCCATTTCCTTCTCCAGTGCATGGAAGTGAGAAGTGAAAGTGAAGTCGCTCAGTCGTGTCCGACTCTTCACGACCCCATGGACTGCAGCCCACCAGGCTCCTCCGTCCATGGGATTTTCCAGGAGAGAGACATAGCGGGTAATAAATAAAAATCTGATGGATTAATAGGTAAATTGATGAGACAGATACTACTATCACCATTTACTCACAGGGTAACTGAGGTTTAGAGAGCCTATTTTCACAAAGTTATGAGGCTACTTAACAGAGGACCTAGGACCAGAACACAGATATTCTGACTCTTAATGTATTGATATATTCAACTATCCCTCTTTGCTCCCTTCAAATGCAATTTATCACTCTTTTAAGCTTGTGTGTTCAGTTGCTTAGTCGTGTCTGACTCTTTGCCACCTCACTGACTGTAGCCTGCCAGGCTCCTCTGTCCATGGCATTTCCCAGGCAAGAAAACTGGAGTGGGTTGTCATTTCCTTCTTCCTTTTAAGCTTAATAAACACATTCTGATGCACAAAAACCTGGACGGCAGGTATATTTGGGGCCAGATAATTCGGGCTCCCAAATCACTGCAGATGGTGACTGCAGCCATGAAATTAAAAGACACTTTCTCCCTGGAAGAAAAGTTATGACCAACCTAGACAGCATATTAAAAGGCAGAGACATTACTTTGCCAAGGTAATGCAAAGGTCTGTCTAGTCAAAGCTATGGTTTTTCCAGTAGTCATGTATGGATGTGAGAGTTCGACTACAAAGAAAGCTGAGTGCCGAAGAATTGATGCTTTTGAACTGTGGTGTTGGAGAAGACTCTTTGAGAGTCCCTTGGACTGCAAGGAGATCTAACCAATCCATCCTAAAGGAAATCAGTTCTGAATATTCATTGGAAGGACTGAAGCTGAAGCTGAAACTCCAATACTCTGGCCACTTGATGCAAAGAACTGACTCATTTGAAAAGACCCTGATGCTGGGAAAGACTGAAGGCGAGAGGTGAAGGGGATGCCAGAGGATGAAATGGTTGGATGGCATCACTGACTCAATGGACATGAATTTGAGTAAACTCTGAGAGTTGGTGATGGATGGGGAGGCGTGGCGTGCTTCAGTCCGTGGGGTCGCAGAGAGTCGGACACAGTTGAGCGACTGAACTCGACTGAATTCTTTGTGGCTGGGCTGTCCTACATATTGAAAGATGTTTAGCAGTATTCGTGGCCTCCACCCACTAGATTCTAGTAGTATTCCCCTCCCTCTTTGTCTCCAGACATTGCCAAATGTCCTGTGGGGGACAAAATAGCCTTCAGATAAAAATGAGTGTTCTAAGATTCAGTTCAGTCGCTCAGTTTACCACACGCAATTTGTTAAATCTCTACAACTTTGGGTTGAAAATCTAAGTCTCAGCACAGACATACCTCCAGTGGAAAGATGGAGGTCAAGAACAGATTCATGTCCAAATATTGACCTTGTACCTTTTAAGCCACAAGTCTTAATCTCACTGAGCCTCAGTTTTCTCCTCTGCAAAACAGAGATCATAATGCTCAAAATTACAGGAAGGATGAGAGAGAAGGTACAAAGTACTCAATAAGCTACATTAATATAACCAAACCATTGCTTTCTTTGGACCAATAGCTAGTGGGTCAATTTGCCAAAACATGCATGAAGAAAACATGACCAAAGAGAGGAGCTGGCAGTTCAGGGTGAAATGGAATGCATTTGATGACAGGAGGTGTTTGCATTCCAGGAGGTCAGGAAAAGCCCCAAGTTTCAGGAATGAAAACAAGTATGACATTTGAACTGACAAGCTTATTGGCATGCTTTTATTTATTCTCTTACAATTTCATGGTTTTATGGAGAAAACAAAGAAAAAGTCATACTTAAGGGTCTCTTACCATTTTTACTATGATTACACACCCAAAATTGGATTGAGGGTGGGATGGGGGAAACTGTAAGTTTCAAGATCCACCAAAAAGGGAATCAGGTGAATAGCAATTGCTCACATTCTCCCTCTCCCTTATGAATTTTAATGCATTTTATTTGGTATTTGACATACTGTGTTTACAGGATTCCTTCAGTTTTGAATAGCAAGTCTAGAAAAAACATTTTCCTTCTAAGCATCTACCATTTTTTGCTGACTTCCTGCTTTGACATAACAATGCTGCTCCAGAAAATGCTTTTTAGGGAATTCCGCATGATGTTATTGCCTCAGGGTTCAAAGGATTAAACTAAAGGGATGTGGAATTCTGGCTGGGAACAGCAGAACTCAGCAGCACTCAGTCCTCTAGCTCCACAGAACCTCCACCCTCTCCCTCCCTCCTCTCCCTTCTCCTACCTGGGGCTTCAGAACGGCTTACTCCCCTCCATCCACAGTGAGAAGCTCCAAAACACTTCTGCAACAGAGCTAACTTAGGCCTAAGGATGCCTACCTGCCGAACCATTAAAATATTCACTGTTAATACTAGCCCAGACCTGGAAACATCCCACGTGTCCATCACAGTGGAATGGATAGACTGTGGTAAATGCACACAACAGAATATTACAGAACAATGAGAACGAATGGATGCAACGGCACGCAAAAACACGAGTGAGCCTACCGTTAAACTCAAGAGGTGGAGCACCAAAGAGTGCCTGTGGTGCTCCTCAGTGACGTTAAAAAGCCGAGAGACTCACCTCTGCTCTTAGCAGAGAGCCTAGTCAAAGTCAGGAGGGTGGAGCCCTCTGTCAGGGGGAGGGACAGGGAGGGTCTCTGGGGAGCTGATTATAAGAGTGTGTTGACTTTGCGAAGAATAGCAATGGAGGTTCTTTAAGAAACTAAAAATATAATATAATCCAGCAATCCCACTCTTTGGCATGTATCTGGAAAAGATGAAAACTCTAATTTGAAAAGATACATGCATCCCTATATTTACAGCGGCACTGTTAATAATCACAAAGACGTGGAAGCAACCTAACTGTCCATAGAGAGATGATCAGATACAGAAGGTGGGATACATATATACAATGAAGTACTGCCCAGCCATAAAAAAGAATGCAGCCATGCCATGTTCAGCAACATAGAAGGAGCTAGAGATCATCATACTCCATGAGGTACATCAGACAAACACAGACAAGTATCCCATGATACCACTTATACATGCAATCTAAAAAAAAAAAGATGCAAAGGAACTGATTTACAAAGTAGAAACAGATCTAAAAAAAAAAACTTACAGTTACGAAAGTAGAAAGATGGAGAGGAGGGATAAATTAGGAGTTTAAGGTTAACATATACACACTACTATAAATAAAACAGATATGCAACGAGGACCTACTGTACCGCACAGGAAACTCTATGCACCATCTTGTAATAACCTATAATGGATAAGATCTGAAAAAGATTGTATGTATGTGCTGTGCGTAATCTCTGTTACGTCCCACTCTTTGCGACCTTTGCATTGTAGCCTGCCAAGCTCCTCTGTTCATGAGGATTCTCCAGGTAAGAATACTGGAGTGGGTTTCCACACCCTTCTCTAGGGGATCTTCCCAACCCAGGGAGAGAACCCATGTCTCCCCCATTGCAGGCAGATTCTTTAAGATCAGGAAGCCCATGAATACTGGAGTGGGTAGCCTATCCCTTCTCCAGGGGATCTTCCCAACCCAGGAATCGAACCAGGGTTTTCTGCATTGCAGGCATTCTTTACCAGCTGAGCTACCAGGGAAGCTGATTATTATATAAGATTATAATCTTAAAGATTATATATATGATATATAATATATACGTGTGTGTGTGTGTGTGTGTGTGTGTGTGTGTGTGTGTGTGTGTGTAAGCTTTCCTGGTGGCTCAGTGGTAAAAGAATCTCTCCTGCCAATGCAGGAGACACAGGTGTCCGATCTCTCAGTGGTTGGGAAGATCTCCTGAAGAAGTAAATGGCAACCCCCTCCAGGATTCTTGTCTGGGAAATGCCATGGACAGTGGAGCCAGGCAGGCCACAGTTCATGGGGTCACAAAAGAGTATGACATGACTCAGTGATTAAACAACAACAAATATATATGTATAACTGAATTAATTTGCCATATACTTGAAACTAACATTGAAAATTAACTTTTTTTGAGCTTTGAGCTCAGCTGCTTCAGTCACGTCAGAGTCTGTTCAATCCTATGGAACACTGGAGTGGGTTGCCATGCCCTCCTCCAGGGGATCTTCCCGTCTCAGAGATCAAGCCCACGTCTCCTGTGTCTCCTGCGTTGGCAAGTGGATTCTTTACCACTGAGCCATACTTCAACTTAAAAAGTATGTGCACTTTGTGAAAATTCACTGAGCTCTTCACTTATGAAAATATAGATTAAACATCTACATTTTTCCCCAGATGTATTAAAGATTATATTTCAATCAAACATATACTGAGAATCAGACAAAATAAAAACATTATTAAAAAATCCCAAATTTTCTAACATTTTCATTTCTTTGAAAGTCCTCTTTCTTTCACTTTAGGCCTCTCTCTCAGGGAGGATATAGTCTCACAGAATTACTTCAAGCTTTAATAACACTTTTCAGAAACTAGAAGAAGAGCTAAAAGATTTGAGTTCTACTTTCCACTTAATTTTCCTACTGATTTCTATGAACTGTGCATTAAGCACAGAATGTGACTGCTGTGAGATGCTGCAGGGAGAACCAGTGAGTCTCCTCCAATAGCAGGGAAACCAAGGTTTAGAAAAAGGAAGTGACTTACTCAGGGACATGTGTTCTTCAGTAATAAAATGGAAAAGGAAATAAAAAGGAAAAAAATTTTCAAAATAAAAGTGACAATGACAGTCTGTGGTCCAAAAGCTTCCATGATTTCTCCTTCTATTTAAGAATGAAACTATTTCTGAGAGGGAGAAGCAACTGGCTCATTATATAAATGCAGAACTTTAATTAATTTGCTCCATTTAGATAACTAATGCTCTCATTTGGTTATTGTGACCCTGAATTATTGTGACTCTGAAACAAAATTCCCTTTTAATTGGCACTTACAAGCTAGTTTCTCCTTGAGACTTAAAAAAAAAGAGATGAAATAGGAGAGCATAGGTTATACTCCACTGATAAGCAGCCCCCAAATCTTGGTAGTTTAAAGCAGCTCAGGTTTATAATGATGCCACATGTCTATCAAAGGTCAGCAGGAGCTTGGTTCTACTCTTCATGTCCTCTGGGGCTCAGGATGAAAGGAAAGCCAGTTCTGGATCGAGACTGGTTATGATGCCAGTGCGGTGAGAGATGTGTAAGGGACAGGCTAGCTCTTAAACCTTCTGTCTAGAAGTGATACACACAACTTCCACACCCATCTCTGCATCACAGCAAGTCTCCTGACCACTCCCAACTCCTGTAACAGGGAAGTGCAATCCTACGGTGAGTTGGGAAGAAGGGGGAGCTGAACTATTTGGAAATGGCTCTAATGACCCCCTAAAAAAGCAACCAAAATTGTCCCATGGGAGTCCCACATTGCCTCATGAGTTTTACATAATAATCACAGTGACCTACGTTTTATTTAAATATATGACGAAGTGAAGATAAACTCTGGAGAAAGTAAAACATAGACATAAAAGGCAGCATTGACAGGTGTAAATAAAACTCTTTCAACTATCATTGAAAGGATTTTTATGAAAGACATGAAGTGGTTTCATCTGCCTTTCTGCAAATAGTTTAGTGGTTGAATGATCAATATCCCTCTAAAGTGCCCAGGAACCATTTTGACCAAAAGCAACCAAGTAAATGAATTGCCTCCAGGGCTATAACATTGCACTTAAATGAAGGCAGCTTACATGGATGCAAACAAAGGTATCCCCTGTGGTCATGTTAAGCATTAAACATCAAGGAGGCAATAGTGCTTTTAAGTAGAAAGGGAAAAAATAATTTTGTTGGGGCTCTAATCTCTAATGTTAATTTTTTTAAGAAAAGAAGAAGATAACTTGACAGATAATAGTTTGGTTTATGGAGAAGGCAGTGGTGACCCACTCCAGTACTCTTGCCTGGAACACCCCAAGGACGGAGGAGCCTAGTAGGCTGCAGTCCATGGGGTCACTAAGAGTCAGACACGACTGAGCGACTTCACTTTCACTTTTCACTTTCATGCACTGGAGAAGGAAACAGCAACCCACTCCAGTGTTTTTGCCTGGAGAATCCCAGGGACGGGGGAGCCCGGTGGGCTGCCGTCTATGGGGTCTCACAGAGTTGGACACGGTCGATGAGACTTAGCAGCAGCAGCAGCAGTTTGGTTTACCTGACCTTCTCCTTGTTTTTCTCTGTCCACAAACCTTGCCATAAAGTCATCAGTACTGATTGAACACACACACACAGACTGATAAGTTAAAGGCAGAATGTATCAGACCTCACTCAGCGTCTCTAAGCTGTCATTTTCTGTGCTAGGTTTCAAAGGATATTGTCTTTGATGAGAAGCAAATAAACATTTTGTTAAAAAAATATATAGTTAAGACATGCATTTAAATGCATATTTGTCAAAAAGCAAAACTGGAATATAAGTCTATTAAACACACATACACAAACACAAGCATCACGACCTGGTTCAGTTAGCAGGTGCCAATGCATGATTCTTCTCTGGAATTAAGTATCCTGTGTATACGCCATCACACTTCAAATGATGCAGAGTTCAAGTACTTTCTTTACAACTTGAAAAGATGGTAACATATAACACATCTTACTGGTACCTCTGTAGTAGGAATATTCTTGATGCTTTACAGTCATATTATTTGCTAGTTTCAAAGTCCCTGTGTTTTTAATGTATCATGGTATAAGACATGATTGAATCAAGAATACAGTTGATCTAGGTTATAAATTAACTTATTTTTTAATTCTTAAAGAGAAAATTTTAGGTGAAATATTTTTTTTCAATGTGGAATAAAAGAGTGAAAAAGTGATCTTCCAGATACGATTCTGGATTATTAAACAACATTTCCATGCCAATGGCTTCTAACACAGATATAAATTTTGAGGACCACACCAAGGTTATGGGCTCCGGAATAGAGGTCCAGATGGCGCAGAGACTCAGGCTCCCCTGCTGGTTCAGACAGTAAAGAATCTGCCTGCGATACAGGAGACCTGGGTTCAGTCGCTGGGTCGGGAAGATCCCCTGGAAGAGGAAATGGCAACCCAGTCCAGTACCCTTGCCTGGACAATTCCACTGACAGAGGAGACTGGTGGGCTAC
Source organism: Odocoileus virginianus (assembly GCF_023699985.2). Classification (NCBI taxonomy): domain Eukaryota; kingdom Metazoa; phylum Chordata; class Mammalia; order Artiodactyla; family Cervidae; genus Odocoileus; species Odocoileus virginianus. The sequence continues at coordinate 57,013,692 of NC_069677.1, read as the reverse complement.
AGCTGGTGGGGTCGCAGAGTCGGACATGACTGAGTGACTAACACACGCACACACACAGGTGCAGATGGTAGTTTAGTGGAGCTAAGCCAAAGTGGGCCAGGGGATGGTGTGAGGAGCAGTGGTGATCAGGAGGGCAAGCAGAGGAAACAAAACCTGCTAAGTTGTGTTCGACTCTTTGCAACCCCGTGGACTCCAGCACACCAGGCCTCCCTGTCCTTCCTTATCTCCCAGAGTTTGCTCAAACTCATGTCCACATGTAGGTGCTTAAATATTTGTTGAATAAATGAATTTCAAATAAAGAAATGCGACCAGGATGGGAAGTGGAGTTAACAGCAGTGGGCACATTCTCTTCATCTGGTGTCCCTCTTTAATAAATCATTTGTTCCTGGTCTAGCCCTTACAGGAATCCCCCTAACAAACAAGGCACCTTTAAGAGTTTCAGAAACTTCATTCAATCCTTTGCCTGGGTCTCTTCTTTTGCTGCCATCTCACCTTTCGTTCTGTTGAAGTGACTTTCTAGGTCCGTCATGGAGACACTCCTGGACGGTGAGCCACATCAGCAAGTGGAAACTCAGAAAACGTCTGTGTCCCTATAAACGCTCCAGTTGGCCAGAAATGCAATCTATCCAGCCAGCCAACTCCCACTCTGGGCCTTCTCATCTGAAGCCGGGTGGACTAGGTGGTACCTGCCAATCAGAGAGCTTCTACTTTTCTCTGTCTTGCTTTTTAGTCTTTATCCTATAAAGGTTCCTATCTTCCACCCTATTTTGCAATTCTGTCTGCAAAAGTAGACTCTTGCTTCATGAAGTGTTAAGTAGTTTGTTTCTATCGCCTAAATTGTCTTCTTTAATCATTTTTAAACAGCTCGTAACGTAGGAACTCAAAGCCCCTTCATTAACATTCATTTATGCTACAAGTAGTTTAGATTAAAAATGTCAACACTTTCATGATACAGAAGGAAGAGCAAAGGTACAAGTATAATTTCATGGGGAGGAATTATGGAAGATTCAGTCAGTCAGTCAGTTCAGTCGCTCAGTCGTGTCTGATTCTTTGTGACCCCATGAACTGCAGCACGCCAGGCTCCCTGTCCATCACCAACTCCCAGAGTTTACTCAAACTCTTGTCCATCAAGTCAGTGATGCCATCCAGCTATCTCATCCTCTGTCATCCCCTTCTCCTCCTGCCCCCAATCCCTCCCAGCATCAGGGTCTTTTCCAATGAGTCAGCTCTTCGCATCAGGTGGCCAAAGTATTGTAGTTTCAGCTTCAGCATCAGTCCTTCCAATGAACACCCAGGACTGATCTCCTTTAGCAACCTCCTAAATTACAATGATCTTACCGTTGACTAGTGAAGAGTGAGGTACCTTATTTTGTAAATGCCAAAAGCAGCAGAAAGGCACCAAAATATAAATATATGACTTTTCAAATAAATTTGACAAAGACTGCATTTTGAAAATGTAGTAACTCTGCTCTCTCGGGGTCTATACTCATCTTCAAACACTAGCTAAAATCTTGAGCAGATGAACACCTGAAGTTTGAAGCTGAATACCCTTAGGTGTTCAGTTTCAAAATATTAAGTTAATATTTTATATCACCAAGAAAATAATAACAAAAGGGACACTGGCTTTTGAAAAAAGGTTTTCAAACACTCCAAGCTTTAATGTATACTTTTTTTTTAAAGCACACATTAAAGACATCACAAGTTAACATTAATATCTTCTTGCATTTATAACTATCCTTGTAAATTTATTGTGAGAACACTAATTAGGAAGCAGCATTTTCAAAATGTGTTTTATCATATATAATAAAGCTTTTGTCCTTTTTCCTCTGTGACCAACCTTGCATATCTTTATGTTCATTTTGACTGGATTAACAGTGAATATAAACATGACATTTCTGGGATGGAGACAGCAGATCAAACCAAACAAGACCCATGTTGCCCCTAAATGTTCAGTTTCAAAAGGATTCTCCAAAGTTCCCAGCAGTTGTTCCTACTCTGGCTTACTTTAAAATAGTCTTTGTGTGTGTGTGCTCAGTCATGTCCGACTCTTTGCAATCCCATGGACTGTGGCCCACAAGGCTCCTCTGTCAGGGAATTTTCCAGGCATAGTGGAGTGGGTTGCCATTTCCTTCTCTAAGGAATCTTCCCAACCCAGGGATCAAATCCTTGTTTTCTGTCTTTCCTGAACTGGAAGGCAGATTCTTTACCACTAGCGCCATCTGGGAAATCTATTAAAATAGTCTTTGAAGATTTTTTTTTTTTTTCTTAAAAAGAGTAGAGCTATTCAGACCCCAATGGAGACCATTTCTAATCTTTGGAGGGTGGAGCCCAGAAACTCGTTTTATCAAAACTCCTATGTGGTTCTAATCCAGTCTAAATGTTTATATCTCCCCAAAATACATACATTCAAATCCTAGTGCCCCATGTGATAGTATTAGTGGGTGGGGCCTTTGGGGGGTGAGTAGGTCTTGAATGCTGAGTTCTCATGGTTGAAATTAATGCCCTTATAACTGAGGCCCAAGAGAGCTACCCTGCCCCTCCCACTAAGTAAAGATACAAAGAGAAGTCTGCAACTTGGAAGACAGTTCTCACACAACCTTTCTAGCACCTTCGTCTCACACTTCCAGACCCTAGAACTATGAGAAATAAATATCTGCTGCTTGTAAGCCACCTGGTCTGTGATTTTTTTGTTGTGTTAGGGGACCGTTAACTCAAACAGCCCACCTTGACCAGCACAATAATAACCACTTACACAAGTCTTGTCACAAAAGAAGGTTCTAATAAGGAACAGGGTGCTGCCCTAGAAAACTAATTAGGGAGGGGCCAAAACAAAGGAGGAGATGCCAGTCCATATTACATCCCGCCAACCCCTCAGAACCCCTCGCACTGGAATCCATCCTGGCTGAGAGATGCCAGCAGCTCTAGAATGACCCAAGTCAGACTGAATATGGACCCAAACGAGGTGATAGGCCAGAGGCGACCCCGAGGACCAGCCCCATTACCATAAAGCTGGGACTGCAAGTCCTGGCTGAGCAGTTCTCCTGGTTTCCTCACCCAGCTACTCTCTGCGCCAGCACCTCCTCCCAGGAAAGTCTCTGGCTTTGTTAGCACATGTGTCTCCTCAGACAACTCATTTCCAAGTGATACACAAGTGCCCACTCCCAGGCTTGAATTCTGCATGAAGACGGCAGCTGCTGCCGCTCCTACTGTTAAGCCAACAGGCCCAGGCCACAGCACCAGCGAGGCCGAATTTGGGGCTCTGAGATTGCCTAGGCCCCAGCAAATCTAAAAGAAACAATGGGCTTAGAGGAGCCCACAACAGGGTTCACGATGGGCTTCTGGTAGCTCAGGATCCACCGCTGTGACAGCCTCGGCGACTCCCCAGTGTTCACGTTCACCAGCACGAGGAGCCTCCCAGAGCCCGCAGCACAGGCTCTCGCGAGAAACTGCCCCTAGTTCCCGCGTGGAACAGGCCAAACATCGCGAGAAACATCGCGAGAAACATCGCGAGATCTGAGCATGGCCGCAGTGACTGCGGCCTAGTCTCAAGCAGTGACTGCTCCTCAGATATTCCCATTCCCCAACTCGGGGTGGTGCTTTTGATTCCTCTCTCTAGATAGGAGTCTATATCTCCTAAATTTTGTTTTAAAACCGAATGATAATTAAAAAAAATTCCTATTACAACTGTGAATAGAAAATCAGCACTATTTGCCATCAAGAGAAAGCAATGACGGAGGGGTGGGGGGGAGCAAAAACAAACACCCGCATGGTATTCAAAGCAAGCCAGACACTTGTTTGCCTAAGGCATCCCGAGGTCTGCTGTCTTTTTGTTAACAAAGGAATGGAGAGAGTCTTGCTTTACCCTCTTAGCACACTGGCCCCTTGCCACAGACCTAGGCCTGAGGCTTAGGGCTAATCTTCAATTGTTCGGAAAAGGCCACGTGAACTAATTTGTGCTTTTGACACAGAAGGAGAAAATTCCCTGGAGGCTTTGGGGGGAGGGGGGCAGATTTTCTCTCTTTTGAGAGGCCCTGAAAGAGAATGCATCTCTTCCTCTGGATGTTGACTGGGGCCACTGTTGAGTGCAAACACCAGGCCTGGAGCAGTCAGCCAGGGGAAGAGATGCTGCCAGCCCAACAGTGTGGCCGGCCTACTGCAGGCCCCAGATGAGCAGACCAGCCGGGATGCCTACCTCTCTCCTGCCCTCTAGGCTGTTTCAGTCACTGAGGACACCCTGAGTTCGGTCTTCTGTTTGTAATTCAGGGTCATCTAATGCCATGCATATGCATCAAATAAAGTCATCTTAGTGGCTGGCACACAAACCCTAATTTGGGAAGTATTTGTCCTAGGTTGGGAGAGGTGATGGCAGTAACAAAAACAAAGCTCCGGTAGGCTATAATCAGCTTATATTTACCTCTTGATAACTTTTCTCAGTAAGAAAATCCAAAGTGCACATTGCCAGCTGCACTTGAACTCCCACACAGGAATCTTTCAAAGTGTGGACTGGGGATGGGGTGGGGGTGGGGACAAATAACATCAAAATAGTGTCTGTGTCTCTGTCATTAAGCATGGAGCGCTCTGAGCATTTTCTAAGTCATATCCTTTCATCATTTTATTTGGGAAAATCTAATCTTCAAAGTAGAAAAAACTATGCAGATATATTTTTTATTTATATATTATTTATAAGAATGAAGCAACCTAAATGCCAAGCAGTAGGAGAAGATTAGGTACGTTACAGTACATCCACCCGGTGGCATATTAGACTACTAATTACAATGATGTTTCCACTAACATGAAATGGCATATAATTACTTTTCTATTAAATTGGTCCATGGAACAAGCATAAAGAAATATTGTATTTTTTAAACCTTTTGACCATGACCCAGAGTAACCAGTTGTTGACTGAAAAAAAAAATGCTCAATCTAAAAGTTGCTAGTTATGTTTTGTTCAGTGATATTACTGAAGACTGTAGCTCAGGAGGCAACTTTTCAGATACCTCTGAGAAACTGTGCCAAAGACATAAGGGAAGAGCCAGGATATGTAGGAAGTTTTGTTGAAAAACAAAAACATGTAGTGGAACATCAAAAGATTACTGCTACTCACAAAACACAGGCACCTCAAGTTAATGATTTTTGTGTTTTTCTACCATGTTTCATCATGGGAAGATGAAAGAATCAGGCTCATTGAAACTATTCTTTGATATGCTTCTTATTAATAATTATCTAGGGTCATTATTCTGATTTTCTCCATCCTAAGTCCTGAGTTCCCCTCAGGGCACACTGTGGTTGAGAGCGGTGTGTGGTGGTATGGTGTTTTGGCTGATGGCTTGATGGTAGCCAACACTTGTTCACTGGAATGGCAGGCAACCTTCTTTGTCCACATGGTTCATTTTGCACCTTGACCCAGGACACCTTATACATATTTTATTGCTAACACAACATTTGCAGAAAACAATGCTTGCCAGCGCTGGGTGTAATGCACTTTGTCATTTTATATGTGCTTCCATTGGATCTTTTCCAATGCTAGTTCCAACGCAACCAACCATAAGGGTTTCATCACCAGTGAAGGATTATGAGCCTTCACTAATTGAGCATGATACCAAAGATGGAAAAAGAGCAAAAACATATGTCTAGAGAACTTGCCTGGAGGGAATGTGCCAAAATATCAACAGGCCTGGAACTCTGGGGGATTTATTTATATTTTGCAATTTGTCACTAATAAATTTTACACTTTTTATAATAGAAATAATAATTGCCATACTAATTAAGGTGTTCTGAAGGCTTCTTCTCTCCAGGCTAAGTAATCCAGCTCCTCACAGTCTGGTAAATTCACTTTATACCTCCTGATGCGCTTCTGAGAGCAAAGACAGGGTGGTAGCCAGACAAAGCCACAGGCAGCCTGTGAACCTGAGCCCCACCCTGAACAGCTCTGGGCTTTAGCACTTCCTGACTCATGGCCCCCACGTGGCCATTGCTAAATAATGTACATCTTAATGAGGAGATTGATGTCACAGTTACAGGCATCCTAGACTTCTTTCCTTCCTTTCTTCCAACACAATTTTCCTGAGTGCCTGTTACCTCCCAAATACTATTCAAAAAGCTGTATAAAAATATCCTTTTATATTTTTCAATTTTTCTATAATGAACAAGGACTTCTTCCATAGTCAGAAAAAAAAAACCCCACATTGCTCTAAAGAAGACCTTAAGATGTAGATCTTGCCTGCAAGTTGCCCACAAGCCTAGGAAAGAAGCAGACAGGTAAACGAATATGTTACTGTGGGACTTTGTCCCTTACCCACCTCCTGTTTCAGCCAGAAAGCTCCTCTGAGTAGCTTTTAATTATTAGGGGCCCCAGGGTTTGTCTCTTTCCTTTCCTAGGACACCATGACATTTGCCTGACTCCCATCTCTGCCCCTCCGCTCCTCTTTCTTTCGTTTGCTTTGTTTTCTGATGGGGACCATTTTTTCAAGTCTTTATTGAGCATTGCTACAATATTACTTCTGTTCTATGTTGGCTTGGGGGCCCCAAGGCATGAGGGATCCTAGCTTCCTGACTAAGGCTTGACCCTGCACCCCCTGCAGTGGAAGGCGAAGTCTTAACCGCTGGACCACCACGGAAGTCCCTGCCCACACTGCCTAATCTCCGTTTCCTTCAGTTGGCTGAGAGAGCATGTTCGCAGGGAGAGAAGAAAGAGAGAGAGGAGGGTGGGAGAGACATCTAGTCCCGCTGAGGCGAGGTTCTTGGATCTGAGGTGGATCGCCAGTGTGTGTGTGTGTGTGTGTGTGTGTGTGTGTGTGTGTGTGTGTGTGAGTGTGAGTGTGTGAGAGGGTGTGTGAGCTTGTGTGAGTGTGTGAGAGGGTGTGTGAGCTTGTGTGACAGGGTGTGTGAGCTTGTGTGAGTGTGTGAGAGGGTGTGTGTGTGTGTGACTGTGTGTGTGTGCACACGCGCTCAGTTGCTTAGCTGTGTCCAACTCTTTGCGACCCCGTGGACCGTAACCCCCCAGGCTCCTCTGCCCGTGGGATCCTCCAGGCAAGGATACTGGAGTGGGTTGCCAAGCCCTCCTCCAGGGGATCTCCCCACCCCAGGCAGGCTGCTCCCTTACTGCCGAACCACCAGGACAGCCTCAAGGTGGCTCATATCTTGGCTGCAAACTTCTGACTGAGATTAGTGACAGGGAATTCTGTGGTGCTTGGAAGACCTCATCACTCGGCTTGAACAGTGTAACACAGGCTAGGCAGTCCATCAGAATTCCTTTCCCTGATTTCCCAAGCATGTCATGGATGGCCTGACCAGTGACCTCTGGAGGAAAGAGACAGCGGCTCCATACTGGTCTAGCTTCAATGACTGCAGCCAGATCTTTCTGGTTATTTTCAGGTTTTCTCAGTTAATGAGTAATGTTCTGATGTAGCTTCTCCTCAGGACATTAAGTTCTGATTCTGGTATTTCCCCCAAAGAAGTTCAAACAAATTGGCAGACAGCAAACTGGATAAGTCACTAGAGAAAACTGCATAATGGTCCTAAATCTATGCTCCAGTGGCCACTGTTCCTGGAGAAGAATTGATTTGTCACCATCTTTTGTTGAAGCAATATCTATTTGTTTTCCAACATGGGCGGCCTGTCAAAATGTAATATAATGCCAGGGGCAACTCCAGTCAGTCAGGGATATTTTATCAGCAGTTCCTTAACCTCTCGGACTCTTGGTGTGATCAGAAAAATTTCCCTACAGCATATTCTTTTAATAATCCCTTGGACACAGTTATGGTGGATTCTGACCCTTCTAACCATTCCGGTCTGCCCAGCCCAAGCTCTCACACAGCGAGGGTCTGCCTTCCGGGGTCCCTGTTCTGCTGAATCGTGTTCTTCTGATATTTGAGGGGTTGCTCAGGGAAACAAGAGATGTCCAGGAGGCATGGGAGGAAGGGTTCTGGAAAACCCGGTGAAAAACATTTCTCTCCAGTGCCTCTTCTGTTTGCACCTCATGATAAATGCTCCTCTGGCAGTTTTATAAACAGGCTGCTAAAATGTCACCTTTTTAGAAGTGTGAGAGGCTTGTTGTAGAGGACTGCTGGGACTCAGGCAGACCAGGAGTGGGAGATGCCTTGGCCTGAGCTGGCAATTTGACAACAAGCAAGTCGTTTGTCTGAAGAGTTGACCAGGACTGGAAAATGTCAAGCTGCCATCTTTCATGCAGACAAAAAATAATTTTGCTGATCCTCTGAAAGTTAAACAGGGTGTGCACTTCCATCTTAATGAATGCCTCTCAGTCCTGTGTGTGAGAAACATGGAGATGGAGGATGGAGCAACCAAGGATGCTTCTTAGAATCTGAAACAAGAGGGGCCAGATGGTCTAGAAAGGGGATAACCCCACCCTCCTGTCCCAGCCATGTCTGTTTTAGGAGTAGCAAGCAAATAGCTCATGGAATGAAGCAGGTTCAGATAAAATGCCATATTTACCAATCCAAACAACGGGTCTGTAGAATGAGAATAAGTTAGGTCATCTTGATAATACGTTTGGGATCCCAAGAATCTTAGTATATTTTGAGGCAAAGTAGCATATTATTTGAATTTGTTGTTCAATTAATATAGAAATTAGTTATAATAGGGTTCAGGCCCATCCACCCCAGAAAGAAGATGGAGTCTGTTCTGCTTTCTTTATCAGTACACCATCAATGAAATTCCATCTGAATTCCAGAAATCCTCAAGAGGCTCATACAATACATCTTAGTTACCACAAAAGTTTATCTCCCATTGGAAATTAGGAAAATAAAAGACTTAATTTGTAAAGGGGGGTGGATGCCTTTGGATGCCTCAAGAAAGGAAAATGCCCAGGATTTCTTGAGCTGGTCCTTCAGACACAAAGCCTGTTCCCATTCAGTGGCTCCCAAGGTCTTATGTGCAGCAGGCCTACAGTTTTCTCAGCTCAAAGGTGCAAGGCTTATGGACAATCACACCTGCTGTACATCTGAATGGTTCAATATACCGGTTTTTCACCAGAAACTTATAGTCAGTTGTGATAGCTTATCGTCACAGCCCATTGCCTCCCACTGGTAATGAATGGTTTAAGAGCTCTGCTGTTCAGTACAGTAACCAATGCCCACATTAAGCACTTGAAATGTGATGAAGTCCCAGCTGACATGTGCTGGAGGAACACAACACATACCGGGTTTGAAAGACTCAGAACAAACGTGAAAATGTCATATAACTCAGGGACATTTTATGCTGATTAAATGTCAAAGTGATAGTTCTGGAAATAGTGAATTAGATAAACTGTATTATTAAAATTAGTTTCACCTATTTCTTTTAATCCTTCCTAATGAGGCTTATAAAAAATTTAGTCATTTATGTGCATTATAATGACTAGCACAGCGTTAGGTATTTCATCTCAACTGTGAAAAGAGTCACCAGCTCTTTTTTCCACACCCCTTCGAAAATCTTTTGGTCTAATTCTGAGGTTCTTTTGGTGAGACACCAGGGTTTTTCTTTGTTGTTGCCGTAATTGGGGACACCTTTCAAAATCCAGTGATTTTAAAAATGGACAATGACTACTCAGTAGCTTTGCTCTAGGAAACCAGGAAAGAAACACTGGTCAAAGAGACAGTCCCACAAAGATGTTTTCAGCCAAACATTTACATTTCTTCACCAGCCTCTTCCCATTTCTCCCATCACCCCAACAATGCACAGAATGGTGGGTTTGTCTAAGCCCTCTTGCACAGGTCGGACACAAATAAATCTTTGTTTAAGAGTTAGGTTTGGGCTTCTCTGGTGGCTCAGTGGTAAAGAACCCCCCTGACAGTGTAGGAGATGTGAGTTCGATCCCTGGATTGGGAAGACGCCCTGGAAAAGGAAATGGCAACCTACTCCAATGCTCTTACTTGGGAAAGCCCACGGATAGAGGAGCCTGCAGTCTACAGTCCACGGCGTCACAAAAGAGTCAGACACCACTCAGGGGACATGAACTTAGTGACTGCGCAGCACCATCAGACTCACTGTTGTTCAGCCGCTCAGTCGTGTCCGGCTCTTTGCGACCCCACGGCCTGCAGCACACCAGGCCTCCCTGTCCCTCACCATATCCGGGAACTGGCTCAAGCTCATGTCCATTGAGTTGGTGAAGCCATCCAACCATCTCATCCTCTGTCGTCTCTTACTCCTCCTGCCTTCAATCTTTCCCAGCATCAGGGTCTTTCCTAATGAGTCAGTTTTTCCCATCAGGTGGCCAAAGTATTGGAGTTTCAGCTTCAGCAATAGTCCTTCCAATAAATATTCAGGGTTGATTTCCTTTTAGGTCTACCCAAATTTTACATACCAGTAGGGCTGTGTTCCTGTCCAATATAAAATACTAAAGACAAAAGGAACACAGGATTTAGGAAGGAGACTCTAAACATGGAGTCAGAGGAAGGACAAGAAATCCTGCCTGTATCCAGCCACTCACAGCTATTTCTCTCTGGGGAGATAGTGTCGGCTCCTAAGGAAGGTCAGATTCCACAATTTCTGCCTAGATAAATTCATTTTAACGCTCCCTACATATCATCACTCTGTAAAGCCCAGAGAGACAGGAGAGAGAGCGCCCATGCAGAAACTGACCTAGAGGGATACTGTAGTCAGGAACCCAGATGCAGAGTTGGGGAGAGGGATTGAGTGGACGTCTGCTCACCGAAAAGTGAGATGGAAACAGAGCAAGACCCCTGTGGCCCTTGTCCCGCACGTCCTCAGCCGGTCTTCTGTCTGAGGAAGGAACGTCAGCCAAAGAATACATTTAATCAGAGAAGTCAGAAGACGCAGAAACAAAGGAAAACGGTCAAAGGAGACCAAACAATAATAATGTAGTCATTAATCAAAGTCTAGGACTTTTAGTTCCCTTTCAGAGGCTGTATTCTGAGCAATATCCTGTGAGCTGCCTTGTGGTACTGAGACCTCCATCAGGTGGGAGACGTTAACTACATGATGGCCAGACTGTAGCCGTGACATCAGTTCAGTTCAGTTTAGTCGCTCAGTCGTGTCTGACTCTTTGCGACCCCATGAATCGCAGCACGCCAGGCCTCCCTGTCCATCACCAACTCCCGGAGTTTACTCAAACCATGTCCATTGAGTCAGTGATGCCATCCAGCCATCTCATCCTCTGTTGCCCCCTTCTCCTACTGCCCCCAATCCCTCCCAGCATCAGGGTCTTTTCCAGTGAGTCAGCTCTTTGCATCAGGTGGCCAGAGTACTGGAGTTTCAGCTTCAGCATCAGTCCATCCAATGAACACCCAGGAGTGATCTCTTTTAGGATGGACTGGTTGGATCTCCTTGCAGTCCAAGGGACTCTCAAGAGTCTTCTCCAGCACCACAGTTCAAAAGCATCAATCCTTCAGTGCTCAGCTTTCTTTACAGTCCAACTCTCACATCCATACATGACCACTGGAAAAACCATGGCCTCGACATAAGCTGCCACAATTCCAAGAATGGCCGATGACTGATTTCAGGATGACTGTCAGAACAGACCATGCTCTTTCTGCATGTTGCCCCCTCACTCTGTCTATAAAAGCTCTTGCCCACTGATTGTCAAAGGATGGGAGGGTTGGCCTTTGGACAAGCACCTGCTTTTCTCTTTGGTTGCCAGCATCCGAACTACAGGAAATTTTCCTTTCCACCAAACTAGCCTCTCTATTGGCTTTTGAGCAGTGAGCAGCCAGATCCCACGTTTGGTTATAAGACCTCAAAAATTCCCCATCCACCTGCTCCAGGAAGTCAAGGGAAGCTTATACACACCACCAAGCAGGAGACCACAGGATCTTCTCTGGAGAAACTGAACTACCACAGAATAAAGATGTGCAGAAATTGACATTTGAAGGTTCCTATGAAAATGCCAGATGACCATACACGTGACCCACAGTAAAGCCCACCAAATAAACAAACTCATTCAAACACACAGTGTAGCTTAAGCTGAATCACAATATCCAGGGACGACAGCCTTTTAGGGAAAGCTGTGTGAAAGGCAGAAATCAAAATTAAATATGAAGACAAAAGTTAGAGGAAAAAGAGATGATACAAGAAAAAAAAAAGAATAAAACTTTAAATCCAGAAAGGGAGAATAGAAAAAATAATACTAGAAAGGAAATTATATATTGAAAATTAATAATAATATAAGAAAAGTTATCAAAACGGAAGAACTTGAGTTTTCAGATTGTAAAAGTCTGAAGAATGAATGATAAAAAATATATGTATCAGGGTTCATTACAAAATTTAAGATCTCCAGTACTAAACAGAGAAGCTAAAAATCTTCCATAGATAGCATGTCACATGTAAGAACTAGAAATCAAATAGCATCAAACTTCTCAACCACAGCATTTTTTATACAATAAAAACAATGAATTAAGTTCAAAATTTTGATGGAAAGTTATTTTCAACCTGGAATTCTATGCTCAGCCAAATTAGTATCTTAATATGAGGATAAGGTGAAGACATTTCAGACATGTTACCTCAAACATTTACTTGATGCTTCTCAGTTCAGTTCAGTCACTCCGTCGTGTCCGACTCTTTGAGACCCCATGGACTGCAGCACACCAGGCCTCCCTGTCCATCACCAACTCCCGGAGTTTACTCAAACTCATGTCCATTGAGTCAGTGATGCCATCCAACCATCTCATCCTCTGTCGTCCCCTTCTCCTCCCACCTTCAGTCTTTCCCATGATGCTTCTCAGAAGCTACTAAAGGAAATACTTGATTTAAATGAGAGAAAGGAAGGAAGAAGACATGGGGTCCAGGAAACAAGGGGACACTGAGAGAAGAGAAAAAGAGGAGAGGATTCTTAAAAAATATATATCCCTGGGAGGAAAATGGATTGGCTGGACTATGTATCAAGTTTGACAAAGTCAAACAGTGTACTAAGAAGTGTTTAATAGAGCTATTTGAGGTATGGGAAGATATCATTAGCAAACAAATGAATGAACAAAGCAAAAAAGAGGCAATTAATAACTCCAGATGAAGCAACTTTGTAAAGGAAAGTTATGTATATGTACTATACTTGGGATTTATCTACATCTAGTAAATAGAGAAAAAAAAAGAATGAGGGAGGACTTCGCTGATTGTCCAGTGGTTAAGAATCCACCTTCCAAAGCAGGAGATGCAAGTTCAATCCCTGGTCGGGGGACTAAGATCCCATAGGCCATGCAGCAAGTAAGCCCACGTGCCACAACCAGAGAGCCCTCACACTGCAACAAAAATCCTAATGCAGCCAAATAAATAAAAATTTAAAAAAGAATGAGGGACCTGATAGACTGAATCTCATTTATTATAATCGTGTCTAAAATCATTATTTTCAGTTCTGGGAGGGAGACTTAAGGGAGAAGAAAGCATGAATAATTAGGCAGAAGGTGGTGTCGCTTGTTGAGACAGAGAACAATGGAAAACAAGCAAATATGAGGAATGGAGGAGCACTAGTGTGTCTACTTAATTCTGGACACGTTGCGTTTGAGGGGCACACAGGACATGCTCCAATACTTTGGCCACCTGATGTGAAGAGCTGACTCACTGGAAAAGACCGTGATTCTGGGAAAGATTGAAGGCAGGAGGAGAAGGGAGTTGACAGAGGATGAGATGGTTAGATAGCATCACTGACTCAACGGACATGAATCTGAGCAGACTCCAGGAGATGGTGAAGGACGTGGAAGCCTGGCGTGCTGCAGTCCATGGGGTCATGAAGAGTCAGACATGACTTAGCGACTGAACAGCAAAGAACAAGACACGTAGGCAGAGATGCTGAGCAGGCAGGGGTACACCGGGCCTGCTGGCATGGAGCTCGGAAGACAGGCCCAGGCTGAGGTCTTCTCACTGAAGGTGGTACGGGTACGTAGATGGAAAATGACGTGGCTAATGTTCCCGGGGGAGGGGTCGTAAGCTGTGAAGAAAATAGGGCCCAGGAACAGTTCCTGAGGAAAGGCGCAACACTAGGGTGAGAGAAGGAGAATGCATCTGGTGAAGGAGGCTGTGAAGGAGAGGCTGGAGAGCTGGAAAGAAACGCTGGAGAGTGTGGGAGTGTCAAAACCAGAAGCCTTCACAAACACGGTGCCTCTCCCTAATATGAGGATAGACCTCCCCCCAATCGTATGTTCTTTTCTCGTTGCACTTCCCTTCATGTACTATAATGAGATGAAAATTCATGCAATCGATTCACTCATTCGCTGAGTAGATTTTTAACGAGCACTCACTATGTGCCAGGACTGTTGTAGGATATAGATGCAGCAGGTACAAAGCAGATGCTCCGTGTGTTTTCATGAAGTGTATCTTCTAGCGGGGATTAATGGGTGAACATTAAAAGGAGAGAGGGGACTTCCTTGGTATTCCAGTGGTTAAGACTTCGCCTTCCAGTGAAGAGGGTGCAGGTTCAATCTCTGGTCAGAGAACTAAGATCTCATTTGCCTTATGGCCAAAAAAAGCAATAGTGCAACAAATTCAATAAAGACTTTAAAAATGGTCCACATCGAAAAAAATTTAAAATGTACATAAGGAAAGAGGAGAGGAAGGGAATGGTCAGGGGTGTCAGATGCTTCAGAGGAGTCAAGGACAGTGGGGGCTGAAGAGCAGTCACTGGGCTTAACCACATGGGGCTGACTTCGTTGGAAAAAGTAGTGCGGGGGGTCAGAAACCAGAGCAGCAGGGCTGAGGATCAAATGATGAACCCGTAAAGAGAGGAAACGCAAACAACCCTTGTGGGCAGAACGAGCAAGAAAGGTGGGAATAAAACAGTGCCTGTGTGCATCTTCATACAGGGAAAAATTCAGTCAGGATGATTAGTTCATGTTTAACGTGTTAGTTGCTCAGTGGTGTCCGACTCTTTGTGACCCCATGGACTGTAGCCCACCAGGCTCCTCTATCCATGGGATTCTCCAGCAGGGATACTAGAATGGGTTGCCATGTCCTCCTCCAGGGCATCTTCCCAACCCAGGGATTGAACCCAGATCTCCTGCATTGCCGGTAGACTCTTTACCATCTGAGCCTCCAGGGAAGCCATCATATTTAACAGATGATGAGAAAGATCCAGTTTCAAGGTATGATTGAAAAAGTAGACACAAATAAGGGCAGATACTGAGTGTTGTGAAAATTTTTAGAAAAGGGGTGGAGGGAGGGACCAGAACACAAAGGTTGATTAGCCTTTGAAAAGCAGAAGGGACTTCCTCCATCACATTAGAGTGGCAGAGATTTGAGGCAATAGTGGTGACAGGATGAGTGTTTGGAGGGGTGAACAAGGTGCCTTTTAAAATTCCCTGCCCTGGAGTGAGGGGCATTCATTTTCTCAGGAGGAACAAAAAAGGAGGAGACTGAGGGTCAAGAGATGAGAAGGGCAGGTGAGGTGAACCAGGAGTATCCAAGCAAAGGCGCTGGAAAGGGAGGAGGTGGGATGCTTGAATTAGTGGATGTAAGACTTGTGAGGGGGAATGGGTGAACTCGAGCCCAGGGAAAGGTCCTCAGAAATGAGAAAGTTCAGGAAGTTTGTTGGGGAGTAACTGGATGGTTCTCCAGGGTGATGCTGGTGTTGCCGGGAGGATGGGAGGAGGCGAAGTGGAGAGAAAGGCGGGGCCGAGGTCCTCAATGCCAGAGCCTTTAGGTGACTGACCTGGTTTCTGAAGGCTGGGACTTTGCTCAAGGACTGAAAGGGGAAACGGTGAATCCCTGAGCAAACATCTTGGCAGCTGGAAGAAGGTGTGACGTATCCTGCGAGGAAGCCCCCAAACGTCGGCCATGGGTTGTTGACTGTGGCCCGCAGTAGATGCTGTATGTGAGACCAGCCTGCCTCACGGGACCAGCTCTGGAGTTGGGGCCCGGGACTTCTGTTGTTCGTGTCTACCTTAAAGCCGCGCAGTTTACGCTCACAGGATACTTCACAAAATTTACCTAAAGCCAGAGGCCTGGGTGTTGTGTCAATAGTGGCTTCTGGTTTTAGACAAAAGTCACAGGTCTCAAGCTGTGTTTGGGGCAGGTCAGGCTGGGTTCCTTTAAGCTGCAGGTGGAAGGATGCAGCCCTTCTATTTGGAAGTGTTTCTGAGTAGCTGCTGCAGCTTAAAGCAGAATCACCTGGAGGCGTGTGGCAACAGGATTGCTAGGTCCCGCCCCCGGAATTTCTGTTTCAAGAGAGGCTGGGGTGGGGTTGGAGAATTTGCGTATGTCACAAGTCCCCAGATGCTGCTGTTGCTTATTTTGAGAACCACTGGTTTTGAGCAGTTTCTAGATTCTGCCGGCACTTTGGAATCACCTGGGGAAATTAGAAAACCCTGTGGTCTGGAGTGAGGCTTGAAAATCAGGAATTTTCAAAGCTTCTCAGATGACTGCAAGGTACAGTGAGGGCTGAGAGCCCTGATTCAGTGTCTGGACCCCACTTGAGGAAAGCACAATTGATTTCTTCACTCTTCAAGCAGCAGAAAATGCTTGAGAGTGAAAGTGTTAAGTTGCTCGGTCAAGTCTGACTCTGTGACCTCAGGGACTGCAGCCGCCAGGCTGTCTGTCCATGGAATTCTGCAGGCAAGAATATTGGAGTGGGTTGCCATTCCCTTCTCCAGGGGATCCTCCTGACCCAGGGATCGAACCTAGGTCTTCTGCATTACAGACAGATTCTTTGCCATCTGAGCCCCCAGGGAAGCCCTGCAGAAGATACTTAACCTATTTTGATGTTCAGTATCCAAGAGATAGTTCATTGTATGTGTTAGATCTACCATGTCTGGATTGGGAAGATACCCTGGAAAAGGGAATGGCTACCTACTCAAGTCTTCTTGTCTGGAGAATTCCCTGGAGAGAGGAGCCTGGAGGGATCGCAAAGAGTCAGACACAGCTGAGTGACTCACACATTCAAGTATCTTCTGCTGTTTTGAAGAGTGAAGAAATCAATTGTGACTTATTCCCCTTATTTTCCTTCATGATTTTTTTTTTTTCCAGATCATCATATGCTTCTGTATGCATCCAGTATGCTTCTATAGTTTGGAGGGAATTTTTGCAGTTGTTTATCTGGAAAGAACCATTTAGACAAATCTGTAATTTAAAGAGACTTTGGGAAGTGTGGTATATTTCATTTCATTAATGGAAGTGACACGGGTCATTAAGTCCCACAAGTAAGTTTCCACTTGAAAAGTTGTGTAACTTCCTGGTCACACTGGGGTGGGGGGGGTGTTCTTTGCGTCCTTGAAAAACATTTCACTCTGTGTAAGAGTTTATAATTTGGAACCTACAAAACTAGCTTCTAGGTTGTCTGCATCAAGGAGCTAATCAACCTGGACAAAAGTGCTCTGCGGTGCTTTTTACGGTCAGGAAGCCATCATTTTTCCCCCCTATTTCTCAGTTGATTTATATGCGGCTAATTACTGCTCTGCTGTTGATCAGTTATAGCTCCTTCTCTAGGGTCCATGATTCTGGAAATTTAGAGTTGGGGCCAAATTATAATGAGGTCCTTCCAGTTTTGAAATGACCAAATTATTCATACATTAAGCAAGCTTCAAGGGCTAACTCTAGATTTCTCAGCACTTTCTTTCTTCTTTTTAGAGCCTCCAGTGTAACATAGTAAAACCTGTTTGTGGTGCTATTTGAGAGTATGGATTTAGGAGTCTGAATAGCAGTGTTCAGTTCCCAGCTAAAGCACCTTACTTTTAGGACAAATTACATAACTTCCCTGAGTTTTCATTTCCTTGCCTGTAAAATGGGGATATTAAATAACCTGGCTTAAAAACGTCACAAGTTATTGTATCAATAATATACAAAGTGTTGGAATGGTTTCTGTAAAATGTGAAAATACAAATGT
The DNA here is from genome assembly GCF_023699985.2 of Odocoileus virginianus. Lineage (NCBI taxonomy): Eukaryota > Metazoa > Chordata > Mammalia > Artiodactyla > Cervidae > Odocoileus > Odocoileus virginianus. The sequence goes on along the minus strand of NC_069677.1, from coordinate 56,995,931 downwards.
TATTTGGTAGATTTCTACCACAGGACTCACAGAATGTAAAATTCTGGAAAGTGGTTTTTCAGGGACAGTTGAAGCTTCAGTGCAAATATTTATGGGGCTTCGCGGATGGCGCAGTGGTGAAGAGTCAGCCTGCCAATGTAGGAGGTGCAACAGACTCGGGTTTGGTCCCTGCGTCAGGATGACCCCCTGGAGAAGGAAATGGCAAGGAATGGCAAATCCCCTGGAGGAAATGGCACTCCAGCCTTCTGGCCTGGAAATGCCATGGACAGAGGAGCATGACAGGCTACAGTCCATGCGGTTGCAAAGAGTCGGACACGACCGAGCGACTGAGCAGAATGGAAACAAACATATTTTCCTCTTGTGTTCAATAATCCTGGGACTAGACTAAATAATTTTCCTGCTTTCTCCAGGAAGTATGCATTTGCTCCTGGGGAATAAGAATTAAAAGCCAATCAAGATGACTTACTTACGAAGAGTAACTGGCCCATCTATCGAGACTCTTGAAGACCCTGACCTCTCTGTGCCCAATAACCCAAAACTATTGTGTTGTAAACTCTGCCCAGTCCATTTCCTAACTTCTAAGGCCTTTGTCCCAATGTCATTTTGCCCCCTTTAAAATCCTCTAAATATCGTCCCTTGACTTTCCTCTTGTGAGACACAATCTTGTCTGTCAAGCTGATGTTCTGTCTTATTACAGTAAGTCTAAGAATCTTAGTTTTTCCTAAATAACAGTTTTTTCTGGTCATCTGGGAAGTTGACACGATCTTGTTGAATGTGTACACACACACACATAGTATTTCAACTTTCTTTCATAGCAGGGATGACTTAGTTTGAAGAACATATTGCTGTTGTTCAGTAGCTAAGTTGTGTCCAACTCTTTGCGATCCATGGACTGCAGCACTCCAGGCTCCCCTGTCCTCTGTTATCTCCCAGAGTTGGCCCAGATGCATGTCCACTGAGTCAGTGACTATCTAACCATCTCATCTTCCGCTGCCCCCTTCTGCTGCCCCCTTCTCCTTCTGCCTTCAGTCTTTCTTGGTGAAATGAGAGGAGAGTGGAGAAAACTTCAAAACTGGCTGACTCAGAATCTCTGGGACTGGAGCCCAGAAATAGGGTAATTCAGGTTCCATAGGGCTTCTGATGCTCAACCAAGGCTGAGAGACTTCTGTTTAATGTATTATTAATTATGCAGAGTTGAGGTTCTCAAACTCCAATGTACATAGAAATCTTCTCAGGAGGTTATTAAAAATTCAGATTTCAGAGCCCCATCCCCAGAGATTCTAACTCATAGGAAGATGGTGGAGTCCCAGAGTCCATATAATGATCAAGCATCTGTAGTCTTCTACAGCTTCACAGTTTGAGAAGTGCTGATTGATGTAGGGGAAGTAATATTCTCAGAGCTGCAGGAAACTGGTTATGATTAAAGTCTTCAGATAATATCAAATAATGAGATACCATTTCCTGAAATAATACTTCTTTATTCTGGGCTTTAGTTTCCTCATTTTAAAAATGGGATTGATAAGATTAATTAAGCATAAGAGGTACCCATTTTTTTCTGTGTCAGGATCCTGACTAAAATCTGCATAATGAAAGGACAATTGACACATTTATTAATTAAGATCCTGTCTTGGATTATATTATGTTAACATTGCTAATCTTCTTTAAATTCAATGTGTTGTCTTGAAAAGAATACCCATTATCTAGGAATAAGTCAGGGTTTCCCAGGTGGCTCAGTGGTAAAGAATCTGCCTGCCAATGCAGGAGACCTGGGTTCGATCCCTGGGTAGGGAAGATCCCCTGGAGAAGGAAATGGGAACCCACTCTGGTATTCTTGCCTGGGGAATCCCATGGAGAGAGGAGCCTGGTGGGCAACAGTCCATGGGGTCACAAAAGAGTCGGATGCAGGAAAAATCAAAGTGTGTATAGGTTTCTCATATGTATTTGATTTTTGTTCATCTTGGAATTTGAACTTAACCAGTGTTTTCATACATTCACAAATATAGTCAGCAGGCAAAGTCAACAAACAACTGAGCTCCTAAAAATGCCAGGGACTGAGGATATGAGCAGAGGAGAGGTGACAGGTGGGTAATAATTATAAAACAAGGCCAACCTTAACAAAAAACAAAAAAGTTATGGATCCAAAGGATAGGGGACAAATATACGAGAAGATGGTGGGGTTTCTCCAACGGCTCAGCAGTAAAAGAATCCACCAGTGATGCAGGAGACACAGGAGACGCATGTTCGATCCCTGGGTTGAGAAGATCCCCTGGAAGAGAAAATGGAAACCCACCTCAGTATTCTTGCCTGAAAAGTCCCATGGACAGAGGAGCCTGGTGGGCTACAGTCCAAAGAGTCACAAAGAGTCAGATGCAGCTGAATGGCCGAGCCCAGCACGTATGAGAAGACGGCCCTTTTCAAAGGTGGAAATGATGGCATGTGAACTATATCTCAATACATCTTATTAAAATGCATACTCAGACCCCAGTCCCACTTCTGAGTATAGATCCAAAGAAGTTGAAATCAGCATCTCACAGAGGTCACTACACTGCTATGTTCACTGCAGCACTATTCACAATAGCCGAGATACGGATATAAGAAAACTGTCCATTAACAAATCAGTGAATAAAGAAAATATGGCATACTCATGCAGTGGAATATTATTCAAGCTTAAGAAAAAGAAGGAAATCTTATCATATGTGACAACATAGTTGAACTTGAAGGATAGTATACTAAGTGATAAAAGCCAGAAGGACAAATATGACATGATTATACTTATAAGAGGCATCTAAAGTAATCAAATTCTACAAGTAGAGAATAGAATGGTGGTTGTGAGAGTCTAAGTGGAGGGGAAAATTGAGAGTTGTTCAATCAGTATAAAGTTTCAATTATGCAAGTTGAAACAGTTGTAGACATCTACTGAAAAACATTGTGCCTATAGTTGAAAATACTTAACTATAAGTATTGTGCACTTAAAAAGGTGTTGAGGATGGATCTCATGTTGTGTTCTTACTACAAAAACAATAAGAACAATAACAGCAACAAAAATGCACCAGGAAACTTTGGAGATGATAACACATCTATCACTTTGACTGCAGTGTTTCACAAGTACATGCAAATGTTCAAACTCATTAAATGGTATACATTAAGTATGTGCAGTTTTTGTATACCAATTATACCAAAGTAAAACTATTGAAAATGCATATTTTGGAAAGTGTAATAAAATAAAACAACGAAGACAGAAGTTTGTTGGTTTCCTACATAAAACGAGTCCCAAGATAGTCAAGTCAGGATAGATGCAGGGCTCCGTGGGACCAGTGAGGGCTCTGTCATCCTCAGTGTGTGGCTTCCTTCTATGGTTCAGAATGGCTGCTTGAGCTTCAGCCACCACATCTGTATCCCAGCCAGCATGAAGGGTGAAGGAGGGGGCAAAATGTATGGATCTTTTCCCTAAGGTACTTCCCAGAGCTTGCACATGTCATGTCTTACATCTCATTGGCAGAGTTAAGTCACATGGCTCCCTAACTAAAAGGGAAGCTTGGAAATGTAGTCCTTATTCAGCACAGCCGTATGTCTGGCTAACATTAGGAAAAGAGTGTCTCTTATTAACGGGGAGGGAGAGAACAACTGGCAGTCTTGGCTACATGGACATTCTGCAGAGAGCCCTGAATACCATGTTGGAATAGTTGGCACTTAATTCAAGTAAATTGGAGACTGTAGATTATTTTGAAGCAAAAGGTGACACTATTTTAGGAATATAATTAATATGTGACAGTGATGCGTAGGGTGGACTGAAAAGAGGGAAAACTAAGAAGCAGGGATGCCAAATAGATGATCATGTTAGACAAAGCAAGATGTAATGTAATGTCGACAGATTAGGATAGCAGCAGGAGGACTAGTGTAGAGACTTCAATGAAAGAATAGAATCAAAGAATTTGGCAACCGAATTTATCATGCAAATGGACAAGGAGGTAAGAGAGACTGCCAAGGTTTGATCACAACTGCTCAGAATGAGGGTTCACACACTCAAACGTCTACAAGGATTCCAGGGGTCCTATAGATAAGCACTTTGATTAAATGGGCTCCTACCTCCCCAACAAGCAGGCAAGGAAGAAGGGCGGGCGACTTCTGAGTGCCAAGCATCAAGAAAGCGGCTCAGACCTGTGAGACAGCTAGTTCAGACTCTGAACACCACTGTGCAGGCTAAGGGGGAAATATCACTCTTTCTTTTGAATCTCCTCTAGCAGGAGATATAAACCATTCATCAATATCTCCCATTTTTAAAATCCCAACTAGCCTGTTAAGTACCCTATTAAGGAAGTATAAAACACCTAACTTTGCACATATAATCATTCCCGCCACCAACCCCTAAGGTGGGTGTTAATTACATAATAAAGCCATCATTTTTGTTTTCCTTTTGGCTGCATCACAGGTTCATCCCAACGTGGGACTGAATCTGTGCCCCTGCAATGGAAGTGCGGCGTCTTAACCACTGTACCCAGGGGAAGTCTCCAAAGTCAGCATTTCTCAATGCCCTAGAGGTGCTAGGGCTAAAGAACCTGCCTGCCAATGCAGGAGACATAAAGAGACCTGTGTTCGATGCCTGGGTTGGAAAGATCCCCTGGAGAAGGACATGGCAACCTGCTCCAGTATTCTTGCCTGGGGTATCCCATGGACAGAAGAGCCTGGCGGGCTACAGTCCATAGGATCACAAAGAGTCAGACATGACTAAAGCTACTTAGCATGCATGCATGCGTAACAATACGTAAGAGCTAACATTTATGTACTATCCTATTTTGTGGTTTTTAAAGTACTTTTTAAAAATCCATTTAATTATTCCCTTAAATGCAATTCTCGTTTCACGTGTGAGAAGACTGGGAAGTAGTTGTGTTGGATAACATTCAACTCTATGGGAAGGACTGAGGTCGAGCTCCTAATACAGGTGTTCCCTAATCCCAAGTTCTTTCATCCGTGCTATGTGAATGAACAGGAAAATGGACTTTTCTAGATCATGTGTGTGTGTATGAAGCTCCAATACTTTGGCCACCTGATGCGAAGAGTTGATTCATTCAAAAATACCCTGATGCTGGGAAAGATTGAAGGCAGGAGGAGAAGGGGATGACAGAGGATGAGATGGTTGGATGGCGTCACCAATTCAGTGGACATAAGTTTGAGCAAACTCTGGCAGATAGTGAAGGACAGGGAAGCCTGGTGTGCTGCAGCCCATGGGATGGCGAAGAGTCAGACACGACTGAGCGACTGAACAACAACAAATGTGTGTGTGTGCGCGCGCATGCATGTGTGTGCGTGCGCGTGCATGTGTGTGCGTGCGTGTGTGTGCGTGCGCGCGCGTGTGTGTGTGCGTGCACGTGCGCGTGTGTGCGTGTGTGTGTGTGCGTGCGCGCACGCATGTGTGTGTGTGTGTGTGTGTGCTGTGTTCTGTGCATTGTGGTTGTTGTAAAGAACCGAGAATGCTCCCAAGTGAACTGGGAAAATCATGATTAACTTGTCTTGTTTCAAAAAACTGCTCCAGATGAGTAGCCAGTGTTCACTATGATGTAAGAGCTGTCTCTCCAGCCAGGACCCTGAGCCCCGATGATGTTTCCCGCCTTCCTAAATTGCTGTGCATATTCTCTTGGTTGATGTGGCAACTCTATCCTCTTGTCACTGCTGATTTATGCAGGCCTTTCACGGTGTTCACTGAACTGACTGAGACCTCTGGGTTGGCTCATGGCCCATCTAAGTTTTCTTAAACTCTTCCTATCTAAACTCACAAAGATACTAATCATGCTTTGACTTCCTACAGAAAATTAAAACTCTGCTAACCTAAAGTAAAATATACACGGTAAGTATAGAAAAGATGAAGTATACTGCAGTTATTGATAACGTGAAAAATTTGGGAACTGCCCAAATATATCATAATAGGGCTTTATGTGCCCTATTTATTTATCATCGTGAGTGAATAATGATAGATCTATTCAATAAAGGGTTGTTTATTCAGTTAAAAATGGTAGTTATAAAGACTACATAACAATACATTATATAACGAGGGGGGGTGAAGCAGCGAAGAAACTGAAAGTGCTCTGCAGGTTATATCATGTGAAGAGGATCAGGATATGCCACCTCAAACTGTGCCACTTTGGCATAAGAATTTTTAGTGAATTGAAGGCAATAAAATGCAGCAAACACAGAAAGATCTCTTTGCCCTCCCATTATTTTCCCAAAAGCTGGACATAAATTTTCCTCTGTGAAGATGTTCTCATTCCTTGCTCCTGGACCAGGAGGAGAACCACCACTGCCACTGGGGACAGGAAGTTGGCCCCGAGACGGGTCTGCAAAACAGCTTACTGAAATGGCTTACCTTCCACGGGTCTGCACAACAGAGCTTACTGAAATGGCTTACCTTCCACGGGTCTGCACAAACAGAACTTACTGAAATGGCTTACCTTCCACGGGTCTGCACAGACATCTTACTGAAATGGCTTACCTTCCACGGGTCTGCACAGACATCTTACTGAAATGGCTTACCTTCCACGGGTCTGCACAGACATCTTACTGAAATAGCTTACCTTCCACGGGTCTGCACAGACATCTTACTGAAATGGCTTACCTTCCACGGGTCTGCACAGACATCTTACTGAAATGGCTTACCTTCCATTACTTTCCACATATATTTACCTTCTCACAACTTACCACTGCCAGGAGCCCAACTCCCTTTTCCTTTGTCTTGCACTTCTCTACAAATTTATCACCCTTTGTTAAAATGGTATATAAGCCCCATATTCTAACCACCCCTTGGAGTTACTCATTACTGAGTTCTCTAGTGTGTGTGAGTATTGTATACATAAATAAACTGCTTTATTCTCCTGTTTATCTGTCTTTTGTCAGTTTAATTTACAGAACTGCAGACACTAAACATAAGAGGGTAGAGGAGAAGATTTTCCCTCCTCCACACATGTTAAATAAAAAGGAAAATGGTAGAAAGGAAATATACCAGTATGTAAACATTGTTTATGCAGCATGCAACATATTCAAACAGAAAAAAAGTCTTGTCAAAGCAAAATTCTGTAAGGATTGCAAATTAACTGAACACCAGCATCTCTATTGTTACAAATAGATTTGGTTTAGGTGTTGATCAATAATAATACCTGGAGGGAAACTTTCATTTAGGACTTGATAAAGAGAATAGAACCTGATGAGAATGGCGGAACCCAAGCTATGAAGCAAGAAATATACACAGTTTTATGAGAGAGTTGACAAGAGTGTGATGAAGAGTCCGATTCTAAAGTCAGATTATTTACTGTTTACAGGTTACTTAACCTTTTTGTGCCTAAATTTCCTCTTCTTTAAAAAGGAGATAACAATAACTACCTAATGTTGTTGAGGATTAAGTGATATCGCCTGTATACGGTCAGTACTCAATATAAGTTACTGGAAGCATTCTGATAATGATGCTCTTTCTTTCTCCCTAAAGAAGTGTTGCTAATCCTCAGCCACAGGTAGCAACAGAATGGCTGTATCACGAGCTTGGCAACTTGATTGGCCCCTCCTTCTGTTTGGATACCTGGGTGGTATAACCCTGGAAGTTTCTCTCTCCGGTCTGGAAGATCTGTGGTCTCTCCTCTGGGTGGAAAATTAACTTTATATATGGGTTCCAAAACGGAATTGATTTCCACAAGGGGCAGAAGAATAGATGCCGTGGTATTTGCTGTGAGACCCTGTCACATGCGTTTTCCCCTCGGTAGCACCCAGGCGCGTTACGGCTCTGACGTGCACCCTGCATCATGTTAAGTGTGAGTAGTGGGCAGGAAGGGAGGGTATGGGTGCGTCAGCTGGAGGAGGCAGACGGCATAAGGGGGACAGCATAGAGCAGTGGACGAGCCATCACGCCTTCTGACCTTGGGCAAATGGATTCACGCTGACACTTAGCTCCTCCCCAGGGAAAATGAGGGGGCGTGGCTGGGTGGATGCCTTCTAGCACTAACATTCCATGAGTCTCTGCACCCTCCCAGCAACTACTTCTGAAAAGACAGAGGAAACATCATGGGTCCTGATAGCCCTCCACTGACTCACGTTATCCCAGGCAGGTTAAGTGTCTGCCAAACCCTTTCTGCACCAGTTAGACTGGGTGATACTCAAGCCTGAGCTTAGGCTGAAGTTGGGAGCAGAGGATCTGCGATTCCACTTGTGCACGTTGGGGCCTCTGCATTCACTGGCTGATGCACTGGCTGAATTCACTTCCCCTGCCTCAGCTTTGAGAGACTTTCACGCCGTGAAACTCTTGCATCTCTCTCCCAGCACCCTGCTGAATTGCGCTGGTGGATTTCTCCATTTGCCTTTCGAAAGGTCCGTTTACTTCTGACTTTAACTCTGAGTTTTAGTGATGAAAGAAAGTAGACCTTATTTCTTTTACTCAGAGCTGTATTTTCGGGGCACAGCTGCCCAGACCCATGAGAAATAAAGTAAGAGAAGGGAGCTATGAGATCACGGGTAAATCCCACCCAGCTTCCTCTTGGTGGGAGAAGAACCCAGTGAGAATTAAGTCTCTGGAAGGTTGAGCCCAAACAGGTCTGTGGGGTGGAAGCTATGTGCTGGTGTCTTATCAGTGATGGGTTGAAGGGACAGCCCTTTTCTGGGTGTTGGGTGGGGCTGCCTCCAACTCTTGCTCTCCTCCCAAGTTCTCACAACCGCCTGAGGTCTGGAAAAGGCTTTACTCTTTGACGGTTGGGGTGTTAGAATGAGAGGGTCCCTGAGATCTGTCAGGCAGGTGACACTGAAGCCCTGTTTGGTGCCGCCTTGGAAAGCTGTAACACGTGTGTCTGAAGCAGAACACGCTGTGGGAGGCCTTCTGGTGGATTAGGGGCCTTGTCATTTCATATTCCTATTGTATGATCAACACACGCACATGTATACAGACTCATGTGCAAAGAAGGTGACTGGGGAATGGATGGCCTGCTTGCCAAGGCATTTGAAATATTCCCACTGGGACAGCAAATATCAGTAAGTACTAGATTATGACCTGGAAATAATAGCTATGTGTATACAGTATTTATTGAGCTCCTATGACATGCCAGGCATTTAATAAGAATTACATCATTTAATGTTCACTATAATCTCATCAGGATGGAGCCATGTTTATCCACATTTTATGGGTGAGAAAACAGAGGCTTAGAAAATTTAAATAGCCTTTCGAAGCTCACAAAGCTACTAAGTGGCAAAAGCGAAATTTTAATAGAAACAATCAGTCTATGGAGCCCATGCATTTATCAAGAAAAATGAATTACTTCCCTGCATGTGGTTTCTGTCCCACTGACATGTTAGCATAATTTTTCTATAACAAATTTCATTCATTATAGGTGAAGAAGCAGGACTTTGCAACCTCACTGTCTGGGTTCAAATTCCATTCTGCCATCTATAGACTATTATCATATGGGATGAGTTTCTTAATCTCTGTGCCTGAGTTTCCTTGTCTATGAAATGAAGATAAGAGTACCAAGTTGACAGGTTGTTGTGAAGATTAAGTGAGATAACAGAGGTAAAGCGCTTGGAGCATAATAAGTGGTAGCCCTTCTTATCATATGCTAGCTGTTTATTTTATGACAGACTGACTTATGGATCTATTTACAGATTGCCTACTGTGTCCCAGGTACTTCTCTCTCTTGCTATTCACCCAGTCGTGTCTGATTCTTTGCCAGCGCATGGACTGTAGCCAGCCAGGCTCCTCTGTCCATGGGATTTCCCAGGCAAGAATACTGGAGTGGGTTGCCATTTCCTCCTCCAAGGGATCTTCCTGACCCAGGGATCGAACCTTGGTCTCCACATTGGAGGCAGATTCTTAACCATCTGAGCCACCAGGGAACTAGGTTCTTAGATGGAGGCAGAGGAGTGGGCAGGATTTTGTGGTTATGGGAAGGGAGAGACAGACGTTTAAACCAGTTAGGACATAAAGTGTTATAATCCATAGTAGTTCAGTAAGAAAGGAGTGATAGGCAGAGGGGGAAAAAAGCTACAGGGGAAGATCTGAGGACAGATTCAGCAGGACAAGGAAATCATCTGTGCTAAGGGGTTGGAACTTTCCTGTATGGGCAGACAGGTTGCTGGGGCATTTAAACACTTTGAAGAGCTTTTTAAGAGCTTTACTAACCCTCCTCTGAGCCCCATTTAGCCAGAGATGAGCATAAGAAAAGACCCAGCATAAGAAGAGTGGTTCTTATAAAACTTCTCTGCCAGATATTTAAACATTCTATTTGGAAGCTGATCAGTAGATTTTATATAAGAAGATTCATTGTACAAAAAAAGGACTCCAAATCATTTTATATCCTGATCCCATATGCATTGTGCAAGTGACTCTCATTGACTTAATGCATTTGGCGCTCAATGGGCATGGATAAAGCATGCTGTATAAATAGTCACATAGACCAAGCTGCCAGGGGCTCCTCTTGCCAGGCAAGGATGACAGTATATTCTCTTAAGAATATGAGTTAATGCATGAGGCAGTTCCCTCACTTGGTGTACCAGAGGATGTTTGAATTGGGGACATAATCTCCAGGGAACAGGAATAATTTTGAGTCAAAATTAGGGTTGGTTGGTTTTTATAGCAGTATACCTAACCTGTTTTACCGGTTCCAATCTACATGGCTGATTAAGTGACTAGAATGACCAGCCAGGTTTTCTCCCCCATTTCAACACTGGGAGCTAAAGGAAGTGGAAAAATCCAGGCTAACAGTGAAACAGCCAAGGATGTGCACAAGGATTTAGCATAAGTATCCATCACAAGGTTGATTATAGCAGTAGGAAAGCCCAACGATTAGTCAAGTGTTTAAAAAGTATTATAGAACAACCCTAATACTCACTGCTATGGTTATTGAAAATGATGACGAGGAACAGCAGCTAATGACAACCCAGGCAGGTTATACTATAACATTATGTCAAAAAAAAAAAAAGGTTCTTAATTGATGGACACAATAAAATCTTATTTTCGTAAAAGTAAATAAAAGGGTCATGTAATAATAGCTATTATCTCGAGGTAATGAGATTATATGCTTCACCTTTTTGCTTATGCGAACTATATGTTTTCTGAGCTTCCCAGGTAGTGCAGTGATAAAGAATCTGACTGCAATGCAGGAGACTCAGGAGATGCAGGAAATTCAGATTCAGTCCCTGAATCAGGAAGATCCCCTGGAGGAGGAAATGGCAACCTGCTCCAGTATTCTTGCTTGGGAAATTCCATGGACAGAGGAGCCTGGTAGGCTATAGTCCATGGGGTCTTAAAAGAGTAGGACATGACTGAGTGACTAAGCATACTATATGTTTTCTATATTGAACATTGATTAATTTTGCATCCAAAGCTATTTTTTAAAAAACAAGCAAAAAAATCTCCTTTTTCTGTCTTCCTGGGTCCCACCTACAGAGGTGGCAGCCATCTCCTATTTGCCTGTCTGGTGGCAGAAACTTAATCTCAGCCAATTCAAGTTTCCCCCTTCTCTCTGAGACTGAGTCTGAGTTTCAGGAGGCCTATGTTATGTCACTGCAGATGGTGACTGCAGCCATGAAATTAAAAGACACTTGCTCCTTGGAAGAAAAGCTATGACAAACCTAGACAGCATATTAAGAAGCAGAGACATTATTTTGCTGATAAAGGTCCGTTTAGTCAAAGCTATGGTTTTTCCAGTAGTCATGTGTGGATGTGAGAGCTGGACCATAAAGAAAGCTGAGCACCAAAGAATTGATGCTTTTGAACTGTGATATTGGAGAAGATTCTTGAGAGTCCCTTGGACTGTAAGGAGATCCAACCAGTCCATCCTAAAGGAAATCAGTCCTGAATACTGAATGGAAGGACTGATGCTGAAGCTGAAGCTCCAATACTTTGACTACCTGATGCGAAGAGCTGACTCACTGGAAAAGACCCTGGTGCTGGGACAGATTGAAGGCGGGAGGTGAAAGGGACGACAGAGGATGAGATGGTTGGATGGCATCACCGACTCAATGGACATGATTGAGCAAGTTCAGGAAGGTGGTGAAGGACAGGGAAGCCTGGAGTGCTGCAATCCATGGGGTCGCAAATAGACACAACTGAGCGACTGAACAGCAAGTGTTACGTCACAGCTTTGGGAGGGGCCATCTGTCTCCTGATAAACATCCACGAGGCCGGCACCTGCCTGGATGCACAGTTTCCCAATCCTTGGGCCTTGTGTGCTGTTACCTTATCCCCATTGCAGACCTCTGGGCTTCTCCAAAGTAGGGTTCTTTTTGACTCCCACAGCCCACTCTAGGGTCTGCTTTTTGATACATCTCCCTCTTCTGCTTGGGCGCATGAGGGAATTCTAGAAGGCTGCTAAGGGGCGCATCAACCCAGACACCCCACATAACCGTTTCCTGTCCTTGCTCCTGCTTCCTGCTCAGTGCAGGATAAGTTGGGATGGCTTACCGCCCTCAGGTTTCAACTGCAAAGTAAGAAGAGACAGCTTCTTTGTTTGAATCCCTCAGGTCTTTCTGGGGTTGCCATCATTCCCCTGATCTCCACTCCAAGGATGCAGTCCAAGGACAGCAAGGCCCAGGGCACCTCTTTAGAGCCCTAGTTTTTTCTACTTTCCCTCCAGTCCTCGCCTCCCATCCACACAGGGAATATTTTCAAGCTAGTTTTGAGGGTGGGAAAAGCTCTCTGAGTCAGTACACAGTCTCTGAAATCCTCTGTGCCATGCCCTGTTCTCTTCCTGGTGTCCGCTGTGGGTTGGGCTTTTGGAACCACAAAGGCTTCTCTCCCTCTCTGCTGGGTCACTCCTCCCCCAAGGCAAAGTACATTGAGCTTGAGTGGGTGGAAGGGCCATGGGAAACTCCCGGGTCCAGGGTGGGGACCCAGTGGTTAACATCTTAAAATATTATTCCACCACAGGGGTCTGATATGCTATGTTTGCTGAGGGCTTTTTTAAAAAAAGGTTTTTATGAGTTTCTAAGAATACAAAGTCCCTCTTCAGCCTCCCTCATTAGATCGTGATTGGTTTATAAGGCACTGAGTTTAGATGCTCGGTACAATTAATTCCTTTGATCATGTCCATTTGTTGAAAGAGCTGAGGTGACTTTAACTTTATGTACTCTACAAGAGTAACTTTTGTGTACATTTGAGATCAGTTGCTGTTAGCTGAACTACACCATTTTCCTCTGGAATCTCACACAAATGAAATCATATTGTGTATGCTACCATTGTGTCTGGATTCTTTTGCTCTGTTTAATATGGTGAGATTCACTCATGTTGCTTTGTGTATTTATAAAAATTACTTATAGTATTCCATTGTATGAGATGCTAGAATTTATTGACCTATTCTCTCATTGATGGGTATTTGAGTTGTTCTCAGTTTTTGGTAATAATGACGAAAGCTGCTGTTAGCATTCTCATCCATGTCTTCTAGTAGATAGGCTTTGTTTCTCTAGGGTATATGCCTGGAGTGGGGTTGCTAGGCCTTAGGATAGTTATATACTTAGCTTTAGTTCATAATGCCAAGTAGCTTTCTAGGAGTGGTATGAATTTATACTCTCACCACTAGTGTGTGCAAATTCTAGATGCTTGACATCTTAATCGATAATAATTAGTATCATCAAACTTTGAAGTTAGCCATTCTGATGGAGTTATATCTTTGTGATTTTAATGTACATTTCCTTGAGGAGTAATGAAGTTGAGCACCTTTTCATATGCTTAAATAGGTATTTGAATATCCTCCTTTGTTAGGTGTCTCTTCAAGTCTTTTGCCCGTTTTCTTATCTACTTGTTTATTTTTTTCTTATTGACTTTTAGTTCTTTATACATTTGTATACAATTCTTTTGTTGGATCTGAGCATTACAGATACTTTCTCCTGAATTTGCCTTTTTACTCCTTTATGGGTATCTTGCTTTGGATGAGCAGAACCTGTTAATTTTAATTATGCCCAATTTGTTAATTTCTTATGGTTAGTAATTTTTGTGTCCCATTCAGTAAATCTTTCCTTAATCCAAGTTTGTGAAAGTATTCTCTTACATTTCTTCTAGCAAGCTTTGGAGAAGGCAGTGGCACCCCACTCCAGTACTCTTGCCTGGAAAATCCCATGGACGGAGGAGCCTGGTGGGCTACAGTCCATGGGGTCGCGAGGAGTCGGACACGACTGAGCGACTTCACTTTCACTTTTCACTTTCATGCACTGGAGAAGGAAATGGCAACCCACTCCAGTGTTCTTGCCTGGAGAATCCCAGGGACAGGAGCCTGGTGGGCTGCCGTCTATGGGGTCACATAGAGTTGTACACGACTGAAGCGACTTAGCAGCAGCAGCAGCTAGCAATCTCAAATTAATAATTTGTGTTTGACGTGAGGTAAGAGGCAGTGTTCATTTTTCCCACAGGGATATATAATTGCTATAATAGCACTGCTAAAAATGATTATGCTACTATGCTGTTATTGCACAGTAAGTAACTGTTTATATGTGGGCATATTCCTGAACTCTATGTTTTGTTGACTTATTTGCCTATTTTACAGGTCAAGTTATGCTGTCTGAATTACTGTAGCTTTATACTAAATCTTGAAATTTGGTAGCAGAAAGTCTTCAACTTTGTGCTTTTTCTTTAAGTTTGCCTTGGCTGTACTAGGCCATTTGCATTTTCATATAAATATGATATACTAATAAATTTATATGAAATTATATGACTATATAGTATTTATATATGAAAGCAAAGAAGAACTAAAGAGCTTCTTGATGAAAGTGAAAGAGGAGAGCGAAAGAGTTGGCTTAAAACTCAATGTTCAGAAAACTAAGATCATGGCATCTGGTCCCATCCATTCATGGCAAATAGATGGGGAAACAATGGAAACAGTGACAGACTTTATTTTCTTGGGCTCCGAAATCACTGCAGATGGTGACTGCAGCCATGATATTAAAGATGCTTGCTCCTTGGAAGAAAAGCTACGACCAACCTAGACAGCATATTAAAAAGCAGAGACATTACTTTGTCAACAAAGGTCTGTCTAGTCAAAGCTATGGTTTTTCCAGTAGTCATGTATGGATGTGAGAGTTGGACAATAAAGAAAGCTGAGCACCGAAGAATTGATGCTTTTGAACTGTGGTGTTGGAAAAGACTTGAGAGTCCCTTGGACTGCAAGGAGATCCAACCAGTCCATCCTAAAGGAAGTCAGTCCTGAATTTTCATTGGAAGGACTGATGCTGAAGTTGAAACTAATACTCTGGTCACCTGATGCGAAGAGCTGACTCATTGGAAAAGACCCTGATGCTGGGAAAGATGGAAGGCAGGAGGTGAAAGGGATACCAGAGGATGAGATGGTTGGATGGCATCACCAACTCAATGGACATGAGTTTGAGTAAATGCCAGGAGTTGGTGATGGATAGGGAAGCCTGGCATGCTGCAGTCCATGGGGTCGCAAATAGTCAGACATGACTGAGCAACTGAACTGAACTGAACTGAACTGAACATATTTATATGAAAATAAATCAACCCCCCAAAGAACAACTGAAGTTTCAATAGGGATTGCATTGAATCTGTACATCTGTTTGGGAAAACTTGAAGTCTTAACAATACTGAATGATAATCCAATTTCTAAGATTTTTAATAATTCTATGTATATGCAGTCATATCCTCTGTGAATAAAAAGTGTCATATCTTTGTTTCTAACCTTTATATATTTTAATTTTTTCTTGCTTAATGCACTAGCTAGATTCACCTATATAATGTTTAATAGAAGGGGTGATGGTAGGGCATTGTCGTCTTATTTCTGGCTTCAGGAGTTAGGAGTTCAGAACTTCACAATTTATTTAATGTTAGCTGAAGTTGTTTTATAGTTACTCTATAGGATTAAGAAAGTTCCCATCTAGTTCTGGTTTGCTAACAGATTTTATCATTAATGACTGTTAAATTTTGTCAATAGCTCTCACTGCATGTATTGAGGTGATCCTACGATGCTTCTTTATATTGTTAATTTGGTGAATTACATTTATCTGAGTATTAAATCAATTTTGCAATTTTGTAAAACTTAGCTTAGTCATAAAGTATATAGTCTTTCTTATTTATCACTGCATTCAATTCACTAAGCTGTTTCAGGGTTTTAGTATCTGATACTCAAGTTAGACATAATGGCTTGTAACATTTCTTTCTTATAATATCCCTTTGGCATCAGGGTTATGCTGGCCTTATAAAACTAGTTTAGAATGATTTCTTCTTTCTTATCTAAAAGTATACACACTCTCCTTTGAATGTTTAGAAAAAATTTACCAATAAATCCATCTTGGATTGCAGGGTTTTCTGAGACAGTTGAAGAAGGAGGAAGGATTTAATTTTAGATTCAACTTCTTTAATCAATTCAGGACTAATTATTTTTCCTATTTCCTTTGTTTCAGTTTAAGTAATTTGTATTTCTCAAGAAAATTTTTCTTTTCAACAATGTTGTCAAATTTTTGGCATAAAGTTGTTAGATTACCATCTTAATTTTTTAAATATTTAAAATCTGTAGTTATCTCCCTTTTTTATTCCTAGTGTTAGTAATTTGCATTTTTTCTACTTGATCTATGCTTGAGGCTTATCAATTTCATTGATCTTTTCAAAAAGTCAATTTTTGACTTTATTTCTACCTCTGTTTTTACTTCTTCAATTTTTGTTCCTGTGTTTATTTCCTGTCTTAATTAAAATTTGCTTTTCTTTTTCTAGTTTCTTGGAATGGCAGCTGAGCTCATAAATTGTCAAATTAAAGCTAAAAATTTCCCTCTAGGCACTGATTTAGCTGTATCTCACAAATTTTGATGTATAATATTGCTATTTGTTTGATTGTTAAACAACAGCATTTTTTGAATAAGTAATACAAGCACACAGAAACATGTATAAAAGTATATGCAGTGAAAAGTTTCCAACTTTATTACTTGAAATCTGGCAAGAAACCAGTTCAGTTCAGTTCAGTCACTCAGTCGTGTCTGACTATTTGCTACCCCATGGATTGCAGCACACCAGGCCTCCTCGTCCATCACTAACTCCCAGAGCTTACTCAACTCATGTCCATTGAGTCGGTGATGCCATCCAACCACTGTCATCCCCTTCACCTCCTGCCTTCAATCTTTCCCAGCATCAGGGTCTTTTCCAGTGAGTCAGTTCTTTGCATCAGATGGCCAAAGTATTGGAGTTTCAGCTTCAACATCAGTCCTTCCAATGAATATTCAGAACTGATTTCCTTTAGGATTGGCTGGTTGGATCTCCTTGCAGTCCAAGGGACTCTCAAGAGTCTTCTCCAACACCACAGTTCAAAAGCATCAATTCTTTGATGCTCAGCTTTCTTTATCGTCCAACTCTCACATCCTTACATGACTACTGGAAAAACCATAGCTTTGACTGGATGGACCTTTGTTGGCAAAGTAATGTCTCTGATTTTTAATATGCTGTCTAGGTTTGTCATAGCTTTTCTTCCAAGGAGCAAGTGTCTTTTAATTTCATGGCTGCAATCACCATCTGCAGTGACTTTGGAGCCCAAGAAAATAAAGTCTGTCACTGTTTCCATTGTTTCCCCATCTAGTTGCCATGAATGGATGGGACCTGATGATCTTAGTTTTCTGAATGTTGGGTTTTAAGCCAACTTTTTCACCCTCTTCTTTCACTTTCATCAAGAGGCTTTTTAGTTCCTCTTCACTTTCTGCCATAAGGGTGGTGTCATCTGCATATCTGAGGTTATTGATATTTCTCTCAACTCTCTTGATTCCAGCTTGTGCCTCATCCAGCCCAACATTTCTCACGATGTACTCTGCATATAAATTAAATAAGTAGGGTAACAGTATACAGCCTTGATGTACTTCTTTTCCTACTTGGAACCAGTCTGTTTTTCCATGTCCAGTTCTAACTGTTGCTTCTCGACCTTACAGATGTCTCAGGAGGCAGGTAAGGTGGTCTGGTATTTATCTCACTAAGAATTTTCCACGGTTTGTTGTGATCCATACAGACAAAGGCTTTGGTGTAGTCAGTAAGGCAGAAGCAGATTTTTTTCTGGAACTCTTGCTTTTTGATGATCCAGCAGAAGTTGGCAATTTGATCTCTGGTTCCTCTGCCTTGTCTAAATCCAGCTTGAACATCTGGAAGTTCATGGTTCACATACTGTTGAAGCCTAGCTTGAAGGATTTTGAGCATTACTTTTGTAGCTTGTGAGATGAGTGCAATTGTGTGGTGGTTTGAACATTCTTTGGCATTGCCCTTCTTTGGGATTGGGATGAAAACTGACCTTTTCCAGTCCTGTGGCCACTGCTGAGTTTTCCAAATTTTCTAGCATACTGAGTGCAGCACTTTCACAACATCATCTTTTAGGATTTGAAATAGCTCAGCTGGAATTCCATCACCTCCACTAGCTTTGTTCATAGTGATGCTTCCTAAGGCCCACTTAACTTTGCATTCCAGGATGTCTGACTCTAGGTAAGTGATCACAGCATTGTGGTTATCTGGGTCATGAAGATCTTTTTTGTATAGTTCTGTGTATTCTTGCCATCTCTTCTTAATATCTTCTGCTTCTGTTAGGTTCATATGGTTTCTGTCCTTTATTGTGCCCATCTTTGCATGAAATCTTCCTTGGTATCTCTTATTTTCTTGAAGAGATCTCGTCTTTCCCATTCTATTGTCCCCAAAAGATGTCTTATATGAAGGTGTTTTAATAAGAAATTATTTACAAAAGTGTCAATAGGACTGAGCGACCAAACAAGGGAAGTTTAATCATTGTTGAGTCATCATCAGCAGGATGTTATTATCACCTTTAGACCCGAAACGGCAAAGAAAGGATACAGTGTTCACAGAAGCTGGTCAAAGCTAGAACCATGGAGGTGGGGGTGAGGATGTTGCCAGAACTATTTCATCAGGCCAACAGGGAGTGGGAGGAGAAATCTGGCCATTCTCCTTCTGCACTTCCATCTTCTGCTATTGCTTCAGTTCAGCTGGATCTAAGTCAGTCTGTAGATGATGATCTCCAGGACAGAGAATGGGTCAAAGGAGGGTGGAAAGTGAGGGGCAGGAGGAGATGATCGGAGAACAGCCAACACTTGAGATGTTCAAGGGGTAAAGGATGGAGGTGAAGCTATGACATAACTCTGCCCTCAATTGCTAGAGTTGTTGCATAATGGACCTTTGTCAGGAAAGGCACTTCTGGTAATTGGAGACGTCAGGGATCAGCTGATCCTTGACTCCATTCCAAAGAAAAATATGACTTGGAGGATCACAGAGGATACTGCCAAGACAGTGTGTTATACACTGTTAAACACTGTCCTCAGTATGGGATGTGTACAATGGCAGTGCACAAAAGAGTTCAAAGATTCATTATTATAGGGTGTTGAATCACATGCTGAGAAATGATCTCTCTTTTTAAATTACCCCTCAATCCTGATTAAATCAAGAAGGAAGCTTCCACGTGAGTGCTTTAACAACTTTCCAACAAGAATAGACTCCTTCCACTGTCCCACCCCTATGTTGCCCCCTCCCACTATTAAGTATAAGATAGACTTAAGGATGGATTGTACAGCAGAGGGAATATAGCCAATGTAATGACTGTAAATGGAAGTGAAACTGTTCGTCACTCAGTCGTGTCTGACTCTTTGTGACCCCATGGGCTGCAACACACCAGGCTCCTCTGTCCATGGTATTCTCCAGGCAAGACCACTAGCGTGGGTAGTCATTCCCTTCTCCAGGGGATCTTCCTGACCCAGGGATTGAACCAGGTCTCCAGCATTTCAGGCAGACTCTTTACAGATTGAGCACCAGGGAAGACCTGTATATGGAAAGTAACCTTTAAAAATTGCATAGAAATAAAAAGTTAAAAAAAAAAGAACATTGTTTGGTTTTCATGGCTTTTATTTTTGAAGCAGCTATTGGCTTATGGAAAATATATTGGTTTTCTATGTATGGAAATGAGATAAGTCTTCTAGCCATTCTCTTTTCCAGGGGATCTTCCTGATCCAGGGATCAAACCAGGTCTCCCCCATTGTGGGAAGATTCTTTAGCATCTGAGCCACCAAGGAAGCCCCCTGAAAATATATATGTTCAGGTAAAAAGCAACCCAGTTTAAAGAAAACTATATAAGCACAGGAGGTAATCAGCCATGGCAGCCATAGTGAAAGGCTACTTAAAAGACTAAGTTTGGGAAACACAGCTCAAAATTTCTTCTCCAGGTTATAGTGTTCTGGAACCTTCTCCTTCTTTGATAAGCAAAGCATTGTCAACGAGACAACACTTTACTTTGTGTTTGGCCACGCCTCTGCTTGCAGAGTCTTAGCTCCCTGACCAGGGATCAAACCTCTGGTCCCTGTGCTCCCTCCAGTGGGAACTCAGAGCCCTAACCACTGGACGACCAGGGAATTCCTACTGGGTTTAACATAGTCTTTTTCCTTGTGCATTTCTTTAGGTGCAGAGTATGCTGTTTTAACCAATATACAGGGCTGTTTAAATAGTTTGTGTGTAGTTTTTTGCTTTATTTCAGAACTTTTAATAATAGACAAGTCTTTCTCTTTTCCTTTACTTTTTCTTTTTTAAAATAATCCCCCCTCTCTGTTCTCATCAAGGATGCTTAAAACAAAAGCAAAATCCTTCTGTTTCCTTCGTGTTTTTGCATAAATATAAAAAAACTTCATGGTTTACCTAAGGTGATGAGGACCATTAAGATATTACTGGCTTTACCAAATCTATCTTTCCTGTATCTTAGCTTTTTGGAAAAGGATAAAGGGATTTGGCCATTAAGGCTCTTAGACATTAACAACCTCAAGTGGGATGCCAAAAAAAAAAAAGCTTTATTTGATTCCTCCTCTGTACATGTTGGTTGCCAGACAAATTATTTTGATAAGTGGCATGCAAAGCTAAGCTGATTTTAAAGATAACTCCGAATCAATGAAGAAACATGGGATAAAGCAAATAAAGTACAATGTTATTTATAGAATCGAGGTGGTGTGTATACGTGGGCTCGCTGTAAATTTCTTTCAACTTTTACATACGATTGAAAATTTTCTTAACAAGATATCGGGGAAAATAATTGTAAAGGGGGCTTCCCACGTGGCTCAGTGGTAAAGAGTCTGCCCAGGAAGGCCCCACAAACTGTGAAGCAGCTAAGCCCACATGCCGCAGCTGCTGAGCCTGTGCCCCAGGGCCCCGGAGCAGCAGCTACAGACACCTGTGTGTCCTAGAGCCTGGCTCCACGAGAAAGAGCAGCCCCCGCCGGCCGCAACTAGAGAAAGCCCGCGTGCGGCGGCAAAGACCCAGCACAGCCAAAAATAGATAAAAAATTACATTTTAAAAAAGTCTTAAAATTCAAAAAATGAAAAAAGGAAACCATTTAGTATTTTCCACAGGAGGTATGTAGGAAATAGTATCTTCAAGGTCTGTGTGCCATCCCATGACCTACTGGGGCCCCTCGACACTGTCCAGCAGGTCACGGGGTGCATTAGTGCTCTCTGGGCTACATGCTTGCAAAGCCCAGTTTAGAGGTAAAAACTCCCCCCTTCACAACTGCCTTCACCCCAACCCTGAGCTGCAGGCTGGCCGGGCAGATGGCATTACCCCTGTCAGTCTCTTTTTATAAATGAGGAAACTAAGGCTTAGAACTAAGTAACTGCTGATCCCAGGAGCTCACCCAGACCTTCTGACAGCCAGGCCTTTGCTCTTTATTCTGTGTTTCCTTATTCCCAGTCAGAATCCCCATCCCCCACCTCTTTTTTTTTCCCCCCAGATGCTCCTCTGTGTTATCAAGGAGACAAAAAGGACCTAATAAATTCAGGGAATCTAATTGAATCTAACCAAGGTGTTGGTGATTCTAAAATGCTAAATACGCTTCTCCCGAGCATATTTGTATTTTAAAGAAAAACCAGTAGAGCCATAACTTAACCTTTGAGTGCATAACTCAGTTACAACTGATGGAGGCTGAGTTGGGGAAGCGCCAGGAGTAGAGGGTGAGAGGGTGCAGCTGGTCAGGTGCAAATCACGCCCTGTAAGTAATTAGCATCTCTATCTGCACAGAAAACCAGTTTTGATGAAACAAATCCGTTAGCTAGGATATTTTGTATTGTGGTAGAGCAATTAAATGGCAGGCACACAACCAGTCAGTTAAAGGAAATCAACCATGAATATTCATCGAAAGGACTGATGCTGACACTCCAATACTTTGACCACCCAATGTAAAGAGCCAGCTCATTGGAAAAGATCTTGATACTGGGAAAGACCGAAGGCAGGAGGAGAAGGGGGCGACAGAGTATGAGATGGTTGGATGGCATCACTGACTCAATGGACATGAGTTTGAGCCAACTCCAGGAGCTAGTGAAGGACGGGGAAGCCTGGTGTGCTGCAGTCCCCGGGGCGGCAAAGAGTTGACACAATTTAGTAACTGAACAACAACAATTTAAGATGTTAGATTTGTGACAAGAAGTTCATCTTTTCAAGGATATTGATAGCCATCTAGACCTGACACAGATTTCCACACTGTATTTAGCAGCAAATAGTCAGTCAGCTCTTTGTCAACAGGTACAGAGAGATAGGTGCCCATTTTTATTAAATAAAAGCCAGGGGGACTTCCCTGGAAATCCAGTGGTTAAGACTTCACTTTCCAGTGCAGGGGGTGTGGGCTCGATGCTTGGCCAGGGGCTAAGATCCTATATGCCTCTCCACCAAAAAACCCAAACATAAAACAGAAACAATATTGTAACACATTCAATGAAGACTTTAAAAACGGTTCACGTCAAAAATATATATTAAAAAGAAAGAAGGCCATCATTTCTCTAAAAGCAAACTTTGTGTGATCCTTTTGCTGGTTTGGCATCCCAGAGGTCTGTGGACTCTAAGTTAGAATTGAGTTGTTCAGAAGCAGAACAGGAAATGTCAACTCACCTGAACTCCCATAACTTCTTTAACCCAAATCCAGCAGGCTGTTGTCATGCTACTGATCCCATGCGGTGCGGCTCTCAGAGTCTCAGATGGAAAGCTCATTTAATCAGATTTGGTCTGGAAATCTTTTTAAAGGTTTCACAGCCTACGGAAAAAAACCCAACACATCAGCACACTCACAGCCTGCAGCGAGGCAGCCCTCTGCCCCTGCAGTGACCCACACCCCGTGTGTGGAGTGTGTTCCTCCCTGAATCTGAATAATTCACTTCTTACCCATCACTTTGTCTCTCACTGAATTCTCTCTGCGATGAGCTATCAAGAACCTGAGCTTCAGCTGTGGTACATATACACCACGGAATATTACTCAGCCATTAAAAAGAATTCATTTGAATCAGTTCTAATGAGATGGATGAAACTGGAACCCATTATACAGAGTGAAGTAAGCCAGAAAGATAAAGATCAATACAGTATACTAATGCATATATATGGAATTTTAAAAGATGGTAACGATAACCCTATATGCAAAACAGAAAAAGAGACACAGATGTACAGAACAGACTTTTAGACTCTGTGGGAGAAGGCGAGGGTGGGATGTTCTGAGAGAATCGCATCGAAACAAGTATACTATCAAGGGTGAAACAGATCACCAGCCCAGGCTGGATGCATGAGACAAGCGCTCAGGGCTGGTGAACTGGGAAGACCCAGAGGGATGGGATGGGGAGCGAGGCGGGCGGGGGGATCAGGATGGGGAACACATGTAAATCCATGGCTGATTCATGTCAATGTATGGCAAAAACCACTACAATATTATAAAGTAATTAGCCTCCGACTAATAAAAATAAATGGGAAAAAAATAAAAAAACAAATCTGCAAAAAAAAAAAAAAAGAACCTGAGCTTCATTAGGTACTGAAACCAGGACAGACCTCTAAAGACTCATGATGCCTGGGGAGGGAGCCCGGAAAAGACCGAAGAAGAAAGAAAAGGAATCAGAAACGACTCTTTGTTAGAGTGATATCATGCTGAGAACTTCTCTGGTGGTACAGTGGATAAGGATGTGCCTGCCCGTGCAGGGGACACAGGTTCAATCCCCTGTCCAGGAAGAGGCCACATGCCTCACAGTCACTGAGCCTGTGCTCCACGTCTACTGATGGCCGTGTGCCTACAGCCTGTGGCCTGCAGCCGGAGAGGCCGCCGCAGTGAGACACCCAGGCGCCTCGATGCAGGGAAGCCCCTGCTCGCTGCAACTGGAGAAAGCCCACCTGCAGCAATGCAGACCCAGTGCCGTGAAAATGAAGAAATAAGTAAGCTTTAAAAAAATAATGTTGACAAACTTGAGTACAACCGATTCATTTTCACGGTCCCAATGATGCTGAAATACATATGAATAAAAATAATAGTGAGAAAATCATCCAAAAATTAAAAAAAAAAATCTGCAGTGAGATTGTTTTAAATATAGGCATATTACCAAGACCTGAGAAAGCACAAAATGAAGGGTGAATTTTCCAACAAAGACAAGAGGAAGCACAGCCCCCTTGTTGGAGTGGAGTACTACCCCCTGGATGAGGAAGTGGATGGAGGGCTTTCTCAAGACACGCTCCCCACCTCTTCACCCCTATGAGGTCAAACCCGCCTCTCCTGTCTCCTTCTTTGGCAGGCGGGTTCTTAACCACTAGCACCACCTGGAAAGCTCTCAACTTTATTGAGATATAATTCATGTATGACAAAATTCACCCATTTATAGTGTCCAAATCAGTGGTTTTTAGTAAATTCACAGAGTTGTACAACTATCACCACAATCTAATTTTAGAACATTTTCATCATCCTCAAAAGAACTCTTGTACCAGTAGCAGTCACTTCCCATTCTCCTTCTCCCCAGCTCCCGGCAACCTGTTAATCTGTTTTCTGTCTCTATGGATTTGCCTGTTTGGAGTATTTTATATATATGGAATCAAACAATATGTGGCCTTTTGTGACTGGCTTCCTTCAGGTAGTATAATGTTTTCAAGGTTCATCCATGTTATGACCTGTATCAGGTTTCTATTCCTTTTTATTGCCAAATTATATTCCTGCTATGGACCTAATATTTATGTCCTCCTCCCAAATTTATATGTTGAAATCCTAACCCTCAATCTGATGGTACTAAGAGGTGGAGCCTTTGGGAAATAATTAGTTCAGGAGGATGAAGCCCTTACAAATGGAATTAGTGCCCTTAGGAAAGAGATCTCAGAGAACTATCTTGTCCCTTCTGCCAGGTAAGGACACAGCAAAATGATAGCCGTCTGTGAACCAGAAAGTGGGGTCTCACTAGACACTGAATTTGCCTTTGCTTTTGACTTGGACTTAGCTGCCAGAACTATGGGAAGCAAACGTTTGTTATTAAAGCCACCTAGTCTATGGTATGTTGTTACAGTGGCTGAAACGGACTGAAACAATTCCCTTGTATGACTGACTATTCCACATTTTTTATCCATTCATTGGCTTGTGGACATTTGGATTGTTCCTGTTTTGTGACTACTGTGAATAATACAGCTATGGCATTTGTACACAGGTTTATTTGTGGGCGTATGTTTTCATTTCTCTTCGATGTACATCTAGGATTAGAATTGTAACTCAATGCTTAACATTCTGTCAGACTGTTTTTCAGAGTGGCTGTGTGATTTTACCTGATGCGATGTACGAAAGTTCCTCTACATCCTCGGCAACGCTTGATATTCTCTTTTTTATCATAGCCATTCTGTGGTTGTGCTGTACGCATGTACTCAGTTGGGTCCAACTCTTTGCAACCCCATGGACTGTAGCCTGCCAGGCTCCTCTGCCCATGAAATTTTCCAGGCAAGAATATTGGAAGTGGTTGCCATTTTCTGTTCCAGGGGATCTTCCCAAACCAGAGATTAAAACCACATCTCTTGTGCTTCCTGCCTTGATGGGTGAATTCTTTACCCACCGAGCCACCTGGGAAACCCATTGTCATCCTAGTGGATACGAAGGAGTGTCTTACTGAGAGGGTCAGTTCCTAGGCAGGTTGATAAGAAGTCCAGGATCCCTGAGGAAGAGAAAGTGGTCTGGGACTCAAAGCAGAGATAGGGGTCTGGGGTTCTCAAGAAGGAGCAAAGGACAAACATTTTTTTCTCTACATTCCTTAATCTTAGTCACATAGAACATTTTTTTTCTTTAAGCCCAGAACTGATGATTACACAACAAACAACTCAGTTTGAACTCTGTAAACCCTGTGCTAGGGGTTATCCAACAACAATGCATCCCGCTGGAGGGCAGTTTTTCCTTCCTGAAAACCTTCTGACTAATCCCGATATTTTAGAATGTAAATTACGGGAGTGGGTCTGGTAGGCTCTTTCTATTGGTAAATTCTAATACTGTTATCCTGAAATGTAACTTGTGGGAGTGGGTCTGGTAAAATTTTCACAAATGTGAGACATTCTTTTGATTTATTGCAATAATTAATTAAAAGGTATATAATTCCCTTGCTAACACTAAGGATAGGGACACTCTCCGTCCCCCTTCTGATGTCTGTGTCAGAAGCTTTCTCTGTCCCTTTTTACATTTTAATAAAATGCTGCTATACAAAAGTCTTGAGAGATCTAGTCTGGTTCCTGGCCCCAAAGCTAAATCGTCTTCTTTGGAGATCACGAGTCTAACATCATCCACTGTAAGCTATCATTACTATGGTTTTGATTCATATTTCCCTAAAAACAAATAGTGTTGAATAGTTTTTAATTTTATCGTTGAGTTATAAGTATTCTTTATATATATATATATATATATATATTTTCTTCTTCTTCTTTGGGGTTTTGGCAGATAATATGATACTAGACTTTGATCATGCTTAAGCAATGGAAAGCCTGTGAGACCTTTTGCAGACAAGACAGGTACATTTATCATCTATGGTATTAGCACAGGTTATTGTTAGTAGATTAAGCTTTGTAACATACAGGAAAACTAAAGGGCCGACTTCGCAGATTAATATGCAGCATTAGCTGGAAGAGTGAAGTCATATCAATTTCCTTTACCCAGAATAGAGTAAGTGATTTGTGGACAATTCAGGATTAAATCTAGATAGGTTTGATTCATTTTAAGTCCAAGAAAATGTTACTATTGTAATCAATCACAAAATACTCCCAAAAGAGAAAAAATAAAAAAGAAAATATGACCGAATATTGGAAGCTTTCAGCACAAGCTAGGACAGAAATTTTGGTGCTTAAGAGAGCTAAGTTTCCCTAAAAACAAATAGTGTTGAATAGTTTTTAATTTTATCGTTGAGTTATAAGTGTTCTTTATATATTTTGAATACAAGTCTTTCCCCTCCCTTACCTCCAGAGGATAGCCCTTCCCCACTAACTTCACAATTATAGGAAAGAGCAAGAAGATGTTAATGCTAGCCCACTGAAGGAGTACCTTGCTTTGTAAGGCTGGGAGGTGACCTATCTATGTGGGGATCTGCTGGGACAAGGCTGTTCTCAAGAAGCATTTTCAGTGAAAATGCTTGGAAGGGAACTGAATTTATGCCTCAGATATCTACACCAGCAAGAAATAACATTTATCAGGAAGATTCTGAGTCCAGAAATCTCCAGTTGTCAACTTCTGCATAAAAGTCCTATAGATCTTTGCTATACAAAGTGCAGACCTTGAGCCAGAAGCATCTACATCACCTAGGAGCTTGCTAAAAATACAAACTCTCATGCCCCACTCCAACCTACTAAATCATTTTAAGAAGAATTCCAGTGATCTGTATGCACTTATGCTGTTGCATAGAGAATTTTCTTCTTCTGTATACAAACTTCCAGGTAAGAGCAGAGATCCAAACACACGAGCCGTCAGTGAGTCGTGTCCGCTAACATGAACATCTTGGATCAACATCTCACGTGGAGCCTGGGACTGGGAACCACACTAACACACCCATGAGCTATTGAAAAAGGCCTGAAAGATTCATGCTGTAGACAGATGGCCACGTGGATCAGGCCAGTTGTAGTTAATTCTTTTTCTTCCCTTTCACTCTCATCCTACTATAGAAAAATTTCAGGAGTCTTATCTTTGACCCAGACAATGGTGCCAAAGAATTTATTCTCCCCTGACAGGAAAAACTGCCTTTGCTTTCCGGGCTCAGATGCTCTTGGGAGTGACATTGGGAGAGACAGGGACCTTGGAGCTCATCTAGGTTATTCTCCAATTGTCCCCAAGCCAGAAAGCCTGGAAACTGGCAGCTTCCATGGGAGAGGCACTGGATTCTTTGCCAATGGAAAAGTGCTGATGTCAGTCTGAAACTAGCAGTTAGCTGCCAAGTGGTTATGATAAAAGCGGACAGGCTAGTTGAAAGCATGTGAGAAGGTAGAATGTAGGGCCAGTGTGATTTATATGCAAGTGTAATAGGAAGAGTGCTAGCCTGGTCTTAGCTGTGTGACTTTAGGCATATTTTTAATCTCCCTGGATTTTCTTTACCTGTAATAGTAATCAAAGTAGTTAATACTACTAGATTCTTAATTTACATGAACTCAGTTCAGTTCAGTTCAGTTGCTCAGTTGTGTCTAACTATTTGCGACCCTGTGAACCGCACCACACCAGGCTTCCCTGTCCATCACCAACTCCCGGAGTTTACCCAAACTCATGTCCATCGAGTCGGTGATGCCATCCAGCTATCTCATCCTCTGTCATCCCCTTCTCCTCCTGCCCCCAATCCCTCCCAGCATCAGGGTCTTTTCCAATGAGTCAACTCTTTGCATGAGGTGGCCAAAGTATTGGAGTTTCAGTTTCAGCATCAGTCCTTCCAATGAATACCCAGGACTGACCTCCTTTAGGATGGACTGGTTGGATTTCCTTGCAGTCCAAGGGACTCTCAAGAGTCTTCTCAAACACCACAGTTCAAAAGCATCAATTCTTCGGCACTCAGCTTTCTTCACAGTCCAACACTCACATCCATACATGACCACTGGAAAAACCATAGCCTTGACCAGACGGACCTTTGTTGGCAAAGTAATGTCTCTGCTTTTTAATATGCTATCTAGGTTGGTCATAACTTTCCTTCCAAGGAGTAAGCATCTTTTAATTTCATGGCTGAAGTCACCATCTGCAGTGATTTTGGAGCCCAAAAAAATAAAGTCTGACACTATTTTTGTCCGATTTTCACATCAATCTATAAGACAGATGCTGCCATTTCCTCCACTTTATGGATGAGGAAGCTGAAGCAAAAAGAGGCTTACTTGCTCAGGGCCACTCATCTGAACCCAGGTAGTCTGACTCCAGAGTCTAAGCTCTGTCAACAGAGAGGGTTGAATCAGATGAATGTTAAAAGACTCTTCCCAACTCTGTTACTAATTTTCTCTTGTTTAACTGGGATAATAATAGAGTTATGGAGACTATGCGATTACACAAATTAAGTGCTTAGCACAGTGCCTGGATCGTAAGTGCTCAGGAAACGTCAGCTATTACTACCGTGCATACTTTCACTAGAACCACTGCCGTTCCACGAAACAAATCACTTCTGTCATCTCCTCAACGGCTGCTGGAACCGCAGTTAGCCCAAGTGAGCCTATTAACAAGTTCAAACAATGGGTCACTTCAGTAATAAAATCAAGCAAGCCTGCCTTGATACCGAATTGAATTGCCTAGCTGAACAGTCTTGAAGCAGTGCTATCAAACAGAATGTTCCGTGATGAGGGAAACGCCCCACATCTTTGCGGTCCAATATGGCGGCCGCTGGTGGCAGGTGCTCACCGAGCGCTGGAAGAGTGATTGCTGTGACTGAGGGCTATCTCACTGTATTTAGTTTTACTTACTTTAAGTTTCATGGCACCCCACTCCAGTACTCTTGCCGGGAAACCCCACGGACGGCGGAGCCTGGTGGGCTGCAGTCCATGGGGTCGCCAAGAGTCGGACACGACTGAGCGGCTTCACTCTCACTTTTCACTTTCATGCACTGGAGAAGGAAAGGGCAACCCACTCCAGTGTTCCTGCCTGGAGAATCCCGGGGACGGGGAGCCTGGTGGGCTGCCGTCTAAGGGGTCTCACAGAGTCAGACACGACGGAAGCGACTCAGCAGCAGCAACTTTAAATTTCTAACTTAACAGACACGAGTGGCTAGTGGCTACCATATTGGGCAATTTAGGCTAAGGCCCATTTGGTAGCCAGGAACCCTTGGTGAAAGGACTCAAAAGTGTCAGGCGCAAGAAAGGAAGTAAGCCGCTTCCCTGGCCACAACTCTGTTTTGTTACAGGTGCCTTAAATAAGCCTGGATGTCAGAATGCTCAGGTTTGAAAGGATTTCCTTTGGGCTGGCGGCTCAGATGGTAAAGAATCCGCCTGCAATGTGGGAGACCTGGGTTTGATCCCTGGGTCAGGAAGATCCCCTGGAGAAGGGAATGGCTACCTGATCCAGTATTCTTGCCTGGAGAAGTCCATAAACTGAGGAGCCTGGTGGGCTACAGTCCATGGGGTTGCAAAGAGTTGGACACGACTGAGCGACTGACACTTTCACTTCCATCCATTAAGTGAGGATGTGGGCTTTTTTTAAGGGTGAGGGGCAAGGTGGTGGCAAGAAAGAAGGCAATCCCACTTTCCTCACTGGGATTCCTCCAATTGATTCTGGATAGAACCAGATTTCTTATTGCTGTTAAAAATTATTTCGGTGGGGAAAGGTAGTTTATACTTACGCTACGTGAAGCACCAAGATATGACTTTCCATCTTTCAAAGTCTCTGCTTTACTACACACAGAAACAAAAGGTGATTTCAAGTCATGGCTTGAATGATGGATTAAGAAGAAGATGATCAAAGAATCACAGTCTTGGAGGTGGCTGTCTCGTAAGCATATCCATTACAAACTGACATCTTCGGGAGGTCACACACACATCCATGGGGTACAAGTATGACACTGTAACTTGCTCTTTGGGCTGGCTGGCTTTGGATCAGGAGGGGAAGAGCAGTCAGCCAGCTGATGATAGCACTGACCTCAGCTCTCATCCTGATCTCCTGAAGATCCTGCCCATTTTTTTAAATAAAAGGCTTTCCTGAAGCTATAAGGATATCAGTGAGCTCATTTTGATTGAAGTATGTAAACATGTGACCGCTTTCCTGGTACAAATTATTACACCTTGTATCATGTTCTGGTTCTAAATATTTTGAGCAGGAGAAGCCCCCACCCCTGCCCATCCCCCCCACCACCAGTATTAGTTGGGTTAATAATTCAATGGCTGCCAAAATTTGCAGAAAGCAAAACTGAATCCTAATGAGGCTTGCTTGTGTTAAACCAAATTTTAAATGATAGTAATTAAGAGAGTTTTCGTATAGGAAAGTCTTTGTTTGGATTGAAATGTTAAAAGCTACCACCAGAAACGCAAGGGACTTGTGCATAAAGGCTTCTCTTTCTGTTGCCCAGCAGTTGCTCCGGCCAGGGTCTGAGCAGTGAATGCTAACACAGTGGTCTGCCTTGGCGTCTGCCCCACTCCACCACTGTCCTGCGGCGTCTACCTCGGAGCGTGCCTTGTACCAGGGCTGCGGTCTCTCAGGCTGTCTGCAAACAGACACCAGGCCATCTGTCCTCTCGCCTTCCACCCAAACACAGCTGCTGGGCTGCATCCCAGCTCCAACCATCTGGAGGAGGAACAAAGGCCCCCTCTCCTCACCCTCTCCCTGGCTGCCGAGGGGAGACTGGGGAGTCTTGGCACCCTCTTGGCCTCGGTGAAGAAAGGAAAATGGAAGAAGCAGCCAGACCTCGTCCTAGGGGCAGGCAACTCCTCCCCCTGGTTCTCAGGGGTGATGAAACACTTTGTTCAAGCTCCAGACATGTGTTGGGCTCTTGCAAGTGCCAAGCCTTGGACCAGGCACTGGGGACCTGAGAAAAAGACCCAGCTCTTGGCCTCTAGGAGCTTACATTCTGGTGAAGTTGATGGATGTGTGCACAGCCAAGTCCACTGTACACAGAAGTGAAGGGGTAGAGGATCCAGCAGGTTGGTCCAGGCAAAGGGGAATCAGAGAAGTCTTCCCAAGGGGAACTTTGGACCTGATACCTAAAATTGAGTTCACAGGGGGCACCAGCAAATCAGAATGGGGAAAGGCTGGCCCAAGTGAGAGTTGCATGGAGCCCTGCGTGGTGAGAAGGGGAAGGTGATGAAGGGAGAGGATCGACAGGGGAAGCCAGATTCTAGTGGTCTTTGATGCTTATCAGAGGATGAGGGGTAGGCAGTGAAGGGCAGTGAGCAGGAAGCGTCACGGTCAGATTTGTGATCTGAGAAGATTCTTTAGATGGTAGGGAAGACGAGAGAGTCAAGTGAGCCTCATGAAGAGCGGTCATAGTAATCCAGAGGAGAAATGGTGGTCGCTGAACGAAATCATGGAAAAGATGAAGAAATGAATTTGAGAGAGAAGTCATCTTTAAATACACCAGCTCAAAACCCTCCAAAACAGTTCCCAAATAATTCTGAAGTTCCTAGTAAGATCTGCAAGGGGGTAACTCAGAACTACTTCCCAGTGTGTTTGGATCTGTTCTCAAGTAGGGAAGGGCTTGACTGGACTGGGAGAGCTATTGTCTAAATGGGCCCAGGAACTGCCTGGCAGACACAGATGATAGTAGCCTGGCATGTCAGCTACTCACTAAAAGGATATTTACCAAGAGGTATCAGACTTGCTGAAGTGGCTCCAATCCCAACTCAAGCACTTCCCTACGATCCTCTTGCCAGTTGGGTCCTCAAAGTCAGCCACCAGGAAAGACCTCCTTTCTGGAGGCAGGCTGTTAGGACATTGCAGTCAGCTCTAGGGTGCTTTGGGCCTGGCTGGGGGGAATCTCAGGGCAGTGAAGGGCAGTGTCTCAGAAAAGCCTGTGTCAGCCCCTGACGCTACCCCCCTGCAGCCTACTGCATAGGTAAGCAAGCTGCCCACAAGATTCTGCGTGTCAGAGGCTCATAGGCTAGTCAGTTTCCTTTAAAACAAACAAAAAAAAAATTAAAGGAAAAAAAGGTGAAGGCCCTTTCTGTTATGATGCCCTTCATTCCTGGCCTCCTTAAAGCACATAGGGTCATATTAATTCAAAATAATTTTTCATAATAATTTCAAAAGCACACACAAAGAATCAGGAGCCAAAAAATAGAGATTGGAATTGGTTCCTCTTAGAAAGTCAGGGACCAAATGTTAGTGATAATCCTTTTTTTTGTTGTTAATATTTGTTTGGCTGGCTCTTGTTTGCAGCACGTGGAATCTTTAATTGCAACATGCAAACTCTTAGTTGCAGCATGTGGGATCTAGTTCCATGACCAGGGATTGAACCTGGGTCCCCTACATTGGGAACATGAAGTCTTAACCACTGGACCACCCAGGAAGTACCCAAATATTAGTGATGACCTGACCCAAGATAGAAGAAGAAACAAAAGATGCCATAACTCTACCCCTCAGATCTATGCAACGTACTCAATACCAGCTCCAAGAGAAAGACCCTCAGGCCTGGCTCACCGCTCAGAACCTGTTTCTCATCATAAAAAAAAAATACTTCCAAAGCACTTCATGATGTGCACATTTTGCCATTTTTTTAAACATGAGGCATGGAGATCCATAGTAGGTCACGGATCTGACAGCCAGCTTAAAACACTCTTTAAGACACTGAAAACTCATACCATTATTTTTCCTTCTCAGTGATGAATCTTAATTTCCATTCTAAGGAAATCTTTTTTTACTTTTAACACATAAAATTTTAAAATTACAACTGCTAAAAATAACTATTGGTAGATCTTTTTATTCCTTTTCTTCTGTTCAGGGCTTTGTACCACAACTGCTTTCCCATAAGGAGGATTGTTGGGGTTTAGGGGCCAAGTTTTAAAAGAATATATTTTCTGTTGCTTTCATTGTTGCATTTGGAGCATCTTCTATTATTAATGTTACCCTAAATTAGACATTCTAGAAACAGTAGATGAGTTTTTTCATTCAGCTGATTCATAATTTCTTACCTAAAAAAAGCATATCAGCAGTTTTAGAAGACTTGATAATACTATAACCTTTAAAACAGATTGCTGAAGAAGCCAAGGATTACCACTTAGTGCCTTCATTGGGAAAGATTTTTTTTTTCCTTTTTGACATTCCATATTTTAAGAGAATAAAATAATATTTTGCCATCAATCTTGTTTCTAAAATTCATGCTGTTTTTAATCCTCAGTGCATTGATTTCAAGATCTTTCTTTGTAAAATCCCTTCATTTTCCTGGGCCTCAGTGTTTGTATCCTAAGAGGAAGCAGGTGAAGTAAAAGATGTATAAGGAATCAAAGGTTTTAATGTTCTAATTAGCTATATGCCAGCACAAAATAAAAAGTTTTTTAAAAAAGTTTTAATGTTCTGTATTTTCACCATTTAAATGTTCCTTCTTCATTCTGTCTGATAGAACCTATACTCTGTCTCCTGTCCCAGCCTGAACGCCTTCAATCCCCACGTCTGCCTTGCCTCTGCTGAAGGCTCTGTTAATTATGGGCCTTGAATCACATCATTTCAGCCAGAAAACCCTCCACAGAGCTTGCTCTCCAAGAACCTGCATACTTTTGTGGGACCAGAAGGGCAAGCCACATGACTTCCCTTGCTTGTCTGGAAATTGCTCCTTCAAAAGATTTCTCAGCATTTCTTTCACTTCATTTATTCCAGATCCTTCAAATCCCACTTTGTTCTCATGCTCAGAACTTCAGCAGATGGTCTTCTGAAAGGAAAAATATGTTGTGGTGTTCCGTTCCCCTCTCTTACATCCTTCACTTACCTACCCTTGAAGTTTTTTTTTCATATCTTACTCTCTTCTAAGTATACGTGTATAGATAGTTTTCTTTTGAAGTGATTACCCCCTCAACCACAATTTTTCATTCATTCTTCCTTGAAATATAAACTGGTCACTCCCAAGACAAACTCTGCAGGCAACACAGTTCTACACTTTGAGATGAATGCTGAGGCTTTCAATATAATCGTCTTATTTACTTTCTATTTTTTTTTTAAAAAAAAGATGTTTTAAGAATTTCAAATACAGCTTTCTAGGAACAAAATATAGAAGCACACAACCAGAGTATTTTGAGATGATGCCGTGGGATGCCCCACTTTACAGTGGAGAAACTGACAGCCTAAAACGGGGAGGCTCAAGGCCCTGTTACAGGTTGTGGCAGAATTAAAACCGGAAGGAAAGGCAGCTGCATTTCAGACCAGAGTCATCTCTACCTTGGTTTCTTTAACTGTAAAGTGTTACACAATCATAAAGCGAAGTACCCAGCTCAGAGGAGGATTGAGAAAGGTAAGTGAGTTAATACATAAGTACTCAGGACAGTGCCTGGCACAAAGTCATACTCCACAAATGTTAGTTATTGTTAGCAGAAGTTCTGAAGACCCGTAATTGAGGGAAAGGATGCCCTGTATTGTCATCGTGTGAATTTTGTAGAAACTTTTACATTTCTTTACTCTATGGAGCTTCTATTAAAAATCTGAAGGATAGGATTTAACCAAAAATGATTATGTTGATAAGTTCACCCACATAAAAATATAATAATAATAATAATAATGATACTTTAAAAATAAAAAGGTGTCACAGCATTATAATGAGTCATAAGGTGGATGGCATTACCAAGGGCATAGAGAAATCCTTGATAAAATATGTTTTTGTTTTGCTTTGCCATGTCTATCAACTTTCAATTTAATGCTGAATTTCTCAAAAAACATACATTGTATTTTTGGATATAATATCTTTCTTACTTTTTTCCCTCATATTTTTCCTCCTTTTTCTCTTCCATCTTGATTATTCCTCACTGAAACAAATTTAGGGCCTTCTAGAGTTATAAAATGGCCATGTATTTTACAACAGCAGTGGTCTGTCCTTTCTATAACCCAACAATGCAATCTGTTCATCAAACATGCACCTAACTCTGTTTTTAGTTATATTATTTGCTCCTTTATCCCTCTGATTCTTTCATTCTTAAGAAGGAGTAGACAGGGGGTGGTGGTGAGAAATCTTCAAAGAGGAACAGCTTAAAATGAAAAGGCTTTAAAATGTCAGTATGTCAATGCTCTTACAATGTAATGTTCATGGGATATAAATAGAAGGACCAGGAAAGGCCTGAAAAAAACGAAGTTATTTGCAAGGTGGTTAAAATGTGGTGTACATTTGGGATTCCCTTCCAAATGTCAAGGTTGTGAGAATATTTTTCAAATGCATGGTTTTACATGTGCATAATAATTGATAAGATACCCTTGGGAAGAGCAGAATGACTCTGGGGTGTAAGTTGGAGCCTGACTGAAGTACAGCCTGTGAGTGTGTGCGGGCTAAGTGGCTCGGTCGTGTCTGACTCTTTGTGACCTGTGGACAGTAGCCCGCCAGGCTCTTCTGTCCATGGGATTCTCCAGGCAAGAGTGCTAGAGTGGGTTGCCATCTCCTTCTCCAGGGGATCTTCCCGACCCAAGGATTGAACCCACATCTCTTATGCCTCCTGCATTGGCAGACGAATTCTTTACCACTAACACCACCAGGAAGATCCTGCAAGCACTGCGCATGTGCCTTTATTTTCTTGTTGATCATATCACCTCATTGTTTCCTAAAAATGGAGGAGGAGTTTTGAATGAACCCCCCCTTTGCTGAGAAGTGTATGGACAGGGATAGAGCAGTGGTTTAAGGAGAAGTGGTTAAAGAATGACCATAGGACTGTCCTGGGAGACTGACAGTCCTTCCTGGGAGGCAGACTGTCCTTCCTGACCGTCAGGAAGAGCTCCTGGGATTGGACATGCCCTGTGGCTAACGCCCTCCCAGCACAATCCCATTCAGCCCTCAGAACACCCTGTGAGATGGGAACCATGGCCCCATTTGCACGGGAGGACACTGAGCGTTATCTAAGATCATTCAGTTGACAGATGACATCCCACGAGATGGGAAAGACATGAGAAAAAGGGAAAAGGATTGTTCAGGGCGGGTGGAGGGTGGGGAGTGCAATAGCCCTTGACTCATGGTCAAGCTTGTTGAAGGCAAGGCAGGTAAGGGGTAAGGAGCGGACAGCTAAGAAGCCAGGACAGAGCCTGGCAGCTGAGATGTCACGGCTGATTTCCTAGCACTGCCTTAGCCAGTGGAGTGTCCAACTGTGTCTAGAAATGTAGATTTAAAACTGTGAAGGGGATTGGCTGGGGAAGATAGAGATACAGCATGTCTTCTGACATGTGATAGACTGCTCTGACTCTAACGAGGGTGACTACAGGTCAGTTTTCTGGGCTCACCTGCAGTAGGTGAGGTGGAGGACGGCAAGGGTCCTACTGGTTCTCGTCCCGTGATCTTTCTTCTCAACCAGTCACTCACTGGCTGCTAGGATGTGAGGTCAGTCTGAAACAGTTCTGCACGCACCAAATAAGCCCTGCTAATGCCGGGTGCATTATTCATTTGGGCCAGATAATCACCATCCCTCTGGAGAGGCAAAAGCCTGACAGTGCATGATGAAAAACTCTGATGTTTTTTCAGCTGCCAAATGGGAAAGTTCCTAGAAATGGTGGGACATGGGATGCACACAGACATACATTCATACATGTATATATGCATGCTTACACCACGAACAGATAGACAGACATACAGACAGACATACACACATCCCACTTACTTTCAAAATGGACATTTTAGCAGGAAACAGATTTTATTTTAGACACAACTTTTATTTTAGGTTTTATTCAAGGTTGGGTTCTCTTGGAAGCTGTCTTTGAGATGAAGGTCAGTGTGCAGGATGTCTATTCAGTAGAGGTTTTAGGATCAACTGTTTGTGAAAAGGGGAAAGGAAAGTGCCGGGGGAAACTAGCCTCGCTGACTGACAGCCTCACCCAACCTCACCAGGAGCTCTGGAGCTAAAATGGCCCTTCAGGGTGCCCCACGTCAGGTCAAAAGGCTGGACTTTTCTGTTTCTGCCTCAGTCAGTCACTGGATACGAGCTTCCCCGGTAAGGGTCTGTCCCTGGGAGAGATTGCTCTTGGCAGCCGAGATCAATCCTAAAGAGGCTGACAGCTAACGGCTGCCTGCCAACAGCCCTCCAAGCAGCAGAGGCAACAAATCCTTCCTTTAAGAGATCCAGTGGGACCCATCAGCTTAGGTCACCGTGGATCTGGTTCTAACTGACTGTGTACACTTGGGCAGCTTGCCTGGTCTCTCTGGGTTTCAACTTGATCTCCTACCGAAAGTCTGGTTGGGTTTCCTTCAGCTCTAAAATTCTAAGTTTTTAAAATCAATTTTCATAACTGGCCTTCTACCTTGTCTTTAGCAAATGGAGAGAATAACCTTGTGTTATAAATTACGCATGTAATGAAAAGATGCACGCAAGCGTGTTAAGTCGCTTCAGTCGTGTCTGACTCTTTGCAGCCCTATAGACTGTAGCCCGCCAGGATCCTCTGTTCATGAGATTCTCCACAAGAATATTAGAGTGGGTTTCATGCCCTCCTCCAGGGGATCTTTCCAACCCAGGGGCT
Organism: Odocoileus virginianus; assembly: GCF_023699985.2. NCBI lineage: Eukaryota > Metazoa > Chordata > Mammalia > Artiodactyla > Cervidae > Odocoileus > Odocoileus virginianus. Next base: position 56,957,649 of record NC_069677.1, on the reverse strand, counting down.
GAACCCATGTCTCTTATGTTTCCTGCATTGATAGGCAGTTTCTTTATCATTAGCGGCATCTGGGATTCCCAATGACAAAGATACACATATGCATATATATGGGAGGAACATCTTCCTGTTTCTTTTGTCATGAGAGGGATTTTGCCAGAAAATACAAGCAAGAGAAAAAGTGGGAATTGATTAGACAAGAATTCCATCCTTGGCACTATGAACCGAGGTGGACACATAATGTGTCTCTAGAATATAGAATACAAAATTCAGGCTGTTTCTTGAGCCGTCAGATGCTCCAGATTCCCCACCTAATGCGATTACAGTTTTCTCTCTCTCTCATATTATGGTGATTAGGCTCAACTGTAGGAACATTAAGGGGGAAAAAGTACCCTTCTTGTTTCTTCCTTTATCAACCAGCCCACAGGATCTTCCACCTCCTCCCCAGCTAGATTTTTCAAGGCTCGTGTGGGCATCTGCAGAGTGGAAACCAGATGGCAGTTTTCTTGAAGCTGCCTGTTCTACTTTAACGGCCTCTTTGTGAAAAGCTCCCCCAAAGAGCATGCTTGCAGGTAGCATCAGCATGAGAAACCAGTGGATTCAGGTCATCTGAGAACGTAGGATACCCAAATACCAAGTAGATGTGAGAAGAGTTTAAAGGCAAAACTCAAAACTGTAGAAATGTTCAAGGTTCTATTGCTGGATAAATAGGCAACATGGTAAAACACACCCAGGAAATGTGTCTCTGGTGGTTTTTTTTTCCCTTGGGAGGGGGACGCTATAGATTATAGAGATGGTCATCTATTTATAGGTAGGAGCTGATTGCTAGAGGAAAGGTTTGATGTCTAGTAGAGCTTGACATTTTCTAGACTTTGAAGCCTATCTTTGTCTCATGGTGAGACTTTCAGGATGAACCAACTTGGTTGTTGGCATTTGTTTGCTAAGAGAAAATGGTTTAGGACAGCATGGACAGGGGAGGGAAAGGGAGATTTTATAGGATTCTGGGGTGAAGAAAGACAGAACATTCCATGAATTTTCAAATGCCAGTCTTCAGGCTGGAATCAAGCTGGCTGCTTCAGAGTCACTTGGGGAACTTGCTAAAAAAAGAACCTACCTGCCAACTCAGGAGATATAAGAGACACGGGTTCGATCCCCGGGTCGGGAAGACCCCCTGGAGGAGGACATGGCAACCCACTCCAGTATTCTTGCCTGGAGAATCTCATGGACAGAGGAGCTGGCAGGCTACAATCCATGGGGTTGCAAAGAGTTGGACATGACTGAATTGACAGTGGAATAGGTTCTTTAAAAAAAAACAAAACAGAGATTTCTGAAACCCATCCTCGGAAATGTTGATGGACTAAAAATTCCTCTTGTTTGACTCTGACATGCAGTTGGGCTTGGGAACTACAGGAATAGTTAGAATGTAACACTTAAAACACTGGAATTAATCCATTACTCAAACACAAGGCTATTAGGCATCTTCTATGAAAAATGTTGCACATTTAAGTTCCATGGAATTTATAAATATGTGTAAGACACAGGCTGCCTCAGATTCCTGTGAGGGTGAGCAGAGGACAGGTTAGCAAGTAGGTAACAGGGATGTTCTCAGCCACGAGTTTACAGTCCAGTGGGATGGGGAGAATAGAATGGGGCTGTGACGTCGGGAGAAAAGGAGTAAATGCTTTAAACCAAGTTAGGGAAGAAGAGGGAGACAGCTTGGCAGATTTCCCAGGAACAGTCCCTAGTTCAGATGCCCAAGATGTCTTGGAGAAGACAAATATGAATCTCATCCTCGTAAGTCTGTAGAAAAATCCAATGAAAGCAGATTAAATAGTCCTTAGCAGAGTATCACCACTGTCAAACGGTGGACCTTAGCAAGTGCAGGAGATTTAAAGGACTGTGGGCAAGTTCCTTTTTCACAAATATCTCTCCCTCTCTACCCGTAGCAATGACTGTAGTTCCGTTATTAAATTTTGAAGTCTTATTGGAAAAGACTTTTCTTGAAGAGACTATTTTTGAAAGGCACATGCCTTAAGCTTTTAATAGTCTAGGAAGAAAGAGAAGGAAAATAGGGAGCAGTGACCACATGGAAGGCCAGAAGTCAGGAAGGGGTTGAGCTGGAGTCAGAGGCCAGTTTTCATGCATCTGGCATCATCACCGTCGAAGCTGCCCTCCTGAAAGTGGACAGGCGGCATGGTCTGTGTACATGGTCTTTCAGGGCCCAGGGCCCTCTCTGCAACCACTCATCTTCCTCTCAGCACCTGGCAGATGGTGAGAGAGACTGGGGGAAGGCTCCTCTGTTTCTTAATCACTTGGATCTTTACAGAACTCTCATGCTCACATTTCTTTAGTGAGAATCAGTCATTCAGCCCGTTTAGACATAAGTGGGTAGGTAGAGAAGGCTGAGAAATATAACTCCAGGCTTGGCAAGAGGACTCTAGACTCTTTGAGTCTTGAGGGTTTCTGAAAATGTGACAACACATTCATGAAGAGAATGGGCTCAGCTGGCAAAAGAAGGGCTGAAGTCAAGAAACAATGTACAGATGCCTCAAATAAATGAGCTTGCTCAGGGAGAAGAAAGGTGTTACGGCTAGGGTACTGGTCTGGGAGAAGAGGGGAGGGAAGGCACTTGGGGATCTTATAAGGGGCTGAGAGTAGAAACCCTGCCTGAAAAGACAAGGAACTCAGCTAGAAGAAGGTAAGGAGGCCAAGTACATGTGGTTAATCCCCAGGTGGAAACTGGGTCTTCCATCCGGTGTGACAAGCATGGCCAGATGACCATCAAAGATTCATGCTTCTGACCAGCCAGTGGCTGCATTTTGTAGCCTCCTCACTGCTTACGTGGAGATGGGCTATGGGCTTGGTGCTCACTAATTGAATGTGAGCAAAAGACTTTTGTAAAACGTCAAGTGAGCCAAAGGACCAAGATGCATATGAACCTCCATCTAGTCTGTTTTTCTATTTGCTAGTCAAACCTAGACAGCATATTAAAAAGCAGAGATATTACTTTGCTGACAGAAGTCTGTACGGTCAAAGATACGGTTTTTCTAGTAGTCATGTATGGGTGTGAGAGTTGGACCGTAAGGAGAAGGCTGAGTGCCAAAGAATTGATGCTTTTGAACTGTGGTGTCAGAGAAGACTCTTGAGAGTCCCTTGGACTGCAGGGAGATCAAACCAGTCCATCCTAAGGTAAGTCAATCCTGAATATTCATTGGAAGGACTGAGGCGGAAACTGAAGCTCCGACAATTTGGCCACCCGATGAGAGGAGCTGACTCATTAGAAAAGACCCTGATGCTGGGAAAGATTGAAGGCAGGAGAAGGGGACGACAGAGGATGAGATGGTTGGCTGGCATCGCCGACTCGATGGACGTGAGTTTGAGCAGTCTCCGGGAGATGGTGAAGGACAGGGAAGCCTGGCGTGCTGCGGTCCATGGGGTCGCAGAGAGTCGGACACGCCTGAGCGACTGACCAGCAAAGGCGAAGGAGACGCAGAGGAAGGAGAAGCCGTGAGGCGAGGGCCTCTGAGCGATCACCTGGAAGCCATCCGACCTGCACTGGACTGCAGTGGAAATGGGAAAGAAACTGGCATTTGAAGTCTCTGCGATTTCAGAGTTGATCTATTTCAGGAGCTAGTGTTACTTCACTCATATAAAAGGTCAGAAGAAGGCTATGGGGAGCAGAGGCAATTCAAGAATCAAGGTGATAACTTCTTTGGACTCATCTCCTCTGTAAGTAAAAGACCAAAGGCTGACAAATAACGATAGCCCCTCATGTCTCTTTAGGCAATCACGAAGATCATGAGAAGGGAAGATCCCTTCTCCTCCCCACTACTATCCTAGGCTCCAGGCCTCAGAGGGTTTATTTATCTTCTTTCAGGCTCCATCTTTTTCTCTCTTTCTCTTTTGTTTTTCTGGCCCTCCCCTCCCATGGCTTGTAGGAGTTCAGTTCCCCAGCCAGGGTTTGAAGCCTTGTCTCTGCAGTGAAAGTGGGAGTCAAAACCGTGGGGCCATCAGAAATTCCCCTCCACCTGTCATCTTTGAAACCACTTCTATTCTAGACAAAAATGTTGGAGGAGAGGAAGGATACTGGCTGTTTTAGCCTAACTTTTTGTGGAAAAAGAGCAGGTAAAGGAACAGAAATGGATAAACAGGTGAACATCTTAGTTGTAAAGAAAAGGGCAGTGCTACCATGAGAAAGGGCTTCCCAGGTGGCGTTAAAAAACTCATCTGCCAATGCAGGAGACACAAGGGCTGTGGGTTCGATCCCTGGGTCGGGAAGATCCCCTGGAGGAGGGCGTGGCAACCCACTCCAGTACTCTTGCCTGCAGAATCCCATGGACAGAGGGGCCTGGCGGGCTACAATCCATGGGGTCACAAGGAGTCGGACACGACTGAAGCGACTGAGCACCATACAGGCACCCTAAGAAGACACTGTCACGTCTTGGACCTGTGGTTTGCTAAGGGAGGTGATTCTTTAGTTTGGTTAGTATGTTGATGGGTCTCAGGTGGGCAAAGCTGGGTTTAGAGTTCAGTTTGTGGTAAGTTGCTAGGGAAGAGCCACGTTGAGTTACTCTGCATGAAAATGTGAGAGAGAGAATTGAAAAAAGTAAGAGGGGTGAGAGAGAGAGGAGAGACAGCAAAATCCTGAGATGTCAGAAATGTTTGTGAGGTGGGAGTGTTGGGGATATTTTATTACGGAAGGGAGGTGCCAAGGTTATAGCCGTGAAACACTCCTATTCAGTGTTCAACGACCTGGTCACTCCTATGTAAGCCCCTCTCTCTTCCCACATTTTTAGTGAAGACTTTCACACCAAAGACCCCTTCCATGGGAGGTTTTTGGGGGGCACTCAGGGAAGGACCCAAATAAGCTGGCAGACTGTGAGACAGTGACTATATTGTGCAAGGTGGAAGATGACCTGTAGATAAAACTGATTCGCTTGAGTTTGGAATCCTAGATGGCCATCCACCCTACATTGACTGACCACTTAATACCTGCTGGGCTTGGTTCTAGGACAGGAAGACAACACCTTGAACAGACCAGACAAGGTCTCTGAGAACTCAGGGCCTGGTGGGACGACAGACAATACGTAACTGACCAAACAAGTCAGAAAACAAAGCAGGGGGCGTGATGATGGACGGGGGCACCGCTTGAGGACAGACCATCAGTTTGCAGAGGAGATGCTCAAACAGACTGTTCCCACTAGGACTTACAAACGTCCGAAGAGGCAGAGAGCTGGGTTTCCCAGGGCCAGAGTGACCCTAGGTCATGTGGGTTAAAGCCCAACCTAGACAGCATATTAAAAAGCAGAGACATTACTTTGCCAACAAAGGTCCGTCTCATCAAGGCTATGGTTTTTCCGGTGGTCATGTATGGATGTGAGTGTTGGACTATAAAGGAAGCTGAGCACTGAAGAATAGATGCTTTTGAACTGTGGTGTTGGAGAAGACTCTTGAGAGTCCTGTGGATTGCAAGGAGATCCAACCAGTCCATCCTAAAGGAGATCAATCCTGGGTGTTCATTGGAAGGACTGATGCTGAAGCTGAAACTCCAGTACTTTGGCTACCTCATGCGAAGAGCTGACTCACTGGAAAAGACCCTGATGCTGGGAAAGATTGAGGGCAGGGGGAGAAGGGGACGACAGAGGACGAGATGGTTGGAAGGCATCACCGACTCAATGGACATGGGTTTGGTGGAATCCGGGAGTTGGTGATGGACAGGGAGGCCTGCTGTGCTGCGGTTCATGGGGTTGCATAGAGTCGGACAAGACTGAGCGACTGAACTGAAAGTCCAATCCCTTATTCATTTCTGGAGCTTAATTCACTCCCTCTTCTCCTCAAGCAGATAATGTTCTTTTTCAACGGACAATCAACATGACTTGAGCCCGTCTTTGTATGCCATGGGGAGATAGTTGCTTCTCAGAGCATGAAATTAGGGTTGTCACTAAAGGGGCTTCCATGGATGCTGCTTCCCTCGGACCCTCAGCAAAAGGTGGTGAATTGCGGGTTTGAAATGGGTTGATCCCACACTTGTCTATAGACAGAAGAATAAAGCTAACTGGAAGACCTCTTAAGCTCCTTAGCTGTTTGGAGGGAAGGGTGCATCCCCCTCTCCCCCGGGTGCAGACTTCCTGTTTGGAGAAGGAGGCAGAGCAAGGGTACCAGCTCTGGTTCTGAGAAACTGCTGAGCCCGTGGCCCAACAGCCTGCCAGAGTCAAGGGCAATGAAAAGAAGGAGCTCCATCTAGTGTTGTTACAAAACAAGACTAGCGGCATTCTGATCGGTTTATTGGGTGAACAAACATACCCTGTCTTCTGGTGAGAAAATGGTACCCAAAAGAGCCAGAGCTGCTGGTGTGTGTGTGTGTGTGTGTGTGTGAGCACGCGCACGTTCAGTTGTGTCTGACACTTTTGGGTTGTGGGAGTTTATCATAAACAAGAAGCCGGACTTCACTATTGGCTGGGAATGGACCCAGGAACAGAAAGAAGACAAAATTGTCTTAAGTGTTTTGTCGCTCAGTCGTGTCCAACTCTTTGCAATCCTTTGGACGATAGCCTGCCATCTGTCCATGTAATTTTTCAGGCAAAAATACTGGAGTGTGTTGCCATTTCCTTTTTGGGGTTATCTTCCCTCCCCAGGGGTTGAACTGGCGTCTCCTGTGTTTCCCGCATGTCAGGGAGATTCTTTACCTGCTGAGGCATTGGGGAAGTCAGATTGTCTTAGGTTCTTGCTTATTAGTATTTCCTCTTTGAAGGGCAGACTCACTGCTACATGCAAACTCATCTGTTATAAAAATCAGGATCTGGGGGTTGATAACATCCAGAGGAATCTGGGGCGACACATACACTGGATCCTGTATGTATAGGACTCTGGGATGCATTACTGGGATTTGTAATTGATGGGTCACAGCATTTGGATATTTTCTCTTTTTTTTGCATATTTTCAACCTTAGTGAATAATGACAAACTGTATCTAAAGTGGAATATAACAATGTTTGCTCTCAATGTAGGATTCTCTTTGTGCCCTACGGTCTCCAAAATGTGTCATTCTCCTTTTTGTCATATGATCCGGATATGTCAGGGTGTTTGAATTAGCATTTTTCTAATTAGTAGTGAAGTTAAGCACTTTCCCCACACACATATATATGTATATGTATATATATTCCATATATATATATATTTTTTTTTTTTTTTTTTTCCTATTTGGATATCCTTTGTGAGTTACCTGTTCAGGTCTATTGGCCATTTTTCGTGGTCTTTTTAAAAAATTATTTTTACTGGTCTTTTGGCTATTCTGATTAAGAAATTTTTATTAGTTATATATGCTGATATGTATTCCCCTCTCATGGTTTGTTTTTTCATCCTCTTGGTGCCTCTGGATAAACAGAGGTTCTTAATTTTAATGGAATGTAATTTATAACTCTTTTATGTTTTCTGTGTCCTCTTTTTAAAATATCTCCTACCCTGATGGCAAGAAGACACTGTCTTATGTTGTCTTTCAAAACCTTTATTGTTTTGTCTTTTGCATTTAGGCTTGCAATTTCCTGAAATGGAAGTTTTGTGAGTAGGCAGTAGTACTCCTGTCTTTTCTCTGAGGAAGGTATCCAATTGTCTCAGGCCTGTTTATTGGAAAGGCCATTCTCATCCCACTCTTCTACAGAGGCACCTTTGTCGAATGTTCATTTCTGTTTATGTTTTAGAATGATCTATTCTGTTCCATTTTCTGCCTTGCCCCAATATCAAACTATTCTAATTACTGGAACTTCTATGTCTTCGTAATTCTGAAGAGCTAGCTAGTCCTCTCATCAAATCTTCAAGTGTCTTAGCCGTTATTAAAACTTCATATTTACACATAAAATTTAGAATCACAGGATTGCATTAAGTCTGTAGGCTACTGGAGAATTGACATTTTTGTAATATTAAATATACCATCAATAAATAAGAATATACATATAGGTCTTTTAAATTTTCTCTCAATAACACTTTTTAATTTTCCACAGAGAAGGCTTGGACATTTTTTGTTAGATTTATTTTTTAGGTATTTGATTTTTTTTATCCTTCTGTCAATGTTCCTTTTTTTTTAAAAAAAATAGATGTTATTTATTAGCGCTTTTGTTTAGTTTCACAACAAAACTGAGCAGAAAGTACAGAGAGTTCCCATAGTCCAGCCTCCCAGCCTCCCAGCCTCCCACTCCCAGCTCCCCTTTAATTAACATCTTGCATTAGTGCGGTGTGTTTGCTACAATTTACAGCCCAGTATTGATACGTAGTTATTACCTAAAGGCTGCAGGTTCCCTCAGGGCTCCCTCTTAGCATGGTGCAGGTCTTGGGGTTTTGACAGACCCACAGTTCCACACCCACCATTACCGTGTGATGCAGAGTGGTTTCACTGCCCCAACACCCTCCATGCCCCACCGACTCAGCCCTAGCTCCATCCTGACCTCCGACAGCGACTGACGCTTTCACTGCCTCCGCAGGCTTGTAGTTGGACTCATACCGGAGACAGCCTCTTCAGATCGGTTTATTTTCACTCACTAATATGCATTTGAAGTTCCTGTAGGTCTTTTCATGGCTTGATAGCTCATTCTCCTTTTAGCTCTGAATAATATCTTATTGTCCGGATATACCACACATTATTTATCTACTCACTTACTAAGAAACATTCTGGTTGCTTCCAAGTTTTGGAATTTTGAATAAAGCTGCCATAAACATTTGTGTGCAGGTTTTTGCGTAGGCATACATTTTCAACTCCTTTGGGCAAATAACGGAGCATGATTGCTGAATCCAGTGGTAAGACTATCTTTAGTTTTATAAGAAACTGCCAGGTTGTCTTCCAAAGCAGCAGTACCATTTTTCATTCACACCAGCAGTGAGTGTTCCTCTTGCTCCACATCTTTGACAGCATTTGGTGTTGTCAATGTTCCAGGTTCTGACCATTCTAATAGGTGTGTAGTGGTATCTCATTGTTACTTCAGTTTGCAGTTCCTTAATGCGATACAGGCACTGAGCATCTTTTCATATGCTTATTTACTGTCTGTATCTCTTCTGCCCATTTTACAATCAGACTGTTCATTTTCTTATCAGTGAGCTTTAAGAGTTCTTTGTATATTTTAAATAATAGCCCTTTATCAGATGCACTTTTGCAAATAGACACATTTTGGGGTTTTTTCTCCTAGTTTGTGACATCATCTCATTCTCTTGACAGTGTCATTAGCAAGCAAAATATTTTAATTTTAATGAAGCTCAGGTTGTCAGTTGTTTCATGGATTATGCCTTCGGTGTTCTAAGAAGTCATCAAACATCCTAAGGTCACATCTAGATTTCCTTCTCTGTTATCTTCTAGGAGTTTTACAGTTTTGTGTTTTATATTCAGGTCTATGGTCCATTTTGAGTTAATTTTTGTGAGGGACATAGTGTGTGTGCGTAGATTTTCTTTCTTTAAAAGTGGTAATGGTATTTTTTTATTATTGTTATTGAGAAGAGAGTAAGCATTGTCCTAGGCGTGCTGTGGTAGAGGAGGGACCACTATTGTATTGTTTAAGTTGGTTTCTATTGGAGCACATGGCTTTCCATGCTGCGTTAGTCTCTGCTGCTCTAGGTTTATGTGTATTCCCTTTCCTCCTTTGTTTCCGCGTGTGGATGTCTGGTATCCCAGCCATTTGTGGAAGAGAAGACCTTCGCTCTGCTGTGCTTCCCTGCTCTCCTGTCAGAGATTGGATCGTATTTATGTGGGTATATTTCTGGCCTCTCCAACCTCTTCCGTTTGTCTGTTTGTCTATTCTTTCACCAATAACAACCATCTTGATTACTGTAGCTTTATAATGAGTCTTGAATTTAGTTAGTATTAGTCTCTCAACTTTATTATTCTTCCATATTGTGCTGGGTATTTTGTGTTTTTATCTTTTTGTGTAAACTTTAGAATCAATTTTTCAAGAAAATTAAATACTTAGGTAAATCTGATAAGCCATGTACTGGACTTGTATGCTAAAAATGCGAAATGCTGGTGGAAAAAAAAATTAAAGAGCTTAGAAAAATAGTACTAATCTTCAACATAATGAAGATACCAATTTTCCCCAAATTGAACTATAGTTTTAGTCTCAGTTCAGTTCAGCTCAGTCACTTAGTCGTGTCCGACTCTTTGTGACCCCATGAACTGCAGCACGCCAGGCCTCCCTGTCCATCACCAACTCCTGGAGTCCACCCAAACCCATGTCCATTGTGTTGGTGATGCCATCCAACCATCTCATCCTCTGTCGTCCCTTTCTCCTCCTGCCCTCAATCTTTCCCAGCATCAGGGTCTTTTCCAATGAGTCAGCTCTCGGTATCAGGTGGCCAAAGTATTGGAGTTTCAGCTTCAACATCAGTCCCTCCAATGAACACCCAGGACTGATTTCCTTTAGGATGAACTGGTTGGATCTCCTTGCAGTCCAAGGGACTCTCAAGAGTCTTCTCCAACACCACAGTTCAAAAGCATCAATTCTTCTGTGCTCAGCTTTCTTTATAGTCCAACTCTCACATCCATTAGTCTGATTCCTATCTAAATTCCAATAAGAATTGTTGCATATATGGGCAAACATTCTAAATATATATGGAGAGGCCTAGAAACTAGAATAGCTAAAAAAAGTTTAAAAAAAGAAGAATAAAATGGACTGAATCCCCGTACCTGATTTTTAGACTTCGTAAATAGCTACAGTTATTAAGAAAATGTGAAACTGGCAGAGTGATACACACAAAGATCAATGGAGCAAGATGATTCAGAAGCAGGCCCTTTTGCGGCCGGCTGATTTTTGACGAAGGTGCAAAAGCAGCTCAAAAGAGGAAAGCTCTACTTTTCAATAAATCATGCTGGAACAACTGAATATGTGTAGGCAAAAATAATGAACCTTAATCTAAACCTCATACTTTATATCAAAAATTATCTCAAAATACATCATATTTTAAAATATAAATCCATAAAAATTTTAGAAGACAACAAAGGAGAAAATTTCAGGACTTAGGGCTAGATGAAGAGTTCTTAGACGTGATACGAAGGCACAATCCATCCAAAAGAGACAAACTGGCCAATTGGAGTTCATGAACCCTAAGAACTTTGCTCTGTAAAGGACTCTGCTAAGAAAATAAAGGCACTAGATACAGACTGGGAGAAAATATTTGTAAACCACATATCTGACAAAAGACATATTTAGAATATGTGTGTGTGTGTATATATATGACTTCCCTGGTGGCTCAGATGGTAAAGAATCTTCCTGCGATGCAGGAAACCTGGGATCAATCCCCAGGTTGGGAAGATCCCCTGGAGGAGGGCATGGCTACCCACTCCAGTATTCTTACCTGGAGAATCCCATGGACAGAGGAGCCTGGTGGGCTACAGTCCATGGGGTTGCAAAGAGTGGGACATGACTGAGTGACTAACACTTTCACTTTCACTTCACTTTCATAAATATATCTTAAACTCAATAGTTTAAAAAAAAAAACCAATAACAATTAGAATTGACAAAAATAATGAGCAGACATTTTGCCAAAAAGATCACGAAAGAATTATACTAAGTAAAGAAGACCAATATTAAAAGGTATTTTATAACTCCAAATACACAATAGTTTCAAAATGTGAAAATTATGGAGATAGAGAACAGATGGCCAAGGATTAAAAGATAATGAAAGAGGAAGGTGGGTGTGAGGTTGGCATGAGGAAACTTTGTGGTAATGAAACGGTTCTGAACCTTGACTGTGGTAGTGGGCATTTGAATTTACACATGTGATAAAATTTCACAGATTGCATGCACATACTCACACACACATGATACATGTAAAATGTGAAATATGAATGGGTCTGTGCATGGTACCAATGTCATTTCCTAGTGCTGACATTGTGCTGTAGGTGTGTTAGCTGTTGTCACTGGGGAAAACGGGGTGAAATGTATGCAGGATTTTTACTTTTGGAACTTCCTGTCAGTTTATAATGATGTGAAATGAGAAGTTTGTTTTTTAATTTTTTTTCTCTATTTACAATGTTGTGTTCATTTCTGCTGTACAATAAAATGATTCAGTTGCACACATAAATACTTTTTATTTTATATTCTTTTCCATTATGGTTTATCTCAAGATACTGACTTTAGGACCTTGTTGTTTAGAAAAGGTTTTTTTAAAACTACATTTTGGTACTGGTTTTACTGTTTCTTCAAAATCTTTACGAGGATGCCAGTAAGCAGGTGATTTATTTTTGTACTTCACAACTTGATGACAGGGACCCTGAGTTGAAATGAAATATCTACACAGCCACCTGGCAGAGGAAAGGTAAAAATCAAGAATTTGGCCTAGGACAGGGTAGCAGTATGTGCAGTCACTCCGGAATGGGATGCTTTTTATCAAGGTGTTTTTTTTTTAATGATCTTGGGTAAACAGGAGTCAAGGCAAGTCAGGCAGTCTTCGAAAGCGGGTGTCTACAATTGAAAGGTCAGGAGTGGAGCCCCTGGGGGCAATAAAGAAAAATGGCAATAACAAGAAAAGATTCAAAAAGGAAGAATCCACTCAAAAGACAAGATGAGTGCTTTTTCATTAAACCGACTCTTAGTTATTTATCCTTTGGGGGGTATTTCAAATAATATTGCATTTTAAACTATTTCTAACAGTTATATAAACATAGAATTGATTTTCAGAAACATTAATCATGTATTCAAGAGCTTCCTAAATTCATTCTAGTAATATATTTGTAGACTTCCTTTGAATTAAAAAAAAAAAAACATATTCATATCATCAGCAAATAAAACTCTTTTAATTCTTCCTTTCCCCCATCCTCCCCCCCAAAAAAGGACAAGGTGAGTGGAGTGGAGGAGGCTATAAATTCAAAGCTAAAAATGATCCAAAAGGCAGTATCTAATTAGATTTGGGTACACTTTAACTTCTCACCCACCAGACAGGCATAGTGAGTGTCTGTTGTGGCTTCCTCGAACCTCTGAGGAGCATTTGTTGGGGTGAAAAAGAGCTCCACAGAATCCAGAAATATTTGACAATGTGTATTTACCGTATAAATCTTAAAGGGAAAATATCCTGTTTCAACAATGTAATTGCTGCCTGATTGTCTTGTCTTTTGTTACCAAGTGAGGAAAATACAAATTGTTTGTTTGCAATTGTTCTATGGTATTCTAAAAATATTTGCGCTACCCTCAAAGGGATAATTGGATAAAGACAGAACTGGAAAAAGCTTGGGCTCTGGCAACACATGTGACTGGGTTAGAATTCCAGCCCCACCACTCTCTGGAGCTGAAGACTCAAGCTCCCTGCTGAGGTCAGTCTTTTCAGACGTAGACCTTCCCGGGCCATGGTGAGGAATATAAGCAACGTATGGACAAGCATCTAGCAGGGTGCCTGGCACACTGCTGGCATACGGCCATTGATAAATATCCTGATTCTCATCTTGCTACTACTAATGAGTGAGTCTTCAGTCCAATGGCATTCACTATTAAGTGTCCTTCTGTGTGAACTGAGTCTTTTCTTGGGCTAATCCAAAGGAGAATGTACATGCCTTCTAAGTCACTTCAGTCACATCTGACTCTGCGACCCTATGAACTGAAGCCCGACCCAGGGATCGAACCTTCATCTCCAGCAGCTGCTGCATTACAGGCAGATGGGGAAGCCCCCGAAGGAGACTAGTTACTGAGGAGTTACAAAAACCTCCATATAAAGCAGTCTTATTTTATAATGCTGTCTCTCAGAAAGGATCCCAAGGATAGAGTTATGAGGATGTCTTATAGCATTTTTTTCCCAAAACAAACTACAAACCTTACATAGTAGTACATTATATTAATATAATAGAAGAAGGCATACTGCAGATCGTTTTTCTTTTTCTCCTAGAAACCAAATAACATACCCATAACATAATCATGAAAGAGTTAATAGATTTAGCCGGAATACTACAGGAAGTCAAAGCAAAAGTCATGTATATTTTTGTCCCTCAGAAAGAAACCCAGGTTTTTCCATTTCTTGACAGAGATTCTTTCCTTGACTGTATTTTCGTCAGTCGCCTGAGCCTTTTCCTGGGCCCATCTGTGCACTTCTTGATAAAATCCAGCTTTATCAAGAACCCTACCAAGTCACTTTACCAAGAACCCGCATCCTCCACATCCGACCATTCTGAATATCTAATTAGGCTCTTCATCCTTTTCCTTCCCCCAGATGATGTCTGATCACCCTGATTTGTCTTCAGCAACAATCCTAACAATTAGGTTAGCTCAGCCAGAACTTCCTTTACCCCTGATGCTTCTTCTAAGAAATTTTTTATCTGCTGACTCTCACTCTGCTCCTTGGCTATAAATTCTGACTCTTGAATGTGCTCAGTCATGTCTGACTCTTTGCAACCCCATGAACTGTAGACCGCCAGGCTCCTCTGTCCCTGGAATTGTCCAGGCAAGAATACTGGAGTGGGTTGTTTCCTCCTCCAGGGGATCTCCCTGATCAGACCCGTATCTCCCTCACTAGCAGGCAGGTTAGTCTCTTTACCACTAGCACCACCATAACCCTGAATAAAATCAGTTTGCGATACTTAACTACAGTCCAGCTCTGGTTTTTCTTTGACATTCTCAAATCCCAAGACTCACCATTATACTCCAAGTCATGTAGATGTTCCATGAATTCATTCGATATCCCCAATTTTTTCTGGGATTGAATTACGTACTATTACCACAAATCTTTGAAGTGGGAAAAAAGGAATAAATTCCCTGAAAGAAGTATCTTTGGCTGTCCTCCCACCATCAAGTTCAATTTTTTCTTCTAGGCATTCATCTTTTAGTCATAAGTGGTCCCCTTTTCTTAAATGAACCCCAAATCATTCCCTCTCAGGCTCTTGTTCATTTACTTTGTTATTAAGATTTCTTAGATTCCCCTGTGGTTCAAGAACCTAGTGAAACTGGAACATTTGACCTATGTCTGCTGTCATGTTCCAATGACAAAGGAAACAGTTTATGTTATAATTTTAAAAAGAGAACAGCAGGGAAAGTTTGGAAAGGACAAGTTCTCAGGGAAAGTCAAGGAAATTAAATTAACTGGGAAGATTTAATTTTCACAAAAATATTGCCTTTACCCTGAGCTCTCTCTGAGATCTGCTCTATAAATGAACTAAGTCTGTGGAAGAAAATGCCATGGAATTTGATGACAGAAAAGGCATGCTATTTTTTTTTTTAACTAAGGAAAGAAATCATGATTCCAGCTCTTCATAATCATAAATAGTGATTGCCTAGACCTGTAGCATCTGGTCCTATCACTTCATGGGAAATAGATGGGGAAACAGTGGAAACAGTGTCAGACTATTTTTTTGGGCTCCAAAATCACTGCAGATGGTGATTGCAGCCATGAAATTAAAAGACGCTTACTCCTTGGAAGGAAAGTTATGACCAACCTGGATAGCATATTTAAAAGCAGAGACTTTACTTTGCCAACAAAGGTCCGTCTAGTCAAGGCTATGGTTTTTCCAGCGGTCATGTATGGATGTGAGAGTAGGACTGTGAAGAAAGCTGAGCACAGAAGAATTGATGCTTTTGAACTGTGGTGTTGGAGAAGACTCTTGAGAGTCCCTTGGACTGCAAGGAGATCTAACCAGTCCATCCTAAAGGAGATCAGTCCTGGGTGTTCACTGGAAGGACTGATGCTGAAGCTGAAACTCCAATACTTTGGCCACCTGATACAGAGAGCTGACTCATTGGAAAAGATCCTGATGCTGGGAAGGACTGAGGGCAGGAGGAGAAGGGGATGACAGAGGATGAGATGGCTGGATGGCATCACTGACTTGATGGGCATGAGTTTCAGTAAACTCTGGGAGTTGGTGATGGACAGGGAGGCCTGGTGTGCTGAGATTCACGGGATCACAAAGAGTCGGACACGACTGAGCAACTGAACTGAACTGAACTGGACTGAGACCTATAAAAATCTACAGTGGGAGAGAACTCAGAGATTATAAAACCCAGTCCCATCATTTTGTGGATGAGAAACTGAAATCTGAAGGTGTGACTGGAGGCTGTCACAGTCACACAGATCTTTAGCACTGAGTTGAAGACCAAACCCAGGACTCTTCATCTGTGGGCCAGGATCTTTACATAAAGGGCAGCTACTTAGGTCACTGTATTAGTTAGGGTTCCCCAGAGGAACAGACTCAATAAGATATATAGAGATATATGGAAAGAAATGTATTATGAGGGATTGGCTCACATGATTGAAGACTGAGAAATCCCACAATCTGCTGTGCACAACTGGAGGCCCAGGAAAGCTGGTGGTGTAGTTCCCGTCTCAATCTGAAGACTTAAGAACCACGGGAACCAATGGTGTAAGTCCTGGTCCAAGTCTGCAAGTCCCAGGACCAGGGGCACATTCAAGAACAGAGGCTGAACATCCCAGCTCAAGCAGAGAGAGAAAATTTACCCTTCCTCCATCTTTTTTGTTCTATTTAGGCCCTCAGTTGGAGAAGGCAATGGCACCCCACTCCAGTACTCTTGCCTGGAAAATCCCTTGGATGGAGGAGCCTGGTAGGCTGCAGTCCATGGGATCGCTAAGAGTCAGACATGACAGATCAGCTTCACTTTCAGTTTTCACTTTCATGCATCGGAGAAGGAAATGGCAACCCATTCCAGTGTTCTTGCCTGGAGAATCCCAGGGACGGGGGAGCCTGGTGGGCTGCCGTCTATGGGGTCGCACATAGTTGGACACGACTGAAGCGACTTAGCAGCAGCAGCAGGCCCTCAATGGGTTGAATGATGCCCATCTTCATTGGTGAGGGTGATCTTCTTTACTCAGTCCAGCAGTCAAACATTAATGTCCTCCAGAAACATTCTCACAAACACAACCATATGATTTAGAGTATGTCCTCTAGCTCCTCTTATAAATCCAATCAGGGAATGAATATTAAGCCTACTTTCAGAAGTATACCTGCCTATTCTAGGTCTGTGATCAAACTTTGTCAAAGTAACCTTTTAGCTCATTGCCCTTTGGAAAATTAAAAATGGTCACACGTTCTTTGACAATATTCTAATCAGAAGGTGGGTCTTGCTACCCTTGCTCCAGAACCTAGTTAGTTCCGCAACTACTTTGGCTAACGTAATACATTGTAAGTGGTGCTTTATCTATTTCCAGGTCCAGATTTGAGAAACTGGAACTATCTGTTTGGAGCTTTTTCTTTCTGGGTGCCCTGAACCACCATAGAGTGTCTGACCAACCTGAGACCATCACGTTGCAGAAAGTATATAAGTGACTCAGTTGAGAGATCCCACTGAACCCTACTTTACAAGCTACTCTGTCAAAGCACCAGACATTTGGGTGAAGCTGTCTTGGACCTTCCAGACCATCCCATCCACCAGCTGAGTACCACCCAGTGACCTCAGCCCGCGCCACAGGGAGCAGAAATATTGCCTAGCCAACATTGGCTGAGTAAGCGAGACAACGCTACAGAAGGAAATGACAACCACTCCAGTATTCTTGCCTGGGAGATCTCATGGACAGAGGAGCCTGGTGGGCTGCAGTCCATGGGATAAGAGAGATAATAACACAGTTGTCACTTTAAGCCATATGTTTTAGAATAACTTGTTGTACAATAATAGATAACCAGAATAGGCCCTACCTAAGAAGCAAAAACCCTGTCTGTGCCCTTATAGAGAGTTTAATTGAGACTATGTTTGGCTGTAAATAACAGATAAGAGAAGTCCAGAGCTAGATCTCCTAGAATGGCACAGCTTCTCTGGGCTGACAGCAGGGAGATGGCTCCTTCTGTCTTCCATCCCCACACCAGGTGACCACTGTCTCTGTAGGCCACTGCACACAGTAACAACCAACAAGGGAACCCAGGCCTAGGCGACTGGCAGGCAACCCTGCTTCTTCAGAGATGTTTTCCTGGAGGTCTCATTTAATGACTTCCTGTTACATTTCACCGGCAAGATTAGGACCCCTGGACCACCTCTAGCTGCAAGGGAGTCTGAGGAGGCGTGTACTTTTAACACAGCACATTGTTACCTTCATAATGACTGAGGTTAACCAGGAAAATAGATATTAAATAAGCACTTCATGTATGCCACAAGGAATTCTTCTGGTACTAGAGCCTCAGACTGAGAAGGGGCTGCTTACTGCTGCAGTTCCTGAACTCCCACAGAGAAATGGTTTAAAGCAGGCAGGGATCCCCAGCTTCCAGGATCTAACATCTGGTGATCTGAGGCAGAGCTGATACAATAATAATGGAAATAAAGTGCACAACAAATGTAATGTGCTCAAGTCATCCCAAAACCATACCCCCACTCCCCAGGTCTGCGGAAAAATTGACTTCCAGGAAACCCATCCCTGGAGCTGAAAAGATTGGAACTGCTGGTTTAGAGCATAAATTTCCTTTAAAGTGTAGGTGAGGGGGTGTGTCTTGAAGCTGAATTTTCATAGCAAATTCATTATTTGTTTGTTTGATTTTTTTCTTTGTTTGGTTGTTTTTTTGTGTTGTTGGGTTTTATTTTTTGGTTAAATTCATCTGTGCTTTCATTTGGGATGGCTTAAGGAAGCCTATGAATTTTGCAGGGGAGTTTCCTCTCCCCCTGCCAAGCACCCTTTGAAACTGACATCATCTTCTTGGGTGGTGAAACACCAACAGCCATTGCTTCTCCAAAGAATGATTTGCAGTTTGCTCTTCCCAAATATAAAAGCCCTTAATAACTAGGTCAACCCATAACAATCATTTCTGTATGATTTTGCATGACAAATGAACAAAGATGCAAATCGGCTTTCAATAGCACCCATAAACACAAAAAACTCATTACAAAAATGGAGGCTTGTCATGCTGGAAACCAGATTTTTTTTAAAAAAAGAGAAAAAACTAACCTCATCTGAAATCCAAATACCTCACAAGCACTTGAACGTGTAACAGGGCCTAAATGTTAATGAAGCAATTCGGCTCACTCAGCTGGATGGGCAACAAAAGAAACTCTTTTCAAGACACAGCTGTCAACAATTACTCTTGGTGGGGTGGAGCTGGCTGATAGTCAGCATCTTAAAACTCATGGAAATGTGGAGCCTATTTGGCTGAATCCATTCCAGACTCCAAGGAAGACAGTAAACCCCTATTTATTTGGCAGGCCAGAGAATGGGATATTCTGGTTAGTGGGGCATCCCCACCCAGCTCAGACATAAATGACAGATTTTTGTAAAGACTCCAAGATGATGCAAAGCCCTTAACTTAAAAATGATATAGGATCTAACCTACCCTTCTCTTGATGTGGTATGCATTTTAGGGTCTGGCAGGGCCTCAGAGATTTCATATGATCAAGGAGATACTTTTTTAAAGTTTTTTTTTTTTTAATGTGGGCCATTTTAAGTCTTTATTGAATTTATTACAATAGTGCTTCTGTTTTATGTTTTGGTTTTCTGGCCAAGAAGCATGGTGGGATCCCAGGTCCCTAACCAGGGATCAAACCCACACCTCCTGCATTGGAAGGCGAAGTCTTAAGCACTGGAGTGCCAGGTAAGCCCCAGGAAGACAGTTTTAAATTTGAACTTTCTGATTATCTGTATTTTTATTAATGGAAGTTCATTTTACTACATGATGGCTACTTACTGGACAGAGCCCTTATTCTGGCTGAGAAGTACTCTTTTCAGAATTACTCTCCGAACTCCAACACCCACCCATCCACACACACATAAACACTCGGATCTAGCAGACATATTTGAACTGAGTGGCCCTTTGACCACAGATTCTTGAACCAGGAGTAAGCCCTGAGCACAGGGAGATGATCAGATTCTTTTTCCTGGGAAGCTGGAGGTGAGTAGTCAGAGAAAGCCCAATGATCCCCGTCAGTCTCCTGGAGCAAAAAACTCAGGATCTAGGGGGGGACCATCTTCTACTCTGTGCACAGAGACACAGAGGGCCAGATGGGAGAGAAAAAAAAAGGAAGAGGTAATTATACAGAGTAAAGAGCCAACTGAAAACCACAGAGCCCCGGAAAGAGACCCCCCGAGTGGCCACCTGCGTTCCCAATAGTCTACAGTTCCTAGGCATCGGCTGCCCCTCCCCCGCGAAGGCACCTGACTGCACTCCCTGCCCTCCATCCCCCCGGGGCTCCCCAACCCCATCCTTCCATGAAGACCACAAGGTGGTCTGAACGGTTTGGCAGAGGCTGTCAGTCTCTTCCCCCGTCTTCGTTCTTCTCTCCTTTCTCACTAACTGAAACCAGTTTTATTCAGAGCAGCTGAGAAGCCCACAGTTGCTCTTGGTGCAGAGCTGGCGGACGGGATCCAGGGGGCCAGTGAGGGGGTTGGTCCTTCTCCTCTTCTCTCTTCCTCCCTGGCAGTGTTGAGAGGGAGAAGTACTTTCTTTCTCTCTGGAGGAAAGGAGGGCAGATCTGTGCGGCTGGTGGTAGGCCAGGCCGAGGTCAACTCCCTGGGTTATCTCCGACATCTAGAAAGGAAATATCTTTTCATCCTAAAGTTTCTGATACTAACATCCACACAGGACTTAGAGATGACAGACCCACGGACTAATGACAGACTCTTGGAGCGCACAGGCACTCATTTCGTCTGGTAGGCACCCGCACCCTGGGCCTGACCCTCCTCCGCCTCTGCCTGCATGCAATTGGAACAGACATACCTGCAGCTGCACCTGGCGACCCCTGCCCACAGTTGACTGGTCCAGGCGTGGGGCGTAGCGGTTCCGCCCTTTTATCCCTAACTAGCCCCTGCCTCTCAGTTGTTTGCTTGGCTCAGGGGCTGGGTATGTAATGCAAGCTGCCCCAATCAAGTACCTTTTCCAGCAATTTCACATTTATTCTGAGAAATCACAGCTTTGGTGTGATGGTCTTTTTCTATGGCCAATCCCAATCCAGAGATAGCTATTTTAAGGATAATGTTTTGGACATCCCCTCTACAGATATGGAGGTTGTGTTCAAGTAGGATAAATCCTGAGAGTTCACATCACTTGCCTTCAATCCACTAATCATGTGGGAAACAGGATACACATGATTGTTCCGAGCTTTCCTTTTTCAAAAAAAAAAAAAAATAGGATTTGATTCATACACCATAAAAATCATCATTTTAAAGTGTCCAATTCAGAGGCTTTTAGCATATATACACAGGACTCGGACACCATCGCTACAATCTAATTCTAGGACAGTTCATCACCTGAAAAAGAAGCCCGACACCAGTAGGACTCACACCCTACTGTTTCCTGATCCAGTGCTCTGGCAGCCCTGATCCTTTGTCAGTCTCTCTGAATCTGTCAGTTCTCCACATTTCATATAAATAGAATTATATAATATATAGCCTTTCATGTCTGACTTCTTTCACTTAGGTTTTCAAGGTTCATTCATACTGTTGACTATATCAGTACTTCATTTGCCAAATAATATTCTATTGCAAATATATACCACATTTTGCTTATCCATTCATCCGTCAGTGGACACTTGGGGTACTTCCAACTTTTGGCTATGGTGGGTGATGGTGCTATGAACATGGGTGTATGAATATCTGTTAGAATTTCTACTTTCAATTCTTTTCAGTATATACCTTGAAGTGAAATTGCTTGGATCAAATGATACTTCTATGTTTAATTATTTTGAAGAATGACAGCACATTTTCTTTTATTTTTTTGATACTATTATTAACGGAATTGTTTTGTTCTTTCATTTAACTATAGTTGATGTATAATACAAGTTACAAGTGTACACAATTTTCAAGTTTATACTCCATTTGTATTTGCTATAAAATATTGGCTCTATTCCTCATGTTGTACAATATATCTTTGTAGCTTATTTTATATCCGATTGTTTATACCTCTTGTTCCCCTACCCCTATCTTGCCCCTTACCTCTGCCTTCTCCCCACTGTTAATCACTAATTTGTCTCTATATTTGTGAGTCCGCTTCTTTTTTATTGAATAGAATTGATTTCTTAATTTCATTTTCAGATTGTTCATTGCTAGTGAAGAGAAATATTGATTTTTATATTGATTTTGCTACAAATTCCTTTTTAAATATTAAACTTCTGATCTTGGGTGTGGGACTTACAGAGTCCCTTTCCTCCATTTGCTGTACCAGCCCTGAAGTGGCATTCCCTTAGTCACTGGTTCCCAAGCTAAAATCTAAGTTCGATGGGGTGAAAAAAAAAGCCTGCTGACCTTCATATCCTCAGCTGAAGCCTTAGATGTCAGAAGCATCTTAGATGTTAGGAGTTCAGGGAAACCGCTGAGACTCTGCAGATTTGGTGGTGTGATCAGGGGACTGGTGGCATAATGGCTCACAGAATGTTAGACCTTGGAGATATCCTGAAACTGTGAATCCTAAATTATTATGTCTTGATCCTTTCTCAGTCCTACCGAGCACCCCATCCTCTAATCCTCCATGGAAAGATCCACCTTAAACCAGACTTCAGACACTCAGGGAATATTCCAACTGCCCTTCCTTCCTGAGACACTGTTAGGCTCTGTCCAGATATCATTCTACCTTACCACAGCAAGCAATCAACTCAGCTTTGTCTTATCAACTCTTACTTCTGGTGATGTTATGAGGAATAGCATTCGACAAGATACAGACTGCAAGGAAATAGGCAAAAATCAAATCTATTAATGAATGATAATAATGTGATTTTTCTAAAGTACCAATTTGGATAAAACTGGGGAACAATGCAGTCCATGGGGTCGCTAGGAGTTGGACACGACTGAGCAAATTCACTTTCACTTTTCACTTCCATGCACTGGAGAAGGAAATGGCAACCCACTCCAGTGTTCTTGCCTGGAGAATCCCAGGGACGGGGGAGCCTGGTGGGCTGCCGTCTGTGGGGTTGCACAGAGTCGGACACGACTGAAGCGACTCAGCAGCAGGGGAACACTGAGATTAATGATTGTATGGAATTGTTCATTTTCTTAAGTGCAATTAATGACACGAGGAGATGTGAGATGAAGTGTTTAGGGGTGAAATGTCATGATATCTGCAACTTACCTTCAAATCAATAAAAATTAAAAATACATGAATATTTTCAGCACACTTGCATAGGAAGAAATAACTCAAATATATCACATGTACATACCTAGAAAGAGACAGAGAGAGAGGAGGGAGTGTACATATATGGTAATGTGCTAACAGTTGTTAAAAACTAGATGGAGGGTATGTGGTTGTGTTCTCACTTGTTCACCTTTTCCATATGTGTGAAAATCTTGAAGGAATAAAACTGTTAAGGGAATAAATGGTTAAGGAAGGGAAAATTTTCCTCCTTCTTCAAATGGTGACTAAGTAATTTCATTTATTTTTAGAGCCAAAAAAGATTGACCTTTTCTCTAAATAGAGCCCAAATAACTTTGTTATTTATTTGTCTAGCCTTTTCTAATTTGTAGAGGCATGTTCAGTTAACCATTGAGAATACAAACTGCCCACAATAATTTTAAACTTTTTTTTGTTTGTTTTTTTGGCTGCACCCTCAGCATATGGGATCTTAGTCCTCTGACCAGGGATGGACCCCATGCCCCCTACATTGGGAATGCAGAGTATTAACCACTGGACCATGAAGGAAGTCCCACTGATTTTAACTCTAAGCAGAATTTTTTTTTTTTTTAATGACACTTTTCAGAGCTAGCATACAGTTATGCACACTGTGCCCTACACAAGCGGGCAACTTCATGAAGATCACCTGGAGATGTACAAGGAGGGTGACCAATTCACCCAGTTTGCCCTGGGTGGTCCTAGTTTTAGCATCAAAGTCCCACCTTTGCAGTTGGTCAACTTTACATGCAATGTAGGAAGCCTGGCTATACTTACAGTATTGAATAATGATGAGGAGAGCAGAGAACATCCTTGACCCTTTATAAGCCTGCATGATCATGATATTCTGTCAATAGCTGGTTCTGGCTGCCATGTGCCATCCCACTAGGCCCACCCTCCACGTCAACAAGTGCTTTCCCCTACAAAGTCTAGCCCAAAGGGGTGACATCAATGGCAAGCACACTGCTTAGAAACTATGACATAGACTTTGTTGGGTACAGACTGAAATCCTCCAATATGAAACAAAAGGCCACCACCACCAACCCAACAGGTGAACCTTATTTTTGATAGTCTTCTAGCACCTACTGTGTGCTTGCTCAGTCATGTCTGACTCTTGCAACCCCACGGACTATATAGCCTGCCAGGCTCCTCTGTCCATGACATTTTCCAGGCGAGAACACTGAAGTGAGTTGCCATTTCCCTCTCCAGGGTTTCTTCTCCACCCAGAGGCTGAACCTACTTCTCGGGCGTCTCCTGCACTAGCGGGCGGATGCTTTAGCATTTGTACCACCTGGGAAGCTTGCCTTTCCAAATTATTCCACCTCATATTAGGCTTCCCTCATTCTCTGTCTGCCTCCATCCCTTGTAATCATGTAATAACTGCTACTTCACCAAAGAGAAAGCTGAGACCTGGAGAAGTTAAGCAATTTGCCTAAGGTCAGAGCTCATAAGGACAGTGGCAGGATTTGAGACCAGGTTTGTCTGAGTCTAGAGTTCCTGCTCCTAATCACTTCATTCCTGCTAAGGATTGAATGTTTGGGTTCCTCCCCTGAATTCATATGTTGAACTCCTAACCCCCACTACGAAGTTGTTATGAAGGTGAAGCCGTTGGGAGGTGCATAGGTTATGAGGGTGGAGCCTTCATGAGTGGAATTAGTGCCTTTATAAAAGAGGCCCCAGAGTGCCAGCTTGCTGTCTCTCCACGATAACACGATGTCTGAGATCTCTTTTAAAATTCTTCAGAACAGGAAAAGGGTAAAGGAAATAAATGTAGCATAATCTTGACGATTGTTAAATCTGGAGAGTGAAGATACAACAGGAAGTGAGCCAACTTCAACTGGATTAGGGCTCTCACCAGAACTCCACCGTGCTGACATCCTGATCTTGGACTTCCAGTTGCCAAAACTGTCAGAAATAAATTTCTGTTGTTTATAAGCCACCTGATGTATGGCAACTTGTTTTAGCAGCCTGAACAGACTAAATCAATTCCCTTCCAGCTAGTCATGTTTCATGAGCACTGAATTTATCTTGCTGGTTCTGCTTTCCCAGGAAGAGTGTTCATTTTTACAGGAATTTATAAAGCCAGGAACCTCTGAGAAAGGATCGCACACTTGTAGGGGTGGCATTTCCGACAGCACAGAGCCGTGGAACTCTGCACGCGTATCAGATGGGCATTCCCCCATGGCTGGGCTCCACAGCCTCCCGGCAGTTGCTGTGGGGAAGCAGCTGACAGTCACACTTTGGAATTAGACAGACTTGGGTTCAAGACCTGCCTCTGCCCCCAAAAGCAGTGACCTTGGACAAGAGGTGTAAGCTCCCATCTGTAACACAGAGATAATTGTAGCACTTCTAACATAAACTTGCTGTGAATTTAGACAAGGCAGCTCAGGTGAAGGGCTGAGAATCCGGCACATTGTGAGGGAATCTTTGGAAAAATACTCTTTTAAAATGTCTACTATATTAAGGGAAAATCATGTGTTCCATTTTCTTCATAAGATAAACTAACACTTTTAATGGATGTACCTTCCACTTCTTTTCCTTCTCCTCCAGGTTTTCTCCCCCCACCCCAGCTCCAGCCTCCTGTCCATCCTCTGATTTTGCAGCATAAAAGTTTGGGAATTATGTATGTTTTTAAGAAACACACTGAAGTATGTGGGAGTGAAATAACATGATGTCTGAGATTGCTTTTAAAATTCTTCAGAAAAGAAAAAGGGTAAAGGAAATAAATATAGCATAATCGTGATGATTGTTAAATCTGGATGATAGAGGATGCCCCTGGTGGTCCAGAGGTTAAATCTTCACCTCCCAATGTGGGGTTTGATCCCTGGTTGGGGAACTGAGATCCCACATGCCTAGTGGTCAAAAAACCAAAACATAAAACAGAAGCAGTATGGTAACAAATTCAATAAATACTTTGAAAAAAAAATTTATGGGGACACATGTATCCCTGTGGCCAGTTCAGGTTGATGTATGGTTAAAAACCATCACAATATTGTAAAGTAATTATTCTTCAATTAAAATACATATGTTAATTTTAAAAAAAGGAAAAAATCTGGATGATGGGAACATGGTGGGGGTTTTTTTTTGTTTTTAATTATTTTCTCTTTTTTTTGGTGGGGGTTAGAAAATTTTCACAATTAACAAAAAAAAAATCTAAAGTCTTAGACCAGTGCAACAGAAAGACTCTCCACATAGTGGGAGGAGGAGGGAGTGAAACAGGAGGGAAGCATTTGATTGGCCATTTCATGTACTCTAAGAAGCCAGGGGGGAGAAGGCAATGGCACCCCACTCCAGTACTCTTGCCTGGAAAATTCCATGGACGGAGGAGCCTGGTGGGCTGCAGTCCGTGGGGTCACGAAGACTCGGACACGACTGAGCGACTTCACTTTCACTTTTCACTTCCATGCACTGGAGAAGGAAACGGCAACCCACTCCAGGGTTCTTACCTGGGGGAGCCTGGTGGGCTGCTGTCTATGGGGTCGCACAGAGCTGGACACGACTGAAGCAACTTAGCAGCAGCAGCAGCAAGAAGCCAGGGGAGGACATTCACGTTCATTCTGACTTTAATCCATTTCACCTGGAGGTGGGGGGGTCTGGGAAATCTCCCCAGACCATTACTTGTGATTGTCACTAGGGATTGAATTGACTTTGTACTTTGTACACTAATGTTTTATCTGATCTTTTTTTTTTTTTTTAAGAGCAACCAAAAGAAAAGCTTTCATTGTATTCTGAAATCTGCCTCCCTTCAACCCTCCATGTCCTTGGTCTATTCCATCTTTAATCAAGAACTCTTCAAATAATTGAAGATTATTAAGGACCCCATATTGAATGAGGACTATTTAATGGACTCTTGAGACCCAAGGACTTAACTTACAAATGCTCCCTATCAACATGTGCTCTGTATGCTGTGCATTTCTTACAAATGCATTAATGTAGTCTTTTCCCTTCTCAGGGGATATTTTTCTAGTGGGGCTGTTACTCTCTTAAATTGTGGTTCCAAAAATTGAATGCAATACTTTATATCAGTGGTTCTCAACTGAGGGTCATCTTGCCTCTCAGAGGACATTTGGTCAAGTCTGGAGACATTTTTGATAGTCAGGACCTGGAGAGGGTTCGGAAGGGTATTTGGTTGCCATGGGTATCTAGTGGGTAGAGGCCAGGTATGGAACTTGACATCCTCCAATGCACAGAAGAGCCTCCACCACAAAGAATTATCTGACCCAATGTGTCAGTTTTGCTGAAGTGGAGAAACTCTGCTTTATATTAATGCACATCCAGAGCCCACAGAACCATTCTATTTTAAGGTCAGGACAGAACACTTTCTAAACAGCTATTCATTTTGCTACTCATTTTCATAACTCTATCTCAGTCTTGCTTCCCATCAAACTTGATGTTGAATGAAATCTTCCACCTTAAGGAGTGACCCCACTGCCCCCTCATCTTATATGTATGCCACTGATTCTTTGAACCTAAATGAAAACTTCCTTTGTTTTGTTAAATTCCAAATGGCTGATGCCATTCAGTAGGAATTATTTTGCATGCAGGATATAGGTTGTTCCTTCCTTTCTTTGAATAAGCAACTTTCAGTTACCTTTGTTAAAACTGTGGATAGAAAATCATTGACCAGGAAAGGGCCAAGGTTGTGTGTTTTGTCGCACGTCAAAAATAACCCTCAGCCTAACACAGATATGAATCACTACATTTATGTGTTATGTTTGACTAGGAATGGCTCCAACACATTGGCTACCTGATGTGAAAAGCAGACTCATTGGAAAAGACCTTGATGACTGGGAAAGATTAAAGGAAAAGTGGGCGACGGAGGATGAGATGGTTGGATGGCATCACCGACTCAATGGACATGAATCTGAGCAAACTCCTGGAGATGGTGAAGGACAGAGAAGCCTTGCCTGCTGCAGTCTGGGGTCATAAAGAGTTGGACATGACTAAGCGACTGAACAACAAGAGGAATGACTTGGGAAAATGGTCATCCAAATGGTCATGTATCTCACCAACAATGGTATCTGCTTTAGACTAAATAGTACACTGCCCCAATTCATACATCAAAGCCCTAACCCCCAATGTGATGATATTTGGGGATGAAGCCTCTGGGAGGTGCTATAGTCTGAATGTTTGTGTCCCCCCCAAATTCATATGCTGAAATACTAATGCTCAATCTGATAGTTTTAGGAGGTGGGACTTTGGGGAAGTGATTAGGTCATAAAGGGAGAGGCCTCATGAATGTGATTCATGCCCAAGGAGGCTGAAGAAAGCTCCTTTGTGCTTTTCCACCTTGCAGGAATAGAAGTAAGTCAGCAGTCTGTAGCCGGGAAAAAAGGCTCTCCCCAGAACTTGACCATGCTGGCATACTGATATTGTTCTTCCAGCTTCCAGAACTGTGAGCAGTAAACGTCCATTATTTGTTGGCCACCCAGTCTATGGTATTTTTCTTACGGCAGCTGGAACAGACTAAGGTAGGAAGTAATGAGGTTTAGACGCGGTCATGAGGGTCGAGTCCTCAGCATGAGGTTGCAGCCCTTTTAAGAAGAGACGGGAGAGCCCTCTGTGTGTCTGTCTGCCTCTCTTCCTCCCACCCCAGCATGTGAGCACGCAGCAAGCAGGTGGCTGTTTGCAATGGAGCCCTCCCCAAGAGTCAGATCTGCCAGCACCTTGAACCGAAACGTCAGAGCCTCCACGATTGTGCGAAATAAATGTCATCATATAAACCACCAGTCTGTAGCATTCTGCCACGGCAGTCTGTGCTGACAAGACAGTATCCTTTGACTCTGGAAATACTTTACTATTTGCATGTCATTTGTAATCTGATAACCCCACCCAAAAGTGCCCCCTGAGATTCCTTCCGCTGTGCAGGGCATTCCTGCTGATTAGAATTTCAGTAAAGGTTCTCTCCATGGCTGCGTTGTCTACGTGTTGTATTTCATAGAATCCACGAGACTGTGAATATTAAGACACCGCATTATTTTGTGTACTATGAGAAAAAAATTAATTGCCCAGTGTCAGAAAGTTGAGGGGTATGACACCTCCAATTTTAAAGAGGTTGAAATGTGAAGTATGTATTTTGTAATTGAGGACCATAGTCCCCCTGAATACCAGGTTGGGCTCTAGGAAGGAGCTGCAACGCAGCATGTTCACACCGTGGGACTAGTCTTGGAGCTGAGAATCCCTGTCTTACCCTGTGCTCCTTTCTGGAGGTCCACATTTAGAGAGGACTGGAGAGGAGTGCTTCGGGGGAAAATGTCACTCAGACATCAGAGTCCCGGCCAATGAAGTTTCAACAAGGTGCTTTTTATTTTTTCCTGTGTGAGCAAAAAAGTATCACAAGGTCAGTCTATGTCTGACCAGTGAATTTAATGAAATGGGGCCCTTCCCAATCCTGACTTGAAGCACAGGGGTTTGCTCGTAGGTAGACCACGAAAGAACGGGTCTAGAAATGAGGGAGAGGAGGTGATTCGGGAGGAATGGGAACCAACACGGGAACCAAATCCACTGCACGCTTTCCGGAACAAGCCCCCAGCAGAACTGAGTCTGGAAGCCGCATTACCCCTCGGATTCCCCTGGCCCAGCTCTGACACTGAAGCCCGGCGCCCAGGGGAAGTTCCGGGGGAGGGGGTGACTCATTCCGGCAGCGCTGGCCAAACAGTGGGGGCTCCTGCGCTGTTTTCCTCTAACATCTTGTTAAAACCCAGTTCCGGATGCTGAGGCCCTGAGGCACCAGGGGAGCCTCTGGTTTTGCTGGAGAGCTTTGCTTTTCTCAGCCTCCCTGCGGAGGCCCTCGGCAACCGGGATTCCCAGGAGGAAACCCTCTGCCACCGCGCTGCGGTCGCTGGGCTGCGAGGCTCAGAGGCAGGTGACCGTTAGCATCCTTCCTTCCAGTCTCTCACAGAAGGAAAGATCCAGTTGGTGCTGTTTTGCGGTGCTTGGAGGAGCCGAGAATTGTCCCCCCTGGATGCTCTGGCCCCTTCCTTGAGGTGAGGAACGTCTCCACCTGCAGCGCCTGCAGGGGGTGGGGACAGTCACGTGTCACAGGTCCTCTGCTTGGATGGCGGCGCTCTGTCCCCGGGCCTTTTGCTTTTAGGCCTAGAAGCACCCTGCACTTCACCATGGCACCCATGAGGGCTGCAGAAATGAGCGCCGGTGACCCCTGCGAGCTAAGCCCTGCATGTCTTGAGCTAGTCAGAGACACCTTGTGGCCAACAACCCTGGCACTCGCTGAAATCCAAGGGCAGGCGGCACGCTTGCTTCCGGGCACATCCCCACGGGGCTCACTTCTGCCTCCACACACGTCGCTCCCAGGGAGCTGCCCGCGTGCCAGTGGCTTGTTTCTTGGCCATCGCCACTGGTGGGGGGTGGGGGTGTATTTTTAATTTTAACATTGTCATTTTGCCAAAGAAGCAAAACAATTCTGTACCCGAAGTTTTTTCAATGTTTAGCAATGTGCCTGACAAGCACAAAAGAATCTGGGAGCGCACGGGGCGGGGGGTGGATGCAGCAGAGGATAATAATAGCACTTGGAGCTATAGCACAGCCTGCAGAAGCACCTCCCCGAGAGTCGGCGTGGAGATTCGCCAGGGAGTTGGGTGCTTCACCTATGGTGGAGGAAGGGCTTCCGTGGTGGCTCAGTGGTAAAGAACCTTCCTGCCGATGCAGGAGACGCAGGAGAGTCTGACACGACTGAGCTCGCCTGCATGCATGATGGAGGAACAGAACTCCTGGCTTTTTTACTGGATAGGCTCCGGTTCCAAACAAGAAGTATTTTTCTGCATCCTGGATGGTTTCTAAATGTCCTGCTGGACAGTCGTGTGAGTGAGAAATTTGTTTATAGTTGTTGTTTAGTTGCTAAGTCGCGTCCAACTCTTTAGTGACCCCATGGACTGTAGCCCACCAGGTTCCTCTGTCCATGGGATTTCCCAGGCAAGAATACTGAAATGGGTTGCCATTTCCTTCTTCAGGGGATCTTCCCCACCCAGGGATCAAACCCTAGTCTCCTGCATTGGCCGGCAGGTTCTTTACCACTGAGCCACCGAGGAAGCCCCTGTTTACACGCATACAACCTAACTTGATCACACTGCATTTTTTTGCAAAGTTTTAATAAACACTGAGATCTGGGGGGATGTAACTAAGGTACAAATGGCTAGAAGGATGTACTTTGTTTTGTACATAATTTCACCAGGATTGTTCACTATTTTAGAAAAATCACAAGCAGTGTTGAGCACCAGGCCAGTCTTTATTTGTACCTGTGACATTCTTGATGGTTTTATGTACAAGCGCAAACATCTGGTTCTTTTATGTCTTCCAATGTGATTGTGTTTGGTTAAATATGCATATTATTCTCCTCTTAGAAATTGCCTTCCCTTTACTTCTCCTAATAATACAGTTAGTAACTTTCACTGAAATTTTAAAATTGTAAGTAGACTATGTTATCTATGAATTTTATTTCAAGTTGGAAAAGGGGGTACTATTGCAGCATAACAAACACAAAGTTACTGGCTTAACACCACACAGATTTATTCACTCCAGTTTCCATGGGCAGTGGTCCAGCACACCTTCAGCTGGATCCTCTGCTCTTGAAAGACTGAAATAAAGAAAGGTGTTTGCTGGCTGTGCTCTCATCCAGAGAGTCACCGAGGACAAAATCCATTCTAAGATCACTTGGGTTGTTGGCAAAATTCAGTTCCCTCTGGTTGTAGGACTCTGTCTATTTGCTCAGTGGGGTCTGACTCCTTGTGACCCCATGGACTGCAGTTCCCCAGGCTCCTCTGTCCATGGGGATTCTCCAGGCCAGAACACTGGAGTGGGTTGCCCTGCCCTCCTCCAGGGGATCTTCCCAACCCAGGGATTGAAGCCAGGTCTCCTGCATGGCAGGCAGACTCTTTACTGTCCGAACCACCAGGGGAGCCCAGCTGTGGTTGCAGGACTGGGGTCCCCATTTCCTTGCTGACAAACGACCAGGACTGCTCTCAGTGTCTACAAGCATCTCGCAGATTCTCGCCACGTGGCCCCTCTGGCAGACCCTCTAACAGTATAGCAGTTTGTTTAAGGGCATCTAATAGTTGGCCTTCTTTTAAAGGTCAGGCCGACTTGAGACTGTCTTCTTTTTTATTAATTCGCATCCGATTGATTAGTAATCCCTTATCATAGGACTGACATCTCACTATATTCATTCATCCAGCCCATACCATAGGGTAGGAGATTACAGAAGGTGTGTACCTCAGGGCTATGAATCTTATAATTCTGCTTGCTATGGACGGTAAATAAATATCTATTATAGAAAGGGGGCACTGGGTCTCAGAGGGCTAAAGCACATTACATGCCATGAAAGGAAGTTTTTGACATACATTTATCTTACTTATGCCTCCAAACCAGCTTTTGAGGTAGATATTATTTTTCTAGTAACTCTCCCCAAAGCCAGTGTGAAATGCTGCTTAGGTTGCTTTTAAAAATGCTTAGAGCAACAGCACAGTAGGATGGAAAAAAAGAAGAAAAACTTAAGCTTTGATAAACTTATCTGGAATTTGCAAAACCTAAAAATTTAGAGAGAATAAAACTATTATAATGAGAGCATGTATGAAAGTGTTTTCTTTTAGTATTTTACATTTTAATTTAAAAAAAGAAACCTCTTGGCTTACAAACTCTAAATAATTCCACCAATGCCTGCAGCCACCCCATCCCCCCCACGCTTCCATTTTACAGCTAATATTTATTGAGCACTCCTTACTGGCCAGTCTCTATTTTTTAAAAGTGAAAATGTTAGTTGCTCAGTTGTGTCCAACTCTTTGCAACCCCATGGACTGTAGCCCACCAGGCTCCTCTGTCCATGAGATTCTCCAGGAAAGAATACTGGAGTGGGTTGCCATTCCCTTCTCCAGGGGATCGTCCCAACCCAGGGATCAAACCAGGGTCTCCTGCATTGCAGGCAGATTCTTTACTGTCTAAGTTACCAGGGAAGTCCAAAACTTGGTACAACTTAACTTATCCAATCCAAACAAAAACCCAGTGAGGTGAGTTATATTGTCTCCAATTTACAAAAGCGGAAAACAGAGCAAGAGGGCTCAGTAACTCATTCAAGTTCACGCAAGTGTCAAAATGGGAGTTGGACCCGGGCAGCCACAGCCTGTGCCCTCAGGAGTTTCACTCTCCTGCCTCCTGGTGAGAAGACAGAGACTTCAGGAGGATTTACCCAAGGTGGCAAGTCTTGCGGCAGTCCCTCTCCTAGGAAGCAGCTCACAAATTTCAGCCTCCAGCCCTTCCACCTCTAGAGCCTGTGCTCACGCACCTGCCCTTTGGAGCTGTCTTTTTGTTTGGCTTTGAATTTTTTATTGTGATAAAATATATGTAACATAAAACTTGCCATTTTATACTTTTAAGTGTATAATTCAGTGACATTAATCACGTTCGCAGTGTTGTACAATTGTTACCACTATTCATTTCCAAAGCATTTTGTATCAACCCAAGCAGAAACATTGTATCCATTAAACAATAACGCCTCACCTGCCCCAGCCCCTGCCAACCTCTAATCTACTTTCTGTCTCTATGAATTTGCCTGTTCTAGATATTTTACTAATATGGAATCATATCAATACATGCATGATTAATACAGCACAAACACAAAAATACAATACTTTTCCCTTTGTGATTGACATTTTATGTAGCTTGTTTTCAAGGTTCATCCATGTTGTAGCATGTATCAGAATTTTGTTCATTTTATGGTTCAATACTATCCCATTGTATAGGTATGCCGAATTTTGTTTCTCCATTCATCCATTGATGGACAGCTTGGGTTGTTTCCACCTTTTGGCTATTGTGAATAGCGCTGCTGTGGACATTTGCAGACAAGGATCTGAGTCCCTCTTTTCAGTTCTCTGGGGAGTACATTTAGGAATGGAATTGCTAGACCATATGGTAATTGTATGTTTAGATTCTGTTATGTTGCCAAACTGTTTTCTATAGCATCTGGACAGTTTTATATCCCCAATAGCAATGTACAGGGTTCTGATTTCTCCACAAACTTGCCCACACTTGTTATTTTTCCTTTTTTTTTTAAAAAGCATAGCCATGCTAGTAGATGTGAAGTGGTATCTCATTGTAGCTTGGATTTGCATTTCCTTAGTGACTAATGGTGTTGAGCATCTTTTTCCATGTTTATCAGCCATTTGTATGTATTCTTTAAGGAAACGTGTATTCAGCTCCTTATTGCATTTTTTTATTTGGCTTGTTTACCTTTTGGCTGTTGAGGTGTAGTTCCTTACATAGTCTGGAGATTGCTAACTGCTAACTGTTAATACTCAACCCCTCACTCGTCTGGAAGCCTCAGAGAGTCAGGTAGAGACACACCTGCCTGTGACAGGAGACAAGAAGCAGGACGCAGGAGGGAGAAGGAGGTGGGGAGGACCTGAACCGTCACCTCCTGCTCTCTAACCACCTGAGTGCACGCGTGCTGAGCCGCTTCAGTCGAGCCCGGCTCTTTGATCCTGTGGACCGTAGCCCACTAGGCTCCTCTGTCCTTGGGATTCTCTAGAAAAGAATACCAGAGTGGGTTGCAATACCCTCCTCTAGGGGATCTTCCCAACCCAGGGACTGAATCCTGTTTCCTGTGTCTCTTGGATTGGCAGATAGATTCTTTACCACTCGCGCCACCCGAGAAGCCCGCCAACCACCTACCCTGCTCTAAAGCCAGCCCCGCACTCCCTTTAAGAAACAGCTGAGCATTCTGCTTCCCAGGGCTCGTTACGCTTCTCCACAGAGCTCTGTCAGCCTGCCCAGCACAAGACGGGGGCCTCCAGCCCAGGTCCATCGCTCTCCATCCGCGATCACCCTGCCGCAGAGGGGCTGGAGGAAGGAGGGCCGCGTCAGCGTGAGAAGGGAGCCCAGAGCCCTGCGTGCGGGAGGATTTCCCTCCTCAGAGCAGAGAGCTGGGGCTGAGGAGGGGAAATCTAGGAGGAGGAGCTAAGCTTGTGGGAGAAATTAAGCAGGGGATGGGGATGAGGAGAGAGGATAGAAAGTCCTGAAAGGCCGAGGGGCAAATATCAGAGAGGAGCAGGCCCTCACAGCCAGATGGGGGAGGAAGGCTTCCTTAAACCCACCTGCTGTTGAGAGGGCTGCAAACTCTGTTCTGTAAAGCAATCTATTAGGTTAGTTATTTTTGGCCGTCCGGTCTTCGTTGCTGCGTGCGGTCTTGCTCTAGCTGCAGCGAGTGGGAGCTACCCTTCGCTGCGGCGCACAGGCCGCTCGTTGCTCATTGCTGTGGCTTTCCTTGGTGCAAAGCGCGAGTTTAGGGTGTGGGGGTTCAGCAGCTGCAGCAGGAGGACTCCGCGGGTGCAGCTCCCGGGCCCCAGGGCACAGGCTCAGTCGCTGGGCTGCTCGGCCTTAGCTGCTCCGTGGCCTGTGGGATCTTTCCAGACCAGGGATCAAACCGGTGCCTCCTGCGTTGGCAGATGGATTGTTTACCACTGATCCTCCAGGGAAGCCCCCAAGCTCCAGACTTCACCCCAGGCCGTCTTATACTCCCCTCCTCTCTGACTTGTAGTCACCTTAGCTTGTGGTGAGCAATAACCAAGCCGACTTCCTTAACTGTTTGTTCATCAAGCCGTAGATGGGGGCTGAGATGAGAATGTAAACACTTGTTTCTACCACAGGAGGTGAGCCAGACCTCCGGCTGCTCCGTCTGAGCAGCCAGGGACGCGGCTGGGACAGCAGTGTGGAGAGACAGGGCCAATTGCACTATATCACTGCAACACCTGCCTTGTGTCTGGAGGCAGCGCTGACAGAGGCGGGGAGAAATCTAAGTTTAGCCAAGTGTGATCTATGCTAGATCCTCCAAAACCTGGGGGTGGAGCAGGCAGGACCCAACAGTTCCTTCCAGGGGCTTCCTCCTGCCTTAAAGCTCACCAACAACTCATGCGAG
Organism: Odocoileus virginianus; assembly: GCF_023699985.2. Classification (NCBI taxonomy): domain Eukaryota; kingdom Metazoa; phylum Chordata; class Mammalia; order Artiodactyla; family Cervidae; genus Odocoileus; species Odocoileus virginianus. The sequence goes on along the minus strand of NC_069677.1, from coordinate 56,921,771 downwards.
GGGACCCCAGCTTCAACATAGTTACTGGCTCCTGTGTGATGTTTTCCTAACAGCTGGTGTGCAATTTACCACGTGGCCTAGACTGTAAAGAATCTTCCTGCAATGCAGAAAACCCAGGTTCAATCTCTGGGTTGGGAAGAGGGGAATGACAACCCACTCCAGTATTCTTGCCTGGAGAATCTCATGGACAGAGGAGCCTGATGAACTATAGTTCTTGGGTCACAAAGAGTCAGACACGACTGAGCAACGAATACCTTCATTTTCTTTTCGTGTATGGACTGGTTGCCCCTGGGAGCTGACAAGGGAAATCTTGACTCACATCCTCCTGCCTGCGGCCCCTGCAGGCAAGGATGCCCCGATAGAGGATGAAGATGGCTCCAGCCAGGCAGCCAGGCTCTGTGAGGGCCAGCGGCAGGGGACCACACGAGTCACCCAGTGTGGGCTGGGGGTGGGGGATGGATGCGACAACACAGGCACCTCTGAGAAAAGCAGCAGTGGCAGTGAGAAAGAGTGAGAGTTCAGGTTTCCATCATGAGATCAGATGTGCTTTTAAGAAACAAGCATCAAAGTGGTGATTAAATTGGAGGAGATAAGCATAGCCTTTTTTATCAACGTTCCTGCTCTCACACTCGTGTGGGTGTGACTCTGTGGCGATGTGACTAATTTTGTGACTGCCTGAACAGGTGTGCAAAAAAATGACAACATTGGGAAGGCCACAGTTTAAGTGTTTGCTGTTGTCAATGGCTGTTCTAGGTTCTTTCCTGTATTATCTTAGTTTACTATACAAGTCATAGCCCCGACAGGACACCGAGGCTTGGAAAGGTCCCCTCGCTCAGAAGGGAGCAAGCAGGATCTGCTGATCTGGGAAGGCTCGGGATGGAGAAGAAAAGTCTGGCTGCGGACAAGGGGTGGATGGAGTGACCAGGCTGGAGGCGGAACGTGGTGCTTTGGAGGATGGTGGCACCGGGAGGAGCCCTGACCCAAGCCACCGGGATACCAGCTGGCCTATGAGAGGACTGCAAGAGGCCTCAGGTAGAGGCCAGAGGGAAAGAAGCTGTGTGTACAGATGGGGCTTCTTTTCTGTCAGCCTCCAAGCGTGTAGCATGGAATCTGGCATATGGCAGCCTCAATATGTACTTGTTGGATGAGGAGGAGAGTGAATGGGAAAACAGGCAGTAACAAGGACCGAGGGTTCCAGTCCTCCAACAGTGGGGAGACCGGCTCATCCTTCAGGAAGAACCTCGGAGAAAGGGGATAAGTACGGGCCTTAAGCAGAGGCTGATGGGTAGCTTCCATGATAACCAATGCTGACCTCTGACTCCTGTTATTCAAGCTTGTGTGACCTCCTCCCCTTGAGGGAGGGCTGGATTTATTGACCTATTTCTCAGTTTATGGCTGATTAGTGAGAAATTCCTCCAAAGACTGGGTCACAAATCTGTCACTGAATCGAGCCTGGGTCTGCTCGCCCAGCATGCAGTAAGACTCATCTGCTGATGCTGGGTTTGGGTCAAGAGAAGTCTGATATTTATTGCAGGCGCCAGCAAAGGGAGCGGACCACTCATGCTCAAAAGATTGAACCCCCTGATGACTTTCAGGCAAGGGTGTTCAAAGACAGGGTGAGGGAGAGACTCGTGGGATGGATGACGTTTGGAGAATCTCAATTATCAGTTTTCTGGCTCCAACGAGTCTCGGGCTACACGTTGGCGTTCAGCATTTGGTTGACTTCTACCTGACGGGGATTTTAGTATCTGCAAAACAATTTAGGCGTGTGCGTCAGATTTATTTTTACTTTTGAAACAGAACTGGGAGTCCTTGTGACTGATTTGGTGTTGAAATGATGGTTACACTCCTGCCTGACGGTCCTATCTCTGTTTTAGCATTCTTCGCCTCCCTAAACATTAACCACTAGGGCCTGTTCTTTGTTCTATATGAGGGCCTAGGAGGTCAGAGCATATTTCATGACCGCGTTTCCCAAGCAGCAGTAAGCGGGGACACAGAGGAGTCCCCCCTGAGAAGCTCCTGCAGGGCCCTTCTCAGTTTCAGATCTAGCGGTCTCTATCTTGGGGGCTTCTCCTCTTTCTCGCTTGCTCACTCAGACAGAAGCCAATGGCTCTGTTGTATAAGCCGCCCCAAGAAAAGACTCACATGGCAAAGAGCTGAGGGGCAGCTCCAGCCAAGAGCCAGCCAGGAACCAAGGTCCTCAGTCCAACAGCCCATGCATGCCCAACCCTTTGTGACCCCATGGACTGTAGCCCACAAGCTCCTCCGTTCATGGGCTTCTCCAGGCAAGAACACTGGAGTGGTTGTCATTTCCTACCCAGGGATCTTCCTGGCCCAGGGATCAAACCTGGGTGTCCTATGCCTCCTGCACGGGCAGGCAGATTCTTTACCTCTGACCCATCTGGGAAGCTGACCCACAAGGAACTAAATTCTTCCAACAGCAACATGAATGAGTTTAGAAGCATATTCTCCCCCAACCAAGTCTGCAGATGAGACCACAGCCCCCAGCTGACAGCTCGACAGCAACCACATGAGGGCTTTAAAGCCAGAGGCACCGGCTGAGCCCCACTCGATCCCTGCCCCACAGAAACTGAGATAATAAATGTGTGTTATTTTAAGCCGCTACATTTAAAGAGTCATCTCTTCTTTAGTGAGAGGCTATAGACAAATGAGGGTACAAAGCTACCACTGATTAAAATTAGGTGAAGCCCATTCACAAATCTAGTTACATGCTGACACAGCTGAGCAGTGACCCAGTTTTTCTGAGATGCCGCAGAACCCTTCATCTATGGATAAAAGAAGACTCTGTGGAAGGATAAGAAGAGGCAGGTTATCCCAACAGGAGAAAATACCCAAATGAGCACTGTCCCCTCAAAAGCAGTCATCTTGGGGGATTGGACACATTCCGGTCATACCATTGTTCCAACCACATCTGAAATAACTCTTAGCTATTCCACAGTGAACAGCTAAGGGGCTGTTGATCACATCTCAGTAGCAGCAGATACCTGAAGACAGGAGCCTTGACGTCTCTGCTGGCTCAGATGGTGAAGAATCTGCCAGCAGTGCAGGAGACCTGAGTTCAATCCTGGTTTGGGAAGACCCCTAGAGAAGGAAATGGCAACCCACTCCAGTATTCTTGGGCTGGGAAATCCCATGGACAGAGGAATTTGGTGGGCTACAGTCCGTGAGATCGCAAAGACTCGGACACGACTGAGCAACTTTCACTTCACTTCAAAGCATCTTCCTGAGGCTATGCCAACCCTGGTAAGCTCCAAGGGAGTTCAGTCCTGGGGCATAGGCAGCCTAGAGCACTACGGTACCCGGGGAGCTTTAGCTTGGAAAATCCCTCTGTTTCTCTCTCTGCCAAATTGACTGAGCAGGACACGAGTGGAGAAAATTCCTTGAGCCTAAAGTAGAAGAGCTTTCCCACAGCGGTTTGTAGTGGGGCACTTACTAGTGAGCCCCAGGACCCTGGTTTCCTGAGGCCTCGAGGCCAGAGAGCCCGGTGCATCCCCGTGACCATCTCGCTGGCCACTGTGCGGGGCGAGCTGAGGGTGAGCAGTGATGTGGGTGCCCTCCTCCTTCCACGTGGACAGCCCCCCCCACCCCCCCAGAGGGTGGCCATGCCTGCCTGGGTGAGCGGCGTATGCAGAGGCCAGAAGAGTCTCTCTCCAGGGACCCAAGAAGCAAGGGGCTTCTGGCCTTCACAGCTCCCGAATCTCCATCTTCGTATCCATGGGATACCTCCGGCTCCTGGCCTCACAGGAAGCACGCGAACCATGCATGCACGTCCCCTCTGCGCAGGGCTGCGGTGCGGTTGCTAAGTCGTGTCTAACTCTTTGGGACCCCATGGACTGGAGCACGCCGTTTCCCTGGCCTCCACCATCTCCCAGAGTTTGCCCCCGTTCACGGCCTTCGAGTCGGTGATGCTATCCAACCACTTCACCCTCCGCTGCCCTCTTCTCCTTTTGAACCTGCTTTCTTTCCCAGCATCAGGGTCTGTTTCAATGAGCTGGCTCTTCAAATCGGTGGCCAAAGTAATGGAGCTTCAGCATCAGTCCTTCCAATGGCTATTCAGGATTGATTACCTTTAGGATTGACTGGTTTGATCTCTTGGCTGTCTAAGGGATTCTCAAGAGTCTTCTCCAGAACCACAATTCAAAAGCATCAATTCTTTGGCACTCAGCCTTTTATATGGTTCAACTCTCACATCTGTATATGACTACTGGAAAAACCTCTCCACATTAGAGCTCCTTATTTTGAGATACTTGATTTGAAAATGTTTCACTGAAATCAAAATATATTCCCCTTATCCAGGAAATGCCAACATTCTCCATCTTGAAAGAAGAGGAATAGAGTTGGATTCTCTTTTGCCATAATTTCAAATGTAGTAAACTTTTGAATGGCTGTGAAACCAGTCTTAAAAATAGAATCACTCTCTTTTGCAGACAAAGTCATCGATGGTGACTGTTAAAATTCTAAAGAGGTTATTATTAAGAAGTCTTGAGGAATTGTTGCAAACACAAATCTGATCCTAGAAAATTATGTAGGGAATTTCCCTGGTGGTCCAGCAGTTAGGACTCTGAGCTTCCATGGCAGGGGGCAGGGGCGGCCAAAAATAAAGAAAGAAGGAAGGTAGGAAGGAAGAAAACCATGTAGATAGAAGCAAACCATTCTCTTACTTAAAATGTTCAAAGATTTTATTTGGAAGTTTCATATAAATTCAATACTTCCTATGATATTTTAACGAAGAAATGAATTTTTCATCAGCCCTCCATATAGATGCTTCTAGATATCTTCCAGTTCTAGTTTTTAGTTCTGACATTAGCCCTTTCAATGTATTTATGATATATAAATGATTGAAGCTTGGGGACAGAATAAGTTCAGCTGCCTCAGGGCCCACCTCTGGGGGTGGGAGAGTAAACAGAGGCTTACCCTAGGCTCCTCTCAGTTGTGTGGGTACCAGGGAGAGTCTAAGAGGGCACTCTTCAAAGACAACATGAGCATTCCACCTCCTCTCCCATCAAACAGAGAGCTCCAGCCCCAGCACCAAGGCCAGATTCTCTTAACTCCCCCACCCGCTTCTCTCCCATAGCCTCTAATGGAGGTGGTGAGTGTCATCCTCTGAGGGTGGATTAATCTCCAGAAAAGCTTTGAGACACCTGCGGCTATATTCAAATGAGTAAAACACATTTTAAGACGGCTAATAACATTTGGAGTCCCAAAGAGGCATGACATAAATTGATTTCTTTTTCCTTGGGTATGTTTTCTAAATGGACTCAGAGGGCAATTTCCTAAGCCAAGTGCTTTGATGCCTGTAATAATCATACTGGTTCTTGTGATTTGCAGGAAAAGTGTCAATTACATACATGAGGTCTAAGATGGTTAATTAAATTCATTCCCATTGCTTTATAGCCGTACCTCTCAGGATACACAAAAGCAATGCTCTGAACAGAGGCTTCCAAGAGGCAACTAAAATAATTTTACTATTGTTTCTAATGAAGTTTTACCAGTTGCATTTATAGCTCATTAATGGCATCAATCATTTAGGGGTTTATCTTCATAAAGAAGTAGAAATAATAACAGCTTCAGTTAAGAATTATTGCAAAACAGTGAAACTATCTACTATTAATTTATACTGATTTCAGGCTAAAGATAGGTTGTTCAGAAGACAATTACGATTCATAAGAGTGAGTCAGGGAAAGGAGCTGTGGGGGCAGTGCCTGCTAACAAAGCAAAAAAAAAAAAAAACCCTGAAATGACATTGATTTGTCCCAGAACTCCGGAGCAACTACAGGATTTTCCCATCATTTTGCTTAGTTTATCTATCTTCCCCATTTGTTTTAAATATATGCTTATTTATTCGCTGTTAATTGTGAAAATGTACATTTGTTCTGGAAAAACAACGAGAACAGAGCAAAGTAGAAATGAAAGTTCCCCTGGATTTCTTTAGTATGAAATGATGAATTACAGTTTTAGCACCCGCCCCTCCCCGCCCGTTTTACTCCACAGTTCTGGGTTTTCTCGGTCTCTCCGTTCTGCTTCCTGCCCCTCGCGGTCTCCGCCTGCCCCTCGCTTGGGCGCTCGGTTCAGAAGACTTTCGGGATTCTTCCGGGTCCAGCCCGGCCTCCGGAGCGGCGGTCCTGACGCAGGCCGCTCTCCGCGCCGCTGGCGCCCTCTCGTGGCTCTAGCGGGCACTGCACGCCGCCGAAGGGAGGCCTGACCTTGGGAGAGCAGACCCCAGGAGGCTGGTGAACGTCAGGACTGCGCCGAGATTCCACCTTCCAACTGCAAAGACGCGTCCAGAGAGCAGTGTGGGTGTCCTGATAAACGTCAGGTTAGCGCTGATTCCTTCTCAGTCTTTAGATCTCTCAGTTTCTCCAAGGCTTTCCAAGAAGTATCAAAAATGCCTTGTTTAATTGAAATTTCCTCAAAGAGCAGAACTCAAATGTTCTAAATAAATGTGATGGATGTGTTAATGAACTAAACAGGGGAATGCTTTCCCTATCTATATGTATATCAAATCACCACGATGTACACTTTAAATAATTTACAGTTTTACATGTCTACTTGGTCTCAATAAACTCGGGGGTGGGGGGGTGGAGTATAGCGTGCAGGACTGAAGCGTGTGTGTTTGTGTGTGTGTGTGAATGTATGTGTGAGAGAAGAGTGTGTGTGTGTGTGTGTGTGTGTGCAGGCGTAGCTAGGAGGAGAGACGAAAGACAGGGGAGTTGATGAAAGCTGCTGTATCAGTTTGCAAGCCTTCTGGAGGGACTTCAAAATTCATTTGCTTAACATACAGATATTAGATACTGAGAATATGCCGGCACCGGGGATGCTGAAGCATACCTGGCACGTCGCTGCTACCAGGTGCTCTTTTAAGCTAATGGGAGAAATGCTGCTCTAGGAACAAGCTCTGAGTGACAGGCAGTCAGAGATTGGAGGTTGAACCTGTTCTCCAACCACTACGTGGTATCAGGACCTTGCAGTGAGTCACTAATCTCTCTGCATCTCAGTGTTCTGATCTCTAAAATGAGGACAAACCTCCGCCGTATTTGTCTTCACCGGCTTGTGAAAGTCGACTGAACTAGTGAATATGTGAAAGTGCTCCAAGAACTCCATAGCAATGTTTAGTAGTTGCTTTTAGTATTCTCAATATCCTGTGAGAGTCCCTACAAAAACAAACAAAACCCAAAACCTGTATATCTATCACTTCCTACAGCCTGTGCTTGAAACTCTCATCTGAGGAGAGTTTCACTCCGTCAGGGGCCTTTTTTGCTGGGATCACGGGTTGTTACCTGAAAGCACAGTGTTAATTTGTCAGATTAACCCATCGTGGGCTTCCCTGGTAGCTCAGTCGGTAAAAAATCTGCCTGCGATGCAGGAGACCTGTTTCTGTCCTTGGGTGGGGAAGATCCCCTGGTGAAGGAAAGGGCATCTCACTCCAGTATTCTTGCCTGGAGAATCCATGGACACAGGAGCCTGGAGGGCCACAGGCATGGGGTCGCAGGGTCAGACTCGACTGAGCAGCTAAATTACCACCAACCCATCTGTGGACCACGTCTCCCAGCATCCGCGGAGAGTCTCCTGGGAACTGGCTCGGGGCTCACCCCAGGCTGTGAAGAGTCTCGCAAGGACTGGCGTGGTGGGTGACTCATCCCACGTGGCAGGGCGACATTCCCATCTTCAGCTGGAATTGTGGTTCCCAGCCATCATGTCATCGCTGGCTCCAGCACTGAGGTCTCCCTTTCCCCAAGACTTTCCGCTTGGAAAGTCCCCACTTGGGCTGGCTTTACTCTGAATTCGTTTTGGCATTGCTGCTGCCGCCAGGGTGAAGTGACCCTTAACTCAGCTCTACAACCCCAGCTTGCAGCAGGGACTCACGTGCCCAGCCCACATCTCCTTGGCAAGCGCCTCAAAAGACCTATGGCTCCCTCTTGTAAATGGCAGATTTTCCTCTGCCGAGGGCTGTTCGGGGCTGCCGAGGAGTTAATATCATGCCAGACACAGCCCTCAAGCAATGATAGCTGAGATGTGGGTGGATTAACACATCAGTTTCCTCACCCCTCAGGACAGTGGACAACTCTGAGGAATGGTCCAGAATATTTCCCAGTGCCATGAAGCCCCAGTGTTCTCCAGAGGGTGCCTATTGGATTGCACTCCCTTTATCAGGCCCCTGCCTTTCTTTGTGGTGCTTCCTGGGATCCTCTCAAAAATAAAATATTTAGACTCAAATCCATCTGTCAAGGATCCCAGTGGTGGGGAAAATTGAAGGCAAAAGCAGAAGAGGGTGGCAGAGGATGAGATAGTTAGGTAGCATCACCAACTCCATGGACACCAGTTTGAGCAAGCTCCGGGAGATGGTGGAGGACAGAGGGGTTAGTGCGCTGCAGTCCATGGGGTCGTAAGGGCCAGACAGAACTCAGCAGCTGAACAACAGCAATAACCTACGACAGCTGGTGCTGGACGTTGTCCTAGACGAACACCCCGAGGATGGAGCTGTGGAACTGGATCACTGATCAGCCCAATGCTGGAGACCCCACTGTTGGTGTTAAGGGAAGTTCTGACAGGCTCTCTAAGATTCTTATCTCACTCAGCTATGTGTGAGTTCTCTAAAATTCTCATCTGCAGTGAGGTCAGATGGAATCTGCTGGAAGGGGGTGCACCAGCTCATGTAACAGCTCCGGCACGTCTGAGTCTAGAGAGTTGCTGAGCTGTGGTTAACTACTGTTGAAACCTAAAGGAAGAAAACAACAGTCTCAGTGCAGCAAACCGTCAGCTTAGAACACAGTGTGAAAACCAGAAAGCTTCCACGGCAGCGTGTTTTAAAATCCTCATCCCCTGCAACTGAGGGCTGGTCAGGAAGAAAGCCAGGTCTAGAACCTGATTGTCAGAGGGCTGCAGTAACAGAGCAGGTTGGATCACAGCCATGGCGTGTCTTCTGCAGGGACGCGAGGGCCCGGAGGAGAAGGGCGTGGCACCCAGGACCGGCGATGGGAAACCCTGGGAGGTGAGCCTGAACCCTCAGGTTCCTGGAGCTCTGGGCTGGCAGAGTCGCCGCCTCCCACCTGCCAGAGGAGAGCAGTCGCCCCTCGCCTGGGAGTTAGACGAAGGCCTCCCCGCAGCCGGATGCCTTGTTAGACAGTGTTTGCTGCCCTGACCTGCGCTGTGACTCCTCGGCGCCGCTAGACCAACAATTACGGCCGTGTCAGCAAGGCTCGGGTGGAAGGAAAGAGATGATTCACCCAAACAGCTGCGGGCCCTGGCCCGCGGGCTGAAGGCCTCCAGGTGAGTCCCACTGTGCGTCCACCCTGTTTCTACAGGGAGAGTCTGAGGCATCTTTTCCCCAGGTCGTGTTCAACGACTTCATGCCGGTGGCTGGAAGTTAGCCGTGGTTGGAGCATGGACTACATAAAAATCAGTAAAGGGCATGTGTTTAGGCGAGGGCTTTTTTTCTTTTCTCTTCCTTCTCCCCTGCCTCCCCCTCCTCCTCTATCTTCTCCTTCTTTGGGGAGAGCAGGTTTACCAGCATACCTCTGAAATGGGGAAGAGATCTCCGTGCGGTTCACAGACCCAATCTGGACCCATTTTGAGACTGATTTGAGACATTCATCACACGGCTTTGTGCACACCACTCTAACAGGGGGCCGTGCAGGTGGTCTGGGCCCTCTATTATCAGTGCCGACTCAGATCCTTGAAAGACCTCGGTAGTCTCCTTCCCCTAGCATAGAATTACTGTGGTCAATGGCTGTGGGATTTGGGGGAAGATTAGGGGATGAGCTTCCAAACATATCTGACGTGGTATGCTGCCCGATTCTTCCGGAAAAGCACCTGTGTGTGTGTTAGTCACTTCAGTTGTGTCCCGCTCTTTGCAACCCAATGGACCGTAGCCCACCAGGCTCCTCTGTCCATGGGATTCTCCAGGCAAGAATGCTGGAGTGGGTTGCCATGCCCTCCTCCAGGGGATCTTCCCAACCAGGAATTGAACTTGTGTCTCTTATGTCTCCTGCATTGGCAGGCAGATGTCCCCAGTCATCACCGTTGACTGTCATCACGCCACTCCTGCATTTACCACTAGCACCACCTGGGAAGCCTGAAAAGCACCTGATCCCCCCTTTAATAATGTACTCTGGGTCTGAGAACGGACTCCTGTCTAAAAACTGGAGGAGAGACGGTGATTTTTCACAGCGGCTGCTGATACCAGCCTTCTGCTCATTTGCTCTTGACCTTTTCGGATACACAGGTCAAGTATCACCGCCAAGGGCTGCCTATGACCTTGCCCCTACACACACCGGCCTGTCACCGCCAGAGGCCCTTGCAGGTCAAAGCCCAGACTGTGCGTCTGCCTTACGTCTCACCATGACAGTCACCTCCAGCTTGCCTCTGATGATTAAGTGCCTCCATTTGGCCTTTGGTACTTCAGGATGAGCACGGAGCCCAAGTCTAATGCAGCATCCCCTGCAGTCAGTCTTGGCCTGCGGACGACAGGATGTCGGTGTCCCCCACCCTTTACTAGTGGATTCCTCATCACTCTAGTAACCAGAGTGTCTTCTGTGCCCTCACCAGGATATGAATCCTGAATCATGAGTGCCCCATGTCAATAAACCCTGCCTTACTCGCTGTCTCCCAACCCTGACTCCCAACCCCTCCCAACGCTCTAAAGACCCATCCCCAGGTATGTCCTCCCATCCCCCGCTGTGGGCTCCCCTGGTGGCTCAGACGGCAAAGCATCTGCCTGCAGTGCGGGAGACCCAGGTTCAATCCCTGGGTCGGGAAGATCCCCGGGAGAAGGGAATGGAAACCCTCTCAGTATTTTGCCTGGAGAACCCCATGGACAGAGAAGCCTGGCTGGCTGCTGTCCGTGGCGAGGCAAAGAGTCAGACAAGACTGAGCGACTAACACTTTCATACTTCACATCCCTCCCTGTATACAAACAGAACGATGTATTGATTGGCTGGCAGAACTCGCCAGCAAGTTTATCAGAAATCCAGGATCTCACACTTGTCTGCAACTTATTGAATCAGAACCAGCTTGCAAATGCAATACCCCAGGTGATTCATATGTACATGTAAGGATGAGAAAGCACTGCTTCAGAACTCTCCAGAGACTCCCAGCTGAGTCTTCAGTTCCTTAAGCCTAAATAAAATAGCGATGGCTTTCTCCAACACGATCATCACGGTCCGCATCAATGGCAGGCGGATTCTTCACCACTGAGCCTCCTGGGAAGCCCCAGGTCTTTATTTTTTTACCTGGGGTTTCTTCTCTAACAGTTGCCTCATAACATCTCTTTGCATTTAGCTCCATGCAATTTAATTGCAGTTTATTTTCTCCAGTCTCAGGTTGCTGAGACAGATACCTAAACCCTCTCTAGGTGTGAAGATGCTGTTTTTACCTCCTCCATCACCCTGCAGGTTCTGAATGAATGGCAGGTCCCCGGTCATCACCATTGACTGTCATCATTATCACCATTGACTGCGCCCATTACGTCTCACTTAATCAAGGACCATGTCTATAGAAGCATACACTGAGCAGGCAGTGCCTTGCTCTCGCTGACCTCATTTCCGCAGATATTTTCCCCAAGTGACCAGTTGTTTTTTTTTCATCCTGTGACAGGATTCCGTAACTTCATTTGCTTTCACTTACAGTTTTCAATCACCTTCCCCAGCCATTCCCACTCCCCCCACTTCACTGCTTCTCATCTACCCGGAGCAGCCGGGCCCCTCGGTCCTGCTGCCCCGTCCACCTTTGCCCGCTCACTCGAAGGTTTCTGCTGTTGTCAGAACAGCCAAAGACAACAGTGCTTCGACCAGCGAGAAACAGTCTTCACACTCTCAGGATTTCCTATTATGTGGTGTGCAGCCTTTTCCAGAAACACAATTGCGCCTAAATATAGAAACTGCCTAGATGCACCTTCATCTCAACACAGTGACTCCACGGCCGCTGGGACCGGCCTTGAATGAGGGCCAAACGCTTTGAAAAGCAGAGACACTCTGTCAACGGAGGTGAAGGAAGCGGCTTCCAGGGACTGCCACGAGCGAGCGGGGCAGGCAGCTGTTTACTTATTCCCCGTCCTTTTGTTATTTTGTTTGATTTTGCCAGTAAAGCCCGGGGAGGAGGAAGGAAGGAGGAAGAGCGGGGACCATGGACCAGAAGGAAGGGATAGAGGGGTGGGGGGCTACGGAAGACCAGGCAGCGTCAGTGATAACGATGGGGTGGAGGACATGACTCAGGAGAAAGGGAGAAGTGGCAGGTGACTTGTTGAAGGAGGACGGATGAACTGGAGAAGGAAGAGGAGCAAGATCTCAATGTGCTCCGTAGCCGTCTCTGCCCAGATGGCATGCTCAGGACTTCACAGCAAGATCCTGGCTTCCTGAGAATAGGGGATGAAGACGGCCAGTTTTCACGTCTGTGCCGGGCTCCAGATTGTTTATTTCTGGCTTTACAATCCCTTGAATAGTGTAACCGTCTCTGGGAAGAGAAATTCTCACCTCTAGCCACACTCCCTTCCATCCGTGTGTGTATTTGTCAGGGACAGGGTGATGGAGGAGGTAAAAACAGCATCTTCACAATTAGAGAGGGTTTAGGTATCTGTCTCATCAACCTGAGACCAGAGAAAATAAGCTGCAATTAAATTGCACGGAGCTAAATGCAAAGAGATGTTATTAAGCAACTATTAGAGAAGAAACCCCAGGTAAAAAAATAAAGACCTGGGGCTTCCCAGGAGGCTCAGTGCTGAAGAATCCGCCTGCCAGCGCAGGAGACTCAGGTTCAATCCCTGGTCTGGGAAGATGCCACACGCCGCAGAGCGACTAAGCCCATGGGCCACAAATGCTAAGCCGGTGCCCTGGAGCCCAGAAGCCGCGGCTGCTGAAGCCCGTGTACCCGAGAGCCTGACTCCTCAGCAAGGGAGGCAGCCGCAACTAGACGGCGGCCCGGGCTCGCCGCGACTGGAGAAAAACCAGCGCGGCCGCAGATAAAACATAATTCACTTAAAAACTAATCAAGATCTGAATTGGATCTTGGAGGAGGTGATCCTAGAAGAAAGTTTTTCAGTGATGATTCTGGGAGAACACGTTCTTTTTTTTTTTTTAATTTTTTTTATTTTGTACTGATGCACAGCCAGTTAACAATTCTGTGATAGTTTCATATGAACAGCAAAGGGAGTCAGCCATATCCATTCTCCCCCAAACCCCCTTCCACTCAGGCGACGATGTAACATTCCATGTGCTATGCAGTACGTCCTCGCTTGTTATCGATTTTAAACATAGCCGTGTGTACATGACCATCCCAAACTCTCTAAGTATCCCGCCCCCGCTGCCGGTAACCATAAGTTCGTTTTCTAAGTCTGTGGCTCTCCTGCTGTTTTGTAAGTTTATTTGTATCATTTCTTTTTAGATTCCACATATAAGGGATGGCATAGGATGTTTCTCTGTCTCTGACTGACTCACTTCACTCAGTATGACACTCTCGGAGAATACTAGATGACCCGGAAATTCAGAAGAAAGCAGAATTGGTGAGAAGCCAGGAGACAAGTGAGTCTGAAGTTACCAGAAGAGAAATAAGCAGGAAGCTGCGAGTGCCCCCAGGGGGTGGCAAGCTCTCCTGAGTCAGAGTTAAGCAGACTCAGGTTCTAATCCCACCTCCACCCATTGCCAATTGGAACTTGTTCTGGAAGTGTCTGGAAGCACTTGCTCACCTTTCTAAGCCTCAGGTGCCCCATCTGTAAAACCAGGACAATGACATGCATTTCACAAGGTGAGGCTTGCACAAGGTGTGAATGAGAAGTCCCACTTCCCAAACACTCTGTTCAGAGGATTTACGGGCAGAGTTAAGATTCAGGAGGTGATGAGAAAGCAGCTTTGTCCTGGAATCGGGCACTGGACCAGAGGGGAAAGGAGCTGCACGAAGGCCAAAACAGAATCAGTTCAGATTAGACCCGATGGATGAGCGAAGAGTGCTCTGACTCTAGGGACCTAGATTATTCGAGAAGAGGAAGAACGGGGGCCGCGGGGCAAGAGCCGCGTCCTGGTACACGCTGTGTCTCAGGGCAGGTGAAGAGACGTGGGAAGATCCTCCCTCGAGGACCGATGAGTCCAGCCACCATCTGAGGGTGGCTAGAATCGCAGCCATGGACGAAATCCTGAGCCTGGGCACCGGGCACTGTGTCCCTCATCAGTGCATTCCTTCCCGGCGGGATCCCCCTCCAGCACCTGCCTGTGATGAGACAGGACTCTTTCACGATGAGCGCGATGTGAGTCTTCATCAGTAGAGGGCGCTGCAGGGACACCGCAGGACAAAGGGGCTTCTCGGGCCTGGTGCCCTGATCTTTCTCGGCTCCCGCGGGCGGGCTGCCGGCCGGTCAGCCGTGGGGCCCCCCTCAGCCTCGTGCCCAGACTCTGCAGGTTGCAGAGTTCTCAGAGACCCGCGGCCCCCGGCCTGGGCCCGGTGACCGACTCACCCCAGCCCTTGTGCTCTGGATGTGCCCTCCAGGCCTCACACTTGCCGTGGAACCCCACCTCCTCCTGTATCCTAATCGCCAGCATCAGCTGGCCTGTACCCCAAAATGCTGCTTCCCACCATACTTCCAACGTGAGCGCCACACACCAGGCCTTCTCCCCAGAGCAGTACTCACCAGCTTCCGCTCGCCTGCATCCGTACCCCTTTCCGGCTTGCTCACCTGGCGGCTGAACTCTGACCGAGCATCCCAGTGAACTTACCCTCCAACCTGTGTGCTCAGCCATGCCTCTTCCAGCTGAGATGCAGCCCCAGCCTTGAGGGAGCCCCTCTGGCCAAGCTTATTTTCCCCGAGGGCCCTCTCTTAAAGGATACCCAGTAGGGGGTCTCTTTATATCTTCATAGTTACTTTCCTATCAGAATGAATAATTCTTTATATTAAACGTCCCCTATGTGAATTACTGTGTGGATTCTGTTTCCCTGAGTGTACCCAGACCAACACAGCCGTGAATGACTGCTTACCTCACAAAGAGACAGCCAGAATTCTGTGGTCTTGTTGGAAATATGTAACACATCTATTAAGCATTCTTGTCAAAACAGCAACCTGATCAAGCCTTAGATCTAACTGCAAGCATTCACGGACTATACAGGACACAGGAATGTGTTAAATAGTATCATCAGAGGCAGTTAGCAAAATCCAGGCTGTGGGAAACTTCATAGGAAAAAATAGCCAGAATTCTTCAACAAATGAGAGAAACAACCTATTAATTATAAGAGACTTAAAAGGCATATTAACCAATTAAAATTCATAGACATTCTTTGGATCTGGATTCAAAGAGATTGTTAAAAAAAGATTTATGAGACAATTGAGGAAATTTAAATACTTACTGGATATTTGATGACATTGAGGTAATTATTTTTTTAAAAATAAAAGAGCTAATGGAGGAACTATAAACCCTGAATAATTGATGCCATTAGGGAATTATTTTTCTTATTATATATGATGGAGTTTTTAAGAGCTTTGATTTTTCTTTTTAGATTTACTAGCTAAAATGTTAACAAATGAAATGGTATGATGTTGGGGATTTGCTTCAAAATAATAGCATGGGGACAAGAAAATATATTGACCAGGAGTTGAAACTTGGTAATGAATGCTTGAGTTCATTTTTTGAAAAAACTTTTAACACTTCTATAAGCTGATAATACAGAAAAGCAACCTAACTGAAAAATAAGCAACAGGTACAAATAGTCAATTCATGAAAGAAATATACATGGCCAAAAACTTGTAAATGTGCTCAACTTTGCTGTAATTTAAAAAAAAGGCAATGAAAGATCAATAAAAATATGGGGGAATGGATATGCCCATTGGCACTACCATATTGAAGAATCAGTTGGCTGAATTCTTCAAATTTTAAAATGTGCATTTCTATAAACTCAACAGTTTTTCTTCTGCCTATCTTAGAGAAATGGTCAAATGTGTAGACAATAATATTAGTTTATTTTAATTTTTTTTTGAGACAGCAGAATCCTAGAAGCAAACCAAATATCATCAATGGAGAAAGTGAAACTTACTCATTTCTCAGTCTTGTCCAACTCTTTGTCACCCTGTGGATGTAGCCCCCCAGGCTCCTGTCCATTGGATTTTCCAGGCAAGAGCACTGGAGTGGGTTGCCATTGCCTTCTCCAGGGGATCTTCCCAACCCTGGGATTGAATCTGGGTCTTCCGCATCGCAGGCAGACTCTTTACTGACTGAGCCACCAGACTCTTGTCCTTAGCAAAAAGAAGTAGTTAAAACATGATATAGGGACCCTCTGCAGCAGTTATAAAAAGAAAGACTACACAGGTTGACACGGTTAAGAGCTCCAGGACATATTAAAGTCAAAAAGCATATTACAAAGGTATATGTTCCATTTGATCCCACTTCAGTAAAAATAAAACTAAGCTAAAACACCCAGAATAAGTCCCCCTTGAAAAAAAAATGGCATATTTGTAAATGTTTACATATGCACGTGACTTCGTATATATACATACAATGCCTTGTTGACTTTTTGAAAGAATACATTCATAGTGTTTGTATAATTTTCTTTTACTTTATAAAGTATGTGAATGCGGCGGTGAATAAATCATGAGTGACCTGAGCGGGAGCAGTCTCCGTGGCAAAGTGGGAGAGAGGACCGCAGTGGATTGGGAAGGCGGTGGGTCCCTTCCCAGAGGCCACACCCCCCACGAGGCCCTGCCCCATCCTCCCTGCAGGGTCCCATTGGTGCATAGGTAAACAGTCAAGCTGTAAGATACAGGAAATCCAAATACGTTGTTTATTTAAAAGGGGTTCCTAAATGTGTCTTGTCATAGGATTTTAGGTCCAGGAGGGATCTTTGAGACCAGCTCTTTCGGTTCCTGATTTTTAAGGATGAGAAAGCTGAGGTCTAGAGAAGCTAAAAGAGTTACCCAAGGCCCCCAGACTATTTGGCTATACACCAAGAGGACAGGCAGGAAAGCATGCCCAGGAAACTTCTGAATGTTTGGGAACCCGGAGGAAGTAAGGAGGGAATTATGTGTTCAGGACGAACATCCAGATTAGAATTCCTGCAAAGTTGCTGACAGCCACGTATGAATGACCGTGTCCAGGGATAAATCACCAGGATGAGGAGGATGAATCATTCCAGGCTTTGTTCTTTGTAGGACAGCACATTTTTCTCTGGCTCTGCCTGTTCTATATCAGGAGATTGTTTCCACCGGGGTCATCGGGCTGAAGGACCCACTAAATTTGGCTTCATTCCTGTCTTGGCAAGCTGCCATGGCTGGGGTGGTGGAGGCGTGTTTACACGTGTCAGGTCCTAGGAACATTTTTGCTGTTCTGTCTGATAAAGCCCAGAGTCGGCTGGGCAGAGTGGTGAAAAGAGCACTGCACACAGAGTCAGCTAGCCTGGGGTTAGTTGCTATTCCCTCGTGAACACAGCTGTGTAAGCTTCAGCCAATCATGTAGGGAGTTCTAAGCATGCAAAATAAATAGGTTCAGTGTGAGTCCCCCAGGTCGAGTGTTTTGGGAACCTATTTGGGAAGAAAAGTAGCTTCCAAGCTGAGTAACCGTTTTCAGAATAGGTTCTCTCAAGCAGAAGGAGAAAGCAGTGCAATGCTGCACTTGAAAATATGTGGGTTATTTTCAAATATCTTTTGATACTGATTTCTAACATAATTCCACAGTGATAAGAGAACAGACTCTGTATGATTTCAATACCTTTAGACCGTGAAATGTTTATACCTTGTTTTATGTCCCTGAATATGTTCCAGGTTTATAGTCTATGGGAACTTGAATAGAATTTGTACCTTGCTGTTGTGTGAAAATTGTATAAATCTTAATTACGTTGAATTGGTTCACAGTGCTTTTAGGGTCTCCTATATCCTTCTACTTCTGTGTCTATTCATTCTATTAATTTTTCAGAGTTTGAAATTAAAACTCCAACTAAAAATCTTAATTTATATACTTAAAAAAACAAATGTAATATACAGTGGAACTATATGTAACTTTGTTCTGTATTTTCCAAGTCTCCTGTAAATGTGTTATCATACTTTCATAATTAAAAAAAATTTTTTTTAAAGAAGAAAATAGTAGTTCAGTATTGGAGCCACAATCATAGGACCAAGGCCAAATACTAAGGGAAGGAAAAGTAGGATCAAGTTTGCCATCACTGTTCCATCCAGGGAGAGCAAGGAGGCTCATGCTCAGAACCAGCTCTCTGTAATGACTGCCTGGAGCAATGTGTTGGGAAGGATGTGAACTAAGCCTGAACTCAGGGAAGACCACGCTCTGACCCATTAATAATGCCTGCCAGGGGTGAGGAGCAAGTAGAACGGGGCAGGTTCACCGTGTTTTTGTAACTCCTGACACAGTTACTACATTTATGTTCCTATAGCCATGAGCCCATGGACCCAAAGCAAAGTAGGAAAATGCATGTGATAAAATCTTAGTAAGAAAGTGTCAGGAAGCTAGCTCATTTGGGATAAAAGCTTCCCTGAATTAGGAAGAATCAGGAAGCCTAGGTTCTGTTCTTTGGTCTATCACTCAGCAGCTTCCAATCTTGGAGGAACGGTCCTAAGGGAAATGCCAATGGAAACCAGCCCCGAATATTCACTGGAAGGACTGATGCTGGAGCTGAAGCTCTGGTATTTGGCCACCTGATGCAAAAGGCCAATTTGTTGGAAAAGACCCTAATTCTGGGAAAGATTGAGGGCAGGAGGAAAAGGGGGCCGCTGAAGATGGGATAATTGTATGGTATCACTGACTCAGGGGATGTGAGTTTGAATAAACTCGGAGATAGTGAAGGACAGGGAAACCTGACATGCTATAATCCATGGGGTTGTAAAGAGTCAGACACAGTTTAGCAAGTGAACAACTCGGCAGAAATCAGTAGCAGATTGAGAATCGTATTTAAACCGAGTCTTCCTGGAAGCGAGTTCTCCTAATGAGTTTATAGTTAACCTCTCCTTCAAAACTTATTCCCTTTTTCTCCTGCCTCTATTCCCCTCAGGACTGGTGAGTATCAAAGGTAAAGGGGGATTGAAGCTGAGCAGGACCCTGGGGGCCCTTCCAGGCACAACTCCCTTCCAGCCCCCTTTTGCCTTCTCCTGACTTCCAGAGTTAATGATTAGAGCAGCGGAGTCAGCTGACTCCTAGCTCCTCCTGGAGGGATGCGCCTAACAGTCTGATGCCTATCTTTGAGCGGTTCTGCAGAAATTAAGACCTCCACCAGATGGAGGATGGTGACTATGTGGTGACCACAAGCACATACGTAGATCCCAGACTGGCTAGAATGAGAAGGTTGATGTTTAAGTTTCCTGAAAAATCACCCTTATCGCACCATCAACCAATCAGAAGAATGTCCACAAGCTGATCGGCCTGTGACTCTCCCAGTGCTGACTTTAAAAATCCTTCCTTGAAAGCCTTCAGGCAGTTTGGGTCTTTTGAGCAACAGTTGAGCTGCCCACTCTTCTTGCTTGGCACCCTGCAATAAATTCTGAACTTTCCTTCTCTACAACCTAGTGTCAGCAAACTGGCTCTGCTGCGTGTTGGGCAAGCCAACTCATCTTCAGTTTGACAACACTAAGTTCTGAAATCTGCTGTGGTTTGAGGTGGGATAAGGGAGGCCACTGGAGGGTCATTTTTTTTGGGTCATGTTCAGGAAAGTAAGCCACAACCCATGAAAATGACATGCATTAAACATTCATTAGACAAAGATTACTTAATAAACTTAATTGGCAATCATTATTTCATGTTATGATTATTACCATTTTTATTGTTACTGAACGACTAACCAGGGCCAGGTGAACATGCTAGTCTTTATGCCAACATAACTTCTAAGTCTACGTGTAGAGCTGTGGCAAACCAGGACCCTGTGTGAAGTTATATGTAAAAGTGAATAAGGACCAGAAGTAACACATAGAAATAATAAGCTATTTAAAAATTTTTATTTGATGTTTCTAAAGTATCTTATTCAACACAATAAAATAAGCATCCCTTGAACATGTGAAGGGAAGGCCCCGGATGGCTTTTGATGACAGGGTGGAGCCGTGTAGGACACTATACTAGCTGTAGACTTACTGGCCGTGAGGGTGGACTGGCCAAGAAATCCTGGCTCACCAAGTAAAGAGGATAATAATGTTACCTACCTACACAATTGTAATGAAGATTAATTGAATTAACACATATAAAGTGTTTAATTTTATGTGCTAACTTGACTGGGCCATGGGGTGCCCAGACATAAGATTAAACGTTCTTCTGGGTGTGTCTTTGAGGTTATCACTGGGTGAAATTAGCATTTGAATCAGTGGATGTGAGTTTGAACAAAGTTCAAAATATCTGAGTATCTGAGTAAAGTATCAGAGTAAAGCAGATTTTCTTCCCCATTGTGGGTGGGCCTCATCGGATCCACTGAGGGCCTGAATAGAACAGAATGGCTGAAGAAGGAAGAATTCTCCCTCTCTCTTTCTACCTGTTTTCAAGCTAGGACTACACCGCCTGCCTTAAGATGTGAACTTGAACTAGAACCATACCCATAGCTACTCCCTAGCAGCTCAGAAGGTAAAGAAGCCGCTTGCAACGCAGAAGACTTGGATTTAGTACCTGGGTCGGGAAGATCCCCTGGAGGAGGGAATGGCAACCCACTCCAGTATTCTTGCCTGGAAAATTCCATGAACAGAGAAGCCTGTCCAACTGCAGTCCATGGGGCCACAAAGAGCTGGACATGACTGAGGGGCTAGCACTTCACGTTCTTTTCTGGACCTCCAACTTGCCAACTGCAGTTCTGAGGATTTCTGACCCTCCATAATCACATTATTGAACTCCTTTTAATAAATCTCTTTACACACATGTATGTAAATCTCTTATTGTTTTGTTAGGAGAAACACACTGACTGAAACCACCTACCTTGGCCAGGCATCATAGTAACCATACGTGTGAGTTATTTTTCAACAGGAGGTCCTGGCAAGGACCACGGAACAAGTCACCACCAGCCAGAGGAATTTGGGAAATGTCATAAGGAGGCAGCATGTGTCTTACAGCTTCCCAGAATCCTTCTCACTGGCATCCATCTTGGCTGGGCAACGCGAGTGCCACCAGGAAGAACCCTGAGTAAGAGCAATTGGCCAAAGAAAAGCTGGAAACTAATCCCTCACCGTGAAACCCAAGACTGTGAGCCATGTGGCAGAGCGGTCCTCCTGGGTCCCCTCACCCTCTTGCTCTCTGCCCAGGTGCCCCTTCCCTATAAAGTCTCTTGCTTTGTCAGCCTATGTGTCTCCTTGGACAATTCATTTCAAAATGTTAGACAAGAACCTCCTTTCAAGCCCCGGAAAAATCTCCCTTCCTGCAAAAGTTTAAGTTTCTCTGGAAAACCCTGACTAAGACAACATGTGGAGTTCTTAGGACAGAGTCTAGCACACACTTGGCGTGGCAAGGCATGCTCAGTCGTGTCTGACTCTCTGCGACCCCATGGACTGTAGCCCACCAGCCTCCTCTGTCCATGGCATTCTCCAGGCAAGAATACTGGAATGAGTTGCCATTTCCCTCTCCAGGGGGTCCTCCCAACCCAGGAATGGAACTCGAGTCTCTTGCATCTCCTGCATGGGCAGGTGGATTCTTTACCACTGCGTCACCTGGGAATCCCCAGCACATACTTAGCACTCAATAAATCTTGGTATTAAGAAACATTATATTGAATCAAACAGGTTAAAGCCTGTTCCTGCTGAACGCAGGGTTCCCTTGGAAGCTCTTCAGTGGTGATGCTCAGTACAGAAACTGTTGCTGGGATTGAGAAGTGGGCTATCCTCACTGGCAAAACAAAATGTGCCCACAACAAATTTCTCAAGTCCAGAAGCTGTCAAAGCTCTGCTTCTGAGCCCCACTCTCTCTAATGTGTGAGGCACACCATCACCAGGACACCCTTTCTAAAGCACTTTTGAAAATGCTACCAGGGCATCAAGGGTAAACTTCTTCATTTCTCCCACGGGAGTTTATTGAGGCACTGGATTCAGCCCCTGGGACACGACAGTACATGAAAATTCTACATACTCACAGAGTATGTGAGGGAGTCAGACAACCACACATGCATTCACTTCCCTAAGACTAAACTGATACAGGGCAACAGCCACTAAAAAGAACTTGGCCCTGTGGGTGGGATCGCTGGGGAGACCTAACTCAGAGCGCCTTCCCCAAACTGCCGCTACTCATGCCTCCTCATCCCAGTGAGCCACTTTGGTTTAGGTTAGATGGCTTTAGCATAAATTCATTCATTTGTTTTTCAGATACTACTGGCAATCACTCACAAAAGCTTTTGAGGGAGAGCTTTGAGACTGGAGGAACAAGACTCCCAGACATGGTTTGCCCAGTATCACTGAGCTCGGGAGCAGAGGGACCTGGATTTGAACTCAGATCCACCTCCTTCCTCCTCCCAGCTCCCCGGCTCGCCCCCACTCCCCCACCCCCCAGCATCTTTGGGGTGCACTCAGTCTGCCTTTGCCCGTGCTGCTCCTGGGACGTCCCCTTTCTCTGCACAGCTCGTCTAAACATCTCGGTGTGGTCCACCCTAAGTGCAATAGGAGAGGAGAAGAATGAGACCCCATCACAGGCTGAAATTATTAAGGAAAAACAGGGGGTTTATGTTAGACCTTGAAGGATGTGTGAGATGTAGGATTTAACTAAGTGAAATGTGGAGAGATAAGGCCTGGACTTAGAGGACACAGGTGAGAAGTGGTGGGTGGCTCCCGTGACTGAAGAAAGGCCGTTTTGAGCTGCCTAGGAGAACTGTAGAAGATGGGAGGTGAACTTGTATTATATGAAAACAAATTCTCTCCTAAGAACTTCTCTACTAACTGGGGACTCGGAAACCCCCGAAGTAATCTCTCTGAAATAATCCGCATGCCCATGCACAATACTGGGCACAGGGCAATTTCTGAAGTTCAATACCAGATGGACCAATGGGCTGATATTCTCTTGAATTCATTTGAGGGCCAACTCCAAACCTTGCTGCCTGCTGACTCCTTCCTCGTACGAGAAAACCACATTCTCCATTTGCCTTAAAACAGCTTAACATTTTTGGTGCATTACTGAGGCCACTTTAATTTATCACTTTGTTTTAAAGACCCACACCATGCAAAAACAGCATAAAATTCCTCGTTGTATTGGAGGGCAGATGGTACTGCAGCCTTTACATGAGACATGCCATCTTTCATTGATGAGATTGGTATAAATTCAGTCTGCTTTCTGTGATTTCTAACAGTCATGAATGGGAGCCGCTTGTCTTTCTAAAGCAAGTTGTGAGGGTTTTTCTTTTTTCTTTCTATTTTTTTTTTTTTAACCACCAAAGCCACTGAAGAATGTCTGAGCAGCCGCAGAGAGAAGCCAGGCAACTGGGTTCTAAATTCCTCCCTTGTCTAGATCCAGGCAGGCTGAAATAGTTTAGAAAGGGTTGACTTACCAAACCTTCTCTGTCTCCCAGCTTTCCATGAGGTCTTTTTGTGTATCTATTTCTAAAATGTTTGCTTTTTTACATAGATTTTTGTATTTCAAGTATTCTAAAGAACTTAGTTTAGGATTTCACTGGAGTCTGGCCGATAATTCAAAGGGAGAATTTCAAACAGAAATCAGGGCTGGTTTTTCCAGAAGTTTTGTTGGCAATATGCCTGATTGCCCTTATTTTTATAATGATGATAGTCCCTCCTTTCTCCCTGTGCTTTCTGCCCCCCTTCATGTACAGAAGAAGGCCTGGTTTTAGAGGTCTGTCTTGAAAAAAATCACCATAATGGCATATATATGAGGATCAGGCATAGAAATGTCAGGGCTTATTACATCTCAGTAGTCAGACTTGCTCTTGTGTTTCCCATTACCACTCCATCTCTGAGATGCCCCAGAGAGAGGGAGAGTTCTGCCTGCCCCAGGGGAAATGCAGCCCCTTTCTAAGATTGAGCAGAACCTTGCCTGAGGTCAATCATTATTGGGAGACTGTGATACTTTCCACTTCTGTTGACTTTCAGGAAATTCTATTGCATAGAAAACCTTTGGGAGTGCATGTCATCCAATTCTGTCAGGGAGGGGAAAGTCTAACTGTTCACGGTATTATTAAGTACCATGTATAAACCACAGAATCTGGCCATCCGTAATCCCTCTCCCCAAGGACCTCAAAGAGTGTTGGAGGCTTCACTTTCTTTTATTCATCCTCACAAGGGACACGAAGAGAAAGAGGGGGCCAGAGTGCATTAAACAGTCTCCCAGCAGGCTCAGCTGCTGCAATACCACATCTCTTAATTTTCACTCTGGGCTCCTCCAACTTAGAAGAAATGTGAAGGGTTAGCAAGGTTCAGAAGGAACCCTAAAATAACTACTAAATGCAGAGCCACTGGAACAGGGGCACTTGTCAGGATTTTCAGAGGCAGCCCTGCTTTCGTAGCAAGGGAATGACCTTGGCGATCCACGTGTGATGAGGGAAGGGAGACTCCTTACTTGATGCATGGGAACAAGCCGTTGACTTCAGGAACCCAGAAATGATTGACTGACCCAGGACTCACCTTGCCCAAAAGGCAGGCTCTCCCACCTTCTACCGCCAAGGAGAGCTGCTGACACATCTTGCTGGCAGTCTTCCACTTTCAAGAATTAATCTGCTGATCACCGTAGATTCATCTTCCTGTGGGCTGCCAAGAAGAATCTGGGTCAATGGGAGTTTATGGTTGTGGGATCAGTCAGTCCAGGATATGAACTACGGTGACCACATCTCACTTTCTGGCCACAGTGACCAGGAACACGCTTAAGGGAAAAGTCCCTGATATCAGCCCGATCTCTAGGCAAAAAGCAAACCCAGAGGCATCTCTTCCCTTTCGACATCATATTTTTCCGGATGGTTGGAAACCTTAACACACATGCAAATCTCTCTCAGTCTCTCTCTTCCTTGTTAGCCCATGACTTTACTCAACTGCTTTACAGAGAAGCTTTAGTGAACTTACTATCACCAGTGTGTGGTCTCTCCAAGGGGCATTTGCATCTATAAAAAATGAAAACGTTAGAGATCAAAGACTAAAACTGGTACAGATGGGAACTCTCCTGGCCGTCTAGGGCTTAAGAATCTGCTTTCCAAAGTAGGACATGTGGGTTCGACTCCCAGTCCAGAACTAAGATCCCGCATGCCGGCGGGTAACTAAGCCATGAGGAGCCTGAGCACCCCAGCTAGAGAGTAGCCTCCACTCTCCGCAACTAGAGAAAGCCCGCTGTCAACCACAGAGACCCAGTGCAGCCAGAGACGAACCCAAACACCACCACCACCAACAAAGTCTGATCTTGATGAGGAACTGGCAAGTCAGGTGGAGGAGGCATTTCAGCCGTAGTACACCCATCCTCCCTTAGACATGGGTTATGTGAGATGTGTGGCAGATACCTCTTCTACCCACTCCAAAAGCAAGGCATAGCAAAGCGCAGAGACCAGCCTGGAGGGAACCAGTCCTCTGCCGGCTCTGAGCACTGGGACTCGTCTTACCCTGCACCTTTCCGGGTGTCAGTTTGCTTCTCTGCGGAATGACAGACGGGAGGAAGATGCGCTCATACCACTCCATCTCCATCTCCTCCACCTGGCCCTCGTCCGGCTCCCTCACCGTCGGGCCCACTGTGTAGATATCAGAGTCTACTGGCCAGCCGTGGAAGCTGGAGTGAGAAAGCGTGGCCTATCGCCAGTTCACTCCAGAATTTTTATACGGGTCAAGTTAGGGAGCAACCATCTGGTGAACCAGTGGAATTAGCATGTCCTGGGCTTTACATACCATGGGCTCCATTTTCCCCAAGCCTTTTCTGGCTCTATTTCTAACCAGCTCATCCCCAAGAAAGTACAGTCTAGAATTTCAGGATTCAAAATGTTGGCCTCAGCACTGGAGTCTGACCTACCAGCTGCTTCGGTGGACTTCCTCGCCAGCCCTTCTGTCCTCATTTTCCCTCCTTTTCTACTCCAGCAGGCTCCCCTGGGCAGCCCTCCCTGTGTTACAGGAGGGAGTCTGGAGGCCCTGGGAAGCTGGTCAGCTCCCACCAGCCCTCGTGGAGGCACCGGGATGGGCAGGTTGGCAGTCAGGGAAGGGCATAACCCAACCAGTTGTATCAAAGCCACCTGCCCGAGAGATAGGCGGGGCACGGTAAACAGTTTTCATCAAAATTAAAAATAGAACCTGCAGAACAGGTCTTGTTCTTCTTCAGTGTGCTGGAGCCTACTGCCGAGATCAAAGTGATTCCCATGGATGTGATGAGTGTGGGGGTAGGCCAGAGAAAGAACTGATGAACGTGGTGAGATTTCATGTTGTTTTAACCTCTGCCGCACTCTTCAGGTCCGGACATTTCTTTCCACGCTCAGATGCTATCCAGATGACTCATAATCTAACGTTGTTGGCTTCAACACAGATTGAAAGGTAACTCGAAGTGTATTCTGTGTCAGGAACTACTCACCTGAAAGCCCTTCAGTTCAGGGAACCAGCTGTGTCAGGGGGCGTGTGTTCCATCCCAACTGTGCTACTAGTGGCTGTGGGTACACAGTGGACAGGTGAGCGCCTTCTGTCCCCTCGGGGGCCGGCGCACAGTCAGGAAGCTTCCAAATGAATGCGATGCAGAGAAGGCCATGAAAGCACGGAAGAGGGGCCCTTCTTCTCTCTGGGTGGTAGGACAGGGCCTTGGGGAAATAAAACAGGAGGTGTGACTTGCAGGATGAAGTTACTCACTTGCAGGATGAAGTGAGAGGGAGAAAGAGAAGAGCATTCCTGGCAGAGGGAGCTCTTTTTCTGCATTGATGTAGGCCTGGCCTCCCTGGCGGCTCAGAGGGTAAAGCGTCTGCCTGCAACGTGGGAGACCCAGGTTCGATCCCTGGGTTGGGAAGATCCCCTGGAGAAGGAAGTGGCAACCCACTCCAGTATTCTTTCCTGGAGAATCCCATGGACAGAGGAGCCTGGTGGGCTACAGTCCACAGGGTCACAAAGAGTCAGGCACGACTGAGCGACTATACACACAGGCTTGCTGGGAGTTGGGAAGGAGGTGATGGGGGAAGAAAAGAATTGCAACCTCTCTTTTTCCTGTTCTCCTCATTCACACTCTTGTCCCTGCAGGAAGAGAGAAAAATCAAACTGAGGCTTTGTGGGGCTTAAAGAAGATATCGGATTGGAGTATTGTTTCTAATGTGCAACAGCAGCAAAAGCAACCAATAAAAATGCAACCTGTGGATAACCAGAATGCCCAGGCACAGGGCAATGGTTGAACATGTACGGTGCAACCATCTGTATTGTGGAATAGTACACAGTCATTGAAAGGAACAAGATATATTTATATATATAAACAGCTGTTTAAGAAATAGTAAAAAAGTAAGTATAGGTAAAGTATATTCCCATTTTTGTAAATAAATAGATATTTCACTTGAATTTATTTATTTTCTGTATATATATATGCATATACAAACACACAGAAAAAAATTCTGGAAAGATGCTCAACTTCTGGGAAAGGGTGTAGAACTGGAGGAAGAGGGACTTTCATGATTTATTAGGTTCACTTCCAGAATATTTGCATTTTAACCAAAGCATGTATTACTACTTGAGGGTTTTTTTTTTTTTAATTGTGGGGAAAAAGTATTTGACTAGAAGGACAAAGTTCTTCAGAGAAGAGCCACAGAGTCTTCTTTGTTCGCGTCTTTCACTTCCACATTCCTGCATTCTGGTGCTTCTTCCTTTGCTCAGCCGTGTCAAACTCTGTGACCCCCGGCCTGTAGCCCTGGCCGGTCAGGCTCCTCTGTCCACGGACTTTCCCAGGCAAGAGCACTGGAGTGGGCTGCCGTGTCCTTCTCCAGGGGATCCTCCTGACCCAGGGATCAAACCTGCATCTCTTGCATCCCCAGCATTGGCAGGTGGATTCTTTACCATTATCACTACCTAGAATGCTACCTGCATTCTGGACACTCACCTAAATTCAGGGAGACCGAGATGCCCCAGAAGCTCAACTTTGTACCTGTTACCATAAGTAACACCCAACCGAGAGAACCAAAGTGAGCCGCTGTACTAGGAGCCATCGACTTGTTTGCTGGCTTCCACGTTGTTGGAAGAGGGTGGTTAGTTTGATTTTTCTCTCAGGATTATTTTTCTAGTGTTAAGTAATTCTGGGGAGCTCTTTTGTGATCACTTACAAATAAATAAAGAAGAGATATTGTCATTAAAATAAATGGTTAATCAACTTTAATGCTATCATAGGGAGCATAATCTAGGTTCTAACATGAATTTAAATTATAATGTTGTATAATTTAATGAGTATGTGCTCTACTCTACAAAATAGATAACAAAGGCTTACTGGGAACTTACCTGGCAGTTAGGTCCAGTGGTTGGGACTCAGCTTCCACTGGTCGGGGCACAGGTTCAATCCCTGGTCAGGGAACTAAGATCCCACAAGCCAAACGGCATGGCCCAAAAAACCAAACAAAAACAAATAAACAAGGACCTACTGTATAGGACAAACAACCATACTCAATATTTTATAATAACCTATAAGGGAAAAGAATCTGAAAAAGAACATATTGATAAGTGAGTCACTGTGCGCTACACCTGAGGCTAGCGCGACATTGCTGTCATTCAACCGTGAAGTGAAAGTGAAAGTGAGTCGTGTCCGACTCTCTGCGACCCCATGGATCATAGAGTCCATGGAATTCTCCAGGCCAGACTGCTGGAGTGGGTAGCCTTCCCCTTCTCCAGGGGATCTTCCCAACCCAGGAATCAAACCAGGGTCTCCTCCATTGAATGCATATTCTCAACCAGCTGAGCTACCAGGGAAGCCCAAATCAACCACACTTCAGTAAGAAAAATTAAGTTGTGTCAGAGGCTAGCATACCTAAAGGCAGTATTTTCGAAAATAGTTTCTCTTACCCATCTCCCGCTTCCACCAAAACATCATTAGATTTCATTTGATCCAATGTAAAACCAACCACAAAACAGAAGTAGGCAGCACTAACAATGCTTCAATGACATTATGTCCGAGGTTTCCCCCAGTGCTAGCACGTCGAGTTCTTTAGTGTCTCCCCGGCAGAAAAGTTCTAAGTAACCTGCTGTATCAAATCAACACCCCTAGACGAGGAGGCCCTGATTCTACTTGA
Organism: Odocoileus virginianus; assembly: GCF_023699985.2. Taxonomy (NCBI): domain Eukaryota; kingdom Metazoa; phylum Chordata; class Mammalia; order Artiodactyla; family Cervidae; genus Odocoileus; species Odocoileus virginianus. The sequence goes on along the minus strand of NC_069677.1, from coordinate 56,892,680 downwards.
AATTGCTTTCCTAGACCTCTGGTTCAAGTCAGATCTAGAGAGAGCGTCTGACCTTCCTAACCCTTCAACTTACCGGAGATAGAAAATGAATATAAGTAACAGAACTTTCTCCCAACTCTAGAAATCAGAGACTGTGGTGTTTGATGTCCTTTCTCACTGTTCACTTCTGTAGGTCAGGTTGCTTATCCTTCTTAGGCTCCCATTTTTTCATGTCTACGATAGGTGCGCAGTTTCTATGCCAGAGAACATGCGTAAGCAGCCTTCCATCCTCAAGGGAAGAGCTCTGATAGTAGAGAAGAGTGTGATAGTCTCACAGCAAAGCAAAGCCATCCATAGAAGACTCTTTTCTTTTCCATGAGATGCTGCTCGATTGTCAGAGATCCCTATATCCAAGTTCACTTAAGCCTAAGGTCTGTAACTGGGGTCCCAGCACATAATTCAGCTGGATATACGGAAAAAAAATTCCACCTTTATTTTTACTAATCCCCCTTTCGAGCAACTTTTCTATTTTCAATGCATTCACAAAGCACAGTAGTGTCATTCAATCAGTACTTGTGACGTGATCACTGGTAGGAATCACACACAATCTACAGAAGGTTGTGGTTGTCCCAGATAGTTGCACTAATCTTTACTACAAAATTATAGTAGGCGTTTGACCTTCAGGGCTTCCCTAATATCTCAGTTGGTAAAGAATCTGCCTGCAATGCAGGGGACCCTGGTTCGATCCCTGGGTTGGGAGGATGGAGATCGGAAAGGCTACCCACTCCAGTATTCAGGCCTGGAGAATTCCATGGACTGTATGGTCCATGGGGTTGCAAAGAGTTGGACATGACTGAGTGACTTTCACTTCACTTCTCTTTGACCTTCAGTTAGATCGTAACGCTTAATCAAGAAACACATATATTACTATGTCACAGATTTTATTTTCTTTAACTTCTTCATTTTTATTTTTTGGCCACACCATGGCAAGTGGGAATTCCTCAACAAGGGATCGAACCAGCAGCCCCTTGCATTGGAAGGTGAAGTTTTAACCACTGCACTGCCAGGGAAGTCCCTACATCACAGATTTTTAAACAAATATTCCAATAACTGTATTTCATTATAATCAGATTCCTTTATAACCTAATATGTTTTCTTTTACTGTCTTCTTTAAAGACAGTCTTCTGAGAAGGATTTATAAGCTTAACCCGACTGCTAAAGGAGTTCATGCCCAATAAAGATTAAGAACCTCTGCTCTACGTGGGGTTAGAATGGGTCTTGCAAATGTTCCTGAAGGTCTGTGTCAATGTCACTTTATCTGCACATTCCTGAGATTCAGCTCCTAGCTCCTTGAGTTCCTCCTAACCAAATATGCTAAGGAAGAAGCTAGCTACATCTGTACAAACACCATCCAACTAAAGTGTCAGGTTTCCTCCTCTTCTTCACAGTTGTTGGAAGCCAACAGCTAACAGCATTGGAAGGATCGAATATCCTGTGTGGCTGGAAGAAGAGAGAGAAACTTCTGTGGGATCACAATCCAGGCTTTCTGGTTTAACCCTGCTACCCTGTTTGCGTTGCTCTGAATTAAGTGCAACCTGTCAGTGTTCTTAAAATGAAAGAATAAGTCACAAACCTGCAAGTTGCTGGTTTATATTCTCAGTAGGACATTAGGGCATCACCTAATAGCTGTTTAACAACTTAATTTTGAAGAGTCACGCCTCTGATCAGTGCCTAGACCAGGCATGACAAATGAATTTCACCCTGATCTGCACAAGTTACCACTGTGTTGGGAAGGGCTCGGAGGCCAACTGCAAGCTTGAGGCGGAAAGAGCTGTGGTTGATTCTTGATGTCTACCATGGTGAAGTGACGTAGCTAGGTACATGCCTGTGATTATCCTGAATTCAGGCCTTACTGTTACCAATGGCCACCTTTAATTGAGACCCAGAAAGAAACACATTCTTGAACATTCCTTCTATGTCTCTGTCTGTACTGAAGAGCAAGGGAAACCTCTGTTCCAGCAACTATTTTGCCAACTTATTGATTTAAATTGATGAACAATTTAATGATGAGCATTAAACACAGAATGACATCGAAAAAAATTGCCTGAGATTTTAGCAGAGTTGATGAAGGGGAATTTAAATCAAAATAATTTGAGCAAAGAAGTTGTGATTCCTGTGCTTTCCTACTGCTCATTGGTACCGTAAAGTTTGACCTCATGACTTCTGCTCAGGAACGCTTCTCCCAAATCCAGTGCTCACAGACTCAGTTTCCCCGGAAGGGAAGAAAATGGATGGATTTGCCAGGCTGTCTTAAACAAACCTGATTAAGGAGGTAGTTTCCGGAGTAATTCATGGTCCCTAGCAGTCTTGTTCAACTAGTGTTTGGGGCCCTGGCCCACATTTTGGCCGAGACTCTAGCTCAAATTTCTGATCGCCCTTTACCCACACCACAGCCGTGGGCTCTAGCTACAACAACATTGCTGCTCCTAATCTCATACTTTCATTTATGCACCGGCCATGTGCCTGTCACCCTCAAGGAACATACAGCCAAGTCAGAAACAGACAGATTAAAGAATCATTCAATTTAAAATAGAGAACTCCACAGTTCTCTAAACTCTATAGTTTAAAATAAAGAGCTCTAAAAAGAGATCCCTCCTACACTCTTGGTGAGAATGAAAACTGGTGCAGCCACCATGGAGAACAGTATCCGGGTTCCTCAAAAAAATAAAAAGAGAGTTGCTATGTGCTCTGGCAATCCCGCTCCTGGACATACATCTGGACAAAACCCAAATCTGAAGAGATATTTGCACGCCCATGCTCTTAGCCGTACTATTCACAATAGTCAAGACATAGAAACAACCCAAGTGTCCATTGACAGATGAATGGATAAAGAAGATGTGTGTAAATATTTCTAACGGAGTATCACTCAGCCATAAAAAAGAATGAAATTATGCCATTTGCAATAACATAGATACAACTAGAGATTATCATACTCAGTGAGATAAGTCAGAAAGAGAAAAACAAATATCATACAACATCACCTACGTGTGAAACCTAAATTATGACACAAATGAACTTATCTACAAAACAGACTCACAGACAGAAAACAGACTTCTGGATGCCAAGCGGCAGTGGGGGCGAGACAAATTGACAGTTGGGGATGAGTAGATGCAAACAACTATATACAGAATGGATAAACAGTAGGGTCTTCCTGCATAGCACAGGAACTATATATATTCAATATCCTTTGATAAACCATAAAGGAAAAGAATATGAAAAAGAGTATATATAATATAATGAATAATTATCTATTAGTTTGGGCTTTCCTGGTGGCTCAGATGGTAAAGAATCTGCTTGCAGTGCAGGAGACCTGGGTTCATTCCTTGGGTTGGGAAGATCCCCTGGAGAAGTGAAAGGCAACACACTGCAGTTCTTGCCTGGAGAATCCCAGGGACAGAGGAGCCTGGGGAGCTATAGTCCGTGGGGTCGCGAAGAGTCAGACTTTGCACACACACATACCAGAAGCTAATACATTGCAATTCAAGTCTCTTTCAGTAAAACAGAGTTTAAAATAAAAGAGCTCTATAGTGCATGATTGTGAACCCCAGTCTTTGGGGTCCAGGAAAAATCTTTTGGAGGAAGAGACACTCAAATGAAACTTTCAACCAAGAGTAGGAGGCAGCAAGGCCGGGGGACGTGAGGGAGAAGGAGAGGTTCAGAAGCAGAGCGTGTGAGAGAAGGGACGGAGGTGGGGGAAGGCGGTGAGAACAAGGCTGGAGAAGTGAGCAAGGGCCAAGAGCATAAACCATCCCAAATGATACCAAGAATTTGAAGCCATATCCTGAGAGCAGCTATAAAATATTAATTTTATTATGTTTGCTTTGGCTTCTCCATGGAGAGCAAAGTTGAAGGAAACAAGATTGCAAGCTGGTGAGTTTGTCTTAGGACACACAGGGAAAGAGGGAAATGGAGGGAACCGTCTTGACAGCAATAAAGCCAAGCGCATGGAGCACTGAAATGTCCCTCAAGACATCACAGTCCCCCAAGAGGCTCAGAGCAGCCTGGCAACCAGTACCTCTCTGCTTTTATGCCACCATCAGCTATCAACCCTCTGGGTACCTCATGCCTTCCACTTACTGCCTTTTATGTGTTGGCTTCAGTCTTTACTGCAATAGGAATTTTTCCCCACACCGCGAAAGCCCTAGCCTGTATCATTCCGGGGTCTCCAAGGCCAGGGACCTTTTGATGGTTCAAGCAGAAAACTCCTAGGGAAGATTATTATTGGTTGTTTCTAGGTCACATGCCTATGGCTGAACCAATCACCGAGGTTAAGCAATTGGGAGTCCTACTGCAACCATATGTTATGGAGAGGAGTTCTCCAAAAAGTGGTGATCCATTAGCAACCTGAAGTAACTTTTCAGAAAAGAAAAGTGTCGTTGGCAGGTCCATTGGGCTTCATGGCTTGTCTTGAAGATATTTTTCTAAACACAGGTAACTTCTTTCAGAACTTTAAGTTTCAGTTTCTTCTGCTAGAGAACAAGAATTTGTCAGGTTAGATGTTTCTTAAATAAATCTCAAATCTATAGAATACCCATCAGACTTAGGGCTATGGGCAAAAGAAACAAAACAAAGAAAAATATTATATACTGTCTCTTTCTCTATCAAGACTCTTTTAGTAACAGACTGTACCAGTTGTGTTTCTTTGATCACTAACAACAGACAGGGACACTGGCAAACCTAAGCAAAATAAATGTATTGGGAGAATATTGAAAGCTGACAGATAGGGCATCTCTGATGCCTATGAAACAGGAACCATAGGATTGGTAGATTGGTAGCAGGAGTATGTCAGAGAATACCACTGAGATGAAGAGCTCCAGACACACACAAGGGTAAAAAAATTATATAAAAACAAAAGCAGGAAATTTGAATAAGAATCAATACATGAATAAGTATAACTCACTTGGCTATACACCTGAAGCTAACACAACATCATTGATCAACTGTATTTCAATATAAAATAAAATTTTTTTTAAAAAGCAGAAAAGCAGGAAAATTATCTTCATAAAAGTCAGGACAATGGTTACCTCAAGAAGTGAAGATTGGACCAGAATACATAATTTTTAGGGCCCAGTGCAAAATGAACATGCATGACCGGTCAAAGTTTATTAGGAATTTCAAGATGGCAACTCAAAGCATGAAACCCAGCCTGGGACACTTCTGAGCACGGAGTCCTTTGCCACTGCCCAGCCCACATACCCATGAAGCCTCCCTGACGAGGGAGAAGGTTTCAACTGGGGAGGGGCACACAGGAAGCCTTAGGAGGCTGAAGCCTTCTCAGAGGCGCTCCGTGGGCACGTGCTCAGCTATCTGTAAACCTCACCTGTAGTCCGGCATCACGGGCAGATTCTTTACCAACTGAGCTTTGAGGCCAGCCCACTGCGAGGCTCCTCTCTCATGGGATTCCAGGACAGGAAACCTGTGCTTGATTCCTGGGCCGGGAAGCTCCCCTGGAGAAGGAAATGGCAACCCACTCCAGTATTCTTGCCTGGAGAACCCCATGACAGAAGAGCCTAGCAGGCTACAGCCCATGGGGTCACAAGAGTCGGACATGGCTTAGCGACTAACCCACCAACCATATAGTTTTATGCACTCTTTCCTAAGTGTTGTTATATTTTGCCATTAAAAAAAAAAATCCAACCACATCTTCTGTCCTATGTAAACCATACAATGTTCAACATGCCAGGAGCAACAGTCTGAGTGGCCAAGTTCAGGTCAAATGCCCTTGTCCCACTGCCATAAAAGGATAGTAATCTAATAATAAAAACAAAAATGAGAAGGTAAACAAGGATAAGATGAAGAAGAACAATAGCAGCAAGTAAAGAGCTAATACTTACTGAGCAGTTACTGCATGTTTTAGATGCTATTCTGAATTAACTCATTAAATACACATTACAACCCTATGAGATAGAGACTTGCCTCTGCCGCTGCCAGAGCAAGAAGTGGGCACTTGGACTTACTGATCACTAAGTTCTCACACTGTGAGGGAAAGAGAATTCTCCAAAAATGAAGTGGATATGTTGGGATATAGAATGGGTGTGGGTAGCCAAGAAACGCCGAAGTCCACTAGGTCCTGATAGCTCAGCTGGTAAAGAATTCGCCCGTAATGTGGGAGAACTGGGTTCGATCCCTGGGTTGGGAAGATTCCCCTGGAGAAGGGAAAGGCTACCCACTCCAGTATTCTGGCCTCAAGAATTCCATGGACTATCCATGGGGTCACAAAGAGTCGGACACGACTGAGCGAGTCACTTCACTTCACGACACAGGTCGGTGAGAAAATATGGCATGGGTACAAACTGTTCTTTTTTGGATTTAATAATAGTTGGTTGGTTTTCAAAGTTCAATGCCCTGTGCTAGGTAATATACAGAGAAAACAATGCTGAACAAGACAGTGGCCTTCAAGTTACAATATGTCACTTAGGAATAAAAGAGAGGAAGAGGGAAAAAAATACCTCTAAGGAAATAATACAGGAAATGCTCAGGATCTCAGGAAAATGAGTGTTGGAGGCATTATTATCACATTACGTGTTGCATTCTCAAGGTAGCTTCAGCCCTGCAAAGACGGACTCAGAAACCTAACCCAGCTAAGAGGTCCATTTCTTCCACAGTGAGTCTGCCCTCGGAGTTAACCTGACCACAGACATCCTCGTTTTTTTGCCAGACTGGAACAGCTGAAGAGCATGACTGCACACATTAGATCCACAGATATGCAAGGCTGCCAAGTGGGGCTCATCAAGACGCAGAAATCTGGAAATCCCATTAGCGACAGATGCAGCCCAGCATGCATGTCTGAGGAGGCCCGGGCTCCAGCTCTTGGGACCAAGGCAGATTCATCTTAGATCATGACAGCCACTCCAGGCCAACCTGAGATCAGGGTGAGGGGGAGCCTTGTGACAAGGAAGGAGCTGAGAAAGCCAGGCAGTTCTGGACCAGCCAGGGCAGGGCAAAGAGGACAGCTGCTGGAGACAAGGGTTCAAGTCCCTAGAGGTTCTCTAACTGATGTCTGAATTAGGAAACTGAGTGCCTCAATTTGAATACTACCTCTGTCACTTCAACTTGAGCAACTTACTTCATGTCTCTCTGCCTTGGTTTCTCATCTGCAAAATGGGGATGAGACATTCGATTGTTAGAATTAAATGAGATAATCAATCTATACTAGCAGTGGTGTTTATTATTACTGTACAAACTGAGGGGTTGAATAACAGGATCTTTAAGGGACTTCCCTGGGGGTCCAGTGGTTAAGACTTCACCTTCCAATTCAGGGGATGCAGCTCCAATCCCTGGTTGGGAAACAAAGATCCCACATGCTTTCGGACCAAAAAACCAAAACATAAAACAGAAGCAATACAGTAAACAAATTCAATAAAGATTAAAAAATAAAACAGAATCTCTAAGTCCCTTTATAATGCTGACATGCTGTGACATTATTTTTTTTAAGATTTTTTTTTTTATGTGGGCCATTTTTAAAGTCTTTACTGAATTTGTTACAATATTGCTTCTGTTTTAAGGGGGTGTTTTGGCTGCACAGCTTGTGGGGTAGCTTCCCCAGATATCAAATCCACACCCCCTGGATTGGAAGGCAAAGTCTTAAATCACTGGACCGCCAGGAAAGTCCCTCTGTGACAATCTTAAAGCAAAAGTATTCATGACTTTGGATTTCTATTGACAGAACTTATTATTCAATTGAAGGCATTACCTGTGAGTGTATTTTCACTTCTATTTTTCTGTCTATTCACGTCTCTGGTGATATTCAGGCACTGGCTCATGTAAAAGACGAGTATTTTAGCCTATCTGCTTTAACAGTGATCATCAGTGCAGCCCAGGGAAACTTGGAGGCCCTGTCTACTTTTAACCAGCTCTATCTTTTAAAGAACGTTCCTCCAGGAAGGGCTGAGTTGAAGCTGAAGGGGGCACGCGTAAATGTGAAGATGGTTCCAAAACAGGAGAATTCTAGATTTAGAAGTTCAACGTGGAGATTATACTTACTGAAAATATTCTTAATGTATATTTTAGTGGTAAATTGTTAACATTCTTTCCATATTTTCTGACCTCAGTTATTCCCTTTCCTCCACTGTGGTTGAGGGTAAAATTCAGGAATGGATATCTTTCAGAAAACCAAGGAGACAGAATTTTGCCTGTGGTCAAAAAAAAAAGGGGGGGGTGGGGAGAAATTTAGTTGCTTCTGAGCTGGTTTGTGAAAAGTCAGGGATGGGAAGGCAGTGGGAGAAGGCCTCTCCAGGGGCCTAGCTGAAGCTCCAATTCCCCATTCCTCTTAATTTGGCTTGTGGTTCCGAAGGCCCAGGGAAAACATAGACTTCCACAAATGTAACCCCAGGCAGAATATTAGAAGAAACAAAGTTTAGACAATTTGCACAAACTATAGAAAGTAAAAGCAATAAACTGAAAGAGCAGATGAGACCTTCCTGTTGGAGGTACTGTAATATCTCAAAGCCAACAAAAGAGTCCTTCAAATACATCCTCAAAGTAACTAGACTGTTTATCGTGATGTCACATTTATGACCCACACAAGTAGCAGTCAACTAATATCATTATAAAACTGATTTACAAGCACTTACATTGGATTTTTCCTCCTACTGGGACCTCAGATTTGACAAGATCACCTCCCTATTTGCATGAGGAATTCCTGTTGTAACTGGGGACTATGTACATACAGAAGGCAAGATGGTTCCTGTTGATGACAGTTTTACATATTCCATTTTTTTTCTTCAATGGCAAAAGTCACATGCATATGGTCAAATTCTTGGTAGGGGCTCTTTCAATTTCCATGATGTTGATAATCAGATACAGAAAATTTGCCTGGGAAAAGATCTCTAATAAAATTATGAATAAATCACCTGGACTGAATCCAAACAGAGAAACCGATGGGATTTTTTAGAAGCTGAGAACTTCAGATTCTTCAGCAACATTTTGGTAAATTCATTTTTGAAAACGGCAAACCACAAATTGATTTTGTGAACTATGTCCATCACCAGATTTGTGAGGCCGGGAAAACTAGGGAAAGATGACGACAGTAATCCCGCAAATGTCTGATTTCTACCCCCAACCCCCAACCCAAAGGAACAACTGTCCTTTCAGAGCCAAGTCCTGACTTCAAGGCTGCCGAGAATCCCACTCTCTGAAAGCCCTGCAGAAAACTGGGGGGTGGAAGGCAATCATTTAAAAGAGATCACATTCAGTTTTATTAAAAAACCAAAACAGCTGGGGCATTGATTTGCAAGCTCCGTAATGCCATTGGTATGCCTGACCTGGCCAAGATATTAAAAAGATATTTAAGGCAGTGTCAGTAAGTGTCTCAGGCACAAACTTTGGCATATTCAAACAGCATTATGGAGCTGTGGGTAATTCGTCTTCCTTTATGTTTCGCTATGCAGAGAGAAGGGGAGGGAACTTTTACCAAATGATTTACTGTGACACATCCATTCTAATGAAAGCCTGGGCCGCCCGCCCGCCAGCACTGCTGGCCGATCTGCCCCCACCCAGATGCTCGGCCATATGCCCCATGCTTGGCGTGAGAGACAATTGTGTTGGTGGAGAACGAATGAGTCCAGGGATCTGGGTGTTTTTTTTTTTTTTCTTAACAGAAATTCCAAAAAGCTCTGAGGTTGCTGGCTTCAGTAAGAGAGGCAGCAGGAAAGAGCCCATCAGTTTGGGGTTAAGTGTTTTTAAAGATGCCCCAGCGGCGAAACCACAGGATGGGGTGAGATTTAGTGCCTCCGCGGGGCCAGGGGGATGGCTGGGAGAGGAGTTCCGGTTCGTGGGCGCAGGTTCCCAGCCTCGCGGGCCTCCCGGCTCAGGTTCTCTTCTTTCTTACGTCAGCCCAGCTGGCTTCCCTCTGACTTCCGGCAGCAGCCGCATCCCTCGGATCCTCACGTCCCAGCTCTTTCTCAGCTGCGCTGTTCCTTACCGCTTACTTCCTGGAAGCAGCTGCCGCTTCGACAAAGTGTTTTTCTAGCCCCCTGCCTATTGCGAAACTGGCCTAATTGCCTTCCCCTCTTGGAATGAAATCAGCATTCACTGAACACTGACTATATGTAAGACCTCATGCTTGGCCCTGTGAAAGAAAGAAATCTGGTGTACAGCTGGGTCTTTGTCTCCAAAAGCCTGCGATCTACCTGTGAATGAAGGCTCCCACTGTAGTCCTCGGGCAAGTTTTCTTAACCTCTCTGCACCTTGAATGACTTTTTATGTTTCCTCATCCATAAAACAGGGAGAATAATAATACATAAATCTGTGCATGTGGTCAGCCACGTCGGACTCTTTGGGACCCCATGGATTGTAGCCCACCAGGCTCCCCGGTCTGGGAAGTTTCCCAGGCAGGAATACTGGAGTGAGTTGCCATTTCCTTCTCCAGAGAACCTTTCTGATTGGGGATCAAACCCAGGTCTTTTGCGTCTCCTGTCCTGGCAGGTGGATTCTTTACCCCTGCTGCCAGCTGGGAAGGTCAGAAATACATAAAACTGCTATAATGAAGCTAATGTGTGCAAAATGCTTAGAATAATACATGAAACGTGGCAAGCATTTAATAAATGTTAGCTAGTTTTGAGCCCTAGTGGAAGGAAAGAGAAAACAAGAGAGGTAAAATAATATTTATCTGCCGTTCTGTATAATAAGAGTCTTATAGGTATTCCCTTAATCCTCACAGTACCATGTAAGGTGGGTATTACTATAACCCTTTCATTCTGGAGTCAAGGAGACTGCCAGGTTCATAATTAATGTGAGTTTCCACTGTTGACAGAGCTTCTAGTCAAGGCCAAAACTACTTGGCGGCAAAGTCCATGTTTTTGAAAAGTCAAATGATTTAAAATTTAAATAAAGTTTCTAAAATACTAGAGGGCGTATGGCAAGGTGATAGGTCATTGATTTCCCAGTAACTTGCACAGAAAGACATCCAACACGAACATCAGGGAGGAAAGACTAACTGGAAAAGGTGGGTCTGGAGGAGAATCTTGATGGATGAGTGTAATTTTGGAAGCAGATAGCAAAGGCCCATTGATGGTGTGAGCCATCATAAGGAAGGAGAAAATTGCACCATCTTTTGAGAAATGGAGCACAAACTAAGAGCTCTGGCATGTTTGAATGCTTTTCTACGGGGAGCAGGGGCAAATTGAGTGTCTAAGCAGAGCTTTAGAAAGATCTTCCTCACAAATATAGAAAACAAGCAAGGTTACTGAAGGGGAAAGGGGGGAGGATAAATTAAGTGGTTGGGATCAACATATACACACTATAATACATGAAATAGATAACCAACAAGAACCAACTGTATAGCACAGGGAACTATACTCAACCTATAAGGGAAAAGAATCTGAAAAAGAATCTATATATATTTATGCATATATCAGTATGAATGCACAACTGAATCACTGTGCTGTAACCTGAAGCTAACACAACCTTGTAAGCCAACTATATGTCAGTGAAATATAGATATACATATATTTTAAAAATTCTTAAAAAAGAAAGATTCGCTTTACAAGAGAATATAAAATAATCTAGAAAGTAACAGTCAGTTAGGGAACTATAATAGTCCTCTTAGCAAGAACTACCAGTGTCTGCCTGAGGATGGAGGCAGGGGTAAGAGGTATGCAGGAAACAGAGGACACCCCAGAAGGGGTGACTGAAGTGAGTGAACAAAGAGACTCTTTGCAGAGGTCTGGATAGGGCTGGACTCTCATTAAGGTTAGTCATTGGCGTTCCATCATGGTCCACTGGTTAAGAGTCTGCCTGCCAGTTCAGGGGACTCAGGTTCAGTCCCCGGCCTGGGAAGATGCTACCTGCTGTGGAGCAGCTAAGCCTGTGGGCCACAACTACTGAAGCCCGCGTGCCTAGAGCCGCTGCTCCACAACACGAGAAGTCACTGCAATGAGAAGCCCAAGCACCACAACTGAAGTGTAGCCGCCACTCGGCGCGACTACAGAAAGCCCGCGAGCAGCAGCAGAAACCCAGTGCAGACAAAAAGTAATTAGAAAGGGATAGGGTCACCCTCTGGAGCTGGCAGCAGTCAGGAGCTCTTAGCGCCAGGAGGCCTGAAGCGGCAGAGGGTGAGGAGCAGTTCCTGGACTCAAGGAGGGGGGTTGGACAGGGGGGCTGTCTGGCCAGGGCTGTGACTCCAAACGGAGGGACACAGCCAACCTGTCGTAACCAGCAGGACAGGCGCCAGGAAAATAAGTTCCCTATCCTTGCCGCCTCCCGCCTCTCTCTTGCCAGTGACCATGGGCGAGGAAGGCTTTTGTTGAAGTCCGCACAGATCATGATTCCTGAGCAGAGAAGAGGATGAGGAGAGCAGAGGGAAGGCCTGCACATACAGATGGCAGACACCCAACACAAGAGGTTAGTTAGGGGATTAGGTAATTGCCGTGGCCCTGTGCCGGGCACACAGAGGATGCTGAACCCTTGATGGTTACTCTTATTTCTTATTGTTTTTCCTGTTTTGGTTGGCTTGGTACTCATGTGTCCAGCTCAGCCCCTCTGGCCTCACCACAAACGAAAGTTTTCAATTCCCTGCAGTAGTATGAGAAGTGACTCACTAAAAAGTCAATTTTTGCCTGCAATCTTTGGCCTCTATTTTTTTTTTAAGGAAGCTTTTAAAGAAGAAAAAAGGAGTCTTGGAAATCATCTTTTTTAAACACAACCTTTGTGATTTGTTTTATTGGAAGTTCTTAACGGAGGAAAGGGGCTCGTTTGTTTAGATTGCTATGCAACAGCAGGCATTGAGTAAATGGTTTCTCAGTTTTTATTATTTTAAACTTCACCCAGGAGAACATCGATCCAAGTTTAAGAAAGAGAGGAGGAAGGGAATATAGACTCTAGTGTTTTCAAAATTCCAAATGGCATTGCAAATAACAGACGCCTAAAACAAACACTCCCAGACAGAAAACTGCCTTCAAAATTCTCTTTCAAGGTAAAATCAATAGATAATGTCTTCATCCAGCCAAATATTTCTTTCCAGCCAATTTATACACTGCCTACTACATAATCACTGAAAGTTGTAAATGTATGACTTTCAAGCAAATATCAGTGAAAGGTTAAGTGGCTCTAGAAGAATTCTTTTTCATTGCCCTTCCTGGCCCTCGACATGTACAAAGCACAACTAGGCAGAAACAGCTACAAGTAAAAAGAGAAGAGGGGCAGATGCTTTCTCCAATTCTCACCCTATTTTAAGCTCCATCCTCAGTTTTGTTTACAAAAGCTTCAAATTCCCCCATTGAACTATTTCTCATTATGCCTAGAGGTTTCTGGTTGACATTCATGCTGGTGCTGATTCTATCAGCTTGGCAGCCCTGATGTAGTTTCTGAAGTTTTTGGTCAAGTTAGAGGGGGAATTGTACATGAGTAGAATACCCTGAACTTGGTTAAATCGGACATCTCAAAGCCCATGATGGGGAAAGGGAGCAGAGGTTAGGAGAAAAATAACACTCAGTAGCAACCAGCAAAACAAACTTCTGTCTGGAGCAACAAGAAGGCCCTGCAAAGAGAGATCAGTCCTGGTGGCACCAACTCATCATTTAAAACACAATGTCTTATTGCTTTGCTTAATGTCAGAATAAACCACAGACAAAGTATAACGAAGTCAATAAATAAAACGACAGAATTTAAATACAACCACTCAAAGACTGCCCATTCGAACTGACACTTTGATGCCTTTCTTCCCAAGTTTTTCTTTTAAACACATATATGCTCTACATGCAAATGCATATAAATAAGATTGCAAAGAAATACAGGGACTATTTTTGAAACTAAAAAACAGGATTATTTTACACATGCAGTTTTATGTCTTGCATTTTAAGTCTAGCATTATATTCATGCATTTTCCCATATCATTAAGTATTTTCAGAATGGTTATTTTTTAAAATTAGCTACATAATAGTGTGCCCTGCAGAGGTAGCATAATTCCTTTAACCAACCTCATATTGTTGGCATTCATGTTGTTTCCCAGTTTTGACTGTTATAAATAATATTTTGATGAATATCCTTGAAAGAATATCTTGTAATTCTGTGTATAGGGATGAATTCCTGGAAGTGAAATTACTGGGTAAAAAGCCCTGAAAATATAGAGTCCAAACTGCCATCTAGAAAAGTTATGCCAACTCTTGGTCTTGTGGGCAGCCTATGAAAGCACCCATTTCATTACACCCCACCATTCCTGTGAACTGTCATCTTTAAAATCCTTTGCTTATTGGAGAGGTGGAAAATGGTGCCTGGGTATTTTAAAATTTCATTTTTTCTAAACATTTGTTTGCCATGCCAAACCATGATTTGCCATCTTTGAAAAATCTGATTTCCTTTTGAGTGGATTTTGGAATGCCAACTCCCTGGGAAAAAACTTCCATGAGACATGTGAATACAGCCCTCTTAATATAAATGCCACCAAATCCCTATGAGCTTTCATTTTAATAATAATGCCAAACAATGGATTCTTTTCTGTCATGTTTGCAATATAGTCATACCAGCTTTCAAATGTTGGCGCGTCCTGGAATCTCAAGCAAGAGACACTGGCAGTTCTCCAATCTGGAATGACAAGTGAGCATCTCTGTCACTCTGAGCCCACAGGGGGATAGCACAGAGACATGGGATTGAGTGACATGGGTGCCCATCAGCACCCTGACACTCACTCACCCCTTATATGTCAAGGGTTCCCAACCATCATGCCACGGACCCTTTTGACAGTCAGACGAAGTCTAGGGATCCCTTCTCAGAACAATGCCTTTAACTGCATAAAATAACATAAAATACAGAGGATTACAAAGGAATCTAATTATAATAAAATTTTGTTTTCAAAATATTTATAAAAATCTGTAACATAGCCATATATGTGCTTATTTATTAAGCACTGAATAACAAGATCCAGTGGCAGATCAAATGACTGCCATAATTGCAAAGTAGTAATGAGGATAAAGATATACCAAGATAGCTACTAAACTGATATAATATGAGAATATTTAGTATTTTTTTAGTGACAAAGTCCAAGTTCTGCAAATACTGTCTTAGTTTGTTGCCTGCATTCATAATGAAGGAAATGTTGCCTTTCAGTGGGAGGTTAGTAAAAGATATCAATTTTTTTTTTCCCCATCATGGAAAGCCTGAACTCTCTCCATGGGATACACAGTTACATGAAGTAGGAAATTATGTAAAGACATTATCTCTACCTCCTCCCCCTTTTAGAACTGTGACATTTTCTCTGGGCCCTGGCCATTATTATTACTTTTTTTTTTTTGCTCTAATTACTACCGTTCTGGGAAGCCGTTGGAACAGGGCAGTAGGCTTGGCCACAGTGGAAGATCTTAGTCAAGGGATTGAAGCCATGTGTTAAAAATACTGTACTTGACGAGACTTCAGACCTTCACTCTGATCCCATTCCATGTCTAGGTCTGCTCCACCGAACCTGGGAGCCAGGATCTCAGGGTTCTAGCCACCGCTTCGTCACTAATCAGTGTGATAAAAAGTCCTTTGACATCCCAGAGCCTCAGAAATTTAACTCAAAACTATGTTTTTTTTTTTTTTTTTAAAAACAATCTATAAATTCCCCTTCCATCTCTCACAGTCTTTGGCTTTAAAACTTTCAAAACCTTCTATTGCAGTTTGATGATTAATGCAGCTTTCCAAAAGAGTTTTTTAGCATCCAGATCAGAATGCCTCACCTGCATTCTACAATAGTTTCTTTCCCTTTGTCTATCACTGTCAGTCCCTTTTTATATTTTTTCCTCATCCTTCTAAAACAGAGACTTTTTTCTTTCCCTGAATGGAACCTGAACTCCTGTGTTGATTCAAAAATAGAACTAGAGGTTTCTCTGGAAGCCACTCCTCCCCATCTAGGTGTGAGTGCCTAGGACAGCCAGTCTCCATTTCAGCACTGGTTCTAATGGTCCCCAACCTCTGTCCCCAGAGCATCCTTCCTTCCTTAGTAGGAAGATCCCCTGCTCTGTTATTTCCCCGTAAGCTCTAGGCTGGGGCTTAGCCCTCTGCGTTCTTGCACTGAACAAGTGGAGTGAAGTGTTTGGTTCTCCTACTCAGAGTTCACAGGGTAAATCTTTCTCATGGATTTTCCTTCCTAATCACCCAACATTTTTAAACACTTGGCATTCTGCTCTGTTCAAGTGATTGGGGCCAGATTCAGGCAGAGTCTGAACTTGAGGTGTCAGAGTGAACAGGAGTGCTGGGTGAATGGGGAGAGGGCCTGGCAGGAACGCCCTGGGCCCCGGGGGCCCTAAGAATACTAACAAGGCTGAAGGGAGAGGCTCAGAGGCAGCCCTGCTCTTGGCAAGCCCAGGCAGGGTTCCCTTTGATGTGAAGTCTTGCTTGATATTGCTTTGTGTGTCTGCATTTGTCCTTGGCAGGCAGAAGGCAGTTCCTTTCCAACAATGAGGTGCCCTTGTGTATTGCTGCCATCCACCGAAACAGCGATGCATGCAAGCTGCTCCCAGGGTGACAGGCAAGTGCAGGGGGGAGGCTGTGGCTGACGGGAGGGGTGGGGAGGACGCTCAAGGAGAGCCAGGTGCCGAGCGTGTTAAACCAGGAAGCTGAGACAGGCCTGGGAGTTTGTACCAGTGCTCTCAAAACCTTTTACCTTGAAGTAGGAACAATTTGAGAGAGATACACCGTAATTAGGAGCAAAATGTTGAAAGTGATTTCCTTTGATTGAAGCACAAAGAGGTTTAGAAATGTGGATTGCAATTGCCTCAAGTTATTCTGGATCACATAGTGGCTTGTGAATATTAATAATTACAATCGGCTAGATTTTGCGGATATTATTAGTGCTGTCCTCTAAACAGTTCCAGTTTTCCGCCCTTTTAAGTACAAAGTGGATTGTACTTCCCCGTCTCCTTGTGGCTGGGCAGAGCCATGTGACTAGTTCTAGCCAATGAATGGAAGTGAAATGGGTCTCTTCGTGGCTAGAGTGTTGAATTACTGATGCAAGCCTTTCTGCAGCTCTCTTTCCTCTTGGGATTGGGGACCGCCAGTATTCAATGCGGTCGTTTCTCCATCAGTCTGAGCCTTTAAATAACTATAATGTCAGGGTTTCCCTGCCAACCTACAAGGGACAAGTAGCATGAACAAGAAATCAACCCTTTTAGTTTAAAGTCACTCATATTTGAAGGTTGTTTGTAACAGCAGCATAACCTGGACTATCGTGAATGCTGAAGACACAGAAGATGCCCATTTCCTTGTCCTGTTGCCTGGAGATCAGATACTGCATTATATCGAACTGATCCTTGACTTCCCGGGGAAACCATCCTCACTCCGTTCGGGCAATAGGAGCTTTTACAGCCAGGGAATTTCTCAAGGGAGTTGCGCTGTAACGCAGCTGTCTGTGGTTGCGTCTCTAAGGCTGAAGCTTGGGAAGCCTGGGGTGTTGTAGTTAAGAGCCATGATAGGCCCCAGAAGATGCAGGAAGATGTTCATTGGGTCTCAAAGAAAACCGAGAGAGACACTTTATCAACAGAATATGTGAATTTAATCTCTCTTCATATATTTCTATGGTCAGATGACTTCAGTCCCTGAGCTTCTTTAATATAAGAGTGGAAAAAGTGGAAAAGGAAAAAAAAAAATATGGTTGGAGAAAACTCACAGCTTAAAAATAACTCTGAAAGAATACTGGCAAAATTGTAAGAGATGCAGTTTATATTACAGGAACTATTTTTCAGCCCTAGTAAGGTGCAGCAGAAGGGACATTGGTTGGAGATTCATCTGAGGTATACAGAGGGCTGCAGTCGGTCCAACAAAGCTTCACGGAAGATATTTTCAAGAACTATTGGACATTTGGAAGGAAGAACAGAATGGTGGGTCAGGAGAAGAGCAATACAACCTGAAGCCCTTTTGGGGAAAGGACCTAGAAATTCAAGGTGACTCTAGAAGAAGACATTACATAAGTTTGGCCTGAGGGATGTTCAATTTCTAGGTAGAC
This sequence comes from Odocoileus virginianus, assembly GCF_023699985.2. Lineage (NCBI taxonomy): Eukaryota > Metazoa > Chordata > Mammalia > Artiodactyla > Cervidae > Odocoileus > Odocoileus virginianus. Next base: position 56,874,727 of record NC_069677.1, on the reverse strand, counting down.
AAGTGAGATGGGAAATTTAGGTGGTCAGAGGTAGACTGATAAAGAATTTTAAAGTAACTATTGCTAGGAGAATTACTTGAAGAAAAATGCCCCAGGAAGGGAGAGAGGGTAACGACCAAAACATGACAAACACAGTAGCATTAAGCTTATAACCGTGGATGAGGGAGGTGTCTGAGAGGCCAAGGAAAGGGAACTGCCAGCCTCCTATGAGGGCAGACTGGATGCTGCAATGCTGTGGCTGAGGGTTAAGTGTCCTCCCATCTCTCCGTGCCCCCTTCCTTGGTGGCAGTCCCTAGTTTTAGTTGAGTGCCCAGCTGTGCGGGATGAAGATTACCTTGCTCTCCTTCCTCTTCACACAGATGTGACGGCCGGGCGAAAAGGACATGGGTGTCCTTGGTAGTGTCCAAAGACCTCTGACTTCAGTTTCTTGTCTTCCAGCCCACAGTGGCTTGTCTCCCTTGAGTGACTATCTCCCTCTGCAATGCCAGTTTCTTCGTCTCTTGTTCCTGCCAAGGTTCCGTGCAGGAAACAGAGACGATTTTAGGTACCTCACGGAGAAAGGAATTGAACACAGGGAATTGAGTGCCATTAAATGACTGCAAGAGTTCAGTGTAAGTGAGGCGGTCCTGTTAGATGGAAGGCTAGTGGCACTGCTAGATTTTGAGGTGATAACCCTGTAACTGAGCAAGAGGGCAGGAGTTCACTGCCAACACCCAGAGTCAAGGCAACACTGCCAATTTCACGGGTGCTCCATATCTGTGAGAAAAAAAAAGTGAAAGTGAAGTCGCTCAGTCGTGTCCAACTCCTTGCGACCCCATGGACTGTAGCCTACCAGGCTCCTCTGTCTGTGGGATTCTCCAGGCAAAAACACTGGAGTGGGTTGCCATTTCCTTGTCCAGGAGATCTTTCCAACCCAGGGATCGAACCCGGGTCTCCTGCATTGCAGGCAGATGCTTTTACCATCTGAGCCAGCAGGGAAGCTCCATATCTGTGAAGCTGGTCACAACACAGTGGGCTGTGAAGTCTGTCCACTGCAGAAATTCATTTCTGCCAGAACCTATCACTGATGGAGAAATAAAAGTGGTCTCCACCTGCATTTCATCTTCTAAATCTCATGGGAGGCATCTCGAACCCTGGCAGCAAGGGTGCAGAGAAATGTAAATGTTAGCCTTCCAGCCTCTGTGATGCAGGGAGCATGCAGAAGGAAATGGATATGGATAACAAGTGCCGACAAAGCATACCTGGTCCATCCCTTGTTTATCCCCCCCGGAGATAACTTTCTTAGATGGCTTCCTTGCTCATGTGTGTCTCTGATAGCCAATTTCTGTAAGGGACTCAAAAACCATTGATAGTCCTCATTATCTACCAAATGAAGTCCAAGTGCCTTCGTTTAAACCCAACAGTTTCTTGGAAACCTAAGGTTTTCAACCTTATCTCTCATTTTTCTACTTAATGAGCTCTTATGGACCAGACAAACTGAATTGGTTTCTAACCTCTAAACATCTGCCTCTATTTTCTGCCACCAACATTTTAGCTACTGCTTCTTCTCCTTAGGATGTTCTTCTTCCCATCTCCCTAGCTCAGATGTCTCCTCCTCTAGGAAGCCTTTCTTGATGCCCTACAGCTGGGAAGCTCCTTCATATAGCAGAATCCCTGGCACTCGATCTATATTCCTGCCATGGAATTTAAAACAGTCCACCATGTATGACAGCTTTTTGTTTAAAAATCATTTCTTCTCTAGCAGACCAAGGACCATAGAGGAGTTATTTCTTATTTTTATTTTTTATTTCTTATTTATTTTTGATCCCCTACAGTGTCATAGTGTTTATCAAGTGAATAAATGCAAACCAGGAAGTCAGTTACTACTCTCAAATATTTTATAATCCAATAGTCAGATTTTTAGAAAATACTTTCACTGTTCCTTAGCACATGAAATCTGAAGTTCTTTGCCCAAATTTCATGCTCTCCAGCTAACTGACACTCCTGACATCCCATCCCATAATTCTTTAACTTTCAGTGCCAATAAACAAGCTTCTTTGTTCTCCCCACATCTTGTTCATCTTTCATTTCCTGTTATTGCAGCTTACTGTGTTAATTTATATGATGTCATTTTCCATTTGCTCCTCAACCCCCAATAAGATGGGAATGCCTCTTTAATGTCTATAGCAATAAAAAAAAAAATTAACAGATTATGTTTCTGTGTTTCCAACCTAAAAAAGTGAAAAGTGAAAGTTACTCAACTTTGGCCACCTGATGTGAAGAACTGATTCATTTGGAAAGACCCTGATGTGGGGAAAAATTGAAGGTGGGAGGAGAAGGGGATGACAGAGGATGAGATGGTTGGATGGCATCACTGACTCAATGGACATGAGTTTGAGTAGACTCCAGGAGTTGGTGATGGACAGGGAGGCCTGGCGTGCTGCAGTCCGTGGGGTCACAAAGAGTTGGACACAACTAAGTGACTGAACTGAAGTGAACTGAACTGAATTACTCAGTCGTGTCTGACTCTTTGTGACCCCACGGACTGTAGCCCACCAGGCTCCCTGTCCTTAGAATTCTCCAGGCAAGAACACTGGAGTGAGCTGCCTGACCCAGGGATCAAACCCAGGTCTCCTGCATTGCAAGTGGACTACCGACTGAGCTACCAGGGAACCCACAATTAATGCAAAAGATGTAGCTTGATTATATATGATGAAGAATATATTTCACAGGTGTATTTTAAAATTTGTTATCAGGTGAATCTATTCACTAACTTTTTATTTATGAAACACCTCTAATTATAATGCAAGTCATAGACCTTAATCTTCTTTATCAAGCAGAATACTTTACACATGGTGAGTGAGTGAAAGTGGCTGAGTCGTGGCCGGTTCTTTGTGATCCCATGGACCATACAGTCCCTGGAATTCTCCAGGCCAGAATACTGGAGTGGGTAGCCTTGCCCTTTTCCAGGGGATCTTCCCAACCCAGGGATCGAACCTGGGTCTCCCCCATTGCAGGCAGGTTCTTGACCAGCTGAGTCACAAGGGAAGCCCTTAAACATGGAATTAGACACAAAAACATTATAATTTAATTGTACCCTTTTTCTGCTCAATGTCAGATTTACTCTTTATTAAGACAACAGTGGGACTTCCCTGGTGGCCCAGTGGTTAAGAACACGCCTGCCAATGCAGGGGACACGGGTTGGATCCTGGTCCAGGAAGATTCCGCATGCCATGGGGCAGCTGGACCTGTGTGCCACAATTGCAGAAGCCTGCGTGCCCCGGAGCCTGTGTTCTGCAACAAGAGAAGCCGCTACAACGAGATGCCCAAGCACTGCAGCCGGAGAGGAGTGCCCACACGCTGCAACTGGAGAAAACCCATGCGCAGTGACAGAGACCCATCACGGCCAAAGACAGCTTTAAAAACAGCGTTTGTAAATGTTCTGGTTTCCTTCCTCAGATGCGTGTTTTACATGCTCCTCCCTTCAACCAGTTCACAGTTTCTTCAAAGGAAAGTAACCTTCCTTCCCTTGAACTTTTATCCATTGTGTCTAACCCATTGCATCTAGTATTCCGATCTTTAAACAGTAAGAATTCAAATAAGGCTTATTTCAAGTCATTACTATGAAAAATAGCATGAAGGAAGTTATCATTGATTTCTTTGTGCAATGTTATTCCTTCAAACATTATCCAAGCAACCGCCACTCACTGTTCAATGAAAGAATCGTTTTTCTAGATATTTCTAAGAATATACCTGTCTATTTCATGAAAAATAACATGGGCTGAGGCTGCAAAATGAGTAGACTTATAAGCAGTAATAGAGTTACATAAATCTGGGCTGCACATGCAATCATAGAGACAGAGGCAAAGTGCTAGGGGAATAGAGTGGAAAGAATGATTACCTCTACTTGAGGCTCATCTCCACCAGAGAACATCTGTCCATCAGGCATACGTCTTGGTTATGCTTCTGAATTTGTATAAGGAGCACTTAACCCTCCTCTCTCACTAGTAGGTTGTTAAAGCATCTGCATCTGCTCTTATCAGCAACGTAGATTTTCAGGTTCCAGGTAGGTTGGAGATTACAGCCTCTCACTTCTGTGGTCTCATTCTCATTCAAAGTCCAGTTGTGGGAACTGATATTTACAAAGGAGTAGTTCAAGAGCATTGCCAACCATGCATTACTCTAGATAGGCTAAATGTTGCCCTTGGATTAAACAAGATCATAACAAGACTGTGGACTTGAGTTTTGATTCCTTATAGGCCTCCCTTTTCCAAATTTGTGCCTTAGCCTAAACCATTAGCCTACAGAAAGAAACATAAAGTTCCATGGGATGCTATGGTACTTTCTGCTGCATTTATTTACTGCAGCCATTGATATTTAGGGCAAAGTCTGAGGAATCACACAGTATCCTCCTTTTGATGACACCCAGAAGTGAGGCTGCCCTACATCAGGAAAAACTATTCATACTATGTGCAAAAGACATTAACCCAAAGCCATTCCCAAGGCCTTTGCTTCCCCTCCTTTCTCTGTAAAGGCCATAAAGGCATTGCTCACTTTTCCAGTCTCTCTTGTAGTGAAGGGGAAATCATATGATCCAGTTGTGACCATGAAACACAGAAAGAAGTGTGCAAGGAAGCCTCTAGGATAGCGATTGCTTTCCTGATGAAAAATACATGTAAGAGGAGAGCTCTCTAGCCTCTCCTTTACCTCGTCTCTCTACCTTGATTATGGAGGTGATGTCTGGAGTTGCAGCAGCCCACTTGGGGCAGCGAGGCTACAAAGTGAAAAAAAACTCAACACCCTAAGGCTACAAAGTGAAAAAAAACTCAACACCCTAAGGATAGCAGGGAAGACAGAGAAAGCCTGGGCCTCTGACAACATGACTGAACAACTGCCCACCTATGTATTTCTTGTTAAGCAAGAAAAATAACCACTGATTCATTTAAAGCATTAGTTGTGCTTTCTGTTACTTGCAGCCTAACATATAATTACTTTTTATTTTATAGATTGTTATAAATCTTGTAATTAAGCCTGTCTTTGTCTTAGCTTTGGCTGCTAGAAAGTTACAAAATTGTAACTGATGTCTACCATGAGAATATATGCTCTGTTAATTTTTTTTCTGGATTTTGTGGGGGTTTTACCCATGCTTTTATTTCACCCCAATTCCTCCAAGTACTTATCTTGTTATTTTGTATTATATGCATATATGAGTAGAATTTTTTTCTAGAACAGAACAAGGTATAAATAAATAATACATAAACAAAAAATTCAACTTGAAGATTGAGGAAGTCATTATTTGAATAAAGTTTTCACAGAGGGACAACAGCTGTGCTTCACTCTTTAGTTAAAATTCAGTAATTAAAATAACTCCTGAGATTGCAATGGAAGTGAATCAGTAAGCAGTTTAAATAGTGGGATATTAAAAAACTGTATCTCTATTAAATTCAGAACTCTAAGATCTTACAGTAGGGGGAACACAGACTTCAGGGGATCTATAAACCTTCTGACATAAACAGAATCTTGTTTATACACACATATGTGCATTTTCCTGGGTAGAAGCCTGAAACTTTCATCAAATATGCAAAGTCTGTTATTCAGAATAAGCTAAAGAACTTCTGGGTTAAGTTACATCTACCCTTTTTGAGTGCCCCCACCCCCCACCCCAGAATCACCATTTTGGTTCCTTTGTATTTTTGCACTTCTGTCAAGATGCTACACTCTGTCACAGTGTTGATGCCTACTTCATCCTGAGGGTACACACTCCATCGGTGTTAGTTGACTTGCACTGATGTTTAATTATTTACACTGCGTTTGGTGTCTGGAATGGCAGTCTCCGGTTGATCATTCTGGAGGCTCTGAATCCATCGGCTGCATCCCAGCGGGCTTGGTGCGTTGTAGACCCACAAATCAAAGTAGTGTGAGGGAGGAGGAGAATCATTCCCGTCTAGGATGATGCATTTTTCATGAGAAACAGGTCATTAAGAACCATGGCCTGGTGCTCTCTCTCATTCTACCTTTTCATCTTTCCTCTTGTCAAATTATTGTGCGTCCTTCTTCTCTCTGTGTTTCCCCTCTGCTTTATTCCTCTGTATTTGATTATCCTGCCATCTCCGTCTTTCTAATATATTTAAATGATTCCTATATGATATGCATCTTTGAACTATTTTCTGGCCTGACTTTTGCTAAGAACACACATCACATGTGCATCACAAAGCATCTGTCTCTTCATTTGCTATTGTATACGATACTCACATTCTAGCTGAAATAGTGCATAGATTTTCCCAAACTTATCATTTCAATTCCCAACACATAAAAAGACAATGCTCATATCCTGTTTTTCCATGAGACTTTGATACTCCTTGAAGATTTCATTTAGCTGCCCATGGTCATATTTTTCTGTTCCCTCTTACGTCTGTGAATACAGACTCAATAATTTACTCGTGCCAATATTCTGTTCTGTCATGCAAATTCCGTGGCAGTTTCCTCCCAAATGATAGACTTGAAGTGATCAAATCCATCACATTTCTCAGAGCAGCTTTCTCTTCTCTGGTTAAAATCACGGGTGGGTTTAAATGAGTCAGACATTTTTGAGGAAGGAGATTTTTTCATGAGAGAAGTGATACCATGAGGGAAAAAATATATCTCACTGAAAACGTCTTTCGTATTTCTGTTGACAGTTCTTTTTTTAAAGCAACTGAGTCAGTTATAATTTTTACTAAAATTTAATTACATGCAGAGAGTAAACATCTGGAAATCATCCTGGATAATCAGTGTGAACTTCTATGGTAAATCAAAGACTTATATGCCAGAGTTTAGAGATTACGATCTTAATGATCTGTATGTTATTCATAAAAGCCTTTGTTTTCAATCTGTCTTTAAGATATAATTTGAATTCAAGGCATTTATGAAACAGGAAACTTGCCACTTTATTTCTTCCTTTATGTGTATCTCCCTTGGGACAGTGGGGTTGTTGGAAGAGGGGGTTAAGTACTGCTTTGTTTTTGGTGTGTAAGCTTTTTTCTTTAACTCATTTATTTGTGAAATTTAAGAAGCAATAGGGATTCTAAGTCAGACAAGTAAGCTGGAAAACAATATAACTTGAAAACCACCTAGGTGTGAAATCCCCTGGAACTAAGGAATGCTTCCAACATTAAGCTCTCTGTAAGCATGAACTACAAGTGATAACATTCCAAAATTAGCTTGTGAAGGAAGGGTCATAATAGGAAACTTGATCATCTGAAATTAACCCAACCTACTAACCTAAAATAATAGCCTCCACCCCTACCCAATATGACCTAAAAATAATAGATTGCATCTCACCCTAAAGTAACTTGGCTTGAGTCCAGGAATTAATAAATACATGACACTGAGAATTGCAGCCAAAAAAAGAAGCGGCATTCTCTTTCTTGTGATCTGTCACAGTGCGGTAAGCCTCCCCGGCTCGCTAATCCTAATTAATGTTCATCGTCTACACCGAGTTCCAATATGAAAAGCAGAGTGGTGACACTCCTTACTAGGAATCAAGCTTTCAAGAGGCTGCAGTTTCAGAAGGTGTGTCTCAAACTCTCTATTCTGAGTTCTCCATTCTCTAAGGGATTATGTGTCTTTACTCTGAAAGCTGATAACCTAAGGAATTAAAAGGCTGAGACAGAAAAGAAAAGCTAGCACAAGGAAAATGCTTGTTTTTTATTTTTTTCATTTTACACGAAAGTGTCATATGGATATAAGCCAGAAAATGCTAGAGGTAGGAGAATAAGAGGTCTAAAATAGTAGAGTGGGGAGAGGCAAGGAAGAGATAAAGGGATAAAAAGTAATGGAGAAGGAAAAAAACCATTGACTAAAAGGGAGAAGCCAACGGAAGACACACAGATGATTCTGACTTTTGTGGGCCATGGGCACTTTTGCCTTGCAGGTTTCTTTCTCCATAAGAAGATATTAAAAATTAGATGTTACTACAGCATTGGAATAAAGGTGAATATATTAATTTTTTAACCTGAAACCTCATTTTTTCATCTGATTTTAAAAGAAATAAAAACCTGATCAATGGAACAGAATAGAAAGCCCAGAGATAAATCCACGAACCTATGGTCACCTTATCTTCGACAAAGGAGGCAAGGATATACAATGGAAAAAAGACAACCTCTTTAACAAGTGGTGCTGGGAAAACTGGTCAACCACCTGTAAAAGAATGAAACTAGAACACTTTCTAACACCATACACAAAAATAAACTCAAAATGGATTAAAGATCTAAATGTAAGACCAGAAACTATAAAACTCCTAGAGGAGAACATAGGCAAAACACTCTCCGACATAAATCACAGCAGGATCCTCTATGACCCACATCCCAGAATTTTAGAAACAAAAGCAAAAATAAACAAATGGGACCTAATGAAACTTAAAAGCTTTTGCACAACAAAGGAAACTATAAGCAAGGTGAAAAGACAGCCCTCAGATTGGGAGAAAATAATAGCAAATGAAGCAACAGACAAAGGATTAATCTCAAAAATATACAAGCAACTCCTCCAGCTCAATTCCAGAAAAATAAATGACCCAATCAAAAAATGGGCCAAAGAACTAAACAGACATTTCTCCAAGGAAGACATACGGATGGCAAAAAACACATGAAAAGATGCTCAACATCACTCATTATCAGAGAAATGCAAATCAAAACCACAATGAGGTACCATTACACGCCAGTCAGGATGGCTGCTATCCAAGTCTACAAGCAATAAATGCTGGAGAGGGTGTGGAGAAAAGGGAACCCTCTTACACTGTTGGTGGGAATGCAAACTAGTACAGCCGCTATGGAAAACAGTGTGGAGATTTCTTAAAAAACTGGAAATAGAACTGCCATATGACCCAGCAATACCACTCCTAGGCATACACACTGAGGAAACCAGATCCGAAAGAGACACGTGCACCCCAATGTTCATCGCAGCACTGTTTATAATTGCCAGGACATGGAAGCAACCTAGATGCCCATCAGCAGACAAATGGATGAGGAAGCTGTGGTACATATACACCATGGAATGTTACTCAGCCATTAAAAAGAATTCATTTGAATCAGTTCTAATGAGATGGGTGAAACTGGAGCCCATTATACAGAGCAAAGTAAGCCAGAAAGATAAAGACCATTACAGTATACTAACACATATATATGGAATTTAGAAAGATGGTAACGATAACCCTATATGCAAAAAAAGAAAAAGAGACTCAGATGTATAGAACAGACTTGTGGACTCTGTGGGAGAAGGCGAGGGTGGGATGTTTCAAGAGAACAGCATCGAAACATGTATATCTAGGGTGAAAGATATCACCAGCCCAGGTTGGATGCATGAGACAAGTGCTCAGGCCTGGTGCACTGGGAAGACCCAGAGGGATGGGGTGGAGAGGGAGGTGGGAGGGGGGACCGGGATGGGGAATACATGTAAATCCATGGCTAATTCATTTCAATGTATGACAAAAACCACTGCAATGCTGTAAAGTAATTAGCCTCCAACTAATAAAAATAAATGGAAAAAAAAAAGAAAAAAAAAAAAGAAATAAAAACCTTTTTGTATGCTTCTATATTATTATGGACCCAAGGCACCTTTCTCTTATGCCTGCTGGAGAAGTGGGCATTATAGACAGAATGAGGGGGAGAGAGCAAGAACTCTGCTCAAAAATGGGGGAAAGAGCTTACAGTAGCAACATACAAATTAAATAAATACAGATATCAGTGCATCGCCATAGTCCAAACCTAAATTACATGTTAAGATATTCTTAATCATGCCAGCTAAGCTTTACTGAACCATGGGCTAATGTCACATGCTTTATCTTTTTGTTCCACACAACAGCCTGAAAGTTAAGCAGATGAAGATGTAGGGCCGCTCACATGTTCTGTTTCCTTGCAAGGCTCAGTACCCAGTTTTTAATGGAGCTTCTCAAGATTATGGGGCTTCCCTGGTGGCTAAGCTGGTAAAGAATCCACCTGCAATGTGGGAGATCTAGGTTCAATCCCTGGGTGGGGAAGGTCCCCTGGAGAAGGAAAGGGCTACCCACTCCAGTATTCTGACCTGGTAAATTCCATGGACTGTGTATTCCATGGGGTCACAAAGAGTTGGACATGACTGAGAGACTTTCATTTCACTTCACTTCTCAAGATTATATTTGCTTCAAGCCCTCCAAACCTGAACCTGTTCATACAGATGTAAGTGTATAGCCAGTGTGTAGACCAACTGCATCCTCGGCAGTTCGCCATCCGGCGCACTGAAACACAGAAAGGCTGTGACCTGTAGACGGTTCAGTCACAGGGCCACTCAGTTAAAGGATAGCCTTAATAAGATTGAGTTTGACTAAGAAAACTTTTGAGTCATAGGTTAAAATTGGGTGCAATCATAAGTGTAATGTGCCTGCTATGCCTAGAATTCTATGTTCAGCCAGTATTTCCCAGGTAATCATATCCTCAGCTTTAGCTGTCACCCAGTGGCTGGTGACCAACAAATGTGCAGCTTCAGTTGTTTAATTTAGGATGCTTTCAACCGTCATTAACAAGATCCTCACCCAATGATCATAGAAAGTCACGTGAATGAATGCTCCTGTGAGAGGCCATCAAGAGACAGAAAACACTTTCAAGACGGCTGGTGCAGAGATTCAACAACATCATCAAGGACACGGCCTCTCTCTCCACTCTCCAGTCTTCAGTGTTGGCCTCATCCTGTAACTTGGTTACCTTTTTTGCTGCAGGAAAACTGTAAAGAGCACTGAGGCTGTAGGCTTCCTCACCCAAATCCATTGAGAGAAAGCCTGGCTTCCCGTGACTTTCCCAGAAGCCGCCTGCAAACACCTTATTGCCTCTCACTGACGGAAATTAGATCACGTGACTTTTCCTGAACTAATTTCTAATGAGTAGGATGATTTTTGGATCAGCACTCTCAGATCAATCAGGCTTTCCTTTGAGATGAGGTCCACTTCCTGAATCACTTTGAAAGAGCAATAGGATGGACACTGGGGAGTCAGCAACAATATCTGCAGCATGAGCTCCAGGCCTGGTCTGCTAATTGCCCCAGGAGCATCTCCCCATCTCGCCATCCACAGTGGTACTGGCACAACCTGTTCACAGCTGAACTCATGGTCTGCCTCTAGAGACGGCTCCTCCTCCCAGGCGACTTAGCTGGAAAAATACAAAACCAGAAATCAGAAAATAATCTTCAACTCCTCTTACTTCCTCACCTCCCTCATTACCCAATTATCAAGGCTAATCCCGCCTTGATGCATCTACCACCAGTATCCTTAGCATCACCCTATTTCATCCCCTCATTACTCCTTTACTTGAATTATCGCACATGGCCTCCTACACAGCTTCCTTTGACCCATATCCCCGTTGCTACCAGATGTATGCTTCCAGATGGAGGAATAAGGGAAAGAACACTCATGCTACTACTTTACATGACTTCCATTAGTAGCTCCCCATTAGCTTCTGGATACAACTCATTTATTAAACATATACTTACATGGGGTTGCCTTATGTCAGACTCTGGGCTCAGTGAGATGAATCAAAGGATGAATAAAATCGATGGGGTCCCTGCCTTCATTGGAGTTAACAGTCTAGGGGACTATGGAGGGTGTGGCTATGAGGACTTCTAAAGGGAAGTCCTGATCCGGTTTGTTTGTTTTAATTTATTTATCTGGCTGCACCAGGTCTTAGTTGTGGCATGTGAACTCCTAGTTGCAGCACGTGGGATCTAGTTCCCTGACCAGGGATGGAACCCCGGCCCTCTGTATTGGGAACTGAAGTTTTAACTGCTAAACCACCAAGGAGGTCCCCTAATGCAGTTTTTATAGGAAATCACCACTTGAGCTTGTGTAGGGGAGCTGGAAAAAGAGCAACTAGGAAGCAGTGCTCCCAGAATCCACAGAATTTCTGGAATCTTAATAAATTACTTGTATTTTCCTCATAACTGTTTATGTCCCCATCTCTTCCTTTAGACTATGGTCTTGTTCATGTTTATATCTCCAAAGCCTAAAATTTCTGTGCAGCTTATTTTTTTCATGTCATCTATCTGCTTATTTTTTCCTACCTTGGCTCCTCCCACCAAAAAAAAAGTCCCTTCCACCAAAAAAAAAAAAAAACCTGATCCACAGTAGAAATGCAAAAAATACTGAACACCTTTAGAAGTAAAAAGACCCTGAGATCCAGAAAGTTTAGACCTGTTGACCAATGTCAACAAAGTAAAATTCTTTTGAAAACTTTTCCTCTGAAAATTGGAAAAGTTATCATGAAAGGTGAGCTCCCAATCACAGGAAGTGTCCGAGACAGGCACTAGATTTGTGGGTCATTGGTTATCCAAAATCACTGCAGATGGTGACTGCAACCATGAAATTAAAGACACTTACTCCTTGGAAGGAAAGTTATGACCAACCTAGATAGTATATTAAAAAGCAGAGACATTACTTTGCCAACAAAGGACCATCTAGTCAAGGCTATGGTTTTTCCAGTAGTCATGTATGGATGTGAGAGTTGGACTAGAAAGAAAGCTGAGGACTGAAGAATTGATGGTTTTGAACTGTGGTGTTAGAGAAGACTCTTGAGAGTCCCTTGGACTGCAAGGAGATCCAAGCAGTCCATCCTAAAGGAGATCAGTCCTGGGTGTTCATTGGAAGAACTGATGCTGAAGCTGAAACTCCAGTATTTCAGCCATCTGATGCAAAGAACTGACTCATCTGAAAAGACTCTGAGGCTGGGAAAGATTGAAGGTGGGAGGAGAAGGGGACGACAGAGGATGAGTCAGCATCACCGACTCAATGGACATGAGTTTGAGTAAACTCCGGGAGTTGGTGATGGACAGGGAGGCCTGGTGTGCTGCGATTCATGGGGTCGCAAAGAGTCGGACACGACTGAGCAACTGAACTGAATTGGTAATCCTTAGGTTCTTGTGGTCTTGTCCAAACTGTGATTCTACAAAGCACAGTACAGATTAGTGATTCATAATCCCTTACAGAATTTCTTAACTTCAATACATTTTACAGTGATTTTATCTCTTATGTTCAAGATTTTAGCTATTGCAGGGAATTTTAGGTTAATATCTATAAATAGTATTTATCTAAAGAAGTTAAAAAGTCTACAAGCTAATACATACTCAAGGAAGAATCCAAAATTGTGTTTATATAATGTAAGTTTACCTTTTAGGATACAAATGTGTTTGATAAAGACAGCACATTTTGAATTTTGTCCAGGAAAGCAGTTTCCAGTGAGTGAGTTGTGTTGAATGCCTTCAAAGAAGAATGCAACTTCTGGAAATCCCATGGAGGCAGCCAAAGCTGTCAATGAAACAAGAAGTAACCTTGAGGAATATTTTAATATATGAATGTTCTTAAAGAGTATGCTAAAATCATGTGAAATATCTCTCATCAGTATCAACAATTTGTGAGGCTTGACATGCAGCTGAAATACTCAGGATACAAAAACATTAAATGTCAAAAGGCTGCACATTGCCTTAGGATGCCCCTTGGATTCTGAAGTGAAATTTTTATTTAATTGAAGTTCATAACTTTTCACTGGATATTCTACATCCAAATTGTAATTAAAGTAATTGTGAAAATTATTGTTCTTATTGTGTCTGTGCAACCAAAATTTCTGGAATACATTTTGTATGGAACAGGGTGAAATCATTCTTTAAGGTAAAAAAAGAAAGCAAAAAACTTTGAAGATATTTTGATAGAATTTTCCTCTCATAAAAACCTTTTGATCTAATCTACAATATCTACCTGAATAGCATTGCACACATTCTACTTTATCTATTTAAAGAGTTACTTGTAGATTCTATGAAGAGCATTTTCTACCTCTCTTGAAATGCCAGAAATATTTCTAAACCCATGAGATATGTTAATATTTTTCTAAAAATCACCTAGTTAAATGCTTCCTTTCCAGGCATTTTCTGCTTTGTGGTAATGAGCTGCAAAGACCTGGCAATTTAACTCTCAATTATAAACAAAGCCTACTTGTCTTAAAACTTGGTCAAGACAGAGCTCTATCCATAAATCTCATTTCAAATTGTGCCTAGTAATTTGCTTTGTGTTTGTGGAAAGACACAGCTTGTTAATAGTAGGGCTCAAATACTAAACTTAGAAAGAGCATCCTAGAGGAAGAATCCAAGGTAAACAGAAACTTTCAAAAGTTGTAAATAGCAGAAGACACACAGATGATGTGTATTTCATTGAGTTGCCACATCACAGGCTCATAGTAAATGAGTACAACATGGCTTGAGACCTATGTGTACAGTTCCTCTATTACCTAACGCAGTGTAGACACACTACCACACTCCGATCCTTGCTTCCACCAAGAAAAGTAAACAGTGTCATGACATCATTCACAGCCAATCAAAGCTCAGCCACGAGGACAAAGGAAATGTTGGGAGAATCCTTTTGCAACTCAGAGTCAGGGTGAGCAGGCACCTGATAAGTTGTCCTAACACATCCCTGGGGGGTTCTGGGTTGTATTTATAAAATAGCATTTGCTGGTGGCTCAAAACCTGTCCTAGGAGGCAGGCAATATGTCACATTCCACAAGAGGAGTGATTGTGGTGACGGACCTAAGGTGACCAGGAACAACCTTTGTTCATTGTTCCATCACATGACTCTATAATAAATATTAGTCATCCAATGTACACATAGGATGTGGTGAGGCTTCCTGAGAGGGCAAAACCTTCTTCCAGGGGTCAGAGTACACTCCCTGCTCTAGTCAGATCCCTAATCAGATTGGCTATCTTCATGTCGGGAAAAAAACCACAGCTTTCCCATTAAGCAGAAGCTGTCACAGGGCAGCAGCACTGGGTGCCTGTCTGTTACCATCGCTTTCAAGTTCTCCTTTTTCCTTCTGAGTCCCAGACAGTTCATGGTTCCCTGGTTTTGATTAAACCAGATTGTATTTTAAAGTTTTCCTTCTCTCTCTTATCTAGCCTAAGTTAATATAAAATGTTCCGAATGATCTCACCTTGTGGTTTCATTGACTGGAGATACCGCAAAGCCAGGAGGCACTTCTATTATCCTTGGAGGCACGGGCTCTCTATCTCTTCCGTTCTCCATGAGAACACAGTTCTCTCATCACAGGGTTGTAGATCCTTTACCAGACTATAGCAGAAGTTTAAAAACAAAAAAAAAGACACTATGATATCGGCAACACAGAAACACTGTATTATTTCTTTGGCTGATTTTTACTTAAAAATATAAATATACTGTGGTTTTGACTTTGTCCTTAGGTACAATAGCCTGTTTTCCTAAAACTCTCAACATATAGGACAGATCATACTTTATCTCTTCCTATTCAAAAAATGAGTAGAGAGTTAGAACTGATACAAAAAACTGGCACTTGGGACTTCCTGGGTGGTCCAGTGCTTGAGAATCTGCCTGCCAATGCAAATGACAGGGGTTCGATCCCTGGTCTGGGAAGATCCCACATGCAATGGGGCGACTGAGCCTCTGTGCCCAACTACTGAGCCTGCGGACCCTCAGGCCCCAGGCTATGCAACAAGAGGAGCCAAAGAACTGAGAAGCCCATGCACCACAGGGAGAGAAAGCCTGCTTGTAGCAACAAAGACCCCGAGCGGCCAAAAATTCATTCATTCATTCATTCATTTAAAAATGAGGTAGAGAAAGAAAGAACTGGCACTTGATACCTACTTGGGGTTGATGGAGAAAAATAATTACACATTATATACTCAGAGAAAATACTCCGAGCAG
This sequence comes from Odocoileus virginianus, assembly GCF_023699985.2. Classification (NCBI taxonomy): domain Eukaryota; kingdom Metazoa; phylum Chordata; class Mammalia; order Artiodactyla; family Cervidae; genus Odocoileus; species Odocoileus virginianus. The sequence continues at coordinate 56,859,030 of NC_069677.1, read as the reverse complement.
ATTTGTTGTTTCATCTCTAAGTCATGTCTATGTCCAACCCTTTTGTGACCCCATGGATGTAGCCTGCCAGGCTCCTCTGTCCATGGGATTTTGCAGGCAAGAATACTGGAGTGGGCTGCCATTTCCTTCTCCGGTGGATCTTCCCAACCCAGGATTGAACCTGCAATTCCTGCATTAGCAGATGAATTCTTTACCACGGAACCACCAGGGAAGCCCCGAGCAGCTTTACTGACTAGCAATATACCCATTTTATAGATACTGCCACATAGAGGATAGAGTATTGCCTTTCTAAGGATTGTAAAGACAGAGGTCTAACAGAGGCCAGGATCCTGTCTGGACAGCCTGGTGACTGTAGCAAGACTTTCTCTTAGTTCCCATCGCATTCTTGACTTCAACCAAGCACTTCATGCTTGCTCTGATCCTCCTAGACAGAGAGACATATTAATAAATAGAACTCAGTGGCTATCCAGAGTCTCTTGATATATTTTAAGTTCCTCCACCTTGAATAAAAAGCTTTCTTAGTGACACTGGCATTTAATAAGATCTACAACTGGTTCTGCACGTAAGGAGCTTGAAACTCACCACTCTGTCCTAACAAGCAAAAAGATGAACAGACTGAAAAATCAACGATTCTTCTTGGATCTGTAAGAGCAGGGAGGACACAGTTCAAACCACTGCTCCTCAATGGAAGAGACAGACATGCAAACACAGGGAGCCGCTGCTTACCAGAGCCGACTGGGGAATGGAAACCAGCCGAAGGCAGGAAAACCTGATCTGTAATTGACGAATTGCCGGAGGCCAAGCGAGAACAAGTCTGAGGGTTAAAAACCCCAGGAGGGTCCAGTCATAGAAGGACTTACACTATTGTTAAGGTTTTCCTCCAGGAGCTTGACCAGGTCCCCAAAGTAAATACTGAAGGAAAATCTCTTTGTGCTTCCTGGAGGAGAAGGGGAAAAGAAACTATTTTGAAATATACCATGGCATTCTGTTCTTAACAAAGACTGCCCTTAGGGACAAACTAATCAGACCCTGTCTGCTAGAGTTGTGTGTCTGTGTGTGCGCCGCGCATGCGTGCACCCAGTCGCTTCTTGGGCTTGGGCTTCGTCGCTCAGTCGTGTCCCACTCTTTGTGACCCCATGGACTGTAGCCCGCCAGGTTCCTCTGTCTATAGGCATTCTCCAGGCAAGAATACTGGAGTGGGTTGCCATGCCTTCCCCCAGGGAAGCTTCCCAACCCAGGGACTGAACCCAGGTCCCCGCACTGCAGGCGCATTATTTACTGTCTGAGTCAGCAGAGAATCCCAAGCATACTGGAGTAGGTAGCCTATCCCTTCTCCAGGGACCTTCCCAGCCCAAGAATCGAACCAGGGTGTCCTGCATCGCAGGCGGATTCTTTACCAGCTGAGTCGCTTCAGTGGTGTCCAACCATTTGCAATCCCACGCACTGTAGCCTGCCAGGCTCCTCTGTTCGTGAGATTCTCCATGCAAGAATACTGGGGTGGGTTAGTCATGCCCGCCTCTGGGGTGTCTTTCCAACCCAGGAATCGAACCCTCACCTCCTGCTTCTCCTGCATTGCAGGCTGAATCACCGGGGAAGCTGCTAGGGTATTACCAGAGTCTAACTGACACAGGAAGGGAAAGACCCAACTTCAGCCCATTCTATCCATTCTGTCTCACATAAGAGGGGAGAAAAATACAGAGAAACACTTGCCAAATCCTTAGTCTAGAAGCATAGGTTCACTAAACGCCTGAACCTAATCATAGGATTATTGAACACTCCCCTTCTCCCCACACCTCATTGCCACATTACTAAAGGCCTATTTATAGCAGTTGGTTGTATCCAGTACCTCACCCAGTTGTCAACAAAAACATACATAACATACTGAAAGATTACAAAAAACACAATTTGAAGAGACAGAGAACACGAATCAGAATATTGGAATCATCAGACCAGGAATTTAAAACTACAGTGATCAATATGCTATGAGATCTAATAGATGAAGTAGAACTGCTGAGCCATGTAAGCAGAGAGATGTGAATCCTAGAAAAAAGAAATCAAGCAAACTGGTGGGAGGGATGTTCAAGCGGGAGGGGACAGGGGTAAACCTACAGCTGATTCATGCTGATATTTGGTAGAAACCAATACAATACTGTAAAGCAACTATCTGTCAATTAAAAATTAAGTAAAAAAAAAGAAATGCTGGAGATCAAGAACACTGTGATAGAAATGAAGCTTATTAGTAGACTGGACACAGTTAAGGGAAAAAAAATCTCTGAACTTGAGGATATCTCAGTAAAATCTCCAAAATTAAAAAGCTAAGAGAACAAAGACGGAAAAGAAACAGAAAAGAATATCCGAGGATTACGGCATAACTGAAAGGATGTAATACATGCATGATGGGAATACCAGAAGGAGAAGAAAGAGAGAAAGGAGCAGATTTCAAATTGCTGAAATTCATGAGTGATATTCAAAACTGAGAATTCTCCAACACAGCAGATTCAGGAAGTTCAGAGAATACTGAGCAGGCAAAAAAAAAAAAAAAAAAGAACAAAACAAAACTGTACCTAGGCATATTTTTCAAACTACAGAAAATAGAAAGTAATACAGAATACAGACAAAAATACAGAATATAGATTTAAAACCTCAGATAAAGAGAAACAATATTGAAAGATGCTAAAGGGAAAAAACCTTGCCCACAGAGGAACAAAGATAAGAACTACATGCAATCTCTTTGAAGACTGTGCAAGGAAGAAGAGATAGATGTATGCGTTTGTGCTAAGCCGCCTCAGTCATGTCCGACTCTTTGTAACCCTATGGGCTATAGCCCTCCAGGCTCTTCTGTCCAAGAGATTCTCCAGGCAAGAACACTGGAGAAGATTGCCGTGCCCTCCTCCAGGGTATCCTCCCGACCCAGGGATCAAACCCCAGTCTCTTAAGTCTCCTGTATTGACAGGCAGGTTCTTTACCACTACTGTCACCTGAGAAGCCCAAGAGAGTAGATAACAATCTCGAATTCTGCACCCTATGAAATTATCCTTCAAAATTGAAGGAGAAATAAGGACTTTTTCAAAGAAAAATTGAGAAAATTTGTTGCCATTAGACCTGTCTTACAAGAAATGTTGAAAAATTTGTTTAGAGAGGAGAAAAGAAATAAAGGGCAGAAACTCAGATCTGCAGAAAGAAAGGAAGAGCATCTTATTCCAAAGAAGGAATAAGTGAAGGTAAAATAAAACATTTCTTTTTCTTAATTTTAATTGATCTAAACAGATAGCTGTTTGCTCAAACATGTAATATATCTCATGCATTTATATGCTTATATATAAATGAAGAACTTCCCAGGTGGCTTAGATGGTAAAGAATCTGCCTGTAATATAGGAGACCCAGGTTCAAACCCTGGGTAGGGAAGATAACCTGGAGAAGGGAATGGCTACCCACTCCAGTATTCTTGCCTGGAGAATTCCATGGACAGAGGAGCCTGGTGGGCTATGGTCCACAGGGGCGCACAGAGTCAAACACAACTGAAGCGCCTTAGCACATGTACACACCATAAATGAAATGAATAACAGCAATGATACAGGGATAGGAGGGAAGAATTAGTATTATTTTGTTCTTATAAAGTACTCACACTACCCATGAAGTGGTAGTGTCATCTGAAAGTACACTTGGATTACTATGTTATGTATATTGCAACTCTTGGGCAATCATCAAGAAAAGGAAAAAGAAAAATCATAACTGCTATGCTAAAAAAGAATAGAAAATTAAATTGTATAAAATGCTCAATAAAACTACAAAAGGCAGAAAAAAGAGTGAAGACAAAAGCAGGAGCAAAGAACAAGGGCAATGAATAGAAAACATGGTAAGTAATATAGTAGATATTAATCCCACTGTATCAGTAATCATTTTGAATGTCAGTAGTCTAAGTGCACCAATTAAAAGACAGAGGTTGTCAGAGTGGATCCCAAAACAGGACCCAGCTATATATCTTCTACAACAATTTCACTTTAAATGTAAAGGAATAGACAGATTAAAAGTAAAAAGATAAAGAAAAATATATCATGCTAACATTAACCAGTAGAAAGCAGGAGCAGCTATATTAAATTCAGACAGAGCAGACATCAAAGTAAGGAAACTTAGAAGGATAAAGAGGGGCATTCCATAATGGTAGGGGCCAAGTCTCCAAAAAGACTAACAATCCTCAGTATGTATGCGCCTGATAGAGCATCAAATCTCATGTGGCAAAAACTGATAGAACCAAAGAAGAAATGGATGAACCCATTATCATAGTTGGAGATTCAACACTTCTTTAGAAGAAATGGACACAGAAAACAGACAGAAAATTACTAAGGATAGAGTTGAACTCAATACCACTATCAACCAACTGGGTATGATTGACTGTTTCATCAAGTAACAGCAATATACATGTTCTTCTCAAGGTCATATGAAACATTCCTCAAGATAGACTACATTCCAGGCTATAAAATAGATAATAAATTTTAAAGAATATAAATCATAAAGTACATGCTCTTGGGCCACAATGGAATGAAACTAGAAATCAATAACAGAAAGATAACTGGAAGATCCCAAAATACATGAAAGTTGAATAACAGACTTCTGAACAACACATGGGTCAAGAAGAAATCTCGAAAGAAATTGAAAATAAGATTTACACCTACCACACAACTAAAATTCAAATTTGTTCTTGGCCAAAAGTCACTCACAAGGTTTAGTAACTCAGAGATCACTGAGAATCATCTATGGACGATTCCATTCTACCTGGACCTCAGTCCTCAAGGTAGCCTTTACCTTTGCCTACTTCCCTCTAATCTCTGGGAAACTTCCTACTCTGCTGATCTCCCTCTGCTCTCTATAAGGTGAATGTTATGTCTCAGACCTCCAACCACATATGCTATTATAGTCAGGACCAACACCAGGATGCTAGGACCCTCCAGGCTGAACTCTATCTCCTCCACCTCATTGTAGATTTGCCCATGTGACTTCACTCTGGTCAGAGTTTAAGGAGAGGGAGGTGAAGTTACCTTCTGTCAACCTCAAAGCTTATGGGCTTAAGCGAAAAGGATTCTGAGGACAGCAGACCCCAGAGAGCTTCTACTCTTTTCCATTCTTGCTCCCAATCCAAGGAGAGATTTTATCTGAGCATCATAAAATAATATCAACAATCCTGCTCTGTTTCAGTCAGTACAAGTCAGTTATGTAGTAATTTTGCACTTCCTGACATTTTAAAGGACTTTTGAAAGAGAGTCCTAAAATTTCTTTTGACTTTGTTAAAAGAGTTGTTTTGGAACAACTTTAGAAAACATTCCAAGATGGGAACAGGAGAAAAGAGCTATAGGCAAAATATGTTTTATATTTAAAGATATCAGATAAGATTGTTGTATAGAGAATTCCTTTCTCTTATGTTTATTTTTTTAACTACATGTTGCTTACCGAGCCCCAGACTTCTTTCTTACAAGGGGCAGAAAATGCCCTTCCCAGAGAGAGATGACATCTCTGAAATGGAGCTGTTTGTGGAAATTCCTAAGTCTCTCAGGGGGAATTTTTCTCTCACTCAGAAGGATTGACCACAAAGTAGGTGGTCCGTGCTCTGGTCAGTTCCTGGGTAGCCTTTGGCAAACCTGAGTAACTGACAAAGTTAGACATTGCTGAATCATCCTACCCACCCACCACCTAGGCACACACCAAACACCACGGTCCCCAGTCTGGCCAGTGTCCAGAACACCCCTTACCACTCTTCCCTCTTCTCTGTGAAAATGCCCTCTCAGGAGGCTTAGCAACTGTAAATAGAGAAAATAGGATCAAGTTACAGAATACTGAAAGTCATTGGAGGTTACAGTTTTTAAAGTCATCTAGTAGAATTATTTTCAGAATTATTCATTTTTAATATTTTAGCTGCAAAACTTTTTCTTCAAAAGAAAACTTGAAAAGAAAAAAGCAGTGTATAATATAGAGTAGAAATATATATCTAAGAAAAGCAATATATAAAAGTAAAAATCAATATATAAATAAGGTAACCAAGAGCTACTCTGGTGAGTTTTCATTCCCAAGGGGAAACCTGAAAGTCCCCAGACTTAGAAAACTACCAATCTAATTCACAGATGACAATCTTGAGGCCCAAAGTAAATCAGCTTGTCCAGCATTGCCCAATGAAACACCAATAACAAAGGTCAACTGCTCTTCAGGAGCGTGTCCTTGCTATCACTGAGCCTGACGCAGGTCCTCAGAGACCCTGCAATATACGTTAATTATCTGAATTCAATAATTTATGCTAGTGTTAATGACTGGCATCATCTTTCCACAGGAGTCCTCTAAGCAGTGTTTGCTTTCATTTAAACAGGATTCACCTTCCTAGATCAAAGAAAGGAATCTCTAAGAGCAAATATACAGATGTCACAATAGGCTTGTTGGTACAGAAAGCTGAGTGTAGGATAACAGAACCTCTAGAGAGGGCTATTCTGTCATTCAAAAATCATGTGCAATTTTATAATATAATTCATGGGTTGGCTCAGGGGCAGGGGGCAGAATCAAAAGAAATACTTGTTGCTTTCATAAAAGTATCTAAAATAAGAAAACCTAAGCCAAATCACATTGACTAGTCTGATGTCCTGAAGTTAGAATGAAGAAGTATTCAGAATTGATTCTACATTAATTTGGGGTAGGACATCTTTGTTAGCTATTTCTGATTTAACAGCCATGTGGTATAATATACACAATTCTATATCATAACATGAACATAATGTTTTCTGTTTTAAGATGAGTGTAAGTTTTATTTTAAAGTTTGGCTTGATTTTACAGTAATATAGTACAAAAATAAAGCTTTCAGGCCCTCAGAATGTATTTCTGTCTCTTATTCTATTTCTTCCTGCCCATATATTGGGAAAGTTAAAAGAAATAAGTAGAAATTATCAAAGTAAATGATGACAGGTATTATACTATGAGTAAATGTATTGATAAAAAATAAAAATTCAATTTCTTGGAGATCTAGAAAGATTGAGTCTTTGGAGAAAAAACAACTGTCACCACCAGCAGCCTCATTCATTACTCAACCAAGCTGACTAGACATTTTCCCTTCAGTACTCCTCATTTTTACACTATTATTATTATTTGGAATGTGGTTCATTATAACTGAAAGAAAAAAAAGAAACTCATGTCAATTATGGTTTCTTGTTTATTGCCAAAAAAAAAACCAACTCAACTTCCCGATGTGTTGTAAATCTCAACACTCAACAGGACTGTGTGACTATCATCTTGATAGACGTGAGTCAGGATCATGCAAGTTTAATTTAAAATGCTATGAACTTGCTTATTTTTCTTCAAGGCATAGGTGTCGGCAACACATGAAACTGAATCAGGAACTCAGAAAGGTGTTGAAAGTTTTCTGTCTTGAAGTTAGAAGTTTAAAACAAATCCACTTTACATTGTGTGTTCTGTCAAAACCACAGCTGGGGAGAAAATCAAGAAAAAAATCCAAAATATTTTCTTGTCCAATTCTACCATCAAATGACAAATATCAATTTTTGCCATCAATCAAGTCTTTGTCCTTTTCAGCCATTTTGATGGTGGCATCAAAATGGTGTTCTGTTCAATTGTTTGCTAAGATCCCCTGGAGAAGGAAATGGCACCCCACTCCAATATTCTTGCCTGGGAAATCCCATGGATGGAGGAGCCTGGTGGGCTACAGTCCATGGGGTCGCAAAGAGTTGGACACCACCGAGCGACTTCACTTTCACTTTTCATGACCAAAGATGGTGGGGAGGGAAGAATTCTACAGTGAATCCTTCAGACAACACAGGTTTGGACTGCTCAAAGCCGCTAGCTGTGCTCAGTCATGTCTGACTCTTTGTGACCCATGGGTGGCTCCTCTGTCTATGGAGTTCTCCAGGCGAGAATACTGGAGGGGGTTGTCATTTCCTCCTCCAACCCAGGGATCAAACTCACGTCACCTGGGTCTCCTGCATTGACAGGCAGATTCTTTGCCACTGTACCACCTGGAAAGCCCGGGTTTGAACTGCACAGGGCCACGAATGCTAGGTTTTTTTCAGAAGTAGATTCGACAGCTTACAGTACTACACCATCTCTGTTGTTGAATCCAGGGATTCAGAACCACGGATATGGAGTCCCAGCTGTGAATTTATACTGGATTTTCAACTACTGCCCAAACTCTCACCTTGCTCAAAAAGCAGCTGGATTTTGTTAACTACTGGAGACTATCATTAGAGCTTACGGTTTCTTTAAATTAATTCAAAAGTAAAAATGATTAGAATATCCACAGAAGGTGCTCCGACTGTCAGAATTCTTGTCAAAAATCAAAGGATGAAAGTTATCTTCTGTTGCCAAACATCAGAGACCAAATTTGGCCGAGGCAACTACGGGAAGACCTCAGCTTTGCTCTCAGAACACTAAATTGTCTACCTTGCTTTGTGAAGATTTGTGTATTTATCACATAGTGCTAGCCTTTGTTGAGTTCTAGATTTTTTAAGAAATATGATTAGCTACATTCAAGAATTAAAAGATTCAGTTGCCCTATTTTTGGACTTCAGAAACAGGACTAGGAATAAGTCTTCAAAATACTAATCATCAGTATGGCAGGGGCAAGGACAAGTGAGGACCCATGCTGGCCACAAATAATAGGTATGGTTGTGTTGGACAATATGTACTGAATACCAGTTATTTCATATTTCCGAAATAACAATGAGATTGAAACATGGGTATCAACAGGGAAAGATGTCCAAGTTATAGATAAGTAAGAAAATAAAGTTGCATGGCACTATGTAAGCATGACTCCACTTATCAATGTTAGAAGAATATAAAGAGACTTACAAAAATATCCCACGGAAGTCTGACAGACATCTGCAGAACCTTGGGCAATAAGACCTCCTGAGTCTGATTCCTAAATTCTAGTCCTGAGTCTACCACACTGCTTAACCCTTTCAAGCTTCAGGTTCTGAACAATCAAGGGGTTAGAGAATCATTTCACCTATCTTCAGTTCAATCTGCCTGCAATGCAGGAGACCCCAGTTCCATTCCTGGGTCAGGAAGATCCCCTGGAGAAGGGATAGGCTACCCACTCCAGGGTTCTTGGGCTTCTCTTGTGGTTCAGCTGGTAAAGAATCCGCCTGCAATGTGGGAGACCTGGGTGCAATCCCTGGGTTGGGAAGATCCCTGGAGAAGGGAAAGGCTACCCATTCCAGTATTCTGGCCTAGAGAATTCCATGGACGTCATAGTCCATGGGGTCACAAAGAGTCGGACACGAATGGGCAACTTTCACTTTCACTTTTCATTTTCAGTTCTAGTTTTCTTTAAGTGTAAAAGTGTTCTTCCTTAATTTCCATTTATGAAATAAGGGGTGAAATAAATAAAGTATCAGGACAGAGAAAAAAGAAAAAAAGAAATAAGGGGTTGAAAATATCTTCCTCAAAGTTTTTTGTGAGGCTTTATACAAGCAGGTTTGTAAATGTAGTTGGTAAACTTATATTTTATTATAACAATAATAATCCATAGGTCTAAAAAGTTTCCACTATAATTTATATGTTATTTTTACTAGTTCTTCCTAATTTCAGCCCAGTTGGGGATATTACCAACACATTTTCTTCATCATAAAGCAAAAAGCTTTAGGTTTAAGGTTATTTCAGGGGCTGAACCATATCAAATGTCAGCATCAGGAAGAAAAATCAATTGCAGCAAGGCTAACAGTTAATTTCCTAAAAGTGAATCTCATTTTCCCACTGATGTCTTAGTGAAATCAGAATTTTGTTTCCTAGAAAATATTTCAGTGGATTAGGTTGCAAACTTATCTTCTTGTTTGAAGAATTATAGGAGTTGGCTTAATCTTTGCAGGGTCTCTGTCAGCTAAAATAGTCTACAATTCTATTTTAGAAATTCAGTCCAGTAGGTAACCTCTCTCAGACTGAGATGTCAGAGAATAGGACCTGCTCAGATTTTCACCATGTCTTCAGTTCAGTTCAGTTCAGTCACTCAGTCGTGTCTGACTCTTTGTGACCCCATGAATCTCAGCATGCCAGACCTCCCTGTCCATCACCAACTCTCGAAGTCTACCCAAAACCATGTCTATCGAGTCGGTGATGCCATCCAACCATCTCATCCTCTGTCGTCCCCTTCTCCTCCTGCCCCCAATCCCTCCCAGCATCAGGGTCTTTTCCAATGAGTCAGCTCTCCACATCAGGTGGCCAAAGTATTGGAGTTTCAGCTTCAGCATCAGTCCTTCCAATGAACACCCAGGACTGATCTCCTTTAGGATGGACTGGTTGGATCTCCTTGCAGTCCAAGGGACTCTCAAGAGTCTTCTCCAACACCCCAGTTCAAAAGCATCAATTTTTCAGTGCTCAGCTTTCTTCACAGCCCAACTCTCACATCCATACATGACCACTGGAAAAACCATAGCCTTGACTAGATGGTCCTTTGTTGGCAAAGTAATATCTCTGCTTTTTGATATACTGTCTAGGTTGGTCATAACTTTCCTTCCAAGGAGTAAGCATCTTTTAATTTCATGGCTGCAATCACCATCTGCAGTGATTTTGGAGCTCAGAAAAATAAAGTCTGATGCTGTTTCCACTGTCTCCCCATCTATTTCCCATGAAGTGATGGGACCGGATGCCATGATCCTAGTTTTCTGAATGTTGAGCTTTAAACCAACTTTTTCACTCTCCTCTTTCACTTTCATCAAGAGGCTCTTTAGTTCTTCTTCACTTTCTGCCATAAGGGTGGTGTCGTCTGTATATCTGAGGTTATTGATATTTCTCCCGGCAATCTTGATTCCAGCTTGTGCTTCATCCAGCCCAGCGTTTCTCATGATGTACTCTGTGTAGAAGTTAAATAAGCAGGGTGACAATATACAGCCTTGACCTACTCCTTTCCCTATTTGGAACCAGTCTTAGGAATGTGTATTCTTTCTTGATGTCAATCCAGCAAAGCTGAGTTTATTCTAAATTTGTTTCTTATTAAACTGTGTAAGGACAGAAATAAGACTGGTGATGGATGTCACTGAGTAAACAATTTGATATAAAGAACTTTCTAAGAGCCAGAGTTGTCCAATATAGAAAAAGCCTGCCATTGGATGAATTCAGTCCCCTGGGAGGAGAAATAAGGGGTTGAAAGGGGACTCAACAGTCAGAAGAGGGATCTCACTTCTTATTGAGGAAGATTGTCTATTTTGTGTAGGGTACTTGTGCTAATCTTTTAATCCTTCTAATGAATTGTTCTCATGCTGAGGATTTTTTTTTTTGGCTCATTTCTAGATTTCTAGACACATTGTAATTGTTCAATAAATCTATCTTTAACGAATGAAGAAATAACAGAGAGAGAAAGCTTGCATTGATCAAACAGGGGCATAGAGGAAGTTTAAGATCCCCAATTGTGAAATGCTTGGAAGTGTTCATCATCCCTTGGAAAAGTAAATTCAGTAGTAAAAATGCAATGTCATAGTGAGTGTTTTGAAATTTTTCAGAACTCTTTGCTACTTCCAGACTGTTGTCCATTTCTTCCTTGCAGCTTTATGCTTAGGCTATTTGTTTTACTATTTCAGGCCCCAATTTCACACTTGGATCTTCTAGAACTCAGAAATCATCCTTTTCATTGTACCATGTATATTAAAAAGAAAAAAAAACTATATTGCCAAATAATTTTTTAGCAATAGGAGCTACATATTGAGTGCCAAAAATTGCTTGATTTCAAAGAGTTCGAAGTTTTACATTATGGCAAATAAATAAAGTTAGTAACTTCGAATTCTACAAAACTTGTCTGCTTCAAATCAAATATGCTTGAATCTTATATTATTCTTGAGTTCATCCAGCACCCTGGTTTGTTCATGTCTGGGTTTCACACACTGAGTCTCAATTCTTTAGTTGGTGGTAAAATCAATTTAGTGGGTTACAAACCAGAACTTTCAGGAAAAAAATGATTAGAGTTAAATGACAAATATCAGAATGTATCATACCTAGTAATGAAAAGTATTTTTCTCACAAAACTTTTTAGTAATGCAGATTTATTTGTATATGTGCCTATACATGTGTTGTGATGTAAAATATATTTCTTACAATGGACCACATGAGTGAAAACAGTTTGGAAAAGCTCTGGTTTACAGGCTGCTCCAGGACCCTTAAAATAATGTCTCTGGTTTAAAAGGTCCACTCACTATCCAATTTTCTCAAAAGATTCTTTTGATACATAATCAGGTATCATATACATGGTAAAATTACTCAGTTCAAAATTTTTTTTCTCAGTAGTAGGAGGAACAGATGACCCAGTTCTCAAAGTTCATGCACTTGAGCCAACTGGAATGAAAATAAGAAGTGCAGGGTGTTATTTATTTTACATTGTCCGCAGATGAACAGGTCAAGTGCTTCCGAGCAGCAAGGGTCCCTGTGTTTACAACCTGCTTCCTTCTCTGGTGTGTATACCCGGGTATCCTTCTCCCCTGGATTTACCTTTGTTGCCATTGTTCTTTCCATCTTAATAACCTACTATTACAGTCTCTCTTATTTCTCTTTCTCAGGCACTTGGCAAATACGGGAGGCAAAGTTTCCAAGGGTTAAATATTTCTAAGAATCTTACTTTTAAAAGGTTGTTAGAAAGTAGCCCTTTCATCTACACTCCTGACTTTTTTCCCCCTCCTCTTCCCTCCACTCTCTCAAAACCACAAGAGAAAGAGTGGTTAAGGCCACTCCTGTTGTTTAAATTGGCTCCTGTTGCCTCTAGACTAGAAAAGACTCTATATTTGGTGGCAGTGGTTGGAATTAGTCAAAATTTTTAAAAAGATAAGTGAATGCAAATAGTTTGAAATTGCCTTTTTCTGTTTTCTTTCTAGTACCTTTACAGAGCTATAAGTAATAAACGGTTCATAAGAAGAAGTTGATTCTTATAAATATTTTATTCTTTCAACAGAACTCAATGTTGAATGCATTTCAGTTGGTAATATATTCTCCATTTACTGGTCCTTTCCAAAAGATCCCCCCCCAACCACCACCATTTCCATCTTGTCAGTATGGTGCGTAGAGAATATTTGACTTGAGGCTGAATCTATTTTCCCAATTTTTTGGAGTGTCTATTCTCTAAAGAAAGTATTATTAAAAGCAGACGTCTTCAAAATGTACTTTAACAATAATTATTTTCTTTGAATATGAGAAGGATATTTTGATTTCCCAAATGCACGTTAACGGAATTCTTGAACCGGATACTTTTGCAGCTCTTTTCTCTATTTTCCTCGGTAATAGAAACATGACATTGTCTCCCAGAGAATTCTAAAGCTTTAGACTCCTTGGTACGTGTCCTGCATGAACTAAAGCTGAGGATATCAACTTGTTTTTCTACCTGGCTGTAGGTCCTAGAGGTTACCTCTAACTTTTGAACTATGGACAGGCTCAGTTTATCTTCTTGTCAAGCCTTGTGAAACAGCTCTTCGGAGACACCAAAAACAACTCAAGTTTTCTGTTAAGGGACCTGTGATGGTGGAAAAGATACTTGGTTTTTGAGGGCCTCAGTAACCTCTACTGTATAAAATAAAAAAGTTAGCTAGAATAACCTTCAGAGACTAAACAAAAACTGTCTCTAGCTCAAAAACACTTTGATTCTGTTAACCAACATTTAATCATCAAGTTGACAAAAGCAATTTTTACCTTATTGTAGTGCTACAAACATATTACGATGCTTAGAGTAGACTTCTCAGAAACATATTGAATTCCATTGTATTATGGGTAAATTTGAGCATTTGTTAATAGGAGCAAAAGGAAAGCTAACACTGGCTCAATTATTAAGTAAGCAAAGTGAATACAGTGGAGGAGTGTGGGAAAATTTTGAGCGAAGACGACCTTCGAATGTCTTTTCTCTTTTCTGGAAGCATGTGACCTAATAAAGGGCTTCCCCAGTGGCTCAGATGGTAACGAATCTGCCTGTAAAGCGAGAGGACCTGAGTTTGATCCCTGGGTCAGGAGGATCCCCTGGTGAAGGGAATGGCAACCCACTCCAGTATTCTTGCCTAGAGAATTCCATGGACAGAGGAGCCTGGTGGGTCCCAGTCCACCGGGTCACAAAGAATCAGACGTGATTGAGCGACTAGCACAACGACCAGTAAAATATGCAAGATCAGAAAAGACAGATCAGATGGCCTGGACAGTCCACGCCCACAGGACACAATACAATTTGGCCGAGGTACACTAGTTTGTTTAAAAATCTTATCTTCTATTCACTGTAGAAGCATCTTTATATGTTTGCTTTTTTCAAAGGCTCAAAGAAAGGAAAAGTTGCCAATATGATTACCAAAATAATTAATGAAAATCTGGCTTAGTCAGCAACAGCTGATTTGAGTTGACCTGTATCCCTGGGCTTCCCAGGTGGCGCTAGTGGTAAAGAGCCCGCCTGCCAGTGTGGGTAGACATGAGAGACCTGGGTTCGGTCCCTAGGTGGGGAAGATCCTCTGGAGGAGGAGATGACAACCCACTCCAGTATTCTTGCCTGCAGAATCCCGTGGGCAGAGGAGCCTGGCAGGCTACAGTCCATGGGGTCGCTCAGAGCTGGACACGACCAAAGTGACAGAACAGGGAATGTCGCTGCAGGCAACAGGGAGAAAGATCCTTGCACACCCTCCTCAGACAGGAACGCTGCCATGAGCTCATTCGGATAGAAAACCACCTCCCCCGCCGCATTCCCACGGATTGCTGAAACTAAAGGTCATTTCCCTCCAATCCAGAAAACAAAGGAAAGGGGACTAAGGTACGGAGCTGAAACAGAAGTACTGAGAAATTTCCAGAAGCCTTCATTTCTGCTTAGAAACTCCTTGAGAGGAGGCCCGGGGCTAGGGAGATAAACAGGACTATCACACTGCTGATCCTGGAGATGCTTTCTCCACCCCCACTTGTCTTTGAAGTGAGGTACACAGAAGCAAAGAAACAAAAAGCCAAAGAAAACACTTGGGAAAGACCCAGAAACTAGTAACACAGGTCTCCATCTCTACCCTACCAGTCTTTTTTTTTTTTTTAAGTTTACATAGTGAAAAATGTCTGATATATAGAAAAATAGAGAGAATAGTATAAAGCACGCCCATGTTCCCATAACTCAGTTTTATCAATTGTCAACCCCTGACCAGTCTTGTTTATCTTCACCCTTCCCATACCCGCCCCTTCACAGGTTATTTGGAAGCAAATCTCACACATGACATTATTTCACAGATTTTAGAAGTGACTTTTCTCAATGACTTCATTCTAAGTCCTTCATCTTTCTGAGGTCAGGAAGTCCAGATGAAAGGAGAAAAATGAAAACTTTAGGTAAAATAATGACTGTGATTAGAATAAATTATATAAACTTGTTATAACCCAAGTGGAATTTTCATTCTATCCCTAAAATGGATGTCCGTGAACCATCTGTCAGTCAATTTATTGAGTATCTCTTCTGTTCCTGAAAGTGAGAGAGTTGTCGCTCAGTCGTGTCCTACTCTTGGCGACCCCGTGGACTGTAGCCCACCAGGCTCCTCTGTCCACGGGATTCTCCAGGCAAGAAGACTGGAGTGGCTAGCCATTCCCTTCTCCAGGGGATCTTCACATCCCAGGGAGCAAACCAGATTCTTTACTGCCTGAGCCACCAAGGAAGCCTGGTTCTGTCATATCACAAAACCTTTAAAAAAAAAAAAGACCAATAATTCTGATATATGAATATACAATTATTTTCCTAGGAAAAGACCAAAGGGGAAAAAATGGAAGTACACGCGTACTCACTAAAGAAAACAGGTCTCTGTGGTCACAAAGTTAATAAACTTTTATTATTTGTTAGAACTCCAAAATGACATGAACTTAACTTATTCTCAAGGATAATAAATGGAAGATTTGAGATCACTCCTGGTAGTCATCCTTAGATATTTGGTAAGGTTTTCTGGTGGATTTCTTATCTAGGAAAAGTAAAAACCTCAGAAACCGAGGCCCTTCTGATTTTAATAGGGCTACCTTTTCCCAGCTAGCCTGCCAGGAGCCATTGCAATCTTATCCACACAGACTTACATGCACCTACATTCCTGGAAAGATTGCAATAAAGGTAAAAAGGGAGAAAGACCTCATTATGGGGCCACTTTCCATTTCAAGCTGCAGTTCCTTATAATCAAACAGCCCATCTTTACAAGCTAGTAATGAGGTTTTCTTTTAAAAAAAAGAAAAAAGAAAAAAAGCTTAGCAATAAAGATTCTGTTATCTAAAGAATTTATTTTTCTTTTCTTTACTCCATATTCTATTTTCTGATAAGTTGAAGATTTCCTCCATCCTAAATTGGTTCATTAAAAATATTCATAGACTTCCAAATTTACTTTAAGTTGAAAATTTTTTACCTCGGTTTTGTAAAAACTGTCTCCTCCAAACATTCCCATTTCTTCTGAATGCTCCCTACCTCAGGGAGAACAAAGTTTCAGCTTTCAGTAACCCTCTGAGCACAGCTCTCTGCCTCAGAGAGACCCAGATTCTCACAAAACCGCAACAGAGCAGAATGAGACATTGAATTCTTATTAGGTCTCACTGAAAAACCCATATTAACCCTTTCTAATGTCTTCTAGATCTTGGACAGTTGTGATAGAGTTTTGTTTGATGACAGAATCTGTATCAACTCTTGAAGTTCTTAGATTCACTATCATATACATTTTTCTCAATGTTCATTCATTGAACCAAAGTAGAAATGTAAAACTTGTTGGGGGAAGCTTAGTAATCTTTTCCTATATTTTCATCATCCTCAAATGTCTTGAACACAAACTGAATATTTACTAAATAATGCTTTGTGGTCCTTCGAGTCAAATGCTAAAACTTGATATGTTGAGAAATTTGACTAAAAGAAGCTCCAAGCCAAGGGGAAGAAATTCTTTAAGAATGAGCTGGTATGTCTTCAGTTTGAAAAATATGTAAATATGAACTTCTTTGACCTCTTCATGAGATAGATGTTTTTCTTTGAAAAAGAATTATTCATACAATCACTTATACCATAAACAAATCTCTTTAATTCCATCTTTGCTAGTCATATGGCGGTGGTGGTGGTTTAGTCACTAAGCCGTGTTCCACTCTTTGCGATACCATGGACTGTAGCCCACCAGGCCGCTCTGTGCATGGAATTCTCCAGGCAAGAATACTGGAGTGGGTTGCCATTTCCTTCTTCAGCGCTAGTCATAAAAGGGCTATTTTCCACTTCCACTTCTAATATTACCAGACCACGACAGGCAGCATGCAATCTTACAACACTGAAAAGTTATTTAAAAGCCCCACAGAAAAAGATCTGATAATCAAAAAGTGAGCAGTCCTTGCGGAATATTCTGATGATAAAAAATAATGCCCAACTCATAGCCTCTTTTGGGACTTAATGTCCAAAGTTTATATAGTTTATAACATCCTAAATCTATAAATGAGAAAATTGAGACCCCCAAGGCATCATGCTGTTTGCCTAAAGTTTTAATGGCAAAAACCACTGGTTTATATCAACAAACATCTACTGAACATCTATTCTATACCTGGTGCTAGACATGTTTTGGGATAAAGAGACACAGTTCCTGCTCCTCCTTTCCCCGTCCTACCCAAGTGGTTCACAGTCCAGTAGGGATTACTATCTAGGAAGCAGACATACAAACTGACAGGCATCTTTAAAACATATATATTTTAGCTGCATCGGGTCTTAGTTGCAGCACACCAGGTCTGCACTGGGTCTTAGTTACTGGACCAGCAATTGAACCCATGTTCCCTGCACTGCAAGCGGGATTCTCAACCACTGGAACACCAAGGAAGCGCTGAGTGATAGACATCTTGAAGTAGGAAGCCACAAAGTGAGCCCCAGGACCCAGAGAGCGAGAAATCAGATAACCCTCTCTGAATGGGGTAGACTGTGAACTGGCTCCTAAAGAAAAAGGACTGGCTCCCTGGGTCTTTCCGCATTCACATTAGACGACGTCTACTGTTAAAACATTTGGAACCCGAGTTTCGTTTTTGTCAGTGAATGGTAGTTTCTCTGGGTTAGAATATGGGGCTGAAGGAGTGAAAGCCATGAAGAGAAGGAAACCCAAGCCAGCGGTAGGCCTCACACCGACCACAAGGGGGAGGAGACCAGAGATGACTGATTCGGGCAAATCACTCCTCACTCTTCCTAAAAACTATGAGCTAGCAGGTTACATGGGCAGAACCTTCCTAACAAGTGATAGCTTTGTTTCCTGACATTCATTTTATCAGTCTGTGTTCTTTCCACTTTTCACAATCACTTTGACATGTAGAAAGACAATAGGAAATCTTCAAGAAAGAATATGCAAAACACAAATTCACTAATATGGGCATTTGCTGAGCTCTTGTTATGTGCAGTGTAGATATTTAAATATTTTAATCATACTTTCAAACCTTTTTAAAGAGATCTTGGTCTCTGGGTTTTTCCCATTTTTTTGTCTATCCGGCCCCTAAGTCAAAGGCATCCCTAGACGAGAAAGATTGTTACACAAATAACTCCAGGATGATACTGTGAAAATTACAGTTGCCCTACAGATAAGAGTGGATCCGTGTATAGAGGATGGAGCCCCACTGACTGAAGGAGACCAACAGACTAAGTATTGATGAAAGATGATGAGAAGACAGGCTGTAGAACACCCCCAGAACAGCTATAAATGACACGTTACCAAAAGTGGGATTTCTGGATATTTTAAATTTGTGTGTAGTGCCAGAGTGTGCAGAGCTGGAGAGTGGTGTTGGAAGTTCATTTATTCTATTTATGGAGGAACTACTCACGGAGGTGTGGGTTCTTCTCTGTCCTCCAGACTCTAAACAACAGGCTATCCTCTCGACCTCTGGAAGAGAGACCTAATTTCTGACCAGAATTTAGGACCTATGGTCTGACAAATCTATGAGGAAAATGTGTTGAAGATTTTAAATTGAGATTGTCACAGAAAAGCCAAAGTTTCCAATGGCCAGGAAACTTTTATGGGCTTCTTGAGGGGTGGAAAAATCATGCCTCATGGGTAAGGAAGTTCTCTGCCATAAAGATAAATGTGGTAAACAGCAACTTATGAATCAAAACTGGGTCACTTCCGACCTACTTCAAACTCATTCCTTGTCAGCTGTGTGAATTAGGCTCAACCAAGCAAAGTAATTTCCCACTGTCAATGGATCCCACATTAAAACAATATCACAAAGACTTAGCAAAGAGTACTGGTTGCTGGAAAATGTAGAAGTTGCTTTTGTTTGTTTTTCTCTAGTCTATCCCAGTCTACAAATATTTATATTTTCATCAGCATTTACTAGAAGAACTATTTACCAGATATTTCCAGCTCTCCACAATCTGACATGTGGTCATGTTGCATGTTTTCCACCCTTTTTGGTTGGCTCAGGCCATGTGAATGTTTCTGACAGAGAAATTGAAAAAAAAAATGAAATAAATCAGAGCATTTAATTGCTGTCTTGAGAGTCCTCAGCGCACTCTTCTGTCTGGCACAGAGGTCAGCTATGTTCAATATGGCGGCTGCTCTGTCAGCCACGATTCATGAGGGAAGAAAAAAACGTAACCTTCTTCTCATGGTCTACAGCCAGACCTAATTTCCCTTCAAGACACATTCCCACAGCCTGGCATTTTCAATGACTGCTGCTAATTTTCCTATATTATCCCCAAACTGCGCAGTCTCTTCACCTCACTTTTCTCCCTTAAAATCACAGGCTGTCATCTCCCGAGATCAAATCTGTTTATGTCTTCGGTTGATTTCTTGGAAGAGGCTTTACCTATACGGGAGATATTTTCCCTTTTCTTTGGTCTACAGCACTGACTAAATGTCAAAACAGAAGCTGGACTAGACAGTAAGGTGACAGCCAGTGTGGGTGGCGTCGGAGGATCACCAAAAGCCTTTAAATACTCCTTTGGCCCTGAATTCTCAAGACAGAAAAGAAATAGGTGGAGAATTATAATCAGTAAAATTTAGTAAGGACTCACTATGTGCCAGGCATTGTTCAAAGTGCCTTTCATTTAATCCTCACAACAACTGTAAGAATAGGTATATTATTACTGATCTAACAGCTGGATATCAAGGCATGGAGAAGCTAGGTAACACACAAGATCCCCCAGCCAGCAGAGGCATGTGACAGGATTTCATCCAAGACAGCCTCGCTCCACAGCGCGTGGTTTTGACCGTCTGTCTGCACTCACTCAACCCTGAATATTCATTGGAAGGATTGACGCTGAAGCTAAAGCTGCAATACTTTGGCCATCTGATGTGAAGAGCCCACTCATTGGAAAAGACCCTGATGCTGGGACGGATTGAAGGCAGGAGGAGAAGGGGACGACAGAGGATGAGGTGGTTGGATGGTATCACCAACTCAATAGACATGAGTTTGAGCAAACTCAGGGAGACGGTGAAGGATGGGGAAGCCCGGCGTGCTGCAGTCCACGGGGTCTCAAAGAGGGTGGATACAACTGAGTGGTTGAACAACAGCTACTATGCTCACCTGATGGTGCAGATGGTAAAGAGTCTGCCTGCAGTGTGGGAGACCTGGGTTCAATCCCTGGGTCAGGAAGATCCCCTGGAGAAGAGAATGGCTACCCACTCCAGTACTCTCGCCTGGAGAGTTCCGTGGACAGGGCAGTCTGGAGGGCTAGAGTCCATGGGGTCACAAAGAGTCAGACACAACTGGGTGACTAACACTTTCACTACACTCACCACTTCCTTAGGAATTGGGCGGGAGATGGGGAAATGCCATTCATATTTTGGAATAACGTTATTAAGCTTGAAAATTTATTGGGCTTGAAGAGAGGCCATGCTCTAATCCCTTTGAGAATGACTTTAGTTCCATTTATTTATCTCACAGTTTTGGAAATTTCAGCTTTTGTTTTACTTCACTGTGTTTTTGCCTTGTCTCTATACCAAGATTTTAACGTGTTGAAGACAATCCTTTGAAACCCTCTAGTGCCTATAACAGTGCCCCTGGTATAGTCCAGGGATTAGTTGCTAATTTGAATTTCTATGAGCAGGATTCTAGGGATCCGGGGTGGCACTAGTGGTAAGGAACCTGCCTGCCAATGCTGGAGACATAAGGGGAGTGGGTTTGGTCCCTGAGTGGGGAAGATCCCCTGGAGGAGGGCATGGCAACTCACTCCAGTATTCTTGCCTGGAGAATCCCATGGACAGAGGAGTCTGATGGGCTACAGTCTATGGGGTCGCAAAGAGCCAGACATGATTGAGCAACTTAGCACGCACGCACAAGCAGGATTCCATCTCAGCTTCCTCCTCGCCCTCCCATCCTGCTTAGGACCCTTTTATTTATTTATTTGACTGCACTGGGTTTCAGTTGAGATACGCAGGACCTAGTTCCTTGACCAGGGATCAAACCCAGGGCCCCCTGCCCTGGGAGGATAGAGTCTTAACCACTAGATTCCCCTGGGGAAGTCCCCTTAATCTTTCTTTTTTTTTTTTTTCTTTTTTAAGCTTCATTTAGAGCAGTTTAGTTTTATAGCCAGATTGAGAAAAAGGTACAAAGATTTCCCATACAGCCCCTCCTCCCACACATGCATAACCTCCCCCATTATCAAAATGTACAACATCACTCACCAGAATGATATGGTACATTTATTGTATCATCCAAAGTCCATTGTTTACATTAGGGTTCACTCTTGATATTGTATTCCTTTGGTTTTAGACAAATGTATAGTGACATATGCATCATTAGAATATTGTTCAGAGTATTTTCACTGCCTTAAAATTCCTCTGTGCTCTGCCTATTTATCTCTCCACACCATTCCTCCCAACAACAAAAACATCACCACCCCATCCCTGGCAACCACTGATTTTTCTATTGTCTCCAAAATTTTGTCTTTTCCAGAATGTCATACAGTTGGAATCAAAAGCCTGTAGCCTTTATAGATTGGCTTTTTTCAGTTAATAACATGCACTTAAGTTTCCTCCATGTCTTTTCATAGCTTAGTAACTCATTTCTTTTTCGTGCTGAAAATACTGTATTGTGTGGATGTACCACAGTTGTTGTTTTTTTTTTTTTAATCCATTTACTTACTAAAGGACATCTCACTTGCTTCCAAGATTCGGCAATTGTGAATAAAGCTTCTTTAAACATTCTTCTGCAGGTTTCCGTGCATACAAAAATTTTCAGCTCCTTTGGATAGATACTAAGGACTGTGACTGCTGGATCATGTGGTAAGACTATGTTTAGTTTTGTAGGAAACCACCAAACTGTCTTCCAAAGTGGCATTTTGCACTCCTACCCACAATGTATGAGAATTCCTGTTTCTTCGTATTTTCACTAGTGTTTGAGCTATTTTCCTAAGTACATAGTGGTGTCTTCTTGTTTTTATTTGTATTTACTTGATGACATATGATATGCAGTATCTTTTTATATTATTTTTTGCCACCTATACATCTTCTTGGGTGAGATATCTGTTAAGGTCTTTGGCCCATCTTAAAATTGAGTTATTTTCTTGTTTTTGTGTTTTGTGTTCTCTATATTTTGGATAACAGTTATCAGATGGTCTTCTGTAAATATTTTCTCCCAGTCAATGACTTGTCCTTCTAATTCTCCTAATGGTATCTTTTGAAGAACAGAAGTTTTTAATTTTAATGAAGTCTAGCTTATCAACTATTTCTTTCCTGAGTCTCATCTTCCATGTTTTATCTAAAAGTTCACTATCAAACCCAAGGTCATCTAGGTTTTCTCCCACTTTCTTCTGGGAGTTTTATAGCTTAGCATTTTACATTTAGAAAAATGATCCATCTTGAGTTAATTCTTGTGAGGGGTATAGGGCTGTGTCTAGATTCATGTTTTTGCATGTGGATATCTAATTGTTCCAGCATCATTTGTGGAAAACACTATCTCTGTTCCACTATATAGCCTTTGCTTCTTTGTCAAAAATCAGTTGACTATACTTGTGTGGGTCAACTTCTGGGCTTTTGATTCTGTCCCACTGTTCTATTCGTCTAGACTTTCACCAATATCACAGTCATGATTGCTACAGCCTTACATAAGTCTTGAAGTTTAGTAGCGTCAGTCCTCCAACTTTGTTCTTCAACTTCAGCATTGTCTTGGCTATATAGACATTGGCTCTTCATATATACTTTAAAATAAGTTTGGCGATGCACATAAAAGAACTTGCTGGGATTTTGGCTGGGATATGGGGCTCTTTTTGACTCCTCCTCTGACTTCTCGGGTGGGGGACTTTGGGGTTTGTAAACACATTTTAGAGAGGTCCTGTCTCCTCCGTTCTCCTCCTCTTTTTCCTTTCTTTCTCTAGTGAAGCTTTTAGTAAGACCAAGAAGAGGGTAGGACCAATGGGACAGTAAAAACAGCTCATGTCTGCCTTAAAATTTTAGCTGTTTTCTTGGGATAGAACGTGGAGGCAACTGTGATAGAATGAAAAGAGAAATGATCTAGGAGTCAGGACACAGGCTGGAATCTGGCTTTACTGCTAAATACCAGGAGGTTGTGCACCAGTCATTTGGTCAACATGGGCCTTAATTTCTCCATCTGTAGGAAATAATAACAGCTAATATTTGTTAAACATCTATTCTGAGTGAAAGAGAAGAGTGAAAAAGTTGGCTTAAAGCTCAACATTCAGAAAACTAACATCATGGCATCTGGTCCTATCACTTCATGGCACATAGATGGGGAAACAGTGGAAACAGCATCAGACTTTATGTTTTGGGCTCCAAAATCACTGCAGATGGTGATTGCAGCCATGAAATTAAAAGATGCTTACTCCTTGGAAGGAAAGTTATGAACAACCTAGACAGCATATTAAAAAGCAGAGATATTACTTTGCCAACAAAGGACTATCTAGTCAAGGCTATGGTTTTTCCAGTGGTCATGTATGGATGTGAGAGTTGGACTGTGAAGAAAGCTGAGAACCTGAAGAATTGATGCTTTTGAACTGTGGTGTTAGAGAAGACTCTTGAGAGTCCCTTGGACTGCAAGGAGATCCAACCAGTCCATCCTAAAGGAGATCAGTCCTGGGTGTTCATTGGAAGGACTGATGCTGAAGCTGAAACTCCAATACTTTGGCCACATGATGGGAAGAGCTGACTCATTGGAAAAGACCCTGATGCTGGGAGGGATTGGGGGCAGGAGGAGAAGGGGACGACAGAGGGATGAGACGGTTGGATGGTATCACCGACTCAATGGGCGTAAGTTTGGGTAAACTGTGGGAGTTGGTGATGGACAGGGAGGCCTGGTGTGCTGCAATTCATGGGGTCGCACAGAGTCAGACACAACTGAGTGACTGAACTGACTGACTGATTCTGATTTCTGATACTGTCCTAAGCAGTTTAAATGAAAGAAGACAAATAGATCCGTGGTTTTCAAGTTTTACTTTTATTCAAGGGAACCCTTTCTTAAAATAAAGTCTCACATGACTCCCTAATACATAGAACAGATAAAAGGGGAGCACTTATTTTATTTATAAGTTGAGAAGTATAACGTTTCCCAATGAGACAATGTAAAACACCATAATCTGTGACCACCATTGCATCCAACTCTGGTCTATAATATATTTGAATAGTGTGCACTTTCTTAGTTTAAAAATAACCAAAACTAAATTCACTCAAATTCTTGTGGATCCCTGAAGGCAGTTTTGTGGGACCTTTGGCTTTCACAGAGCACAGTTTAGGAGCCACTGGATGAGTTTATCTCTGGAGTCCCTTCTGAATCTCATATTCTTTCTACATCTGAATTGGGCTCAAGTGGCAAAAACTGCAGCCAAGAATACACGCAGGCCAGTCACTTTTCCCCACTTGAAAGAAGATGCCTCCTTTTCTCTTTTCCCATAGACCAATGCCCAATGTTAAAAAAAAAAAAAAAAAAAAAAAAACCATCACTAACACTTTTTGTTCAGTTCCTAAGTTGTGTCCGACTCTTTGTGACCCCATGGACTCCAGCACTCCAGGCTTCCCTGTCCTTCCCTATCTCCCAGAGTTTGCTCAAACCTTATGTCCATTGAGTCGGTCATGCTATCTACCCTTCTCATCCTCTGCCCTCTTCTCCTTTTGCCTTCAGTCTTTCCCAGCATCAGCATCAGGGTCTTTTCCAGTGAGTCAGCTTTCCCCTTTCACAAGTGATGGTGCTGAGTAGTACTGCTTATAGCTGTGACAGTCAGCGCGCTGCTTTGGGTTTCAGCGTGGATTCCCTGTGTGTAAATCTGGGTATTTTCAGAGGCATCAATTCAAGCTGTTAAACTTTTGAATGCCATCAGACCGGAAATTCAGGGAAGAGGAAGTATGAAATAATATCACATAGTGAATGTCAACAATGTTGCTAGGAGGGACAGAGGCGTTCCTGTCCCATTATTTACCTGTGGGATCCTGGCTAGCTGCTTTATATTTGGGGGTCTAGTTTCTTGAACCAGAGATCAAGTCTATGCCCTTTCCAGCTGAATCGTTTACTCTCTGAGTAGTTAACATGCTTCTGTGATCAGCTGCACTGCCTTCTGTCTTCATTGCTGCTCAGTTATCAGAAGCGCTAGTTTCATGGACAAGTATCCTATGTATACAAAGGGCCTCACAGTCAGAGGGCCCTGTGCTTGGGTAATGCTAAGCTGCTACAATCTTGAAATTCTTAATATTTTATCTTTCAACTTGGGTTTTGTAAGTGAAATCCAATGCACATAAGCAGAAGGGATACAGGCGAGACACATGTTCACCACGGTTCCTCACCACCCTGTTAGCATAACCTTCGAAATGTCCACCGGCCCAGAATTCCAGCGAAGCAACAAGGTGTGGAAGTTCAGTGAAGACCCAGGGCAAGCGTAAAGTGCATTACGTCCCTGACTCAGGAAGCAGGGGTGCTCACGGCTCTGAGAAACCAAGCTTTCTTTTCAAACCAGAACTTGCTTTAAATACAAAAAGAAAGCTATGGCATTCTAAAGCACATAAACAATCAAGGAATACTAACATATTTTTCATTACTCATTTTATTTCTCTGTATTAGCTAACCACTTATGCTGAAAATGATGACAAAGAAGGAAAGAGGAAGATGGGAAACCCATTTAGGTCTTTTTTTTCAGTCCTTCCTTGCTCATCAGTAAAGCGGATGGCAAAGAGTATTGGTAGAATGTGTGAGTATCAAGAAGTGAAATCAAAGCCGTTGAATTAATTTTGTAAAGTTTTCCCACTATTTTGTCAAGAGAAAAATATATATGCAGCCACAAGCTATGAAAAACAAATTGGATAATTTTGATAATTCCACATATGAGTGAAGTGCTCTTATATTTGCATTTAAAGCTGGCATTGCATGATATAAAATCAATGTTAAAATTCATCATAACATTTTAATCTTTCTTTACTTAGAACAACATTATATAGCAAATAAAAGACACAATGATATGAAATATGTAGGTCTAAAGTTAATAAAATATGTATAAGATCTCTGTGAGGAAAGCTATAAAACTCCAAAAAAAGAAATCAAAGTAAGTGTAAATAAAAGAAGAAATATTCCATGTTTATGGATAAGATTTGAGAAAGCATATTCTTTTCAATAAATGGTGCTAGAACAAGTGGACATCTACATGCAATTTAAAAAAATAATAATAATATTAATAATCTAGGGCTTCCCTGATGGCTCCGTGGTAAAGAACTTTCCTGACGATGCAGAAACCTCAGGTGAGGTCAGATCCCCGGTCTGGGAAGATCCCACATGCAGTGGGACAACGAAGCAAAGGCACCACAACTCCTGGAGCCCAAGAGGCCTAGAGCCCGTGTTCCACAGTAAGAGAAGCCACGGCGATGCGCAGCTGGAACGCTGCAGCTGGAATGCTGCAGCTGGAACGCTGCAGCTGGAGGGCAATCCCCACTCACTGAAACTAGAGGAAACCTGCACGCGTCCACGAAGATCCAGTACAGCCTACATAAATAAATGATAAATAAATCAGTCTTTACTTAAAAAAATTAAAAGTAATTTAGACTCTGGTCTTATCTTTCATGAAAATTAATTGTAAAAAGGTCATAGACCTATATGTAAAATACAAAACCACCAAAATTCTAGAAGATAACATGATAATATAGTAAAAAAAATCATATATTAGAAGATAATATAGTTAAAAAAATAGGCATATGGAAAAATCTCTCCTAGATTATCCTTTCTTTTTGCACTGCTACCACAATTCACTTTGTTTTTGACCCTAGATGTGTGAGTTTTCCACACATCAAGGAATTCTCCCAGAATCACTTGGGCATCTTACAATTTAACTTAATTCTGACACTGTCTATCTGGAGATCACATCATATCTCACAGATTAAGGGTTCAGCCCTACAAGACTGCCCTTCCCTCCTGGCAGACATCAATTGAAATTCTCAAGTACTTCTGACTGATCTGCTATAAATCTACATTCTCATGACCTCTTCTTTTGGATCAATAATTTGCTAGAATGGCTTACAGAACTCAGGAAGACACATTTACCGGTTTATTATTAAAGGATACAGATGGAATAGATTCATAGGGCGTGGTATGGAGAAGAGTTCTAATCATAATAGCTTCTGTTTCAATAGAATTGGGGTAAAATACCGTTCCCCCTGGAGTAAGTGAAGTGAAAGTGAAGTTGCTCATTCCTGTCCGACTCTTTGCGACCCCACGGACCCCATGGACTGTAGCCTACCAGGCTCCTCGTCCATGGGATTTTCCAAGCAAGAATACTGCAGTAGGTTGCCATTTCATTCTCCAGGAGATCTTCCCCACCCATGGATTGAACCCCGGTCCCCCACATTGTAGGCAGACGCTTTACCATCTGAGCCACCAGGGAAGTCACCCTCTAGTAGGAAATAATGACACACTTCAGTATTCTTGCCTGGAAAAGTCCACAGACAGAGGAGCCTGGAAGACTGCAGTCTAAGGGGTCGCAAAGAGTCAGGCATAACTGCGCAACTGGGCATGCACGCACTCAGCATCCTTCCAGCATACAGACGTGTTCACCCAACTCTACCTTTGGAATTATCATGGAGGCTTCATCATGTAGGTATGAGCAGTCACTAACTCAACTGCCAGTCCCTGTCCCCTTCCTAGAGGATGGGATTTGGGGGTGGTGAGGCTGAAAATCCTAATCATGGCTTGGTCTTTTTGATAACAGGCCTCCATCTTGAAGTTACCAGGAGTGAACCAAGAGTCACCTCATTAGAACAAAAGACGCTCTGATCACCCAGGAAATTTTAAGAGATTTAGGAGCTCCATGTTAAAAACTGAGGTCAAAGACTATATATTAGAACTAATAGTAGAAATAGTAGACAAGAGAGCTCCTGGTGCTTTTATAACTTAGGAAATTACTACAGTTTTAGAAGTTCATTGTCAGGAACAGGGGCAGAGACCAATGTATTTATTTTTTCTATTATTTCTCACTAGATGATCTTGGGTTTGGCAGCGAGTTTTTTAAGACATAATACCAAAACAAAATCCATGAAAAAACTAGTTGGATTTCATTAAAATCTAAAATCTCTGCTCTGTGAAAGATACCATCAAGAGTATGAAAAGACAAGTCACAGATTTTAGGAAGAAAATATTTGCAACAGACATATCTGAGAAAGGACTTGTGTCCAACATATACAAAGAACACTTAAAACTTGACAATAAGAATTGTTGATTAAAAAGTGGGTAAAAGATCTAGACAGATACATCACCAAAGAAGATATACAGATGCAAATAAGCAAATGAAAAGATGCTCAAATCATATGTCATTGTATATGTGTGCACGTGTGTATTTAGTCACTAAGTTGTGCTCAATTCTTTGTAACCCCATGGACTATATATAGCCCACCACACTCCTCTGTCCATGGGATTTTCCAGGCAAGAATACTGGAATGTGTTGCCATTTCCTTCTCCAGGGAATCTTCCTGACCCAGAGATCAATTGTTTTAAACTGTGTCTAAAACAACCATGAAGTACCTCTACATACCTACTGAAAGGGCTAAAATCCAAAACATTAGCACATCAAATGCTGGCAAGTATGTAGAGCAACTCTCAACCCTTGTTGGTCAAAATGCAAAATGGTTCAGTCATTTTTGAAGACAGTTTGATAGTTTCTTACAAAGCTAAGCATTGTCTTAGATATCATCCAGCAATTGCACTTCTAAGTATTTATCCAATTGAGCTGAAAACTGATGTCCACACACACAAAAACTACAAATGAATGTTTATAGCAATTCATAGTTGCCAAAAACTGGAAGAAACCAAGGTGTCCTTCCATAAGTGAATGGATAAACAAACTGTGGCACACTCACACACTGGAATATTATTCAGCAATAAAAGGAAGTTAGATATCAAGTCATGAAGAGTCTTGGAGAGGAATCTTAAAAGCTTCAGTTCAGTTCAGTTCAGTTTAGTCGCTCAGTTGTGTCCAACTCTTTGCTATCCCATGAACCGCAGCACGCCAGGCCTCCCTGTCCATCACCAACTCTTGGAGTTTACTCAAACTCATGTCCATTGAGTCAGTGATGCCATCCAGCCATCTCATCCTCTGTCGTCCCCTTCTCCTCCTGTCCCCAATCCCTCCCAGCATCAGGGTCTTTTCCAATGAGTCAACTCTTCGCATGAGGTAGCCAAAGTATTGGAGTTTCAGCTTCAGCATCAGTCCTTCCAATGAACACCCAGGACTGATCTCCTTTAGGATGGACTGGTTGGAATCTCCTTGCAGTCCAAGGGACTCTCAAGAGTCTTCTCCAACACCACAGTTTAAAAGCCTATTGCTAAGTAAAAGAAAGAAGACTGAACAAAAATTACATTTTGTATGATTCCAGCTACAGGACATTCTGGAAAAGGCCAAACTAAGGAGACAGTGAAAAGGTCAAGTGGTTATCAGGGATTTGGTGGAGCAGGGGGGAGGAATGAATTGGTGGCGCACACAGGAATTTTATGGCAGTGAAATTAGTCTTGAGAATATTGTAATGGTGGATACACAACTGTGTATCTGTGACAACCCACAGAGGTGTACAATGCTGAGAGTGAACCCTAGTGTAAATTATCATCCTAGTTACTAATGGTGTATCACTGTTGATAACAAATGTATCACAGTAATAGAAATAATTACATTAATAAAAGAGGAAACTGGAGGGGGGCGGAAGGGTATATGGGAACTCTGTAGTTTCTGCTAGATTTTTCTATAAACCTGAAGTGCTCTAAAAACATAAAATCTACTAGATAAAAACAAGAACAGTATCGTGACCAGTCAAGAAAGAGAGGGAATGGAATAAAAGAAATGTTTTATATTTTAACACCTTCAATGGTATTTTCCCTGCATTTTTAAACAAGGGACCCCACATTTTCACTTGGCCTTGGGGCCTGAAAATTAGGTACCTGGGCCTGTTTATTACCTTGTATGAATAATAATAGCTAATGTTTATGGAGCACATACTATGCACCATGCTCTATACAAGGTTCTTTTCATATATTATTTAATTTTTACAACAATCCTATGGAGTGTTTTCATGCCCACTTAGAAATAAGGAAATCAAGCTTGAAAAGTCCAGTGTCTTGATCAAAGTCACTTAGCTAGTAGGAGAAAGAGTTGGACTTGAATTAAGCCATCTGATTTCAGAGTCAGTCCCAGGCCCCACCCACCAGCTAAAACACAGTGCCATCTTAGATTTCAAGCTTTCTGAGCTACTTCTTTAGCCATGCCACTGACCACCAAATATAAACCTCACTGATTGCAGCGCTCAGGAATCTGCCAAGAGGACAGTCTTGCAATTTTAATCATCTCAGATGTAATGTGAATATTCCCAACCAGCAGATACTTTTAACAAAACCCCTCAAATTCTTTGGATAATGCAAGCTGCATAAATCCACAAGAGTCTTGTGAACATCATGGATGGTATTTCTTCAGAGACCAATTAATCATGGAGAATTTCATTTTCCCTAAGAAAATGTGCAATAGATACATGCTTTTATGAAGCCAGCCTCAACAATTTTGATACTGCACTGAGAAGACACACAAGATACAAACTGCAGGTCAAGAACAAGAAATCAAAATGAATCCTCTCAGTTTCTTTGCATAAGTTTTTTCCACACTTATTCCTGCTTTTTTTGTTTTCAAACTTGCTCAGCACATAACTATGGGGTTAAGCAAATGAGAACTTGTCATCTGCATAAGTTTTGAGGCACAGTTGTCTGCACAAAGTTCAGGTCTCTGACCATCTCGTTGGTTCCAGTTCTGGGGCACAGATGTGTGCCTCAACTTACCAGATCAACTTAGCTCTGCAGAAACCATCCTCTCTCATAGTAACCACTGATCTTAAAAGGAATCTGATACAAACTGGTCTGCTGAAGTGGGTTCTGTTCTGATAGAAAATCACATCAAACTGAGTGGAGAAGGCTGTCATGGGAACCTTTGGAGTTTTGAAGTTGATGTGTTTTATCCTGCTGTGATAGAGCCAGCTAACCCATACATCTCTGTTCTTTGGTGCATGATGGAAGCATGGGGGATATGTTATGATAAAAATCCCAAATATGCCTTCCACCATCTGTTAATAGCATGTGCTTGTGGACATGCTGCCAGGAAATATCGAGAACAAAGGAATGAGAGGCTCTCATTCCACAGAAATGAATCTCAGCCCCCACTGACGCTTGCTGGTTTGGTTACAGATGTGTCTGTGTCCTCAAAGCCCAGACCCACACAGCACAGAAGACCACTTTGGGGAAGCCAGACCAAGCCAGGTCTGTTTTGAAGATGGGCTCAGTGAAAGGCAGTATTGATGTTTTTCTTGCAACATCTCAAAAATACAATTAAAGCAGAGAGAAAGAACCAACTAGTTGCTGCTTCATATACCTATATGACTTGCTCACTGATAAAGTCATTAAAAACAACCACAGTACTCTTGGAGGAAAAGGCATGCAAATGGCATGTTTTGAATCAAGGTTTATAAGAAGATAAAAATGCACTGTTTAAAATATGTAGTCTGAAACCATCATATCTTATTACCTCAAAAGAATTTTTTCTTCCATATGATTGAGAATAACTGTAATAGACATAAAACCATCTGTAGAAATAACCAATAGCTTAATATAACTAATGTATATAGATAAGATAACTAATAGATAACTAGAACTCACACTGAACTATTAGTATCAGACTAACTAAACTAACTAGTATCAGAGTTAACAACTAGTGAAAATTTTACTGCATTTTTGAGATTCGTCTATTTTATAATGTGATCCTGGAAAAGATCTGGATTTTTAAGAGACATGTCTGAACTACACAAGAAACTATTGAGTTCCAGGAAACTGATAGTATATATTAGAAAATGCCTGATTTACTCATTAGAACACGCAATCAGGGATCCTGGAGTGCAGACCACATGCAGAAACTTCTTGGTAGAAGTTAGAAATGTATCTGTAAAAGCAGGAGCTGTGCATCTATGCATAATATAAAACAAAATTGAAGTCTTATTTTTGTCCCCAAACATCCCTTTGATGATACTTTTGAGTTTTTTAATTAGAGCAAAGCTTTCTTCGAGCATCATCACTAAATACCACTTTCCTATACCACCCTTGCCCAGACTCACTTCCCCTCTAGCAAGCTTCCCTTCTCCAGTACTGCCTTTAGTTTGTAGTCTTCCGGCACTTCCAGCACTTCCGTTTGTTTGTAGTCTTCCGGCACTTCCGGCACTTCCGCACTTCCGTGTTTGTAGTCTTCCGGCACTTCCGGCACGTCCGGCACTTCCGGCACGTCCTTTGGTTTGTAAGGTGAGCGGCATGCTGTGCACACCGCCCCCCACCCCCACCCCGCCGGCCATTTAACTCTATTGGCTGTCCTCAAGAGGAAGGTCTCAGAAGTTTGCTCGGTCTTTTTAATTTGGTTTTTTGGCCGTGGTGTGTCTTCACTGCTGCATGAGGGCTTCCCCCAGTCGCACCGAGCGGGGGCTGCTCTCTAGTCGCCCCGCACTGGCTTGAGGCGCGTGGGCTTCAGTCGTTGAGGCTGGGCACTGGAGTGCTGGCTCAGTGGTATTTGTAGCATAGGGACCTAGTTGCTCCGTGGCATATGGGATCTTGCCAGACCAGGGATCAAACCAGTGTCTTCCTGCATTGCAAGGTGGATTCTTAACCACTGGAATACCAAGGAAGCCCAGAAGGTCTGGATTAGAATGACACCCATGCATCATTTTCTAGTGTAACCTACTCACTTTAGAGATGACATTGATGCTCCCAAAGTTATATGATCATCACATGACTTCGCAGGTTAGCTGCTAGAAAGAGAACTTCTGATTCTCATTATAGTGTTCCTTCTACTATCAATATATTTGCTGCCTTTCCTTATCCATGTGTCTTTCTACCTCTCTACCCTTCCTGTCCGCAACTCCTGACAGAACCCTTGGCCCCATCAAATTGGGATGATTAGTCTTCCTTTTTTTGTTGTTTTTAACTTTTTAGCCTTGTCCCATGGCATATGGGATCTTAGTTCCCCAACCAGGGGTCGAACCCACACCACCTACATTGGCAGGCAGATTCTCAACCACTGGACCACCAGGGAAGTCCTGCGATGGTTACTTTTCAGTCCCATTCTCACAGGATTGAAAGGAGGTGGAAGGGAAAGCCCTCCCCTCCCATTCTTTCTTCCTATATCTCTTCCCTCTGTCACCTCTGTAAATAAAATTTTAAAAGAGTTACTGCCTAAGCACATCATTTTTAATGGATTTTTAAATTAAGAAGTTAGCACTTCATTTTCATAGAATAAAATACTTGAAAGGTACAATTGTAATGAAGAAGACAAAAGCCACTCTAAATCCACAATCGAAATATAAATCTGTGAAGATATTGATTTATTTTCCTTCTAATATTTTTTTTTGCAATACATAGCTGTGTTTTAATATTCTTGAGACTATCTTAGAGATAAGATTTTAATTCCAACTTTTTTTTCTCATGTCACAAAGTAATTTAAAGCATAATTGTAATTGCAATGGTTGCTTGTATTTAT
Source organism: Odocoileus virginianus (assembly GCF_023699985.2). NCBI lineage: Eukaryota > Metazoa > Chordata > Mammalia > Artiodactyla > Cervidae > Odocoileus > Odocoileus virginianus. The sequence goes on along the minus strand of NC_069677.1, from coordinate 56,825,135 downwards.
TGTAAACTATGTATTGAAAGGATTGCTGACTCCTGGTTAATCATTATAATGGACTCTGTCTTCGTGGAGTGCTGGTAAATTGGCTTTCCTGGGGAAAAACCCTAATATTTAGCATTTGCCAATTTCCATGGTGTAAATACTCTCCCTATAACTGATTTCAAGCTACTGAGATTTAACAAATGATTCCCCAAAATTTCTGAAATTTTAACACTACCTTTTGCAAGCTGACATGAGCCAGTAGTCACACACCACAGACTGTGTGTCATCTCTCTGCCCTCAAGACACCAGGAAGGATGGCAAAGATGCCCTTAATAGGCAAGGAAATAGCCTTAAACCCATGATTGCTTTAGTTCTCTCCTTAGTGCTTTCATCCAGCTGTGTTCCCAGCTGATGGTCTTCACTGAGTGACCTCTACTAATGACCTCAGAAAAAGACTGGCAAACAGCATGGAATATCCTCTGCCCTCCCCTTCACGTTCCTTACCCTGGTCCCTCAAAATTACCTTCCCTAGGGTTTGCTTCCTCTCTGCATTGCTTTTCAATCCTAATGGTTTCCAGCTGTGTAGCTTCTCTTCAGGTGCCTTTTACATCTGTTTTAAACATGGGCGAACACAGTTAATCTGAAATTTTAAAAAACAACTGACATGTAAGTAAGTTTGTGGGTAGGTGGAATGAGCTTTCAATCAGCCTTTTTTTTCATCTATTGACTGACTTATTCTTAAAAAAAAAAAAATCTTAAGGCTGTGACATTAGGATCAAAGGTAGGACTTTTCTGAAATTTTGAGCTTCAGAATAAATGTGCTGACTTTGAAACTTTCAGTATCCTCATATTGTTATTACTCTTGGTCCTCTTAGCTAAGTAAAATATTAAGTAAAATCTTCAGATTCTATCTGAATTCAGCTTTTGTTTCCCCACAAAGCTTAAGTGCAGTGCTTACGTGCAATAACATTGGTTAAACACTTGTTAAATGTTTATTTGTTAATAAACATTTGTTAAATGAATGAAGACTGAGTTTGGGCATACAATGAATAGCAGTAGAGAAAAGGTCAAAATTGTGGTGTTAACTGTGTCATAAATAAGGTTTAGGAAGCGAAAGGACCTGGGTTAAAATCCCAGTTCCCTATTTACCAGCTGTGTGACCTTGAATGAGTCATTCCATCTTGCTGAGCCTCTGTTTCCTCATTGTAAATATTTGGATAATACTTACTTTTATAGGGTAAGACTGTAAGGTGTTCTGATTATTTATTGCCATGTCACTGGCTACTAAAACTTAGTGCTTTAAAAGAGGCATTTGTTTTGCTTTCAGTCTTGTAGATCAGGAATTTGGGGAGGGCACAGCTGGGCAATTTGTCTCTGTTTTGGCCATTAGGTTCTGGCATCCATTGAGTTGGCTGGGCTGAAGGTTGGAGGTGCATGACGTAGGTATATACCTTCATGTGTATGAGTGCCTTAGTGTTTCCCAGCCTTTCCTTCTCTTCCTCTAGAGTGGGAGTTTGGCAAACTTTTCATGTAAAGGGCCAGATAGTGAATATTTTAGGCTTTGAGGGTCTTATGTTCTCTGTCACAATTATTCGACCCTGCTGTTAGTGTGAAAACAGCCGTAGACAATAATGTAAACAAATGGCTATTTCAATAAAACTTTATGACATTGACATGTAAACTCCATATACTTTTCACATACTACAAAATGTCATTCTTCTTTTGACTTTTTCCCCCTACCTGTTAAAAAGCATTAAAAACCATTCTTAGCTCACAGGCCCTACAATACAGGTAGTGGGCTAGGTTGGGCCTGTGAGCCGTAGGTTGCTGACTGCCTACTTCAGGGCCTTTGCATACAGCTTGGGCTTCTTGCAGCATGATGGTCACACTTCGTTATGTAATGGCTGGCTTCCAACAAGTGTTCTAGAGACAGGAAGTGGAGGCGGCTTGGCTCTCCAGGCCTGGGTCCTGCAACTGGCACAATGTCACTTCTGCCGTATTCTCTTGGTCAAAGCAGTCACAGAGCCCACAGAGATGAAAGCGGGTGGAGAAATTCACTTCACTTGATAGGGAAGTAGCAAGGTCACAGTGCGGAGGGGCCAGTGGGGGGAAAAAGATATTACTGTAGCTGCAAATACAATCTACCACACGAGGATCAGGAATAATGTGTATAAAGTGAACTTAGTCGCTCAGTCGTGTCCAACTCTTTGCGACCACATGGACTGTAGTCCAACAGGCTCCTCTGTCCATGGGGATTCTCCAGGCAAATACTGGAGATCCAGGGGATCTTCCCAACCCACGGATCGAACCAAGGTCTCCTGCATTCCCGGCAGATTCTTTACCACATGAGCCACCAGGGAAACTTCTTCAGTGTATGATGACTCATGTTCCTATGAGTAGTATCATTTTTAACTCTGAGAGGAGAGCAGTTAGCATTGAGATTCTTACTTTGCTTCTTTTAGGAGAAATGTACTGAAAATTATTCAAAATTAGGCTTTGAAGAACTCACTTGTACTTTCCTCATCTGCAGTAATGGAGAGTACTTATGTTTCAGAGTGGTTTTGAGAAGTTAGCGAAATAAAATATGAAAAGTTTTTAGGTAGAACAGGCCTGGTATGAATGAAATAACTGTTATTATTGTTGTTGTTATTATTTTATGGTTTGAAAAAAGATTATTATTTTCAGTTATCTAGGCTTTTCTAGGGCTTCTAAAACCTAGGCTGTAAAATGCAACAAGGTCCCAAATCACCTTGCTAACAACTTCAGGAATTGTTAACTGATATATTTGAGAAATAGTTTAAAAACTGGTTTTGCACTATTAAAAATTACACATATAAGAATATGATCATCACAACTATATACACCCATTCAAGTACACGTTGTAATCAGATTTTGAGATAAATTTTCCATTTGCTTCACATTTTTTAACAACTAATGAACATGTTTGAGATGCATTTTACAGAAATAAAGTGCTCAGCAACTTTGAAATATTGATATTGATCACAGTAGTAGCAATGGCAAGGAAAGAGAACAAAAAAGAAAAGAAACTGATTTTGAATGGTAAATAGGGTGCAAACTGAAACCTTTGGGGTTCTGTTAATTGGTATTGCTTTCAGTTGGTGAGTTTCTAAATTAAGACAGCAACTGGATAAAGGGATCAGGACATGACAGAGAGGTCTAAACAACTGCAAATAAACTAGATTCCCAAGTAATAAATCTTGAATCTTGCTGTTTGATCACCCTTATCAGGCAGAAGCCTGAGAAAATAGAAGAGCTCTCCATTCTACCCAGGAGGTCAGGGACACACTTGGCATCATCAGCTCCACATTCCTGAGGGGACGACCCTCTACTGAGAATGCAAAATATGGTTCCTTGAACTAGACCAAACCCTGGCTTGCAGCGGGGAGGGAGGGACTGAATTTCCACTGGACCATGGCGAGGCAGTCTGCAGCAGCTTGTGACTTACACTTTGATGCTATTCAGCCATTCAACATCTCCAATGAGAAAATAACCCTGATATATTGTAAAGTGAGAAACACAAGTGCAAAGCTATGGGGATGATGTATACAGTTTCCGTCAAGCCATACACAATACATAGACATGAAAAAAAATCACAAGGCCTCACCAAACAGAACAGAGACTGTCTCTCTATGACAGGATTTAGGATGACTTATCTACTTGCTTCCTTTGAGTTTTTCTTTGTTTTCAATGCTTTCTGCTGTACATGCTACTTCTAAGAGAGAAAACTTATTTTAAAATATAACTAGAAGAGAAAGAAGTAAAACCAACAAGCAAGTGATGTTGAGAGTAAATAAGACAATCTGTTTGACAGTACTTGCTGAACAAATCAATGCCGTATCTCAACCCATAATATCTCAATTCAAGCACAACACTATGTTAAAGATTTAATTAAAATTTGTATGTGAGTGAGACTCAGTTAAGAGGTATTATAAATATTGTGTAGCTGTTAGGTATTTAAGTAAATAATCAAAACTTATCAAGAAAATGCATATAAAATTGCAGTTTCCAACATAGCCACTTATAGCAAATTTGACCCTGGTAACTTACACCACTCAAGGATCTTCAGAAAAAAAATACCATCTTGTTGGAAACCGTGACATCATCACATCTGAATCACAGGTCTATTCAAAGAGGCTCCGGTTAGAGTACAGTTCGGGCCAGGGATAGGAGATTAGACCAACAACATGCATGTTATCCCTTCAAGGACAAAAAAAAATGTCACTGGAGGATTGAATTTCTTTGCTTCCCTTAGATTATGCTGGCATCACAAAATCCTCCTGTCACGAAACTGTTGCTCTGTCTTTTATTTCTTTATCACTGGTACCTAGAGCTTGGTGCATGGTATTGTTCACTAAACATGTGTGTGGTAAAGAGGCCAAAGACTTGTTACAGGCAGTGACCGTACTAAAAGCAATCCCAAGGTTCATATTGTAGAAACACTACTTTCAATTAGAGTGTGCCAGCACACAGCACACTTCAATTACTATTCAACTGATACAATTATCCCTGTTGATAAGAACTAATCTTCATTTCCTTACACTTGTTCTGAGGTTGCTTAGTCACTGACCAGTCATCAGTCACAGACTAGACAAGTCAAAAGGAAAAAACAACTGCCGGTTCGTGCTATAAGTTCTCTTAACAATACCTGTGTGGTATTTTCATTCTGTCTCCTTCACCTTTCAGAAACTCCTCCTTTTTCCAACCATGAAAAAGAGAAAGTCTTTTGGTTTAGCCTTATTTTCCCTGACTTGGTGAGAAAAAGAGCAGTTTTGCATCTAATCAGATGTGTATGTCAGTTTGGGAATATAGATTCTCAGAAAGCGCGATTTTGCTCTCTGATTTTGCTTGGATCTCCTGTGCCGCCTCGCCTGCGTGGTTTACTGGCGCAGGACTATGCTGAATGCCTGGCTTGATTGCTGAAGGCCCTTGACAAGCGATACACTTTTGTCGCTGCGCAGTTTGTCCATGTCAAGCTGGGAGAACCCTGTAAACTGGGAACTTGGCTTGTGAATGTTAATTCCCCACGGATCCTCACAAATGAAGGACTGACCCTGTTGTTCTTATATTAAAGTCGAATCCAGGAAGAAAGCGCCCTTCACGTGCATGCGTCCATTTAGCTCATCCCAATGGACAAGCGCGTAGATCACTCAGACGCTTCCAACTTTGCTAGAATTTGAGATTAATTCCTTTGTGCTCTGATTCCAGAAATATTTAAGTGCTGACAATGTACAGACCTCTGTGCTAGCTTCTGTGAAGGTATGCCATTATAAAAGATACACTTCTAATGCTCAATAAATTTATTTTAGTCACTAAGTTGTGTCCAACACTTTTGTGACTCCATGGACTGTAACCTGCCAGGCTCCTCTATCCATGGGATTTCCCAAGCAAGAACACTGGAGTGGGTTGCCATTTCCTTCTCCAGGGGATCTTTCTGACCCAAGGATCAAACCTGAGCCTCCTGCATTAATAGGCAGATTCTTTACCTTTACCACTGGGCTGCCTGGGAAGCCCCAATAAACTTATCAGTTCAGTTCAGTTGCTCAGTCGTGTCCAACTCTGCGACCCCATGAATCGCCCCGCGCCAGGCCTCCCTGTCCATCACCAACTCTTGGAGTTTATTCAAACTCATGTCCATCGAGTCGGTGATGCCATCTAGCCATCTCATCTTCTGTCATCCCCTTCTCCTCCTGCCCCCAATCCCTCCCAGCATCAGGGTCTTTTCCAGTGAGCCAACTCTTCCCATCATGTGGCCAAAGTACTGGAGTTTCAGCTTCAGCATCAGTCCTTCCAATGAACACCCAGGACTGATCTCCTTTAGGATGGACTGGTTGGATCTCCTTGCAGTCCAAGGGACTCTCAAGAGTCTTCTCCAACACCACAGTTCAAAACCATCAATTCTTCGGTGCTCAGCTTTCTTCACAGTCCAACTCTGACATCCATACATGACCACTGGAAAAACCATAGCCTTGACTAGATGAACCTTTGTTGGTAAAGTACTGTCTCTGCTTTTTAATATGCTATCTAGGTTGGTCATAACTTTCCTTCCAAGGAGCAAGCGTCTTTTAATTTCATGGCTGCAATCACCATCTGCAGTGATTTTGGAGCCCAAAAAAATAAAGTCTGATGCTGTTTCCACTGTTTCCCCATCTATTTCCCATGAAGTGATGGGACCGGATGCCATGATCTTAGTTTTCTGAATGTTGAGCTTTAAGCCAACTTTTTCACTCTCCTCTTTCACTTTCATCAAGAGGCTTTTTAGTTCCTCTTCACTTTCTGCCATAAGGGTGGTGTCACCTGCTTATCTGAGGTTATTGATATTTCTCCCGGCAATCTTGATTCCAGCTTGTGCTTCTTCCAGCCCAGCGTTTCTCATGATGTACTCTGCATGTAAGTTAAATAAGCAAGGTGACAATATACAGCCTTGATGTACTCCTTTTCCTATTTGGAACCAGTCTATTGTTCCATGTCCAGTTCTAACTGTTGCTTCCTGACCTGCACACAGATTTCTCAAGAGGCAGGTCAGGTGGTCTGGTATGCCCATCTCTTTCAGAATTTTCCACAGTTTATTGTGATCCACACAGTTGTATATTAAATGCCAGTTTGCAATTCTGTTATTACAGGCAAATTCTCGTCCAAATAAATAATACAAAAACGAACCTAACCGTCCCGAGTCAGCAGCCTACCTATTTCAAGAAATACTTGAAATTGCATAATGTCCACATGATTTTTTTCAAGTGTATCTGCAGAGTGGCATACAGAAGGTGTGAACTGTTGATCCCTAGGCACAAATTGAAGTTCCTGCTTGTCTTCCTTAGTACACTAGCAGTCTGGGATCCTGGGCCCATCAAAAGGAAGCTTGACCCACAGGGACCGTGTGATGTGGCTTCTCTACTGTAAAATAGTAATTCATCAAAGTAAAGCTAGAAGTTATTTAACACAACTCTTAGGGAACTTGGAGACGTGGCCCCTGTGTTTTTCACTCGGACTTAGATTTCCTCAAGCAGTAGGGTATTTCGGTTCCTTCTTCGTTTCTCAATTCCTCAACCCTCTCTCTGTGACATCCTTACCCTTCTGCTCAGACTGCCTCACCATCAGTTCTCTGATGTTTTTGGAAACACTGTCTAGTTTCTTTCACAAATCATTAGAGGCTATTAAATGTCTATTCCAGAAGCTCCTCCAGTGCACATGTCATCAAGGCAGGGAGAAAAGTACATTTGCAGAAGATATCCAGGAAGAGGAGCTCTAGAGAGCCAACTTTCCAACCCCACAAATGAAAGGCAGAACCAGTCCTCTAACAAACCCAAATAACTGTGGTTAATGATCTTAGCCCAATTGTTCCTATCATCTGCTTTTTTTCCTGTTAATTAGATTTATTGTTGTTTGATCACCCAGTCATGTCCGACTCTTTGCGACCCCATGGACTGCAGCATGCCAGGCTTCCCTCTTCCACACCATCTCCTGCAGTTTGCCCAAGTTCATGTCCATTGAACTGGTGATGCCATCCAACTATCTCATCCTCTGTCACTCCCTTCTCCTTCTGCCCTCAATCTTTCCCAGCATCAAGGTCTTTTCCAATGAGTCTGCTGTTCCCAGCAGGTGGCCAAAGTATTGGCACTTCAGATTCAACATCAGTCTTTCCAATGAATATTCAGGGTTTATTTCCTTTAAGATCGATGGGTTTGATCTCCTTGCTGTCCAAGGGACTCTCAATAGTCTTCTTCAGCACCGCAGTTCGAAAGCATCAATTCTTTGGCACTCTGTCTTCTTTATGGTCCAGCTCTCATATCTATACATGACTACTGGAAAGGCCATAGCCTTGACTATATGGACCTTTGTTGGCAACGTGATGTCTTTGCTTTTTAATACACTGTCTAGGTTTGTCATAGATATCCTGCCAAGAAGCAATCGTCTTCTAATTTTACGGCTGCAGGCATCATCTGCAGTGATGTTAGAGCCCAAGAAGAGGAAATCTGTTACTGTGTCCACATTTTTACTTCTATTTGCCATGAAGTGATGGGACTGTGTGCCATGATCATAGTTTTTAAAATTAGATTAAGCCGCGACGTGAAGGTAGGTTATAAAGTGAAAAAATGATTATGCTAACATCTCTGAATGCATCAGGGAGTTGCAGTCACCTCCCCATCTCCTGACCACCTCCCAGGTCACTATAGTAGGGTCAATGTAGGCAACAGTCTAAAGTTGATAGTCCCTTGACTCTGGGACCCCTTTTAAAAGCTGTCACTTTCCCTTACCATTTGATAAAATCATTTAGTACAAAGGGTGAGGGACTTATGTGTTTCCCTGCATGAATCTTTTTTTATAGACTTAATTTTGTATAGCAGCTTTAAGTTCATGGCAATACTGAGAAGAAGGTACAGAGATTTCCCATATACCTCTGCTCCCATATCAACATCTCCCACTGAGCTATACATTTGTTATAATTGATGGACATGCACCAGTTGTTACAGTAAAAAGTTATTATTACCTAAAGTCCACAACTTACATTAGGGTTCACTCATGGTGGTGTCCAGTTTAAGGGCTTTGACAAATGTGAAAGGACATGTACCATATTCACCATTGTAGTATCATATGGAATAGACTCACTGCCCTAGAATCCTCTGTGTTCCACCTATTCATCTCTCTTTCCTCTCTAACCCTGGCAACCACTGATCCTTTTGCTGTCTCCAGAATTCTGCCTTGGAAAGAATGTCATATAATTGGAATCATATAATGCATAACCATATCAGATTGACTTCTTTTATTTAGTTACAGGCATTTAAGATTTCTCCCTGTCTCTTCATGATTTGATAGCTCATTTCTTTAATATTCTATTGCGTACACTATTGTGTACATGTACCAGTTTATTTATCCACTCACCTACTGAAAGATGATCTCTCTTGCTTCCAAGTTTTAGCAATTGCAAATAGAACTTCATAAATAGCTATGTGCAAGTTTTTGTAAGGACATAAGTTTTCAGTTCACTTAGATAGGTAACGAGAAATGTGACTACTGGATCATGGAGTAAGGATAATGCTTATCTTTGTAAGAAATTGCCCAAACTGTCTTCTAAAGTATTTATAACCATTCTGAATGGTTACAGTAATGAATGAGAGCTCCTGTTGCTTCACCTCCTCACTGGTTTTTCATGTTGTCAGTATTTTGGATTTTCGCAGTTCTAATAGGTGTCTGCTAGTATTCCATTGTTCTTTTAATTTGCAATTCCCTAATGACAGGGTTTCCCTGGTGGCTCAGTGGTAAAGAATCCACCTGCTGATGCCAAAGATGTGGGTTCAAACCCTGGGTCGGAAGACCCATAGAGAAGGAAATGGCAACCCACTCCAGTACTCTTGCCTGGGAAATCCCATGGACCGAGGAGCCTGGTGGGCTACAGTCCATGGGGTCGCAAAGAGTCGAACACGACTGAGTGACCAAACAACAAACCAGGGGTGATACTGTGCATCCTCCCTTATGCATGTTTGCCGTTAGTATATTTTCTTTGGTGAGGTGTGCATTCACATCTTTTGCCCATTTTTTAATCAAGTTGTTTGCTTCCTATTATTGAGGTCTTTTTTTTCCTTTGTATATTTTGGATCATAATCCTTTATCAGATGTGTTTTTTGCAAATATTTTCTCCCAGTCTGTGGCTTGTCTTCTCGTTCTTTGGACCCTCAGGTATCTTCAGATGGAAACCAGAGGACAAACAGTGCTTAATCCAAAGCAGGGTTTCTCAATTTCAGTACTATTGACATCTAGGGCTGGATAATTCTTTGTTGTGGAGACTATCCAGTGCATTTTAGAATGTTTAGTGGCAACTTGACCTCTACCATCTAGGTGCCAATAGCAGCATCCCTCCCAGTCATGACATGAAAAATATCCTGACATTAGTAAATATCCCATTGGGTGGGGAGGAGGGATAACCCCTGACTGAGGATGTCCAGTCAAAAGGAATGAATCAGTATTGATGAAATTTAAGTCATCAATCAGGAAGGAAGGAACAGAAATATTTTGACTTAGAGGCCTTCCTGGGGCCCTGGGAACCATTACTAGTGTGTTTCGACCAATCCCATCCTATTAAGTATAAGGATCATACATCTTGACTTATTTAGGATATGCTCACACCGATGCCAGCAAAACTATTAATGGTGCTCTCTTTTACTCTCAAAGATATTCCAGTTCAGATGATAAATTTTAAATAAAACCCATCTGGCTTCTCCAGAAACCGTAATCCCAATTTGGGCCCTTCTCAGCTGTCCTCTGTTCTGGAGTAACTAGTAACTATGGGGGTACAGCTGGGGACCCCGAAGAAGTGGAAAATAGGAAACTTTCCCATAGGGCCTTAGCTGTGTGTTTTAAACAGCCCTGGAATACAGGCCAAAAAAAGGAGGGGTCAACCAGAATGTTTTGTGTGTCTGTATCTGATTTCATGAGTACTCATTAGTGCCTAAATGTTCATTTTCTTCCTTTTCACTAACAGCCAATTCACCATGGTATAACTCTACAGTGTGAACGGACAATTACTGTGTAATTTTAACAGCTGCTGAAATCTGTAACATTAGACTGTACTTTCATCCAATTTATATCAGGAGGCTATACGGTAGGTCATAGTCAGGGCAGAAATAAAGCAACCAGTTAAAAAAGATCCTGTTTATGCATTTCAGGTATATTTATTAGCAATAATAGGCCTCCTTTCATTTTCATTTTGGAACTAGTACAAATAATCAGGCAATTAACATTCAAAAATGCTCTTAATCTTTAATTTTTTTTAAGTGAGAGCTATTATTTAGCTGTAATTATTATTAAACTCAAGATTACTACTGCAACTGAACATAAACCATGACTTCTTGGCAGTCAAAGCAAAAAATAAAATAAGAATTCAAAATCAATTATTCATCTGCATTTTCCTCATTAAAGGACTGCCAGGTTATCAGGAGATGTAAATTTGTTTTTCTAGCTTGAATGATCTCACATGAATTTGAGTATTTTCCATGAGAGACATCGAAAAGTAAAATGATGGCAGTTTTACAATAATTGCAAAAACATCTTCCTATGATAAAGCAGTTTCTTATATTGTTCCCAAAAAAGTGCTAAGGGCAGTGTGCAAAAGCCTGGAGGTGACAGCTGATGTGGACTCACTGGTGAAAATCAGGTGTTGCACTAAGAGCTTTTACTGTTTTAAGTGACTTAGTTTTTACATTATGTTAAGAGGGTAAAGATAGAATTCAAATGCAGGGTGTCTGTGGCAGAGCCCATGACTTCAGCGTTGCTGCAAGGAGCAGGATTCAAAGGCGTAGCTTCCTGGTGACGTGACGTGCTACAGAGTCAGAGCTTATTGATCTTAGGGAAATGAATTGTTTGTACACACCATAGACTCCTTCTAGATTCTAAAATTTCAGTGTTCTCATATGTTCGAGCGAGAGAAGGCATTTTCTGAAAATTCAGGGCTAAACTTTCCTGGCATTCATCTGAATTGCAAGTTGTGTGTATATGTATGTGTGTGTGTTTATTTGCGTTTAATTAGATTTTCAATTTAGAGTGAAAAGACATTACTTCCCACTTCAGCAACAGAAGATTTCTAGAAGCTTTTTCATGAAAAAGCTCATGAAATGACACATCTTTCAGGAGACTTCTGGAGGCTCAAGAAAGCTGTTTAGACGTCGCATGACCCGTGTGACTCTTTTTGAAAACAGGGTTTTCTTTAATTGAGTGCAAGTATTTAGTTTGTGCTACTTGCTCAGTTGTGTCTGACTCTTTGCGACCCCATGAACTGTAGCCCATCAGACTCCTCTGTCCATGGAAATTCTCCAGGCAAGAACACTGCAGTGGATTGCCATTCTCTTCTCCAGGGGATCTTCCCAACCCAGGGATCAAACCGGTGTGTGTTCTGCATTGCAGGCAGATTCTTTACTGTCTGCGCCACTGGGGAAGCCCCAAAGGAGCGTAAATAAGATATAAAAACATAAGCATTATAAATGGGTCAAACCCACAGAATGTACAACACCAATATTAAACCCTAAATTAAACTATGGACTCTGGATGACAAAGATGAGTAAAGTAGGTTCAAAACTTGTAACAAATACAGCACTCTGATAGGAGATGTTGATAACAGGGAAGCTTATCCTTGTATGGGAGCTGAGAATATATGGGCAATCTCTATACGTTTCTTTCAGTTTTGTTGTGAACCTAAAACTTCTCTATAAACTAAGATCTATTTTTTTCAAAAGCTTTCAAATAAAATTTTTTATTAAAATTAAACATAAGGATTACATTTCCTTTCAAAAGCAAGTGTTTAAAAACCAACAGAATGATTAGTGCAGGAAGAAACCAATACCGCCCCAGATCGCTCATCCTGTCCCACTGCTGAGACTGTCTTAGTTCTCTTTCAGCTGTGACAGAGGAAGGCCCTGCCAGGCAAAGTGAAATTTCAGGACACAGAACTGATTAAAGTAGTAAGAAGGACTCATGAGCAATCAAAAGAAAATTTTAAAAATAGGTAGGAGGCCGTGGTGTTGTTGGAGACCCGACAGGAAGACAGTGAGGCTGCATGAATCCTGGGCAAGGATTCATGGGTGTTTGGGTTGTGCTTGAATGCCAAGCCTGACAGAGGAAAGCTAAGGCGGTGAGGGTAGCTCCCCTCTGTAAATATCCCCAGGCCCCTTTCTCTGCCTCAGCACTGGGGAAAATGTTCGCCTTCGGCAGAACTCCTTTTCTGTTTATTCCCCAAATTAGCTGCGAATTTTTTCCTGCCAACTTTAAATCTTCCTCGGCTTCTCTGTTCTGCCTGTCTTCATGAGTTAGATTCTCTCCAAGGCCAAGACCCCTGGAATCTTAGTTCCATTTCCGAGGTAATTTCTGCAGGAAAGCAAGTTTGGCAAGTCAGTTTTTAATATATGCGGTGGCAGATGGTGGGGGAGGAGGCCAGAGAGAGAGAAAGAAAGAACACAGTTCTATTAGCCTTGGAAGTCTAACTGGAACTCCCATTAGTGATATTTTTTGAAACTTACTCATTATCCAGATACAGGACAGACTCCAGTGAAGCACTCACACCTCATATAATAAATTTTGGGAGACTAACAAAATACAAAACTCTCCTGGGCAGCCAGGACTCCCAGATATTCCCCTGGGACTTTGATAATTTTCCAGGAGGGTGGCCCTTAAAGAATTTAAGAGGTTAAGTGTGGGATACGAGCACTGAAGCTCCCTGTCACTTCCCCAGAGCCTCAGAATGAAGCCCTGGGCTGGCAGAGGAACATTGTTAGCAATGGCCTGGCAAGGGCTTGGCAAGGGCACAAAAGACTCTCAAGGAGACCTTTAATTCCTAGACAATGGATGGTCATGGAGCTGTAGGTGGCTTTGTGAGGGAAAGAAATGAAGCGCTAAATCCACCTTTTCTCAGCTGAGCCCAGCCCAGGGGCAGTTCCCTGGGTAGGTCTCACCTGTCATCACCGTAGGAGCTGATCCGGGGGCAAGGCCAGGGAGGATGTGGCGACCAGGTGGTTCGTGGAACCCTCTTGTGTACTCTGCATTCAGGCCAGCACACTCACTAAGGCAGATGACGCGCAAGAGGTCTTGGTGACATTTGCTCAGGTGAGAAGGGCAGGGCATGGTGCTAAGAAGGCTTTGTTTGGCTGGCCAGTCATAATTCTCCCGAGGTCACAGGATCCTGAGTGTCAGATAACTTGGATGGAAAGGCAAGGGGAGAGAGCTGCCCCTTGTTTGGGAAGGTCTTTAAGGGTCACCTTAGATACTGTGTAAATACAGTATCAGGAAAGCATTCATTTGTACTATTGGTGCTTTTAGTGAAGCATGGAAAATAGGATTATTCCAGGTAAAAATTAAAGTTTCATGATTAGCTCAGGGTAGTTCCTGACCACAGTTTTTTGTTGTTGATTTTTGTTTTGTTTTTTACCTTCATCACTTGTAGAACTTTTTCCCCCAGTTTTCACATTTAATAAAATAACTTCCTCTTGATCCCATTTTTTGATGTTGTGGTTGTTCAGTCGCTCAGTCATGTCCAACTCTTCGTGACCCCATGGACTGTAGCATGCCAGGCTTCCCTGTAAATCACCAACTCCCAGAGCTTGCTCAAACCCATGTCCGTTGAGTCAGTGATGCCATCCAATCATATCATCCTCTGTTGTCCCCTTCTCCCCCTGCCTTCAGTCTTTCCCAGTATCAGGTTATTTTCTAATGAGTCAGCTCTTCACATCAGGTGGTCAAAGTATTGAAGCTTCACTTTCAGCATCAGTCCTTCTAATAAATATTGAAGATTGATTTCTTTTAGGATGGACTGGTTTGATCTCCTTGCTGTCCAAGGGACTCTCAAGAGTCTTCTCCAACGCCACAGTTAAAAACATCAATTTTTCAGCATTCAGCCTTCTTTATGGTCCAACTCTCACATCCGTAAATGACTACTGGAAAAACCATAGCTTTCACTAGATGGACCTTCGTCAGCAAACTAATGTCTCTGCTTTTTAATAAACTGTTTAGGTTTGTCATAGCTTTTCTTCCAAGAAGCAAGCGTCTTTTAATTTCATCGCTGCAGCCACCATCTGCAGTGATTCTGGAGCCCAATAAAATAAAATCTGACACCGTTTCCATTGTTTCCCCATCTATTTGCCATGAAGTGGTGGGACCGGATGCCATGATCTTCATTTTTTGAATGTTGAATTTTACCAGCTTTTTCAGTCTCCTGTTTTACCTTCCTCAAGAGGCTCTTTAGTTCCTCTTCACTTTCTGCCATAAGGGTGGTGTCATCTGCATATCTGAGGTTATTGATATTTCTCCCGGCTATCTTGAGTCCAGCTTGTGCTTCATCCAGCCTAGAATTTCACATGATGTACTCTGCATATAAGTTAAATAAGTAAGGTGACAATATACAGCCTTGATGTACTCCTTTCCCAATTTGGAACCAGTCTGTTGTTCTGTTTGGTTCTAACTGTTGCTTCTTGACCTGCATACGGGTTTCACAAGAGGCAGGTAAGGGTCTGATATTCCCATCTCTTTAAGAATTTTCCACAGTTTGTTGTGATCTACACAGTCAAAGGCTTTAGTGAAGTCAATGAAGCAGAAGTAGATGTTTTTCTGGAATTCCCTTGCTTTTTCTATGATCCAATGGATGTTGGCAATTTGATCTCTGGTTCCTCTGCCTTTTCTAAATCCAGCTTGAACATCTGGAAGTTCTTGGTTCAGGTACTGCTGAAGCCTGGCTTGAAGAATTTTGAGCATTACTTTGCTAGTGTGGGAGATGAGTGTAACTGTGCAGTAGTTTGAACATTCTTTGGCATTGCCTTTCTTAGGGATTGGAATGAAAACTAATCTTTTCCAGTCCTGTGGTCACCGCTGAGTTTTCCATATTTGCTGACATATTGAGTGCAGCACTTTCACAGCATCATCTTTTAGGATTTGAAATAGCTCAGCTAGATGTACAATTCTGTAAGTTTTAATAAATGCATGAATTAAGGGACACCCCCAAAGTGTTCCTGATTCTTCCCCTTTGGAAGAATCCACCCGCCCTCAGGATTTAACAACTCTATACTATTGTTTTGATTTTTCCAGAATGCCATACAAGTTGAATTACATATAATGTAACCTTTTGGTTCCAGCGTCTTTCACTTAGCATAACACATTTGAAAATCACTGATACTGTAGTTTCCAGGGTTAGCAATTGCAAATAATTATAAATTATAAATGTTTCTATAAACATTTGGATGCAGGTTTGTGTGTGAACTTGAGTTTCATTTCTATACAGTAAAAACACCCAGAACTGGGACTCCTAGTCATGTGGTTTATGTATGTTTATTTCATAAGGAATTGCCAAACTTTTTTCGAGAATGGTTATACAATTTTACACTCATTCCAACAAAGTCGCAAAGTTCCAGTTTGTCCGAATCCTTGTCAACACTTAGAAGTATCAGTTTTGTTTTTATTCCTAGTCACTCTAATAAATGTGTAGCAATACCTTGTAGTTTTAATTTACATTTCCCTGATGACAAATATACTTTTGAGCATAGTTGCATGTACTTATTTGGTACCTATGTATCTTTCTTTGGTGAAGTATCTGTCCAAATCTTGTGCCTAGTTTAATTGGGTTGTTTGTTTTCTTATTGTTTGAATTTTTAAGAGTTCTTCATATAGTATGGATACAAATTCTTCGACAGATATGTGATTTCTAAAGATTTTGTCCAAGATCTGTAAATTGTCTTCTCATTCTCCGTGTGTCTTCTACAGAGCAAACTTTTACATTTTCTTGAAGACCAATATGTCATTTTCTCTTCTGTGGATCAAGCTTCTGGTGTTTTATCTAGGAACTCCTTGGCCAACCTAAAGTCATGAAGATCTTCTCTTTTGGTTTCTTCTAAAAGTTGTATAGTTTAGCTTTTTACCTTTCTATAAATGATCCATTTTGAGTTTAAAAATTTTTAGAACTTTTTGGAAGGGGTCATTACCACCATGCCCTTTTTACATTTGTTCCCTGGTGTATAAGCTCAGAGCTACAAGACATCTTTATCACCCAGTATCCATGTTCTTTAACTAATCAACAAATATGTATTAACAATGGCATCTTACTTTCACTGGTGCCTTCTGAGCAATTTAGAACCATCCTGGTTAGACATCCTGTGTTCCTAGTTCATATTTCTGGATTTCATTGTCCTCACAATTAGGCCCATAGTACTGGAACTATTTTCATTAGTAGCCTACTGACAGATATCAAGGAGTTTGGAGTCCAAAGGGGAAAATAACTGTCTTATATCTCTCCCAGTAAAATTCCATGGATTTTCCTCCTCGACAAAGAAAGACTATCTACACAAGCAAAGTGAAGAACAAAATGGAGGCAATTGGTCAGATAATTTAAGTATAAAGTTCTACTGATCTCCATCTTGACCACATGCGTATTAGCAAAAGCAGCTTGGAGTTCACCTCATCCTAGTCCTTTATCTGACCATTTAACCAAGCCAATAAATATTATTGCTGAGAGCATCCCATGAGCCAGAGGTTGAGTCCGTGCCAGATGAGACAATCAAAGCCCAGCCAAGTGAACAGAGCTGCCCGCAGCCTGGGGCTTATCCAGAGGGCACTAAATCACGGTCCTGGAATCTCTATCCACTGCAAACTCGTCACCTTGTCCACAGCCTCCACATGTCTCAGCCCTCTGACACTTCTCTCCTGGAATCGGTCCCAGCTCCACTGATGAACGACACGATATGTGTGTCTTTGGTTTCAGAGAACGGACACTCAGGGACGTAGATTTTGGGGAAAGACTGTATTTGGGAAATGAGTTTAAAGAGGAGTTTTGGGAAGGAGCACTGTGGTTTGCGGGGATGAGGTAGCTAGAAAGAAAGGGCCAGGGGCTGTGGTTTGGAAAGGGAGTTTTCAGAAGGGAGGTTATGATTTAGTAACTTTTTGAGAGGAGGGTCTGTAGTTATTGAGAAGAAATAAGGGGAAGAGGTATGTAGTTAGGACAAGGGAGTTAAAAGAAAAGATAGGAGAAAGAAGAGTAGTTTTAAGAAGTGATCTGTGGATTCCAGCCAATATTATCTTAGCCTTGAGTTTACAATTAGATACATTTTAAAACTGTACCTAAAATAACAAAAGTACAATCTTGAGTATTATACAGTGAATTAAAAAAAAAACCACTAACTTTGTATTTTTCCTTGTTTAAAGTAAGTGTTTAGGCAGTATTCTCCTGCATTAATGGTGGTTTAAGAATGAATTTTCTCTCCTCCTGCCTCTTTAAAGACTACAGGCAGAGCAGTATGCATGCGAGCTGAGATTCCCACAAGTAAAATAACCACCCATCTTGACACGAAGAGGTGGCAGCCTCAGCCTTGTTTGTACGTGGAATTAGAAAGAAATATCCAATCTTAGGTTAAGAAACTACTAAGTAGGAACTCAAAAATGGATTCACTCCAAAGCCTGCAAAAAGAACAATAACAGTTGGCTATCAAAAGTTATATAAGGGGACTTCTCTGGTGGTCTAGTGGCTAAGACTCCACTCCCAATGCATGAAACCCAGGTTTGATTCCTATCCACACACCCCCAAAATTCATATGTTGAATTCCCACCCCACCCCTAATGTGATGGTATTGGGAGGCAGGTCTTTGGAAAGTGGTTAGGTCATAGCGATGGATCTTCCATGAATGGGATTCAGTTCAGTTCAGTCGCTCAGTTGTGTCTGACTCTTTGCGACCCCATGAATCGCAGCACACCAGGCCTCCCTGTCCATCACCAACTCCTGGAGTTTACTCACACTCATGTCCATCGAGTCGGTGATGCCATCCAGCCATCTCATTAGCGCCCTTATAAAAGAGACCCCAGAGAGCACTGTTGTTCTCTTTCTGCCATCTAAGGACACACCAACAAGATGACAATCAGCAACCCAGAAGAAGTCCTCACCAAAATGCTAACATGCTCGCATCCTGATCTTAGATTGCTAGACTCTAGAACTATGAGAAATAAATGTTTGTTGTTTATAAGCTAACCAGTATACAGTTTTTAACATAGCACCCTGAGCTGACTAAGACAGATGGCTGTGGGTAAACAAACGTTCATAGCAGTGTCATTCACAGTAATCAAAAGACGGAAAACAAGCCAGATGTCCGTCAACTTGATGGATGAATTAACCAAATGTGGTATATCCATACAGTGGGATATTATCTGACCAAAAAAAGAAATGAAGTTCTGAGAGATGCTACAGAATGAATGAACCTTAAAAATATTATGTTAAAAGTGAAAGAAGCCTGACACAAAGGCCACATATTATGTGATTCCATTTAGATAAAATGCCTAAAATAGACAAATTCATAGAGACAGAAAGTAGATTAGTAATTGCCAGCAGCTGGAGAGAGAGGAGAGATTTAGAGAGTGGGGGGTTTCTTTATGGGGGTGTTAAAGTGTTCTGCAATTAGACAGTGGTGATGGTTGCCCAACTTAGTGGATAAAAAAACACCCCACTAAATTGTACATTAAAAAATAAATAAAACCAGGAAAAGATGCCCATGGGACATCTCTTTCTGTAGTTTTAAAAAAACAAAACATAGCCAACTATTTATTCTGTAGCTGGCACTTCCCCTGCATGGGCACAGATGGTGTCACTGTACTTATCTCTACCCTACACTCACCCAGACAGGGCCATGTAACATTTCCCGGCTCTGGGCTTCTGCTCAGGCTGGCACATCCACTGATCGCCCTCTCTCCTTCTCTGCCCAGCAGAATCTGTGACCCCTTCGAATGCCACCCAATCCAGGAAACGTTTTCCTCCTGTAAGAAGGCTCCTGTATATGCTCAAACTTTCTGTTCTCCCTTCTGTCTCAGCCCTCAGCTTACTCCCTCCAGCATCATGGGACTTTGTGTATTCCGTAAGTGTAGCTTTCCCTGCCCTGGAAGCCTCCTGAGAGGCACAAGCCTTGTATCTCTTGTTGCTAGCCCTTTGCTTGCCAAGTGATAAGCACCAAATAGAGGGACTTTCCTGGTGATCTAGTGGTTAAGAGTCCGTTAAATGTAGTGCAGGGGATTCAGGTTTGACCCCTGGTTAGGGAACTCACATCCCACAAGCCGCAGAGCAACCAAGCTCATGGACGGCACCTACTGAGCCCCGTGCCATGACGAAGGGTCCCACGTGATGCAGCAAAGACCCGATGCAGCCAGTAGATAAGTTCAGTTCTGCTCGGTCGCTCAGTCGGGTCCAACTCTTTGTGACCCCATGAACCACAGCGTGCCAGGCCTCCTGTCCATCACCAACTCCCGGAGTCCACCCAAACCCATGTCCATGGAGTCGGTGATGCCATCCAACCACCTCATCCTCTGCCATCCCCTTCTCCTCCAGCCTTCAGTCTTTCCCAGCATCAGGGTCTTTTCAAATGAGTCAGTTCTTCCCATCAGGTGGCCAGAGTATTGGAGTTTCAGCTTCAGCATCGGTCCTTCCAATGAACACCCAGGACTGATCTCCTTTAGGATGGACTGGTTGGATCTCTCAAGGGACTCTCAAGAGTCCTCTCCAACACCACAGTTCAGAAGCATCAATTCTTTGGCACTCAGCTTTCTCTACAGTCCAACTCTCACATCCATAGATGACCACTGGAAAAACCATAGCCTTGACGAGACAGACTGTTGTTGACAAAGTAATGTCTCTGCTTTTTAATATGCTATCTAGGTTGGTCATAACTTGCCTTCCAAGGAGTAAGCGTCTTTTAATTTCATGGCTGTGGTCACCATCTGCAGTGATTTTGGAGCCCCAAAAATAAAGTCTGACACTGTTTCCACTGTCTCCCCATCTATTTGTCATGAAGCGATGGGACCAGATGCCATGATCTTAGTTTTCTGAATGTTGAGCTTTAAGCCAACTTTTTCACTCTCCTCTTTCACTTTCATTAAGAGGCTCTTTAGTTCTTCTTCACTTTCTGCCATAAGGGTGGTGTCATCTGTGTATCTGAGGTTATTGATATTTCTCCCGGCAATCTTGGTTCCAGCTTGTGCTTCCTCCAGCCCAGCGTTTCTCATGATGCACTCTGCATAGAAGTTAAATAAGCAGGGTGACAATATGCAGCCTTGACGTGCTCCTTTTCCATTAAGCAAAAGTGAGGGCGCGGACAGAATGGAAATGGCCTCTAGTGGGTATATCAAGTAGCCCTCTCCTCTCTGTTGCTGTTACGGGGGATCCTGTGTCTAGCCCTCCACCCCTTACTGTTCTATTCCCACAGGAATAGAGTACAGGGTCTCAGCACCCAACACACCCCTCACTCCCCTCAAGGCCTCCTGCAGCCTCTTGGACCACGTAAAACAACCTCTGATGGATACTCGAGTCCTGCGAGTAACTAAGGATGGTGGGGGCGTTGTCCTAGTCTTCGTGTACGAGCATTCGGCCCTGCCACCAGGCTGTACAACATCATCTGTCTTTCATCACCCCCTTCCGAGTGCCCCTGGCTCCGCAGTGGCCCAGGCAACTAAACAGAGAGGGAAAGCAGCGAGGCTTCCAGGAGGGGGAGAGAGGGTGGGGCTGGGGCAGGAGCCGGGGAGGGGAGGCCCTGCAAGCCGCTCAGCCTGCCCAGCCCGTTGGAGGTGCTGGTAAGCAGGAGGGCACCTCTGCTAGAAGCACCGACTCTGTGTCTCTGTATTCCATGGATGACAGCGTTTCATTAGTAGAGTTTACTTTTCACATTTTCTTGATTCCAACTTGGATTAAAAAAGCTAAACCAAAAGGCTTGTAAATAATTTTAGCCCAGTTTACAAAGTTTGAATTTATATTTCCCCCATAACCAAGGAAAATTACTGAGAACTGAATCAGACATTGAGTAGCTAGAGAGCTTTCTGTTTCAAAGAACCATGTGGTGAACTCATTTGTAAAATGAACCGTCACTTCCTAGTTTATTTGCATCTAGGTTTGGGGTTTTGTGCATTGGATTTCCTCTCAAGGAGGTAAAACTTTCCTTAATAGTAAAACTTTAAAAAAGCTTCTTCTTATTACACAAGAAATGGATGTTCCTATATCATGTGTTTTTTAAAACATAAAAGACTGATTGAGAATTTATTATGCTTCGATTATGCTAACCACTCAATAAATAATGTTCAGATAAAAACTAAAATGAAAGAAGAAATCATTTGTATTCCCACCAGCCAGAGGTAACCACTGCTAACTTTGCGCTATCTGTCCTTCTAGACTCTTCTGTGCCTATTTCCAGTGTATCGCTGTTTCATATGCTGCTGTTTTCACTTAACAGGGCGTTGTGAACATTTTCCAGATCACTAGCAAGTTGCAAGGTATTCCCTTGTTCAGCTGGATGCAGTCTAACTGTATCTCAAATGCTGACCCACAGGCATCTTAGCCAAGGGTAGGAGGAGACACCATCGGAATTATCTCCTCTCTGTGAAGCTGGCATGACACTACAATAACACTTTTCTGTCCCATCCCAACATACTAAGTGGAGAAAGGAAAACACACAACCCCAGCAACAGGGACTGCTGGAGCAAGTTTGTGAACACAGTACTTGGCAGGAGGTGTGTAGGTCGGTCACATGTCATGTTCTACCTGCTGGGTGACATAGTTTTTTTTTTTTTAAAGCCTCTGGGCATGGGAGGAGCTGATGGCAGCCTGATCTGTCTCCTGCCAACCACGAGGAAAGAAAACCCCCCCACTCATACTGCCCCTTATCACTGGGCCTGTGCCCCACAGATAAAGTCATTTCCTCCCTCACTGTGTGTCATGGATTATAGATTCCCAGTGTTTTCACTGACCTCTGTGATTGAGGGAGGAAGATTTTTCCCAGGAGCACTAAATTTGTTTTGAAATTCCTGCAAGGGGACTCAAAGGCTGCAGAATGCTACACAGGCTGACATCTGCACAAAAGAGGTGCAGGCCCTTCGAAGTCAAAGCTCTCCTTCCAAGGTGGTGTTCAAGAATAATTTATTGTCGTCATTCAGTTGCTAAGTTGTGTCTGACTCTTTGAGACCCCATGGACTGCAACACTTGCCTTGCTTCCCTGTCCTTCACTATCTCCCAGAGTTTGCTCAGACTTACATCCATTGAGTCGGTGATGTCATCCAACCATCTTATCCTCCTCTATTGTCCCCTTCTCCTCCTGCCCTCAATCTTTCCCAGCATCAGGGTCTTTTCCAATGAGTCAGCTCTTCACATCAGGTGGCCAGAGTATTGGAGCTTCAGCTTTGGCATCAGTCCTTCCAATAAATATTCAGGGTTGCTACAATAGGTACATGGATCTAGCTCACTTCTTGAGTCTATTCAGGCTTAGGGTTTCCTTAGCTGGGAGTGTAGTATAATAATTCCGCCTGGGAGTCAAAATGTCTCGATGACTGCCATTTCCTAAGTAGGTGACCTTGTACATGTTCCTTGACTTTTCTATCATTCAAGTTCTTCAACTGTATAATAAGGATAAAAAAATACAAGTCTACATCCATTTCAAAAAGCATCTTGTCTAGATTGCATTAGGCAAGGTGTGTAGGCACTTAGCACAGTTTCCAATTCACCATAATGGCTTTATGGATGTGAACTATTTTTATTGTCATTGCAATTGGCCCCTGTCTTGTCTAATGTTAAGTGATGAGTGTCTTAGAGATCTGGGATTTAACCTCAGGGTCTGCAGCTTCGAGATTAAAAACATGTAGACTACACTCAGTTAACCAGGGGCTCATGCCACAGACATAATGCTCTGACTCTGTTTTTAGGAACTGGAGTAGGGGAGGGAGAGACCAATTTCTACATCAGGAAATAATCTTGCGAAAAAGAAAAGAACTGATGAGGTAATTGGGATCAGTCCAGTATTATTTGTAAACAGACTCAGGAGTTTGGCAAAGATGCTAGACTGCAAGGCTTAAACAAAATTTGAAAAGCACAGGGGCTTCCAGTCACTTGACTTTACCACTTTATGTTACCAGTAACTCAGAATGGCTTGCCCCAAAGGTGCTGCCATCAGAGAATTTGGCTGCCATGTCCCTCCTTCCCCATCCTCTTTCTAGCATGGGAGTCTTCTGTTGCCCTCCCACTTAACTCTCTGCTCCTACCAACCCGTACGAATTCTCATTTTGTCTGAGACCTCCATGGACTCAACAGCTGGGCCCAGGCTGCGCTCTGGTATTCTGACTTGGCAACTTCGCTTTAGTAGATGCATCCATCCCCTGCAAGTAGCTCCAGGATAGGAATCCTTGCAGACTCTGAAGGGTTTGGCGCTTCCAGAAAGAGCCTGGGAGCTGGAATCCAACACCTTCAGTTCTTCCTTCCCCTCTTAATGGATCCAAAGTCACACAAAGCCGAGCAAGAGCAATACTCCTTGCTAGTCACTGATACTACTTTTGTTGGAACCATCAGATGTATGCCTGCCAACTGTCAGTCAAGAATTACTTTGTGGGATTTAAGAATCTCTAATCAAGACCTTGTCTCTTTCATTCTCAGAATTCTAAGACTTTCTTCCTTGCCATCACCAAAAAAAAAAAAAAAAAGCCTATTTTCATAAACTTATGTACCTTGTTCATAAAGATATTCCCAAAAACTAATGTGTTTACCCTGCAAACTCCAGGTAACTACTCCTTCCTTTCTTCATTCCTCCCACTTTTGCTCAAACCATCTCTCTTTCTTTGTCTTTCTCTCTTGCTCATGTTCTCACTCTCTCTCTGGATCTCTCTCTCACCTTCTCTCCCTCCTTCCTTCCTTCCTTCCCTCCCTCAAACCTTTCTTTTGATCTAACCTAACCTTCCTTGATTCTATTTAGGCCCACAAGATTATCCCATGCTAAGAGTTTTGCTAGATCCTTAGTCTACGTACTTCATTCCCTCATCTCAGCTCAGCGTTTTCCTTTAATTATTCACTGCTGACTACTTTTACAGACACATTGTGTATGCTCCAGTTTAAATAATGTGAAGTTGTCTCCCTAAAGACAACAAGACAGGATTTTTGTCTTCCTAAATTAGGAGACAATCCACAACTTGTCGGATAGCTAACTACTGAAATTGCTGTTACTTGTGCCTGATTTCAGAAAAAGTGAAATATTTTGTTTAACATCCATTGTACTGCAATAATTATATCTGCTTTAAAATATCTCAATTTGGGAACTTCCCTGGTGATCCAGTGGCTATAAGATTCTGCTCTCTCAATGCAGGGAGCCCAGGTTTAATCCCTGGTCAGGGAAAAAGATCCTGCATGTTGTAACTAAGAGATTGCATGCAGCAACTAAAGATACCACATGCCATAACAAAGACCTGGTGCAACCAAATAACTAAATAAATAAAAATAAATTTTAATTTTAAAAAAATGTTAAAAAAAAGAAAAAATATCTCAATTTGGACTTGAGAAAAAAATAATTTAACAGGGAAACTACACTTAATGACTATAGCATTTTGCTGCAGAAGTATCGTAGACTCATTTCATTACTTGTAAGTATATATTTCAGAGTTCAGCTTTATAATTTCTGAAAATCTATCGATGATATGGAAATGATCAGACTGCATTTTTAATTATAGCTGTTTATCTAATGGTTTGTATACTCCTTGGGCTTAGCTCACCAAAACTTTTTCTCACTATAGCCAAATGCTCAATTTAGGCTTGAACTGTAGTCATATTTTAAATCCTAGGGCTGTTACTATAAATTTTTCATTATCCTTTTAATATGATGGGCTCCATCAATGAAACCCGTTAAATAAAGGGCTGAAGAATCAGTTATATAAAGAAATGTTTAACTCTGAATTATCAGGGCAGTTGAAATGCCATAAGGCATTTTGAACTTGAAAAGGAGTTATTTCCTCTGGGTGAATGCAAGGCTGAAGAATGCTCCAGGTGGACTCTGCCTTCCCGGCCTGCACCCAGGGCACGGTTCTGTAGACGTTAGTGCCCACTCGCCCAGGCAGCTGCAGCACCAGGCACAGCACAGGCTGTAAAAACTAATTTACAGAGCTGCTAACCTTTAATGTGTCCCACCCAGTTCATATCCATCGCTAGGACCTAGCCCAGAAATGAGCATTCTGAACAGATGATAATCACAATTCTCAAAAAAAAAAAAAAAAAAAAAAGGAACCTAGGAGATGGTAGAATCATGAGTGAGTCAAACTCGTGAGGATATTTGTAAAGGTAAAACCAAAATTAAACAAACATATTTCTGGGGTAAAGACCAGTTGGGTGTGAGTACATTTGACTGTGTCATGTTAGTTTCATGGGACTTCTGTATTGGACTACTTTCATTTAAAAAGAAAATTCATGAAGATAAAAATTGATTAAGTCTTCTCACAATATGATTTGGAAGTAGCTATCAGAAATTTGAATGTGCAAATTCAAAGGATGTTGAATCTTTGACCCAGCAATTTCTTTCTTAGAATCTATCCTAAAGAAATACTCATGTATACCTGTGAGCAGTTTAGGGATCACAGCAATGTTTTAAACAGCAAAAAAAAAAAAAAAAAGGAAACTACACAAAACATCATTATTAATAGGTTGGTTAAACAAATTGTGCTATGTCCACATTATGGAACACAATGTAGTCATTCATTAAAAACAGTAAGGCAATTCTATCTGAACTGACAAGGATTAGATAAAATGCATATGTATATATATTTATATGTTGATGAAACCAAACCAGTAAGTTATAGAATGGTAGGAATTTCATTAACATAAGAAACAAATGTATGTGCTGCTCATGCAAATGCACGCTGTGTGTAAAAGATGACAGAGGTATCTAGAAGGACATAGCCATAATTATTATCTCCAAGGAGAGAAATGGAATCTGATGAGAGGAAAGAGAGACAGAAAGGAGAGTAAAAAATTGGAGGAAGGAATTATTGGAGGACATTTACTTTCTGTTTATATACCTTGCAATGTTTACCTTTTTTTTTTAACAGTAAGCACGCAGTCTTGTATAATTTAAAAGTCATTTTAAAGGAAATTTCAAAAGACTAAAAAAGAAAGAAAAAGTGATCACTTGTTATTGGCTCATCCAAAAACAACTATTCCCCCCCCCCCCCCCCCCCATCTATGGAAGCTGTGGCAGGAAGACTTTACTGTAAAGAATTTTTAAAAAATTTTTATTGGAATATAGTAGACTTACAATATTGTGTTAGTTTCAGGTGTATAGCAAAGTGCATCAGTTATGCATAGACATGAACCCGCTGTTTTTTTAGATTCATTTTCCACGTAGGCCACTACAGAGTACTAACATTCCTTGCGCTATTCACTAGGTCCTTATTAGTAATCTGTTTTATACATAGCACAACATAACTATTTTTATTTTCTGTGTTGTTTTCTAGGCTTTGAATATGGACCTAATTATGTGGAAAGCATACAAAATTGCAAATTATATAAGAACGTCTATACATGATATCTAATTTAAAATTTTTAGTATAAAGTATATAACTGTGGGCTTCCCATGTGGCACTCGTGGCAAGGAACCCACCTGCTGATGCAGGAGACATAAGAGACGCAGGTTCGATCCCTGGATTGGGAAGAGATCTCCTGAAGGAGGGCGTGGCAGCCCACTCCAATATGCTTGCCTGGAAAATCCCTTGGACAGAAGAGCCTGGTGGGCAACGGTCCACAGGGTCACAAAGAGTTGAAAACAACTGAAGGGACTGAGCATGCATGCACATAACTATAGTCTATTAATCGCCATTTTGTTGCGGATAACTATCATCTGGCACTTGGTATTAATTCATTTACACTTGATCATTGTACCAGAATATAAGTACACAGATTCACTGCTTTTGACTTTATAGGGTTCTCATGAATAGTGAAAAAAAATTAAGCTTATAACATGTTATCTCTTTGAATTATATCTTTATCTAAGTAGTAAACTTATCAAATTAAACAAGAATTTAAACATTTTATAGCTCATAATATATACTGTCAATTTTCCAAAGGATAGTTCTGATATTATTGCCACCAAATAAAAGTGTTTTGATTTTATTCCATCTTCATTAGCACTGGGTATTTTTTTAAACTACTTTGGTAAAAGTTAATGTATTTTTGGGGAAAAAATAAAAATTTGAACATTTTTCTTATGTTGATTTGTTAATTGCATCTGGTGAATTGACCATTTAGTTTTTTCTGTTTATTTAACAATTTTTTTTGTTAATAACAATAATAGCAACTCCTACTGAGGGCTTATCCAGGGGCACTGCTTGAAGTACTATACAGACATCTCATATTTTAAGCTCACAAAGCCCCAGTAAGTATTATTATTGCCACTATTTATAGATGAAGAATTATTAAGTGAAGTCGCTCAGTCGTGTCCGACTCTTTGCGACCCCCATGGACTGTAGCCTACCAGGTTCCTCCGTCCATGGGATTTTCCAGACAAGAGTATTGGAGTGGGTTGCCATTTCCTTCTCCACAGGATCTTCCCAACCCAGGGTCAAACCCAGGTCTCCCGCATGTAGGCAGATGCCTTACCATTTGAGCCACCAGGGGAGCCACAGGTGAAGACGCTAAGACCTAAGTAGTTTCACATTATGGGAAGTCCCACATCAGGTCTAAGGCTCTTGTTCTCACCACGCTATATGACCTCATATGAATGTGTTAAATAATTAAGATAGTGTCCTTTTATCTGCCACATTTATTAAAAGTATTTTCCCAGTGTGTTGCATTTTTTGTGTTCTCATGTTGTTATATGCAGAACATAGTAATATTTTTATAATAAACCCAATATGTTTTTGTCTTTGTGATTTCTTCTATCATTTCTAAGCTTACAAAGATATCCTTACTCTAGAGATGTGAGAAATTTTCAAATATATACTGGAAAGAAATATGTATGAATATACGTACATGTATTTGTATGGGAACATACATAGATACCAATATGTAAATTCTATAACCCACGTGGACATTATCTTGCTGAACAGTATGAGACATCAAGGTTTGTTTTTTTTTTTAACCCTGAAACTGTTGCTGGGCAGAGAATTCCCCTGCCAGCATCCAGATGAGATACTGAGCTACCAGGATTTCAGTCTTCAACTTACCTTTGCTCCAAGTGATATGGTTAAGCCAAGATTATTTAACTCAAGCCCCAGTGAGTCATTCCAACCCCTTGAATCATTCTGACAGACATGACAGAGCTTCTGCTGAATTACTGCCTTGGAGAATTCTTTGCATGACTACTTGAACATTGGGTGTCTGCAAGCCTTATGATTTATAGCTCTTCATCATCTGGGCACACGTCTGGCCCGATGGGCACACCCATTTTATTTCCAAAGAGAAGAAATATTTTCAGTATTAAATTAGCAGTTGCCAACTGGTGCTAAAGTGTAGGTCGTTAGAGCATGCATAGTGTATGTCATCATTTGCAGGTGGGGAATTATGCATCTTTCACATACAGAAAAAAAGGAAAGATATACATCAAGATGTGGATATGGGTAAAGACATAGATATAGCAGACATAGATATAAATGTACATAAAGATGTATAAATACATAAACAGATACACATACACACACACAAAAACCTGGCCAGGGAAGTTGCCTCTGGGTAAGAGAATCAGGTGTCTAGGGTTGGTGAGGAGTGACTGAGACTTTTCACCACCGATTCTTAGGTAACTTTAGAATTATGTTTCATGTGTCTATATGACCTACTCACAAATAATTTTTATATTAAAAATAATGAAAGTTAAGTTCAAACATTTCATTGGGGATGTGGTAACATTCTCTAGTCACTTTATGAAAATAATGCAGTATTGATAATATGAGGGCTTCCTAATTCCAAGGCGGTAGGTAACATCCTGCATTATACAAAACTTAGCTATTTTGTGATGTGCCATCCACGTTCAGTTCCCTCTCATATAAACCCAGCAGTCCAGGAGTTTTAGTTTTAGTTGTTTAGTTTAGCAGTTTTAGTTGTTGGAAACTGCCTTTCCCAGGTTTCTTTGACCTCCAGTTTCCAACTAGGTTCAGCCAATGGAAGTCAAGGACACTAGAATGAGGGATGAAGGAAGGAAATAACTAGGGTATTTTTCTCTATTTGCAGCATTAATTATATGGTCTCAGCTCCAATTGCAAAGCCTCCATTATGGTTCTGGTTCCCACTGGAAGAGCCTGATCTGGGCTCTGATAATGCCACTTCCTCCTATGGTCCCTTCAGCATTAAGCTGAGAGGAGCTTCCTACTGTTGCTCAACTCCGGAATTCCTTTCTGGATTCCATGTTTGGTTTCTCAGTCCTTCATTTCCTAGGGAACCAATTAAATTCCCTGTTGGGAAAACCTGGAATGGCTTCTGTTTTTCTGTTCAGAGAGCCTGCTGATGTTCTTCAGAAGTACATGTTTTCTAGTTTCTGCTTTGTGATCACTTGCCCTCAGGATTCTTTCCTATAATGCATGATCTTGGATTCAGACTGCAGAACTCCAAACACATGCAGCATGTCGTGTTTTGCACTCCACCCCTAGGTTTCACAATGGCCATTCTTTATCATTGCCCAATGCCGTAGATGGCCTTTTCAATGACACTGTTCGCAGACACAGACTTAGCAACAACAGCCTCCGCATTCTTTTCAGAACCAGAACACAGGGCATTAACTGTGGAAACCCCTCTGGTCAGACTTAGCCTTCATGCTGTAGCTGAGCTAAGGAAATTCAGAATCAGAGCTTCTCCTTGTGAGAGATTTCAGAGGGGAAATGACTAAAGGGTACCCAAATGCAGACTCTCCTTTCTCAGCTGGCTTTGTTTCCAGCTCTTCTAGCATAAGAAATCAAAATCCCATTTCACCTGTTCCTTGGGAGGAGACAAAGCCAGCGGCCTTTACTTAAAGATCACGGACCTATCTCTTGTCTCCACAGGTTACTTGCTAATGTTTAACCTAAGCCTACCTACTACACATGATTTATAAGTTCATGAGCATTTGCTAACAAATTGCTATAAATGTTTTCTCAATTCATTCGTTACCTAAATTCCCTTTTGGCCTGGTACGAGTCTTATCAGTCCTCATAATGATAGGCAGTGCCTAACTCAAGGCTTCTGACTTACACATGGCTCTCTGCGCACTGCCCTTCTGGACTTGGTGCGGCCCCGCCCTTCCTACCACACCTGCCTCTGTCACTTCTTTCCTCCACCTGCCATGGGTGAGAATGTATTTCCCCTGCTTCCCTGACAATCCCCTTCCTCCTGCTGAGCCAGTCGTCCTGCCTCCAGATCACATAGCATGGCGCGACGCTGCCCTCCGGCCCCTTGGCCCATTTCAGCCGTAGAATCTGTCCCCACGCCCATCCCTTACTCTTAGCCTTTGAACCGGTGCTGCCAGTTCTATCACTGACCCTGTTAACGCCCCCCCGCTGCCACCCCAAAGGCCTGTCCCTCCACCAAGTTGCCCTTGGCTCCAACTATCCACACTGTCCCTGACACGGGAACAGAAACGTGTGTGCGTGCCAAGTCGCTCAGTCGTGTCCGACTCTGCGACCCTGTGCAGTGTAACCCCCCCAGGCTCCTCCGTCCATGGGATTCTCAGGCAAGAATCCTGGAGCAGGATGCCCTGCCCTCCTCCAGGGGAATCTTCCTCACCCAGGGATTGGACCCAGGAGTCTCCTGCGTCCCCTGCATTGAGGGAGGATTCTTTACCACCGAGCCACCAGGGAAGCCCCAGGAACAAAAACCCCAGCTGTCAAAAAGAGTCCTGTCTGTGAACGTCCTGAGGTCTATCCGTCTTCGTCCTTTAACTGCTCCCCACCCATCTTCACCTCCTCTGTCCAACCTCCCAGCCATCAGTTGTTACCCCTGGCCAGATCCATCAGAGGCATAGGAGCAGATTTACTAGGATGCCAGTGAAGCTTAATCTCCAGGGGCCCTCACAGAACTCCCTTCTGAGGTCCCATGGCTGATTCAGTCTTCAGAGTGGTGTATTCTTTTTCTTAGTGAAGGCCCCCACATGCTATAACCTTGAACCATCACAAAACCCAGCCCTGCCCCTGTTCGGGTGATTGCTCCCTCCGTTTCCTTGGAATTAGGGGAGCATTCCCACTCCTCTGCCTGCGCCTTCTAGGAAAAAAGTGCTTCCAGAACCACAAAGTGAACTTTGCATAGCCTCACCCTGCAACACAGTGTTAAACCTAGTGGTTAGTTTTAATTATATGACGGGTGATTTGTCACAGGTGCTTTTTTAGATTAAATAGGTTTTCACTGATTGGCTTTGGAAACCAACCACCAAACAAGTGACTTGTAAACAAACTTGTGGAATGTAAGCCATTCCTAAATTGCAAGCTTCAGGGACTCGAGATTAATGAGAGCCCATAAACCACGTGTGGAAACCTATGTATAAATACTGATATTTTGTCACATGAAAAAAGGTACTCATTAAATTCAATCAAGGGACATAGCAAAATCTGCAATATCCAGCAAGTCACGATGTGTAACTACAGCAATCAGTCATCTATTTTCTGGGGCAGTTTCCACTTAAAAGATTCTGCTCTTTTTTCACCCCTGGACGACTCTGTAGTCCATCATTATAGACTCAGAAACTAGTACAGTGCCTGGCATACTGTAGGCACTCAAACAACACACGAAAAAACCAGTGATGTGCCCAGCTTTTGGTTTTAAAACTATGGTCTCTAACTGTATAATAGATATAGATAAGCAACTTAACATATCTTTTTATGATTTTTAAGTCTCTATGTTGACAATTATGCAAAATATTTAATTTTCCAAATCTCGTTTGTCAAACAAATTGTCTTGGACTTCCATGGAGGATGTAATATATACGTTAATGTCTCAGTCCTCAGTGAGGCAATTCTTTACCAGAAGACTATACAGCCTCTTCCAGAATATTGTGTTTATTTTCTTATTCATGCGGAGGAATGCTTTTATATCAATTTTGGCATGTAAAGAGTTTTATTTTTAAGTAACCAGTATAGTCGCAGCATTCTAACCTCCCACATAATTATGCTAAATGCTACAAATATGTTACATACACTCCAGTTTTCAGTTTAAGAGCTCATTAACTTTCAGTGAGACTGTGGATTTCCTCCAGCGAGGAGATTAACAGGGTGAGTTTGATGAAGAAAAGATTTTATGTAAATTTTCTTAATCCTTCTAAGAATCCAAAAGGATTAATTATAATAGATTGATGACCAGGAAAGTTTTGATTTCTGGATTGCTAGGCAACACCAGGATGACAAATTGGTTGCAGCTTCTCCACCACCTCTTCTCTCCTTTTCTACCCCTTCACCCCAAAAAGAGAAGTGAAGAGTCAACTGTTAGTGTTTGGGGAACATTTGTGGAAAAAAAAATAACAAGCAATTTAAAAAACTCTTTAGATTGAAAACAACTTCTTGGTCCTAGGAACATTTATAGCTTCGGTGCTAGTCTAGGGATAGAACAAGTCATTTCTCCATCAGAATAACAGTCATCAGCACAAGATATGTTCTCCTGATACCATGGATCCTCTTCCCCCACCCCATCTCCCACCCACCCAGGAACACTCCAGAAGAAAGCTCTTTTCCTGTCCTCTTTTATTCACCACAACCAAATTTTCATTCCAAGTCACACAAAAGCACATCAGTACATCTCTCGGTCCTATATTGCAACATATGTATGTGTCCACTTCCTTTCCTGACTTTTAGAATCATCCCTTCCACCTTCATTCCTCATCTTTGACCAACAGAATGAGAGAGAGAGCCAACTCCCTTCTGCACAGAGCCTGACTCATGCCTTCCATGGCTGGGAACTTACCCAGAACACAGAATGCAATAGATCTTACAGATTATTATTTAAGTACATGAGTGGTCTTCACCCAAGCTACAAAAGTTGCTGAAAATCTGAAGAGGTTTCCAGAATACCTGAAAGCCAGATTCTACTTGGCCATTTAGCCATTGGTTCCTTGAGGAAAAAAACTTCAGGCATTTCAAAGGAGCAGATCTTTCAGACAAACTGACTGTTCCCTCTGTAAACCAGTTCCCATGCTCCCTACCCACCTCCCAACCAGAGGGCTATTAGAATACTGTTTGAAATAGTGGTGGTTTTTCAGAAAATACCAGGTTCTCCCACTTCAAAGAGCAGCCAGGCAAGCCATGAGTTATTGCTTCTTCCAGAGAAGTTCTCCCTGCCAGGGTGTAAGGAGACAGTCTCATCTTTTCCCTATTCTTCCCAGGCAGAGGTGGAGGATTTTTTTTTTTTTTTTCCTTTCTAGTTCCTGAAACTAGCCCAAAGAGAATTCCTCATGAAGAGCACTTAAGACAAGATTTCTGAAGATCTCAAGCCTACTGCCTTGTTTTATGATTAGAGAGGAGAAAAAGTGGGAATTGTGGGGCAGTGGGCACTGGTGGGTTTAGTACTTTTTAAAAACAGAGCTCACTTAGCGAAATAGCTCATTTTCTCTCCTGCAGGAAGGGGGTGGGAAGGTAGGGTGTGGAATGAGGCAGCCTCTTGATGACCTTGGTACTAGAGGAAGCAGTTCCATCTAGTTCTACACAAATGACCATGAAACTCTTTGCTCACTTACCCATTTGGGGTCTTTAATTACCAGTTTGTGCTCATGGAACAGGAGAACTCAGCAAGAGGCTGGAAACCAGAGCTCTAAACACTAAATCTTTTTTGCCTAAGGCTTGCTGGGGCACCTGATGAATTCCTGGCCTTGTTCATAAAACTTGTTTCCAGCAAAGTCAAATGGGGCAGCCTTAACACTTTTGAATATTTAGCTATATTAACCATCTTGCCTTTTAGAGCAACTTTCCACTTAGAGCAGGAGCCTCCATCTTTCAACTCCGGGAGAGAAAACAATCTCTATAAAGCAAGTTGGGGAACCAGAAGCAAATTGTCAGTGGACTCAGAACACCCCCTTTCCAATTCTTCTTGGTTCTTTTCTGAATAACTGAGCACAAGTTTTATCTCAGAAGTCATTCTGGGATGCAGTGGGGCCCATCCCCTCCCTCCCTCAAAAGCGGCTTAATCTCCATGCTTCCCCTACAGAAGGCTCTCCATTCACTTAAGAAAAGGTAGGGATGCTCAACCTCAGCAGGCATCATAGAAATGCAAATCAAAATCAGCGAGGAGGCAACACTCCAGAATCACTAACTTAAAAAGACAGACAGTAAATCAGATAGAAAAATACAAATATCATATTATATCGCTTATGTGTGAAATCTTTTTTTAAAAGTGGTACAAATGAACTTATCTACAAGGCAAACAGAGTCTCAGATGTAGAAAACTCACTTATGGTTACCAAGGAGAGAAGTGGGAGTGAGGGATAAATTAGGAGATTGGGATTGCCATACACACACTACTATTTATAAAATAGGTAGCTAATAGGAGCCTACTGTATGGCCAAAGGAACTTGACTCAACATTCTGTAATGACTTATATGGGGAAAGAATCTACAAAAGAATGGACATCCGTGTAACTGGTACCCTGTGCTGGATGGCAGAAACTAACACAACACTATAAATCAACTACACGCCAGTGAAAGTTCGTTTTTAAAAAGACAGACAAGAACTTTTCGGTGGGGATGCGGAGAAACTTGAATTTTCATATATAGTTGTGAAAATGCAAAATGGTGCAGCCTTTGTGGAGAATACTCTGGCAATACCTCAGCAGACTGCATGTAGAGGCACCGTATAACCCAGCAGGTCTATTACCAAGAGAAATGAAAGTATGTACACACAGAAACTTAACACGTGAATGTTCATAGCACTGTTCTTCATAATCACCAAAAAGAGTGGAAAACCCAAACTGTCCATCAGCTGTTAAGTGGACAAATAAAATGCAGTATATTTATACGAGGGGAAGTTATTCAACATTAAAAAGGAATGAAATTCTGTTAAAATTTTAAAACATTAAAAAGGAATGAAATTCATGTTAAACATGAATGAACCTTTAAAGCACTACGCTAAGTGAAAGAAGCCAGTCATGCTAGATCATATATGGTTTGATTCCATTTCTGAAAATTATCCAGAATAGGCAGATCCATAAATACAAAAAGTAGGTTAATAGTTCCCAAGCTGAGGGATGGGTAAGAGAATAGGAGTGACTATTGACAGGTACAGGTTTTCTTTATGGAGTGATGAAAATACTCTGGAATTAGATAGTGGTATTGGTAGCACATCTGAAATATGAAAAAGTGTTGAATTGTACATTTTAATGAATGAATTTTATGGTACATAAATGATATACCAATAAAGGTGCTGGAAAGAAGGAAGGAAAGAAAGGAAGCTGACAGGTTGGGATAAACACTGATTATAGTTAGTCTTGCCCCTTTAATATCCCAATAAGCCCCTCCCTGGAGTTATGGGGAGGGAGGTCCCTCTTCCTTTAGTTGGCCAAATTTGCCCCCAGCAAATGAAGTCTTTACAGTCAGCCATGACCTCCCAACCCCCTTGTCCTGAGGCATACCTCAGTCACATCCCCCTGCCCCAACACAGCAACTTGGCCACCCTGCTAAAGGCTTCCCCCAGAGCCTTGCCCTGGGTCCTCTGCTTGCAAGACCCTCTCAGGGTTTGCCAGTCATCTCCAGGCCATCAGAGCTCACCGCTGTCTGGTTGAGAAAGGTCCAGCCTCCTGCTTAATTCAAACTTACCTAGATAGCCGTCTCTGCCTTGAGCAAAGCAGAGGCTGAATTGGCAGCTAGATTTCTGCTTTTTAAAAAAATTCTAAGGTTAATTTTTATTGGAATGTAGTGGCTTTACAATGTCGTGATAGTCTCTACCATACAGCAAAGTGAATGAGCTGTATGTACACATTATGTCCCCTGTTTTTTGGGTTCCCTGCCCATCTAGGTCACACAG
Source organism: Odocoileus virginianus (assembly GCF_023699985.2). Lineage (NCBI taxonomy): Eukaryota > Metazoa > Chordata > Mammalia > Artiodactyla > Cervidae > Odocoileus > Odocoileus virginianus. The sequence goes on along the minus strand of NC_069677.1, from coordinate 56,788,958 downwards.
AGCCCTGAGACATTCCCTGTGCTGTAGGTTCTTGTTAATGATCTATTTTCTACATAGTACCAATAGTATATAGGTGTCAATCCCAATCTCCCAAATCCTCCCACCCTTTCTTTCCCCCTTAGTATCCATATGTTTGTTCTCTATGTGTCTGTACTTTTGCTTTGCAGATAAGATCATCTGTACCATTTGTCTAGACTCCATATATATGCGTTAATACATGCTATTTTTTTTTTCTCTCTCTGACTTCTCTCTGTATGAGACTTTCAAGGTCCATCCATATCTCTACAAATGACCCAATTTCATCCCTTTTAATGACTGGGTAATATTCCATTGTATATATGTACCACATCTTTATCCATTCATCTACTGATGGACATTTAGGTTGCTTCCATGTCCTGCCTAATGGAAATAGTGCTGCAATGAACATTGGGGTGCACGTGTCTTTTTGAACCATGGTTTTCTCTGGATATATGCCCAGTAGATTCTGCTTCTTTAACAGACTAGACCTGCGTTTGGCTTTCCCACTTTCCAATCGTGCCTCCGTGTTGGGGTTATGCTGTTCTCATCATGGTTACCTGGCCCCAATCTGCTGTGCATGCCCCAGGAGAAGCTAGCCCATCCATACACACCCAAGATCTCCAGGTATCTCCTACTCACCCCACGTAAATTCAGGGTGGCTCCTGATTAACCTTTGAAAGAATTCCTCCTCTGAGCCAGGTGCTTAGCATCTATAATTCCACTTAATCTTCACAACAGCTCTATAAAGAAGGTATTATTATCTTCAATTTTCAAGAAGAGGAAACAGATTCAAAAACGGTAAACAACCTAAAGTCACATGGATTGGAGTCAGGATTCCAACATGGACCTGTCAAAGCTGATACTCTTTCTACTTTCTCAGATAACAATTCCTTTCCTTGGTGGAGCACCTGTCGTATACCAGGTAGTGTTCCAAACATGTTAAAAATATTATTTCATTGATTATCACAACATCCCCATGAGACAGGTACTAGCATCTGACATAAATAAATGAGAAAATGAGGTTCAGAGCAATTAAGTAATTGTTTTGAGATCGTATGCATTTGTCACTCACTGAAAGCACGGGAGCTTGGTAAGATTTTTGCTGATCTTGATGAAGGTAAAAGTTGCAAATAGTGCTGTCCTCTTTCCCAGTCTTGCCTTTGAGCAACTCTCTTGGTTGGTCCCATGAAAAAAAAGACAAAAAAAAAAAAAAAATCAGAAATATTTTCCTAAACACCAACCTATTTAAAAACCTGCCTTCAGATCATTTGTTATATAAGAAAATTAAAGTTTTATTTGTTTAATCTTCTGTGGGTAAGTTTTCTGTTAATTGTAGCTAAACATTTTCTTAATTCATACAGGAAGGTCATTTTATCACTGTCTTACAGATTAAGAAACAAATTAAAGGTGTACATAGAGATCAAGTATTTTTCTAAAGCCACACTAATAGTGACTGTGGTCTACTGATAGTTGACCGCCTGTATTCTTCTCTTAATAATTTCCCATATTGTGCTGGGCATGTGGCTGGCCAGCAGAAGGTTCACATTTTCCAGGCTTCTTTGAAGCTTTGTGGTCCATCTAACTATGCTTTTGTTAGCGGGGTATGAGTGGCAAGGAGGGATGTTATCAACTTCCAGGTCGTGCCCTCCAGTCCCTTTTTGCTTTTGCCGCCAGTGGCGACGATGGACCGTTTTCGATGATGAGGACCAGAGTAACACCCAGGAGATGGCGGAGCAGAGGAAAGGGGGAGCCCGGGCTCCAGAATGGCTTCACGGGTGCCGTCGCCCTCCATCCTGGGGCCATCTGCCAGGTCGGCCTTTTAAAGTACCGTTATCTTAACCAATACCATGGCCAACAAATTTTCTAACATCAGTTCAGTTCAGGCGCTCAGTCGTGTCCGACTCTTTGCGACCCCATGAACCGCAGCACGCCGGGCCTCCCTGTCCATCACCAACTCCCGGAGTTTACTCAAACTCGTGTCCATCGAGTCGGTGATGCCATCCAGCCATCTCAACCTCTGTCGTCCCCTTCTCCTCCTGCCCCCAATCCCTGCCAGCATCAGGGTCTTTTCCAGTGAGTCAGCTCTTCGCATGAGGTGGCCAAAGTACTGGAGTTTCACAGTCCTCTGTAATTCCAAATTTGGGTAATTTCCACTACAACTCTCAATACCTAAATCAAGCCTGCAAATCCCAATGCCCACAGATGTCAGGTAGATAACAAGTCAGCAAAGAAGGCTGAGTGAAAACTATGGTAACCCGGAGAACACATTTGTGCTTACTGTGCAGTTACCAAACCATTTCCTTTTCTTCCTGCTAGATCGTATTTCTCAGTTTACCTTGTAATTAGGTGGGGCCATGTGACTGAGTTCTGACTAGCATCATGGGGACAGAAGGAATGAATGCTACATCCATGCCTCACCCATGAAAAAGTTCTTGTTCAATCACGCACTCTTTTTTTGGGTAAATCTTAGGAGCCATGCAATCAATGATGCAATGGACATGGCAGAACATAGGCTAGAAGAAGCTGGATCCCTGGGTCACACTTAGAAAGGAGCTGCCTAAATTACATCAACATATAGATTTTGATGTGAAACTAAGAAACAAAGTTTTGTCAGGTTGATTGTTTACATGATCAGGTCTATTGTAACCAGAGCAGAGTGGTGTCCCCTAATATAATAAGATGATAGCCCCTATAGAAATACTGGCTTAGTACTGCCAGATTCTTGGACTTTTTTTAAAGAGAAGATAGAAATCCTGAATATTATTAGAAAGTTACTGATTATCCATGTTAGCCGATTCTTTGGAAAAAACCCTAAAGCTGGGAAAGATTGAAGGCAGGAGGAGAAAGGGGGCGACAGAGGATGAGATGGTTAGATGGCATCACCGACTCAATGGACATGAGTTTGAGCAAACTCCAGGAGACAGTGAAGGACGGAGAAGCCTGGCATGTTGCAGTCCATGGGGTCTCAAAGAGTTGGATACAACTGAGCAATGGAACAACAACAACAATCGGTGTTAGCCAATGCCGTGAAGGTCAAATGTGATCCAGATGTATACATGTTTTCCACCCCTGCCTCAGTTGGGTTCCCTGATTCTGGGCCTTCAGGCAGCCTCCCCCTCTGATCCCAGGCTCCTGAGATACAGACCCAAACTCTTTATAATAGAATCAGTTCCTGGAATGACATCTGACTCGTAATTAGTGCTCAGTACAAGGGCTAATTATCCGTTTTGTGATTGTTGTTATGTTGTTTCACTTTGCTGTTTAGTTGCTAAATTGTGTCCAGCTCTTTCCAACCCCTTGGAGTATAACTCACCAGGCTCCTCTGTCCATGGGACTTCCCAAGCAAGAATACTGGAGTGGGTTGCCATTTCCTTCTCCAGGGGATCTTCCCGTCGTATATCAAACCCGCATCTCCCTCATGAGCAGGCAGATGCATTACCGCTGAGCCGCAAGGGAAGACCCTGTTCCACCCCGTGGGCACCTTCATCAACAGTTCATCGGAGGGGTGCCCTGCATTGTGTGGAAGGAGGCGGCCAAGGCCCAGTGAAAGCAAGAGCACAGTCCGCAATAACTGAATTCAGAAAGGCTGACCATCTTATTTATTTACAAGTCCAGACTCTCCGGAGCGAGACTGTCTGGGCCCCTGTTCCACTTACCAGCTGAACAACTTTGGGCCAGTTACTGAACTCCTCTTCCCCCTCGGTTTCCTTACCCATAAAATGGGAGTGATAGTAACGGTGATAGTGTATTCATTTGCCAGGGCTTGCATAACAGCATGCCACAAATGTGAGTGACTTGGACAACACAGGTTTATTGTCTAAGAGTTGTGAAGGCTAGAAAAGCCGAAAATCAAGGTGTCAACAGGATTGGTTCCCTCTGGAGGCTGCGAGGGAAGGCTCTATTCAAGGATCTCTCTTTGGCTGACGGATAACGGCCTTTTCCCCGTGTCTCTTCACGGGGTCTTTCTCTGTGTGTGTCTGTCTCTGTTCAAATGTCTCCTTTCTGTAAGGACGTTACACTGGGTTAGTGCCCACTCTGATGGCTTCATCGTGACTTGATAACCTCAATAAAGATTTTATCTCTAAATAAGGTCACATGTGAGGTCTTGGGGGAGGGTGGTTAGGATTTCAATTATCACTAGGAGGGGGACACAATTCAACTCATAACCACATTACCTGATCAGATTGTTGTGAAGATGAAATTAGCCAATACAGGTCACACACTTAACAATAGCCACTGATACAGCATAAGCACTCAAAAACATTCGCTGTGTCTGCTCAGTCGCTAAGTCGCGTCCGACTTTGCAACCCCATGGACGGCAGCACGCATTAGCTGATGGTATTATACATCTTAAAATTTTGTTATACCAAGGTGACCCATCCTTAAAAATAAGTTGGTAAAAATTCTGCTGTTCCAGTATAGATGTTTTCGGGGAGTAGCTGAGGAGAGGTAGGGGTGATTTCAGTTCTTGATCTTAGAATACAGCAAAATGAAAGAGTTGCCAGTTTCCAACATTGATAATACAAAAGAAGATAGGACAAGAAACAGAGAATCATTGTGCTCATCATAAACTTGAAAATGACTCAATTTGAGGGGTATGTCATACATTTTCCTTTGATTAATTACTAGGTTTTGTTAATTCATTTCTGGTGATTATCACTAACTCAAAAAGTACAATAAAAGACTGTAGCTTGAATTTTGCAATTCTGGAATTTGACCTTTCTGAAACAGAGATTGGTTCAGAGCCTTTCAAAATATTCTAGAGTTACAATTTTAAAATAAGTCTCTGAGGCCAGTTGATGGTTGTGTGGTTCAAACAGACTGCAATGTAGCCCAACAAGCCCTGAAGGTACAAGATTTAAAACCATGAAGTGTTTTCTAATGATGCCAAGGGTTGCGAATCCCTGAACTGTAAGCATCTTTACAAAAGAGGAAACTCTCTCTGATGGGTAACACTGATCCTTCTTTTAACAAAGGGGAAAAATGTAAAAAGTCAGTTCCCAGTGTTTTGCTCTCATCCACTTGAGAACCCATCAAAATTTTACTTTTAGTTCATCTCCTAGATCATTCATGAATGCAGTTCTGTGATGATGTGCTTTATACATTCTGTTCAGTCTTGACAGCATTTTAAAAGTCTGGTCTCTGTAAAAAAAATTCAGTACAGGTCCTACTGCATTTATTGATTTTACAGATGACTAGATGTTCAGTAGGGAGAAGTCAGCCTCCTCTCAAAAGCCTCTTGAAAGCAGAGACTGCTTGGGCAGCATGGGTGACCTGAAAATTGCCTGTTTAAATGGGCAGTTAGTGATGTACAAACCATCTAACCACATGAGTACTATTCTGAAGTACTATACCAGGTCAAGAAACCTAGCTCATTAGCATGCACCACAGCGATCCGTAAAGTTCAGATGTCCAATTTCAATTATATTCCATTTGCAAATCCAGGCTGTTTCTGCCCCGCCCCCCAATGTCACGCTTCCATTATTTGTGAGCTTTGAGAAAGGCAGAAGAACACAACTGAGGATGCTTCTCCTCTCTTCTCCCGCCTCCTTCCCTGTATCCTCTCATCATTCTCACCCCCACTCACTTCTCTCACTCATTCTTCTTCATGACATATTGGGTCTCAGGATGTTGGCTCAAGCCAAGCAGAACTCAGTTTTTGCACCTTAGGTACAGCCATCAGTCCTGGGGCTTAATTTTGTTGTTGTTCTTACTTTATTTTTTCCTGCTATTTTTAAAATATAGTAAGTGAAGATTCAGAAGAAAGTCTTACATAATAAGACTGAAAAATAAATTATTTTTTTATTGTGTGTATGTGTATGTGTGCCCTCAGGCCTGTCTGACTCTTTGTGATCCTCTAGACTGTAACCTGCCAGGCTCCTCTGACCATGGAACTTTCCAGGCAAGAATACTGAAGTGAGTTACCATTTCCTAGTCCAGGGGATCTTCCTAACACAAGGATCAAAATCTCATGTGCCTGCTGCATTGGCAGGCAGATTCTTTAACACTATTCTACCAATATTTTCTTACTACAGAAGTAATTGTGCTTATTGTAGAAAATTTAGAAATACAAATATGTACTTTAAAACAAAAAGGAAATAAAATGTCTCACGTCCAGAAATCCAGAAATAAACACGGCTAACATTTTGATGCATAGTTTGTCAATCCACGTTTACTCTTAAAACTGAATAACCATGCAATCAGATCACCCAACTACTCTGTTTAGAAGAAAGGTAGATGCAGAAAGGGCAAAATACCAAGATAGTGACCCCCCTTCCTCCCACGGCACCCACATTTCAAGAGTTTTCTAAGGGACTACACCAATCAGCTTCCAGACCCTTCCGTGCTGGCTACTAAATCTCCCCACTTGGATCCAATCAAACATCACTCCAATACTGGCAATTCTCTAACTTGGACTTAGACGAGTTACTAACATGCAGACTAAATGAACAGTAAAAATGAAAAGACTCCCCCAAAAATTTTGAAAGGAGAAAAACAACTTTCATTGAGACTAATTCAATGCAGTACCTGGTCTAGTTCAGTGAGGAAATACATACTCTGAATATGAGCATGCCATATTTTGAGCACTCATACTGAAATTTACATCTATCAAGAGGAAAAATAATTTCTCTTGTTAGATATTACAAATACCAACACTTAAGAAATGTATGTCCACGGACGTGTTCAGATTCATTGTCCATATACACAAACTTGCACATTTTAATAACATTTAGTAGAAAATAATATTTTAAGTATAAAGTATCCTCAGAAAGAAAAAAAACCTAAGGTTATAATTCAAGAACCGGATGCTATAAAAAAGGAATGAATGACCCAAGAATGAATAAGAGTTCTCTGAAATTAAAAATATGATAGTTTAAGCAGAAGTTTCCAAGAAAGTGGAAAATAAGGATTGATTGAAAATGTGAAAGACTAAATTATGAAGTATAATCCAAGAGGCTAATGTCCAATGAATAGAAGCTCCAGAGAGAGCAGACAAAATGAGAGGAGAATATAAAGAAAGAAATAATAAAGATTTCTCAACTGAAACACATGATTGTCTAGACTGAAGAAAGAAAGAGCGAAAAATACCACAATGCCAGAAATACTGGATGGAAAATGACTGATATTCATTCACAGAACAGTAAAATTTCAGAGCATCGAAGGTTTTTTAACATCCAAGAACTTTTCAGAGAGAAAAAACAAATTGTATCTTTTAAAATTGAGAATGGCATCAAACTGCTCTTTAGCAATACTGTATGCTACGAGAAATGGAACACTTCAAAATTCAGAGAGAAAATTTGAGGGTAGAATAAAGCTATTCTGTGTCATGGAAGAACTCAATACGTTTACTTCCCACATCCCCTTTCTATGGAAGTGATTCAAGAATGTGTTCCCCCAAAGTAAGACAGTAAACCAAAAACTGAGAAGTTCAAGAAATAATTCAGCCAATCAGAAAGAAACTGGAAGGAAGACTTAAGGGTGACAGTTTTTCATCAAATCTAGGGCCTAAGAGTCCAACCTGGAGCTGGTGGAAGGAGGCCTCCAAAAAGGAGTCTAGAAAGAGAATGTATGTAAGCAGAATGAATTCACAGAGATACTATCTTTAAGAAGTTGAACATAAAGTTGTAAAAAAAAAAAAAACAAACAAACTCAGCAATGCAGGAAGTGGAATGAGGAGGAAGAAACAATTAGAAATTCCAAGAAACACACAACCACTAAAAAGGAGATGCAATCAGCCATACTGCGGAGCTGAGTTGTGACCAATCTTTACATAGTCGTAGTGTCGCAAACACTGTTGTTCAATTTTTAGCTTCTGGAATAGACCTACAAGCCAGACAAAAGGAAGACTGAGATCTGGTCGCAGAACAAGGTCCCTGCTTTCTTTCTTGACATAATGAGTTAAAATTAAGCAGTTGATTGTGATAAGAAGGCCTACAACAACGAAGAAAAGGGTAAGAACATTCATATGTTCACCTCACTAGGCATAGAGTCAAAAGACACAGTCAGTGATTAATGGAATTAAACATGAGGATGTGAGTACGCAAAGCTATATTTTACATAGTTACAAAGGCAACTAATAAAAAGAATCTAAAAATAGTGGCATAATCTTAATGAAGTGAAAGAAAGGATGGCCAGAGATAAAAGATCAGTGGGCTAAATCCATATCCATCATCAGAGAAATCAACAGATGATGTCTAAAATTGTTAAATAAAGAAATAGGAAAACACTAGTAATGTACTGAAGGATTTATAATAGGTAGAAGCAAAATATATGACAATCATGGCACAAAGGCCAAGAGGGAAAAACAGAATTATCTTGGAGGTTCCTACACTATACAAAAAATGGTGTAACATCACTTAGAGGAAGATTATAATATGTTAGAGAAATATACAACACTTCTATTTCCAGTCAAATGGAATAGAGGAGTCAGATTTACCATCCTCTCTGAAAGGATTAAAATAGCAGACAAAATATATCAAACAATGGCACTCCAGACATTGGACATTAGTCAATAAAGGACAGTGATCATTGAAAGAGGGAAAAGAGAAGAAAATGTATGTCCATAGAAGCACTGTGCACAAATGTTCATAGCAACTGTATTTGTAGTAGCTCCTAATGTCCATCAAAAGATGATGAAAACAAATTGTGCTACATTCATATAATGAAATATACAACTTAGCAATGAAAAAGAATGAACTATACATACAAACAACTACATGGATGAATCTCAAATTAATTATGCCAGGTGAAAGAAGCCACAAAAAACTAGTACCTATTGGACAATTCCATGTATCTAAAATTATAGAAAAATAAAACTAATCTGTAGTGACAGAAGCAGATCAGGGACTGCAGGAAGAAGAGGAAGGGTGATTTTAAAGGGGCACAAGGAGACTTTCAGGTGTGACGTAATGGTCACTGTCTTGGTTGTGGTGATAGTGTCATGGCATATACAAATGTTAACACAAATTGTTCACTTTAAATATAAGCAGTTTATTGTATGTCAATTATATCTTAGTGGCTAAAAAGGAAAAAAGATACAGCATAAACATTATGATAATAAAAAACAAATAAATGTGTTATGTGTATTTATATATGTATTTATACATGCATGCATGTGTGCTAAATCGCTTCAGTTCTGTCCAACTCTTTGTGACCCTATGAACTGTAGCCCACCAGACTTCTCTGTCCATGGGATTCTCCAGGCAAAAATACTGGAGTGGGTTGCCATGCCCTCCTCCAGGGGATCCTCCCCATCCAGGGATCAAACCCACGTCTCCTGCATCTCCTGCATTGGCAGGCAGGTTCTTTACCACTGGCACTACCTGGGAAGCCCATATTTATAACATGTTAAAATATAACTAATAAACAAGAAAAACAAATCATAAACAATATGGCATAAACTTATTATTTTAGATATATGGAGGTAATTGCCAAAAGAACTAAAAAGAGAAACTTAAAAGTTGTTCCCTAGGCCAGAAACTAAAAAGATCTTAGAGGAAAAATAAGCGGTACACTCTTTGACATACATCACAACAAGATCTTCTTTGACCCACCTCCTAGAGTAATGGAAATTTTAAAAAGTAAACTAATGGGACTTAAAACTTAAAAGGCTTTGCACAGCAAAGGTAACAATAAACAAGATTAAAAAACAACTCTCAGAATGGGAGAAAATAATTGCAAATGAACTGACAAAGGATTAATTTCCAAAATATACAAGCAGCTCGTTACCAGAAAAACAACCAACCTAATCAAAAAATGGGTGGATGACCTAAACAGACATTTCTCCAAAGAAAACATGCAGATGGCCAACAAACACATGAAAAGATGCTCGGCCTCTCTCATCATGTGTGTGTGTGTGTGTGTGTGTGTGTGTGTGTTAGTCGTTCAGTTGTGTTGGACTCTTTGTGACCCTATGGACTGTATCCCACCAGGCTTCTCTGTCTGTGGGGTTCTCCAGGCCAAGAATACTGTAGTGGGTTGCCATTTCCTTCTCCAAGGCATCTTCCTGACCCAGGGATCAAACCCGGGTCTCCTGCATTGCAGGCAGATTCTTTGGAGAAATGCAAATCAAAACTACAATGAAGTATCACCTCACACAGCTCAGAATGACCATCATTTAAAAATCTACAAAAAATAAATGCTGGAGAGGATGTGGAAAAAAGGGATCCCTCTTGCACTGTTGGTGGAAATGTACATTGATACCGCCACTAAGGAGAACAGTATGGAGATTCCTTTAAAAAACTAAGAATAGAAATACCATAAGACCCAACAATCCCACTACTGGGCATATACCCTGATAAAAACATAATTGTTAGAGACACATGTACCCCAATATTTGTGGCAGCATTTTTTTTTTTTACAATAGCTACAACATGGAAGCAACCTAGATGTCCACTGACAGATGAATGGATACAGAAATTGTGGTACAGACATACAGTGGAACATGACTCAGCTATAAAAAAAAAGAATGCATTTAAGTTTAGTCCTAATGACGTGAATGAACATAGAGCCTATTATACAGAGTGAAGTAAGTCAAAAAGAGGAAGGTAAATATTGTATACTAACACACGCATATGGAATTTAGAAAGATGGTACTGATGAAATCATTTTCAGGGCAGCAATAGAGACTCAGACATAGAGAACAAACTTGGCGACACAGTAGAGGAAGAAGAGGGTGGGAGGAATTGAGAGAATAGCATGGAAATATGTACGTTACCTTATGGAAAACAGATAGCAAGTGGGAATTTACTGTGTGATACACAAGCCAGTGCTCCGTGACAACCTATAGGGATGGGATGGGGCGGGAGGCGAGATGGGAGATCAGGAGGGAGGGGACATACCTATACCCGATTCATGTGGATGCAGTGGCGGAGGCCAACACAATGTTGCAAAGCAAATACCCTCCAATCCAAAAAAAAAAGAAACAATTGTTCGCTGGGAACTTCCTTGGTGGTCCCCTGGTTAAGACTCCCTGCTTTCACTATTGGGGACATGATTTCAATTCCTGGTCAGGGAAGTAAATAAAATGAAATAATAGAAGTAGCTCCCCACGTGAGGAAACACAGAGACAGGGTTAACCAAGGCGGGAGAGCTGGGAACTGTTGCTCTAAACATACGCCCTTCTGGATTAGGCACACCGGTTCAGACACTCAGAGAAGCAGAAGCTAAGATGGGCTTTGAGAGTTGAGAGATTTATTGAAGGAAAGCCTGTGAAGGGTGAAAGGCAGCAGGAAGAATAGATGGAAGAGCAGGCAGACCGTGAGCAGACTCGAACTTGTGAAAGGAGGGAGGGAAGAAAAATTTGGAGAGAAAGAGTCTCAGAATCCGGAAAGTTCTGAGAAATAGCTGCCAGGCTGATGGGGAGTGTCCCAGCCAAAGTCACCGGTGCCAGGAATCCGGCGTCAGGCAGGACGGGCCAGCAGTGATGAGTCACCGGCCGCCCAGAGGGGCGGGCCTCAGCCTGAGCACCCGTGGCTCCAAAGTCGTGGCACCCGTGGAAGACATTGATTTGATTTTTAGATTTCAAAAAGCTTTTGAAAGAAGAATCAATTCCTCTGATCAACAGGTGAAGTGAATAAACAGAGAACTGCATCATCCTTAGAGAGCCGTTCGCCTGATCATCAGTACCACCTGGCTGATACTACAGATTTTTTGCTTTCGTTTTTTGTCCAGAGGCATTGTGTTGAGTGTTTCCCCACTGGAGCAGTGGTAAAGAATCTGCCTGCCAAGCAGGAGACCCGGGTTTGAACCCTGGGTCAGGAAGATCCCCTGCAGAAGGAAATGACAACCCACTCTGGTATTCTTGCCTGAGAAATCCTATGGACAGAGGAGCCTGGTGGGCTTCAGTCCATGGGGTCGCAAAAGAGTAGGACCTGACTTAGCCACTAAACAATAACAAATAAAACTAAATTTATTTGGTTCTTTCTTAATTGAGGGATCAGGGTGGATGCTGGTGAGGCAGTCATTTTCTCCAAAAAGTGTCCACAAGTTAAGGAATAATGTTGCTGAGCACAAACAGAAGGGCGTCTTGAGAACCTGTGAACTCTGATGAAATAGCCCTGGAAATGATTAATACACACAGCCATTGGGAACAGATTGAGCTACTGGGTACCCTCTATTTCTGTAACTTCCATGACTCTGAGTTTCCTAATGACTTAACAGATCAGACTAATGCGCAACAAATAGATTAGTTTCATGGTACAAACCAATTGTTTTACCTTATTTCTTTGTTGAAGTGTGGTTGACATATGATATTATGTAAGTACCAAGCAATTTTTAAAAATTGTTTAACTGTATGTATGGTTTGCAAATCAGAAACCAAGACGTATATCCAACATGTTAAGTCCTGAAATGAGTGCAGTCTTTTGGGCCATTGAGAAAAAGAATACAAAATGTATGAAAAATTACAATGCCCACCATCAGTCAACTCCACACTGTGTGAAGGAAAGTATTGGTGTCGCAGGGCAGGAGCAGAGCCGAAAGAGATGGCAGGCTTTGCCAACTGTGATTAAAGTTTCTTTCTTTTGCACATTTTGTAAAAACCTTTGACCATATGAACACAGTGCCAGCATCCCTCTCTGGGCCTAGGAAGGGGCTCTGCTACTTATTATACTTCATCAGCTTCCCAGTAAATCCACATCTTGCAGCCCTCTTAGAAAAAGAAGAGAGAATAAAGGGGTGTAGATTCCCTTAGGAAGTTGTTGAGGGCAGGGAGAGGCCTTTTACACATGTTGGTTCTGAAAATAAACACAGACACACACACACAGAAGCGACTGCTATTTGGTATAAGTCATCTTCCATGCATCTGACACCCCCAGTCACTGATCACTCCCTGCCAGGGCTGGGCTCCAACCGCAGGACACTGGTGCACACTCCGGGCACAGACACACCTGATTTCCCGGAGAACTTGTCACCCCACGCAGGGGGCCGAATGACAAGAATACACAAGGAATGTTACTGGATTTTACTAAGGAAAATGAATGTCACGTGTCGAAAGCATGGCATATCACATATGTCACAACTTCTTTTAAATACACTGAAAGAAAAACAGAGGGAAATACACTCAAATGTTAACAGTGGTTCTCTTTGGGTGTTAAAATTATGAATAATTATTTTTTTAACTTCCCCCTCCACATTTTCTTTAACAAGCATGTAGTTCCTTTAAAACAGAAAATGAACTTCAAAAAGTGTTTAGATATGTACATATACATGCATATATGTATTCATTAATGCATGCAATGTACAGAGAACTAAAGAGATTTAAAACTTCCCAAGATACTGAGTAAGAATATTTCACATGGCAGATATTACCAGGGTGATGTGAGAATCAGAGAATCAGTGAATCTCAGGTTTGAAATGGCCCAAGCATTAGTCATCTATTGCTGCATAACAAATTATCCCAAACTTAGCATCTTAACCCAAGAAACACTTATTATTTCACACAGTTTCTATGGGTTAGGCATCTGGGGGTGACTCGACTTAGGGTTCTAGCTCAGGGTCTGTCATGAGGTTGCCGAGAAACTGTCAGCAGGGCCTGAAGTCATCTAAGGCTCAGGCAAGGCCAGAGGATCGACGGCCAGGAAGGCGCGTTCATACGGCGATAGGCAGGAGGCCTCAGCAACTCGCCTAGGATGATTCACAGGGCTGCCTGAGCGTCCTCCCAAGGCAACAGCTTGCGTCCCTCAGAGGGAATGACCAGAGAGAGAGAGAAAGAGATCGAGAGGCAGAAGCCAGAATGTGTTTTACAATCTTGCCCGGGGAAGGACATAGCATCCCTTCTGCCAGATTCTTTTGTCACACAGACCAATCCTGTTACAGTATGGGAGGGGGATACGGGGGCGTAAATACCTGGAGACAGAGAACACTAGGGCCCTTTGTCCCCTCCCCATGGCATCTTTGAGAGCCTAGAAACGTCCAACACGATGAGAAATATCAAACTGTCAAAGCAGGTTAAGCCCGTCAAGGAAATAAGTGTCTTTCAGTCGCTCGATCGTGTCTGACTCTTTGAGACTCCGTGGACTGAAGCATACCAGGATTCCCTGTCCTTCACCATCTCCCGAAGACTGCTCAAACTCACGTCCATTGACGCGGTGATGCCACCCAACCATCTCCTCCTCTGTCGTCCCCTTCTCCTCCTGTCTTCTATCTTTCGTAGCATCAGGGTCTTTCGGGGTCTGATCAGAAATGGCTCTTTTAGGACTTCCCTGGTGATTCAATGGTTAGGAGTCCGTCTGCCAATGCTGGGGACGTGGGTTTGACCCCTGGTCCAGAGAGATTCAACATGAAGGGGCACCTCAGCCTGCATGCCACAACTATTGAAGCCTGCGTGCTCTGCAAGGAGAGGAGCCACCACGCTGAGCAGCCTGTGGACCACAACCAGAGAGCAGCCCCCGCGGCCAGCAACTAGAGGAAGCCCACGCTCAACAACGAGGACCCAGCGCCGCCAAAACGCATGGAAAAAAAGAGAAATGGCTCTTCTAAAAACTTGCCATATTACTGGTAATAAGAGTAATGTGATTTTTAAACTTTTCATTGGCTTTCACTTCCTGGAAAGTTTACAGAAGTTTCCCCCCCACCCCTCTTCAGAGAAGATTAGGTAGGAGAAAATTGAGAGTTTTTTGTTTTTTTTTTTTTCAAAAAAATTTCTTTTGGTTGTATGACTGTTAGTTAATTTTCTTAGAGGCAAAACCAACCAAACAAAAACCCTATTGTGGTTTTTTTAAGACTGTCTAGATGCCTGTGTGCGAGAGTACTCAGGCCCTTCCATCAGGTCTGACTCTTTACCACCCTGTGGACTGTAACTCCTCTGTCCATGGGATTCTCCAGGCAAGAATACTGGAGTGGGTTGATACTGGAGTGGGTTGCCATTTCCTTCTCCAGGGGATCTTTCCAGCCCAGGGATTGAACCTGAGTCTCCTGCATTGCAGGCAGATTCTTTACCACTGAGCTACCGGAGAAGCCCTGTCTAGATGCCTAACTGATACAAAAAAATAATCCATCTTCCTCAGCAGGTGAAATCTCTAATACTATACATGGATTCCATCATGGAGGCTCGAGAAATCAACACAGAAACCATATAGCTAAAAAATAACAAAATCAGAATGAAAGGTCTGTGACTTGGGGTTTTCTTTTCTAATGAATTAATTCATTTAGGTGAAAAACTCTTATAAATAGTGTAAAATTAACCCCCTTGTCTACATTTAATGAACCACTTTTGTTTAAAAGAGTAAAGTGCTGTGAAATGAAAATGCCTTGAAATTAGAGGCGTGAGGTTTCAGAAACGTGGGGCCGCGCACCCCTCCTTCAGAACTGCTCCTCCTAACGGGAGTGGGTACCTGTGGTCAGTATCTGAAATTGTGTCCAGACTTCTTACGAGGAGGAATTCTCCGGTATTCATCTTCAAATCCCAAATGCCCAGTAAAATGCCAGGCATAGAGAAGTCATGAAGTACTCGCTGAATGAATGAGGAAGGGAAAGCAATAAATGTTTCGGGGAAATGATACAACTACAAAGCCAGTTCTCACCCTAATTCCCATTCCCCACTTTGCCCCCTGTGTTCCCAACATCCCCTGACTTCAAAGAGAGTCCCCAGGAAGAGAACTGGCCTTGGCATCACTAAATCACCAGGTTCCCTGATGACTCCTGACTCGGCATTCCACCAAGTCCAGTGAATTCCCTGTTCAAATTGATATTTTAAATCCTCAGCCACAGTACAAGAGGAAAATGAATCTTCCCAACTTCTTGTTTTGGCATCTATTTTCAACACCATCCCATAATGTTCTCTGCATTTACTTCTTCTGCTTGTATGAGAATGGAACATGAGTTCTTGAGGATTCCGTTTCTTGCTTTTGTGTCCAGCTGGAAAGCTACTTAGTTCATCTTCTTTTAGTAACAGATTTTCTCCCAGGACTAAACTTCCCTGCAAGTTCAAAGGCACTCTCAGCTTCCCCAGATCTGCCAGTTAACTTACTGCAGCTACATAGCACTGCCTTTGATTATTCAGCCCTGCTCAGAGTCAGGCTTTTCTCTATCTCAGGATAAAATAAGGTTTTATCGAGCTGTCAAAGCCCTGGATTTTCGCATTGTTTCCAAAGGGGTGTTAAAACATTCCCAAAGGATGAACCCTCTTGAACTAAGGAATCACCGAGGGCAAAGGAATGCAAGCAGGTCTGACGGGCTCTGCGGCTCTCCCCTAATTCATTCCACATTGCTTTATAGGGACAAAATGTTCATTCTGCTGAGTTCAGTAAAGATGAGACACTCTCTGTGAATTGAGGGTTTCACCACGTGCAACTGGGTCATGTTTATCAAAACTCAGGTGTGCTCATCACTGAGTTAGTAGTCTCATTATTCACTTGCCTTCAGAATGTTTATCCCAGCATGTACTGTACCACTCCAGTGGTTTTTCTTTTTAAAGCTGAGATTTTTATCAGCATTACATTTTCTGATGAGCTCTTTAGAGTTTAAAGTATATATTTTTTAAAAGTCAGAGCTCTATATCTGCAAGTACAAGCTGGTCCAGGATAAATCAGACCCATTCAAAATACAAGGATTATGGTTAATCTTTTTGCTATTGTTGTTGTTAGAAAAGTAGTTTCCCAAATTGCAGAAAGGAAAAAAAGAAGAAGAAGAAGAAAAATACAAATTATTCTAGGCTGTTCTTTTGGTGTGTTTCTTTTTAGTCTTTTTTTTATAAATAACATTTTGAATTTTTTATTACCCTGTTATAAGTGTGCGCCTGTTTTGCTACAGAATTGACTTTATTTATAACCATAGGTTTTATACAGGTGGCTTTTGACAAGCACAGGTTTTAGTGAACAAAATTAGGCTAGGAATTACCAAAAAAGTAAAGAAAGAAATCCAGGTCATCAAACATTTTTCATTACATTATTTTTCATCATGATAGTTCATCATCAAATTATTTTTCAAATGAATTTCAGAGTATTGCAGTTTCAAGCAACACTTGTTAGTACATTGTGTATATTTGAAGCAAAATCCTGAACTTGTTTTAAAGTTTATTTATTCGGCCAAGTTTCAATGACTCTTTACCTTTTTTCTTAAAAACTAAAGAATCCAGTGACAGTGAGGAGGGTGAACTCCCAGAATTCTGAGTTCTATGGGAAACTAGTTTGTTGGAATGTGTTCCCCAAGGTATACAAACGTTTGGCCAGTCCCAATATTTGTTTGCTAAGATATAGTTGACTTACAATATTATATGTTTCAGATGTACAATGCAGTGAATCACAATTTTTAAAGTTTACCTCCATTTATAATTGTTATAAAATATTTGCTATATTCTCTGTACTGCATAATACATCCTTGTAGCTTATTTATTTTATAATAGTAGTTTGTGTCTCTTAATCCCCTACCCCTATCTCAGCCCCTCCTTGCTTCCCCATCCCTAGGCTGGTAACCACTAGTCTGTTCTCTATGTCTGTGAGTCTGTTTCTCTTTCGTTATATTCACTGATTTGTTTTATTTGTTAGATTCCACATATAAGGGGTATCATATAGTATTTTTCTTTTTCTGTCTGACTTATTTCACTGAGCATAATACTCTCCATTATGTTGCAGATATCAAAATTTCATTCTTTTTCATGGCTGAGTAGCTGTCCATTGTCTTTGTGTGAGTACGTGTGTGTGTGTTCCATATCTTCTTTATCCATTCATCTGTTGATGGACACTTAGGTTGGTTCCATATCTTAGCTATTGTAAATAACACTGTTATGAACATCGGGGTGCATATATCTTATTGGGGTGCATATATCTTTTCAAATTGATGTTTTTTTCCTTCAAATTTGTGCCCAGGAGTGGACTTGCTAGATCACATAGTTCTGTTTTTAGTTTTTTGTGGAACCTCCGTAATGTTTTCCACAGTGGCTGCACCACTTTAAATTCCCACCAACAGACTAACAAGGGTTTCCTTTTTCCCACATCCTCAGAATAAGAAGATCTTATTAGAGTCTAATGAATGACACAATGTGGATAGCCTGTCCTAAGTCCCTTGTGACCTCAAAATTCAAATGCAACATTCCACTTACTCCACTTTAGAGTTTAAAGAAGAAAAATAAGGTGATATATTTAATTTGGGCAAGTGAGCAAAGTGAGCAAAGATGAAAGGAGTAGTGTTTTACATTTGTATTTCTTTTATATTTGATATCCTTCCATATTAAAGAGGGAAAGAAAATACAGAATGCGAGGGGCAGTGTTTTTAATAAAACTTTGGCTGCTTTTCTGTAGGAATCAATGCAAGTAATTTTATCTCTTTGCGGGTCATTTTCAAAGCAAGGGGGAAGAAATAAGTTGACAGGACCCCATAAGGTACTTGGAAAATGCACTCTTGTGCTTTATTTAAGTCAGCTAGGAGAGAAAAAAAAACTGAGTAAAAAGGTAAGATTCCACTCCGATCTAGTTCTGCTTCCTATCACTTTTAGGAAACAGGGAAGGAAGGAAGTGAACAAAAAAGGGAGGAAGGGAGGAGGGAAGCAGGGGAAAAAAAAACAAAAACCCTCTCAAACCCCATACCCTGTATGACAGCATTCACAGTGGACCTCTAAAAGGGTAATAATATATCTCAGTATTTTTTCAACTAAGATTTGACTAATTGTACAAATTTGAGTTTCAGGTTCCTTCAGTGAAGAAAATTGTAGAAATTATAGTTTTCTGACATGATTTGAAAACTTAAGTCAGCATGGAGACCCTGCTGTCAAGCTGGGCTGCCATTTGTGCTCACAGGGAAGGAAATCCTTGAAAAAGTATTTTATCATCCTGCCCTCAGCAATTCAGCTGTGCTTCATTTCAAGACACATTTCTGCCTCATGTGTCATAATAGCCAACTAAACTTCTTGCCCCTTGGAGGGGCACTTTTGGAAGATCAATAGGAGAATGTACTTGGGCCACATTCTCTCCCAGGACACCTACAAGGCAAACTGCCATAGAAAAGGAAACGGCACATCTGACCGGTTCTGGGTTTCCTCCTGAAGCCAGGGTGTAGACAGAGCTTTCTGAAAGGGTCACAGAAGTTTGCAAACTCCTCTCTGCTCCTGTCTGATTGAGTGAAACAGAGCTCATTGCTCTGATTGGAAATCATGTGAAACTTACTTATGTCATTATTTAATTTTCTGTCTTTAACTCCCTACCAGACATCAAGTAGAGGTTGCATCTGAATCTGGAGCTAGTTACAATCATGCTGGAAGTAACATTCAATAGAGGGTGAGAAGCCAGGCAAACTGAAGTAAACACGGGTTCTTTGTGAACCAAATCACCGCTGTACACCCATCTTTAAAGCCTCTGAACTCCTGAGTAGGTCCCATAAATCCCAGCTGTGCTGAGAGGGTTTGCGCCAAGCCTTCCACCAGTAGCTTGCAGCCACATGCATCGGATTCGGCTGTCTCTTAAATCTGCAAAACGTTATCTGCCCCACCATGCACAAACTACTGTCCCGGACTGTATTCAATCCAGATGGGCGGCTTTAAGACTTCCTGACTTCCCTTCTAATGCAAGTATGAATATTTTGAAACCAGGCAACTAGGAGACCAATATCCCAGCTGAATGGGAGGTGTATACTCTTCAAGGAAAGCTTTTTAAGTGGCCTCCTAAGAAATGAAATAATGCCCCCTTTTCCTCCTGGATGTCTGGAATTTTCAACCCCCCCAGAATGTGCACCAGATCACATTTACAAAGTACACAGTTTGGGTGTGCTCACAGTCACACACACTTCTCAGTGAACCAGCTTGATCCCCATGCCTTTTGCTCTTGCTCACAAAGGCAAATTAGAATGCAGATGAAGTTAATTGTCATGGGAATAAGCTCCAATCTATTTTTTAAAACAATTTGCAAACACTGGCACTTCACTATTAGTAACAATAATTAACTTGTGACAGTTGATCAGGCTCAGAGATATTTAAACCCTGATCCACTGAGCCCACCACTACTCCCAGAAGTACCTCCAACTGGGCACATATCAATCAAACGTAAGATAGCAGTTGGTGTCTGTGTCCACTGCTGCCCCAGGGATAGGGGCCAAGTCTTAACCATCACTTTGAACCAGTGATAGTCCAGTGCCCAGGCTGTAGCAAGGATTCAATAACAATTATGAAAACCAAAGGAAAGATACACTTATGCCTGGAATACCTCTGGAAAGATCCACAAAAAAAGAAAACTGATAATGGTGATTGTCTCTAAGCAAAGGAACCGGGAGACTGGGGATGAGAAACTTGCTTGTCACTGTTTATTATTTTATACTAACTGAAATTTTTACCCTGTATGTTGTGTTTAATAGAGCAGATTTGGATAGACGTTTATAAAGGATAAACAATAGATGAATGAACAGCTACAATCCGAGGTTGGCGCCTGAATATTTTTAGCTGCAGCAACTTCATGGTGATGGCTTTTCCCAGCCCTGAGTTTCAGATCCTTCCAGTGACTCACGGTAAGCTGTGCGCCAGGTCAAGAGAGCGCTGACACCCCGGCTGACTCAGTGTCCAGACATTCTTGGCCGAGGAGGAGGCAAAGAACTGTCACAAAGACCAGATTTCATTGGTCCCATTTTGATCCATTCAGCAGAAATGGAAATACTGTTTCTCTCAATATTAGATGTCCTTTGTCTGCCATGAGCCGCTATAGTTAGTTCTTTAAAATAAAGCTCTAATCAAAGCTCAAGGAAACCTGGAAAGCTTTAGGGAAGAAGCCCATTTGTTTCATGAGTTTGTGGCACCTTTTAGCCCCACAGAGGCATTTTTTAAAACTTTTTATTTTATATCAGAGTTTAGCTGATTAACGGGGCTTCCCTGGTGGCACAGTGGTAAAGAAACTGCCTGCAGTGCAGAAGACCTGGGCTGGATCCCTGGGTCGTGAAGATTTCCTGGAGGAGGGCATGGCAACCCACTCCAGTATTCTTGCCTGGAGAATCCCATGGACAGAGGAGTCTGGAGGGTACAATCCCTGGGGTCACAAAGAGTTGGACACAACTGAAGCGACTTCACACGCATGCATAGCTGATTAACAACGTTTTGATAGTTTCAGGTGAACGACAAAGGGATTTAGCCATATGTATACATGTGTCCATTTCCCCTCTAAACTCCCATCCCATCCAGGCTGTCACATGACGTTCAGCTGAGTTCCCTGTGCTATACAGTAGGTCCTTGTTGGTTATCCATTTTAAATATAGCTAGCCCACAGAGGCACTTTAATACAGTCAATCCAAAAGTACTGGCTTTGAGATCAAGTAGAACTTTCCTAACTGCTCTGGGCTCCAGAATTCTCAGTTTCATATAAACTGGGAGACAATGATATCTATCTGACCAACTTCCATTAGGCCTAAATGAGCTAACGTGTTTAAAATCTGGGTACACAGTGCTCCAAAAGTAGTCCCTATTATTTTTATCCTCACAAAGTTCCATGGTCCCTTTCCCCTTAAACTGGCTGGGATCAACGCCAGTCTTTGCTTTGAAGCAAGCTCCGAGGCTCACCTCTGACGTCCAATGATACTGCAAGTTGAAGAACGGGCCACTCCCTCCTATAATGAACATTCTGGGACTTCCCAGGTAGCACTAGTGGTAAAGAGCCCTGCCAATGGGTTCTTTGCCAATGCAGGAGACATAAGAGACACGGGTTCCATCCCTGGGTCAGGAAGATCCCCTGGAGGAAGGCGTGGCAACCCACTCCATTATTCTTGCCTGGAGAATCCCATGGACAGGGAGCCTGGCGGGCTACAGACCATAGGGTCACAAAGAGTTTGACACAACCGAAGCGACTTAACATGCACAACACATGATGAATATGCAGGAGTTTCCCTGGTGGCTCAGATGGTAAAGAATCTGCCTGCAACTCAGGAGTCCTGGGTTCGATCCTTGGGTAGGGAACATCCAGGAAAGAGCAAAGGACAGGGAAGTCTGGCACACTGCAGTCCATGGGGTCACAGAGGCAGACACAGTTTAGTGACTGAACAACAATAACAACAATAATGAATATATGGGAAGCCTGGTGGCTCAGCGCTTAAGAATCTGACTGCAATCTAGGAGATGCAGGTTTGATCCCCGGGTCAGGAAGAGCCCCTGGAGGAGAAAATGGCAACCCACTCCAGTATTCTTGCTGGGAAAGTCCCATGGACAGAAGAGCTTGGCAGGCTGCAGCCCACTGGGTCTCAAGGAATCAGACATAACTGAACAGCTGACCACACACACACATAGTGAATATGTGGTGGGCACGGTGTTTTTGATCTGTCACTGTGTTTTGCTTTGGCTGCATGCTGCAGCACGTGGAATCCTAGCTCCCCCACCAGGAATGGAACCCACACCCCCCACACACACCCTCACACACAACCACCACCCGGAAAGTCCCCGACATGGCACTCCTTTTGCCTAGAGTTGCAGAGTAGCCATAGTCTGCTAGTCCTCGTAACTCCCATGTTATCTGCCTACCTAGCATCATCCTCAGTCAATCACCTTCCAGAGCACCCATTTTCTTCAGCCGTGCCGAGATTGTTTGGAAGGTGGAGCCAGCACCAAAAAAAAAAAAAAAAACCAGAATTATATAGTCTAATGGCTGCCCCAGTACTGTTGGAAATTTGTCAGCTCTGCTGTTTGAAGGGTGTTAGAAAGATGTCAGCGCTGGATCAGACTTTCTAGCAGTCTGTCGTGCCAAGAGCATGTTTAATGAGGGTTTTGTTTTGGGGGGTTTTTTGGAGTTGGGGGATGAGAGAACCGAGACTAGACTTCTCGAAACCACAATCCCAAATTCCTGAATGCTTGGCAAGTTTGCCAGGAGGTACAAGCTCTGCTCGAGCCTGTCTGGCCGCTGCTGTCGTCCAGGCCATCTGACGACTGGCTGGGGCCGCCAGGGGCCCTGCCTTTCCCAGCATGTGAGTGCGCAGCACTCCCCACACCCCCTTCCCTGACAATGCCAAGAATCAGAGACAAGGGCCCAGACTGTGAGCCGGCCCCGAATGAGTGGCAGCTGAGAGGGCCTTTATTGTGCCTGGTGCGCCGAGAGCAGATTGTTATTCTGCAGGCATGGATTGGAGCCTGGGCAAAAGGCGCCACGCTCGCTGGTGCCCAGGGCCTGGCCCTGTCCTGAGCCCTGTCCTGGTGCTTCTGGAGAGGGGAGGGGGCTGCCGTCCTACAGTTCAATGGGCCCCGTTCCAAGAATTGTCTCTAGAGAGCCCAGTGGAAGGGGCAAACACTTGTTTTCTGAATTCAAAACACCCTCCAATTCCATGAGTCTGTTGTTTTCCCCCACCTTCCCTACCATGCCTGCGGCAAAATAGCATCAACACATTAACCTCACTTTAGTATAGTCATAGGCCCACTACTCCATTTATCATCACTTGAAACTTTATATTTCGCATGAAGCTTTATTAGATAAAGATTTCAGTTGGAAGCAGTTGTTCTCATTGTCTGTTGGATCCTCAGTGAGACAATACTTCCTGGAAGGTTAGCCCCTAAGGATTTTAGCCCGGCTGCTGGAAGAATAAACATACTCTGTTTTCATAGTCCTTTTCCAGACTAGAGGATTCTGAGGCATCAGTCCATGAAATGACTCCCTCTTTCCTCCAGGTACTGAAATCCCTGGAGGAAATTTGAAAACTCTCTGTCGCTTTCTCATTGGCCTGAATCAACAACTAGATTTGTGCAAAACTTTGAAGTCAGCTATGAAGGTCTACTGCAAAGTTAAATGATCACTGTTTTTAAAAATCTTCCTGATTTCTCTGCCAGCAGAGATGTGCTAGAATCAGCATCACACTTTTGGTGATGAGGTGCTGAAAGGCTTTGCAGCAATCAAAAAATGAAGGAAAACATCTGGACAAAGTGAATGGCAAGGTATGGTGACCAAGGAGATTGGCAGAAGCCATTTTGGGGAAAAAAATTGTAAAGGATTCAACGTACACATATCACATCCTCCACTTCACTTGCCCCCACCCTCTAATCTCATCCCCACAAAACTCCTTCATCTCATTCATTGAAGGAACGGAAGCATCAAGTGCAGAAGGGTTATTCAGGATGGAGTCTGCAGAATATTCCACTTCTCTTCTCCCACTCACCCCCTTCCATCCTGAGCCTGGAATATCAAAGACACCGAAGGTCTTAACACTCTTCTCCCACTGACTCAGCCTCACCATCGTGGGTGTGGACTGCAGGGTGCATGACCTTCTCTAAGCCTTTTTTCTGGTTCAAGCAAAAGGCAAAGGAAGTGAAGGAACCTGTCCGATGCACGGAGCACAGACTACGATTCTCCCCTAAGACATGTGCTCGCAAGCAGGCTATCATTATTTGAGGCAACCGCGGGTGTAATTAAAAACACTTCTGCACTCCAGGCATGTTTCCTGTCAGAAGGGCAAGATGACACAGTGAGAACTGATGGGACTTAACTCTTCAGGCGATAAAAGTGGTGGGGTCACGGTGTGAGCACGCACCCGCGTACACAGGTGTGTGTCAGCCAGAATGAACGCGCTTCAACCATCCTTGAAAACTATTACATTTTACTTAAATAATTTTTACAAGGAACGGAATTAGAGGGATGGAGAAACCTTTCATTCACGCACTCACAATAAATACTTTTGACATTTATAAAAGAGGGTGCGCATTATTGAATAAATGAAACAAAGTTTTCTAGAACTCTTCAACTTTAGTCCTGAACTCATATACTTCCGCGGTACATTATTTTAGAGTGACAATGAAAATCAGTCTCAATTAAAGAGAATGTAATAACAAGGTGGTAGGAAATGTAATCTCTAGGTAGGCGATTTTATCATTGTTCCCCTACTTAGCAGAAGAAAAATTAACATGAATTAATAAAATAATAAAAATTAATATGAAGACTGGGGAAAAAAAACTGTTCACTTCATGAAGCTTTTGCCTAGGAAGTCTGATGCCTGTTTTGGATGGTCTTCCCTCCAAAATAAGTTTGATAAAGGTACACACTTCTGAGAAAAGTCAGTTTGTGGAGTTCTGATGCCTGAGCCTGTAAAAAGAGAACATATCAGCTGGAAGAGAATAGAATAATGTGAGTAGGAGCACCAAGAGCTCCAAAGCCCCTCTCCTCGTCTGCCAGTCTGGAATTCAACTCAAGACCAGAATACACATGCCCAAAGTGACTTCTCTTCAAAATACCAAAATAAAATCTAGGAAATTTAGTTTTAAAAACAAATGAACTGACCACAGGTGATTAGTGATTACCACCTCCAAAGTAAGGGGTAACAACAGTTCATTCCTTCAGAGTATGCATGAAAAAGTGCATACAATTTTAAAAGGCCTCTTAGTTACCTCTTTTGTACTTCATCTAATTATTAATGCCAAAACATTAAATCTGGTAGCAATGACTACTGCTGCTGTGTAATGTTCACTGAGCGTTCAATACTTTGCTAGCTGGAAATAAGATTTTTTAATTGAAATACAGTTGATTTACAATGTTGTGATAGTTTCTGTTGTACAGCAAAGTGATTCAGATACACAGGCAATATATCCTTTTTTCCATTATAGTTTATTATAATCTATTGAGTATAGTTCCCTGTGCTATACTGTAGGTCCTTATTATTTATTTTATATATAGTGGTGTCTATCTGCCAATTCCAAACTCCTAATTTATCCCTCCTTCACTCCCTTTCTCCTTTGGTAACAATACATTTGTTTTCTACGTGTGAGTGGTTTCTATCTTGTAAATAAGTTCATTTGTGTCACACTTTTAGATTCCACATCTAACTGACAGCATGTGGCATTTGTCTTTCTCTTTCTGACTCACTTACTTAGTATGGTAATCTCTAGGTCCATCCATGTGCTGCAAATGGCGTTAGGAAATACCATTTTCAAAGCATGGCGTCTTCCTTGAGGAAGTTCACCTAATCAGGAAGAAAAAAATTTTGTTTGCTGTCTAGATGTGTGATTAATGATAATGGCTCACTCTTCTATTTTGAGCTCTGCCAGTCCACCCTAGGCAGCCCTGGGCAAATCACTTAAATCTCTCCACGCATCAGTCTTCTCATCTGTAAAACAGAGCTAAGAATGCCAGTCTTCCACAGCCATTCAATGAGGAGTAATTAATACATGAGATCTTCAGATGAAAGACTCTCTGGACGTGCAGAGGGCTATTACACAAACAATAAAACTGCACCTAAACATAGCTGGGCTTGATTCAAGTGAGAAGAGACAAATTCCTGTAAGTTCTACATCCTGTCAAGACCAGGATATATATCTAACTCTTGATGGTATAGGGCTTAGACTCTGTCCAGCAGAAATAGAATGTGACCCACGTATGTAATTTTAGGTTTTCTAGTTGCCAAATTAAACACATAAAATGGAATAATTGTGATAATTTATTTGATTTCCCTTAATATATCCAAAATATCATTTCAACCTGTAATCCAGGTAAGCAAGTGCTGATGAGCTCTTTGATATACTTCTCATTTTTTTTTTAACCAAGTCACTGAAATCTGGTGTGTGGTGTAAACTCACAGCATATCTCGATTCAGATTAGCCCAGTGTCAAGTGCTCATCAGCCACATGTGACCAGCGACTCCCACACTGGAGAGTTCAAGTCTAAGAGTTCCTGAAGCCCCAGGTTGTAAGTAATGATCCATGTAACTTTGGTTTCTCTTAGGTTACAGGTCAACACAAATATACTCCACTTTCTTCCTCTGTACTGCTGGGCTTCAAAGCGGTTGATGCTAGAAAGTCCCTTCTAGCAGCACTCAGATTAGCAAGATGGCAGTGGAAGATGCTACAGAAAAAAGTAAATCCTTCCCACTTCTCCCATCCTCATAGAGAAGTGTCTTAAGACATTTGGGGGCAAGTTTCTTGTGTTTTCTATCATGGCATCCCACAGAGAGCACACAGACTCACGGCCTCATCTCCCCACCCCCAGTCTCAAAAGAATATTCGGAAATGATTCCCAGGATCATTGGGAATCATTTCTAAAACTGAAATGATTCCCAGTAAAGTTGATAAGTTGAAGTGCAAAAAACAAAATCTGTTTTATTTTTGTTGTCGTTGTTTCACCTGTTTGGAGGGAAATGACTGTTGGATCTTTGGTTTCTTTGGTTCCTATATATAAGAACAATCAACTAACCAAAGAAAGATACAAACTAATTAACCAAAGAGAGAGAGAAAATTGCATCAAATTATTAGGGACCTAAACCATTATTGATTTTAAACTTGAAACACATTTGTTTTAGCTAAGTTCTAACTCAAAGGGCTTTTCAGTCAATCTGAAACAACCAATCCACAGTGTGATACTACATAATGGCTTGCATAGTACAAAATGCTCGAGAAAAATTATGCCTAATGTGGACACGTTAACCATTTCACTCTTCCAGTGATCTCTGGGAAACACTATGTTTTCTTTCTTATCTCCAAATATCATATTGAAACCTTTAGTTTCATATTGAAACTCCAGTCTTGAATTTGCCCCAGGATTCTCCTTAGTACCTTGACCTAACCCCATTCTAGGTGACCCCCTTCATGCACATTGCTGCCTGATCTTGAGTCTTTCCAAGCTGACCTCAAGTCATTAGATGTGTATTGAACATGTACCAGGAGTAAAACGTTGTGCAGGGCACTTGCAGGGACCATAAATATGACAAAGGACTTACTCAAGCTGCATATATCTAAAAGAAATAGTAGAAAACAAACATTATGTCACCTATAGGAGAAATACAAAGAATCCTTTATACAAGAGTATTGTAATCAGCTCAGGCTGCATAACAAAATAGACTGGGTTGCTTAAACATCAAAAGTTTACTTTCTCACAATTCTGGAAGATCTAAGTCCCAGATCAAGGTCTAGCAGGGTTGGTTTCTGGTGAGAGTGCTCTTCTTGGCTTGTAGACAGCTATCTTGGTTCCCATGGGCTTCCTGAGTACATGTGGAGACAGACAGCAAGCTACCAGGTGTCTTTTCTTCTAAGGGCACCAATTCCTCAGACCAGCACCCCACCCTCATGACCTCATCTAATCATAATTACCTCTCAAAGGCCCCATCTGTAACACCATCACACTAAGGAGTTGGGACTTCTAGATACGAATGCTGAGGAAACATGAACATTCACTCCATAACAAGGGGTCCCAGAATAAAGAGACACTACCCAGGGGGTTGATCAGAAAAAGATTTTAGGATGGAAGTTGCACCTGACATAGCTGTCAAGATGCCCTCCCTTCTGGGCACCAAAACGTCATGCATCAAGGGTCAATGAATGAAATATCTTCTGTACATCAGTGCAGCTGTTTCTGGTTCATGAGTCTGTTGCCCTGGATTCAGTTCATGTGGCCTTCACCCGTCCTTCTTGAGCTCCGGCCCTGTATGTCCCTCTATCTTCTAGGCACTTCTACTTTCTTGACCCATAAGTATCTAAAACACATCGCCAAAACAGTATTCATTATCTTCTACCACCCAACTCGTCCCTGCTCTTAGCTTCCCCTACATTTTGGTTCCAACACCCTCCATTGCATCATTCAGCTGGAACCTCCTCCTTTCTTCCCTAAACTGTCAAATCCACTCTCCACCTTTTTCATCTCTATCCCCTCCTCACAATATCCACTGCCTATACTTTGGTTCAGACCATCATCATCTTCCTCGTAGACTACTGAAGGACTGTCACCGCAGTGTTTTACTAATAACAGCTGTCATGACGCAGGAGCTGTGCCTGGCCTGCTTTCCCAGGCATCACCCCGTGGCGAGCAGGCAGCCAAGGCAGACGGCTTTGTATGTGCTATTCATGGCTGTAGTTGTAAAGTCTGGAGCTCTATCCAATACATGATAAAAACTCAATACATATTTATTGAGGCCAAAAAAATAATAACTGCCATGTATTGAGAGCTTTCTAGGTGGCAGCTTCTGCCCTGAGTACTTTATAGCTGTTGTTTCCCTTACTTCACAGCTATCACAATTTGCATTTTACAGATGAGGAAACCAGGTCAACAGAGAGGCCAAAAAAGCTTGCCCAAACACACAGCTGCTAAGATAGACAAGCAGGTGCTGGATCTCAGCTGTCTGAATCCAGAATTCTCTTATCACGACCCTAGTGGATTAGCATTCTACCTTCTCAGCAGTGGACTCCTTCCTTCCAGACTCTGCATGCGTGCTAGGTTGCTTCAGTCGTGTTCAACTCTTTGCAGTCCTATGCACCATAGCCTGCCAGGCTCCTCTGTCCACGGGATTCTCCAGTGTGTTGCCACGCCCTCCTCCAGAGGATCTTCCCAACCCAGGGATCGCACTTGTGTCTCTTGTGTCTCTGGCATTGGCAGGTGGGTTCTTTACCACTGGCGCCACCTGGGAAGCCCCCACCATCCGTTCTTCCTCTGTTGCCATAATGATCTGTCTAAAATGCAAATCTAATGTTCTCATTCCTGGTTTCAAACCATTCAACAGCTTCTGTTTCCTATATGATAAAACTCCATGGAAACCCGAGGCCACAGAGCCCTCCAGAGAGTGACTCTTTCTTCCTCTCCATCTTTGTCCACTCTTGAGTCCCCACCTCACTTCTACATACCTACCATTCTCAGAAGATGTCTTTCCACTGCATGCCCCCAAGGGGTCCCAAGTGCTGCTCCTTCTTCACAGAATATCTTCTTTCACCCGTTCTCCAGGTTCCTGCCCCTTCAAGCTCCTATGCACTCTTCATTTCTCAGCCTGAATAGAGCTTCCCCTCAAGGAAGCGAGCCAGTTAGTCAGAAATCATTTGCCAAAAGGGAATTCCTGAAAGATTACTGTGTCAAGTGACCAACTGACCAAATTTAACAAAAAATTTAAACTATTTAGAAAGTTTACAACAATTTTATCTTGGATGGAATGGATTCTACACTTTTGAAGATTTCTGTGGAGTTATAGTTAGCCAGGTTAATCAACGGATCCCAGGACCCTGGCCTGCAGATTTTTTTTCTTGTGTTGACTGATGCATGTTATTATGTTTGAGATCCCAGGAGACTGTGAGTGCCCGGGGTCTGGCTATGTGTCTTTATCTCTCGTCCCTGTATCTAGTGGAGTGTGGAATATGTTAACGCTTTGATAAATGCCATATAAAGCTGAGTCTTACGTCGTCAATAAGTGAGCACTTATAGGTACTACTACCATTAAGCCATCAGAAAAAGGTAATTGCTAAACAAAACAAATATACATCCTAGAAACTTTGAGGTCAGAGAACATGTATATTCAGGACTTTTCTTAACACATTAGGGACCCACCTTGAGTACAAATAGAAGGCCACATATGTACCATATGCAGAATATTTTGATGTCATAAAAGCA
This sequence comes from Odocoileus virginianus, assembly GCF_023699985.2. Classification (NCBI taxonomy): domain Eukaryota; kingdom Metazoa; phylum Chordata; class Mammalia; order Artiodactyla; family Cervidae; genus Odocoileus; species Odocoileus virginianus. Next base: position 56,758,710 of record NC_069677.1, on the reverse strand, counting down.
AACACAAATATTAAATTAAATGTATTCTCTTTACCTAGAAAAAGGTAGCTTAAAAATTGTTTGGAACTCAGGATTGAATTCAGATTTGAATTCAAATCCTTCCCATACCATTGATTGTCAACGGTAGTGTGGGGATATCCAACCCCAAATCCTCGCCCTTGACCTGTGGTCTACACCTCTTTCTGCTCTCAGCTCGTTTCACACTGTGAAGTCTCTCTCTTTCACACACACACACACACACACACACACACACACATGGACATTCAGCCACCTAAACAACTGGCCCTGTGTCTACCTCATGATGCCACAGTGATGCAGCCCACTCCTCTCAGGTGATGAGGCCCTGGAGTGAGCTGACATCATTGGGGCAAAGAATTCCCAGTCCCAGGGAGCTAGAATCCCCTTAGCTCACCATTATTAAATATTATGTTGGAAATGGAAACGTATCTATGGTATATTAAATTTCAAAAGTGGGGTTTGAAGCTTTTAAGACATCTGCTTGATAATTTATTTTTATAAAATATATGCATATATAAAGGTATAGTACATAAAAAATCTAAAAAAGCATACATCAAATTTATTATGGTTATTATTATCTCCAGATGCTGGGATCAAGTATGATGTTTTTTGTTATTGCTTACTTGGATTTTATGTTTTCACTATGAATATGCATAATATATGTCATTTTTTTAAATAATAAAAGTTAAAATCAAAAACATTAAAAAATAATCTGCTTAACTCTGGGATCATTCCTATGCTATTTAAGTGAAACATGGTATTTTTCAAAACCTCAGAAATTTAGGACTTCCTATCCAGTAATAGCAGAGGATTTATAAAACATACTGGAGAACTCCCTGGCTGGTGAGCAAAATGCATGAGGCTATTGAGGGCCTCCTATTTACAGACACGTACTCATGAGGCTATGAATGTATACATTTATACTAAGTCATAGAAAAATACTCAGAGTATACAGGGCATACGTGTCCATCCTGGGACCCAGAATTCTTCGAACAGAGAAGTACTCTGTTCTCCATAGAGCCTGTAACTAACTCACTGTCTGAATGTGGGCAAACTGCTGTGGGCCCCAAACCATGGAGTCAAGATATAAAACTAGTCGTTAGCAAGATGCTTGCAGAGTCTCATGGAATGATCATCCACCTGACTAATATTACTCCACTAACATGGAAGGGAAGGATATATTATTTGTTAATAATCCAAATGATTTTAAGGAATGTTGTGTGTGTGTGTTTGTGCTGGCACGCACGCACGCACACACCATATTCCATATACATATGCAAACTGTAAACGGAGTCTGGATGCTTATATGCATGGCATTTCAATAACCTTAGATATTGTGGGTATTTTTTTCCACTGAAAGTAACCTTTTGCTTAGAGATGGAGTCAGAATAATCATATGCATTTTCAACAGCTTCAGTGAATATAAGTTGACCCAAATATTCCCTCAAAGTGTTCAAGCTATAAATTAATTCTAAACTAAAAGCTTCTCTAAACTTATTTTTAAGAGTTAGTTTAAATTAGCATTTCCTGTCATTTGTAATGAAAAAAAGTGTCATATATAAACAAGAATGTGACAACATTTCTATTTTCAGGGGATTCTATCTAGACCATAAATATTCACTTCAGGATAAACACCTGATGGGGAAAAAGTCCATTTCCAAAAGAACTGTTTTATTCTTTTCATATTCTGAAGAATTTATCTGTACAAAAATAAGAAAGTACTACACATTCAGAAGTTTTATGATTTTATTTCTCACAGTACTAAAGTGGGAATGTAATTGCCTTCTTGAGCTACACTGGTAGCAAGTGAGAAATAAAAAAAAAATTCTATGGCGAAAGAAAATGAAAAACGTTGAACATATTGCCGTAACAAGGCCACCTTCACAGTCAAAATCTTGTATCTATTCATTGTATTTACTTGTCTAGGCAGCTCTCTGCTGATTGGAAGGATGCATCCCTGAAGCTGGGCATTTGGGCTTTATGGAATGTATGTGTGTGTGTGTGTGTGTGTGTGTGTGTGTGTGTGTGTGCACGCGCACACCCGTGCGCGCATGTGTTCAATATTAAGCTTGGTACTTGGGTTTACAAGATAGCCTCAGAAGCCTATACCTAACCTATAGCAGAATAGGCTAGTCTTGGAAATGCACCATGATTTATAACATTATTACCATGAGGAAATGAATTCTAAAACATAGCCCAGGAAATCATTTAACCATCCTCCTTCTCCACTTGCTTGCACTTTTAGACACAAGAAGAAAGAAGCACAGTGGCTGAGAATTGCTTCTGGCACCTCAGGGTTAGAGGCAGTCTGTGTCTCTGTTTGCTATTTGTTTATTAACTGTGTTTTGTGCTAATTATAAAAGAAATATAGTCTGTTATAAAAATTAACAAGACAGAATATAGAACTTAAGAAACAAACATCCTGTTTCTCAGCTATACCCACACTACCAGTTTGGTGTAGTCTTGTGCTTTTCATTTAATTGTTTATGAATGATGGTATCTCACATTTTTAAAAAATCTATTATATCATGCATATTCTGCCAATAGGCCCGTGAAAAGATATTCAACATCATTAGCCATTAAGAAACTACAAATCAAAATTACAGTGAACACCACTTCACACTTATGAGTGTAGCTATTACCAGAAAGACTTAATAACAAGTAACATACTAGTATGGATGCAGAGAAGTTAGAACCCTTATACACTGTTAGACGGAAGGCACAGCCACTGTGGACGCTAGTCCAACAGTTTCTCAAAGGGTTGAAGCAGAGTTCTCATATGACATAGACATCTGTCTTACTGATGACCCCATTTATTTGAAACATCCAGAATAGGCAAATCCAGATGGAAAGAAAGTAGAGATTAGCTGGGACAAGGAGGAATGAGGAGTGGAAGCTAATATGTACTGAATTTCTTTTGGGAGTGATGAAAATGATCTAAAATTAGATAATAGAAGTTTATGACTCTGTGAATATACTAAAAACTACTGAACTATGTGCTTTAAAGAGCACACAATTTTTAATGAATTTTATACTGTGTGAATTATATATCAATAAAGTATTATTAAACCATATATATTAGCTGTGTGACCTTATTTAATCTCTGAGTCTTAATTTTTTATCTCTGTAGGATTCTGTGAAGGTTTATATATATATATAATTTACATATAAATTTAATAAATATTTATATGTAATAATTCTTATATATGCAATATGATGTTTATGCATATATATGGGTTTCTCTGATGGCTCAGTGGCTAAAGAATCTGCCTGCAATGCAGGACACAGGAGACGCAGTTTCGATCCCTGGATTGGGAAGATTCCCCAAAGTAAGAAATGGCAACCCACTCAAGTATTCTTGCCTGGGAAATCCCATGAACAGAGGAGCTTGGTGGGCTATAGTCCATGGGGTCGCAAAGAGTCAGACATAACTGAGCAACTAAGAACTCACTTACTCAAACATATATAATCACTATTTAAAGTTTTATATATATATATAAATATATGTATATACATTTTATATATGCTTATATATATACATACATATAAATGTATCTACATAGCTATACATCACTTAACACCTTGCTGGGCACAGAGCAGCCCCTCTGATAAAGATAGTTAATACATTAAATTCTTTATGCTACAGCAAATCTCCTTTCTAACATCAATTTTGTGTATTTTCCCAGTGTAAAATAATTATCCAGTCTCCATATAATTTCTTCATCTTATATTTGAAAATCCTAATTATTAAGCTACTCCTTAGTTCACCTCTCTTCTCGATGAGTAAATCTGGATTTATAACACTTACCTGACTGGTGATTTTACATTTATCTGCTTGATTTCATTAAAGTGTGTCTTGTACTAAAACATTCCAAGAAGGCAGGGACCATGCCTGTTTTTGTTCAATCCTGAATCATCGGTGCTAGCCCAGGGCCAGACACATGTTAGAGCTTAAGAAATAGTTGTTGAATGAATGAATGGCTGGCTGTCTGGATAGACATTATATCTGCACAGTGAGTGGCCTTCCTGGAAATGGGTGGTTCTCAGCAAGAGTTGGGGTGGGGAGAGAAGGCAGGTTGTCATACAGGATACAGGTTGTCATATCTGAATCACCTGGGGTGAGTTTTTTGAAGTTACTGGCAGCTTCTCCCCAATACATACCATATCAGAGCTTACTGAGTGCTACTTGGGGGGCAGGAAGGCCCACTCCACCCAAAATACACCTCATACAACCAGTCACTGGTGACAGAAACTTCTTTCATAGGATGCAAAACCTTTCATTCATAGTCAGAGGTTAAGGTACAAACACCTTTGGCCTCTGTGGTATGACAAACACCACTGATTAGACATGAACACATCTGGTCTTAGGTTTGATCTGACTTTGGATATGAACATATGACAAGAAGGGCTTCTCAGGTGGCTCAGTGATAAAGAATTCACCTGCCAATGCAGGAGACGTAAGCTCAATCCCTGGGTTGGAAAGATCTCCTGAAGAAGGAAATGGCAACCCACTCCAGAATCCCATGGAGAGAGGAGCCTGGTCGACTACAGTTCACAGGGTCACACAAGAGTCGGACACAAACAACCACAGAATGCACAAGTTTAAGACCTGCTTTGGCATCACCCAGTGATCCTTCTACACATAAGCTGCAAGAACAGTTTCTTGTCTACTTCCTTCTTATTTTCTAACATGTGTTCATTGTTTTTAACAGAGCCCTAGTTGCTAGTTCATATTCACCTTTGATGCAGCCTAATTCCTAAGAGCCTCTGCTGTACTGAAAGTCTGTTTTTACCTTTTTAAACTGTAAAATATAGCACCTATTTTGCATAGAACACAAATGTTCGGTTTACTCGATTATTACAAAGTCGACATCTGTGTAACTAACATAAGTTTACATTATACATTACTTACATATATACATTATGCATATGTAAAGTGTTATATTAATTTCATTAAATGTGAGTTAAACCTCAATAAGAATGATTTTTAAAGGAAACATAAAAAGAAAAAATAAACTATAAACACCTCAGAAAATCCCCACCCATGATTCTTTTCTAATCACAACTCTTATATTCTTCACTAAAGAAACTACTATTCTCACAGCTAAGGTATTTACTTTTCTTGCTTTTCTTAATGGATTTACCACTTAAATATTCATCTCTTTAAAATAGCTTAATTTTATTTACTTTTGAACTCACCATAAATAGACTCATATAGTCTATGCTCCTTTGTGCTGGATCTCTTCCACTAGACATTATTTTTTGGATTCAGTCACATTACTGCCTGTAGCTATAGTTTTTGATTTTTATTTATATCCAGTATTCTAGTGAATGAATGATCCATAATTTGTCTATATCTTCTACTGTGAATGGACACTTGGGTTGTTTCCAGTTTCAGGCTGTTATGAGTAATACTGATATTAACGTTCATGTACATTGTCTTTCAGTGTCCATGTGCACCTATATCTGTTACATATATGTCCAGGAGTAGGATTATGATAACTTATCTGGTGGTATGTATATATTCACCTTTATTAGATAATATCAAACTACCTTCTGAAATGAAGTATCAGTGTACTTTCCGACCAACAGTGTTTAATTCCCTATACCTGGCATTGTCAGACTTTTGAATTTTGATCTGGAGAGTGGTAGGCTCTCATTCCTGTCCCATTTTGAGGGTATACTTTCTTTCCTAGTATTTACTCTTAACATTTTCTAATGATTTCTTTCCTATCTACAAGCATGAATTCATCATTTACCCCTGTGTAGCAAATTATACCTACAATTAGCCACTTAAATAAACTATCTCACACACTCATTTGCGTAGCTCAGGAATGCTGGAGGGCCTTAGGATCTGACTTAGGGTCTCTCCTGTGGCTGTAGTCAAGAGGCCTACCAGGGCTGCAGTCATCTAAAGGCTTATCGGGGACTGGACGATTCACTTCTAGGGTGCTCACTCATACTCCTTCCAAGGGCCTTGGTTCCTCTCCACATGGAGCCTCAACAGGGCAGCTTGTTTCATGACATGGCAGCTCACCTCCCCCAAAGCAAGGGATTCAGGAGAGGGAGAGCAGAGAGGAAACCACAGTGCATTTTACAAACTAGCCTTGGAAATCACCTCTGCCATTTTGTATTCATTGGAAAAGAGGTGCTAAGAATAGCCTACATACAAGGAGAGGAGAAGCAGGCTCCATTTCTCAAAGGATGAAATACCAAAGAACTTGTGGACATGTTTTAAAACCAGCACACCACACAATCTAAAAGCTCTTGACTGTCACCATTTGGCAAGCACTGGTTCAGTTGGTAAAGAATCTGCCTGTAATGCAGGAGACCCGGGCTCATTACCTGGGTCAGGAAGACCCCCTGGAGAAGGAAATGGCAATGCACTCCAGTATTCTTGCCTGGAAAATCCCATGGACAGAGGAGCCTGGTGGGCTGCAGTCCATGGGGTCACAAGACTCAGACATGACTTATCAACTAAACCACCACCAGTTATTTGTTATTTCAGGCATCAAAAAATGTTAAAATAACTGAAAGTATGATGAAGAAAACAAATAAGAGGGACTTCCCTGGTGGTCTACTGGTTTAGGATCTGGAACTTTCCCTGCCATGGCCCAGGTACAATCCCTGGTCAGGGAACTAAAATCCTGCAAGCTTTGTGGCATGGCAAAAAAAAAAAACAACAAAAAAGAAATGTGTATAGTCTCAAAGTATCTTCTCATGAAACAACTTAATAATTACTAAGGGAATCATAATAACTTACAGTAGAAAGACTTAGCAAACACGACCTTGACCAAGTTATCAGCACTAACATCATCAATAATGAGTCTCAATATCATGAGGCTTCCAATACGAAGCACTTTCGGTGTTACTCTTGCCAAAAGTGCATAATTTAGATTTGATAATGAGAGAATATCAGATAAGCTAAACCTAAGTTGGCAAACATTCTACAAAATGACTGGATAGAATTCTTCAGTAGTATCAAGTTCGTTAAAGACAAAGAAGGGCTGAAAAATTGTCCCAGATAAAAGGAAACTAAGGAAACATAACAACGTAACAACTAAAAACAAGGTGTGATTTTGAACCAGAAAAAAAAAATACACTAACCAGACAACTGGTGAAATTTGAATAAAGTTGGTAGACTAATGTAAAGTGTTAGGTCAATGTTAATACCCGTATTTTGATATTTGCACTGTGGCTAAATAAAATGGCAACATTTGCAAAAGCTGGGTGAAGAGTATGCAAGAATTCCTCGTATTCATTTTGCTAACTTTTGGTAAATCTGAAATACTTCAAAATGAAAATAAAAAAATTTAATTATTATGAGAAAATATATATCTAATTAAAGGATCAGTGAAAAACAGTACGAATGATATAGTCAGTCAGAAGCTCACTAATCTTTAACAACAGCAGCTACTGAAAAAGAACTAGTCATTTTCTTTATGGCCTCTGTCTCTGCCTGCTTCTAGTTTTACTCTGCCCACCTGATGAAATCCTCAACATCCGCCTGTCTAAAGCTTCTGATCACGCCAATTTCCTGCTTAGACTTTGTCAATAGCCTTTCATATCTCAGAATAAATCCATCTTTCCTAGCAAGGACTCCTCGCACAAATGCTTGGCCAAAACTGTATGGAACTGAACATATTCCCTATGACGTGACGCAGGTCTCCCCACTCCAGGTCTTCGCACGTGCCATTCCCTTTTCTTTGCTGGAAAAGTCCTGGCTTTCTGGTATATTAATCTCCAAGTATCTGTTTGGAAAGCTTTTTGGACTCTTTTTCTCTCCAAATAGAGTTAATTGTTAGATTAATTGTTAGAGCTCCTCTTCCCTATGGCATTTGGTAAGATCTCCCCTGCAGCATTGCTGTGTTATAAGTAGATGCTTACGTATCTATTGCTGCTGGCGTTGCTGTGCAGGTTTTCTGAGAACTATGAGCTTCTAGAACCATCTTCACTCCCAGCACCTGGCACAGAAACAAATGGTAGGCTTATGAGTTATCTACTGCTATATAAAAAATTACTCTAAAAATTAGCATCTTAAAGCAACAGTTTCAATACAATCGTCATACAGTTTCCAAGAGTCAGGAGTCCAAAAGCAGCTTAGATGAGTGGGTTCTGCCTTGGGGTCTCACGGGGCTCAAATCTAAGTGTCAGGCAGGGCTGCAGTCATCCAAAGACTTGACTGAGGCTGTTGAATCTTCTTCTAAGATGGCTTATTCACAAAACTGCAGACAAAAGATCTAATTCTTCTTCAGTTGTTGGCAGAGAGCCTCAATTCCTCACATGGTCCTCTCCGTAGAGTACTAAGTATCCTCATACAGTGGCAACTGGCTTGCTTCAGAGAAAGTAGGAAAAGGAAAGGATATGTCACAACTTTTCTTTGATGTATCTCAGAAGTGACATACCATTACTGTTGCTGTATTCTATTGGTCACAGAGAACAACCTTGGTAAATATAGAATACTACACAGGACGTGCATACTAAGAGGCAGGGGTCACTGGGTTCCCTCTGAGAGGCTGGCAGCCACAGTACTACCTATTCAGTGTCTAAAGGGATGAATCGATGAATGAATGAAGTGACCTCCTCTGGACCATATCCCAAAGTAATCAAAGAACCAAAATGAACTCATTTATCTTAAGGCAGACTTAGCTATAATAAAGTCTTCTCCAGATACTGACTAGGACCATAAACAGCACTTGAAAGAGGTCCCCATGTGTAATTCACCCACTCTTTGAGTAGAAGGACCTTGTCATCTTTCAGGAAAATTAACTCAGACCAAAGAAGATGGGGTGAGTGACCTGAGGTCACTGAGAAGGTCAGGAAGAGACTCCTTGTCTACTGAGAATAACCAGCATGAGCTTTAGAGGCTCGCACGTCTGAGTGCTGTCCACTTATTCAGAAAGCTGTGTTCTTTCTTCATTCAAAGGCGATTCATAGGTCCAAGAAATGGCCAACTCATAGAACATCAATATGCTAAAATTGTTCCTTTTTTAATTTTGTTATGAGACACACTTTCCCACTAAATCCTAATCTTTGGTATAAAATCTACCATCTCTACAGATTTTTATAGAAGTTTCTCACATTACTTAGAAGCTGTGTACCCTGAAGAAGGTTTCATGACCTTTTACCTTCATCTTATCCTTTTGTGTCACACCAGTTCCCAGTATGGACTGTCCTTTCTTCAGCTTCTCATATAAACTGATTGTAATTCTACCAGTTCTTCCAGTTTCAGCCAAAACCCCACTCCTTCAAGAGGTTTCCCTGATTATTCTCATCTAGAGGCTTCACTTCCTTATTGGACCAACCCTATCTGATAGTTAGTTTCACTATATGGCATTTGAGTTTGCTTTACAAGTATTTACATACATGCAGGACATGTAACACATGCTGTTGTTCAATACACACTTGATTTCCTTTAATAGAATACCATTTTTTAAAAGCTGTTTACTCTTAAAAACTCTATGGTAAATATTTTTGCAGTATGCAAACTTTTTCAAACTTCTGTTGCTTTTTAGGTTGTTTGGTTTTTCTTTTTGTCGTGATTTCAGATTTTTTTTCAAGTTATTACACTCTTGAATGCAGGACAGGTTACACGTGTGCAGTGTTGGTACGCTTCTCCTTTAACAAAATTGAACTCACTAATCACATTCATTTCTAAAGCCCTTTGAAAATGTGCGTCATGCTTATGAGTGGCCACATTCCAGAGAACTGAATATGTGCTGTGAAAGGAAAGGAGGCTGGGAGTGGGGAGGAAACCCTTAAAGGCAAGAGAACTGAGCATGTGCAAAGCTCTGCACAAAAGGAAGGGCAGAGAAGCGCAGTTTTGGAAATACTGAGGCTAATGGAAAGAGAAAGGGAATTTAAGAGAGAGGGGGGAGTTTGGCCACATTCTGGAGATCCCTCAGAACCCCCAAATGGAGAGAGTGCATTGAAGCAAGGGTACCTCTGACTGCCAGGCCCCTTCTGGCCTCTCTTTATCAGCTCCCACTCATTGGTGATGCTCAGGCCAGCTCTGGTCCTCACACTCCGTGACTCCTGAGATTCCAGCCCTTTTCCAGACATGCGATCTGTCACCCTGCATCAGACTTGCAGGTCTGAGTTTTGAAAGGTAGTGTGGGTTCTACCTTAGGGTCTCATGAAATTAAATGGACTTGGAAAACTCCTAGCTACTTAGAAGCTGACAAGTTATGCAATCTCTTGTAGCCTCAATTTCCTCATCTAGAGATTGGGGATAATAATACCTACAATACAGGTATTATTGTGAATCACAGGTATTGCAGGATTATTGTAAAAATGACGCGTTAGTAGATAAATAGCAACAATGAAAAGCAGTGGAGCTTGGTGGTTAAAAGTTTGAAATTCGGATCTAGACTGTCTGGGTTCGAATTCTTGTTTCATTACAGTGTGATTTGTTTTCTCTATGCCTCAGTTAACAAATCTATCCACTGGGAATAATTAGGTATAGTTTCTATCTCACAGAGTTGATGAAAGGATGTGGATGGTTCTAATACAGTGCCTGTCACATCAAAAACATTCAGTTGATGGACATAGTAGGAGCAGTTGTTTGGTTGTTGTTATAAAAGATGCAGTGGAGGCAGCAGGTAAGACTGTGCCCTCTAGTTTTGAACGACCTGGGTTCAGATCATCATTCTGCTCTTTACCAGCTGCATAATCCCGTAGCCTTCATTCCCTCATCTGTAATTTGGCAATAATAATAATAGTATCTACTTCATAAGATGAAATAAATTCCTATATGCAAAACACATAGTGCTGATGCACCATGAAGAATAAATGTGAGCCACCATTAGCATAAATTCCAATAAGCCGTAGCTCCAGTTTTTACGCATGTCTGTGGGTTATATTAAAGCTGGATACTGTGTGCAATTAAAGAGCCTTAAAGTTTCTGTGTTCTGTGGCGATTAACCTGAACTACTAGTTCCCTTGGAAATAAGCCAGGCTTTTCACTATCAGAGGTTTTCAACCGGATCCCAGCTGCCCATCTTTTCAGCGTCTATGTGTATAGCAGATGGCGAGCTGCATTTCTTTCGACTATTCCTCCGGAAGAGAAGACGGTGAAGTTCTCAGAAACATTAAGTGCCCTCACGACAAAAGCCTGCCATGGTCTCAGTCCCGTCACAGTGACGGGCACGTGGAGCCTCAGAGAGACGGACGACGTCTCATAGTCAGCCTTGCTGGAGAGCCTCCTGCAAGCTGCCGACGGCGCTTTTCAGAGAGACACCGAACGCCTCCCGCTTCAACTCACGCTTTTTCTTTGCTCTGACACTGCAGGATCAGTACACGTTGTTCGTTCAGACACCGGAAAGGCTGACAGTCCGGGAAACTTCTTTTTTATTCCTTCAGCCAGCAATCTTGTAGCCCGGCGATGTCACTCGACAATTACGCAGTGTGACTGAACTGTTGGGTAGGCGGCAGGAGCTCCGCGGACGCCGGGACCGCCGAGGCCGCTCAGCCGCTGAACTAGTCACGGTGTGCATGACCGGTGAGTCACTCTTCAGCTGTGATTGACTGCCAGTTCAACCAGCACCATTGTCTGATGGGGGAAGTCAGGGGCCCATCACTCACAGTTTCAGTGATCGCATCCGTTTATTCCAGCGTCTGAGCAATGCGAATGAGGGCGTTATTGAACTCCACAAATTCAGAGGCCACTTAAAAAAGGAACATGCAAAAAGAAAACACTTTCTATCCTCTATTTTTCAGGGAAAATTTGTGCAATATTTCCTCAACTGTATTCTAAAATTAGTCATTTCAATTTCTTGATTTCCCCAATCCAGATAGGATGAGAATAGGATCCTGTTCTTTGATGAAGACAGGAGTTATTTAGTGTCATTCTCTGTTCTAACACAAGTTGGCTTCTGTCCTACAGTTCAGCTACACTATGAAAGCAGACTTTTTAACTGACCTCGAAGCACAAGGTAGGCATCAGTTATTCCACAATATCAGTTGTTAAAATTATTTTAATAACTTTAAATTGTTAAATTTAATTCAATTTTCTCATTCAAAAAGTAGTAGATGTGTGTTAGAAAAAGTTTAGGAAATACTGAAAAGTATTTAAAAAAAAAAAAGGAGACCCCACAATCTCACCCTCCCCCTAAAAAAAACCATAACTAAAAAAAAACTCTGTAAATTTCTTCCAGTCTCAATAAAGAATGAACATAACAACCTAATGAACTCCTTGCCTGGCACTGTGGTAGATGCTGAGTGTAGAATGATACGTAAGATTCAATCCTTCTCCTTTAAGGGGCACACAACTTAATGTAATGAGGTATCTGAACACAAAAGAGGCATTGAGTGTAAGCTGGAGAGAAGAGAATGTGGAGTGGAGGAGACGGAAGGGACTCTCAGAACAGATTAGAAAAGTTCTAGAGCAGAGCTACTCAGTGTCGTCCACAAGGTAACACCAGATCTTACAAGCTACTTACAGAAAATGAGAGAAAGCATGTGAAACTTTTAGAGCAGTTTGACAGAGTGATTGTTTTTTTATCCAATAATAGTTTTTTAAATTGGACCTACAAATTTTTTATTTCACTTTTGTTGTATTTATTTTTGTTATATTTTTTAAAAATCGGCCCCTACAATAGATAAGAAATTAAAAATGTATATCTCCTCTGTCACTATAAATAGTATGAAAACCACTGTTCCCAGGGACACAACAGCTTAGCTAAGTATAGGGTAACCAACTGTCCTGGTTTGCACTTGGCAAAGCCCCAGGCATACCAGGATGAGTCTGCCACCTTACAAGGGTTTAATTCCAAAAGTTAGCTCATGAGAGAATAGATGAAGCGGGAGCAATCTTCAGAGAAACAAAAGAAGAAAATTTCTCTGGGGTGAGAGAGATCTTAGTCTTCAGGTCCAGAGGGTTCACTATCAGCCAGGTAAGATTATTGAAAATAGAATCACACTTAGATACATCCTGTCACACTTTCTGAATTCCAAGGATCACAAGAAAAATCCTACAAGATTACATACACACAGCAAATTGAAATGAACAAAGTAAATTAGTAAGGTGGCAAAACATAATATTTATATTACATTCCTTTAACAAAAAGATATTTGCTTTAACTGCCTGAGCTAAAGAGAGAAAAGAAAGAATTGTCCTTTAAATACAAATATAACCCAAAGGTCACAAAATGGAAATAGAAAACAATACCGCAAAAGAGGAAAATGCAAACATGTTGACATTATTAACATAATTTATTTGATTTGGCATCAAATTTGACTCTAAACTTCCTGGTTGGTGATGAGAAGGTCAGGAATTACCATCATTCAAATTGTTGTTATGATGATGAAGGAAGAAGCGTATGAGTTTCTCAGCAAGACATTTTTTCCTGGAGCTGAAGCCTAAAACAAATTCTCTCAAAGAGTTTAATATTCAAAGTATGAAGTAGGGTGGTAGACTGTATTCGACACTCAAGGACATTACTACAGTGAAAATAGGAGTGAATTTCACATACATGCTTCTTACAGGAATTCTCATTAAAGTCAGTGAAAAACTTCAAGATACATAAATAGGGAATTTCCCTAGTGGTCCGTTGGTTAAGAGTCCACATTCTTGATGCAGGGGGCACATGTCCAGTCTGTGGTTGGAGAACTGAGATCCCACAAGCTGCACACTGCAGCAAAAAAAAAAAAACAACAGAAGAGATACATGAATACATGATGGCCTTGAGATATTATTTGATCCAAAGATAGAACTTTGAGTACTCTAGAGGAGAAGATGAATAGTATATTACTTACTGTTCTCTGAATATTATTTTTCTCAGCCAGACTAATGTAATAACATAATTTGAGGTCTCATAATGCCTGAAAAGAACTTAACTCTTGTGCTCTTCATTGCTGATTGAAGGTGTATAAAAATTGTAGTTTCAAAGGAAACATAGTTAGTTTTGTATACCTAATCCTTTCAGCACTGGGATTAGCATTGGACATCAAATCTGTGTGAGATTAGGCTATTGTGCTTCACATAATGAATGTTATTTCAGTGGATATAAATAGCATTCTAAATAAATAAATAAATAATACTCATTCATTTTACTCTTCCTCTGTCAGTCTTAATAAATTGAATTAATATTGTAACACTTTCACTAATGCAAATAGAGTTGTTGATCAAAATATTGTTATAATAACCAGTCCTAATAATTTTAAGGTAAAGAAACTTCTTTCACATACCATCTGTTGTGAGAGCAAAAATCAGTTTGCAAATCAACTATGTACATTATGATCACTTTTAATAAAATGTACATTTGTACAAATATAATATTTATAAATGCAGCTGCCCCTAGGACAACACAGGTTTGAATTGTGTGGGCCCACTTATATGCAGGTTTTTTTCAATAATAAATACTACAGTACTGCACAGTCGAAGGTTGTTTGAATCCATAGATGCAGAAGCTTCCATTGGGAGGGTGAATTGTCAAGTTACAGGTGGATTTTCAACTGCTCTGAGGGACGGGCCCCTAACCCTCAAGTTGGTCAAGGGTTAGCTGTACGTAAGCACACTAAAAAGCATTAGAGAGATAAAAATATTAACTCTGTTAATCTCTGGATGGCAGGATTTGGGTAACTTTTTTTTTTTTTTGGCCATGCTACTTAGCATGTGGGATCCTAGTTCCCCAACCAGGGATGGAACCTGAGATCCCTGCTCTGGAAGCTCAGAGTCTTAACTCCTGCACTGCCAGGAAAGTTCCTGGGTGACTTTTGTTCTTTTTACTTTTCCACGACGTGAATAACTTGTATTATCTTTGCAAGTAGAACAACAACAGCAGCAGAACATTGTTGCTGTACTTAAGGCCATGCAGTGGGGGAGCAAGTGATGTTTCCACTCACACTTAAAGCACATCAGCCAGGTGACCTTCCTGTACCACCGTCTACATCTTGCATCATTAAAGTCGCCCTTTAAGGACTTACATGATGATTTTAAGGGTTTAAGAAGGGCTTCCCTAGTGGCTCAGTGGTAAAGAATCTGCCTGCAATGCAGGAGACACAGGTTCAATCCCTGGGTGGGGAAGATACCTGGAGGAGCTAATGGTAACCCACTCCAGTATTCTTGCCTGGAAAAACCCATGGACAGAGAAGCCTGGTGGGCTACAGTCCATGGGGTCGCAAAGAGTCGGACAGGGCTGAAGCGACTGAGTGCACACACAATTTAAGAAAGAGTGCAATTTGTATTAGAAACAACCTCCAACTTTACATCATAAGCAGCTATGTGATTTGGGGCAAATTTTCACACTTTTGATTCTCTGGTTCCTCACCTTCAAAAGGGAGACTGGACTGTTGTGAGCACAAAATAAAATCACTGGGACATAGTAAAGTGCCTGGAACAAAGTAGGTGCTTAATAAATACTATATGCTACTTCGCTTGCCTCAGCCCTCAGAGAGTTTATCCTGTTTCTACAGACACTGGTTCTCTTCTCTGCAGTAATTTCACATGAACCTGGTTTTAGTTCAATAAAAGTGTTGGAAGAGTGAGGAAGTCTCTCTTTTCTCAAGTTCACTAGTTGCTCAGATGCTCAGTTGTGTCTGACTCTTTTACAACCCCGTGGACTGTAGTCCGCCAGGCTCCTCTGCCCATGGGGTTTTCCAGGCAAGAATACGGGAGTGCGTTGCCATTTCCTACTCCAGTTCACTAGTTAGGAGTAGAGAAAGTGGGGAAAAGGAAGACTTACTGAGGATCTACTGAGAAGGAGGCACTATGTTGTCTGTATTCCTTTCCTCAAGGAAGCCTCCATATTTTCCTGAATACTTGACCATCTGTGAAGTCTCAAGTTTCTCCCTTATTATGAATGCCTTTGCCTCTTGAGAACTACTTATGTTATATCATCATTTACCCTAAAACAGCCTCTGTTTTCCTATTTTAATCTTCCAGACTTCTAGTTGTGACACAGAACTTTAGTTGGTCACATTGTTATGACAGGTCATGTTTTCAGAACATTTCATAGCATTTAGGATTCTAGAATTGTGCGTGATAATTTTCTATCACTTCACCTATGTGTCAAAATATCTCCAATTTTTATTTTTACATTCCTCGGTTTGTAAGCAGTGCCTGCATGTGTAGCATAGCTTGGTTAAATGAGCCCTATTCTATATGGCAGGAGTCCCCAGCCTCCGGGTCATGGACTAGTACTGGTCAGCGGCATTTTAGGAACCAGGCCACCTGGCAGGTGAACGAGCAAAGCTTCATCTAATACTTACCACCTCTCCCCAATGCTTGCATTCCCATCCATGGAAAAACTGTCTTCTGCAAAACTGGTCCCTGGTGCTGAAAAGGTTGAGGACCACCGCTACGTGGAGAAAACAAGACCAAAAGATAATGGAATGCATACGCAGTTGCTTCAGTCGTGTCTGACTCTTTGTGACCCTATGGACTGTATCCCGCCAGGCTCCTCTGTCCATGGGATTCTCCAGGCAAGAATCCTGGAGTGGGTTGCCATTTCCTCCTCCAGGGGATCTTCCCCAGCCAGGGGAAGAGTATCTCTAATCCACAGGCCCCAGAACTGAAAGTTTGATTAGCTTTACCCTTCTAAAAAGAACTGAATCTCATCACATTTTCAATGTAGAAGATTCCAGAACAAGAATATTTCTGGGTTTATGACAACTTGTTCTCTTCAACAAGAGAACTTTTCTTCAATATTTCAGGCAGAGACAGTTGAGCAATTGTAGAGAGGCCTGCAAGACCCAGGAATGGAGCCTCCTTCTTAATCATCCGTTGCAGTTGTGTTACCCAGGGATTGCACAATAAAGATTTCTATTTTCTTACTTTTTTTTCTTTATCACATGCCAATTAAGCCTTCCCCCCACCCCCCACCTTCACTGCCTTAAAGCCTCACCCTTTCTCATGTTTTACACTTCTGTTTTCGCTGATGTGAAAACTCTAAAAAGGCAAATTGCTAATTGCATTCCTTCAAAAACCCCAAATATGTGTAACGAGCCAGGCAAACACGACCGTCATCTTTTCTCCTGAAAGCTTTCCCAGCCATTGATCTACTAAAAACTCAGGTTTTCTCCAAGCATATTTCCTAGGAAATGTCCCCAGATGGCATGTGATCTTTTCATTTTATACAAGCTGCCTTGATCAGGAGTCACGCAACTGACTGGCTTTTCTCCACCTTTATTCTCAACACAGTGTTGTCTCGACAGACAATCCACTAAGTCCTGGTTTTTCTCCACTGAATTTCACTCTTACTCCTCTCCTTCCACCACACCTGCCACTTGCACTAGCTGCTAACATACCTTTGGTTATTCCCTCATGATTCTCACAGGGCCTCTGAGCAACCTTGACATTTTATAACCATTTCCCCATTGTTTTCCTCCAATCTTTGGCCTGTATGGAGCCTGCCTTCAGGTTTTTCATCTCAATTCTTTTCTTAGTTTCCAATTGGTTGGGAGCCAGCCCTCTGCTCCCTGTCCTATGCTCACCTTGCACGCTGCCTATCCAGGTCATCTTTATTCATGTTTTTTCCTTTTTACCTCTTTTTTGCCCACGCTGGGTCTTCATTGCATCACGACCGCTTCTCTACATGTGGCGCTTGCCTTCTCTTGTTGCAAAGCACAGACTCTAGAGCACGCGGGCTCAGTAGTTGAGGTTCGAGGGGTCTCTGGTTGTGGCACTCAGGCTTATATGCGCCACAGCATGTGAGATCTTAGTTCCCCAACCAGGGATCGAACCCACGTCCCTACACTGGAAGGTGGATTCTTAAGCACTGGACCATCAGGGAAGTCCTCATATTTCTTTCACTACTCAAAGGAGTAAATCCAGCTCAAAGTGGTAAAGCTAAGTAAAAGGGAAGAAATCAGTGGGGGGCTCCAGGATGCTCGTAGATCACAGATCATAGAGTGGAAGGGACTACAGATGTCGTCCAGTCCAATTCTGCCATTTCCCAAATGACAGATCTGGGACCTCAGAGTCTAAAGTCACAGATTATTCAAATGAATCACTACCAGAGCTGCCAGGAAGAGCATTTCCGAGTGGCTAAAACTGTTGACTTTGGAATCATACGGATCTGGGTTCAAATCCCAAGCCATGTGGCCTTGTACAATTAATTTAAACATGCTAATCCACAGTATCCTTACTATTAACATGGGGATGATAACACCTATTTTACTGGATTGTTGAGCTGGATATATGGTAACTATTAATTTTTAACTATAATCCTGCTGTGTTGACTTTAAGTCTAATGTTCCTTATAAGATAATGCTATTATGTTTCTAGTCCCAATCTTCCAAGATCCCACTTTTAATCTTGACTAATAGTGGTCTGACTTTGAACACCTTATTTACAAAGCTGTGCTTCAGTTGATTAATCCATAATGTAAAGCTAATCATAAAACCTGGTGTACAGGTGGTTGTGTGGATTAAATAGATAATTCTTATAAATATAGCATTTCGCACAGTATCTGCCATGTAGAAGACAATAAAATATTGAATGGGTCTATATAGTCCTAAATGCCCAGAACAACTGCATGAATGACCAGGATGAGCTCTTGCCATGAGCCCTCAGGAACAAATTCAGGGTTTTATACTTGGTTTTCTTTGGCCCACAGTGTCAATATTCACTCATTCAAACTGAGCATTGAACAGTAGGTAGCCTTAGATGTTGATGTATGGCAGAAATCAAGCCAATATTATAAAGCAATTATTCTTAAATAAAAATAAATAAATTTTTTAAAAAATGTGACGAAGAAAGAGATGTTTTCCACCAAAGCAATAGCTATGAGCAAAAGAAGGAAAGGGCAACCTGTATAGCAGTTCTCAAGTACGAATTAATTCTATTTGGTTTCTTTTATATATGTGTGTATATATGTTTAAATAAATATTTATTAACTTATTTATTTGGTTGCATTGGGTCTTAGTTGCATCACACGGGATCTTTGTTGTGGCTCGTGGGCTCAACACTTGCGGCTCTTGGGTTTAATTTCTCCAGCTTGTGAGATCTTAGTTCATCAACCAGGGTTTGAATCCACGTCCTGTGCATTGCAAGGCAGATTCTTAACCACAGGACCACTAGGGAAGTCCTTCTATTTGGTTTCAAAGGGTTCCAACTGACCTCCCACCTGTGGCTTCACGCCTTCCTATCCATCAACCTTGCTGCTGCCAGAAATAAAACATTCATTCAAGCTTGATTATAATGTTTCCAATTTCATTGCTGCACATCTAATTCAGAATGAAGACCCGACTCGTTAGCCCAGCTTTCCAGCCACTTCTTCCTGCCATCTTTGCCAGCCTCAGTTCCCCCACTCTGCCAGTGGCCCCCCTCAAACACTTGCACTTCTCTGAACCATCTAACTCACTTTCGGCCCTTTGCATGGGCTATTTCCTTGGCTCAAAACAGTATTATGTCCTACTTGACCTTTAAGATTCAGCTCAGCTCTTGCCCGTAAGAAGTCTTCTATGGCATGCTCTGCCCCTCTCGCCATTGCTGTCCAAGAGCAGAATTCCTTTTTGGAGGTCCCAGGTCAGACTACGTTTACCTCCAGCATGGTTAGTAGCCCATGGGATTCCATATTTCCCCAGCTTTCTCTTTAGAATGAGTGTTCCCTGACCTTGGGAAGAGGTCAGGCCCTTCTCAGGGTCCACTGTTTATCAGGCGCAATTCTAGGAGCTGGAAACAACGAACGAGAGCAAGAAAGCCCTGACATCCTGGGACTCCTGGTCCAGTGAGTAAAGCAAACAGTTCACGGATACACAGGGTGTTCCCTGACGGCCCCGTGGTTAGGACTCCACGCTTGCGTTGCTGAGGGTGTGGGCGCCGTCCCTTGTCGGGGAACTAACAGCCTGCGAGGAGTGCAGCATGGCCAAAAAATAATTTACATAAATGCATGAGTATTTTCAGATTTAACGGCAGGCGCTATGAGGCCTATGAAATGGCCTAATGTGCTGCAGAGTGAGGAGGGAAGGAAAGACAACATAAGATACAGTGGTCTAATCATGGTGTTTGTGCAAAAAAAACTGACGAGGATCCAGTCATTCCTGGGAATATTGAGGGTAAGGTTGTTTCAGGTGGAGGGAAGGGTAAGAGCTTATACATGTTTGTAGAAGGAAAGAAGGCATTGGCAGGGATCTACCTCAAGGATGTAAAGAAGACTCAAATTCCTCCCATGTAGAAACCAGGATATACTAACTTTTCAGTACAGGCACAAAAGGCCAACTAAAGCACCAGTATTATCAGATACAGCTTAGACAGGTTTTTTTTTGGGGGGGGGAGGCGGTGGTGCAGGGGTGGTAAAGGAGGAGTGATTAGGAGCTGGCTGAACTGGTGACCTTAGCATAAAGTAGGTCTCTATAAATCAACATTTCTGAAGAATGTTCCAGAAACATTGGACTAGACGCTGTAGTCAACCTAGAGTCACGCTGACCTCTCCAGTTTGGGAAACACTTCTCTTACACTGCTTCCCCACTCTTTTCACCCCTACCACCTGGGCGCTCACAACGCATGTTAGCACATTAAAGGCTCTGAAAAACTCAGCATTTGGAAACTTGGTTAACTTTGTTTCTCAAATTAATTTAACCACTGTATCTGTTTTGTTGCTTTGTTTTAAGGCAATAGGAGTTAAATCTTGTGGACGAGTATTTTGTAAAATACATTCTGGGAAGCTCTGGTCTAAATCAGTCTCCACAGCCCACAGGCCTTGCTGTGGTCATTCCTAGCTTCTAGTTTCATCCTGTTCAGTGGAAGCAGTAAATAAATACAGGGATGTGATTTTTGAAAAGATACAATAGATAGTTCGGTTTGCAAGTGTGAAAGTAAAAAATGCAAAAGTCCCAGTTAATCTAATTTTACTACATTTATTTACCTTAAAATAATTTCAACAGAATTACAAATAGCTAATACATATAAATATAAATATGTGTAAATATATACTAATATAAGTTCTATGAAAAATAAGAAGTTTAATTACTAAAGGTTAAAATCTGATTTGAATGCTCATTTATACCCTTAGGCTTAGTTAGACGTTTTAAATTAAAATTAATTTCTGCTCAGCCAAGTGCAAAAAAAATTAAGCCTATTCATCACAAATCCATCTTCCTTATTTTGATTACAACCGTTTTAAATGGCAGAATTATTAAGCACTTTAAGATTAACTTTTAAAAATCAAATACATCACACTTTATAATAATATAGATACTTAATAGAGGGGGGGAAATTCCATATCAAAGGTTAATTAACAATGCTGACACTCTCCTGGTGGCTAAAAATAAGACTAATTGCAAGTTTCTCTAATATCAGGCTGTATTATATTATATTATATTTAAAGTCCATTTGGGAAACTGAATTTATATTTCATGATTAGATTTATTCTAGTAGATATAATTGTGTAAAATAATTGTTACAAACATATGAAAGTGTTAAATTTCAATCATACGGTTCACATATATATCATCAGAATATACAGAACCCACTTCCTAAATATTATGACAATATTTGTCAAATAGCTTTTCATTAAGTTTCCATTTTGTAATACCTTTAAACTTATGAGCCATCTCAAATAAAACTGAGACTTCCAAATAAGTCATTGAGGGAATGAATGCTAATAGCATAATAACAATAAATATCAATAGTATAATTCCCTGGTGGCACAGTAATAAAGAATCCGCCTGCCAGTGCAGGAGATGCAAGAGACATGGGTTCAATTGCTGGATTGGGAAGATCCCCTGGAGTGGGAAAAGGCAAGCCACTCCAGTATTATTGCTGGGAAATTCCATGGACAGAGGAGCCTGGCAAGCTATAGTCCATGGGGTCACAAAGAATTGGACATGACTAATCACACACACACACACACACACACACACACATTCTCAAACTAAGTTTCCTTTGGTAAATATCAAATAATTTGTTACATTCCCAAAACTGGTCTTCAAAATAATAAAAGAGAAACTTAATTATTCAACATAAGATAAGTACATTTTAAACTAAAATTAACCCAAGCCCCCCCAAATACTGATTTATACAAGCAGTCAAAATTCACTTTTTAAAGTTAACCTTTTATTTGGCTCATAATGGTCAATTCAAAATTATAGCTAAGAGTTTTTTAACCATTTTTTAACAAATGCTTGGCTGTTTTCAGCATCTTGATATTCTTTCTCTATAAGTACTCTAGCATTGACACCAGAAATTTTTTTTTAAGTCACTCAAGCTGAATATCAAGGAAGAATATGCAAGAAAATGCTCAATCAAAATGCTCTCCCAAGTGGTTAAATGGCATATCCAGATATGGCAGCATGCTAAGCCACTTCAATCATGTCCGACTGTTTGTGATCCCACGGACTGCAGCCCACCAGGCTCCTCTGTCCATGGGATTCTCCAGGCAAGAATACTGGAGTGGGTTGCCACTTCCTCCTCCAGAGGATCTTCCTGACCCAGAGACTGAGCCCAGTTCTCTTGCGTCTCCTGCGCTAGCAGGCAGGCTCTTTACCTCTAGTACCACCTGGGAACTTGGGAGGCATGAACCCACGTAAAACTCACATTGTTTAGGGAAGGAATTGTACCTTCAATAAGGACCCTGGATCGATTAGATACATAGGTACATAATTATTTTTAAAAAGTCTGGATTCTCTGCCTCAAACCACACGTAAAAATTATAGATGTAAAGGTAGAATAATACAGCTTTTAGAAGAAAACATAAGAGAATATCTTCATGACCTTAAAATAGGCCGAGATTTCTCAAACAGAACACAGAAAGTGCCAACCATAAAAGAAAAGATTGATAAATTGGATTATATTAAAACTAAGGACTTCTATTCCATAAAAAAAAAAAAAAAATCATCATTAAGAATGAAAACGCAAGTCACAGAAAAGATATTTGTAGGGCATATCCCGCAAAGGACTCCTCCAAAGGTATAAGGAACTCCCAAAAGCCAACATGAGAAAACAGACAACCCAAGAGAAAGACAGGCAAAAGACTTGAACAATCATTTCACAAAACAGGGTATTCAAGTGGCTGTAAATACATGAAATGAAAATTAAACCTGCAGTAAGAGACTATTATCCACCCACCCAAGCGACCAAAATTTGCTTGGATTTCTTTAAGTGAACATACTGCCATTGTAATAATAATAATAATAATAAAAGTACTCATTGCTGCTATTGTTGTTCAGTTGCTGAGTTGTGTCTGACTCTGTGACCCCATGGATGGCAGCACACCGGGCTTCCCTGTCCTTCACTGTCTCCTGCAGTTTGCTCAAATTCATGTCCATTGAGTCAGTGATGCTATCCTACATCCTTTGTCGCCCTCTTCTCCTTTTGCTTTCAATCTTCCCCAGCACCAGGGTCTTTTCCAATGAGTCGGCTCTTTGCATCCGGTGGCCAAAGCATAGACCTTCAGCTTCAGCATCAGTTTTTCTAATGAATATTCAGGGTTGATTTCCTTCAGGATTGACTGGTTTGATCTCCTTGCTGTCCAAGCGAGGGACTCTATATGATTCTGGAGAATATACACAAAAAGAACAAATATATAGGCCTTATCTGTCTAGGCAAAAGAAGTTTCTAGTAATTACCTTTGATGGCCTGGACTTTTAAAAATACCAGGTATTGGCAAGAATATGAAATAAGTGGACTCAGACATTATTAGTGAGAGTGAAAAGTTGGAAGTACCACTTTGGAAAACTGTTTGGCATTATCTAATAAAGCTAAACATATGCCTTACCTATAAACCAGCAATCTATTTTTTTGTTGTTGTTTTGTTTGAAAGAAAAGAGTGCATCTGTCACCTGTAGCTGTATACAAAGATGTTCATAGAAACCCTATTTATAATACCTCAGGAGGGGCAAATGCCTATCAAAAATAGAATGGTTCAATAAATTGTGGTATAGGCATACAAGGCAATACTATACAACCATTCAGATGTGCAAACTACAGCCATACACAAAAATGGAATAAATCTCACAAGCATAATGATAAGAAAAGTTAGACAAAAACAACAAAAAAAGTACATACTGCAGTTCTTGTAAATATTTTAAAAACACCATATATTTTATAAATATATCATCTGTATAAAGTTCAAAACTGGGAGGGGTGGGGAAGTCTATGTTTTAGCAGTCAAGATAGCAGTAACACTTGAGATGGGGCACAGTGCTTGTAAGGGGCATGAGGGAAGCTTTGGGGTGCTGGTACGTTCTGTTTCTGGGGGGCCTGTCGCGTTCTATTGGTTACACGGGTGTGTTCACTTTGTGCACAGTCATCAAGCTGCACACTTACAGTCTGTGAATTTTCTGCATGTTATACTGCGATAGAATTTATCCTTTAAAAATCCTATAGTGTACACAGTAATGGGTCTATGGTGTGTGTGTGTGTGTGTTTCTGTGTGCTTGGCCATGTTCAACTCTTTGAGGCCTCATAAACTGGAGTCCACCAGGCTCCTATGTCCATGGAATTTTCCAGGCAAGAATATTGGAGAAAGGCTGCCATTTTCTTTTCCAGGGGATCTTCCCGACCCAAGGATCAAACCCACGTCTCCTGCATTGGCAGGTGGGTTCTTTCCCACCGATCCACCTGGGCTGAGATGTAGCATTAAATAAAAAGAAGGGTTCAGAGTAGAATGATCACCATGATCCCTACTGGGGAAGAAAAGGAAAAGAAATACATGTGTGGATAGCAGGTGACTGGATGGATAAGCACCAAATACTAAGCAATTCTCCCTGAGGGTTGGTCCTTTTGTTTTTATTTTTGGTAGTTTTTCTGAGTTTCCTTAAGTGAACATACCATCAATGCAATTAAAAAAAAAAAAAAGATAAGTGTTATCTGTACACCCCTGCCTGGTTTTATACAAAAAGAATAAATCAAATTTGTCAACATATAGACCTGTGTATATAGGCAAAAGCAGGAATCTTAGGCAATCGCTATTAAAGGCCTGAAAAATTGAGTCAAAACATCAACCTGATGGGAAATGTGTATTATATGAAATATATTATGGAGGAGTTTGGAAGTAAATGTGGATAAACATGGCCAACAAATGATTGTCTCTTCAAAGTCAGGAACTTCTTGCGTTAGGGAGTATCTGAAAAATTGCCTCATTTTGCCCATAAACTCATGGTATATCAGTAGCTCCCCTACCATTTGGACATTTCAAATATCTCATCAGAGGTCCAGCGAAATGCATGTTTAATGCTGTAAGGCACCAGATAATTCAGCTTCATCCTAAAGGAGAACCAGATGAAAGAGTGAACGTCTCCTCCCCTCACCCTCTCTCCCCTCCCGCTCGGTCTCTTCTCCCACGGCCTCCTCCTCTCTTCTCATTTTCCTGGGACCGCCTTGCTCTGCCCTGGTGTCTCAAATCTTTCCTCCCTTTCCCAGTTTGATCTCAGTCCTGGGGGTGCAAGTGGGACTGAGGGGTCCTAAGCTTTGTTTTTCTAGTGTCCTTGAAAGCCCGGCTGAGCGGGAGATTTGCCTTGCCTCACTCTAAAATTGGAAGTGCAAAGAGAAAAGAGAAAGTGAACAAGGATCAGTTTCTCCTCCCCCTCCCAGCTCCAGCTCCCCCTCCACCTCAGTTCCCCAAGCCAGGCCCAGCTAGAAGCAGAGACGAATGCTGAGCTGCTAGCTGTTCACACTGCACGCTTTTCACGTGGTAGGTCACGGGACAGTAGGGGAAAGGGAAGTGGTGATGCAATGTCCAATGGCCATGCTAGGGGTGGGGGACCAGAAAGTTAAGAGGGAAATAAGATGCAGACGGTGGGATGGAGCGTGTACTCCAGTGGCTAAGAGTGGCCCTTTTCAGTAGAGCAACAGAAAGTGCCAAGCAGGTGCCCCACACGCTACAAAAACTAAAGAACAGAAAACAAACAAAAGACAATAGACATTCGCACAAGTGAGATCACATATGTCTAAGTCATTCAACAACCCTCCAAATATCAGGGACTCATCACAGTTAGGAAGATAAATGCTTTAGGGACTTTCAGAGCAACTCATCTATTTAAAAAGAATATAAAAGCTCAGGAAAATAAATAGACATTCCAGAAATTCCCCCAACAGAAACTCTGAGAGCTTCTTCTAGACTTTCCATTCCACGGAGACAAGGAGTAGGGTGGTTTCCACAGGGCCTCAGAGAAAGGAACAGAAAGGCTGCCTCCTCCCAACCGGTGAATATCTGAATATCTGAAACCCCGCATGCAGGACTGTGATACAAGGCTGGAAGGGAGAGCACAGGGTGAGATCTCAGACAGAGCCAAGAGACCAAGAATCCACTCACAGGGGACACGGGCAAAGCTGCCGTGCTGGCCCGGCTGTCACCCCAGCCGGGCACGAACAGAGAAACAGTGGAGAAAGACTGCTGCCGCCAGGCTGCCTGGCAAAACCAGGTGGTGGGGGGAGAAAATGACCTGAAGGCCCTGACTAGACTGGACTACTTGACGTCCGAGGGGGACTTGGGGTGGGGCAAAGAGCAAAGTGATTTGATAGGAAAATCCTGAAGGCATATGAAGAGGACAAGGTGGGAGTTAATGTTGCTTAGTCGCTAAGTCCTATCTGACTCTTTTGTGACCCCATAGACTGTAGCCCACCAGGCTCCTCTGTCCACAGGATTTCCCAAGAAAGCATACTGGAGTGGGTTGTCATTGCCTTCTTCAGGGGATCTTCCTGACCCTGGGATCAACCCCCCATCTTCTGCATTGGCAGGGGGATTCTCTATTGCTGAGCCACCTTATTGTAGTTAAATATACTCTCATACTAGTTTAAAGCACGTTCCATATACATCACATTGTTGTTCCGTCGCTAAGTCCTGTCTGACTCTCTGTGACCCCGTGGATGGAAGCACACCAGGCTTCTCTGTCCTTCACCATTCCCTGGCGCGTGCTCAAACACATGTCCATCGAGTCCGTGATGCCATCCAACCATCTCATCCTCTGATGTCCTCTTCTCCTTTTGCCTTCAATTTTTTCCAACATCAGGGTCTTTTCCAATGAGTTGGCTCTTCCGATCAGGTGGCCAAAGTATTGGAGCTTCCGATTCAGCATCACTCCTTCCAATGAATATTCAGGATTGATTTCCTTTAGGATTGACTGGTTTGATCTCCTTGCAATCCAAGGGACTCTCAAGATTACACATATATCTCTAAAAAAAACAAAGATTCTTTTCATTCTTTCTAAATAACCACAATATCAATACTATATCTTAAAAACAATTCCCTAATATCAAGAGGTATTTCCAAGCCATTTCTACATTAAAGTCTCTCCTGTTGCTGTATGTAAAGGCACTTGAGATTTTAGAAGAGTTTAGAGGGACAAGAACAAGTTTTACCACAAGAAGGGACCAGGAAATGAAGTGGTAGCGGGAACTCTGGAAAGAGCTAAGATCCGGCAAGAGAAGACTGTGTTTGATAGGTTTTCATATAATACTGGCCTTTCTAGGCTATGAAGTAGGGGACAAACATCTTGTAATACTTCATACATAGCTCTAGAAAACTCTGCAGCAATTGATAGACACACAAAAAAACAATATCTGAGCTGTTTCAGTGACCATAAACAATCAAGAGACCTAAGTAATAGGGAAATGGGTGTTTTCTGTTCTGCCTATTTCTAAGGTTGTGAAGATTTTGATGATACATCCCCAGACTTAAAAAAAAATTCTGTTGTACTAATATGTGCACCATAAAATATTTTAAAAACAGATTTCATTAGAGGATGAGATTCAAAAATAAAGATAGATGTTCTGATGTTTTCCCCATAGCCTAAGAAATCATCTTGGACTCCTCTCTTCTAGACCACTGCACTTGACTGTCAGTTTTCCCAGCAACCATCCTTGAGCTGGTGATAGGGGAGTCAGGTTTAGCAGGTTAAAAATGAGCCTGGGGATACCTGTACAAAGAAAAGTAGAAGTCAGTGGTCTCAACTCTGCTTACATTATTAGAGTGAGCCTGAGAGATTTTATGAAATGTAAACAGCCAGGCTCAGGCCCATTCAGTAATTCTGGGGTGAAATTTGTGTTTTTTGTTTGTTCACTTGTTTTAAGTACTCCAGGTGATTCTTATGTATAGGCAGATCAAAAAACCACAGCTAAATGTGTTATTAAAAAGTTGCTTAATATGAGAATACTAACTCTGATTTTCAAGCATTCTATTCACTACTTCCCATTTCAAAGTGGGGAAAATATTTTGCTCCACATTAAAGAATGGGTGCAGGATAGTGAGAAGAAAAGAAATGCAGAGAAATTTTAAAGTAAAAAAACCATATCTAAGAAAATAGCAGTAAAGTTTTCTCAGAAAAGGCTGGTTTCCACTTCCATATCCCAGATTCTAATTTATTACGTCTTAAACTGCTCCAAATTGGACAGACCTTATTTTCATTTGGCCCAAAAAAACACTCATCCTATTAGATTAATAAAATTATCTAATGACTATTTCAAATTGCAATCACAGTTTTTCATATGTCAAAATTATTAATTCTGACTACTTAAATCTCTTCTGTTTAATCAAGTTTATCTCTCAATTGGGAAGGAAGAAAAAAAAAAACCTCTGACCGTAAAAAAAATAAAAAGACATTTTCTATCTCAGAGGAACTGACTTCATCAAATTGTCCTGGAGGGAAAAGCAAGTACAAAAATGCGAATTACAGGCAGCTGGAAAGCAGAATTGTGTACAATGAATGACACACCAAATCCTGCAGGAAAATATGCACTACAATACATATTTCCTGTGGCTTCCTGCCTGAGGAGCACTGAAGAACAGTAAAAATTCTTCCAGAAATTTTTTCCTCAGCTGTCTCATTGATGGATTTAGCATAGGTGCTTGGTCAAATGTTAAATCATGGTCAGACCCAAATATGTATATTTACCAATGTTCATACATCTAATCACAAGGGCCACTGGTTCCTTAAAATGAAGGCTAAAAGAAACTTGAATTCCATTCTATCACGAGTCTGGAGTGCGGCGCCAAGGCCATCAATTTATTCATCTGAGTGAAAAGCTCATAAAATCACAGGCCTTAACTTTCACAGCCTTAAATTTCACCATTTTACCAATTACACACAAATTATATAGACATGATCATATGTGCTAGAAGTAAAGTTAACTGTCTTCTGCAGGATCCTTAACAATCAAACGGGCGATCTAAGTTTATCTTAGGATGTTTAAAGAGACTAAAACGAGCTGGTTCCACACATAGCTTCCATGATAAACTCTAGGGAGTCACGAGAGGACTGTTGGATGGTAGCACATACTTTCTGTAAAAGGTATTGTGTATTAGATTGGTCACAAGAAACCTTCATTTAACTAGGGATAACTTATCACAATACATTCCAAGTTAGGACAGATAGTAAATACCAATAATTAATATCTTTTTATAATATGACATAGTGCCTTACATTTTTTGAAATGCATTTATTTATTTGGCTGTATCAGGTCTTTGGTGCAGCATGTGGCATCTTTCTATGCAGCGCACACGCCCTTCAGTTGTGGCGCGCAGGCTCCAGCGTTTCCTGGCTTCAAGTAATTCCAGCTCAGGACCTCAGCTGCTCCAACCAGGGGCCAAACCCATGTCCCTGCATTGCAGGGGATGCTTTATCACGGTCCACCAGGGAAGTCCTAGTGCTTAACATTTTTAAGTGACTTCTGGTTCCTCACCATCCTCTCCTTGACAGATCTATTATCACAGGTTTAAGAACTCTGTGTGTATCTCCCACTTGGGCAACCAACCACTCTCTCGCCTCACGCTGGCGCATCCTCACCGTCGTCAGTGTTTTCTTGACAATCCGTCTTGGAGCCTGTCACTCCTACTACACACTGTGAGATGTCCTACTTCTTACTTCTCCACCTCCCATATTGACCTCCACCACCCTGCCATATTTACTCCTTACCTTAACCACAAGGAGCCTCATGCCATTCCCCAAATATACTGTTTGGTTCTCCACTCTATTTCTTTACCATATACCCTTCTTTTGTCATCCTTCACAAATGTCTTCATTATCCCCTTTGTCTGACTGGCAAACTCTCCCAAAGCTTTCAGGACCAAACCAGAACTGCACCTCATCTGTGGGAGACTTTCTAAAAAGTCCCAGAGTAAGTCTGACTATGAATAGCTTTTGTGCTGTCTTAACCTTTGTATACAATTTTGCTGTCATCATGGTCTATTTCCAAATGCAGGTTTCTCTGCCTCCGCCATCATTCCTAAGTAGAAAATGAAGTCCTCCAGGCCAGCTGCCCTGTCACAGTCACCTGATGTCCCCAAAGTGTAGCAGGTGCTCAATTCAAGTGTGTTAGTCGCTCAGTCATGTCCAACTCTTTGCAACCCCATGGACTGTAGCCCACCAGGCTCCTCTGTCCATGGGATTTTCCAGGAAAGGATACTGGAGAGGGTTGCCATTTCCTTCTCCAGAGGATATTCCTGACTCTGGGATCAAACCCAGCTCTCCTGCATTGCAAGCAGATTCTTTACAGTCTGAGCCACAGGGAAGAATGGCTCCCAACTCAAGGGATTGATGAATCTAATGGATGAATGGTTGAAAGGAATTTTCTTTCTGTGTGAGGTAGGGAAAATGAAATAATATAATATAGAAACTCAATAATACAAAGTAGAAACTCTTTCACCTAAATTAAAGGTGAGAAATCTATTTTACTGTGAGTCAATTCTGTAAAAATTAAAATAATTACTGGCTACATTTTAAAAATTTATACCTTTATTGAATGGAAGCATTTCAATTGTGAAAATAGGCACTCCTGTCATAGGCAGTGAGCTGTCAATATCTGTTAAGAGCATATTTGAGAGGCAGCGACAAAGAGATGGCTTTTGTTGTTGTTTTTTAATCTTTCAACTGGAAATCTATTTCAGGCAGAATCACAAAACTGAGTAAGCGGCAAGTTGCTCTTCAACCGAGATCAGTTATTCTTGGCATCTAGATTATGGAGGACGACAGGACCACGTGGTCCTTATTCCTTAGGAAGACTTTTCTTCAAAGGCTGACGTTTCTTTGCCATCGTTTCTCTGCAGTGGGCTTCAGATTCTCTTTCTAAGGTGATTCTTCTCCACCCTCCCTCCCCTCTGCCCTTGTGAGCCAGGTGCTAGAGTTAATACTTAGCAAGGAAAAAATCATTGCTTTTTAGCTGCCTCACATAAATAATAGCCTAAGGAAAACACCTGTGTCTATGAATAGTTGTTTATAAACTCTGATTCACAGGGTCTCAAGGGGCTATGCTGCAATTTGGGAGACTAGTTGGAGTGGGACACGCATTGACTATCCCATCACCCACAGGCTTTGAGCCTTTCTGAAGTCCTCTCACAGAACTAGGCCACATGCAATACATAAACACTCAAGTTTTATCTACAAGACATCAGAATGGGAACTCCCTCAGCTGTTCATGGGTTAAGATTGTGTGCCCAACGCCAGGGGGTACAAGTATCATGTGAACTAAAATCCCACATGCCATGCAGAATGACCAAAAAATTTTTTAAAAATTTAAGACATCAAAATAGCTATCTAATCTGAACACATCAGTTGTTTTCAAAGCATATTCATTCAGAGTAGGAGAATTAGTTGTTTTACATTATGTTAAAAGTAAAACAAGCATATAGGCATAAAGGTAAAACAAAACACTGACTTTGTAGACACACAGACCAGCTCAATCCTATGCTATTTATGTGACCTCAGAAAGGTTACCTAACCTCTCTGACCTGTAATTTCCTCATCTGTAAAATGGGACTATGTGATACCCACCTCAGCAGTGCTGAGTGATTAAATGAAATTATGTTTGTGAAGCACTTGGAAGATATTCAAAACATTTTAGTTCCTTCCTTTCAGAGGTACTAATCTCCTCACAGGTGCAGAGCAATAATAATTTGAATATTTGAGTGTGTGCATATATGTGTGTATATATATATATATATATATATATATACATACATATTTTTTAATTCTTTTCTTGATTGTATGAGTTAAATAGATGCCATCATAATATGATTCAAATTATTATTGTTCTGTCCTTCACACCACACCTCTGCCAGAGGCCCACAGAGTTATAAAGAACCCAGAAGATGAGCCAAGGCAATGTAACTTGGACCTTACTCCATCACTGCATGTAAGCCATGCCAGACTGTTGAGTGTGGATTGTTAGTCCCACACAGCTCCAGGAAAGGAAATACCTCATTTGTTTAGAAACTCCTTTAAATCAACCCTTACTAGAACAGAGCATTAGCCAAAATCCTAACTTCACAAATACAGCAAGTAGTTACCACTCTAAGAAAACACAAATTTCCCCACATTTGGAAATACTATTAGGTAACTTCTTAACTATATTTTTATGTTAATGATTTTAATGTTGATTTGATTTCTTTTGTGGTTTGTTTTAATCCTCCAGGCAAGAATACTGGAGTGGATAAACATTTCCTTCTCCAGGGGATCTTCCCAACCCAGGGATCAAACTCTGGTCTCTTGTATTGCAGGCAGATTCTTTACCATCTGAGCCACCAGGGGAGCCAATCAAAATGATTGTTGTTGTTAAGTTGTTAAGTTGTGTCCAACTCTTTTTGACCCCATGGACTGCAGCATGCCAGGCTTCCTGTCCTTCACTATCTCCCAGAGTTTGCTGAAACTCATGTCCATCGAGTTGGTCATGAGTCGCCTTCCAACCATCTCATCCTCTGTCATCCTCTTCTCTTGCCTTCAATCTTTCCCAGCATCAGGGTCTTTTCCAATGAGTTGACTCTTCTCATCAGGTGACCAAAGTATTGGAGCTTCAGATTCAGCATCAGTTTTACTAATGAATAGTCAGGGTTGATTTCCTTTAGGATTGACTAGTTAGATCTCCATGATGTCTAAGGGACTCTCAAGAGTCTTCTCTAGCACCACAATTTGAAAGCATCAGTTCTTTGGTGCTCAGCCTTCTTTATGGTCCAACTCTCACATCTGTACATGACTGCTGGAAAAACCATAGCTTTTACTATGCCGACCTTTTTTCACAAAGTAATGTCTCTGCTTTTTAATAGGCTATCTAGGTTTGTCATAGCTTTTCTTCCAAGGAGCAAGCATCTTTTAATTTTGTGGCTGCAGTCACCGTCCACAGTGATTTTGGAGCCCAAGAAAATAAAATCTGCCACTGTTTCCACTTTTTATCCATCTAGTTGGAAGTGATGAGACTAGATGCCATGATCTTAGTTTTTTGAATGTTGAATTTTAAGCCAGCTTTTTCACTCTCCCCTTTCATCCTCACATGCACGTAATTTAAAGAATCCAACTTATAAAGCTTGCTGTGAAAAACAGCAGTCCCTTGTGTCTCCCATCAATACTTTTCTCCTTACACCATATTCAATGTTTTTAGCTATTCTGTTTTATTTGTTTGAATTCATTGGTTGGTTGATGTTTTTGGTGTTTACTCCTACAATTTTGAGCTTCCCTGGTAGCTCAGTCAAGAAAGAATCTGCCTGCAATGTAGGAGACTGACGTTCAATCCCTGGGTTGGGAAGATCCCCTGGAGAAGGAAATGGCAACCCACTCCAGTATTCTTGCCTAGAAAATTCCATGCAAAGAAGAGCCTGGAGGGCTACAGACCATGGGGTGGCAAGAGTTGGACATGACTTAGCGACTAAAACCACTACCACCACCCACAATTTTAAGTATGCTATGATTGTCTATATGCAAATCTGATTTTTGAAGTGCAGGATTATGTTAAGACTTCTTACTGTGGAATCTAATACAAAGCTTTCTCCACCACCCTCTTCCTGCCCATCACACACATTCTGCTCATCTCTTCATCCACTCAATATCATCAGATCATAATCTCGGTTAGATTAATAGTTAGTATCTATGTTAGTGTCAGTATATAAGTGTTATTTATACGTAAGTTTTGTCATCTATATACTATAATTCTTTCTTTTTGACTTCAACTTGTTTCCTTAGAGTTGATTTTTTGTGTGTTATGTCAAATATTCTATGTACTATCACAAATTGAACCCCAAACTCTCCATCAGCTTGTTGAAACTTTTTTTTTGAAGAGCTCAAACACATTAGAAATTCTTTCATGTTTACGTTCTTAAAGAAGTCTTTCCTTGAACCTTGCAACTTCATCAGTGAGAAGGATGGTCCTGGACTAGGTGCATACTGGCCACCCAGGCTGTCCCTTCCCTATCTCCTGGGAATCCCCCTCGCCTGTGTCCTGAATCCACTGTCTTCTTCCACCTTGATTCATCCCTTCAGTTTGGTGAAGCATATCTGGAGAAGCTTCTGAGGGTGGGTGTAAGGATGATAAAACATTTTTGAGAAATTACTTACATGACTAAAATTCAACTTGTTTTCTGTTTTTACATTTCTAAATTTCTAGTCTTTTGTTATTTTCTGTATCCTCTGAGTCTCATCCACCTTGTTAAAAAAAATCTCTTCAACTGGTAGGCCCAAGACTGATGGGAGTATTCCAGTAACGGTCTGGAAAATGTAATGCAAGAATCACTTTGTGATTCCTGAATTCGTACTCTAAATTCCTTTCTGCCACAGTTGCACATTATAGCTATTGTACATCTGTCTTTCCTACCTACATGTGTTCCTATTTAGGATTAACAACTCTCCATTTTGCCAAGGTCATTTTGAATTCCATTCTTATAATCTGAAGCGTTAATAACCCTGTTTCTTAGCATCAACTGTAAACTAAGCTTTGTAAATATCATCCACATTTATAATAAAGTACACATAGTACTTCTAGACCTTCAAACTTGCAGCCATCTCTTCTAATGGCTAATTCCAAAAGATTTCTAAATAATTGGATTTGCCATCAAACAATAGCAAAGCCTGACACATAATTGTTTCTTCATAAAGAATACTTTGAGGGTTGAGTTTTAAATCTGGGGGATTTATCTTGGTATTTTTGCAAGGGTATTCAGCTTCTACTTTTCAAAGGAAATCTCTTTCCTTATTTAAAATATTAGGTGGTACATAATTCTTTTTCCAGACCAGAAGCATTCATTCTGTTAATACTAAACAGATATAATTAAAGAGGTAGCAAGGCATAGTAAGAATACTGACTTGAGGGAGAGGACTAATGTTACTAATGTTTCTCTACAATCCAGTACTTGTTGGATATACTAATACTCCAATATCTATTCAGCCACCAAATGTGTACCGAGGACCTGTTTTGTTCAGGTACTGTGGGAGCCACTGGAGCTTTAGGGTGAAAAGGACAGACACGGTCCCAGCCTTTGTTAAGCAGAACCACGGATACTGAGCAAATAACAAGTTGACCATGACAGTGACTTAATCTCCTTGAGACTCAGTCTCCTCGTGAGTAAAATAGAGAAAATGATAGTACCACTTCATCAGTTCAAATGAGGTAATACAATAGAAAAAACTTTATTAGCTCTCCTTTTCTCCAGACAAATTACATATATCTACTAGTTATGATTTCCTAGGAGCAGGGAGTATATCTTACTCATCTACTCATCTTTGTAATGTTAGCAAGTAGGCAGTGCTCATTAAGTGGGCAGGAAATCAACAAGTGTGTGGAGCCAAGTGACAACTTCAAAAGATGAATCTATATTTTTACACAATTTTAAGTCTTTTCATTTTCTTACCAAGGTTATCCACCCACTCATAAACTAACAAACTTTATGTCATTCAAAAGCAGAAGTTTTTTATAGTAAAATGTTTAATTTTTAGTAAATTTTTATAGTAAAATGTTTAATTTTATAGTAAAATGTTTCCATTTAGTATGTATTCATCATTAAGGTATATATATATTTGAATAACTGAAATAGTATAACATTTAAATTTTCATCTATTCCATTTGATAGAGCAAGCAATTTTCCCTAAAATAATTTCTGAAGGTGCAGCACAGTTTACGGGGTGTTTGACAAAATTCTTTGAGATTTTAAAAACACCTAAATAAGACACTCAAAACAAGTCAATTACATTTCAAAATGAAATGTTAAAAAAATTTTTTTTAATTTGACTCTATTCAGCCTACAGAAAAAAATGTTTAACTTCACTAAAACACATTCAAGTAAGTATATGGAAATGTCAACTGACCTGCTTCCCAGCAAGTCTTCAGGATTAATGGACTTTAAATCTTTGGACACTAAAATTTGTATAGCAGACAGAGAGTTTTGCCATGGAAGGTAATTCCTTCCATGTTGCTTTATTCCCCCACAGAGCCTAAGGGATAAATTGTGATTTCTGTTCTTTACATGGAAACGTATGGAAGAAGCATCAGAAGGGGTTCTAGGAATTGTTCGGTTCAGCCTACTTGTTTTTCAGAAGAGGAAAAACAGAGGCCCAGAGAGGTAAGATGATTCGCCAGTTGCACAGCTGAGATTAGAACCAAAGTCTCGCCTTCCCTGGGGCAGGAAGTAGCAGCAGCCTGCTGAAAACATTGCCTGGTATCCCGGGAATTTGCTTGTCTGCTGTGTGGGGATGGTCTGACCCTGGAGAGTCTAATTCCAAGACGGTTACACATACATTCCAGCTAAAGATGCATCTTCATTTTAATTGAAATAGAATGACAGACCATCACCTCCAGTTGTTTTGTTTAAGAATAGAAAAATAAAATTCTTTATCTCGTATCAGAAAAGCTCTACTCCTTAATATAACTGAACAGAAATAAGTCGTCTAAGGAGCCTCATCCAACCTCAGCACAGGTTC
The DNA here is from genome assembly GCF_023699985.2 of Odocoileus virginianus. NCBI lineage: Eukaryota > Metazoa > Chordata > Mammalia > Artiodactyla > Cervidae > Odocoileus > Odocoileus virginianus. The sequence goes on along the minus strand of NC_069677.1, from coordinate 56,722,140 downwards.
TCAGCACATCAGCCTAACTGACTGGTGTACCCCAAAGCCTGTACCGCATCTCTCATTTGGTAGGAAATGGCTCCTCCCCACCTCCTCCCCACTCAAGAACCTCAACGACAGCAACCCTTCTCCTTAAATTCATCCAGAACGGATTGAACCACTTCCTCTTGGCCTCTTCTTTCACCATCATGAGACCTCCAAACAAAACAAAAATCCAGAAGGTAGTTCCTCTTCACGAGTTTGGGAACATCTAATCTGGTGGTTGATAAATTATCAAATGGAGCCATAGCGAGAACATGGACCCTAGGGGCACCCAGATCCAGTTCAAATGTGGCTCTGACTCTAAACCCCTGAGGAAATCCTCAATCTCTCTCAGGCTCAACATCTTTATCTCCGAACGAGAGGTGATAATGCTTATCCAGTAGCTGCAGAAATTCCATGAAGACACATTTAAGCATTTACCACACTGCCTGGCACGTGCTAAACACTTATTCTTTTCCATCTCTCTCTGTTCTCACTTTTTCTCCATTTTCAAGGAACCCTGCTAAATACGCAACTGTTGTCTCTTGTTATACAATTCTTTCTACTTTTATATATACTGGAATTTTCCATTATAAAAAAGTTTTAAATAAAATAATTTAAAATGATCATTTGAGAATGTTAGCAATGTTTAGTAAATTCAAATAATCTTTTAGCCCTGTAGTTTGGGGTAATAATACATTTTAAAGAGAATAATAATTTAGAAACTAGAGAATATCATGTTATTCAAGCTGAGAAATAAACATCTAATATTCTTAAGGAAGTTTTATTCCAATATGGCAACTCTCTGGTAAGGCTATAATCACAGATGAAGTTAACTATTACATATGAAATATTATTCTGATTATGTATATACATATTTGGAAATACTATTTTAATAAAAAATATTACCTACTTCTCCTTTCAGTGTATGTAATTCAGAATAATTACAGGATAATTCTGTAATTATCTACAAATAATTTTGTAGGTGCCCAAATTGGGTATCTTTTCAAATAAATGGGTTTTTTTCATACTTGTTTTTTAAATTAATTTATCTATTTGGGTATGCAGGGTCTTAGGTGTGGCACACAGGATCTTTGATCTTCTTTGCAGCGTATGGGATCTAGTTCCCTGACCAGGGATCAAACCCAGGCCCCCTGCAGTGGGAGTGTGGAGTCTTAGTCACTGGACCACCAGGGAAGTCCCTCAAATAAACTGATTTTGTCATCAGCTGTCATATGTATGAAGCCTGAATGTTGATCAATAACTGATGAAATCATATTCAGTTTGATACATTTAAATAAAATTGGTTAGTTCATGGTTCAGAATAAAAATTTGTTTATGTTTTTGCAAAGTACTATTCTCCACTTAAGAGGCAATATTTTGCCCTTTGTAATAAGAGCTCATGCTTTTTACCTAAGTTATAAAATATAAACATGTTAATCCTTGGTTCTATGTGTTTCTTGGGACTAATGTGGTTAAATACTTAATGCCAACTCACTTGGTCTCTCTAAATTTCAGTTTCCCAAGTTAGATAAATAATAATACTTTCCACTTAAATAATACCTTTCTTTTAAAGAGTACATAATGCATTGGACTACTCTATTATTTATTTTGGAACATTCCTGTAGACTTAGTTAAGGGTATCTGTTAAATGCAGGCCATTTGGTAAAAATGGGAAGCATGGCCATTGGCTGAATGACTTGTCCAAAGTCATAGATACATGGTTATAAGGGTGAAATGATATGATACATGGCAAGAGTTTAACCACCATAAAGTGTAAAATGAGTGCAAGGTATGATCAGAGATGTGAACAGTTACATAATCAGTTCTTACAGTTATTGACTGCTATCCTCAATACTCTTTTTCCTTGATTTTCTAGCCAAACTAAAATAATACTTGCCACCAAAAAACCTCTAAAACATTATAGTAAGGAATAAAGAGAAGCAGGAAGTATATAGAACTCCTTGGAAATATGGTGCCTTGTTATTTTTATGGATATTAATAGTGACCCTGCTATTGAAATAGCCTCCATGATTCATTTACTTATTTATTTTTTAACACTAAAACAATTCATATACTTCAACTTTTAAAAAAGAATAAAACAATTAAGTTTGGAATTCTGACCAAACTCTAACGTGGGACTTGACTTTCAGTACTTATTCTGAATGTATCTTGCTGCATCTACTCCATTCCCTACTTGACTAGAGAGTTACTGAGAAATCTCACAGTGCATTTTCAGTATTTGCCATGTGATGCCCTCTACACAGCTGCAGAATATCAGCAAAACTTGTGGATTATTCTTATTCTCACAACTGTTTCAGAGTATAATGAACTGCTTCAAAGAGGTCTGAAGGCCTCTAATGAAAGGTGTTTAGGACATGCCAAATACCACGGTTGCTATGAAAATTATCAGCCAACTAGAAACATTAGCTATTTTATGCCCAAAACACTGTTTTAACAATGATTCATTTAGTCATTAGATGATTATCCTGAGTTCTCATTATGTTAAAACTATATTGGCACCGAGAAAAAATGTTTTCAAATTTGGCTTCTTTTATATGATGGTTCCATCTCTCATGTACCAACCATAAATTCTTCGCCTCTGGGACTGCAAATACTTCAGGATGTAATGGAAAGTTGGTGTCACGTGGCAAGACATTTGTTCTCATTGCAGAGGGAGGCCAGCTCTGAAATTGAAACCCTAATGAGAACAAGTATGTAAATGAGAGCAGCCAAACCAAACATGAAGAAAACAAATCCCAAGGAGTCTATAAAAAAGAGGTTTTTTTAGTCTAGGTATTCATTAATCCATAACGCTTAGACTTTATGAATTCAAAATAGACTTGTTTTTCCAGTGTTTGTCACTATAGTGACATATCTATAAGATCTATATTTTAAAAACTAAATAAGGACTTTTTAACCCCTAGAGTGATTCTGTTTATTAAATTTTTCTATGTAAAGGAAATGCTATTTAAACTAAACTATTATACCAAATATTTAAGGTATTTCAATGTGCCTTGAGTTAAATATGATTAAGAATGGCTAGCGTCAAAGGAATGTGTATTCGTGATCAAAATTTCAACGTTCTGTTTTCTACAGAATACTAAAGATGCTATACTCTCAAGGACTTCTACATATGATCCAATATATATAGCTTGCCTATCTTCTGAAATTTCTGCAAAAATTAAAATTGCTTCAATAAAAATCTTTATCTAATTTAAATATTTTTTTCTTTTAAAGATACATGTTACTGCAGGGAATTTCCCACTGTTCCATGATTTTAGGCATATTGTTTTATTTTCATAATACTGAATGAAAATATAGGGTGTTATAAATATGGAACATTCATTTTTTTATACATTATTTACTGAGAATCTAATATGTGCCAGGCTCTATTATAGATCTTGGAAATACAAGAATGAACATGACAGGTTAAAGACTTTGCCCTCTCCCCTTTTCATTTTAGTGTGGGAAGATAGACAATAAATAAAAGAAGTAAATAACATAATATACTAGAAGGTAATAAGTACAATAGAGAAAAACAAAGCAAGACACAGGGATAGATGTGGGAGGAGCTTATGGTTTTAAATAGTCAGGGTAGTCACACTGAAAAGCTAACATTTGAGCAAAGATTTGAAGAAGGTGAAGGAATTAGGCATGCAAATATCTCAGAGAAGGAGCAGAAGGTACAGTGAGTGCATAAGACCTGATTCAGGAGGGTACCTTGAGGGAATCAGCCAATAACTAGCATATTCGAGTGTTGCCAAAGCTAAAGCACCCTTTCACGGATCATAGGCTTGTCTCAGCAAAGTGGCTTGTGGAATTCAATGAAGTTATGAGCCATGCCGAGCAGGGCCACCCAGGACAGACAGGTCATAGTGAAGGGTTCTGCCAAAAGGTGGTCCACTGGAGGAGGGAATGGCAATCCACTCCAGTATTCTTACCTGGAGAACACCATGAACAGTATGAAGAGACAAAACATGTGACATTGGAAGCTAAGTCCCCCAGCTCAGAGGTGTCCAATATGTTACTGGGGAAGAGCAGAGGGCAGTTACTGATAGCTCCAGAAAGAATGAATCGGATGGGCCAAAGCAGAAATGATGCTAGGTTGTGGATGTGTCTGGTGGTGAAAAAGCAGAGAGATAGTGGAGGACAAAGGAGCCTGGTGTGCTGCAGTCCATGGGACTGCAATGAGTCAGACACAATTCAGCAACTGAACACCACAAACGCTAAAGCAAATATGTTTTGTGGACCCATGTATATGTTGGCTGTTGCATGCAAAACCAAGGCTCCGAGCTTGTTTTTGGGAAGTCTAGATTTATAAAATCTTAAAACCAAAAAGTCATCAAAACCAAAAATAGTCCTCTCATTCAACCTGATTATTTTACAGATAAAGAATATGAGACCCAAAGAGGTTATGACCTGTGCAAGGACACATAGCTAGACAGAAAGAAAGCTGCAGCGCATGCAATAACAAAGGTGTCCTGACACACCAGTTGTATTCAGCTTTACTTCTTGTATTTTAATTATTTTTCCATTCATGTCCTTTTAATTCCTTTTTGGATTCCTTTTTTATCTCATAAGTTTTTTCTTTAAAATGTTTCTGCATTAATTTAATTCATCTGAAAAAGCACTAATCATTCCTACTATTATCTTCTGATGGCATTCAAATATACAGTGCTCATGAGGGGCAATTTGTCTTTAGACAGCAATTATGAAGTTCCGTCTAACACGTAAGTAAAATTATAGTCTCATATCTTCTTATACCTTTATTAAGTCTCTTTTGGTTTAGGTAGTGTGTGTGAATACATTTTTAAAATATAATAGTAATACACTCAGATGAAAATTGTATGTGATCATTGCAGAAAATTTGGAAACTATTTTTAAAATTAAACAAAAAGACTATAATCTCATCACCCAGAGATAGTCACCAAGTACAGATATATTTTCCCCCAAATCCTTATCCTATGTGTACATGTAATTTTATCCCAAAGGTGAGATACAATTTTGTTTAATGTTTTTTAACCTGATATTTTACCATCATTTTTAAAATTTCAAATGATGACAAATGTTCATTTTTAAAATGGTTTTATGTCTCCTGCATTGGTAGGCAGGTTATTTATCACCAGCTCCAGAAAACAACAAAATCCTGTACAGCAATTATCCTTCAATTAAAAAATAAATAAATTTTTTTAAAATGGCTTTTATTATTGAAAATAGAAGTAAACCAAATGTAAAATTCATTAATAGGGTAGGCTAAAGAGTCTGGGTGACTTTTTTCCACTAATAACAAAGTGTTATTGTAGAGTAATTTGATCAATATTCAAGCTGGTTTTAGAAAAGGCAGAAGAACCAGAGATCAAATTGCCAACATCTGCTGGATCACTGAAAAAGCAAGAGAGTTCCAGAAAAAACATCTATTTCTGCTTTATTGACTATACCAAAGCCTTTGACTATGTGGATCACAATAAACTGTGGAAAATTCTGAAAGAGATGGGAATACCAGACCACCTGACCTGAGAAACCTGTATGCAGGTCAAGAAGCAACAGTTAGAACTGGACATGGAACAACAGACTGGTTCCAAACAGGAAAAGGAGTATGTCAAGGCTGTATATTGTCACCCTGCTTATTTAACTTACATGCAGAGTACATCATGAGAAACGCTGGGCTGGAAGAAGCACAAGCTGGAATCAAGATAGCCGGGAGAGATATCAATAACCTCATATGTGTAGATGACACCACCCTTATGGAAGAAAGGGAAGAGGAACTAAAGAGCTTCTTGATGAAAGTCAAAGGGGAGAGTGAAAAATTTGGCTTGAAGCTCAACATTCAGAAAACTAAGATTATGGCATCTGGTCCTATCACTTCATGGCAAATAGATGGGGAAACAGTGGAAACAGTGGCTGACTTTATTTCTCTGGGCTCCAAAATCACTGCAGATGGTGATTGCAGCCATGAAATTAAAAGATGCTTACTCTTTGGAAGGAAAGTTATGACCAACCTAGATAGCATATTAAAAAGCAGAGATGTTACGTTGTCAACAAAGGTCCATCTCGTCAAGGCTATGGTTTTTCCAGTGGTCATGTATGAATGTGAGAGTTGGACTATAAAGAAAGCTGAGAGCCGAAGAATTGATGCTTTTGAACTGTGGCGTTGGAGAAGACTCTTGAGAGTCTCTTGGACTGCAAGGAGATCCAACCAGTCCATCCTAAGGGAAATCAGTCCTGGGTGTTCATTGGAAGGACTGATGTTCAAGCTGAAACTCCAATACTTTGGCCGCCTGATGCGAAGAGCTGACTCATCTGAAAACACCCTGATGCTGGGAAAGATTGAGGGCAGGAAGAGAAGGGTACAACAGAGGATGAGATGGTTGGATGGCATCACCAACTCAATGGACATGGGTTTGGGTGGACTCCAGGAGTTGGTGATGGACAGGGAGGCCTGGTGTGCTGCAGTTCATGGGGTCACAAAGAGTCGGACACGACTGAGTGACTGAACTGAACTTGATCAATATTCATAAGCTTCATAATTAAATTGTGAAAACATTTTAAGAGTTTCAGAATATTTAACAAAAATGCCACACTGAAACATGTGAAATCCTTTTAAAGAATTTACATGATAACCTTGGCATACTACCCTTTTTGTCTTTTTAGTCTTGTTTTTTCTGCTCTTAAACATTTTTTTTTTCAGATTCTTTTCCCTTACAGATTATTACAAAATATTGACTATAGTTCCCTCTTTTTAGTCTTATTTCTTTATAATCATACTTTCTAAAACACCAAATTCTATGAGAGATGATGGAGGATCACAAAACTTACTATGGTAATCATTTCATGATGCAAGTCAAATCATTATGATCTACATCTTAAATTCAATAAACAAAAAGTGTTAGTTGCTCAGTTGCGTCCAACTCTTTGTGACCCCATGACCATAGCTCACCCGGCTCCTCCATCTATGGGACTTTCCAGGCAAGAACATTGGAGTGGATTGCCATTTCTCTCTTCAATCAACAAAAAAACTGCCATCAAATAACAAATAGTATGTTTCAAAAGTATTGGATAAGGTAAGCAGGCTTTCTTTTTCCTTTTCGTTTGGAATTTATACCAGTGTGTTCACATTTACACAGGGGCCTATTAGTGCAAAACGTCTAGGTGTTTCTTCTCCCGTGTTCAGTTAGGAAGACAGATGCACTGTGTATTCCATAGGCCTCTGCATCTATCTCAGTGGAAGCACTCTGAGATGACGGCCCTGTTTTGGAGTCCACCATGGTAAGAACTGGAGCGTCCCAGTGGCGCTAGTGGTAGAGAACCCTCCTGCCAACAGCACCGGAGACGTAAGAGATGGGGGTGCGGTGGGGATGGGGGCGGGTTTGATCCCTGGACAGGAAGGTCCCCTGGAGGAGGGCATGGCAACCCACTGCAGTTTTCTTGCCTGGAGACTCCCATGGACAGAGAAGAGCCTGGAGGGCTACAGTTCATAGGGTCGCCAAGAGTCAGACAAAACCGAAGCGATTTAGCACGTGTGCACGCATAGTAAGGGGCTTCCCTTGGGGCTCAGCTGGTTAAGAAGCGGCCTACGATGCGGGAGACCTGGGTTGGGAAGATTCCCTGGAGAAGGGAAAGGTTTACCCCCTCCAGTACTCTAGCCTGGAGAATTCCACGGACTGTATAGTCCATGAGGTCGCAAAGAGTCGACATGACTGTGTGACTTTCATATGCGTGGTGAGAATTAATTTAACCTTCTTACACAACGTACTGGAATCGGGAGAAGACAAAGGAAGGGGTGAAGAAAGTGGCCAGGCCAGCTGTGGCCACTAATACACCAGAGTGAAACCGCTTTAAAGAACACGATCTTAGTGTTCTCTTGCCAGCGAAGAAATAGCCCATGAAACCAAGTAAAACTCCCTAAAGGGAAATCAGGCAGTCATCTCTTAAAGACAGTGAACCCAGCAATACCAAAATGTATGGCCTTGCCTCCTACCTCTTCCAGAACGGTTCCTCCTCTGTGGCTCTTTTACGACTCACCGAATACTTCAAAGTCTCCCTAGATTTATCTGTGGATATTTTTATCCCATTGGAAAAATGAGGCTCACTTCTGAGCCTCCCTAAAATTAGCTCTACTTGTTCGAAGTTCTTCTTGTCAGGTGGTCCTATCACACTTATCTAATGTTGCATTTAAGCAAAATGCAACTTTTTTCACCATTGTTTAGAGGTTTCTTTTTCTTTATATGGGGCATTTCACATTCTTCTTGAGTAATCAAAATCACTGCAATTAAGTTAGGGTCTCATTGAGAAAAAGATTTCTCTCTTATGAGTATTAACCTTTCATTCTGATATAAAGTTATTAAATCTCTATATAGGAACTGTCATGTAGATTGTTAGATATTTCTACCACTTTGGTAGGACACAATATGATAGCCCTATAAACTTGTCTTTGACTATATAATGAAAAGCTTAGCTTTGTCTAAACCTAATATACAACATATTCTAAACTATGAGAGATTAAGAAAACAAAAAGGGTTCTTTTTAAATGTAAATTAGGTTACATTAATCCTCTGCATACAACCCTCCCGTGGCTTTTCTTTATATTTAAAATAAAATACAAGTTTTCTGGCTTGGCGCCTGCTCCCTGCAGATGCTCCCCGCTCCCTCTCCAGCACACACTGGTTTCCACCTCAGGGTCATTGTCTGCACCTGTCTCTCCTCCTTAAATGCTGGCTATTGACAATGAGCTTGCCCTTGACTCAAGAGAGTCTTTCCACAGGCCCACCTGCCACACAGCTAAGGTGCCCTGGCTCCCACCTTCTATGATTGTTTTCTTTCTTCTTCACACTTATAAGTATTTGAAATTACAACTTTTTTTTTTTTGCTTTTCGGTGTCTGTTTCCCTGTTAAAACATAAGACCTTTAGAACAAGGGACTTTCCTTTTCTAGTCTAATTCATAAGTGTTTTCTCCAAGTCTAGAGAAGAGGCCAGCATATAGTGGGCTTCTAAATATTTTTTGAATAAAGAAACAAATAGATATTTAAAGCTGTTTATTCAGGGACCTCCCTGGTGGTCCAATGTTAAGACTTGGCCTTCCAATGCAGGGGGTGCAGGTTCCATTCCTGCCCAGGGAACTAAGATCCTACGTGCCTAACAGCCATAAAAAGCAAAACATAAGACAGAAGCAATGTTGTAACAAATTCAATGAAGGCTTTAAACAATGGTCCATGTCAAAAAAAAAAAAAATCTTTAAAGCTGTTTGTTCAAAATATAAGGCTAATGCTACCAGGAGATTTTTTTTCTACCATCAGCATATAATATTTCAGATGAAATATTAAAAAGCACAACTATTTAAGCATAGTAATTAAGCTGAAAGAAATTCAGTGGAGAATACTTGGATAATGTGAACGAATCACTACCACATAATTTCTCTTTCTTGAAAATATGCATTTTTGTGGAAAAGGTTGATTATCTTTTCCTCCAAGGGTAGAACCGCTGTATTGACAGAGACCTATACAGCAAATAAGACTGAAATTTTTATAAACAAAAAATCTAGAATTAGATCAGTCAGTGAATGAATGTATGAAATATGCAAAAAAAAGAGAAATTAGTATCAAAATCCAAAAAAGACAGGGTGAAGATGGAGAAAATATCCTAAATATTTGAAGATGAAAATATATTTGTATCTGGTCAATTTAGTTTAAAAATAGGTAAGTACCTCAAAATGGATGGTACAATAACAGTATTATGATTATTCATTAGGGATTTGACAGCCATAAATGGAATGACCTTTTGGTTAGCATTTCACCTTGATTTTGCACTTTTCCCCTATTTCCCTTCTTTTCCAAAGATCTTAGGCAACAGATGGAAAGAGAAGTATTAATTTGCAGAGAAGCAGCTTGTTACATGGACATTTTAAGTAACACACAAATCCTTGTACAAACATGGATCATGAGTTGAGCTTTTAATGAGAATGAATGCTGTCAAATTTGGATTTCAAGTATTCTAAAGTTAAATGCTAAAAGTGTTTTGTTCCCAGTGACTAAAGAACTAGTTAGTTTTGAATTAAAACATAACTTCAAATACAAAGTAGTCAAGATTCCAGCTGTGCCTTTCAAACCTTTGTTCCTTTAAATTAAAAGTAGTCCCATCAGCCAGGTTAGAACGACCATCAGATTACTAGCCAACAACACTGCAGTTCAGCTCAGTTCAGTCGCTCAGCCGTGTTCGACTCTTTGCGACCCCGTGAACTGCAGAACGCCAGGCCTCCCTGTCCATCACCAACTGCCGGAGTCTACCCAAACCCACGTCTATTGAATCGGTGATGCCATCCAACCATCTCATCCTCTGTTGTCCCCTTCTCCTCCTGCCCTCAATCTTTCCCAGCATCAGGGTCTTTTCAAGTGAGTCAGCTCTTTGCATCAGGTGGCCAAAGTATTGCAGTTTCAGCTTAACATCAGTCCTTCCGATGAACACCCAGGACTGATCTGCTTTAGGAGGGACTGGTTGGATCTCCTTGCAGTCCAAGGGACTCTCAAGAGTCTTCTCCAACATCACAGTTCAAAAGCATCAATTCTTCAGCGCTCAGCTTTCTTTATAGTCTAACTCTTACATCCATACACGACTACTGGAAACACTTATGCCATCCTTTACATCCAAATAACATGTATGTAAGTTTCTACTCAAAACACATTTTAAAAAAAACTTTGTAAGATGATAATATTAAAATACAGAGGGAACTATAACCCAGAAGTCTAGAAACTGGCAATGTCTTTCAATGTTCTTTTGTGAGTATTAAAGTCATAACTTAAAATTATAGATATATCATCACTTGAAATGATACATAATCACAACTGTGCATATACCAACTTCATATACACAGGGACAGAATAGACCGTGATGATGCACATACCAAAGGATATGCTAGTAAATGTTTGTAAATAAATAGCTCATCTATGACAGAATATGTCTTCTTCCTAAAATCATGTACACCTGATAACTTTAATTAACAAATTGTATTGAAACTATTACTACCAATAGCATCACATTCCCAAAGATGCCAAAGATACTATCTTCCCAAAGACACTGAAACAGTGCTACATGTAGTATCTTTTCCCATCCATTCTTTCTCTGGGGTTGTAAGTTTAACACCCCTTTACCACAATGTTGCTTCTTTTTAGGGAAACTGAGGGATTAATAAAGACTTCTCAGCAATCAGAGAACAAATTGATAGCAAAACTGGAGATTACTCTTGATCTCAAATTCTCTCCAATTAGACAACATAGATTAATTTTATTCCAAGTGGTAACATAACGTTTAAAAAAAAATGGTGGCAGGGGATATAGTCATATTAATAGATTTTCTTATTTAAGCTAGACTTCAAAACCACACAATTAATGTTTTGGATTCTAAATTAAGTTTCATAATAAAAGAAAATAGGCTTTAATAGGATATTTATTATTTAGTTCAAGATGCACCCTTTTCTTTCACCAAATTGCTATATTTTGCCTGAACTTCAAAGATCTTTGGGACTCAAGGAAATCTTCACTATTAAAAAAAGGACATCATTGTTTGCTAGTATATCAAACTTTAGAAGAGTATCTAAGAAATTTTCTTAAATGTGAAAATTTTACATACTTTGTTCTCAAAGTTTGTACATCTCAGATTATCAGATTATATTTTTCTTTATAAAAGTATTCATGGAATTTCACTAGCCTTAGTCCTCTTCTGTTACATTTTTTTTTTTTCCTTTTTGGAAAATAGTATAAAATGGCCTCACTGTAAGGGGTTATTAATAAGATATTATTCCAGAAACGAGACCCAAGGTAAATCATAGTGATAAATGAAGTACTTATTATTTAGACAACCAATATTTATTTCCAACAAATGCTCCTGGAACCTGAAAATTAGTCCTCCACTTTGTGTTTTTCTAACAATTTAGTAATAAAATTATAGAAAATAGGGACTTCCCTGGCAGTGCAGTAGTTAAGACTTTGTGCTTCCACTGTAGGAGGCGCAGGTTTGATCCTTAGTCAGGGAACTAAGGTATCACATGCTGCATGGTGCAGTCAAGAAAAAACAAAAAACAAAAAACTTTTTTAGTATAGAAAATAAATACATGTTATTTCTAAATTCCAGAAAAATTTTTTGCTGGAATACACATCATCCAATTCTGAATTCACATAAGATAATGCTCAATAAATGCCACTGTCTGACTGGTAGTATTAATTCTAAAGAGTTACTTCTCTTTACCTAGGCAGTTGCTTCATTTTAATGAAAGTATAGCTTTCTTTTCTCTATCCCAGAGTGTTTACATTATGTACTATTACTATTTTAAATATAATATTCATTCATTGAAAAAAAAAAGTCAGGTTTTCTTGAGTATCTCTGGTTTACATCCCAGGATCTTGTGACTATAAAATAGTTTTCCATCTGGGAATCAATGCTTTCAAATTGTGGTGCAGTCCCTTGAACTGCAAGGAGATCAAATAAGTCAATCCTAAAGGAAATCAACCCTGAATAGTCATTGGAAGCATTCATGCTGAAGCTGAAACGCCAATACTTTGGCCACCTGATGTGAAGAGCCGACTCATTGGAAAAGATCCTGATGCTAGGAAAGATGGAAGGCAGGAGAAGGGGATGACAGAGGATGAGATGGTAGGATGGCATCACTGATTCAATGGACATGAGTTTGAGCAAACTCAGGGAAATAGTGAAGGACAGGGAAGCTTGGCGTGCTGCAGTCCATGGTATCCCAAGGAGTCAGACATGACTTAAGCAACTGAACATCAAATTGATAAGGGTAGATGATAACCTAGTAAAATTTGGGGGTATGATGCTCTCACATGATGAAAAAAATCTTTCTGCCATAATTGTTTTGTGTTTTGTTTTGCTTTTTCCCAATCAGTGGAAATACTCCTTAGTTTCTAAGTCATTTTTCCCCCTGCATTGTTCTTCCTAAATGTGCTTCTCATACATTGCTTCAAATTAAGTCTTTGAGGGAAGAATCAAGCACAGAACAGTCAAGTTGGATGTGCTAGAGCAGTAACCAAGGATTCCCACAGTTTCCACCTGCAGTTTCTGGGTCAGGCAAGAAACAAGGATAGTTGCCTTAATACAGCTAGTCTTGAGTTCTGGTACTCCAGGGAGCTTCCCAGTTCCAGTGAGTTATATTACCAAGTTACTCATTATGAACTTCACACACACACACACACACACACACACACACACACATTTGTTGTTGTTTAGTCACTAAGTCGTGTCTGACTCTTTTGCAACCCCATGGACTGTAGCCCACCAGATCCTCTGTCCATGGGATTTCCCAAGCAAGAATACCAGATTGGGTTGCCATTTTTTTCTCCGGGGGATCTTCCCAAGCTAGGGATTGAACCCATGTGTCCTGCATTGGCAGGAAGATTCTTTACCACTGAGTCACTCGGGAAGCCAGCCCCTGCCCCCTGCCCCAACATACACATACATACTTGCATGTGTATCCTGCTTTTAGTTACATGTTGGCTTTTAATTTTTTTGTGGGCCAACCAGAAATTACATAGGTTTTTGTAGTTTCATCATAGTTATATGATTTTTTTGTTCTATATAAAGTTTCAAACTTATTTACATAAAGCAGAATTCTTATCATTTCTTAATAGAAATGTTATGCAATGAATTCCTTACATTTTAAAATAGAAAATGTATAAAAGAAGCTAGGGCCTTAAAAGCTTTTGGAAAACTTACTTTCAAGAGAACTATATTATTAGTTTAAGCACACACAAGTCCTTCAACAGATAAATAAAAATTTTAACTTTATAAATCTTATTTTTTGCTAAGATGTCTTTAACATCTTCAACTCTATCCTTACTAGAAATATAGCCCATTACTGATGTCTTCTAAGTTACCTTTGTCATCACTTTCATTTCATAAAATATCTTTTAAGGAGAAATAGTCTTATGGATTACTTAACATCTTAAATGTTTCCTTTAAATGTAACAGTATCATAACAAGCAATCAAGAAATTGATGTGGGATTCCCCTGATGGTCCAGTGGTTAAGAATCCACCTTCCAATGCAGGGGACATGGGTTTAATCCCTGGTCCAGGAACTAAGAGTCTACACACCATGGGGCAACCAAGTCCAAGCGCCACAGCTAAGGCCTGACACAGCCAAATAAATAGTGGATCACAATAAACTGTGGAAAATTCTGAAAGAGATGGGAATACCAGACCACTTGACCTGCCTCTTGAGAAATCTGTATGCAGGTCAGGAAGCAACAGTTAGAACTGGACATGGAACAACAGACTGGTTCCAAATAGGAAAAGGAATATGTCAAGGCTGTATATTGTCATCCTGCTTATTTAACTTATATGCACTGCGAAGTGAAGTGAAGTGAAAAGTCGCTCAGTTGTGTCTGACTCTTTGCGACCCCATGGACTGTAGCCCACCAGGCTCCTCCATCCATGGAATTTTCTAGGCAAGGGTACTGGAGTGGGTTGCCATTTCCTTCTCCAGGGGATCTTCCCAACCCGGGGATCAAACCCGGGTCTCCCGAATTGTGGGCAGATGCTTTACCGTCTTGTACATCATGAAAAACGCTGGGCTGGAAGAAGCACAAGCTGGAATCAAGATTGCTGGGGAGAAATATCAATAACCTCAGATATGCAGATGACACCACCCTTATGGCAGAGAGTGAAGAAGAACTAAAGAGCCTCTTGATGAAAGTCAAAGAGGAGCATGAAAGAGTTGGCTTAAAGCTCAACATTCAGAAAACTAAGATCATGGCATCTGGTCCCAACACTTCATGGCAAATAGATGGGGAAACAGTGGAAACAGTGGCTGACTTTATTTTTCTGGGCTCCAAAATCACTGCAGATGGTGATTGCAGCCATGAAATTAAAAGACGCTTACTCTTTGGAAAGAAAGTTATGACCAACCTAGATAGCTTATTAAAAAGCAGAGCCATTACTTTGCCAAGAAAGGTCTGTCTAGTCAAGGCTGTGGTTTTTACAGTGGTCATGTATGGATGATGTGCAAGTTGGCCTATAAAGAAAGCTGAGTGCTGAAGAATTGATGCTTTTGAACTGTGGTGTTGGTGAAGACTCTTGAGAGTCCCTTGGACTGTAAGGAGATCCAACCAGTCCATCCTAAAGGAGATCAGTACAGAGTGTTCATTGGAAGGACTGATGCTGAAACTGAAACTCCAATACTTTGGCCACCTGATGCAAAGAACTGACTCACTTGAAAAGACCCTGATGCTGGGAAAGATTGAAGGCAAGAGGAGAAGGGGATGACAGAGGATGAGATGCTGGGACGGCATCACCAACTCTATGGCCATGAGTCTGAGTAAGCTCCAGAAGTTGGTGATGAACAGGGAGGCCTGGCATGCTGCAGTCCATGGGGTTGCAAAGAGTTGGATACGACTGAGTGATTGAACTGAACTGATACACACACACACATATATATATGAAGTTGATATGATAATATAATGTAATAGGACAAGCAGGCATACAATATTTACTTTTCCAAAAGCTGCACACACAATATCACCCATTGATCATCACTTTTAACAATCTAGTAAATCAATCCAAAATGAAGATAAGTTTTTATAAACTCACATTTGATGTAACCAGTTGATCTAACTTATTGATGGGAAACTGTCTCTAACAACTACTGAAATTACAGATTTAGTAATGAAACATTCCATTAGCTATTTTCACCACAATAGCAGCAGCATGTTACCCTTGGTTCCTTTACTCTCTCCCACCCCTTTAAGAAGCAGGGATTTTATTATGTGGTCTTATTTCACATCCTGACCTCAGTCACTTGTATTCGGAATACATAATTTCTCCTAAAGTTTAATGATGTAGACATATCCTTGTATATTATTTTCAACTAATGACCTAAAAAGTTCTCTGAAATTTTAAATTATCAAAAGATCCTTTGGGATAAAAATATTTCTATTCTTCAAAGATTAGAGAACTGAATACAATGATTACCTTGATTTATGTCAGTCATGATATGATTGCTAAAGCTGTGATATTAAACTTTGAATTCCACCAAGACACTTTAGATTCTACCTAAACGATCTGTCAAAGAGCCACCTTCCTTTTTTTTTTTTTTTTTTTAATTATTTAAAAGAATGACGTTACCATTTTCTTTTGCCAGAGAGTAGCTAAATGATGGTAAGTTCTCCAGTACTCGCAGAGCTGCTTTCTGGACAGGAAAGAGGGCTAACTTGCTCTTGATTGTTCATGGCCCAATCCAAACCACCTAACACTCTGGCTCTAACTAAGAGTTTCAGAATAAACAAAAGAAAGAACTACAACTATTTAACGCAGTAGGTTCTACATTTATGGAGCCCATAAGCTGATTTCATGCTGAAAGTAAAAACAGTCTCAAGATGTTTAAACGAACTCTTCGATTCTGGAATCAAAACAAACTCAGGAAAATTAGGAATATGTTGGTAACCTCTAATCTTTTTTTAAACTGACCTCATCCTGGGCAAGTAACCATCTCCTGATGCCATTGTTGGAGACAAAATTTCTGGCTGACTCAATCTGGCTTGCTATTCTTGGTTAATCGTCCCCATTTCTCTCAACATTTCACTGCTCTGAATATAGTGGATATCATTCATTTTCAGGAAAGGCTTTTTATAAGTGATTCGGTTCCTCCAGCCGTCTCCCTCTTTATCCTAGCTAAATCCCCCAACCTCCATTCCTATCGCCTTCTTTCACTGATTTTGCTAAACATTAGACATAGCAAGCACATGACCTCCAGTCTTCCAGTGTCTCGGAATAAACCGATTAAAAAACCTTCAATGGGCGCGGCTGTAAGTTTTCCTAAAGTTGGAATTTAAGAGTCTTTAGTTCTTCAACTCTTAAAGATCTACAGGGCAAAATTTAAATTTAAAAAAATTTTAAATTGAAAAAAAAAACCGCTCCCCGGTTTTAACCTTTAGCCCCGCCCACTACCCCCCCAGCCTCCACGCGAAACTCCGCAGGAAACCGGAGGGGCGGGGCGGTGACGTCACGACGCCGGTGCGTCACGGAACGGCGGCGGCTGCGGCGCTGGCGGTGGCTGCGGCAGCGGCGGCATTTTAGTCGGCAGCGGCGGCGGCAGCGGGGCTGCTGCTCCTCCCAGCATCCCTGGCGCGGCCATTTCAGCCCCATCTTGGCCGAGGGGAGGGAGCTGCAGCCGCCGCTTCAGCAGTTTGAATTTCAGTTTCTCCGGGGCCTGCGAACCGGGCGCACCGAGGAAGAATCGAAGAAGCCACCGCAGCTACCTCACACAGCCGGCGCGCCGTCGCTAGCCGGCCTGCCGGCCGCCGCCCCTCACTCTCAGGAGCCGCGAGGGGAAGGCCGAGACCGCCGCCACCGCCCGCCCGCGGGGGTGGCTCCCCCTGTATAGGGGAGGACCGAGCCGGCTTTCCCCTCCCCCGGAGCAGGTTTCCGCCTGAGACAGTCGACATGTCCCTGGGGCTGAGCTCCGGCTAGAGCCGGGGAGGGAGGGCCGCCCGCCCGTGCCGAAGCTCCGCCACCCGCCCGCGGCTCCCGGCGGAATCAGGAATCCTTGGCTCCGGACTCGCCACTCCTACTCCTGCTTTCCTCGGCGTCCGAGAGCCCGGAGCTGACGCCGGCACTGGTTCGAAGAGCCGGAGCGGGGCAGCACCGCCCCTCACGCCGCCGCCGCCTCCCCTTCGCCCTCCCACTCCCACCCCCAGCCTAGGCCTGCTGACCGCGCCGAGCTGGATTGACCACGGCGGCCCGAAGACGCGAGGAGGAAGCAGCTGACCCGCCCCTGGGATCGTGCTCTCGCCGCCACTGGGGGGATTGAATTGAGGCGCCGCGACTGCGGGAGGCGAGAAGGAAGGAGGAGCCGCCGCACGAGTGAGACGGGGCCAGAGCCGAAGAGACCGACTCCGATAAGGAAACGGGAGGAGGATGTCTCACGGAGCGGCCGGCGCCCGGATCAGCCCGTGACTCTTAACAGCGGCGGGCCTCAGACCCCAGCACGGACGCGGACTTTGTCTTTGGGGGCCAGTGTTCTGCCCTTCCTGGTTTCCGGTAAGATCGCGGAGGAGCCGGCGTGCCTCTCTGCCCTCCAGCCTGCCTCACCATGTCCAAGATGCCGGCCAAGAAGAAGAGCTGCTTCCAGATCACCAGTGTCACCACGGCCCAGGTGGCCACTAGCATCACCGAGGACACCGAAAGCCTGGACGACCCGGATGAGTCACGCACAGAGGACGTTTCTTCCGAGATATTCGACGTTTCTCGGGCCACGGATTACGGCCCCGAGGAGGTCTGCGAGCGCAGCTCCTCTGAAGAGACGCTCAACAATGTTGGGGATGCGGAGACTCCCGGGACCGTCTCCCCCAACCTCCTCCTGGACGGACAGCTGGCGGCCGCAACAGCCGCTCCGGCCAACGGAGGAGGAGCCGTTTCGGCCCGGAGCGTGGCCGGGGTGCTGCCCAGCACCGTGTCGCCGGCCGCCACCTCAGTCCCCTCCTCAGGGGCCCCCGGCGCTCCCCCGGTCACGGGCCCGTCCGCCACACCAGGAACTGCCGCCTCATCACAACCCCCCACCACTTGTAGTTCGCGTTTTCGCGTGATCAAGCTGGACCACGGCAGCGGGGAGCCTTACAGACGCGGCCGATGGACGTGCATGGAATACTATGAGCGGGATTCCGATAGCAGCGTCCTGACCCGGTCCGGGGATTGCATTAGGCACAGCAATACTTTTGACCAGACTGCGGAGCGGGACAGCGGCCTGGGCGCCACCGGAGGGTCGGTGGTGGTGGTAGTGGCCTCCATGCCGGGCGCGCACGGGCCCGACTCGGGAACTGACAGCTCCTTGACTGCTGTGTCACAGCTACCCCCGTCGGAGAAAATGAGCCAACCCGCCCCGGCCCCGCCGCAGAGTTTTGGCGTTGGGCAGCCGCAGCCGCCGCCTCCGCCCGTAGGTGGGGCTGTGGCTCCAAGCTCGGCTTCGTTGCCGCTGTTCCCGGGAGCCGCGGCCGGGCCGCCGCAGAGGTTGGCAGCCCCGCCGCCCAGCCAGGCCCAGGGCGCCGGGCCCCCGGGACCCAACGGACAGGGCCTGCCGCTGACGAATGTAACCCTGGCGCAGCCCGGCCTGGCCGTGGGCGCTGCCACCGCGCCCCCGCCCCAGCAGTTCGCGTATCCTCAGCCTCCGATGCCGCCGGGCCATCTGCTGCCCGTCCCGCCCGCAGGCCAGAGTGAGTACCTGCAGCCGCACGTGGCCGGCCTGCAGCCGCCCAGCCCTGCGCAGCCCTCTTCCGCGGGCACCGGCCAGAACGCCGCCTCTGCTGGCGCGCAGATGATGGGCGCCCCCTCCTTGCCCGGAGAAGCGGTGGCCCCTGGGCCGGGCCCCGCGCCCGCAGGACCGGCCGCGCCGGGTCAGCCGGCCGGAGTGCCCCCGGCTGCAGTGGGAGGCACGGCGCCGTCGGGCCTGGTTCCCGCTGGGGTCGGGCAGCCGCAGGCCGCGCCTCCGCCGCAGATTGGTGGCAGCGGCGCGCCGTCGGTCGTGCCCGGCGGCCCTCTCGCCGTGGTGCCCGGAGTTGCCAACGTGCCTGCAGCCGCGCCCGCTCCCAGCGTGCCTGGTGTGTCGACCACTTCTGTTACTATGCCAAATGTCCCCGCGCCCCTGGGCCAGGCGCCGCAGCTCTGCAACCAGCCTCCGGTCAGCAGGAGCGGCAGCAGCGTCCAGCACGTGGGGCTGCCCTTAGCGCCCGGCACAGCCGGTGCCCCGACCAGTCTACCGCAGTCTGACCTGAGCCAGTTTCAGACTCAGACCCAGCCTTTAGTCGGGCAAGTTGACGATACTAGAAGAAAATCAGAACCCCTACCTCAACCACCACTTTCTCTCATTGCTGAAAATAAGCCTGTTGTGAAGCCTCCTGTTGCAGATGCCCTGGCAAACCCCCTTCAGTTAACACCTATGAACAGTCTCGCCACCTCTGTATTCAGCATAGCTATTCCTGTTGATGGTGATGAAGACAGGTATGGAAATCTTATTTGAAATATTTGATGGGAATGCTTGACCAAAGTTTTAGGATGCAACTGTGGGAGAGTTTTTTGGTTTTTTTTTCCCCACTTTGAGGACCTTAACATTTCTAAATATAAACGATAGTCTGTATTTAATAAAATTGATTTATCGGTTCTTGAAAAGACATTCGTTTTAGATTACTGATGTAAAAATGATAGAATTGATGTCATAGTTGTTTAAAAGCACCACAGTGGGTAGGAATGCAACATTGTTGATTCGAAAGGGTGGATATTAGTTTAATCTTCTCCATTTGTAAGTGGTAGGTAGCTAGTAGGTTGTTCCCGTAGGATTGTCCCTTTATTAGAGGTCGATCACACTTGAACACCTAATGGCATTGTGTTTTGTCAGTGTGAGTTTTGAGGCTGAGACATAAAATCAGTTAAGACTCCCATTCTGGAAAACAAGGAGGCCCTGTAATAGAGAAAGAACCATGTAAGGTATCTCCAGTGTATCTGGAAAGGGTGGAGAGAGAATGATGAAATGTCAGATGCAGCTTTGAAGATCCTGTCTTCAGCCCTTTAATAAAAGAGGACAGGTCAGGAGGCTTCCTAGTGACTTAAGCTTTCTTTTTTTTTTTTTTAAGGCAGAAAGTGTATTGGAAAGATATTCTTATTTTCCATCAATCTTTTTACTGTAGAAATGGGAGGTGTGAGACTCTGACAGAAGGGAAAGCTGTAGTTCTTAAAAATTAGAGTGATTTTTTAGTAAAAATATGAACGTTAACAGCTGGTTCCCTCTGTTTAGGGGGGATGCTTTTTAAACAGTTAAAGGGCATATTGGTACATTGCCGTGCCAAGTCCACTACAGTTGATGTTTGGTTATGGTTTAATAAGGATTTTAAGTGGTTTTGAGGAAATGTCACATGAAAATTTGATGTAGTATGTATAATACAAATTTTAAAAAACTGACTTATTACCAAAAATTACATTTAAAAATCACAGAGAAAGTTTCAGGTAGTTCACAGTTAGAGATTTATTTTCTGGGGTTTTTGTTTTGAGAAAGATTTAATTTTATACATGGTAAAGGATCAGAAGTAGCTTTATAGATTTCTGAAGTAATTGGTATCTAGAATACAATGAGACCTGTTAAAACTTTTTCTTCTTTCTTCTGAGTTCTTCACATTCTTTTTATTTTGAATTACCCTTGTATTTTTGTTACATACTTCTGTGGGTTTGAAATGTTCACTGAAATTCATCCTCTCTGCTTTTTGTAATTCAAAGTTCATCTTTTTTTATAGGAGATTTGCTTGTGGAGTGTCTTTCTTTTGAGAACCCTTAGAGAATACCACATGTCCATGAGTGAGCTCAAGCTATTAACTGAAAGATTTTATGTGGATGGGGCTACCAAGTAAAGACTGATTCCACAAGCCACACAGAAAAACCGTTCTCTACATTTTCTGCCACATTTCACTTTTCACACATAGGTGCACACCTGAAACGCCACTTGAGTTTATTTGTTCACCTTTGGTAATAGTCAGCAGGCATCTTCCCTTTTCTAGCTGCCAGAAGCCAGTTTTTTTTGATGGGTTGGTAAATAACCATTTGCTTACCTCTCTGTTCCTGTTGTACATCCCCCCACCTCATATCTTTTCAAGAAATAATGACTGGTTTCTCAGCCCCTCAGCACCCCAAAAAACACATGCACACCTGTGAATTGAATGTATTTTTCTCTCCTTCACACCTCTCAGTTTTTTTGCAGTTACATTCACCAGAACTTTAATGTGATGATATGGTATGAAGTAGAGAGAGGTGTTGATAAATGGGAACTCTGGGTTGTATTCTTTAGGACATGACCTCAAAGATGCATTTATTTCTTCTCTTTATTAAAAGAGTTGGTAATTTCAAGAATCTTATTTCCAAGTATATGACTATCTGAATTACTGATACTACTGTATCAGTGTTCTTATCAATTTTAACAGTTAACCAGTGCTGGGGTTTTCCTGTGTGTATCCTCCTATTTTAAATGTGGACTTCCCTCCCCGACCCAGTCTTTTAAAATTTTCATTGCTTATCAAATGTGCATTTCTAATTTTTGCTATAGTCTTTCATTGGTTTTTAATATAACATGCCAGTTTCCAAGATGTAATCTTACACATTTGACTGTTTTGTCACTGGACCAACACACCTGGTGAAGGAATAAATCCATTAAGTAGAAATAGTTTTGGGGTCTTTTTAAATTTGTTTTTTAATGGAAAGCCTTTGTAAAAGAGAGCACATTTTAAAGGTGTATGCTAGAAGTTAAATAACAGTTTTTCCAGTGGTATGTTAAATTACTGAGATGAAAGCTGTTGAGATAGTACTAAAAAAATCACATTAAATACATTTAATGTGATTTTAAGTTGCCTTTAATTAAACTCTTCATGCAGTTTTATTTGCAGTCATTCAGATGTAAACAAAATATTGGAGTGAGTGATTATTAATAGGTTGACAAATTTCAGATCCTTAGAAAATATTTTTTTAAAAGATGTTTGCCTTTTATAAAATGATTAAGACGTTAGTAAACAGTCTGTTTCTTTGAGAAAAGGAAGGAAAATGGAAGATAAAAAGATTCAGGTGGTTTAAGTTGATGTATTAAACACTCTTATCTTGTGATATTGGTTCTGTTACTTAATACAAGGATCTGTATTGGCTCATTTTGAGACCATTTATTTTAAAGAATCAGACCTTATGTACTATCATATCTTTAAAGGGGCTGATGGTTTTGTATGCCAAGTAATAAAGTCTTGAAGTTCTCAGTTAACATTGCCTGTTGACCTTATATTGTTAATTAGCATAACATTTTATATCATTCTAGCTTAATGGTCAGTTGTTGAGATTATTTAAGTTGATTTTGTGTAAACTGGAGGATATAATAGTGGTTGGAAACATGATTCATAAAAAATGCATTGACATTTCTACAGTAAACGTTACAAAAATTTTTTAAACTACCTATAGGCTTAACAGACTCCTATTTGGTAAAAGGGGGGAGGTGCAAAATATTACTGGCCCTTTTGGAAAAGGAACACAGCACAGATCGTTTTCCATAGATAACTGACCAGTGTGAACTCTCTAGGCCACATTCCAGGAACTAATGAATGGCTGCAATTGTGAACTGTCAACTGCAACCAAAAGACTGCTGAAAACCTGATTGTGAGGATCCTCTAGTGGCAGATATCTTTATATCTTGTTAATAGTTTTATTTGTGGAGTTTGCTAATGACTGCTGATAAAAGAGTATAAATTGTGAGTGTTAAGTGGTGTGTCCTGGTATGTGCTATAACCACAGATTTTGTTTGTATAGTTGTATATATAGATATGTTTATGGGATATACATATACTTTTTTTAATGAAGTTTTTTTTTTTTACTTGACATTTAAGAGAGAATTACGTAAATGTGTATCGGAAGGCAAAACTGTCACTCTTACCTCTGTTTTAAAAACCTGTAAGTAACTTCCCAGAGCTCTGAAAAAACTTAACTGCATTTAGTCTTTAAAAGTGAAAGCTCCTTACTTGAATCTGTATTTCTTTGGGAGCTTATGGTTCTTTATCAGTATCGAATTGTGGAGATAATTTTGCCTTGTGGCTTTATGGTCGATGTTTAAATCACATGCTAGATACCATCTTATGCCTAAGTACTCTTACTAAGGATTTTGTAATCAAAGTTTGATTGACATCATATGAGTGACATTGTTTTTTAGTGTAAAAACTGATATTGATGCATTCATTAGAGTACCTCACTGGTATGCTTTAGTCATAAAACCTGGCTCTAAGTCAAGGAAATTATCATAGATTTCCAGAAAGGCCAATGATCAAAAAGTGCCTGAAGTCCTTAAAACCAGGAATTGTATCACCAGGAATATGACCTTTTTTATTCACGGTGACACAGTTTAAAGTTTTTTGTGAACTAAGTTGTATGGACTGAACATTGGTTAACTTTTTTAGAAACTATAAGGGCTTTTATGTGTGTGGATAAGAAAACATTGCCAAGTAACTAATTTTATTAATCTTTTTCTTAGAAGGGATGGAGGGTATCTTGAATTATAGTGAAAAGTTTTTCTTTTTTTTTTGGTACTGGTAGTGGGATATTTATTCTCCCTTATGAGAATAAATGTAAGACCAGTCTGTTCTTTGGGAATTTTGATAGCACTAATTTGAAAATAATAAAACATGATGCTAGATTTATGACCTGGTACTTGGTAATTCAGTCGGTAAAGAATTTTCCTGCAGTGCAGGAGACCCAGGTTCGATCCCTGGGTTGGGAAGATCCCCTGAAGAAGGAAATGGCAACCCATTCAAGTATCCTTGCCTGGAAAATCTCATGGACAGAGAAGCCTGGTGGGCTGTAGCCCACGGGGTCGCAAAGAGTCCGGCACGACTGAGCGACTAACACATTTAGTCTTTCTCAGCACCAGAAGAAGTTGGAGGGCGCTCTAGAGTCCTCTAGTAACAGAGCTGTCCCACCAATCAGATGGTAAAGAAAGCAAAATGAATCTCTTCCCTGAGGAATGGTTTGATAAGGGAGTATAAAAGAATCTTGACTTTTTTTTTTCTAAAATGGTAGAAGCTGAGGGGTTTACGGAGTAGGAAGTAATAGCAGATAACCAAGACAGAAGTAAATATAGTGAAATAATATGAAATATGGTCTCAAAAGGAATAGGAACCATACCATGTTACTAGCATGGAACAGGGGTCTAATTTCTTCTTTTAACAATTATTTTAGACCAGTATGTATTTTCTTTTCCAGAAAGATACTGTTTATTTCTTAATTGAATTACTCTTTAAATAGAAGAGAGGCTTTACAAAAACAGGTATATCTGGTTAAATGTAGCCTGAAAAATAATGTTCTAAGGATCTTTTTATTAGTGGGAAGAGCAGATTTTTAGTAAGAAATTTTAATTGTTGACAGTGTTGAAGGGATATGTTTAACAAAGTTTCTGAATTGGAATAAATCCCTTAAGTTTTTTTCTTTATACTATATCAGTAGTCTTGTGATTTGAAGTTGTTCTTTTAAATCATGTAATACAAATTACTGCATCCACAAAGAATATGCATTCCTGAGTCATTTGTATAATTAATTAGGTCTTTACCAGAATAATTCTTGAACATACCAGATTATTCAGTATTTGTTATATTCTTAATCTGGCTTTGCTTAGAGTAAAAATAGGGTCTCCTCCATAAAGATTTAGGAACAGCAATTTGTATCATTCTTATACATCATTACATAATTTTTCATAATATATTTTAATGTATACTCTTCAGATTTGACTGGTAACATTAAGGTATATTGATTATCTGCTCTACCTCTAAAAAGTATATGATTGGTTCTACTTTTAAATCAGGTGAATTAAATTTCATCTATGCTACTTTGGACTGCTTACCACTCAAATTTAAAGCCTCAAGTCAGATTAAAGTTTTTAGTTTTATGTCTTTGTACTCAAGCTACCTTTTGTTAAAAAAAAAAAAAATGAACTCATATTCTTTAACTTGTACATTTATATATGATGGTTATGTGAAAACTTTGTAGATCATTGAGTTAATAATGTTCACCATGGACATAAAAGTCCTGATAATTTATACTCTATCAGAGTAGGCAAGACAAATAAGTGAAGTCTAAATGTTAAATTACTTAAAGCCTCTTTTGCCATAAGCTTTTACTAAAATCTGATTAAAGAATATAGATATCTAGAAGAGAAACTATGATTAATTTGTCAATTATTGTAAATAATGCTAGTGTGTTTTAAATGTTATTTGTAAAAATTTAGGCTATCCATCTTCATTGTTACACAAGTAAATTGTTTAATCTGTGTATGAAGGATATTCAAAGTTTAAGGCTGACTGGTTTCTAAAATAGAATTAGAATTCAGTTTTAATAACTGGTTTTATAAGTAAACCAAAACAAATCCACGGTATATGGTCTACCTAGCTTTTGGAAACAAAGGAGAGGGGGCTCTTGATCAAATAATCTACAGTGTGTTTAGTTGTGTACTATATGGCATGTCATATGAGTGACCGGTACAGATGATGGAATCAAGAGTCTTCAGTTTTGATCCAAAAATGTAATTGCATAGCATGGATATAATCAGAGAAAAGGAGACATTGGTTCAGGCCAGAAAAAGTCATGATATAATATGTGGTTCAGAAACTTGTGTTCTAATCGTGGCTTTTCCACCATTTAGCTGATTTATTTGGTCAAGTCATTTAATTTTCTTGGTTTTCCTCATTGGTAAAATTAAAATTTGAGCCTTTGGTCAGACTTGAAGATTCCCTAAGTTTAAGTCTATACATGAGAGAGCTGCTAACTTAAACCTTTCTCTCAGTAAAACCCTTTTCCTTCCCTTAGACTAATGTGTGACAAAAAAGTGAAGTTTACAAATGCTCTGTAAGCAGGTTGAATGCCCAGGAAAACATTTGAAGTGGCAATATGTCAATCATTCAACTTTCTCTGCGTTCTTTGAGTAGTATGTACTGGGATACAGAAATAAGACTTACCTTCTCCTTTAAGATCTCAGAATTTATGGGAACAATTAACCAATTGTATACTTCATTGTAGGCTGTGATGGAACAATTAAGTTATTAATGCGAACAATTTAGGACATCAAGTCAGATTTGTGTTGGGCGGGAATAGTTAGACTGATTTCTGTTTAAATTATTCTCTGCATAGGTAATACGTTTACATAGTTCAAAATTCAAAATATACAAGTATAAATTGAAAGCCTTTCTGCCACCTCTGTCATTCTACCAAATTTCTGTCCTCAGAAGCAACCCATTATTTTGCATTCTATGGAAGCTAACTCTTGAGCTGAATCTTAACGAGTCATTCAGATTGGGTCACTAATGAAAGAAGCGGATGATTTTCCAAGTAGGAGAGCAGTTTTGTGTAACAATGTGGAAGAGTGAGACTGTCAGATGTGGAACATGATGTGATTAATTTGACAGTAACCAGAGTGAAGGGCTTAAATGTCACAGAAAGAAATTGAGATTTTAACATTTAAGTTTGTGATTGCTGTTAAAGATGTTTCTTGAAGCTTTTATTGTTTAAGTAGTATGTATCTTGGAACCATTTCAATACCCTTTTATAGTGATTATTGTATTTTTAATTAAAATCTTGTGATAAAGTTGTGTATAAGGAAATCTGGGGGAGATGTGAATCTCAGAGGTAGAATTCTCCAATGGAATGGACTAAATAACTTGGTATATACCTGGTTCCAGGTTTATGTATTCTGCTTGCCTTAAGTATTTTGTTTGCCCCAATAGTACCTTAATAATGGTAAAGTATTTGGTATATGTTAATATACTCTATCAAAAGTTGATTTTTATATAACATATTTAGAAATCATAACCCTGTGTTAAACACAGACCAGGCTTAATTGTTTTAAAGCCTATGTATACATAATCTCATTTCATCTTTTCAGCAATTGTAGTGACTGTTTTTCTCCCCTTTTTAATGGATTAAGGAAACTGAGGCTCTGAGGATTTGAGTCACATAGCTATTAAGTGAAACAAGGCTTAATAATCGGGTCAGATTCAGGCTTTCTGACTCCAAAGCCAGCTCTTGGATATTTCCAGGGCTAGTTTTATTACTTCCCAGGCTATGAGATAGGATAAAGGAAAAGCATCTGTAGACACTGATCTGTTGTGGTGTAACCTTTTACCTAAAGGTTGTTTTTTAAATCATTTAAAGTTTGTAGATGATAATGTTGGAGAGAAGGCCCTTGTTCCTTTGCTTACTGTGTTTCCCTGGTTTCTATTTAGAGATTTCTGAAGCTGATGTACATATATTTTTTCTTGCTATTATAGTTGGTAACCCTGCAGAGATAGTATCTTAGTTTAGCAGGTAGACATATGTCACATTTAACTTACTTTCTCAGGTATCATATTCCTGTACTTGGTAATTGTCATGACAGACTATTCAGTATATAAATTCAGAGAGAATGTTTATTGTCTGTTGGTTTTGAAATTTTTTTACAAATAGGAAAACAGTGTTTTCCTTTAGCATGCTGAAATAAATTCAGAGTAAGCCACACCTCAGTCTTTGAAGAAATGCTTATTTGGCTTTATATTTAAATTAGTATCTTATATTTATATATAAATACTTTATATTTAGTTTACATTGACATCAAATATGTTGTTAGAAAAGTGGTTTCAAATTTTATTTCTTGAGCAGAAGAGCATTTGTGACCAAATCTCCATAAAATTCAGTATTTCTAACAAATTTTTAATATCAGTTGCTGCTTGATGCCTTCACATATCATAGACTGTGAACTTGAAATGCTCCCCATTAACAGTGTTTTTTCCTTGGACTCTTGATTTCCTCAATTTTACACCATTCCAAAACAAAAGTCTTTGATCTGGCCCTTCAATATTTACAAATGGCCCTTTTGAAATTTGTGATCAACTAGGTTTCATAGACTTGATTCCTTTAATCTGTGCCTGCTAATCAGTGTTTTGAGATTAATTGTTGCTATTTGCTAAAAATCTCTCAGTGTATGGATAACATCCCAGCTTAAGTGTTCCAGAAACCAAAAATTTCATATTTTTAAGACTATCTTAAATGTTTATTCCTGGAATCTCAGCTATTTAAAAATTTTTATACTGCATAGATTGTATAACTCCATATGGCTTATTTATTTTGAATATGTATGTAAAAAGCAATTCTTAACTGCCAGCTCTTGCAACCTAAATGTATTTGTTGACATGTTCTAAAGACTTCTAAGTACACTTATAGTATTGTATTTCACAGATTTTTTTCTTTCCTGCCCCCAGGATACACATATAACTGCAGATACATTCTTTTACACTTCTACCTTTGACTTATGAGAAACATTTCATTGTTAGTATCTATGCTAAAATGCTGGAATTTCATAACTAAAGTCTTGTGACTTTATTTAAAACCAATTTATTTCCATTTGGATTTAATTCAAATTAAATATGTATGTTTATATGTTTCCAAATTCAGGATCTAAAGATCTTTTAAAGTATATCACCCTTAAAAATATACTGTAAATGTTCTTTAATGAATTTTTAATTCCAGACTTGCAAATTAACTTCCAAGTTTACTCTTTGTTATTTTCTTATATTCACTACCTTCCTCTTTATGTTACTTTGTTAATTTTAAACCCAAGGTCTCCAAACAGACCTGTGTGAATAGCAAACTTGTTCCCATATGATCTTGGATGAGACTGCTAAAGAAAGCCAGATTGAGTTTTCAGTTGGTTTAGTTGGCTTTCATTTAATTCGGCAGACAGATTGTCTAAGTACAGTGAAAAAAAAGATGTAAATACATCTACAGAGGGTACAAGTTGTTAAACAAACAATAGCAACCTCTTAATTCTCTCTTGATATTAGTCGGTCTAGTCAGAGTCAGTGCCTTCCATTGCCTTGGACTTAGTCACGAGAAAAGTGCAGAAATAGAAAAAAGAACAGAAAGGAGTTGAAGTAGGGAAAGCGAAAAGAACACATACTGAAGACTCCTAATTAATCAAACAGTTGCATTGGTGACATGCTGGCATCTAGTGTCTATCTGCCTTTCTTAGTTTGGGATCATCTACCTTGCTGGTTAAAACTTAAAATGCCCCCCCCTTTTTTAATTCAATAGATAATATATCTTAACTTGAGTTTTGTAATCATGGAATTCTCTTGAGTGTTTTATTTGATGATCATTGATACTTGGTTGTTATTCCAGTGGAACTCGGACATAGTTTTCTTATTGTACTAATAATACTGCAGACTCTCCTAAGGCACTAGTTAGATCTCAGAATTTCCATGTTGTATCTGAAGTTCATTTTGATGGTAAAGATAATAGCTGTCACTTACTGAGCATTGACAGAATGCCAGGAACTTTATATATAGTCTCAGTTCTTGAACCACCCTGCAAGTCTAACTGGTAATATCACCATTTAACTGATTAAGAGACAGACCTAGAAAGGTTAAAATTTAACTCTGTTGTATGCTTAGCATAGTAGTTTAAGAGTATAAATGCTGGGACCAGATTGCCACTTTAGGTTTGTGACGGTCGGCAAGTTCTTCTCTCTGATCCAATTTCTGTGTCCATGAGATGGGAATAATAATAGCACCTACCTCTTAAGACTGTTGTAGTATTGAGTTAATAAATGTAAAGCACTTAGAACAGAGTCTGGTATGTGATAAGCACTTAGCTTGCTTATCCTTAGCTTGCTGCTATTATTCTGCTACAGCATGTATCAGGAATTATAGAAGTGACGTGGCAAGTGTACAGGTTGGGAGTTGGGGAGACTATGGAAATATGCCGAGGTGGCAGAGAAACTGTTGGAAAGTAGGTTTGTTGAAAGGTAGTCACCTGAGAAACAACTTCTGAGATGCAAAGTGAAACAAGCGTGTCGGAAGCTTGCCCCATTAAGATTCTGTAGTACAGCCCTAAGGGACATTTCTCCAGGGAGTAGTAGAACTGGATGGCGATAAAGCGCATAAGCTCTTACCCTTTAAAGGGACACTGTGCAAATGTGAGAAATTAGAAAGCTCCCCTCTAGTTGCAGCACCATTCTTTGCCTTAACCCAGGGAAACCACACATAAATGGACTCTGAAGGTGGAAGTTGTGCAGAGTCCAACCCAGAAAAGGACTCGGTCACCATCAAATCCTATCAAGTCGGTCCTGTGAAGAATTTTTATATTATGAAGGTTTAACTTACTTTATGTGAACACTATACCTGAGAACAGCTTTGTTAAACTGTTGATATGTGTAGGGATTTATAAAGGCATCTGATACAAAATAGTTGCTAATTAAGCTATGAGTTGATCACGCTCATATGCATATAAACATACACACACACACACAACTGGATGCTAGTTAGTATTTAATTTTATCTATATTACCCCATTTTTTCCTGCATTGTTGTCAGGGTCTGCTGGATTTTGTCCAGCTTTTAAATTTCTTTTGAAATGTTTTTAATCAAGCTAATTTGGGTGTTTTTTGTTTTTGTTTTTAATTAAAGTGGTTGCACTGTGTTAGAAATCTAAAATATTCCTTCTTTTTGTGAAAAGTAGTGATTTTACTGTACTTTCTCAACTTCATTTCCATTTGATTCTTGGGTCTCACAGGAATCCTTCAACTGCTTTCTACCAAGCGTTCCATTTGAACACGGTTCAGGAATCAAAGAACCTCTGGGATAGGTATGAATACTTGCATATGAAATGCATACATGCAACAGTGTATGCATGAATTGCTTTGCACTATATACTGGTTTCTCATCATTAAAACTGATCTTTATTATTTGGGGGGAGGGGGCGGAATCACATGGTATCTAGCATGAGACAAAGCAGCAAAATAAACCAAAAGGACAATATATTTTAAATAGAATATAAACATACTATCTTTGCATTTTAAAGTATGTTTTTGAAGGGCTTACTCTATTGGATTTTATTACATGAAATGTCCCCTTACCCATGTGTGTTTAATATAAAAACATGTTCTATTAAAAAAAAAACTACAGTTAACTTTGTGCTGTTTTATATAATTTCTCTCTAAAAAGCCTTAGTGACTCAAAGCAGAATGTTATTTCATGTTAAGAAATTGGGGAAGGGAAAAGACTAAGGTATCAAAGTAGCAATCGTTTAATTCTTGGCAAGACATTTTAACCTTAAGATTGTTTGGTCACTATATCTGCATTACAGTTTTATAAACCCCTAAAATAGTTTTTCTCACAGAAATGTATAAAATTTTTTTTGTAACTTTTTAAAGTATAGACTGAAGTCTTGGACTTCACATATGGCAAAAGATACTTTGGTTTATCTTTCTGCTTAATACACATTTTAGATAGTATATGCTCTGTTCACTTATTTTGCTGAATATTTATTAGCACTCCATCAATCTGTGTCTCATTAACAGAAGCTGAGTGCAAACAATGTTTTTAAAATTCACACAAAGCTTTGTTAAATTCTTTTAACTCTGCCTGGCAGCGCATTTGTGTCCTTTGGCATAATTTAGATAACACTTATGGACTCAACTCTATCTCTCATTAGAATAAAGTATTGCTGCGTGCATGTACATGTCAAGCTAAGACATGGTCTGTAACAGTCTTTTAATTCTTAGGCTTGATTTACTGTATCACTCAGGATATTTTCTAACTATCTTTTTGATAATGTGTTCCTTACTTAACTGGAAATGTCTTTAAGTGGTTGCTTGTAGAACAAGAAGTTTATAATGTATAGTGCTGTATTTGTAGATTCAATTTTTAAATTGTACAGCTATAGCAATATCAAGACATAAATGTAAATTGTGGCATGAAACAGCATGAAGTTTTAATCATTCAGATGGCTTGCCAGTGTAGCCAGGGTGAGTACTTTGGGAATGTACTTTGTAAAAACTTTTCCCTTAGAGAAAGGAAAAATCATACTCTTCTTAGAAATGTTATAAAATGTTTTTTAGATATGATAATTTATTTGAAATAGCTAACTTTCATGAGCTACCATGATAGCAATATGAATAATACACATTATTTTCATGGAAATGATGTAGAAAGGTTTAAACTTTGTATAATTCGGATCTAATTGAAAGGTTTGCTGTCATCACACAGCAGCCACGGAAGTTGCTCCCTCGTCGCCCATCACCCTAAATGCTCCTCACGTCTTCTTCTTTAGATCCTAGAAATATTTAAGGTGTCGGAAGTGAGGCAAGTTGCTGTATCTGTAGTTTCTCATGGATTGAAAATACTTTCTCTTCTCCTTGGAGCTCTTTTGTCCAGAGCCAAGAAGTGCAATGGATACTTGGAGAGTTGTCTGTAGTGTTTTAGTGCCAAAGTGTAATCAGAACTTTCATTCTAGATCAGCCATTCCTCACTGGAAATTGACTTGTTGTTACCAAGATGATAAACTCAACCCTGTGGAAACTGACTAGTTTCCTTTTAGCTCTTCATCTAGCTTAATTTTCAGTTGAGAAGAGGAGTAGTGGCTGGCTTTGTTAGTTCTAAGCATCCGCAGCTTCAGTTAGGCACCTATAAACTTTTTAGTAGTTTAATACCTGATGAAGTATTGTGGGACTGTTTATTCTTCTTCATTGCAGACAGATTAATGTGTGTTAAACTTTGAAAAAGGTCTCACCAAATTGCCTTGTTCATTTTTGACTATTACAAATTTAAGCTTTTAAAAATATTACTAATTTGGCAAGTCAGTATTTTTTAAGGATGATATTATTAAATAGAACCCATTAAAGGATTTAAGGGGCTATACATGCCTTACATCATTTACTCACTAAGAGGTATACATTTGTCCATCAGTGTAGATATATATGGTTTTTCAGGCTCCCATTTATGAAATCTTGGAAATCATTTTCAGTAGGGGCAGCTTTTAAGCCCTGTGCTGATTTTTATTAAACCTGCCCTAGATACCTGAAGATTCTTGGGTTCGCCTTACTCAAAAGACTGGGATCTTTTTTTTCTAGAATTCTTTTGGCAGACTATCTTTTAATCAAAATATAGGTAACTAATATATCTGTCTCACATTGACATAGAGCTGTCTAATGGCCTTTTTGTTTTCTCTACTACTTAACTTAGAATTAGCAAGCTGAGAAACTGTGTCAGTCTGCCTCTGCCTGTATGTAGACAGTTCCTCTTTCTGTTGATAGCCAATGCTTTATTCAATTATTATACTGAAGTTGAAGCTCCTGTCAAGCCTTCCTTTCCCTTTTCCTGTAGGTGCCATCATTTTCTGTCTTCCCCATTTGTTATTTACAAAGTCCTCAGGGAATCAGTCAGCTGAAACCATCACCAAATAAAGAACAGTAGATTCTAATAGCTAAAATAATACAACTTTTTCTTAGGAAACCCAAATTAATTGCATTGACTATTTTATTAAAATGAATAATGTAGCTTCCAGGTTTTACCTTTTAAGCTCTGTGTCAATGTTTAGTGATAGCCTAGCCCGTTGGCATTTCAGAACAGTAACTTGAAAATTTGACTTCCTATTTTTCTTCTTTAAAAAACCAACTTTCCAAACTTAATTATTGGCATTGCTTTGTTGCATCACAGAATTAGTTTAGAAAGTTACCCTGATAATCACTAGGGGATAGGCTCTCACTGGGAGTCCTTTGTGTGCATAAGCTAAGGGTAAGAATTCATAGCAAACAACTTTTACCCTGTTGTAAATATCAAATCAGGAAGATAAAGGAGTACTAAAGGGAAGAGACTTTACCTCAGGTAGACTAAAGAAAAAAATCAGGTAGCTTGTAAGGATTTATCCTTATTGATAAATACTTAGAAATGTTTCTGCCTTAACAAAGAAAATACTTAAAATGTAGTTAACAATTGGAGTAACAGTGGCTAGGTACACCATCCTCTTGAGTCTTTTTGTCCTTCCTTATGACAGCAGTAATATTTAAAAGAGAAATGAATAAGGGAAGTAGTGTACATGAATTATTAGCTTAAAATGAATAAGTCTTTAGGTCTTTTACTTGGCTACTTGATGATTTCAGTTAAGTCTTTATAGTGATTATTTACTTTCCTCTATTTATACCTGGTTTATAAATTGTTGCATTAAAATGTTCTTATTAAATAACATCAAGTATTTTGTGTTAGGAGTATCCCAAGTGGCTCAGTGGTAAAGAATCTGCCTGCCAAAGCAGGAGATGCAGGTTTGATCGCTGGGTTGGAAGAGTCCTTGGAGAAGGAAATGGCAACCACTCCAGTATTCTTGCCTGGGAAATGCCATGGACAGAGGAGCCTGGTGGGCTACAGTTTATGGGTTGGCAAAAGAGTCTAATACACCGTAGCAATGAAACAACAACAAATTTTGTGTTAGAAAAGGTGTCCAAGATTTCCTAGGGTTATGAGATTCCACTTTTGAAGTTAGGAGTAAATCAGAACCAAACTATGAGACGATTTCTTCTCTCCTCCTCCAGGAAACTTGGATACATCATTAACACCCACTTATTAACCCAAAGGGAAAAAAATCAAGTTTCAAGAATTAACCATGGTGGGCTGCTTGTTAGATTGTAACTGGTTAGTGTGCTGTCTTGATAATTACACTGTAAGTACTTTGAGGATGTGAGCCCAAACTGTTGTGTAACCATACCAAATACATTTCTGAATAATTTGTACTTTAAGTACTTATGTAATTTATTATCTGATTGTATTTTGACCAATTCCAATTAAGAGTATCTAGTAGAGGATAATCAGAGATGCTGAAAATTAGAGGAAGTTTTAATGGCCTGTCATCTTTCCCAGGTGGCACTAGTGGTAAAGAACCCGCCTGCCAGTGCAGGAGACATAAGCGACCCAGGTTCAGTCCTTGGGTGGAGAAGATCCGTGGAGGAGGGCATGGCAGCCCACTCCAGTGTTCTCGCCTGAGAACCCCATGGACAGAGGAGCGTGGCAGGCTCTAGTCCAACAAAGTGTTGGACACAACTAAAGTGACTTAGCACCTCACCCTTTTTAGGACTGGATCTCAGAGTTAGAGGAAAACATAAGAATATGCTTATAAAATGTTCAAATGACATTAAAGCAGGAAGTCATAGCTATTATTAGATGATAACATTTGTGAATTTAACTGTCCAAAGTATGTGCAGAAATTCAGAAAGTGAAAGAACATGTATGTAAATTCAGGAAGGTTGAAACTTAAGCTGAATAGGTAGAGTAAAAAGTACCTAGATACACTAGTTGACTGTATTTTGTAGTTACTGGTTAGCAGATGACAGGCCTGCCACAAAAGCTAATGTAATGTGAGGCAATATTTATATAACTAGAATAAATAGGAAAAGATGGTGACAGACTTACTGTACTTCATTTCTGTAGGCTGCTTGCTCTAAATACAAAGTTAACTAGAAAGTCTAATTTATATTCCACCTGGACAGCCAGGTGGGTATTTCAGTAGGAAGACTTGAGCTTATTTTCTGAAAGAAAATGGGTCCTCTGGGAAATAGCCCTGCCATCACTAGAAATAGTAAAGTGGTCTTCCTGGCTATTAGGAATGTTTGAGGTTTAGAGCCAGTTACTTTTCAAATCCCTACTATGCAGAATATCATTGCGCCACTTAGTTCTAAAGGAAGAAGGAAAAGAGATAAGAAAAGTTTTGAAATTGATCCACTTCATTCTATTTTGTCTTTGCTGCCCATTAGTTTCAGAAAACCTCAAAGAGCTGTGTATTTGTTTAAGAAATGGAGGCTTAACAGACCTTTGGAAGGTTAATAAAGTTCTTTCCCTATCAGGACAGATTTCCCATGTCAGAGGCAATTAAGTGTGGCCACAAATTTGGAAACCAGTGATTGGGTAGGATTCAGTTGTGCGGACATGCTCAGCCGCTTCCCTCAGTTGTGTCTGACTCTGCGACCCTATGGACTATACAGGAAAGAATACTGGGGCAGGGTTGCCATTTCCTTCTCCAGGGGATCTTCCTGACCTAGGGATCGAACCCTGGGTAGATCCTGCATTGAAGGGAAATTCTTCACCACTGAGTTACCCGGGAAGCCCCAGAATTTGGTCATGCAGAGTTAAAGGACTGAGAAGCCACGCTCTGGTTAGAGGAAATGCTGTGAACCACTGGAAGTATATGGTACGGATGGTTACATTTGATTGGTGCGTAAAACGTTTGAAGAAAACAGAGAAGATGGTAGATTCGTTAGAGACCAGATATATTAGGAAGGTAACGAAGGTCTGGATTAGGCAATAGAGATGAGGAAAGGGGCTCCCTAGGTGGCGCTAGCAGTAAAGAGCCTGCCTGCCAATGCCAGAGATACTAGAGACAGGTTCGATCTCTGATCTCTGGGTGAGGAAGATCCCCTGGAGAAGGTAATGGCAATCCACTCCAGTATTCTTGCCTGGAGAGTCCCATGGACAGAGGAGCCTGGTGGGCTACAGTCCATGAGGTCACAGAAAGACAAGACTGAAGTGATTTGATGTGCTCACACTTAAGAAAGGAAAGAATGGTTACCAGAAGGTAAGACTTAAAGAATTCTGCTACTGATTACGTATGACAGGGAAACAGTCAAATTTGACTTTGTCAGACCTAACTGAAAGAATAGTGGTACCATTACTAGTATTACTGAAATAATTGGTTTGGGAAGAAGAAAATAGTAATGAGATTTTGCTTTGAGCCGAAGAGCCAGTGGAAGGTCAAGGTGGAAATATTCAGGTTACAGCTCTACCTACAAACCTGCAGCTTGGTGGAGAAGTTAAGGCTAGAAAAGATTGAAGAATATTTTATTTATGTGTTTCTTTGTTTATATTATTATTTTACTCTAGAATTCAGGCTTTAGGAAAGGCTCAAGTTTTCTAGGAGCAGAGTAGTGGAAAGGGGGCAGGTCAGGACCTTGGGCAACACTATCTACATTTAGAGAACGAGGGAAACTTTGAAGAAGATAAGTGGTCTTAGAGACTAGAAGATTCTAAGAATATTAATTCTTACTCAAAAAGAAGGGAAGATATTTGAATCTCTATTTTGAAAAAATTTCAGATTTACAGAGAAATTATAAGACTAATACTGTTGACCCTTGAACAATGCGGGGATAAGGGGTAACCAACCTTCTATGCATGAAAATTCCCATGTAACTTAGAGTCAGCTCTCCATAGCCACAGAGTTCCTCCATATCTGTGGTTTTGTATATGTGGGTTCAA
The DNA here is from genome assembly GCF_023699985.2 of Odocoileus virginianus. Lineage (NCBI taxonomy): Eukaryota > Metazoa > Chordata > Mammalia > Artiodactyla > Cervidae > Odocoileus > Odocoileus virginianus. The sequence continues at coordinate 56,684,534 of NC_069677.1, read as the reverse complement.
CCAACCATAGACTGTATAGTGCTGTAGTATGATATGACTTTGGAAAAATCCACATATGAAGTGAACCTGCACAGTTCAAATCCATATTGTTCAGGAGTCAGCTGTACAAAAGCGTTTCAGTAATCTTAACAAATTTGACATATGTTAGCATTTAATCACACTTGCTTTATCATCCTAACATAGTTTAGGAACCATTTAAGAGTAACTTGCAGATATCATGTTCATTAATTCCAAAATACTTTAGCATATATTTCCTATTATGTAAAAATAGTATAGCTACCAAATTCAGATTTGTTAGACTTAACTAATATGTAGCATACAGTTCATGTACACATTCTGTTGGTTGTCCCAGTAATGTCCTTCATGACCATTTTTTACCTGATCAAAGAGCCTGAAAAGATGACAGATTACATTTAATTATGAAACATTTGTCTTTTTTCCTCCTGTCTTATATAAATAAATATTGTATAAGTCTTCTTTAAGATTGGTTAAATAGTCACTAAAAAAGGAAGTGCCAGTGTTCTGCTTGAATAACGGGAAAATGCATCTGCCTTTTTACAGGCGCATATCTTTTTACAGTCTATGTTACAGGGGTTGGGAAGGAGAGAGATGAAAGGGTGTGCTGACTAGGATCCAGCTAAAACAACTACTGGGAAGGAGAAGTTTTTTAAAAGAGTCCTATTTCCTAAAGTTTAGTGGGGACTGGCCAAGGAAGGAGAACATGCGAATATCAATGAGGGTGTATCCCTTACGAGAGAAACTGAGGTATATTCATACACCAGCTTTTTCTTGTACTCTGGTTTTTATACATATGTATTAAGCTGGGATTTTAATTATCTTAAGTAGAGAAAAATAGTATAATTTGAAGACATTCTTACTCACCACTTAGGTTTACAAAATATGTGATTGCTGTCCTTTATAGTCTGTTTTATCCTCCTAGTTTTATTGTGATAGTTGCCTAAGGTGGCTTGTTTCCTGCCAGATTTTTAACCATAGATCTGTATCTCATTGTCTGAAGTGGTATTTCAGTGGATCCTAAGCATTTGTTCTCCTGTCAGCTTTTCTGTGACTAACGGAAATGGGACACTTGACATGCTGATACTATTTTCAGCATGTGACTGGACTTCGGAATTGGTGATGAGAAATTATTAACTGTTCATTGATTATGATATGTTTCTTTGTGCGTGTGCTTACTGCCTTGCTCTTTAGTTAGTAAATTTTCTCCATATAAGTCACGACAACCTACCTACACTGAAAGGTCATGATAGTTATTTTTAGGATGAAACTTGAAAAGCAGTTTTAAAACATGGACATAGTTGGTGAGGTCTCTTTATTATTGTTGATATTAATTGTTTAACTTTTCACCAAATAGATTTTAAGTAAATCAAACCCTTGAACAGAACAATGTGTGTATAATATGCTAAACCCATCTCTTTTTTTTTTCTACAGAATCTAGGACTCTGTAGCAAAGCTTTTTAAGAAAAGACTCATACTAAATTTGTTCAGATGACAAGGAGATTCAAATATAACCTGAAATTGTTGAACCAGATCAAACATACAACTGTTTGGAGGTTTTTTCCATTCTAGTTCCTAACAGTTTAAAAATATGAATTCATACCTCTTCTGTGTACTGAAACCTGCAGATAGTTTTGGCAGCCTATTGAGGAGAAAGAACTATTAAGTGGAAATACTTTAATATTTTTATTTTCAGCAGGATTTGGGTTGGTAGATAGTTAGACAAGAGAAATGACTGATTCCATTCCAGCTGACATTCTTTGTGTGTGTGCATGTACTTGTACTAATATTCTAAATCGTTCAAATCAGGAAATGTGTTAGATTTTTGTGATTGCCATAGATCATTTATATGCATTTGCTTTCCAGAAGTTAGCTTCTATGTTTAGGTTTCACTTGACCACTTCTAAAATATTTTCCACGTTTGACGAGTAAATTTAGATAGACGGCAATAATTTAGAATATGTATTCATTGATAAATATCCTCAGGTAGCATTTTTATGCTGTTTTGTTTCCTGGTTATTGTCAAAGTGTAAAGACTTTGGTTATAAATAGGAAAAGATTTGGAGGATGCTCATGGTATTTTTTTCAGTTTTTAATTTAATTGTGATATTTGGCGTGGAAATAGTGGTGGTGTAACCTATATCCTGGAAGCCAGAAACGTCTTTCTACATGTCTACTTGGTGGTAATATCGAGGTAAAGAAGTATTCTCCTTCTAGCCCTGTGCACTGTTAGAAGGAGAACAAGAAGGGAAAAAAGAGTTGTTGTGTCTGACTAATCCCACTCCTGTTCACAGTGTCTATTAACGATTAATTTTCAGAAAATTTCTGTATTTACAACAGCTGTTTCTTAGATATTACTTAGTCCAGAAAATGTTGCTAAATACATGTCTGGAATGGTTATGACATAGTTTGTTTCACGAAATTAGATGTTTACTCTTAAACATAACGTGATGATATTTGAAATTTTAAGAACAGTTCTATTTGCTTTATGTTCTGTTCTTAACAGAGCTCAAAGTCAAATATGCAGCTTTCTGTTAACAAAGCCTACAGAATGTTCTTGCGTGTTTTTGAGTAATACATTGCTGGCTTCCACTTACTTTGTTTTTCCATTTTTATCTTCTGCCACCGCCAATTTCAATTTTTTGGTTTTTTTTGGTATCCCGTATAAACTTTTTTTTGAAAGAGAAGTGTAAATCATTGGGAGTAAACATGATGGACTGATCTGTCTATAACTATCTTGTTTAAAGCTCTTTTTCCAAAGCTATATTATTTTTATATGTTAATTTCTTGAAACACTGTCTTTCCAGTATTCTTATTCTACTAGGTACATTTGGACTGATTTTTTTTCCATAAGTTTATCTTTGATATTTCTAGCCTGATTTCTCTTTTACATATGGAAAGTCCATATGTAATTATCAGGGTCATGAGGGTTTGCTCCATATCCCCCCTTTCGCCATTAAAAAATAAGCATTTCTGACCTTTTATAGAAAAGCAAGCATTGATTGTTATAATGTGTAGGAAATCTCAGAACAGTGTAGTGAACTTTTTAAATAATTGTTGTTTACGCTTTAAAATGAAATTTTGTACCAAAAGAAGCTAAGCACATGCTATCAAATAGCAAGTTCCTTTAGGAACTCATATATAGGTCTGTCTGATCTCACTTACAAGTTCTCAAACGATGACTTGGGAACCGCAGACGGCCCGCCTCTCTGCCCTATGCTCGCTCGTTTCATTCTGCCCATCTTAAGTCGGCCATGAAGCTGCTAACTGACGGTGAACTTTAGCCTGCTTCTTGCTGGGCTGAAAGGACATTTAATAGCTCATTCTCAGTTCAGTAGAAAGCTTTTCCTCAAAAATTAAAGAATGAAGTGCTAACTATGGGAAATATCCAAGATTTGTTTTTGATAGCAATCTTGCCAGAGATTCAAGATTATGAATAACTTCTAAATAAATATTCATTTTTAGGAGAATCTAAGTTAAATTTTAAAGGATGTCTAATTAATCATAACTGTTTTCATCTACAAGCACTTCATTTACTCAATTTTATTTCAAATTTTTAATAAGAATTTCCTACATGTTAGAATTTAGTGATTGAAACTCCAGTTGTGAGCCTTGTTCTTGGTAGCAACTAATTTTGAGAATGCATGCTTGGGGAAAAAAGTGTCACAGTACAAATAATTAAATCTGCTTTATATGGCTGGTTTAATTCTATCTTTCAGAGATTTTTTTTTTCCAGGCGATACAGTGCTTTTTGTTAGTAGGTCCTTTACTAAAAGTAGTCTGCCATTTAAATGACCAGTTCATCAAAGTCTTACAGATAGGCAACTTACCAGCATTACTGATTATATAGTTCAAGATGCATTTAGTTTGCTAAATATGGCTGTGTATTGTATCTTCTCATGGAGAGTAAATCATTAAAGTAACTTAATTTGTTTTTTAAAATATGGTAGTATTTTGGTTGATAGGAGATGAGAGTTGCGTAAAAACATTCTAAAAGCTCAGTAGTGTTGATGAAATGACTACAACCTTCAACTATTATTTATCCTAATAAATATGGATTTTTGCCTTCACCAGGTGATTACATTGTAAGGCTGTCCTTTGAAAATGAAATCTTTGATTTTGTTGAAGTCAAATGTGTTGTCAGGTTGCATTTGGAAAGATTATATTTGTAAATTAAAAAAATTCAAGTAGACCTTCAGACTACATAGAAGCCTTTTAAATGACCTTGTGTATTTAATAGAAAATTTAGCATTAAAAGTTAAAATCTATAACAACATAACTCCAGCCCCCTATATTTGGGTCAAATATCTCTGGAGATGGCTGCAGAGTTTCCTTTACGATGCTGTCTTTGAGTTTTTTATAACTTTGCACATTTAATCTTCCTCAATAAGGGCTTTCCTCTTTCCCTCTCCCCTTTTCCCCATTATGCCATTTTATTTAGGGGTTTAATGTAGGCAGAAATGTGCCCATAAATGTGTGGGTTGCCTTTTTATGGATTACTGCTGACTAAAAATATAAATAAGCATTCTTATCCAAAAAGAAAATTCAAACAGAAAATGATAACATTACCTTCCAATGAGTAAAACAGGTGCCCAATTGAAAGCTTTTTTTATAAAAATTTAATAAATTTAAGATTATATTCTCAATGAAGTAATTTTTACAGTTGTTTAATCTTCCCATCCCCATATTTTCTTCCATGCCCATAGCGACTTAGCAGCAGCAGCAGCAAACACAGATGAGCAGTAGGATTACTTTTATGTAGGATACATAGTTATATCTATTACATAAAACACGTACTAAAATTTTATTCTTTCCATCGTGTTGTCTAATTTTTAAACTGGAGATGATAAAGATAGTCTTGAATTTAGGTATTAAGTTGAATGCTGTCTTGAGCATTTAATGATTGATATAGATTATTACTGATTCAGCCACCTGTGCTGTGTAAGTCTAGAAACTGATATGGTTGTGGACCAAACAATATAACTCAAGTGCCATTCTGCAGGACTACAAAGCTCTCTATACCAGGTTATGGTGTTAAATCATAATTTCTGGATCATGATCTTAAACCTTTGATGGGTTCCATTTCTACTTGACTCTTTACTGACAAGTATTCCTGGTGGCCTGAAAGTCCATGTTATTTAAAGCTTGAAGTATCCAGATCAAATATGAAATTATTTTACATTAAAAAAAAAGTTAAGTACAAAATATCAGTTGTGTAATCATGGTAGAACATAAACCTTTGCTATAAAAGATTTTTAAAGGCTATTTGATTAAAACACTTATTTACTTAAACTCTTTGCTAGAATTTTTTTTAGAATTCAGCATCGGAGGAGGAATGTGACATAATAATGATCGAAAGCCGAAAGTTTAAAAGTTGTGATGCCCTCACATGGTTGAAGGGTTATTCTAGCTTCTAAGGACTGAATGTTGTCCACAAGAGTGTCTCATCAGGTCATAAATTGGTAAGACTTAATGGATTAGATTTTATGTATTATACCTGATGTTATTGTATTGAGATGAATATTTATGAACAGACTGAGCACACTGTATAACGTAAGAGTATAGTGTTAAATATATACATGAAAACTTGGAATTTTTAATACTTGGAGTATGTAATCCTTTCAGGCTATATCTTTGCAGTGGTGTTTAATAAACAGTTTAAAAAATAAAGTGACATCCTATATCATAGTATGATTATTTAAATATTGCTATCGCATCTGCTGTAGATGCTTACAATATAGTTAGGGACCCCATATACCTTCTAGTTAATATCCCAAGAAATATTTGAGAAATACTAATCTTTTATAGAAGTTTTACATCCATTTTTAAATAAAATATAATTTAAATTAATTACTTGTAGGATTTTATTTTTCATTAAAAAAAGGCATTTTTAATGCTGTCTTTAAAAAGATGAAGAAATTCTCTCAGTTCTTAATTGAGAATACCTAAGATAATAATATCAAATGAAAATAATATACCAGAAGTCATTATGCATTATTTGTATACCCTGAGAAAACATTTCCTTTCAGAACTATGTTCTGCTTAGAAAGCAAGAATTTGTAAACTTGTGTTATAATATGTCTTCTAATTTCGCTTTGTTTTACACAGCTGTATTTTGTAGGGAAACTCTTAAAATAATATGGTTTAGGTTAGGATAATACAGTTTAGATTTAGGATATCTTAATCCTCAATCTGATCATCATATTTTGCATATGAAGAAAAAGAATCTATGTTAAGATATATTTCCAAGGTTATACGGAAAATATTAGAATTCATTATTTTTCACTAAAATATGGTACACACATACTGCAAGTCTGTCAGAGATATTTGAAAAAGCATCATCTAAATAGACTATGGTATCTATTTCTAATCTTAGTCAGAAGTATGTTATTCTTTTGTACACATTCATACTAATTCTTTTTAATTATATTCTAAATTGCTCCAGATAATAGTATTCCATGACTTCATTTTGATCATATTTTGTATATAAACTTAAAAGTTTCTTAAACCAGTAATAGCAATCAGTGGTAGTCTGCAAGGAACTGCAACAAACTAATAGCAGTTGTCCCTTATTCTATATATGTTTTTCATTTTTATTTTTTAATAAGTTTTAATTTCTTTAGTAAGATATCTGTGTTTAGCAGTCAGTGGGTAGGCTTAAGAGGGTCATGAAGCCTGTGGAATTTTGGATAGAACATTATGTATGTTTTCAGTGAAAGGTTCAGAGCATTTGCCAGGTTTTCAAAAACAGTTGGGTAACATTGCTAGTGTATGTTTGTGTCTAAGGAGCAGGCCTTGTTAGACACCCAAATATGTGACTTATGAAAGAAATTTTTAATGAGTAATCTGTAACTCTTACTGATATATATTCAAGGCTAGTTTAAGTGATCATTAGACTGATGGAACAAATCAGAGCCTAATTGCTTTTAGTTTAGAATAAATCCTTTCAGTCTCTGTGATCAAGTGCTGATTGGATTTCTCCCCAGAGTAGTTGTTTTTTTGCTACTTAGGGTTTACTATATATCAGGGACTGCTAGGTAAAAATATGCAACATGATAACATGCCAAATATTTTTGACCTGTTATTTAATTTTCACAGCAGATGTATCGATGTTATCAACAGCCTCAGTTTTATAGAGAAGGAAAGTGAAAGCTTAGATTAAGGAACTTTCTCAGGTCACATAGCCATTAAGTGGTGAAACTAGGTTCAGATCTAGCTTTCTCAGTGGAACCTGGGCTCTCAGTTGTATGCAGGTCTAGAGAGTAACCCTGGAAAACTTGAAGGATAAGATAAGGGAGAATTTCATATTGTATGAAGATGTGAATACATAATTTTGATTTCCTTTGAATTTTAGTAGCAGGGGGTCATCCTCATTATAAAACCATCTTTTAAAGCACTTGCCAAAAAATAAATTTGATAGGTTGCTTACTATCTAAAATTATTTATTGCATTGTAAAATAACCTCCATTTAAATTTAATGCTTATAATTATAAACAAGTGTATACGTATTATAAAGTTTTAGTACTTACTGGAATAGTATTATACTAAGTATAACCATTAAAAAGTTCACCCTTTAGTATTTAGGAGCTATAAATAGGAAACACCATCAGCAGTTTAAAAAGCTACTTCAGACTACAAATTTTTGGATAGGGAGATGAGTCAAATGTAAAACCCCTTACTAAGCCACATCACATTTGCCCTTAGTTGTGAATAATTCCATTAAGAAACCTATTTTATATTTACTTTTAAAATATTTATGTAACATTTATTTTTGGGGGGTCGGAAAAACAGGATTTTTTTGTTGAGCAACTACTTGTTGCAAGTCCTTTTCATTGGTTTAATTTTATCTTCAGATGAACTCCAAACCTTATAACCTTTAGCCTGTTTTTAAGTGTTTGTAACAGAGTTCCTGTGTCTAAATATGGCTTAGTAAATCTACGATAATATTACTGCTTAAAACAAAAACAAATGAAACTGTACCTTACTAATACAAATTGTGTAGTTAACGTATTAAGTATTTACCATGTGCCAGACACAAATGCATTATCTCACTGAACCCTAGCATCTAGTCCGATTTATTATCCTTTGGAGAGGCTAAGTAATTGGTGTGGAGTCATATCATGAAAGAAATCAAATGGGGATTCAAACCGGGGTATGACTTCAGAGCAAAAACCTTTTATTTGGTACCACTTCTGAGTCTAGAATTATAAACCTGAGTTAGAAGAGAATGTAGTGGTCATTTAGTCAAACCACTTGTCTTAGACTTGAATTATGTCTACCACATACGTTCCAAGTTGTCATCTAGCCTTTGAACACCTCCAGTGATGTTTATCTTAGCTTCCTGGTCTTCTTTCTTTTTCCATTTCATGTTGAAACCTTTTATAAACCCTTCTTGTATAGCAGAGACTCTAAAATGTGAAGCAGAAAAATACCTTGCCATCATTTAAAAATTTAGTAGAGAGGTTAGGTTCATGTAAAGATGTAAGCTGTACTACAAATTCTATGGAAACATTGAACTGAGAATATTCTGTAGTTAGTTACATTAGTTTTCATAGCAGCTGTAGTCAAGAATATGGGTTCCAGTTCATGGCCATAAGTCATGGTTTTTAGTTCTGAAGCTCTTTTTCAATGGATAAGGCGACATTTCTTAACATCTTAGAGATCACAAGATGTTTCCTCTCTTCCTAGTTGTTGATTCTAGAGGTGATACAAAGATTTCACGGGACTCCTTTATATGTGCATTGATCCCCAGTATAAAAAGAGTGAAGTATATCTGAATTTCTTCTGAATCCTGGATTTACTTCACTTAGAACTTTTACTTGTTCATGATATACACTTAAAGATGTTGACAGTTGGGTTGTCCGCTGTCTCTGACCTGACCAAACCAGCAAGCCTTTGAAGTCCTCTTTCCACTTTCAGGATAGCTTTTGGTTTCATTTTCTTCTTCCCTGTGACTGAATTTTAAAGTCCAACTTTATTTTCCACAAAGTCTACTATGACTTTATCATCCCCATAGAACTGCTAAGTTTCACTGGCATTATTTTGTCAGAAGTAACTGAAAATCCATAGCGCTCTGACTTTTCTTCAGACTTAAGTTTTCTCTACTTCAGTTACTGATGTTATATAGAAACTGTTATACTTTCTTCCTTTTCAGATGAAAGGAATATCAGAAAAAAGTTTATTGGCTTTTTTATTTAAGCTGACTTTGTCAGGGAGGAAAAAAAATTCTAATAAAGTCTTCTCTTTTTTATTATGTTCCTGTGATATCTTTAGTTTCTAAGAGTTTAAGTATCTGATTGATTTCTTAACTCTTTTTCCCAGCACAGTAAGCTCAACTTGCCATAAGTTCATGTTGAACTTACAAAATATAATTAGATAATATATTAAATTAAATATATGGAATAGATGGTTTATTCCATCATTTTATTCAGTTAAATGTTCAGTATCAATTATATGCAGAGTGTTGTAATAAGTAGACCCTCGAGATGAATACAGTTCCCACCTTTAAGGTTTAATTCAAGGAAGAAGAACATTCAGTGAAGACAACAAAAACAGTTATTTATGGAAGAGTCAGAGGGATAGGGCCTGTTGGCAAGAAAAAAAGAGGACAAAGATTATGTCGGTAAAGCATCCCATTTCATTTTATTATCTCTAGAATTTAAATTGATTTAACAAATTTCAGGTCATGATAAAAGTCTAGAAACCATCATAAAAATTTTACATAAATTGATGTGTACAAACTATTGTAAAGTTCTGTCATTAGTCATGTCTATTTTATAGAATTGTTATTGCCTGTAATAATTCAGGACATGGATCTAGGTTGAAATGAGAAAAAGCAGGGAGTCCCTGGTTGGTCCAGTGGTTGACATGGTACTTTCACTGCCAAGGGCCCAGGTTAAAAAGAAGAAATGAGAAAAAGTAATTAGCTGTTAAAACTTTTTGCCATTGATGTTCATTTTTGAGCACATTTCTCCATGAGTGAGAAAACCTTGTAACCCTTTATATTTTATAATACTGCTACTTTATACTTTTCTTTATTGTTCCAGAATCCCTTTTTGAGTTAAGTAATTCTAAAGCAGTGATTCTCAACTAAGGGAAATGTAGTTTAGAAGCAAAACAACACTTTATCTCACTCTTTTGAGTTTTTAGTAATATTTATGGTTGAAATGTCATGTAACACTAAAGAAGGGCATGAGATATTTTTGGTTAAACCGGTTTTTGGAAATTTTTATGTTGGCTTAAGCTGATTAAGTTATATCTCAGTGGCCTTAGGAAAAGTTTCCTACAGTAAGTTAAGATTATTTATATCTAAACAATGAAACTTTAAGATCCTATCAAAGATCAAAGAATTTTACTAATGTTCAAGTCACAGGATTACTGTGCTTCATAAACATTGATGTAAGTTTAAATCTCAAGTCAAACAATTTTTATTAGCATATATTTTGTGACTGCATTGAATCTTTAACAAAGAGTACAAAGTAATCAAAGAAGTACAAAGAAATCTAGTAGGTTTAAAGCATAGCTAGCATTATTTCTTTCTCTGGGAAAGCCCATAAAACCTGTTTGTTAATACTAATCGTAATTTTTATTTGTACCTTACTGCTTCATTTTTAATCCAAGATACACTGCAATAGTAAACCTTAAACACTGTCAAAGTCCAAATTGATCCCAATAATAGAAGGAACAAAAAAATTTTAAGCACTACTATTGTAAAAAGTCTCATATAATCCTTACAGCAATCCTTTATGGTAGGTACAAACCATGACCCATTTTACAGATGAGCAAACTGGTTTCAGTATGTTAACTTGGTAAGAGCACCTCATTAGTAAGTAGTGGAGTTGGGATGTTAAAACGAGCTTATCTAATTCTAAAGCCTGTGTTCTTAAACCCCTTTATTACTCTAGGAGAATTCAGCCTTTTGCTTAGGCCGCTGCTAATAAGTCAACTGTCTTACCCCCAGAGTGAAGCAGAGAGCAAAAGACAGTTAAGCCAAATGGTGGTGAAGTGATAACGTTGACAGTTTTAAATCTTCAGGGCATGGCTTCACAGTACTCTTCTTAGATTTGTTGAAGATGAGCAACTTAATTCTTTGCTCAAACCCAGGCCAACCTATATTTTAAAAACATCCCAAATGCAAAACATTAATTGATACATTAAAAGTAAAATAGACCAGATTTTTTTGCCTGATACAGTGCTCTCTTCATTTCATTGAAGGGTAGTGACCATGCCTGGCACTGTCCCTTTAGTCTAATTCATAATGAAGCAAATGTCTCTTTAAAAACCTCATGATACTTTTACTTTTATTCTTCTGGGTTTATCCCTATTTTGAAACAGTTCCTTGAAAATCTCCATTCTTATTTGTTACTACTCTTGGACTTTGGGGACAGATTAGGAAGGGATATAATATGGTAAAGGTTAATTATTAACCTGGGAACAAAAGCTGGGTTTTAGTCAGATAACCCTAATGGTTAACCTGATACAGTGTTACTTTGTCAAATATATTGTCCATAGAATTACGCTTTTTCTATAAAAGCTTTTTTAAATGACATCTCTGCAGGCATAAATGAAGAGATTAGCCGTAAGACAAGCAAAAATATGATCTCTTCACTGGTATTTGGCATTTGATATTCAAGGGGATAGTCTCATTTTGACTTGTTTGGTTAGGCCTCTTTGCGGAAATGGGATTGAGAGGATTTGTTCACGAATAGCTGCTTAGTTTAAAAAATTAATGTGTGGAATGCTTGAGAAAGAAGAGACAATTATGAGGCTCTTCAGTGAAAGAAATAATCAGCTCTCTCAAGAAAGGGTGGTTTCTTCCCAGCCCGTCTTCTGTGCCTTTTTCCCTGCTGCTCTTCTCCTGTGCCCTGGCCCTTTAACTAGGCTTATCTCTCAGTCTGAGCACACATCCTGACAGCTCCCAAACCTAGCCTCCTTGCCAGAGATGACTCTGTAGAGTTCTACGTACCTGTTTCTAGTAACCTTATTTCTCAACCTTTGTTTCTCCACCGTGATCTATATCCTAGATTCAGCATTCCCAAATGTAGCTTAAAATGTCTCATTTCCATCTGCAAGTTTCTTTACCACTCACTCCCCACCCCTCAAAAAATCTTAACAATCTTTCTTATGACACATTAACCATCTCCCCCCACCCCCCCCATGGGTTGCTCCATACTGAAGACTGCAGTCCTTCTTGGTGTCTGTTATAGGTGACTCTCATTTTGATCATCCCTCTGATTTCTCAAAGCTGCTCTTGCTTGGGTTATAAAACCTTCACTTTCCCTCGCCTCACCCCTGTGACCGAGCATTCTGCAGGGTCCAGCTGTCCCCTCTACTCCTTTACTTGCGTAGGTGACTTTTTAAGACTTGTCCTGAATGTTACTATCCTTTCTTCTCACTGAATCTGCTCCCCTCTTTATTCCCCTCCCCTCCCCACCCCACCCAAACACACACCACCACATTGGAGTAGTTAGGGTGTTTCATAAGTCTCTAAAACTAAATGCTGAAGGAAAAAAGCCTAATAAGAGTAACTTGCCTCTGGGCATAGTAAACCTGAGGTGAGGCTAAGTTGCAATGTGTATTTGCTAATTACACATCTAGTGGTCTTCTCTGTGATGAACACTGTCTAACCTCATGTTCTTTCACCCAATATTTGTTGAGTATTGTGTGTGTGCAGAGGAGACAGATTAGATTTTTATTTTATTTTTTTTTTACAAAAGTGTCATCTAGAAAGGTAAATGTTACTGAGATTTGGCTATTAGGAAATAAGAGGCAGAAGTTTGTTCAGGATTTATGACCTGTTACCACCAAAGGTATTTGAATTTAGGTATATGGATTATTTCATTAGTATTAGCAAGGACATATAGCTAGTTTCAAATTGAAAATGAGAAATAAGAGTAAGGAATGTTTCCTCAATTGTTTGTTTTGTGTTTGGTTAAAATAATAGGGTTCCCCAAGTTTATTAAATACCAAGGAATGTTGGAGAAAGTCAGTTTTGCTGTGAAGTGTAGGAAATGATTTGGAGGTGATCCAGGACAGCTACTTTGTGTTTCAGCTTTAAGGAGAAAATGGCCCCGGAGTCAGCATAGCAGGTCATGTATTCAGGACTCAGATTCGAAGTGTACAGTTTTTGAGTCTTAAGTTCTATAGCATTGTTTATTAAATGTCTGCCAGCCTCGTGGTAGATTGTTAGCGCTTTTGTGTGGTCCGAGATTGATGAGACTGTTAGAGCACACCCTATATGCGAGTGTAGTGTGAAGCATGACTTACTATATTACTTCTGGAAGAGTTACAGAGGGCTTTTCAGAAGAGAAAATGTTTGAGCTGAAAGCTCTGAAAGAATGTAGAGTACTTAGAGTGAGGAGCAGTATCAACAAAGAGAATAAAAGGAAACCACGGAGCATCTTAAGGAGTTTAGGCTTTTCAGCTCAAAAGTTGCAGGCATTTGGAGTTGAGGGGAGGTGAGGTGGGATAGTGTAAAGGTTAGCCTTAGAGATACATTCTTCCCCCACTCCCCCTGCCACACACACATTTGGCCCATTTGTAAGTGATTGCTGAGGAATTCAAAGTTACTTTAAAAATTGTAGATGAATTTAGCTACATAAAAAGGCTGTTTTTATAATAGGCCCACTGCTAGGTAAAAATTTATTCAATGCTTGGCCTCTGAAATGAAATGCAAATCTTAAGAGCTTTACATTTTTGTTTTTATTGCCCTTGGATTTCTTTTTTATCATGTTCTTTCTCCAGTTTTGTCCATTTTCATATACTTACACCATGAAAATTTCCTTCGTTGGTGACAGTGTTATTATTTCCTCATAGTCAAAGGGAAGGAATGCCATACTGTTAACCATTTTAAAGGAGAATTGATCTTAACTACAAAATGGCTGTCCCTTTCCCTGGAAGTCTGTTTCTTAATCTTTATCCTTTTCCTGACACAGCTGGAAAAATTTGAGCTTTTATGTGTTTGTAATGTCTTCGTTCATATTAAGAATTTTTATTGAATTTTTCTCTTCTACTGAAGTTTTGTATTTTGTAGGAAAGATAGTTCTTAAAACCAGTATCAGAAACCATAGAACTTTTACTAGGTTGACCTATATGTTACTTCAATCACCAAATTCTGATATTTTTAGATGTTGATTAACTATCAGCTTCTATCCCAGCAGACTAAAGGGAATGGCTTTAGAATATCTAAAATGAATATATGGAACTATATCCACTATGTTATTTTTCAGTATAACTATGTTAATAGGTTTTTGTCAGTTATTCTGAACATGAGTTGGGAAAAATACCTTCCTAATCTCTCTCCTCCTTTTTTTACTCTCAGATACCAGTGCACCTCTCCGTCTAGATAACTGTCAGTCATATACGGTTTTCCCAGTCTGCAGGAAGTGAAGTCAGCAGGACCGCAGTGTCAGACCCTTAGTTTAGGCTCAGACACCTCGGCTGTGTGTGCTTCACTCCCCTGTGATTACGCGTCACCAAAGGGCCAGTTGCTGCTTTGTAAGCAGTAGAACGAAGTCTCTTTCAGAGAGTCTCCTTTAGATGCAAGCACTCCAACATTGGGGAAGATGCTACCCCCCTCCTACCCCTTTCTCACACCCTTTCTTTTTTCAGTCTGACTCAGAGGAAGGAAATAACTTTTTCATTGTGTCAAACCTTGCCTAATGCCAGTCTAATAAGAAATTACAGTTAGTGCATAAGCTCATTTATCTTATGTAGGTATGATTTTTCATGTTCTTATTACATTTAAGTATTTAGCTTGAAGTAATAGAATGTTAAACTTTCTTAGTTTATTGGAATGTTTGGACTGTAATGGTAAAATTGATATGCTGTTTTCCTTTTACATAAGTCTCCTAACTAAGTTTTTCTATCTTTCATCTTGACTGTTTTAACAGAAAAATATTTTTAGTATGGCTAGTTTTTAAGTTGTTTCCTTAGAGTAGCTCAAGAAAAATATGTCTATAATAATATCAGAATTTTACTATCAAATAATAATTCCCCCAAAATATCATAACTTTGAGGTGTAAAGAAATCTGGAAAAAATTTTAAAAGATCTTACCAATACTTTATTTGGAATTCATTTTTTAATGCAACCCTGTGTAAGCTTATGTAGCCTGTTGTATCTTAGCTACTTATCTGAGAGACTTCTACTACTTAGTTACCAGCATCACTTTGAACAGATATAACTATACTGGGAGTTATGTTTTTAAGTGATTTTAATTCACCCTAAGCCAAGGAAGTGAATTTTACAAGTCACAAATATCATGTATATTAATAGTTTCCTGTGTTAAACATAGTACCTAATCTTTCAGAAAGAAAAAGTTCCGAAAGCAAGTGGGGTTGTTGGTCCTCTTCCCTCCTTTCCTCCTTTCTTGTTTCCTGTCTGCCATTTGGTCATGTCTTAAGTTCACACTGTAATAACTCCTTTATGAGTCATTTTCATTTTGGAAAATGTTTTTCAATATCCTTCAAAGTGCGTGAAAGTAGTCTTTGATCCCTATTCCCCTTGCTCCTGCCTTCTTAGACAGATCGCTTTCTTTGTGTATCTGTGTGTTTCCGGTCTCCGCATATACAAGCAAACACATAATCTCCCTCTTCACATAAATGATAGTCTGCGCACATCATATAGTTTCCATCTCAGTACACAGAACAGCATCTTTGTGGGGTTTTTTTCCCCTTACTAAATGGCTAGTATTAAATGAATGGCTATACCGTGATTTATTTAACTCCTTCTCTACTGCTAGTCAGAAACCTTGCTGTTTCGAACAATGTTGTAATGAGTAGTTTTGTCAGTACATTTTTCCTATGTATGTAAAAATATCTGTTGGATAAATATCTACTTGTAGTATTGCTGACTTGAAGAGTCAGAGTGTGTATGTTTGCGCACAATTTATTAGATGTAACCAAATTGCTGTCTGTAAGGATTATACCATTATACCATTTTTCGCCAGCACAGTAAGAGAAGGCCCATTTTCCCACAGCCTCACTAATTTTGCATTAAATTTTAATATGTTTACCAGTGTGTTTAGGGAAATAATATCACATATTATAGTTTTAGTCTATATTTTTACTATGAGATATAGAGTTATTTTTTAATGTCTTGTGAATGTTCATGTGTATTCTACCCATTTTTCTACTGGGGCTTGTCTTACAGATATATAGAAGTACTTCATATATTTTGAGACATATAGTTAGAAAGGCCTCTCCCACTCCAAAACAGTAAAGAATTCCTTCCTAAATGGACTTTTTTAAGGTCACTGACACAGTTGACTCTGGACAGAGGGAATCTGAGGTAGGAGAGGGACTTTATGCTGATGGTTTACCTTTTGCCCACTGAATTTATTTGACTTCCCTGGTGGCTCAGATGGTAAAGCGTCTGTCTACAATGTGGGAGACCCAGGTTCGATCCCTGGGTTGGGAAGATCCCCTGGAAAGGAAATGGCAATCCACTCCAGTACTCTTGCCTGGAGAATCCCATGGACGGAAGAGCCTGGTGGGCTATAGCCCATGGTGTCGCAGAGAGTCAGACATGACTGAGCGACTTCACTTTCACTTTCCTTTCACTGAATTTATTCTTTATCATGTACTTGTATCTCCTTTAAATCTTTTATTTGGAATACTTATAGATAAGTTGCCCCAAAAAAAAAGAAGTTCAGGGAGGCCTCATGTACCCCTTCATGCAGTTTTTCCCCAATGGTAAAATTTTGCATGACTATAATATAACACCTGAAGTCCAGAAATTGACATTGGTATAATCCAGAGTGTGTATCCTTTTTTCCTCTTTTTAAATATTCTTTTCTGGAAGAAAATTTCAGGATTTTGACCTGAAATTAATTAGATGAGTGTAAAATATGCTAAGGGCATTGATGAGCAAGGTTTTTATAGATGCTAAAAACAAATGTCAATCTTTGTATATTTAGCTGGGTTTTTAATATTTCCTTGGTAAAAAGCTTTTTTCACAGTAAGATTGAGTACTTGATAAGGTTTAGTTTTGTGAATAGCCATTTTACCTGCTTGCTTAGCATGATAATAGCTTTTATGGTCCACAGAAATCACTTATTTTGTGTTACTGAGAATAAAAATCTCCATGGGGCCTTTTGTCTGTGTTTTTTAAACCATGAAATTAAACAGATTATTTTTACATTGGTAGAACTTAAGGTTAATAATTAGGATACATACAATTCTGAGTTCTTAGCTTAATTTTCTGTTAATTTTGTCTAGCAGTTTTATTCTTGACCACAGAGGTTTGCATTTAGCCAGACTATCTATATGAATTTTAATCTACATAGGCTCTTTTAGAAGGAGGATTGTTATTTGCTCTTAATTGTGATAAAATGTAAATATTCTTAAAATTCTTTTTACAGAAAGGATGATAGTTTTTTGTTTTTTTAAACTTGATAAGCTTGCTGAGCTGTAGATTCATTGGATTTCTTCTTTTGCAGTCAGCTACTTAACAGTTACTTTCTAAAAATAAAACACACATTTCTTTGAGAGGAGGCTAAGTGTAATTCAGGTTAGAATTAAAGCATTTCTAGCACTAATGATATAGAGTTATTGTGGGGGGCAGGCAACGGGATGAAGATTGTAAATGATGTATTGGAAACAATATGTGATTCCTGAGGACTGGCCTCCAAGAAAGACTATAGCTTCTACTTTTAAGTTTAAAGAGAATTGATTTTACCTGGTTTGGGTAAAGGTGCTTGAACCTTAGTGTATGAGATTGCCAATTCAGTCAAATAAGTTCTTACCACACAACATTTTATTTTGTGATTTGTGGAATTCCTGTTTTAATTGTATTGTGATTCAACAGAGAAGATTAGGAGGGTCTTTGAGTAAAGCAGGGTAATTTTTTAAGTAATATTCTGCATATGGATCTATATAGTCTTAAGGTACCTTCAACTTTCTAACAAAAGAACATTTTAGACCTTAGCAGAGAATCAAACTATGCTGGTTGTCTAAAGATCACTGAACAAGTGCCTTTTCCTAGAAGCTACCTACCTTGTTTTCAGACCTGAACCTCTTCTAGGAATATGCTAGATAAGATAAATGGCATGTTATGAACATAGCTGGATCCTTGCTTATGGTTTCACAGCTGAGTTTAAGCGCTTTTCACAGTGCACACACCTCTGCATTTCTCTTAGGTCATTATAGAGCGCTGCTTTCTTCCTTTCACAGTCTTATGTTGTGATAGGAAAAGCATGTGTTTTGACATTAATTAGATTTTAATCCTGTCCCTAGGGTTGTGTCTGAGTAAGTTACTAGGCTTGAGTTTCCTCAACTGTAAAATGAGAGTATTACTCAGGCTTGGAGTAAGAACTCACTGAAGTGTGTGTGTGCTGCCGTGAAGTGAGAAGTCGTTTGTGTCCCTTCGCTCTCCCTTGTCGCTTTGTTAACGAGCACTTGTGGGACTTCCCTGGCAGTCCGGTAGTTTAGACTGCGCCCTTCCACTGCAGGGGTCACGGGTTCAGTTCCTAGTGGGGGGCTGAGACGTGCATGCTGCACAGTGTGGCCGAAGGATAATTAATGTTTTAAATGACATTTCTATTGAGAAGAAAGACAGCAGTAGTCAAAGTGTAATAGCAAAGAAATTTGCACGATTTTTATCTTAAACAGTAGTCATGATGTCTCTCTCCACATTAATAAAGAAAAATTTTGATTTCTCATAAGGAATTTTTCTTAAATATGAGATCAAGTTAAGCCTAACTTTGCCTTCACTGGTTTTAATTTTTAGAGAGGAAAGACGGGATGATTTGCAGTCACTGAGCTGAGAGCATGGATGAAAGAGTTAGCCTATTAAGAAGGATGCAGATGTAAGACACTTGTGAAGACGGAGCGGAGTCTCCTATCTGGCCCCTTGTCTTCTCAGTGAGGTTGCAAGTAATCTAATGTGATAAGAGGAAGCAGGCCTGGGGAGGAAATCTGTGGTGGGAAACCAAAGACGAACAGCGTGGAAATCCATCCTACACTGATTCTTAAGTTTTACTTTTCTTAAGAATGTGATTGTAATTTACTTTATTTAGAGCATTATCAAGGTTCTTTTGGGAGCCACAATTCCAAGAAATGAACATTCATTATATTAAAAAGTAATAGTCATTCTTGTGTTTTTTTCTCACAGTTCTATATTTCTGTCCATTCCCTCAGTACCCCAATTTTTTATTCATCTAATAAATGCTAATCCACTTATGACTTTATTCTAAAAGAGTGACCCATAGTAAACAGAAAGTTTCTTTGTGAAAATTATCCCCTTTTGTAGCACTGTATAGTTTATCAGAATAGTTACAGAGTGTTAGGAAGCCGTCTCGTAAGGAACTTAAGTTTGGAAACTGGTTATTAATCACCCAGTTATAGTGTGGTGAATGCAATAAGAAAGAAAACAAGGTCTAATACTGTAACATTAGATCAAGGAAGCAAATAAAAGTATTCATTCTGCTGCAGCTAATCATTCTCATTTTAAAAGAACATAAACCCCAGACTTTGAACACAATAGGAAACAGCTTATTACCCTCATTGGTCCATGTCCTGGGATCTTCAGATAGAATACCCCCCTGTTGTTTCCATTTAAAGCTACCATGTTGATGCTTGCTTGCTTAGTCGCTGTGAGCCACCAGGCTCCTCTGTCCACAGGATCTCGCAGGCAGGAATACTGGAGTGAGCTCCCATTTCCATGTCCAGGGTATCGAACCCAAGTCTCCTGTATTGCAGGCAGATTCTTCACCACTGAGCCACTTGGGAAGCCCGTTTTGTATCTTTATTTTTAAAGCAGTGGTTCCCAAACTTTAGTTTTTTTGATATCAGCTGGAGGAGTTATTAAAATAGATTTTTTTGAATCCCACCTCAAAAGTAGGTATGAGTGGACCCGAAGATGTGTGTTTCTAACAAGTTCCCAGATTATGCTGATGCTGCTGGTCCAGGGACCACAACACTGAGAACTACTGATTTATTTAAATTCAAAAAAATATAATGGCTTCCTAATATGAACCAGTAATTGTTTCTAGTATATTCAGTAACTGTTGTCATATTGACTCTTTCTGTACACACCGAGTTTCTATGTGCCAAGCACTGTTCTCTTCACAGAGGTGAAGATGATAATGGACCTCACTCAAAGAGTTCAGTCTGATAGAGCTAACAGTGGTAGTATTATTTAAAGTCACTTAATCCTCACAGGAGTTTTGTGAATTGGGGTTTATAATCCTTGCTCCTTGCTCAGTCACCTCCGACTCTGCAACCCTATGGACAGTAGCCCGCCAGGCTCCTCTGTCCATGGGATTTCCCAGGCAGGAATCCTGAAGATACCATCCTTATTTTAGGTTTTAAAAAAAAAAAGCTGAGATCTAAGAAGGTTAAATAATTTCCTAGAATTCACAGTGAGTATATAGAGCGGCCAGAATTTCATGGTTATGCACTGTAAAAAGTTTGTGATTATTTTAGTGAAACCACAAAAGGGATGGAATATTGGTTCACCTTAGGAAACTAGAAGGCATTCCAGAAGAGATGGCAGTGAGCATCTTAAGAAACAGTCACAGAAAGCCAGGTGAATTGGAATTGAGCCTTTGCCACTGCGGGAAGAGTTTCTGCAAAGCCTTGGGAACCTGAGAGGATACACACAGACAATACATTCCTCAGATTGCAGCCAGCTATGTCAGACACAGGATGCCAAACAGAATATGAGAGAGGGTATGGTGGAAGACACAGGTCAAGCTTGTGCAGGGTTTTGTGTACCAGGCTAAGAAATTTTTTAAATAGATTTTTAAAAAACTATTTCCCTTCTAGCTTTCATCTCTGTAAGCCAGTGGTTCTCAGAAGTATGGTTTGTCAGGCAGCAGAATCAGCATCACCTAGAACTTGTTAGAAATGCTGCATAGTTTCTGGGCCCCATCCCAGACCTACTGAACCTGAAACTGAGGAGGAACCCAGCAATCTGTTTTTTAACAAGACATACAGATGACTGGTGCAATGGTAAAGTTTGAGAACCTCTGCAATAGGTTATAGTATTCTTGGTAACAGCCTTCAAAGTGGCCAAAGGTGAATAGTGATAGTAATTGTATCTGTGACTGACCTGATTCTGTTAAAGTACAATATTTAACAAAATTGAAATAATACCTTCTAAAGGGCACATACCTTCAGTATGATCCTATTTAATTTACACTCTGCAGGCCTGTTCCTCTGTAGCAATAAAAGATATATAAGTCAGGATTGGAGGTTATTTTATCAACAAAGAGTAGGATGCTAATTATTGTTCCTTAGCTGAGGGAATGGTTTGGAAACTGACTAGGTTTTATTTTAATTATCAGAAAAGAAGAAATCTTTCAAGAGTTTGAGATTTATGTAGATTTTTGTTTGCTCATTAGTATGTAAAACTGATATTAAAGTTAGCATTTAAAGTTAGCATTCTATTTAAAATTGATAGGTTAAAAGAATTGATTGTATTTAAGTCATGAAATTATTTCAGTTGTCCCTTGATACAGAATAAAAAAGTATAATCCAGGATTCTCAGGCAAATTCTAATCTAAATGTCTCTTACCATCTTTTTTGCCAAATTATGGCCAGTATTGGTGACTATCCATATGGTGTCTGAACTGAACTTTACACTAAAGATTATATAGTTCTGTAGTTTATAGTTACATGAATCCATACTTAGTCTCTACAATCCTTTAAAGCCTAATATATATAAGTATTAATGATCTATATATCCTTTCCAGTTATTAGGTATACAGAAGCTCCTTAGCAATAGCAGGAAGTGAAGTAGTATGCTGTATTTAATATTGTTAATGCTCAGATAAACAAGCTTAGTGTTTTCCATGCATTGACTCAGAGTTTAGAGGATTAAAAAGTTCAAAGGCCACTGAGGCATAGATACCAGCCCCTTCATTTTACAGATGAGGAAACTGAGGCCTGAGGAAGCTAAATAGATGATTTACTGATGTGTAGGTAGTGAGTAACAAAACCAGGATTGTAATCATATCTACTTAGATTACAATATAAAAGGCACCACTATATCAGATAGGATATTTCTGAGCCTCAGTCTAATATAACATTGAACGTCCCCATCATCTAAAGTAAAATAGTCTTCAGATATATTAGGACCTAAATTTATCACTAAATACTAAATGAAGAGTGTGCAATAAAGTTTTATACAAAAATAATTTAAAGACCTTTTTCTGTATTGATACAGTAGATTAATATATCAGATTTATATTTATAAGAAAAATCTAATAACTGTTCTTTAAAGTTTACAAAAACACCAACAAAAGGATATAGGTCTTTGCTATATACATAGGAAAATATAAACTGCCAAAGAGGATGATTATTCAGCCTTCTGTGTCATTATCATATAAATGCTAAAATGATCATTGAACTTGAGATATACGTACCAGCTAGACTGTTTCCAATTATTTCTAGGAAAAATTGGTCTAAACCACATGCCTTAGTTGGTGATTTTTGCCAGGTAGCAAGCTACAGTCAAAGCATGTGGGTCTGCCAAGACGGTGGAGTTCCTCGTTAACCAGCCCTCCAAGTACCGTTTGCCCAAAGCCCTCTGAATCATTTTTACAAGCGAGTTTTTGAAATTTAAAAACCAGATATTAAAAATATAAAAATCTATAGAAGA
Organism: Odocoileus virginianus; assembly: GCF_023699985.2. Taxonomy (NCBI): domain Eukaryota; kingdom Metazoa; phylum Chordata; class Mammalia; order Artiodactyla; family Cervidae; genus Odocoileus; species Odocoileus virginianus. The sequence continues at coordinate 56,661,916 of NC_069677.1, read as the reverse complement.
GAGGTAATCATCTGAATTTACTGCAATAAGAAACCACTAAAATTTTTGCAGGAAAGTTAATTCGACTATATAGTTAGTAAATGAAGAGATGTGGAGCGGATACTGCTCATTTGAAATATATCTTAAGGTGACTGAATTGAGAACTCCTGAATAGAACTGGGAGTTAATGTTTAAAGTAGCATATATATTTCATAGGCAACTTGGAAACATTGAAACTACAAAGGATTTTTAGAAGTCATCTATTTACTGAGATCCTCATTTTCAAAGTGAGAGCTCTGAGTATGAAATTCTGAAAATAGGCTAATAGTCTATTTTAAATTACTATTTTGGTTTTAAGTAAAACACAAATGTTTTTATTTACTTTAAGAGTTGGAAGGGAGCTTACATTTTTTTTAGAATAATTTAATGAAATATTCTGATTTTTTCCAGTGCATCTGGGGGAGGTGGTGTAGCCATTGACAACAAAATAGAACAAGCAATGGTAAGTAAAAATTTATAGTCTTCTCATTTCATACATTCTTGGGTTTTATCAGTCCTAAAAAACAAGTATCTAATTTCTTTAAGCCAAGATAACCAAAGTATATTTTTCAATAAGAAGATTTAGTTGAAAATGCTAAAACATTGAGAATTTTTAGTCTAGAAATACCACTGGAGTAAACACTTTTCCTACTTGAACATCTTACATTTCATGTTATGCTATTGATAAGGACCATTTTGGGGGGTGTATATAATCAACATGCATTTGATCCCCTAAATATCTCAGCATCAAGAATAATTTAGAGACCTGGACTTCTGGTGGTCCAGTGGACAGAGTTACTCAGCTTTAAATGAACAGTCTTGTTTCTGTTGACTCTGGTTCTGATTTCTGCTGTTACTATCAGTTTTTCTGTTTTTCTTAAAGATTTACTCAACATTCTTAAAAATATTTTGGTTCAAGTTATTAAAATCATAAATAGGTTGTAAATAAAGGCCATTAGTCGGCTTTTTTTTTTAATCCTAAGATTTTGAAGTTGGAAATTTCAGGTCACTTTACTTCTTAAAGCATTACTACAACTAGTTTAATATTAGTTTCATTTCCTTTGTTCTCTTCATCTGACATCTTAAGTATATGATTTTAAACTTTTTTTTAATTCTAAGCTTTATTAATTGACAATTTAAGGAGCTGTTTTTTTGTGTTTTTTTTTTAAATCACTCTCAACTTTGAAAAGAAAATTCCGGACTGCTGCCCCAGTTAGAAACTAGATTTTTCCCACCCCATCTTCCTCGGGGTCTGTCAGGAAACAGTAGAAACATAAAAAGCAAGAGCAGGAAAATTAGCATAAAATCATTTTGTGTTTATAAGGAGAACCAGATAGCAGCTCCTTCCTCTTTCACTCTTTTTGACATTCCTCATTTTGTTTTTCACAGGATCTGGTGAAAAGCCATTTGATGTATGCAGTAAGAGAAGAAGTGGAAGTTCTAAAGGAACAAATAAAAGAATTAGTTGAAAGAAACTCTTTACTTGAACGAGAAAATGCACTGTTAAAATCTCTTTCAAACAATGATCAGCTATCCCAGCTCCCAGCGCAACAGGCCAATCCTGGCAGTACTTCGCAGCCGCAAGCAGTGATGGCGCAGCCTCCGCAGCCAGCACAGCCTCCGCAGCAGCCGAATGTCTCCTCCGCATAAAGCTTCTCGCCTCATTAAGAAAAACTGAAAGCAATCTACCCTTGTGTGCCACTGGTGTTCTTTCCACTTTATACGACAGCAAGTAGCCATGCTTCGGTTGTGTGTTTGGCCCTTTCAGTATTAGACAATCATTCTGCAGGAGCTTTCCTCTCTGAGATGTCACGCGGCGCTGTTGGTGTCCAGTTCTGGCATCAGTGCACAGGAGAGTGACGGGTGGTGTGCATTAGAGCGGGCAGTTTGCGCTTTACCTGGTGCGCGCGAGTGGGGTCGTTCAGAGCTCTGGCGGCTCTCCCGTGTTTCCTGTCACCCATGGATTTACCCTGAGCCTTCCTCTCACTTTATAAATAACAGTTCATCTAAAGAGCCACTTTTCTTTCAATATCAGTAACATTTGCCTACATAAGTTTTCATTTATTTGTGTTTTATTTATTACAGGGCTGCTATTTTCATAATGTACATGAACAATGTCACAGAACTTTTTTAATTTTTTTGAATAATTATAAGTATCAGTAAAGGAATTGAAAGACAGGATTGCATTTAATAGATAAAACGTTTAGGCAATAATTGAACAAAAGAATCCTGGCATATTTCTAACACTAATGGCAATTTACCTTCGGTATTTATTTTCAGTAGTAAAGACCCAGCTTGAATGTAAATTTTGTATAGTGTAAGTATGAAGACATAGTGCAACTGTACAGGTAGTCACCAGTTATTGTGATATAATAAATAATTGGGCTATTTTGATGAAGAAAACTTTGTTCATTTGTTTCTACTTTCTAATAGAGAAATTGCCACGATTCCTCTGCTTTTTGACATTTCGTATGACTTTTTTCGGGTGGGAATAAAAAGCTGTGAAATTGTTCAACCTACTTTGTAACCAAAGAAGCAAAGCTGTGTAATGGAGTTTTGTTTTTGTTTTTGTTTTTTTTTTTTTATAATGCACATTCTTTATGTATTTTTATTTAGTGTTTTCTCGGTCACAATTTTCTTTTGCTGTCTAGCATGATCTGCATGACCTATAATCTTTGAACCACTTTCGTACCTCATGTTTTTATCCAGCACTCTTATTGTAATATGTACTAGTCTGTGAACAATGTCAAATAAAAAAGAACGAACAGGTAGTGTGGTGGAGCTGAGCTAGTGTATTATACACTAGTTGTAAAAATAAAAATGAAGTGAGCCATCTTTTGTTCATTTAAAATGGTGTTTTGAATTTCGTATGCAGAAAACGTTTTGTTACATTGCAGATTTTAATGTATTTAATAAATGCAACATGCAGATTAAGTGCAGTGTATACTGAGTATTTAAATTAAAATGTACATTTCATAAATACAGTTTCAAGAGAAAGCATCATTTTGTGTATACTAACACATTAAGTGTATGTCAGAAATTGATGTATAAATATATATTTTAACACATTTTCTGAAATTAAACTGCAGTTTTGTTGAAATATTTGGCTCTATATGTGTTCAAAATTTAATTTGATTAGATTTGTATTTTCACAGTTCCAAATATTCCTTCATTGAAAACCTGTTACTAATGACTTAAGGATGGTTCTTAAATCTTCAAGGTAAAATAATTTAGAGAATGCAAGAACAGTGAGCAATATTTGTACTCGATATTCATATGTCAATGACATTTAAATAGGAAATCCTTGTCTACCAAAACTTTTACTTGAATTCAGAAAGGTGCCTGTAGAAATTAACATGCTCTATATCTATAGCCAACTAGCTAATCAGGAGTTATTGAGAATCGATAATTAGCTCTCTGCATTAAAAGAAGATAAATGTTCTTTATTTAAAATAAAAACTTAAGCCACAAACTAAATTCATAAAATCAGATTCATAAAATAACTTCCAATTGTTTTATATTCTAGTTACGCTGCAGGATATATTCACTAAAAATAGAATTTTAATGTTAATAGAAATAACTAAAGGAACTTAAGTGCTTAGGCTTGAAGAAGCAACCTGAAGATACGGAGTAAGTTGCTAAGTGGAGTTGTACCAGATGAGCTAGAAAGTGAAACTTCCGTGTTGGAATGTTTACCAAAAGGCTCGCGGGTGTGCCCCTGAAGAGCGAACAGTATATTTAATACAGGGGGAGAAAAACTAGTATTAGAAAAGGTTGGGATTTTTGTGAAAATATCAATTTTGGTGTTGGGAGTAGAAAAACAGTATAATTCCTAAGTAATAGTCACGAAATGATTACTATGTTTAAAATGATAATTAAAAGCAATTATTACTATTACATTTTTTTAAAATCAGTAGAATACATGAATAGTTCGCAGAAGAAATAAATGGCAGTTTCTAAGGGTTCAACCTCTAGTAATCTAAGAAATACAAATTACTAGTTAACAAAATTATTTGTCTTTAAATAGCAGGACCTAATGTAGAAAGGCAAGCTTCCTGTGAACGTCTAAAAAGTAAGTTGGCAAAAATGTACTGCACCTTAAATATTAACAAACTTTTCAATTTAATGACATGAGAAGCTAACTAATGGTGCCATGCTCAAAAAATGCAAAACTATAGTAGTGCCTGTGGTTTCCCCCCAACTCCCCAGCCTCCCCTTTGGACCTGTGAAAGGAAGCCTGTTCATCCACGCCTACTCTCGTGAGTCCCCTGCTCCAGAGTCAGGGACAACAACTTAGGCTGCAAAAGCTATATGCGTGTCTGCGTCAGGTAGACTATTTTAAAACAACATCAAGCATTCCTCTGGTTGATTCAACCTTTAAATTTCAGTTTTACCTCTGATATTTAGGGTCTCCAGCTACACATAGCTGGAACATTAATTTACTAAGATGCCAGTTTAGGAGCACAGTCTTTGTATGAATGCCATCTGTAATTTTCTCAGTGAAATGTTCGTAGGCCAGGGTATCACGAAAGTTTTGTTTATTTACTTTAGCCAACTGCAAAATCATAGGACATTTTGTTTCTGATATGGCAATGTGTACAAACTTTATTGCCCTCCTCCAAAAAAATTAGCTACAATGTGATTTTATAGCTTGCTGTACCACCCACCCCCCACAAAAAGGGGTTGTGAGATGGTTATTTTAACTCATAATTTTTTTGTCCAAAAAAAGCTGGATATTGCCAATTCTATTTCCAGTGTTCTGAACTAAGCATAGTATAAAGACAGGAATGCTTTATCATCAAGCCCTCAATGATGGATAATTAAAACATTATTCTGTCATGGGTCAGAGATGAGGGTATTTCTCCAAGTTTCAAACACTAGTCACTTCTGGACCTTTAAAAAAAAAAAATGGAAGGGGGAAAAGGGGTGCAATGTACTTAGAATTATAGTTACCAAAATATCAATTCATGAAAATTCTTCCTTGTAGAACCAGAATTAAAATATCACTGAATTTTTTGGAAGCACATTTTTAAGATGGTCTTTTTCTTCGGGAAGTTATAAGCTCAGTGGCAGGCACTTTGTGATGTGACTCAATTCTCTTTAATAATCTTTTGAAAAGGACAAAGCCCACCCCTCAACATTCAGAGTTTTGTTAAGGATATAGATAAACCAAGAGATACAGTGGCAATAATAAAGATCTGTTATGCACCATCAAGGATGGCTTTGTTAGGGAAGACTTCCTCAAAAGAGGTGACACCCGAGTCTTGAAGGTCACAAAAGTAAAACAGTGCTCAAAGGAGAGTATAAGCAAGGCTTGGGTAGCTACAGAACTGTTGCTTCCTAGGAGGCAGGCAGGCAATGACTGCCTCACTCACTCGGGTAGTCTGGCATCAGTTAGTAAAGCAGGAATGATTTAGTGAATTTAAGCAATGGGATTGTAATCAGAGTTTCATTTCAGGAAAATTATTCCAGCAGTACATAAGAGGTCGGGGGCCAAAACTAGAAGCTGACAGATAATTTAGGAAGGACAAGAGTATTACGTGAAAGAAATGATGGATAGGCAAAATTACATAGGCAGTCTCCTGAGATTCATGAAGAAGGTTGGTCATGAGTCTGTCTGTATCATCTTTGCCTCCATGATGAACATTCCACTTCCAGCCTCAGGTGCCTCTTGCTCCAAGGAAAGATGAGAGAGAACTCTTAAGTCTTAGAAAGTTTGTGTAAGACTTTTGCTTCCATATATCTCTATGAAATGAAAGTCTTTGTTTCCTGTTTAAGGAATTTCAAGAATTTAAGTAAAGGGTAGAAGGACTAGATGAACCTTGGCTGTCTTTTAACGCCTGCGTGTAAATCTAGTCCTAAAGGTAAGCCAAATTTAGCCCTTTTATAGTGACTAGGGGTTAGAGTGGCCCAGAAGGATGCATTCAAGGTCTGTCCCTCAGAGCTCTCTCTTCCTCCCCAGAAAGGATAATGTGGGTTCTACCTCCATTGCAGACGGTTGACAACCCAAATCAGAAGGGGTTCTGCTAGGCTGTAGCCGTTCATTCTTTGACAGAGTTCAGTTCAGGTTCCTTTCTGCCCTATGAGCCCCTGCCTAAGCAAAACTGGACCTTTTCTTCCACCTCCTCCTGGCTAGTAATCCATGTTTCTATATTCTAGCATTACTAATAGTTTATTACTTAGAGATGTATATTTGCATCCTATTTTTTCCCTTTTTGACTTTCCAGAGTGCAGTCTGGTTTCCTTTATTTCTCTTAGCAGGGCACAGAATTTTTATGGTAAGATCAGCTCTTTATAAGCGTGTATTCCTTTCATCAGAGAGGTTCTTGTAAAAGTGCTTCTTAATGATTTCCTTAGTAGTCTACAATTGGACTGACATGTTGTGTTCACAAGTAAAAATGCTAAGGGGGGCACTATACAAAGAAAGTTAAAGGTCTTAGATGTCCTTTTTGTTTTTAACAGAATCATCAAAAATAAAGACAGCCTCTCAGGATTGATAATGGTAAAGTAAGAAGCTGCTGTTTTGCACCAACACAGTCTACTTGGCTCATAGAAGTTCAGCATTCTTGGATGGTGTGAGTTAGCTTTATTTTTTTTTTCCTCATCAGGGAAACTGATAGATTAAATAGTTTGGGGAATTTTCCCAAGGTCTAATGTCTTTAAGTTGAGCTATTAAACAGAGCATTGAAGTTTATGAACTAAGGCATTACCCATGAGAGCCAAAGTTACTCCTCTGAAAGAAGGAAAAGGCGTGCTAACTTGGATCATAAAAATAACTGAATTTTAAAATATAGCAAATGTAACACTTTTGCTTTCCCATAAAAAGTTGAATTTACCTTTTTAATTCGTTCTTTTGCATGCCTGATAGATTTCTGTATAACAACCATGAAGTATGCTTGCCCACTGCAATCCAGAATGTTTTCCAGACCTCAGTCCTTGCTGTCGTTCAGCAGGCAAGCAGTGACCTATAGGTAGATCGCACCTGAGGCAGTCCAGGAACAGCCAGGGGACGTTTTCTCACGCTTGGTTGTGAACTGTCAGGTCAGTGTCTAATTCTAGTGTTCCTACTTTAAGAAAACAATAAAAATTCACAAAATATATGTAATTGAATCAGGTGGCAGATGGACAGAAAAAAATAAATATGCATAACTTTGTTATGCCCCTAAATTTTTTTTTTTTTTTGAGAAATGTTTTGTTTTTTTATTTTATAGGAACACTGTTGAAATGCAATTCAGTTCTAGTTCAAGTCAGGCACTGCCTGCAACCTGAAGGGAACGTTTGGGGGTAGAAAGATGAGGCATGATTTAAACATTTCAGGAGTTCATGGTCCAATGTAAAAGTAAAAGCTAGAGCGTCACATTGTTTTTCAAAGTATATCTCATGATTTGTGGACCTCATTTCATTTGTTGAATGAAATCTTCTTATAAATGAACAGTAATATTGCCATGCCATGTGAAGCCCTTTGACATTACCAGGAAACTACTTTAAATCACCAAAAAGCTTTAACATCAAATACTTCTAGAAAGAGGGGACCTGGCGAAAAGACCTTCCATCTCTATATTTAACCTGCAAGGTATCCCCTGAGAAAGGAACTAGTCTGGAAGAGAAGTTTACACATTTCTTAATACTCTAGGTTTGTAGATTACAGAATTGATTTAAATAAAAACAGTTCTTATGTCATGAATTATATCATCTATTGTCTCATAAACAACACATTCATTATCTTAGCTGACAAAATCAGCTACCATTCAATGAACCAAGTCAATAATAACTCGGGTACCCAATACCAAAATTAAATCTGATAAAGCTGAGAATCCAGAAAGAAACACACACATACTGAGTAAGTGATAAAAGTGACATTTCAGATCAGTAAGGAAAGAATGGATTATTCAGCAAATAGTACTAAGACAGCATAAGCATTTGGGAAAAAATAATTTTAGATCCCTAATTCACAAAAATTAATTCCAGCAGGACTCACGCTTTTTGATCACATACACATATTTAGAAATATCCCTATGAAAATGTACGAAAGCAAGTTTTACAAGTAGGTTGTGAAGAGATAAGGGGATAGCCAAATAAGGGGAATGCACATTAAAACACGAGAGGCTGTCTCAGATCCAATTGGCAAAATATTTAAAATATAAATCAAGAGTGTGAGGAAACAGCATTCCTGCCTTACCAGTGAGCATATAAATTAGCACAGCCACTTCTAAAGACAACTGAGTGGTATCCATTACAGTTTTAAATTCACATGCCCTATGACCCAGTATTTCTAATTAAATTTTAATGAAACACACTTTACACACTTTTATTCATAATGTAGCTTCTACAGTGATGTCGGTTGTTCCTTTGGTTGTAACTATAAAACTGGAGAAACCAAAATATGCATCTAGGGAATGGAGCATGGTACATCTTATACATGGTACATGTTATAGATCATTAGGCATCAGTGAAAAAGAATTGAGAGTCCTTCATGCACTGACATGGAAAGATCTCTTAAGATACAATGTTAAGTTTTTTTAAAGTTTAAGGGAAAATAGAAGGATAATACATGAAATACACGTGGTACCACTGTTGTTAAAACACATACCACACCCATTCACACAAATACTGTATAGTGTACATCTTAAGTACCTAATTGTGTATTATAAAAATGTATAGAGAAGGTCTGGAAGGGTACTAACCAAACTGTTCACAGTAGTTTGGTGGAGTGCATTAGCTTTACCTGTAATGTTTGATGTTTTTGAGTATGCTTTCATGTATTGTTTGTGTAATGGACCAATTAATAAATTAGAAATAAAATAAAATAGAAGATGTTTTCTTCTTGTCTGTTGCTAAAGTCTCTCCTGGTGCTTTGGATCTTATCCTCAACCTTGCTCCCCACAATTGCTTTCCCCTCAGTTTTCTCCTATTTCTTTTCCTTGGCTCTCTCCTCTGGCTTCATGGCATCAGTATTTACACAGGCTCAAGTCGGTAAACAAACGATAAGTAACCACTCTTCCCCAGCTAGGCATGTGCCTCCTCCACTTGCCCTTACTGTTCCTTCTGCCTTTCTGCTGCTTTCTCTCCCATTCACTGCATGCCACACACAATCTGGTTGGGGTCCCACTGGGACCCCATACCATTTTTGTCAAGATCACCAGTGGTCATTTTGCTACTAATTCCTTTCAATGCATTTCATTCTTATCTTATTGAACTCTTTTACCTAATTTCAGCTTCTTATCATTTGTTTAGCCCAGTAGATAACTATCTACTATCTCTTCATTTTCCTCCTTTTCATTTTTGTAGGGGTTTCTCTTGTAATATGTGTGTGTGTGTATACAAAGTTGAATTTTTTTAACCCAGTCTATCTTTCGGGTGTCGGGGAAGGCAGCCCGCTTGGCTTGCAGGATCTTAGTTCCCGACCAGGGATTGAATCCGGGCTCTCTGCAGTGGAAATGAGGAGTCCTAACCGCTGAACCCCCAGGGAACTCCCCAATCTCTCTCTCTCTCTCTCTAGATATATATATATATATATATTTCTTTTTTAGTAGAACAAGAAGTTTATTACTCCCACTCAGTAAAAAATATGGAATGCTTCACGAATTTGCGTGTCATCCTTGTGCAGGGGCCATGCTAATCTCTGTATTGTTCCAATTTTTAGTCTATGTGCTGCCGAAGCGAGCACCCCAATCTATATTTTAATAGATTAATTAGCTGTTTCCATCTATTATCATCACTGGCACTTTTAGATATGTTTCTGCCATCTTGTTTTGTGTTTTCTCCTTGAAATGTTTTCTAGATTCCCCCCACACACACAGACTTTTTCCCTTTTATTGCCTTTTGTTTTCTTATTCATTTTTATCTCTTCTAAGGGTTGGGAAGTTATACATTCCATGTCCATTCTTCCAGGGGTTTATCTTACAGGTTTTATCATTTTGTTGTGGAAATTTTCAATTATGTACAAAAGTAAACAGCATAATGAATTTCTGTGTACCTATCATTCAGCTTAAACCGTTGTCTAATCTTCAATTGTTTATACTTGTGCCCCATTTCCCCCATGGACCTCTGGATTATACTGAAAGAAATTCAAGATACCATAACACTTCATATATTTTTAAAATAAAACATCTTTATAAGGTTTCTTTTAAAAAATTACTATTATTCCACTACAAAAGTAACAATAATTCCTTAATATCATTAAAAAATAGTCAATGTCTATGTTCCCCTGTTTATCTTAAATTTTTTTCATGGTGCATTTGTTTGAATTTGAATCAAAATAATGTCCATATGTTGCAAATGGTTGGCATGCTTCTTAAGTCTCTTTTAATCTACAGATTCCTCACTCCCCTCTTTCCCTCTTGAGATTAAAAATCAGAGTTGCTTGTCCAACAACTTTCCCAAGTTTTCCTGATTACATTCTTGTAGAGTCACTGATCCCTGCATTTCCTGTAAATTAGTTAGATCTAGGAGCTTGATCAGATCTGGGTTCGTATCTTGTCAAGATGAATTCATAAGTAGTGGTGTGTACTCCATCACATGAGGTCTGGCTGTCCCTACTCTGTGATTTTGGCAGCACTGATAAGCGTTACCTAGACCCGTTAACCTATTGGCTCTCATTCCTTCTCACTCATTAGCAAAACACTTTCTCTAGAGAGAAAATTACCCTTTTTAATTATTCAGTGACCTTGAAAAGGTGAAAGTGAAGTTGCTCAGCCGTGTCCGATTATTTGCGACCCCATGGAGCCTACCAGGCTCCTCCGTCCATGGGATTCTCCAGGCAAGAGTACTGGAGTGGGGTGCCATTGCCTTCTCCAGATCTTCGCGACCCAGGGGTTGAACCCGGGTCTCCCGCATTGCAGGCGGACGCCTTACCGTCTGAGCCAGCAGGGAAGTCATGGCAGCCTTGAGGTGCAGTTCATATAAGGAGGTCAGGGACTTAATTCTTCCCTTTGATTTCTCAGTTTTCAGCATAATAAGCTGAGTATCTAGAAAGAAATAAAAAGTAAATGAGTGATTGGGGAAGACTTCCTTGACATTTTATTCTGAGAAGAAGCGAGAATAAAGTGAGCTGATCTGGGATGATATATTTCAGGGGCTGGTAGGGAGACACCAGGAAATCATAACTCCCAAAAAGCTGAGGTTGGGAAATGGCAACCTGAAAACTTGTCTTTACTGCTGAGTCTGGGAGTAACTTGTGAGTCAAAGTACCCCGAGGGAACAGAGACAGGAAGCCCGGTTCCGGGCAGCATGGGGTCCGGGTCAGAGCGGCATACACCGCCAGAGAAAGCAGGTCAGGGCGCCCTGAGGACCCAGGGAGTGGAGAAGAGTTACACAAACGAGCCCTGGATTACTGTGCGCTTAGTCTATGCCAAACGGAGACTGGAAATACTCTCCTGACAAGCTGACAGCAAACCAGGAAGTTTACTAAGAAACACAGCCTGGGATGGGTAACATTTAGCTCATGCAGCATTACTTCTAGCAAGGCAAAAAAATCAACAACATGTGTTCTGTTTATTGCCTTTGTTGACCATGTATTGACTCTTCACAAGGATCCGTTTATTATTCTTCTGGTCTTGCCCTGGACACAAGAAGAGACTTCAGTATCGAGGCATGAGCTTAAGTACCCTCTGGTAACCACTCCTCTCATCCTCCTGTCTTTGGCCAGCCACCCTCTCGCCCTGTCCTCTCCCCTCTCCCCACCCCACTCTGCCCGGTTGACTGTCCTTGGTAACCGCTCTTTGGGAAAGATTGAGAAGGAACCTCTTCCCAGAAATACCAGCGTCTTTTTAAAGGGGACTCTTGAAGGCTACCCCATCCTGCTCTCCAGAGAGAATGAGCAAGTAAAAATGGCACCAGCTGCGGAAACACGGCCAACCCCTGGCTTCCAGTGACCTTGAGTTCCAAACCTGTGAGTTTTGGCTTTTTCCCTGCCTTCAGCTTCCTGAACCCGTCCAGCTCAGCATTAGGTAATCGCTGCGATGGTGGCTGACTCATCTGGGAATGCAGTTTTCCTGGAGGTTTGCTTTGCTCAGATAATCACACCTTGGGGGGTTGGGGGTGGGGTGGGGACGGCGTGGTGGAGAACAAAAACTGGTTAACAGAGGCTTCTACCCCTGGGTATTCAAGAATGTGGCTGGCACAGCGTGGGGAATCTCGGGGGGAGAAAGAGAATAGACATCCGTGTTCTGGAACCCACTTGTGGGATAGAAAGTTGTTAGTTAGTCAGTAAGTCATGTCCAACCCTCCTGCGGCCCCATGGGCTGTATAGCCCACCAGGCTCCTCTGCCCAGCAAGAATACTGGCGTGGACTGTCATTTCCTTCTCCAGGGGGTCCTCCCAGCCCAGGGATGGAACCGGAGTCTTCTACCTTGGCAGGCGGACTCTTTTTCACCCCAGAGTCACCTGGGAAGCCCGGCATAAGGTGAAGGCCCAGAAACCGAGGGGCAGGAAGGCTACAGCACCTAAAGGCAGAAGCTGAGTGGTTGGAACGGAAGGGGAGGGCCGAGAGGCCGCCTGCCAACGCGGGGGACGCGGTTCAGCCCCCGGGCCAGGACGCTCTCACCTGCTGGAGGGGCGGCTGCTGAGCCCCCCAGCTTCAGCCCCTGAGCCCGACGCTGCCGCTCCTGAGGCCCGTGCACTGGGCTCGGCAAGAAGAGGACCCCCCGTGATGAGAGGCCCACACAGCGAGGGGGTGCCGCCCTCTCTCCGCCGCGAGAGGAAGTCCGCACCCAGCAAAGAGGGTCCAGTGCAACCAGACATAAAAACAGCAAAAAATACACAACTTTTTAAAAAACGAAAGAGAATCCCTCCTCTGCCATTCACAGCCAGAGTGCCCTCCAAGGTGAGATGTGTGCGAGCAGGGGCTTCGCCTTAGCTGGGCGGTCGGCACCTCACACTGTACTAAAGGGGTAAATGAGCAAGGGCTTGCACGTAGGTCACACATTCTTTATTGTGAGTGCTCTGATCTGTAAACATAGCCTGAGGTAACAAGTCCTAGGCTTGCTGTGAGGATGAAACAAGGTGAAATACATACATTGCTTAACTGGGACCTGGCCCATAGTGAGCACTTCTCCACCAAAAGCCCTAGGAAAAGACTGGGGGATTTTTAGGACCTGAGAACTCATAGCACCCATGACAACAGAGGTCACCTGGAGGAGTTAAACCACCTTCTACAAAGTCTTTCCCCCTTTATCTCATTAAGTCCTCAACTATCCTAGTAAGTCTTGGGAAAGCAAATATTTTGCTCATTTGACAGATAGGAAAATAGGCGTAGAGAATCCAGAGAGAGATCTTGTAATCTGTGTAAGATCTCAGATCTGGTTAGTGGTAGAACTAGATTCCAGGCTATGGAAAAAAACCACATCCCATGTGTTTGTTCCCATTGTACTCAAGTGAGTTAGAGGCCATAGGAATAAAAAGCTCCTTTTCTAGAACAAATGACATTGAAGCTGTACACAAATTATTCCTATTCATTGATTCATCTATTTGATTTCATCGAGGCAGGTCTATGATTCAAAAGATGGCCATGTGGCAGCCTGGATGGGAGGGGAGTTTGGGGGAGAATGGATACATGTATGGATAAATGTATTTATCCATAAATACATGGATAAATGTATGGCTGAGTCCCTTTGCTGTCTACCTAAACCTATCACAACATTGTTAACTGGCTGTCCTCCAATATAAAATCTAAATCTCCTTGCTCATCCTAACCCTACTCTGCAGTTAATCTCTGCATATAACAGTTTTCTCTGCATATAATTAAGAAAAAAATGCATGCATATACACATTTTGTGGGTTTTTTTTTTAACATAAGTGAGATCATACTAAACGTACTCTTCTTCACCTTGCTTTCTACAAATCTACAGTAATCATGGACATCCTTCCATAACAGTACAATCTAGACAATAAAATGCAACATAAACCATTTTAAATAAACAATTTGATGAGTTTTGATAAGTGTACATAGTCATATAACCACAACCACAGTCAAGGTGAAGAGTAACTCTATCACCTTAAAAATTCCCTCCTGAAAAAAAAAAAAATTCCCTCCTACCCCTTTGAAGTTGAGTCCTACCCATCTCCTGCCCTAGGCTGTTTTTTTTGTTGTTGTTTGGGTTTGCAGGAGGATTTTGTTTTCGGTCTTTTTGTTTGAAATTTTAGATTTCCTTTATCTCAAACTTCATATAAATGCAATTATGCAGAATTAATCTTTTGAACCTGGCTTCGTTTGCTCGTTGAAGTATTTTTGAAATTCATATTTGTCGCTCTATCAGTAGTTCATTTCTCTGGATCCCTGATTAGCATTCCATCGTAGCGTTGCACCACACTGCATCCCTTCAATGTCCGTGAATAACTGCACTGCTTCCTGTTTAGAACTGTTGTGAATAACACTGTAGGAACATTTGTGTACAGATCTTGGTATGGATACATTGTTTCCTTTTCTCTTGGATAAATACCCAGGAATGATTCATATGGTAAATATATAGTTCAGTTGATTTTTAAAATGGCCAAAATGTTTCCCAAAGTGTTTACATGCCTTACTTTCTCACTGAGAGTTCCAGTTGCTCCACATTCTTGCCAGGACTTGGTATTGTCACTCTTTAATTTTAGACTGTAAAGAAGTATGTAGTGGTATGTCATTGTGACTTTTTTTTTCCTTTTTTGTCCACATGGCAGCATGTGCGATCTTAGTTCCCCAACCAGGTATCAAACCCTTGTCCCCTGCAGTGAAAGCAGGAAGTCTTGGCCACTGAACCACCAGGGATATCCCTCACTGTGATTTTTTTTTTAATTTGCACTTCCCTTGTAACTGATGATGCTGAGCATCTTTTCATGTGCTTATTGGCCATGAACATATCTTCTTTTGTGAAGTGTCTGCAAATCTTTTATCCATTTTTACTAGCTTATTTGGTTTCTTATTATTTAAGTTGTAAGATATCTTTGTGTATTCTGTATACAATCTTTCATTAGAGATAGGTATTGCAAATATTTTCTCTCAGCCCGTTTTCATTTTGAGTAGAACATTTTAATTTGATGAAATATAGTTTTATCAAAATTTTGTTTTATAGTTTATGTTCTTTCAGTCTAATCTAAGAAATCTTGGCCTACTCCAAAGTCGAGATGAGTTTCTCCTTTGTTCTCTCCGAGTTTTTATGTATTTATCTTTTATATTTAAGTCTGTGATCCATTTTGAGTTAACTTGTGTACGTAGTATGGAGTAACAGGGCTCCCAGGTGGCGCTGGTTGTAGAGAATCTGCCCACAGTGCAGGAGATGTAAGAGGCATCTTACATCTTACTTAGTCCCTGGGTTTGTTCCCTGGGTTGGGAAGATCCCCTAGAGGAGGGCATGGCAACCCACTCCAGTGTTCTTGCCTAGAGAATTCCATGGACAGAGAAGCCTGGTGGGCTATAGTCCATCGGGTCCCAAAGAGTCAGACACAAATGAAGCAAGTTAACATGTACACGAGATAAGAGCTTAAATTTACCCTTTTGCATATGGATTACAATTGAAAATATTACCTTTTCCCTATTGAATTTTAGCATCTTAGTAAAAAATTGGTTGATTATAAATGTAAAACCCACACAATGTAAATATAACCCCTAATTTTATCAATTCCGTTCCATTGATCTACATGTGTATCTTTGTATAAATACTATATGCTCAATTTCTGTAGCTTTGTAGCAAATTTTATGTATTTTTTTGAAAGGCCTTCCTTGTTTTTTTATTGACGTATAGTTGATTTACAATGTTGTGCTAATTACTGCTATACGGCAAAGTAATTCAGTTATGCATATGTATATATTTAAATATATATGTATTTATAAACCCTTTTCCATTATGGTTTATCATAGGATATGAATATAGTTCTCTGTGCTATTCAATAGGACCTTGTCATTTGCAAGTTTTAAAATAGGATAGTTTAAGTCTTCAAATTTCTTCTTCTTCTTTTTTTAATTGTTTTGGCTATTCTCCCATCCAAGTACTAACCAGGCCAGACCCTACTTAGCTTCCAAGATCAGGTGAGATAAGGTGTGTTAAGGGTGGTATGGACATAGACTGTTTTGTTTAGCCTAAGTTCTCTACATTTCCATTTACAATTCAAGATCAGTTTATCAATTTCTACTCCCAAAAAAGTCTGATGATATTTTGATAGGGATTTATTGAAACTGTAGATCAATTTGGGGAGAAATACCATCTCAATATCGAGTCTTCTAGTCCATGAACATAGAATTCCTCTCCATTTCTTTAAGTCTTTGTCTTACCAATATTTTGTAATTCTCAGTGTATAGTTTTTTTTAATAGAATTGCCATTAGACCCATTTGTTTTTTGATTGATTTTTAGCTGCACTAGGACTTCCTTGCTGCGTGTGGGCTTTTTCTAGCTGTGGCAAGCAGGGGCTGCTCTTCCCTGCAGTCCGCAGGCTTCTCCTGAGGGTGGGCTGAGTTTTAGACCACGTGTTCCAGACCACATGCTCTCTGTGCCCCAGCTTCTGTAGTTGCGGATCCCAGACACAGGCTCAGTAGTTGCAGCTCGTGGCTCCTGGAGCACTAGCTCAGTAGCTTTGGCTCATGGGCTTAGTAGCCCCATGGCATGTGGAATTTTCCCGGACCGGGGATCAAACCCGTGTCCTCTTTACCACTGAGCCACCAGGGAAGGCCACCTTAACTTGATCACCTCTTTCTCCATCTAAGACGATGTTACATCTTTGTTATTGGCTTACAATAACATCCATCTCTGGAATTGTAAGCCAGCAAGTTTGTGGCAATGCGTATGGCGGCCACAGGAAACTAGTTTCTTTCACATTTCTTTCACTTTTTTCCCCCTTACTGAAGTATTTTACAGCAAGTGTTATTCGCTTAGTCCTGTCCGACTCTTTGCAACCCTACAGACAGTAGCCCACCAGATTCTTCTGTCCATGGGATTCTCCAGGCCAGAATACTGGAGTGGGTTGCCATGTGCTTCTCCAGGGGATCTTCCCAACCCAGGGATGGAACCCAGGCCTCCTGCATTGCAGGCAGATTCTTTACCATCTAAGCCACCAGGGAAGCCCATCTTTACAGCAAATCTCAGGTCAAATGTTATCATTTAACCTTTTCTTCTTTCTCCTCCCCTCCCCAGTTCCTATAAACAGGAGTGTCCGTCCAGGGGCCTCCTTAGATTCAATGCACATTGTTGCTAGAGGCTCCCTTCCGGATACTCTGCCCTCAAACTGCTTCACTGGCAGACACACAGTATCTGATTGTTCCTTAACGCATTTTTAATGAGGCCCCAAATCTAAAATAACTTAGGCAATCCCCTCTTAAAGACAATTTCCAAACTAATTTTAAACCCACATTTAAAATGTGTCTTCCAAGCCAGGCATAAAAACAGTGTTTCAAACAATATTTGATCTGAAAATATTTCACTATCCCCATTCACCCTTAATAAAGTCATCCCCACCTTTCTGGCTTCTAATTCTAGGCTAACCGCTGCTAAGCTTCTGTCCCCCGCTAGCACTGAATCACCTGTGCTGAGGCTCCCCTGAATGATGAGACAAAGCAGGGAGAAAATAGACAGCAGTCAGATAACGGGAGTTTTCCAAGAGGCCTACAATATGCAGTTTCCCAGTAGGGATCTTCACGCTTCCTCCTCAATTGCTCTGTAATGAGAATGTATTTATTTTTTTCTGGTCCCTGTCTCTCTCTCCCCAGCCACTCTCTCTCTCTCTGGAAGTTTCTCCCTGGAAACTCAATCATCCAAGAGTTTCTTTCTCTGTCCTTCACCCTAGAATACTTCCCTGCCAACCACCTATCTAACAGAAGGCACCAGCTTCACAGTGTATCCGCCGGTAGCTAAGGACCAGGTGTTATCATCAAAATAAACATCCTTTGTGTCACAAGGGAAGTGTGCTGGACTGAGTCAAAGGACACAGTTCAAGTCCTGGCTCTGGCTCTGTATGTCTTAAATCTTTTTTAGGGAAGTTCACATGATGTAGGGCTGAGTTTTCCACCCTGTGAGATGACCCTGTATAGACCCTTAGCAAGGAGATCAAACCAGTCTATCCTAAAGGAAGTCATTCCTGAATATTCATTGGAAGGACTGATGCTGAAGCTGAAGCTCCAATATTTTGGCCACCTGATGTGAGGAACTGACTCATTGAAAGAGACCCTGTTGCTGGGAAAGATTGAAGGCAGGAGGAGAAGGGGCCGACAGAGGATGAGATGGTTGGATGGCATCACTGACTCAATGAACATGAGTTTGAGCAAGGTCCAGGAGTTGATGTTGGACAGGGAGGCCTGGTGTGCTGCAGTCCATGGGGTCGCAAAGAGTTGGACAGGACTGAGCAACTGAACTGAACTGAACTGAGACACTTATCCAGCAAAAAATTATATTCACTCACATAGAAAGTTAACGCAAACTAATGTCCAGTTTGTGTGATTAGGGCACCTCTATTTTGTGTGACCTAATCACCTCTATTGTGATTTTAACACCTCTCTTTTAACACTGGCTATTCATTTTTTTCCCTTTTAATTGTGGTAAAATGCACATTATAAAAGTTGCCGTTTTGTTTTTTAAATATTTATTTACTTGTATGTCTACTCACCTGCATCGGGTCTTTTGTTTGTGGATCTTCATTGTGGCACAAGGACTCCAGCTGTGGCTCAAAGGCTTAGTTGCCCCAGGGCACCTGGGATCTCAGTTCCCAGACCAGGGAAGGAACCCACACCCCCTGCATTGCAAGGCAGACTCTCATCCACTGGGCCGCCAGGGGAGTCCCTTACCTGTGTAAGTGTGTGGTTCAGGGCATTAAGCGCATTCCCATTGTTGCGCAACTGTCACAACATCCATCCACAGAATGACTTTCATACTGAAAAACTGAAACGTTAATTCTCCCTGACCCCCAGACCCCTCTGGCAACCACCATTCTACTGCCTGTCTCTGTGAATCTGCCTACTCTAAGCACATCATATAATTGAAATCATTCACAGTATTTGTCTTGCTGGCTTGCTTCACTTAGCATAATATCCTCAAGATTCATCAGTGTTGTAGCATGCGTCAGAAGTTGCTTCCTTTTAAAGTATGAATAATATGACCCAAGAGCCTCAAGGTCAAGCGCCAAGCCTTCCCTCACAATGGTTCACGAGGACTGAAGCAGCCCGCTCCAGCCAGCCCGCCTGTCACAGATAACCATCACGGGGCTGGAGCCAAGGGTGCACCTGGATGTGGCAGGTAGGTCCGAGAATTTCTTGGTTGACACAGGGGCCACCTACTCTGTCTTGATCTCCTACTCTGGAGCCTTCTCCCCCCAAACCTGTACCATTTGGGGTGCTACAGGAAAAGCAACTACTAGAAGATTCACCCAAGCACTTTGTTGCTGGGATGGACAGATATTCTCCCACCAGTTCCTGGTGGTCCCTGACTGCCCTGCTCCCTTAATGGGAAGAGACATACTCACTGAACTGGGGACCATCCTTGTGATGGGGAGCTTTTCAGCCCCTAGGGCCCTACAGCTTCTGGTTACTACTGAGGAACCCATTACACCTTCTCCAATAGAGAGAGGGCAAAGACTATGGGAGGACACAATTAACCCCCAGGTGTGGGACCAGGGGATTCCCGGACGAGCCCACCAACCTGAACCGATCATCACTGTCCTCCGAGATCCCACTCGGTTTCCTAACCGGAAACAACATCCCCTCAAGAGAGAGGCTCGGGAGGGACCACAGCCTTTAATAAATAAATTCCCTGCTTGTGGGCTATTGGTCCCCACCAGTTCGCCATGTAACACCCCAATCCTCTCAGTAAAGAAAAAGGACGGAACCTGGCGGATGGTTCAAGATCTCTGGATCATAAATGAACTGTAGACCCTCCATCCCACAGCACCCAGTCCCTGTGTAATCTTGGGAGAAATCCCACCCAGTGCCAAGTGGTTTACAGTCTTGGATCTCAAAGATGCATTTTTTTGCATATCACTGGCTAAAGAATCCCAATATCTTTTTACCTTTGAGTGGGAGGCCCCAGGAGAAAAACACCAACAGATGACTTGGACAGTATTACCTCAGGCATTCAGAGACAGCCCCCACGTGTTTGGACAGGCCCTTAGCTGGGATCTCCTAGATCTGGACCTGGAACCTAATGGGGAAATATTACAATATGTAGATGACCTACTAATCTGCTCTCCAGATGAGAAAAGTGCCCAACAACGTGCAATTCAGGTTCTAAACTTTTTGGCAGAAAGGGGATATAAAGTCTCCCATTCTAAGGCACAGATGGTCGAGACAAAGGTCACTTACCTGGGAGTTCAGATTACACTTGGGTCCAGGAGGCTGTCCTCTGATCGGGTACAAGAAATCCTCCAGTTGCCCTCCCCCACGACTGGAAAACAATTGCGAGCTTTCCTGGGGCTAACTGGGTACTGTAGAATCTGGATACCCAACTATGGTCTAATTGCCCAGCCCTTATATAAAAGCTTAAAGGGGTGAGATGATTCAATCCCACTGATGTGGGGAACTCCTCAAAAGGAGGCAGAGGCTACACTAAAACAGGCCTTAACTCAGGCACCTGCCTTGAAGTTGTCAGATCCAAAAAAAGCATTCCAACTTTATGTTCATGAAAGAGAGGGAATAGCCTTGGGAATGTTAAAGGCTGGGATCTGAGCCCCAGCCTGTGGCTTACTTATCCAAGAGACTCAATCCAACCGCCCAAGGCTGGCCCCACTGCCTTCGAAATCTTGCAGCTATTGCAATCATGATAGAAGATGCTTTAAAACTCTCCTTTGGGGGCAAACTATTTTTACCAGCCACGAAGTAAAACAACTCCTAAATGGGAGAGGCCATTTATGGATGTCTGATCAAAGAATCCTCAGATATCAAGTAATACTGATGGAAAATCCAGGCCTCACTATATCCTCTTGTGAGGTTCTTAACCCAGCCACCCTCCTGCCTACCCCCGAGGGCTCTCTCCCCTTTCACTCCTGTCTAGAAACCTTGGACCACTGGACAAAACCCTGAGACGGATTGTCAGAAGATCCTCTGATCAATCCTGAAGAAATCTGGTACACTGACGGAAGCAGCTTTGTCTTGGATGGAAAAAGAAGAGCCGGATATGCAGTAGTCTCCAATTTTGAGATCATAGAGGCTAAGCCTCTGCCGCCAGATCAAGCTACAACATGCAGCGCCAGTTCAACAAAGATATAAAACTACAGCCGACCACGGAAATTATCCGTCACCCTGAGATGGACACCACTATAAGGACTCTGAGGCCTGAGACTAGCAAGAGGGGGAAGTCCAATGCCCCTCGCCATCCCAGTTCAGCAGGAGGTAGCCAGAGAGACCTCGACGCCCCTATTCCCAAAGAATTGGGCCTCCCATCTCTTGAGGGGGGAATGTTAGGTAGTTAGAGTAAGGAAACGGAGTGCAGAATGGCGGTGGCTAACAGACCTGGAAGGGAAAGCCCGCGAAAATAGAACAAAGGAAGGTCTGAGGACCGGAGTGAGAACCTCGGGTAAAACAAACAACGCTCTTGCCTAGGCCCAATTTGCATAGGACAGGCCCGGGGGGAACAAAAAAACATATAAACAGAGGAGCCGAAGCCCTCTTCTCTCTCCCCCCCCCCACACGATGGGGCGCTCTTCTCTTCCCGTCTTTGGATCCAAGTGCCCTCACACCTCAAAGATGGGTTTTCCTGCTATTATCTAAATAAACTGAGCTGTAACACTGGTTTATTTAAGAGCTGTAACACGGTCTGTCCTCCGAGAGCTGTGACCCGCCAGGGGGCTTCAGTGTCCGTCGCTCCAAATCTTTGTTGTGACGAGACAAAGAACCAAGGAACATACGCTCATGTGACACAATCATAAGGGATTTGATTTAGGTCATACCTAAGTTGTCTGGTCATTTTCCCTAGTTTCTTCAATTTAAGTCTGAATTTGGCAATAAGGAGCTCATGCTCTGAGCCACAGTCAGCTCCTGGACTTGTTTTTGCTGACTGTATAGAGCTTCTCCAACTTTGGCTGCAAAGAATATAATCAATCTGATTTCAGTGTTGACCATCTGGTGATGTCCATGTGTAGAGTCTCCTCTTGTGTTGTTGGAAGAGGGTGTTTGCTATGACCAGCGTGTTCTCTTGGCAAAACTCTGTTAGCCTTTGCCCTGCTTCATTTTGTACTCCAAGGCCAATTTTCTTGTTACTCCAGGTATCTCTTGACTTAGGTCCTACTTTTGCACTCCAGATATGCAGATGATACCACCTTTAAGGCAAAAAGCAAAGATGAACTAAAGAGCCTCTTGACGAAAGTGAAAGAGGAGAGTGCAAAAGTTGGCTTAAAACTCAACATTCAGAAAAGTAAGATCATGGTATCTGGTGGTTCCATCACTTTATGGCAAATAGATGGGGAAACAAGGGAAACAGTGACAGACTTTATTTGGGGGGCCTCCAAAATCACTGCAGATGGTGACTGCAGCCATGAAGTCAAAAGACACTTGCTCCTTGGAAGAAAAGCTATGACCAACTTAGCGTTAAAAAGGAGACATTACTTTGCCAACAAAGGTCCATCTAGTCAAAGCTATGGTTTTTCCAGTAGTCATATATGGATGTGCGAGTTGGACTATAAAGAAAGCTGAGCGCTAAAGAATTGATGCTTTTGAACTCTGGTGTTGGAGAAGACTCTTGAGAGTCTCTTGGACTGCAAGGAGATCCAACTAGTCCATCCTAAAAGAAATCAGTCCTAAATATTAATTGGAAGGACTGATGCTGAAGCTGAAACTCCAATATTTTGGCCACCTGATACGAAGGACTGGCTCATTGGAAAAGACCCTGATGCTGGGAAAGATTGAAGACCCTGATGCTGGGAGGAGAAGGGGATGACAAAGGATGGATGGCTGGATGACATCACTGACTCAATGGCCATGAGTTTGAGTAAGCTCCAGGAGTTGGTGATATACAGGGAAGCCTGGCATGCTGCAGTCCATGGGGTTGCAAAGAGTTGGACACGACTGAGTAACTGAACTGAACTGCACTGCAGCTCAAGCCTGTCTTTAGTGGATTTCTAAGCATCTAGCTGGAATGTAATATTTAAGAGCATTGTCTTGTTTTATTGTATTTGTTTTTAATTTTTTTACTTTTATGACAAATATACTAGTTTACAATGACTACCATAACAGAGGGCCACAAGCTGGGTAACTTTAAAAAAAAATTATCTTCCAGTTTCAGAGGCTTGAAGTCCAAAGCCAAGGCACTGGCAAGGCCATGCCACCTCTAGGACTCTGGATAGAATCCTTCCTTGCCTCTTTCTAGCCTCCTGCGCTGACCCACAATCCTTAACAATCCTTAACTGAATTATAGCTGCATCAGTCCAATCTCTGCCTTCAGCATCATGTGGCCATGTCCACACTGTCTCCCTTTTGTGCATATCTCTGTCTCTGTCTAAACTCCCCTTTTTATAAGGACACCAGTCAGACTGGGTTAGGACCCACCCTATAACCTCATTTTAATTTTATTATCTTTGTAATGACTCTATTTCCAAATAATGTCATATTTGGGGGTCATGGAAACTAGAATCTCAATATATTTTGGGGGAAAGGGAGAAATTCAACCCAGAATAGTAAAGAAAATTGGCTTTCCCTTTGTATGGTGCTATAGAGAAGTAGAATTGAAATCCATTAGTGACTATACACGTGTTATCAACTAAGAATGAACAGGCTCTTCTGTAATAAGCAGAAATTCCTTTTCTCCTTGAATTTCCATTTTAACTCCTCACACAAAGTATAACCTAAAACAGTGGTTCTCAACTCCAGGCGATTTTTCCCTACACAGGACTTTTGGCAACATCGAGATCATTTTCGGTTATCATAACTTGGCAGGGGCCAAGCCGGGCAAAGCGGGGGAGTGTGCTGCTGTATCTACTTGGTCGGAGCCAGGAACGCTGCTAATTATTAAGAACATAGGCTATTTACAATAGCCAGGACATGGAAGCATCCTAAATGTCCATCAACAGATGGATGGATAAAGAAGATATGGTACATATATATGATGGAATATTACTCATCCATAAAAGAAACACAATTGGGTCATTTGTAGTGAGGTGGATGAAATTAGAGTCTGTCATACAGAGTGAAGTGAATCAGAAAGAGAAAAACAAATACTGTATATTAATGCATACAGATGGAATCTAGAAAAATGGTACGAATGAGCCTATTTGCAGGGCAGGAATAGAGACACGGATGTAGAGAATGGACTTGTGAACAAGTCACTTTACCACTCTGAGCCTCAGTTTCTTCATCGGTAAAATGGCAATAATACCTGTTTCACAGTGTGTTTCTAAGGGCTAAATGAAATAATCTGTAGACAACACTTCTCTAGACTATAAAAGTTATAAAGCCTTGATGAAAATGATGGAAGGATGTTTCCTTTCCTCCTCACCTGCTATAATTGAATTAATAAATTAATAATAGATAATTCAATGAGTTCTGTAAAGGAATATTCTCCCTTAGGCCTGAGTCCTGGGCTGAGGAATCCAGATTCAAGAGTTTTATTCTGATATTAGAAAAAATTGACCCCCAAATTAAATCTATAGCATCTTACTAGCATTTATTTACTCCCTTACTATATATTACAATTGGATCCTAAACCATAAATTTTCATCAAATACTAAAGTTGCTTCCTACTCCAGAATGCTAGGAAGTTGCAGGAGAAAGATGCCTAGTATCTAAGTCTCTGAATGCCTCATTGCACATCCTCTTTGGCTGATAATGGCTCTGCTTCATGCCACGTGTCTTATCTCACACTCCTACACACATCTGAAGCTATTTTTTGATGCTTACGGTATTATTAGCCACACAATATACAAACTTTCTCCTCACAGACTAAAGGCTGAAAGAAAAAAAGTTTCCAATGAAACCCAACCTTGTAGTTCAAAAGCTTTGTGCAAATTGAAAGAACAGAATCATTGAACAAGTCAACATGAAACTGAATGAGCGTCCTCATCATTCTAGTCAAGTCGTTTCTAGAAAGGCCAGCAGAGAGCTATTAAACAGGACATAATTAGGGGTTTTTAGAAGATTTAAATCAAGAATCCTTGGAGACTGTAAAACGTTTGTATGGCTTGTGTGTTTTCTTTTGTTACAGTGTTCTCATATTAAAAATGAGATTTTTTTTTAACATCGTGCCATAAAATAACATATAGCATCTGATATCTTACCACATATACGAATTTTACCCCCATAACAGTGTTGCAGCTACTAATTTGGGATGAAATAACCCCAAAATGGTGTCTTCACTTTTACTTTGTTTTTATGTCACATTTTATAACAAAAGAAAAACATTTTCCTTAATCTCAGCATAATCTGTTCTTTGTAAAATACAATAATTTAATTTTTCACTCATTATTCTTCCTGTTGTAAAGATTTTTAAATGCGATAAATTAAATTTATATCATTTTTTGCAGTATACACTGTTTAGGAGATATTGTTTTGTTATTTCCTTTCATCCAAGCACGCATTGTCTGCCTTGAGCACTTGTGGATATTCGATCAAAATGCATTCTAATTTTAAGTATTCTGAGATCAAATAAGTTTCCCCAAAATTAAACATTTAACTTATACGCCAGCCTGGATGGGAGGGGACTTTGGGGGAGAACAGACACGTGTATGTGTGGCTGAGTCCCTTCCCTGCTCACCTGAGACTGTCACAACATCGTTAATCAGCTGTACCCCAACACAAAATAAAAGTTTAGGGCTTGAAAAAACAAACTAGACATTTAAAATCTGCTGGTATTCAAAAGAATTGGGCTAGATATAGAATGAAAAATATCCATGGTCTATTGTCTGCTGAAAAATTACATCAATAATAATTTTGATGTTTAATGGTTATGTGTATGTATGTCAAAAAACATTCATGTATATCAACAAATCAGAAAATATCCTCCAAATTGCTAGCAATGATGATCTGGGGGTTTGGTGCTGAGAATAGGAGGAGGGTATCAGAGGATTTTCACATTTTAAAACATTTTTATTGAATATATTTATAATATGCAGACATTATGTTTCTACCCTATAAATATTTTATTTTTAATTACAATCAACTGGGAATGGAGTTTTAGCAGTAGCAAAACTAAGTTGAATTTGATAGTTACTTTTTGAAAGTGGGGTCCCTATCACATCAAGGCACTTAAAACTTGTCTGGTTCAACCAGGAAGGAATTTGAGGACAACACGCTCTCCCCAACATTTGCCCCAAACTCCCTGAATCCAGAGCTGCCCTCCTCCCCCAACCCAGGACTAAATGTTGTAGGCCTGAAAGGTTTATACAGTTAGCTCACCTCTTTTCTTAATATTTACGGGTGTTTTTTTTTTTTTTTTGGCTGCGCTGGGAGTTTGTTGCAGCATGCACAATCTTTAGTTGCAGCATGTGGGATCTAGTTCCCTGACCGGGGATCGAACCTGTGCCCCCTGCGTTGGGAGCTCAGAGTCTTAGCCACTGGACCCTGAGGCAAGCCCCTCAGCGCCTCATGAACAGCTAGTGTGTGCTAGAGTTGAAATGCGGTACAGACCTCCAGAGCAAGCTCTTCAGAGGAGAATCACAGTCTCAGCTGACTCAACGTGAAAGGTGGGTCGTTTCATTCAGTTTAGGAATGTTTAAATAATTTTAGCTTTTCGGTTTCGGTTTGAATGGCTGATTTTCCCACCTGGGACTTTGTTTCTCTATAACATGTTTCTGTTCACTAGAGTAGTTACATTCTCCAGACTCTTTCTAATCTCCCTATCTCTTGGTAAAGTAGCTCCCAAACTTGTCTCATCACGAGAATCACCAGAGATGTTTGTTAAAAATCAGATTCCAAGGCTCCATCCCAGAGCTGCTTACTTAGGCTCTCTGAGATACTTTTAAATTACCAGGTGAATCTTATGACCGGGAAGTTCGAAAAGCACTGCCTTAGATGAATATCTAACAGAGTCTTAAGGTTTTCTAACCAGATGAGGCCTAGAAATCGTCTAAGCCAGTGGCTCTGAACTCTAGAATTCTGCAGAATCACCTAGAACACACAATTGCCTGGCTCCACCCCCACTTTCTGAGACAGTGAATCTGGAGTGAGATTGCAGAATCTGCCTTTCTAATAAGTTCTCCTATGATGCAGCTGCTGGTTCAAGGGTGACCTTAGCGCTATAGGCCAGTTGCTTTCAATTTTCTTTAAGTACAAGCCACACAGTAGGAGACACATTTTACATCAGAACCTAGCATCCATACATGTGTTCATCTGAGGAGTTCCACAAAACAATACTTAATTCTTACTACAAGCAATGCACTCTGACATTTCACACTTTTGACTTCTTT
Organism: Odocoileus virginianus; assembly: GCF_023699985.2. Lineage (NCBI taxonomy): Eukaryota > Metazoa > Chordata > Mammalia > Artiodactyla > Cervidae > Odocoileus > Odocoileus virginianus. The sequence continues at coordinate 56,634,615 of NC_069677.1, read as the reverse complement.
GCGTGTGTGCTAAGTCGCTTCAGGCATGTCCTACTCTTTGCGACACTAGGGACCATAGCCTGCCAGGCTCCCCTGGCAGGAGGGATCCATGGGATTCTCCAGGCGCTGCCGTGCCCTCCTCCAGGGGGTCTTTCCAAGCCAAGGGTCGAATCCACGTCCCTTACGTCTCCTACACTGGCAGGCAGGTTCTTTCACCACCAGCGCCACCTGGGAAGCCCTTTTCTTCTTTAAAAGTTCCCTAAATGGACTGCACAATCCAACAACAGGTTGCAACCAGCAATTTGAAAAAACCCTGAATGCAGCCTAATCTTGAAAATGTGTAGATCAGTCATCTCCACACTTTTTTGATCATATGCCATTCAGAGAAATACTTTGGAGCATACAGTCCCAACTTTCGTATATTTATAAATGATATACTTGTACTCTCTTGGTCCATGTATCACTTATTAGTAAAGCTTCATGTTTTTTTCTTATATTTAAGATAGAAAAAAAAATGTAATAAAACTTGTAACATTTCTTCCAGCTCTCTAGCGGCTCATCTCCACCCAGGCTCCGGGAGGGTATGCTCCACCTTCGAGACTCAGACGCCCAGAGAGGGTCAATGAGTAGCTCATGGTCACACAGCTGGCTTCCAGTAAGGCAATTCTGGGGAGTTTGTTTTAAAGTTCTTAAAAAGTAAGTATATACTCATTAAATAACAGGACAGCATTAGCTTTCTTTTTGCCATACCACACAGCTTACACGCTCTTACTTACCAGAGCAGGAGTTGAACCTGGACCCTTGTCAGTGAAAGTACAGAGCCCTAACCACTGGACTACCAGAGAATTCCGTTTCCACTATTTTATGGGAGATTCTGTATCCATGCATGTCTACTAGATGTTATAAAATGTTGGGCTGCCAGAGAAATCCCCCGCCCCACATTTTAAATCCCCAAGTGGTGCAGGAAGAAATATGAGTGCTGTAACATTTTCATCAAAAGGCCGCCAGCTTTCCTATGATGTAATGTTTCAGAAGCTTCAAAATGTGCCCATTCACCGTTTTGATGAGATGGGCTTTTTTTTGAACAATGCAACTGGTTTCAGTACTCCCACGACTTTCTAGTCACGGTGACAGCCCTGCCAGACCATCTGCACAAGGAGACCCTCAAGGAGAAGTTGCTGCTAATTCCACTGTGTCTAGTTCCTGGTAAATAAGGAGAAGTGAGCTGCAGACACAGGGCTATTTCCCCCTCTCTGCGGTAAGCGTAGTGACTGAAATTGCTGGATCCCTGAAGAAGCAGGAAACAGGGTCTGTTGGTCCCCAGAGGGCAATTTTATCTCTGTTCCTGCCACAGAACATCCTCTCAAGGCATAATCAGGCAATGTGCCTGTGACTTGCCATGGCTGTCTCACACACACACACAAGAGGTGTTACTGGCAACGAGGCTCAGAACAGTGGTATGGCCGCTGAAATGATGATAACTTCCACGCATTATGGCATGAGAAGCCCCAACCTAGAAAAAGAGAAAGAAAAAGCCAGACATAAGGCAACTTGACTGCTTCTGAACAGTAACTATCTCACCCCCAAAGCCAGCACTTATAAAATTACAAAGAGGGAACTTTAAAAACACAAGTGATAGCTTTACAGGGGGTGGGGAAATTTTTTCAAGTTGGATAGGAAAAGAAATCTTCATTTTTTTTTTTTAATGACGCATACTTTTTTTACTCTTTATTTGTTTAGTTAGGTAGTTACTTCTTTGGAGCTAGGCTGGGTCTTCGTTGCTGCGCGGGCTTCTCTATGGTGGCAGCGAGCAGGGGTCGGGGTTGGGGGGCTGCTCCCCACTGCGGTGCGCGGGCTTCTCCTTGTGGTGGCTTCTCTGTGGCCAAGCACGGACGCTATAAGTGCCCTGGCTTCAGAAGGTGCAGCTCCTGGGCTCTGGAGCACCGGCTCAGGAGCTGTATGGAGCATCTTCCCAGGTCAGGGATCAAACCCACATCTCCTGCATTGGGAGGTGAACGCCTTACCGCTGAGCCGCCAGGGAAGCCCAGAAATCTTCATGTTAACATTCGACTTGGAAGTTTGCAAAGAAAAACAGAATCCCTAGTTCAGAAAGGGGGATGCTTGGAGGTTAATCAACCTTGGAAAGGCTTGGAAAGGCCCAGATGGCCGTGGTCCACAGGACAAGAAGGAGGATGAAAACAATGCTGGCCTCAAGACAGCCAGGCCTGGCCCCCTCTTCCTGCTCACCCTCGAGCCAACACGCAACCACTGGTGTTTCACTCTGTGTAGGCCTGTCTGTGTCTGCTTTTTCTTTCTTCCTCTTTTTTGGGGAGTGAGGGGCTGCTATTTTTCTCTAGTTCATCTCACTCACCCTCTAACTGGACATAAGGTAACATGAAAATACATTCATTTTTGTTAAACTTATTTAAAATATACAGGTGTCGGGACTCCCCGGGTGGTCCAGCAGTTAGGACTCCAGGCTTGCCCTGCAGGAGGAACACTTTTGATCCCTGGTCAGTGCTCTTAGATCTCTCATGCCCCACAGCATGGCCAAAAATAAAATATACAGGTTTCCCAAGTTTTATTTTAAAAGTCATTGGTTTGATGGACTTCCCTGGTGGTGCAGTTGATGGGAATCCTCCTGTCAATGCAGGGGACACAGGTTCGATCCCTGGTCCAAGAAGATCCCACGTGCCAGGGAGCAACCAAGCCTGCGCACCACAACTTCTGAGCCCAAGAGCTGCAGCGACTGAGCCGCGTGCTGAAGCTGCTGAAACCCCCGCGCCTGGAGCCCGAGCTCTGCAACAGGAGAAGCCGCTGCCGCGAGGAGCCTGTGCACCGCCACGGAAAGGAGCCCGAGGCTGCCACAACTAGAGAAAGGCCCCAGGCAGCGACGGAGACCCAGCGCAACCAAGAATACATACATATAAACCATCGACTTGAATCCAGTAGGTTCTCTTGGAAAAAACTGTGTTTGTTTTGAATTTGCATGATTTGATTTAAGAAATTGAGCAAGTTCAGCATAAAGCAGACTTAGGGAATGCCTTAATTAGTTTGGTGTGGTCTCCACCTGGTGGTTGTAAAGTAGAACAGAAGCCCTTCGTGGAACTGAAAGGAAAAAAAGGACTCCTTTTAATTCCTCCCTGCAAACACAGAAGCCACAGACAATGACCTCTGACTGTGTTTCTTTTTTTTTTTTTTTTTGACTGTGTTTCTTTAACGTCAGTCTCCCTGCTGAATTGTAGCTTCATGAAGGCAGAAACTGTGGTTCTGCTTGTTCACTGCTGTTTCCTCCGGACACAGTACTGTACCTACAGTAAATAAAAAATAGATCAGGACCAAACCAATAAGTGAAAAGCACTTTATGCTGTTTCGTTTCCAGTGTCTTTACTTGCCTACCTATTGCTCCTGCTTTTCTATCGTTTTTCAGTCATTCAGTCGTGTCTGACTCTTTTGCGACCTCAAGGACGTAGCCCACCAGGCTCCTCTGTCCATGGGATTTTCCAGCAAGAATACTTGAGTGGGTGGCCATTTCCTCCTCCAGGGGATCTTCCTGACCCAGGGATTGAAACCACATCTCCTGCATTGGAAGGCGGATTCTTCACCACTGAGCCACCAAGGAAGTCCTGTTTTGTTTAATATACCATAATTATACTTTCCATATATTCTTTCTTCATATTTTAATATTGCAGAGAAATCCAAATAAGTCATGCACCCTAATGGTGTCCCCTGTTCACCGTCCCCCAGGAGGCAGCTGTGACGTGGTTGTCATCACCTGTGCGTTCGCATCCTCGGTCACGGCTCTGCATGTGATCCTCTCCTCTGTTGAGTTGTCTGCATTGTCCTATCAGATGTGTCCAGCTTTATTGCCCTTTACAATGTCTTCAAAATGTTTACTCTGTGATTCAATATTGAAACGGAAAGTCATTGCACCCGAAGAAAGCCCTCGGAGCACAGGTGTGGTACTTAGGTTTGATATTTGCAAAGTAAGTATATGTTGCCGAAGGAACTCTATGGGTTTTTGTTCTTTATCTGCAAAGCAGCAAACAAGTGCTTTATGAGACCTAAGAAGCAAGATAGCCAAGAGTAGATGAAGAGAAATTACATTTTGTTAAGGAGATACATGTAAAAGATTGCCTATCACGTTGCTACTCAAGAAGTGATGTGCAACCAGTAGCATCAGCAGTATCTGGAATTTTATTAGAAGTGTAGACCATTCACACAGAGAACAGACTTGTGGACACAGCTGGGGAAGGAGAAGGTAGGAGGGATTGAGAGAGAAGCAATGAAAACATACGGATGACCACATGTAAAATAGCAAACGAGAAGCTGCCATATAACACAGGACGCCCCACCTGGCGCTCTGCGACAACCTAGAGGGTGGGAAGGCGTGGGGCGTAGGAGGAAGGTCCCAAAGGGAGGGGCACGTGTATACTTAGGGCTGATCCACTTTCTTGTATGGCAGAAGCCATTGTAACATTTTAAACAATTAATCCTCCAATCAAAAATAAAGTGGATATATATATACTGTTTAAAAAAGAAAGAAATGCAGACTATTAGCACATCCCAGACCCACTGAATCAGAATCTACATTTTAACAAGACTCCCGGGTGATTCATATGACAGATCAAGTTTGAAAAGCTCTGCCTGATATACCGAAAGCCAAGAAATGCACCTGAATGAATCTGGAGCCCTTGCTGAATCTTTCAGAAGAGATGAAAGACATGAAAGATTCGTGTAACCAACTATCGCCTAAGAACTTCAGCTGAGACACTGTGTCATAGTTCAACTGGCAGAATTCTTTTTTGTTCTTAATGATACATAACATAATAGTTCTTTCCACAATTAGGTGCAGTTGGACTTGAAATAATAGTCATATTGGTTCAAGACCTTTCTTTTGCTCTAAATTACTATGGTCATGGATGTGGAGACCCAAGAGGAGTGAATTTGTCACAATTTATAGTCGTTCAAGCAGTATGCTCTCAAATCAATAATGTTTTTCTGTTTCAGCTCTTGGGAAAGCCCAGATTAAAGCATCAGTGGAGCAGAGACAAAGTGCCCTTCTCTGGGAAGAAGAAAAGTAATAATCCACATCTCCACAGGTGACTGAAGTGCTGGAAAAAAATACTACAATGGCTGAAAATTGGTTCAAAAGGAGGCGAGCTAAGAGAGAAATCATATACAAGAGAGCTCTTCATTTTGAGAGGTAAATCTTTTCTACACTTTTCAGTTAAACATCTTTTATATCCCTCATTCTTCATCATTCTGGTCCACAGTGGGGACAGTAAGTAAAAATGAATAGAACTGGGGAGAAATGCAACAACTGGCTCAATGTTAACAACACCAATTGTTTTTCTTAAGCATTTCTGAGTTTTTAGAGGTTCACCCATAAGTAAATGCAAAATGTATGCCATATACTCATCATAAACTGTTAAATATGTTACTTGATATTATGGAGGTTAATTTGAACCCTTGGGCTCTGAAACTATCAAGGTTCATAGCCCAGCACCAGCGCTCACAGTGTGACTTGGGGAAAAGTCACTAATTTCTCAGTGACTCCTCATTTGAAAAAAAGAAAAACATAAGTTGCTTTAAACACAAAAGTAAAGCGCTGAGAATTGTGTCTTGTTGGGTGTAATACATCGCCAATAACTGTGAGAAGTGGTTCTGATATTAATATTATCATCATTGAGCTTTAATTCTAAAGTGTAGTCCCTAGACCAGAAGCACTGGCATCAGCTGAGAATCTGTTAGAAATGCAAATTCTGAGCCCCACTCAGACCTCCTCAATCCGGAGCATGACTGGGAGTCATGCCCGCAATGGTTTGTTTCAACATGCCCTCCAGGTGATCTGACACGGTCTGCAGTTTGCAGACACCTGCTCTTTGGAAATGGTGATCTAAAGTTTGGGTTCCTGACTCTTTAGCTGTTATGAAAAGAGCCACTGGGAGTACCAAGTTAATGTATAATCTTGTGCAGACCCACTATGAAGGCTTGTAACACTGGACTTAAATTGGAGCAAGCCACTGATTGAAGAGCAGGTGGTGGGAGGGATCAGACTACACAAAGAAGAGAAGCCAAATGAACAGGAAAGCCAAGTCCCAGACAAGATGCCCAAAGCACAGCTAGAGGACCAGCTTGGATGCAGGGCATCTGCTGCAGTGAACGATCAGGAACGAGGAGACAAAATAGGCAAAGAGGAAATGGCCGGAGATGGCAGGGTGGCCAAGGTGCAGAACACCGCACTTCATCCGGGCCCAGTGAGACCCTGGGAGCCACTGCGAGTTCTGTTCAGTTGTTCTTTGGGGACAGGTGCCTTAAAAAACCTGGATCACTGAGACTTCCCTGGGGGTCCAGGGGTTGAGCACCTGCCTGCCAATGCAGGGAACGCAGGTTCCATCCCTAGTCCGGGAAGATTCCACACGCCAGGGGCATCTCAGCCTGTGAGCCACAGCTACTGAGCCTGCGCTCTAGAGCCCTGTGATCCTGGACGAGATAGACTGCCACAGTGCGAAGCCCGTGCACCGCGACAAAGCGTGGACACACCTCCCCGCAACTGGAGAAAGTCCGTGCGCCGCGACAGAGCGTGGACGCACCTCCCCGCAGCTGGAGAGAGCCCACGCCCCGCGACAGAGCGTGGACGCACCTCCCCGCAGCTGGAGAGAGCCCAGGCGCCGCGACAGAGCGTGGACGCACCTCCCCGCAGCTGGAGAAAGTCCATGCGCCGCGACAGAGCGTGGACACACCTCCCCGCAGCTGGAGAGAGCCCAGGCCCCGCGACAGAGAGTGGACACACCTCCCCGCAGCTGGAGAGAGCCCAGGCGCCGCGACAGAGCGTGGATGCACCTCCCCGCAGCTGGAGAGAGCCCAGGCCCCGCGACAGAGAGTGGACACACCTCCCCGCAGCTGGAGAGAGCCCAGGCGCCGCGACAGAGCGTGGAAGCGCCTCCCCGCAGCTGGAGAGAGCCCACGCACCGCGGCAGAGAACCAGCACAGCCAGAGAGAAAGTAAATCAGTGAAGGAATTTAAAAACCCTAGGTTACTGACCATCAAGATATTGACAAGGTCTGCGGCTAACCACTAAGTCTGCTGTTCGTTACCTGACATTCCCCTCCTGGACATTTGGAGCTACTTTTCCTGGCCATTTGACCAAGAACACCTTAGGCCTTGGCTGCTGCTATTCTTTCGATGCATCTGATTTTTATTTGCTTCTCTTACTGAACTTTAAACATAATGGAGTAGACTTGCCAGTGCAGGAGATGCGGTTTCCATCCCTGGGTTGGGAAGATCCCCTGGAGAAGAAAATGGCAACCCACTCCAGTATTCTTGCCTGGGCAATGTCATGGGCAGACGAGCCTGGAGGGCTGCAGTCCATGGGGGTCACAAAAGTGTCACATACGATTTACGACTGAAAACAACAAGGAGTAGATGTCCAAATACTGCTTTTTCCGTTTTTGTAGTCTTAGAGAAAATTTTGCTTTGTAGCATGTCAGTTTCCACTAAAAGGAACTGAAAAGTTTCTCTCACCCTTTGCTGTCTTCCCCTCTCACTGCCCCAAGCCAGGAATAACCCTCTTTCCTTATCGCCTGTTAGATCTGAAGATTGCACCGATTAAAACATAAATCACAGAAGACTATTAAAACACCTATCTGATTAAACTGATCACACAGTATTTTGCAAACATGTAGTCTTTCATAAAGTCTCAGCTAGAAAGAAATTTTATCTCTGATAAGTGGCTATATTTGATGCTACACTGTAACCCTTTACTCTGTTCTCAGCTGAATTATCCCACACTACCCAAGTGATTCATATTGTGTTAGACAGAGGCACCAAAGAACTGGGGACCATACATGTTAGGGTAATGCCAGTGATTAGAGGGTCCCAAAATCTAACACAATGTACTACAGACTTCCTTCTAAAACTGTATAGTCACTTAGAATAAATGAACAAATACCTAAAATGGCCCATTGTCCCCTTTCTATTTACTTTTCCTCCAAAATATATATTGTCTTCAAGTCACAAACATATTTAATATTCCCTGGTGGCTCAGGTTGTAAAGAATTCGCCTGCAAGGCAGGAGACCAAGGTATGATCCCTGGGTCAGGAAGAGACCACTCCAGGCGACCCACTCCAGGACTCTTGCCTGGGAAATCCCGTGGACAGAAGAGCCTGGTGGACTACAGTTCATGGGATCACAAAGAATCAGACACGACTGAGCAACTAACACACACACACACACATAACAAAAATACTACAAAAGGTTAAAAGGTAGAAGTGGATGAATGGAGAAACAAAATGTAATATATACATGCAATGGAATATTCAGTTTAGTTCAGTTCAGTCGCTCAGTCGTGTCTGACTCTTTGTGACGCCATGGACTGCAGCACAAAGGCCTCCCTGTCCATCACCAACTCCTGGAGTTTACCCAAACTTATGTCTATGGAGTTGGTGATGCCGTCCAGCCATCTCCTCCTCTGTCATCCCCTTCTCCTCCTGCCCCCAATCCCTCCCAGCATCAGGGTCTTTTTCAATGAGTCAACTTCGCATGAAGTGGCCAAAGTACTGGAGTTTCAGCTTCAGCATGGGTCCTTCCAATGAACACCCAGGACTGATCTCCTTTAGAATGGACTGGTTGGATCTCCTTGCAGTCCAAGGGACTCTCAAGAGTCTTCTCCAACACCACAGTTCAGAAGCATCAATTCTTCGGCACTCAGCTTTCTTCACAGTCCAACTCTCACCTCTCACATCCATACATGACCACTGGAAAAACCATAGCCTTGACTAGACAGACCTTTGTTGGCAAAGTAATATCTCTGTTTTTTAATATGCTATCTAGGTTGGTCATAGCTTTCCTTCCAAGGAGTAAGCGTCTTTTAATTCATGGAAAGAATATATCAATCTGATTTCAGTGTTGACCATCAGGTGATGTCCATGTGTAGAGTCTTCTCTTGTGTTGTTGGAAGAGGGTGTTTGCTATGACCAGTGTGTTCTCTTGGAAAAACTCTATTAGCCTTTGCCCTGCTTCATTCCATACTCCAAGGCCAAATTTGCCTGTTACTCCAGGTGTTTCTTGACTTCCTACTTTTACATTCCAGTCCCCTATAATGAAATGGACATATTCTTTGGGTGTTAGTTCGAAAAGGTCTTGTAGGTCTTCATAGAACTGTTCAGCTTCAGCTTCAGCTTCTTCAGCATTACTGGTTGGGGCATGGGCTTGGATTATCATGATATTGGATGGTTTGCCTTGGAAATGAACAGAGATCATTCTGTCGTTTTTGAGATTGCATCCAAGTCCTGCATTTCGGACTCTTTTGTTGACCATGATGGCTACTCCATTTCTTCTAAGGGATTTCTGCCCACAGTAGTAGATATAATGGTCATCTGAGTTAAATTTACCCATTCCTGTCCATTTTAGTTCACTGATTCCTAAAATGTCGATGTTCACTCTTGCCATCTCCTGTTTGACCACTTCCAATTTGCCTTGATTCATGGACCTAAGATTCCAGGTTCCTATGCAATATTGCTCTTTACAGCATCGGACCTTGCTTCTATCACCAGTCACATCCACAACTGGGTGTTGCTTTTGCTTTGGCTCCATCCCTTCATTCTTTCTGGAGTTATTTCTCCATTGATCTC